>NW_026891378.1:2718979-4131472 GCF_015708825.2 Lethenteron reissneri
GCAGAAGCAGCAGAATCGGCAGCCATGGGCTCAGCCACTCGCAGCTGCTCGATGAGGTTAGTGAGCGTCACGTTCTTGCTCAGCTTGGGTCTCCGAGGGAAAGTCACTCGGCACTGCGGGCAGGAGAAGAACTCGGCCGCATCCCAAGCGTCTTCCACGCACTTGAGGCAGAACGAGTGGCCGCAGCTGAGCGTGCAGGGGCAGCGGAAGGCGTCCAGGCAGATGGGGCAGGTCAACTCCCCTGGAGCCTTGCTACCACTGGGAGCCGCACTCGCCATGGCCCTGTGGCTTCACTCAGAGACGGACACTGACTGTAGCTCAGGTAGTCGCTGGCTGAAGCTCAGTCAGTTTCTGTAGCTCAGGCAGTCTCTGGCTGTTTCTCAGGCAGTCGCTGGCTGCGTCTGAGACGCTAAACGAGGAACAAGCCACGTAAATAGGTTACAAGGAAGTAGGAAGTCCTTCAGTTTGATTTGCATATCTCGAGATATGCCCTGGAATGTGTTGACGTGTGAGCGAGTACAGACGTCTCCATTCCAGGGGTGGTTTAAAAAAGAAGACTCGGATTACCTCGTCTCAAATCTTCATCCTCACTCACCTCATCACAATTCAACTCACCTCTACTCACCTCATCTCAACTCATCTCACCTCAACTCACCTCACCCCATCGTAACTAAACTCACCTCATCTCACCTCAACAAAACTCACTTCACCTCAACTCACCTAAACTCACTTCAACTCACTTCAACTCACCTCAACTCACCTAATCTCACCTCATCTCAACTCATCGCAACTCGTTTCAGCTGAACTGGCAGGGGAACGCTGCTAGTAAACTCGTTGCTCCTTGCCGCTCTACTCCACAAGATTGCTGTTGATATCTTCGTCGTTCAGCCTCATTCTCTAGTTTTAAGTTTAACACTTTAAACTACTTCATGAAAACATTTTGTTCCTGTCTCAAAGTCACGTTCCAGTAGTCGAGCTGTGAGACACCGGTGGGAGTTGTCGCGTTTAACTCGGTCACGGGGCTGTGGCTCAGGATCCAGTTTGTGGAGCCACAAACCACCGGGCGAGGCCCTTTGCTGAACCCGGCACCGTGAACCGCTCATGTGGGCGGGGGGCAGGTGCCCCAGGGGTAGTGCGGCCGTAACACATCAACATCAGCGCGTAAAAAAAAAACTAAATAGTACATTTATTTGCCGGTATCAAAGTGTGAGAAGATAATAATGATAGGTTTTACCCTATCTGGCAATACAACGTGAGTTGTGTTCAGATGTTCAAACACTAAGTAAGTTTGCGTGGTTAATGAAGACTTTATTCCTTGCAAAAGGCATCAATTTTGTGTTCGAACATCTTAACATCTCATGGGACCTCCCTTGCCAGTTTCAAAATATAAGAATACGTTTTACCCTTTCTGGAAATTAAACAGGATTTGTGTTAAGATGTTAAAACACCAAACAGAAACTTTAGCAAGGAATAATGTCTGCATTAACCACACACAGTGATTGTGGTGAATATGCAAACAAAACATGCATTGATAATGTAAAGGCATTGTCTTTGAAACTGATTGGCCTACACCAGAGACAGCAGCCTTCTTTATGGCCAAGTCTCACCACCAATGTTTGTAGACCAGAGAACACTAAAACACGATCAGTACAAAGGCAAAAGAAAGCAGTTAGGATCAATTTTCTTTGCCCTGCAATTCCCACAATATATTTTCTTCTTGGGCACCAGCGCGGATTTTTCAACATTGTTTTAATGGCGACAAAAACAAGGACATTAACTGGCTCAGGAATTCTAGATTTGAAGCTTTCGTGACTGCAAAGAACCGTCACAGCACAATTGCTGATGCTGATGCAGCAATTGTGCTGTGACGGTTCCACCTGAAGACAGAAGCTTGTGTTGCCTCCGAAACGTCGTGATTAATTATTTTTATTATTTTTTTCTATTATTTATTATGATTTATGTTTATTATTTATTTTTTACCTACGTGAATTTACCGAAAAAACCTAAGAGTATGGCTCAGGAATACAGAGAAACTTAACAAAATTTGGAATTAATTAACCGTATCTCGATTCGTCATACAATATTGAAACACTTTGCTCAAGGACGTAAACCAAATGTGGCGGATAATAATTTATTGACAACCAAGTGCAACCAACTTTTCAAAACTCTCGACAACAGTAACAGCGCACGTTTACATAACCCCGTAAGTCCACCGGCTTAACATGGCGACCCCACAGCGCGTCGACGATCGCAGAACTCCGCGGCGACCGTTCGCACCACAACCCTGACGCGCGCTCCGCTCCCGGGTGACGAGGCAACGCGGCAGAAGCCCACCAGCTTGGTGCGCAACATTTACTCTCGAGGTCGCATGCAGCCTTGGGGACCCCCCCCAGGACCCAACGGTAGTGCAGCACTCCAAAGATTCAACGCAGCATCAACCTGAACCTTGGCTCGCACTCACAACGGCGCCCTTTAATGGTTCCACGCAGCCGCAGCCTAGGGACTTGGTTGATTGCTCTCAACAGCGCTCTGAGCGCCTCTCCTCAGCAGCAGTCTGGGTCACTGCCACGCCCGCACGGCAGCACCGCACACAGTTGCTCCACGCACCAGCAGCACCGGGCACCGACTCGCCCGTTACAGCAGCAGCAGCGCCAGCAACGACCCATCAGGACAACAGTCCCGGCTACCGACTCGCCCACACCGCAGCAGCCGCTCCTCTGTAGGAGCCCCCCTCCGCCCCCCGGCCCCGGTGAACGACGACCACCCCAGCCCCTCGTGCAGTAGAACCTCTCCTCTGTACTGTATATTCGTGTCGTGTGTAGTGTATACTAGTGTCGCGTATGATAGTGTAGTGTATAGTGTAGTTTATGGTGTACTGTATAGTGTAGTCTATAGTAGTGCAGGGTCGTCATAGTAGTACAGTAGAACTTCTCTTAACGATCTTCTTGGTTCTTTCGGTAAAGTCACGTAGAAGGGAAGTAATAAAATTATAAAAATAAAACATAATAAAATAATTATGTTTTATTTTTAATAAAATAATTATGTTTTATTTTTATTATTGTATTACTTCCCTTCTACGTGACTTTAACGAAAGAACCAAGAAGATGAATCCCTGCAGTCACGAAAGCTTTACATCGAAATTCTCTTAACGATGTGCATTTGTCCCACGAAACCGGTCGTTAAGTGATTTGGTCGTTAAGTGTGTATATGAAATACCCGTTAAAGGCTTAATTTGTTCTGATAGCGTCGAAAGTTACCCTTTTTCACCCAAAAACGTACTTTATAGAATTTAAACAATGGATATGAATACATGAAGATACTAATAATATTATAAACAAATACCTACAGGGGAATGGTCGATAAGTGAACACATTGTGCTCTATGGAGACCCGTCGTTAAGCGATTAGTCGATAACAGAGGTGATCGTTGGGGAGTGGTTCTACATTACACTACTATACACTACACTAGTGTAGTGGCATAGCATCGGTCACATAGCAGCATAGCGCTGGTTGCTGACAGGGAAAGGAATCTGCAGCTCATAGTAGCCCTGGCTGACAGCAGGTCACGTGATAGACCAGAGAGGGATCTAGGGGAAAGGTTACAGAAGGGGCACATCGAGTAGGTTCCAGAAAGGGGCGTGTCCGGGGGCGGAGCCAGGCCACGCTGGCAGTACAGGTAGTCCTCTACTTAAGATGGAGATGTGTGGTGCCGCAGCGACGGGGCCGCTCTGCCGAGCCAGGGACCCGCCCGGCTTCCCCCACCGCATTGCCCCCCATCACCCGCCCCACATAAGCACACACCCGCACGCATCCCCCCCCCCCCATAGAGCTGGAAGGGAAGGTTACCTGATCGACCGGTTTTTATCCGAGAGACCCTTATCGGGATTAATTCTCACGGTTTCCGGCGATCAGGGAATTGGATGACCTCCCCCGTGCTACGTGGTACCGCGGCGCTGCTGCCAGCCTTAATATGGTGTGGTCGCGGCGTGGGGCATTCGGCCACCGCGGTTGAGGCGCATTTCCCCCCACACACACCCCCACGAGTCGACGGGGCAAGCAGGGGAGGCACGAGACAGCATGAATAGTGGGGTCACAGGGGCTGTTGCGCATAGTCATGGAGGGTTGGGATAATTGCGCTTGAGCGCGCAGGCCCCATTGTTAGGAAGGGTAAGGGAGTAATTAGGATGTACGCCGCCAACGTCGCGCACTGATTAGCATATCAACAGCGCCCGGGAACCGCCGTGCGCGGGCTTGGGGTGCACGAGCCCATTGTTCAGCGCAGCATCCCCTTTGAGGTAGGGAGGATAAATAGAGGAGCGGAGAGGGGAAATCGCCCCTTCTCTCCAGGCCAGCGGACCAGCAGGAGTTCCAGCCAGCGACCCGGACGTCCGTGCGACGCATCGAGGTACGCTGTTAGCGCAGAGAGCAGCGAACCTCCGCGGGCACCAAACAGTGAGTGGGGAGGTAAAGTAGGGTATCGTAAGCCGATAAATAGGGAATAGGTACAGGTTTAGTGGAATAGGCCAGCCTCGTCGACTCACTGATTCCACATCAATTCGCAGGTGGCATATAATAAATCATTAATAGCGAAGCGTGGTCTCGCGTGATCTTGTCGTGCAGTGTGAGCGTGTGGGTGCGCTGTGTGCACAGTGGTTCGCCACGTGAGTGAGCGCTGCGCGGAGCTGAGCGCGCGGGTTGCGCGTGGGTACGCAGTGATTCTGTGGTGCTGCGGCTCGCCTCGGGGGAGCGCTGCGCAGAGCGGTGCGAGAGTGGGTGTCGCGTGTGTTCACTCCGTGTGTGATACAGGTGCGCGAGTATAACGTGAGTTGAGTTGGAGTGCGCGGAGCGGCGTGTGTGTGGGCGTGCGTGCGTAATCGGCGTCCCCCAGGTGCGCGCTCATAACGTGAGCGGCCAGCAGGCGGCGAGCGCTGCGCAGAGCGGCGCAAGAGTGGGTATCGCGTGTGGAGCTGTATGCGTGTGTGCGCGCACGTTCACTACGTGTATAATACGGATGCGCATTGGGAACGTGCCGCACAGGGCTATACTGCGAGCACGGCGTTTGATCGACGATGATGTGCGCACGTATGCTCGCAGCGTGGGAGCGCGGCGCGAGGCTGTAATCGTAGGGGCGTCGCGTTCGAATGCCGGCGAAACCGTAGCGGGTAATAGGGAGGTGGGGTAACGTAAACGAATAGGGGATGCAGGCGGGAGGGACCCCGGGGGCCAACGGCCCCCACAAATTGGTGTCAGAAGTGGGATGGACCCCCGCGTTACCTCACGCTAAAATAAGACTAATATTTACCGGCCGGGGGGCCCCTTCGTGGAAGGCATTCGCCCGCAATCTCTTAGGGGCCAAGGAAATTAATGGATGGACGGACGCGCAGGCAGTACGTCAACTTAATATGAATCTTGATGGGCGGGCAGCCGATTTTGTAGAAGCGTTACCCGCGAGCGCACAGACACAGCTAGAGGAGCTGATGCGCCGACTCGATCAGCGTTTTGGCACGCGTGACGAGGAGGAAGCAAAATCGGCCTTAGAGGCGCGCCGGCGCCAACCTGGCGAAGATCTACGTGATTACGCCGAGGATGTGCGCGAGTTAACAAAGATCGCACGCCCGGGGTACGCAACTGATGTTATTGAGGAACTGGCCGCCGAGAAAATCCAGTGGTACCTGTCTCGCACGGCGTGGTGGCAGCCAGACATGAGCTGCCCACGTCTTCCCTTTAACGCCCTTGTCGAGCGCGCACGTAAGTGTGAAAGAATTCACAGCGAACGCGCGCAGCTCCGGGGGCTGGGACGAGAGCGCGCCATTGCGAGCCTGCTCTCGGAAGATGAGGAGGAGGAACAGGAGCTCGCGAGGAGGGTAAGGGGCCGGGAAAGAGAGCCTCCAGTGTCCCGCGAGACAACCCCGGGATGGGTTGCCGGTATACAAACGGGTATAAAGGATGTCTCCGGCCAGGTAACCCAGATAGACGACAAGGTAAACCAGGTACGCGAGGACGCAAATAAAAATATGAAGACCCTCCAGTCTGAGATGGGTGAACTACGCTCGACAGTAGGGGGACTAGCCGGGAGGGTGTCCCAATTAGAGTCCGATTTGGGACAACTGCGTACTGGGAGAGGGAGCGGACAGGGGACCCGCTACGGAGCCGCCCCCCCTCCCCGGGCATGTTATATGTGCGATCGCCGAGGGCATCTGGTGAGGGACTGTCCTCAGGTCGCCCGAGCTAGACAAGAGCTAAGGTCAAACACTAAGGCCCCCCTAGAGAGGGGACCACCGGGGGGCGAAATCGACGTAGCCCCGACACAAACAAGCTGTGAGAATAATGGCGAGCGAGTGATCTCCACACAGGTTCCAGCAACAACGCCCACAGAAACGGTGACTCCTGGCGACTGGCTGCGGGAGCTGGTGGCGGGGATCACGGGGGCCACGTCGCTGGTGGAAGGGGAGGTAAACGGAGTGCGTACCCGAATCCTGCTGGACACGGGGGCGGTGGCCTCGCTCGTGAGCGCAGCGCACTGCAGCGCGATCGGGGTCGACGTGCGTCACCTGCAGGCACCGGACCGCGCGCTGCACACGGCGAGCGGAGCCGGAATGGGGCTGCTGGGGAGAGCCACCTTAGAAGTCCGCATAGGCAGCCAGGTGTGCACCCAGGAGTTCTACGTGTCGAGTGCGTTGTGTCACGAGTGTATCGCAGGTACCGACCTCTTAGAACGGCTGGGACTCAACGTGCAACCCCGCCAGCGATGCGCCACCGTGGAGAGCAACGGCGAGCGGATACCGTTCCTGGGACGAGAACCGACGCGCCCCCGCTTCGCACCTGTGGCCGCTATCCTGGCAACGGCAGTCACCATCGGACCGCTCACCGAGATGCTGGTGCCGGTGGCAACATCCCCCACCGACCCCGCGCTCCGACCATCAGGGGAGGTAATGCTAACTCCTCACCCGGAGTTGGCAAAACGATATGGGGTCGTGGGATCCGCCACGTTGGTAAACGCAGATGGGGACCGATTGTTTATGCGGATGTTTAACCCGCACAATACCCCAGCGATACTGCGACGGCGCACACCGATCGCCACTGTACACCCCCTGCACGCACGCCACTCTGACGAATCGGTGTTCGCACTCTGGGCTGAGGACCCCGGTCGTTCGGAGGGTGACCAGGACCTGGCCTGGCGAGTCGGCCCGACTCCCCGAGCCGAGGTCGTTCCCCTGCTCGACGCGTTACATGTACCATGGGCGGATTTACCTAAGGGAGAGGCCGATCGGCTGCGCGAGTTACTGCGGGAGTATGCCGACGTATTCAGTGAACACGACTCGGACGTGGGTCGGACCGATCTTGTTAAGCACCAAATTGACACCGGTGCAGCCCGACCCATCAAACTCCCTGCGTACCGAGTGGGCGCACCCGAACGCGACCAAATCAAAGAGGCAGTTGGGGACATGCTTCGCGATAACATAATTCAGCCCTCGGCGAGCCCCTGGTCAGCCCCGGTGGTACTAGTAACGAAAAAGGATGGGTCAACCCGGTTCTGCGTCGATTACCGTAAACTAAATGCAGTCACGCTCGGCGATGCCTTCCCCATACCCCGCATCGACGACACCTTCGACAGTCTCGCAGGAGCGCGGTATTTTTCCACCCTCGATCTGGCGTCCGGATACTGGCAGGTGGAGATGACGGAGGAGGATCGGCCAAAAACAGCATTCACCACCCCGATGGGCCTGTTTGAGTTTCGAGTGTTGCCGTTCGGACTCACTAACGCGCCCGCGACGTTCCAGCGGTTGATGGAGTTGGTGATGCGGGGCTTGCAGTGGGAACAGTGCCTGATTTACTTGGACGATGTGATAGTGTTCAGTAGATCTTTGTCTGAGCATTGGTCCAGGCTTCGAGAGGTGTTCCAGCGACTGCGAGCGGCTCATCTCAAGCTCAAGCCACGTAAGTGTTACATCGCACAACGCGAGGTGGGGTACCTCGGGCATCGCGTCAGCGAGGCAGGCGTGCGCACCGATCCGGAGAAGGTACGCGCCGTAGTGGAGTGGCCACGGCCAAGGAATCTGACGGAGATCAGATCATTTTTGGGGCTCGCCACCTATTATCGTCGATTTGTAAAGGGATTCAGCGAGATTGCACGCCCCCTCACCCAACTCACCTCCCCTAAGCACCCCTACCAGTGGACGGGGGCCTGCCAGACGGCCTTCACCACTCTCAAAGACCACCTCACCCACGCCCCCACCCTTGCTTTCCCCGATTTTACCACCGATTTTATTTTGGACACCGACGCCTGCAGCAGCGGGCTGGGCGCGGTGTTGTCACAGGTACAGGATGGGACGGAACGAGTCATCGCGTACGCCAGCCGGACCTTGAGTGGGGCCGAGCTGAACTATTGCGTGACCCGCCAAGAGTTGTACGCCGTGATTTTCGCATGCAAACAGTTCCGGCCGTATTTGTACGGCAGGAGATGTTGCGTACGCACTGACCATTATGCTCTGCAGTTTCTTCTTACATTCAAGGAGCCGCGGGGGCAGATGGCCCGGTGGTCGGCGCAGTTGCAGGAGTACAACCTGCAAATCGAGTATCGGGCTGGCCGGACGCATGCAAACGCGGACGCCTTGTCGAGGCGACCCACGGTGTACGCCGAGACGAGGGCGGAGGAGGCCTGCCCGTGTTTCACGGGGGGACGCTGCCGGCAGGCAACGGACCCCCGAGAGGCCGCGGCCACTGACCCCCCCCCAGCGAGAGAGAGTGCAGTGTGCGCCACGGAAACCCTCACAGGTGGCACTGAGGATCCCGTCGACCGCCCGGCAAGCGCGGGACCCGCGGCTCGGGACCCGATTGGACGGATCCAGGAGGACGTCGGCTGCGCCTTCCCGGGCCTAAACGACGAGCAGCTGAGACAGACCCAGCAGCGAGATCCGGATCTGGCGGCAGTGGAGGCGGCACTGCGGGAGGAAAAGAGCGCCCTACCAGGACCCTGGAGCGGTTTGTATGCCCGGTTGTGTGTGCAGATCGGAGTGGTACGGGAGTTAACCGAGGCCGGCCAGCCGGGGTGCATCTGTGTTCCTGCCCAGGTGCGACCCCAGCTGCTACGGCTGGTGCATGACCACCCACTCGCGGGCCACGATGGGGAACGACGTACTCGAGAGACCCTGCGTCGCCAGTATCTCTGGCCCAAATTGGCACAAGACGTGGCGGCCTGGGTACAGGGCTGCCGCGCCTGTCAGCAGTGCGGGCCGAAACCGGCACGATACCAGGTACCCCTAAGGCCGTTCCGCGTCAGCCGCACGAATCAGCTGGTCGGGATCGACCTACAGGGGCCATTCCCGCGATCCCATCGAGGCAACCGATATATCCTAGTCGCAGTAGAGTATTTCACCCGCTACCCCGTGGCAGTGGCCATCCCTGATAAAACGGCCTTGGTGGTGGCCCGGGCATTTGTGGAACACTACGTACTTAAGCACGGGATCCCAGAACGAGTCCTCACCGACCAGGGTAGCGAGTTCGAGGCCGAGTTGTTCCAGGCACTGTGCCGAGAGTTCGGAATCCAGAAGGACCGAACCACAGCGTACCACCCCCAGGCGAACGGGATGGTGGAGCGCATGAATCAGACCTTATCGGGGAAACTCAAACGTATGGCGGCCGCAAATCAACGGGATTGGGATGAACACCTCCCCTACGCCCTTTTCGCCTATGCCACCACCGTACACACGTCGACGGGACAAACCCCGTTTTTAATGATGTTCGGCCGTGAGTCTCGTTTACCCGCAGATCTGCTATTCGGCGTCCCTTCCCCCCAGCCGGAGGAGGGAAGCCGCCCCGTGGAACACCTGTTGGAGACCCTACGAGAAGCCCGAGGCCGAGCATACCCGCAAGGGGAAGCCGCGCATCGGCGGCAGGAACAGGGCACCCGACCCCGCATGGAACCCCCCTTATTCCTGACAGGTGCTAAGGTGTGGCTACACACCCCTCGCGTCGGGGCCGGGCAGGTGGGGAAACTGACGACCTACTGGCGGGGACCCTGGACCGTGGTGCGACAGATCTCCCCCTGGACGGTACTAATTGATGGCGGGGAGAGGGGTCGAGAGACGGTGGTCAATGTCCGCCGCTTAAAACCGTGGAAAGCGGCCCCGGCGAGAGAGAACCCCGTCACCCGAAGGCCCCGAAATCCCGGAGTACCCGCATCCCCCGTGCCCGGGGGCCTCGCGCAGTATATGGGCCCCACGGAGCCCAGGGCTCCGAGGGGCCCCGGGCGGGGCCGGGGGCGACGAGGACGGCGACCCTTAAACCCCACCGCCTCTGAGTTTGTTCCCCAGTCCGCAGGTGCCAGGGGCCGAGGGGAGCCGTTGGAATGGAGGAGGAGACCACCGCCGGAGCCCCAGGAGACGGAGCCGCCACCCCCGAGGCCAGCCACAAGGGCCGGGCGAATCCCGCGGACCCCGCGGCGATACCTCGTGGGGGCAACCCAGGCGAGGTGCTCAAGTCAACCCGGGACGGGGACTGGCACCCCGGGGGGCTATGTGGTGCCGCAGCGACGGGGCCGCTCTGCCGAGCCAGGGACCCGCCCGGCTTCCCCCACCGCATTGCCCCCCATCACCCGCCCCACATAAGCACACACCCGCACGCATCCCCCCCCCCCATAGAGCTGGAAGGGAAGGTTACCTGATCGACCGGTTTTTATCCGAGAGACCCTTATCGGGATTAATTCTCACGGTTTCCGGCGATCAGGGAATTGGATGACCTCCCCCGTGCTACGTGGTACCGCGGCGCTGCTGCCAGCCTTAATATGGTGTGGTCGCGGCGTGGGGCATTCGGCCACCGCGGTTGAGGCGCATTTCCCCCCACACACACCCCCACGAGTCGACGGGGCAAGCAGGGGAGGCACGAGACAGCATGAATAGCGGGGTCACAGGGGCTGTTGCGCATAGTCATGGAGGGTTGGGATAATTGCGCTTGAGCGCGCAGGCCCCATTGTTAGGAAGGGTAAGGGAGTAATTAGGATGTACGCCGCCAACGTCGCGCACTGATTAGCATATCAACAGCGCCCGGGAACCGCCGTGCGCGGGCTTGGGGTGCACGAGCCCATTGTTCAGCGCAGCATCCCCTTTGAGGTAGGGAGGATAAATAGAGGAGCGGAGAGGGGAAATCGCCCCTTCTCTCCAGGCCAGCGGACCAGCAGGAGTTCCAGCCAGCGACCCGGACGTCCGTGCGACGCATCGAGGTACGCTGTTAGCGCAGAGAGCAGCGAACCTCCGCGGGCACCAAACAGTGAGTGGGGAGGTAAAGTAGGGTATCGTAAGCCGATAAATAGGGAATAGGTACAGGTTTAGTGGAATAGGCCAGCCTCGTCGACTCACTGATTCCACATCAATTCGCAGGTGGCATATAATAAATCATTAATAGCGAAGCGTGGTCTCGCGTGATCTTGTCGTGCAGTGTGAGCGTGTGGGTGCGCTGTGTGCACAGTGGTTCGCCACGTGAGTGAGCGCTGCGCGGAGCTGAGCGCGCGGGTTGCGCGTGGGTACGCAGTGATTCTGTGGTGCTGCGGCTCGCCTCGGGGGAGCGCTGCGCAGAGCGGTGCGAGAGTGGGTGTCGCGTGTGTTCACTCCGTGTGTGATACAGGTGCGCGAGTATAACGTGAGTTGAGTTGGAGTGCGCGGAGCGGCGTGTGTGTGGGCGTGCGTGCGTAATCGGCGTCCCCCAGGTGCGTGCTCATAACGTGAGCGGCCAGCAGGCGGCGAGCGCTGCGCAGAGCGGCGCAAGAGTGGGTATCGCGTGTGGAGCTGTATGCGTGTGTGCGCGCACGTTCACTACGTGTATAATACGGATGCGCATTGGGAACGTGCCGCACAGGGCTATACTGCGAGCACGGCGTTTGATCGACGATGATGTGCGCACGTATGCTCGCAGCGTGGGAGCGCGGCGCGAGGCTGTAATCGTAGGAGCGTCGCGTTCGAATGCCGGCGAAACCGTAGCGGGTAATAGGGAGGTGGGGTAACGTAAACGAATAGGGGATGCAGGCGGGAGGGACCCCGGGGGCCAACGGCCCCCACAGATGCATTATGAAGACCCCATCGTAAGTCAAAAATATCTGAAGTCGAAGATGGCCTAGCCTACCCAGGAGTCTTAAAGAATAGTGGTAATTTAGCAAAACAGAGCAATTTATAGTACCGTACTGTAGAAACTATATACTGTATGTATGTATTAATTACAATACTGTATTGCACAGTAAAATGTAAAGGAAAAAAAACCAAGGTAAATTCTTAGCCTACCTATATGAACTGCAATTTAATGGAAAGTTTTTTCAGGAAACAATCCTATAAACACGCTAACACCGAGACAACTTAACTCCGTCGACTGCTGGTGAGAGTGAGGCATCACACAAGGTGGGAGACGCGTACATCCCGGCAGCGTCCCAACGTACAGTATCGTACCTCGTATGTTGCTGCGTTTGCCTGCCGCGCGAAATTTAAAATATTTTACAATTTTGTCGTATCGCTATCGCCATCGTAAGATCGAAATATCGTAAGTCGGACCATCGTAACTCGGGGACTATCTGTATAAGAGGGGCCCAGGGAGGGGACCTCGGGGCTGTCGTTTGGAGTGGGATCTCGTCATGCTGCTGGAGTCTTTACCATCGTCTCCGTCTTCACCATCTCGGCATCGCCAGTCAATCATTCTACCAGCTGTCCTGACTGGGAACCGTAGTTACCAAGTGTGAACTGTTAAGGCCGTGTTAATAAAGTGCCTCCTACTCTTAGTGTCTCTGAGTAAGTCACTACACATACACCCACAGATGACGATCCCTCTGTATAGTCCACAGACTATGAGCACCTAACTTCACACACACTCACTTTCACACGTACTCCCCACCACCTCACACAGCACCACCACCACACACACTACAATATAACACACTACTACACTATACATTGCACCACTATACACTACAATGTGTTACTTTGGTTCTTGCCTACTTCTCCAGGCTCACCTGTATCGCCGCCACTATATTTTTGGTAAGCCAAGTCACGCCCGTGTATAGTGTGGGTCGAGACTAGCGAGAGATCAATTGATACCAAAACTTTGAGGCGATTCGAGAGGGTTGGTTTGTCTTTAATTATAACATTGGTCAACACACTTTTTATGGCATAAGGTATTCCAACGGTTTGATGTAATTTTGGGGTGCTGATTCCAAATCTGGCATCAATTGTTGTCTATCACATCAGGTTTTTGAGATACTGTATCAAATCTTGCATTTTCAATAAAAACTGCAGAAGAAAAATATTAAATAAATGTGGATTTCTACATAAAATGATATTATAAACATACTATCCTAAAAATACAGCACCATATTTTAACACTAAAGCAGTCACTGACTCGCAACAACTTGCAATCATAAGTGACAGAGTTAATTTCGGGTAAAATCAATGAAAATGGGGTATGCCGATAGCATAAAAATGAGATGTGATAGAGCAAATCTGAGATCAGATTTGAAATCAGCACCCTGAAATTAGTCTAAAACAGCTGCAAAAGTCCAGGCCAGAAAAAAATGTTATTTTTTTGTCCAGTGTTAGTAGACCCGCCACCCTGCCGACTTTCACGCCGTAGCAGATCTCTGGGCAAACGCGGTGCGCTCACGATACACAGGATGACCCCTTCATCCCGACACGCACATCTGAGCCTACGCTCACACACCCTTAAGGCACTTTGAGGCTCAGATGGCGTTTACCATCTGCTTTGGGCTACATTCACAAGCAACCCGACGTCAGGGTGAAGCTCGACACCGCGTGTCGTGCACCACCGCCGACCTGACACCGTCGTCATCAGAGGAAAGGATGCGAGCCGGCGCCTGCTGGCTCCTTTCTGCCATAGGGAGGTGTCAGAGGCAGCCTCCTTGTGCTCCTCTGCCCCTTCCCTGCTCCCCACCGGGTGTCCAAGCTGGAAGCGTGGTCGGTTTCTGGGTACCGCTCTCGTTCCCTGCTGGCTGGAGCTCAAGAGCGGAGAAGCCTGGGGTCTTCCTCCATTCACCCTCTAGTCTCTGGTGGTGACTGACACTTTGTTTGCTGCAGGTGGTTCTAATTTTCAATCACCCGCTTTCCCTATGCAGGTGGACCCCACCCTCCATTGTATTTTCGTTTGTCACTTATTTGTACGATGTGACACAATACACTACACTACTATACTATACACTACTAGACACTACACTACTCTAGACTACTATACTGCACTATTATACACTACTATACTGTACACTACTATAGACTCCTATACACTATAGTATTATACACTCCAATATACACTGGTATACACTACGCAATACACTTCACTGAATACTACACAATACTCTACACGACACTACTATACACTACACAATACACTACAATAGACTACACTATGCATTACTATAAACGACACTATACACTACACAATACTATACACTACTATACATTACACTACACCATACACTATAGGAAACACTACTATACACGACACTATACATGACACTATACATAACTATACAGTATACACTACAATATACACTACTGTACACTACCCTATACACTATATTATACACTACACTATACACATTTATACCAGTGGCGGCTTGTCAATAGAGGGCGCTGGGGCGCCACCCCCATCAAGATTCAAGAAATATACATATACAAAAATTATATAAAAATACATAAATAAATATTTTTTTCATATGATGTGCCGGCTGGTAGTAAGAAAAGCATCAGCATTTAATAAAAACTGGCTTTAATCGGTCAACTATTTTCTATGTTTTTCAATGTGTTTCATGCGGGACGCCGGACAAATGGATGTCTATGTGAGACTTTAAATTTTCGGACAGCATGTGACCTGAAGCTGGTCTCTAATTGGTTTCTTAAAGATTCTCCTCAGGGCGCAAGTCGTTGCGTCCCTGGCCAATCAGAATTGGATACATGTTATTTTATCCAATCTGATTGGTTCTCGTCACCTGTCATTCAACTTTACGCTCTGGGCCACTACTGCGAGTGCGCAGGCGACACCACTTCGACACTTGCTAGGCTGATCAAATTTTTTGTGTAAACAATGGCAGCAGTTCATCCAATTTCTGTAATTTATTTACAAAAAAACCCTTTCACAAGGCTTTCGCTGGAAGAAATAAAAAAGATAAAGGATCTCGGACCGGACCAACCCGATTTACAAATCCAGCAGCAGGCCAGTGACAGAGGACGAAGCTACACACGAAGCTTCACCCGCGCTTGTTATGAGAAACGGAGGTGGCTGGCTGGATGTGATGTTAGCAATTCTCTTTTTTGTTTTCCCTGTCTTTTATTTCAAAGTGTCGGCACTAAAGTTTTGTGGACAACGACGGGGGTAAGAGACCTCAAACATCTCTCTGACAAATGCAAACGTCATGAAAGTAGCCGCAGCCATATTGATAATAGCATGAAACTAACGTTTTTGGGCAGAGTTAGCATTGCTGAACAACTAGATGAAGGCTACAGGATTGGCATTAGAAGGCACAACGAAGAGGTGACAAAAAATCGACACATACTGTCCAGGATAATAGACTGTGTGAAATTTTGTGGAGCATTTGAGTTGGCGTTACGTGGCCATGATGAGAGTGAGAGCTCAGATAACCCCGGTATATTTCGCGGGTTGGTGGATTTTGTTGCCTCTCTTGATGGAGCATTGAAAGAGCACCTTGACAGTGCTACTGTATTTAAGGGAACGTCGAAAACTATACAGAACGAGCTACTGGACTGTATGTTGTCTGTTACAAGAGAAGAAATAATCAAAGAAGTCCAGACAAGTAGTTTTTTATCAATCCAGGCAGATGAAACAACAGATATTGCCACACAGTCCCAACTTGTGCTTGTGCTGCGATACATCGACGACAAAAATAACATGCAGGAAAGATTTTTTGAGTTCATCCCTCTGCAGTCAGCTACAGCTGAGTCCATTACTACTGCACTAAAATAGCGTCTTGCTTCTATCCTTCCTAAGGATCAGAAAAGTAAGCTCATCTGCCAGGCATATGATGGGGCCAGCGTGATGAGGGGTGCCACTGCAGGTGTTCAGAGAAAAATACAAGATGTGTACCCAAATGCCCACTACATCCACTGCTAGGCACATCAGCTCAACCTGATAATGCAACAGGCCACGTCTCACATATCCAAGACGAGAATATTTTTTTCTAACATTGGTGGATTTGCCAGCTTTTTTTCTAAGTCACCCAAGCGGACATGTTTTCTGGATAAAGTGGTTGCCCATAGACTGCCAAGATCCAGCAACATCAGATAGAACTTTCATAGCCGTGCCATTAATACTGTTTTTGAGCACAGAGAGGATCTCATTCACTGTTTTGAGAGAATACAAGACTCAGGTGACTTCGACCCCAATACTGTCAGAGAAGCAGGAGCCCTGACCATGCTACTGGAGGATGAGGATTTTAAGTTCTTTCTGGAACTTTATCACCACATCATGCCACATGTAGACTTCCTCTATGCCAAGCTCCAGAAAAAGAACATTGATTCAGTCCATATCAAAGTGAGCATCCAACAGTTCCAACAAGAAATACAAAAGATCAGGTAACTTTATTCCTGTAATATGATCATTATTTGCTTTCTCTTTCATTTTTAACTCTCTTTATCATTTGCCAAAATTATAATAAATTATCTTTGTCCTTTGCAGAAACTCTCTCCACTCCATTGGTGAGCAAAGCAGTGGTTCTCGTCCAACAAAGAGGCGCCGGGCGCTCAGTTCGGAAGACCGTGAAAGGATTGCAGCAGAGGTGAGTTTGTTATAGAAATCAGTCAAAATACCATTTTACATTATTGTTGTGCTGCAGAGATGTCCTGCCTACATATCATATTCTACAGACTCAAGAAAACATTTTTAGTTTGGTATAAATCCTAACAAAAATCTTAATTTTAATATACAATAGCATCCCAAAAATAATAAATTGGCAACATAAAAATAAATGATCAAATTAAATTTGAAGCCACCAAAAACTACAGTCTTGTATAGGACAAAAACTCAAATGGCTCTATTTTTCTTTTGAAAGTAATTGCAACTGTGACAATTAGTGGTCTACTCCAGGCTACTACCTTACATTTATATATCTATTTGTTTAATTATCTCTATAGGTCTGTGACACAATCCTGGAACACACTAGGGAGCGTTTCTCCTTCACAGACCACCTTGTCTGTGCCACCTTGTTGCAGGGGGACAGGTTTGATGAGTACAAGGATACCTTTCCTGAAGATGCATTGAGCAGCACCATGAAAGCGTACCCGATGCTCAGTGGAAGCAAGCTGAAGACGGAGCTCAGTCTCATCTACAGCAAGGAAGAGTTCAGAGCCTGCCGTGGTGCTGTGGACCTATTCCAGCTGTTTATGGAGAATAATCTCGAAGAAGTCTTTTCCGAAACTGTGACTCTCCTAAAAGTTATCATTACCACACCCATGACCACGGCTGAAGCTGAGAGGTGCTTCTCAACCTTGAAACGAATAAAAACTTTTCTCAGAAACACCATGACCCAGGAGAGGCTGAATGCACTGGCATTGCTGTCCATGGAAAAGAGACTTGTTACGGAGATGACTGACTTTAATCAGAGAGTAGTTGAGAAATTTGCTGGCCAGAAAGAAAGAAGAGCAAAATTTATGTTCAAGTAGGAAACATGCTTTTTGGTACTTTGGTCTGAAATGTATATAAAAGAGAAACATTTATGTTCAAGTAGGAAACATGCTTTTTGGTACTTCTTTTGGTCTGAAATGTAAATAAAGATCATCAAAATTTATATTCAAGTAGTCAAAATGGTTTTTGGTACTGCTTTATATTTATTTGCCCCCCTCAATAAAATAACAAAAATGCGCCCCCCCAAAAATAAATATCACCAGCCGCCACTGGTGCTAACCACTATGCCACCACTCCCCCCACGCACAAATGCACAGGCATTCACAGGCACACACTCCATCTCAACATCACAATTACCCCTGACTCGTAAATGCTGTTTATTTACCCAATAACGCCATATTAAGTCTCATGGCTCTGTTCAGTAGGGTCCTGAATTGGGATGTGAACAAAGACTAAGATCCCCTGTGTAGCCTAAACAGACAATTGGGGCAAGTGCTGTTAGCGAGCATCTATGAAGGCTGGCAGGTCACACGAGGAGGTGGGTGACCAGCATCACGCCCGACCACCTTTTTCTCCCTAGTGGCGATTTTGTTTAAATACAGGATCAGGTTCCAGAATGTAAACGAAGAAAAATATTCCCCGTGTTGCCTTAACAGACTGTCGGGGCAAATCAGCACCTTTGAAAGCTGGCACAGCAAATTAGGGGCTTGGTGGCCAGCACTAGGCCTGGCCAACTTTGTCTCCCTAGTGGTGATGTTTACACACAAAACTAAGTAAGCATTTGAGGCTGAGTCGACCTCGTGCACACACACACGGTGATCATTTATTGTAAAGATGGCCCCCATCACCCATGTTTCACATTGAATAACTCACACAGGAGTTTGGCCACAGTTCCCTCGGTGCCTTTAAGCGAGGTAATGTCCTCTTGGCTGGGAGCTGAGGGTGGAGCTGCTGTAGCCCGCCCTATCCTGTGAAAGCAGATCAGACACGACCACTTTCTCATACAGATTATCATCACTCACAGGATCAGCACAGCTCCATCACATAGACACACATCACACAAAGCATCACGAATCACATCAGAATCATTCACAGCATCACCACATACAGCATGATCACACGCAGCATCATCACAATCACTCACAGATTCACTACTGACAGCATCATCACACACACAGCATCCCCACACACAGCCAGTGTCTCACTGCCCGCGCCTCGCACTCAGTTCTTGTTCTGCCTCACGGCAAGTGTCTTGCCTCACGGCAGATGTGGGGCGTGTGTACACAGGAATTTCCTGTTTTTGAACCAGGGGGTGGTCACGTGACCAGGAAGTTGCGATTTTAGATTTCCGCTGAACCCCGCGGGCGTCGGCCATTACAGACATAATGCAAGATGGCGGCACACATCGAGGCTCCGTGAAGACAGCTGCAGCCACCATTGTGGGACTTTGGAAAGCATTGTCTGTAAGTTCGTTTGTGTTCTTATAATATTGGCAATGTTGCTATAATGTTAGAAGGACCTTTATAATGCTGTTATAATGTTAGGACCTTTATAATGCTGTTAAATTGTTACGATGAATGTGGGGCTTAGTTGACAATAAAGCCTGCAGCTTGCCTTGTTGTGACTTACCCGTAATCGAGTAAGTGGATTCAAACTTGTAATAACAAAATGTCTCATTCATAGACAATGTTATGATGCTGTGGTGTTTATTCATTGTGTTGGTGTTTCTGGGTATTAACAAATGCTGTATCTGTGCTGTTTTCTTACCAGTTTTACCTCTCTCCCGTTCAATTTCAATAAATGACGTTCGGAGTCAGATGTTCACCCTGGCTCTGAGGGTTTATTAGAAACGCGAGGTTATCTACTCAGCTAGCTCTGCAACGCAGCGCAGAGCGAGGCCGAGATAGTCCCATATTGTCGTGTGTTGAGTCGTGAGTGAAAGTCGTCTTTTACCTGCACGTCTCTTCCAGGTGCCCCTATGGGAGAGAGAGAGAGATGCGTTACTGTGACTACCTCCATTCCCATAAAATCAGTGGATTTCCCACTGCAACAGCGCGGGTGGAATATACACCACAAAGTCTTGGCTTATGACCTCATGAGCATCAACACTGACTTACATTGCAAACATCGTCGTGAGTGGGGATGACGGCACGCAAGGACCGGGCAAAATTTCCGGCCATGCGTGACAAAGCACAGTCGATGTGAAAACCTCATTGACGATCCTCAACTCCGACGCTGTCGAGGGCTCTGTGCAAATAGTGACACCAGAGACTCATCGCTCACCTGCAGGAAGGCGAGCGAGTCCCTCTCCTGCGCTAGGGCCTGCAGACGAGCGGCTGCTGCCTGGAGCTCGCCGATCTCGCGCTGGTAGTGAGCGATGTTCTTCTCGATCTGGGTCAGCAGCTCGCGCTCCTTCTTGTCCGCACGAGCCAGAGCCGCCTTCTCGTCCTCGTCCAGAGCTGCTCTCATGCGGGCGAACTCGCCATTGATTCGCTGCCTCTCCCCGGTCATCGATCCCTGGCAGGGCGTATGATTTGTTTTTATTAACTAATTAGGGGAGGAGTTAATTTCGCAACAATTAATCAATGTCTTAGGGAGGTGGCATTTACACCTCTCTTTCCTCAATCATAAATGGAAAAGCGACTCTGGCCACACAAAGCAAACTATGGGCCATGAAGTAAACATAGAGACCCATAGATATACCTCTCGATCCATAGAGATACAAAGACTCATAGAGATAGAGACCCATAGAGAAACACAGAGACACATGGAGACGAATAGAGATGCATAGAGACCCATTTGAGTCAAACCAGGACAGTGTGAATGTGGTCATACAACCCAAACTATGGACTGTATACTAAACCTATGCAGACACTCAGAGATACATAGAGACCCATCGAGACCCATACAGATGCATTAACGTCAATCTACAGTATTGCCACTGTGGGTATGCAACCCACACTATGGGAGACGTTTTGACCTGTAACCCCGGGGACCTGATGGAGGATGAACCCCTCCTGTGCATCACGGCCTCGGTAGCCAATTAACAATTCAATTGTCACCTATCATAACCCTGCAAATTACACAGGACTCAATCGCAAATAGTAAATCACAAATCTGAGAAAAAGTGAGGAATTTAAATAATTATAAAATATGAACCCCATCTTTTCGTAGAGTTGCGCAAGGTGTGTGTAATACGAGGGGAGTGACAAAGCAAAAGGTCATAATTAAGCTGCCTGTTCAGCAACGCCTCCAAGCTGTATATTCCTACCACAAAACAAGCCCAGCTGGGACTAGACACGAGAGCTGGGTTTCGTGACTGGGCAGTGATAAGATCGGTGCACCGGTGAAAACTGGACATGCAACTTGGTGACCGTACCTTGAAGTGTCTCTGTGCTGTCGAATCCTCCTTTTAAATTAAAATGAACTTTAATGCTCACATAGCACAATTCAATATACTGAATGGGAGTGTACTACGTGCATAGGTTACGTGAATATGCACATCGTATAAATCACACTGCGTGCATTGTATTGTGCGGTTGTGGCTTTACAGATATTACTCATTACTGATGTTTGTCATCGCAGGGAGTTGATCTCAGGTGACTTTGGTTCATAGTACAATGCGATACATATTGTAAACAAATATATAATGTGGACCCTGCCACCAATATACTGGATAACAGGTATGTGCCACCTCATCTGGCCAGAATAGATGAATAACAGAAGATGAAGTGGCAGTTCACATGGGGATATCAGGCCCCCATCCTAAGAATGTGGAATTTCCACGACTAATTCAGTTCCTCATTGGAGATGAGAACCACTTCTTTGCTTGTCCTGGGTATTGATGCGCATTGACCGTTGTGTCTTTAGTCCCACGATGTGTTCAGAGCCAATGGAAGTCCACGTGAATGAATGGAGTTGTCCTCCATCACAAACCCTACTCAGGGTGGAGTTACGAGGTCACAGGGTCCGGTCCAGACGTGGTACCTGCACGTCCCTGCGAGCGGCCTCCATCCGCTTCACGGACTCCTCCGCCTCCCTCCTCTTCTCCTCCACCGCCCGCGTCTCCTCTCCCACTTGTTTCTGTGAGAGACGTCACCAGGGGAGACTCCACTCACTCTCTGAGCGCCCCCTCTCACCCCCACTCCACACGGACCCCTCCACAGTGACGGTTCCATCTCCAGGCTGCAGCGGCCCCTGTGCAGCAATGGAGGCTGGGGGAACGAGTGCTGCAGGAAACCGATTTCACGAGGAGCTCACACGCCTCCTTGAGCATTTTGTGTTTTGTTGTCATTCCCCCGCACCTCTGATAAACACGGTTGGATACGTTTGGTGCAAAAGAAGTTCAGCATACATATAGCTGGGCTCACATAGCACGCGCAGGAGCCTAAACCTGTGGACCCAATCACTCTCCACTGCTACCTGAGTCGTGGGCAGGGCTACCTCAGCAGTTTGTAGGGCTCTGAGCAGTAGGGGGAAAAGGCGCCGCGAAATGTTAATCTGCCTTGCCTGGTATATAGGAGGTTTTGGTTTCGATCCCACCGACACCTGTATATGTGGAGTTCTCCCCATGGTCGCATGGATTTTTGTCCAGGACCTCCGGTTTTTCCCTCTACATTTAGAAACGTGCGTTTAGAGTATTTGGCTGCTATGAATTTCGACTTGATAAGCCACTTCTTGGAGCTGTCATTTGTTGCCAGGTTTGGTTCTGAAAAAGAGCTTCATAGCATTGTGAGCTTCACCTGGTAAAATAAAAAAATAGTTTTAGTTTAGTTTTACATGGTACAAGGAGGGACTTCCATGTCTCTGTTTAGTGTCGAAGAAATTCGGTGAAGAGAATCTTGATGAAAATACAAATACGGTCACAAAATACTTGTTCTGTCAAAATCACGCAATATTTCTGGAACACCAAGTCCAGTGACCCGGTAGTTGCTGTAGAGTGCGGCGCTAAACTGGCACAGACCGGCACGAGGCTTCCAAGCGGCGAGTACTGCGGCTCACGCAGTTCCAGTCGTTTTACATTTCGTTTACATTTTAGGGAATGCTCCTATCTACCACAAACCACTTTATGTATATGTAGTGGTGGTATTGACGTGCGCCGGCAGTGATGGATCACGGGGCGCGGGGTTGGGCACGCGATGTGGGCGTGGCATGGACGCGCGCGCCGGTGGTAAGGCGCGCTCACACAAGCTGGGAAAAGAGGATCGTAGCGAGTGCGCAGTGATTGGTCAGATAAGTGGGTGCTCTCAGCGACGTCCGCAGGAGGGGTATAAAGGGGGACGCGCGAGAGCACTCGTGGTCGGAGTTAACCAGTTGAAGACCGAAGACGGGGTGGAGGAGGTAGTGGCCCGAGCCCCTAGTCCCGCCGTCCTTGTGGGGACCGGGGCCCTGTGTGGCTCGGAGCCGAGACTGGGGGACCGTAGTCCGACGCCCGGGTGGGTCGGGACGGTGGTACCCAGAGCCGAGACGGGCACCCCGGCTGGGTGTGTCCCGGAAGGCTACGGGGCGTAAGAGCCCGTGTCAGTACAGCTGAGTGGGTGTTAGTCACCCGAGTAGCTAAGGAGGGTGTTGGTCACCCGTGTAGCTGAGTGGGTGTTAGTCACCCGTGTAGCTAAGTGGGTGTTGGTCACCCGTGTAACGAAGTAGGGTGTTAGTCACCCGTGTAGCTGAGTGGGTGTCCGTCGCCCGTGTAGCTAAGTGGGTGTTGGTCACCCGTGTGACGAAGTAGGGTGTTAGTCATCCGTGTAACTACAAGTTGGTGAAAATAAAGAGTGTGCTACCCGTGAAGTCGTCTCCTGCCGAGTTACTACTTTACAACTGGCGTCAGAAGTAAACCTGTCTTCAAGGAGAATGGACACAAGGAAGACTTCTCGTTCCCACGTGCAAGACCGGGGAGACGACGACGTACCGGTGACACCACCCTCGGGAGGAGAGGACGAGGAGTTGCCGCCGATGCAGCACTTCGCGGAAATGGCCGATGCTCTGCCCGCCTCCGACACCAGCCTGCAGGACGCGCACTCCCGCCTGGCGGACTTGCTGCTCGCCGCCGCTGCGATCTTGGCAGGGATCTCCGTTCCAGCGACCGGTGGAATGCCTGCGGGGTTGGAAGAGGCGGCGCGGCTGGAGGGTTCCCGCCATAAGGCGTTTCGCGCCAAAAGTTTTGGAGTTGGCGCCATTTTTGAGGGTCTGCCTCCGGTTAGCAGGAAACGCGGACACCACGTGGCCAGAGGTCTCCACACAGCGCAGCCCGCGTCATCGGCGAGCGCCGGAGCTCTCCATTTTGTGCCTGCAGAGGGAGCCGACATTTTCTACAACCACAGCGGCGCGCGGGAAAATCGTTCCAACGACGACGACGACGATCGAGTTCTCCAGCAACGATTGCCCGCGCTGTCGGTGTTCAAAGCGGACGGGGGCGACTGGGGAGCCTTCCAGCGACGGTTCATCGCGCATCAAGAAATGTCGGGGTGGTCCGACACCACTGCCCTGCGCGCGCTGCCAGCGATGCTCGACGACGACGCGCTTGCGGCCTTCACGTCTGCCCCGAGGTCGTCCCGCTCAACGCTCCAGGCCGCGCTGCACCTGTTGGCCAAGGTGTTCGGGCCGCCCTCGACCTGTCGCCACCAGTTCTACGATCGGCGGAAGGTGGCTGGAGAAACAACGCTCGCCTATCGCACGGCGCTGCTCGCCCTGGCGGACTCAGCTTTTCCCCGCATGGACAAGGAGGGGAAGGACGCCATGGTGACGGAGCAGCTGCTGGCGTTGGCTCACGGATTGGGAGTTCCCATTAATACGGCGGACGAAATGGACATCTGCTCCCTGGGGATTGCCACGAGTATCCACGCTTACGAGGTCCTACAGCGGAAGCCGACGGTCGTCTGCGCATCGATGGAGAACGGGGCACCGGCCGCCACGATCATCGGACCTCAGCCTGCTGTGCCTCGGGAGGAGGCCTTCGCTGGTTCGAGGCCGGGGGAGTGGAGAACGGGAGGTCGTTCGCCCACACGCTCCTCCCGCAAGCTGGAGCAACCGAAACCTATGGCGTCCCTCGTCGTCTGCTACAACTGCGGCCTTCGGGGCCACGTCGCGTCCGGGTGCCGGGCCCCGCGTCAACGCACCGCGGGACCACGTCCGGACGACGACCAGGGACTCAAGACATCCCAACTGAACCCGGCAAGTCGCGGCACCTCACACGTTCGGTCCACACGCACGGCACGTTCGGGTCGCCGCTTAGCGGTGGGGGGACCATATATGGGCACCGGGGGTTCGGTTCGGCGAGAGGGGTCCGCGTACGGCCCGAAGGCAGTTGAGTGGTCCGAATTGGCCCACAGGATTGTGGCTGCGTCGGCCGGGTCGTCCGTGGTAACGGGGTACATTGACGGGGTTGAGGTCCGGGTGCTCGTGGACACGGGTGCGTCGGCCACTATTATTTCGGACCTTATTTATAATATTCTTCCCGTACAATGTCGACCACTTCTGCCGGTGGACGTACCATTTTACGCGGCAAACGGGGGATCTTTGGGAATCATCGGCCAGATTCGGGCGAATATTTGTATTGGCGACATTAAATTGGCGGGCCCTATTTTTGTATCTTCATCGTTGGCCGTTCCTTGTTTACTAGGCACGGACTTTCTGTCTAAAATGCCCATCAAAATTCTTATAGACCAGGCCTGCATTGAGCTTCCGTCGGGTCGGCGGGTTGAGTTTTTGAAGAGTCCAAATAAGATACGCACGGCTTGTGCGACGGTGCAGGCGCTGGCGACCCGGACTGTACGGGTGCCCCCGGGATCGCAAATGTTGGTACCCCTTCGGTTGAGGAAACCCCTTGGGGCGGATGCGGGGGCGCAGGGAGTTCTATTGGGGCCGTCTAACAGGGCTAAAGGGGACCTCGACTTAGCGGTGGCCCAGACCATGGTGAGGGGGGACAGTGAGCCGTTCGTTGTGGTCCTGAATACGGGGTCGCGGCCGGCTGTCATTACGCAGGGAACGGTGCTCGCTCACGCCGCGCCGCTACCCGTCGAGGAACAGCTCGTTGCTCACGCCGATTCAAATGTCGATACGCATCCCCAAAGTGAGGAGGGGACGGAGTGGTTGGACTCGTTGTGTGCCGGGTCCAGTACCTTGTCCAGTGTACAGTTGGGTGCATTGAGGGGCTTGCTGCTCGAGTTCGCTGACGTGTTTAGCAGGCACAAGTACGACATTGGCTGCACAGACCTGTTGCGCCACCACATAGAGACTGGGGACGCGGCCCCTATTCGACAGAATCCCTTCCGGCTCAGTCCAGCCGAGAAGGAGCATGTGCAGTCGGCAGTAAATGACATGTTGGCGGCCGACATCATTGCGCCCTCTTCCAGTCCGTGGGGTGCTCCTATCGTCTTGGTTAAAAAACAGGATGGATCCCTGCGGTTCTGTGTTGATTTCCGCCGCCTAAACAAAATATCAATGGCCGATGCGTATCCGCTCCCCAGGATGGATGAGTCGCTGGATGCCTTGGCAGGAGCACAGTTTTTTTCGACGCTCGATTTGCTTTCGGGATTTTGGCAATTGCCCCTCGATGACGAATCTAAACCTAAAACCGCTTTCCGGACACCGGGAGGCCTATTTGAGTTCAACCGATTGCCCATGGGTTTACATTCCGCTCCTGCCACGTTCCAGAGGCTCATGGAATTGGTTTTGTCAGGCCTTCAATGGGACACCTGTTTGATTTACCTCGATGATATCATCGTTTTCAGCCGAACTTTTGAGGAGCACCTCCAGCGACTGAGAGCAGTGTTTCTCAGGATGCGTTCCGCGAAGCTTAAATTTAAACCGGCTAAATGTTTTCTGCTTCGGGAATCGGTCAGGTATTTGGGCCATATCGTTAGCCGTTCGGGGATCTCGACGGACCCTGCTAAGACGCAATGCGTCGGCTCATGGCCAACACCGACCTCTGTTACTGAAGTCCGCAGCTTCATAGGATTTGCCTCCTATTACTGTCGTTTTGTCAAGCAGTTTGCCACCATAGCCAGGCCCCTGCACGCCTTGATGGCTAAAGGGGTGCGGTTTCACTGGGGGCCGGAGGAGGAGGCCGCGTTCTGCTCCCTTCGTGACGCCTTGGTGCAGGCTCCCCCCTTGTGTTACCCCGATTTCACGCAACCGTTTGTGCTCGACACGGATGCCAGTAACACGGGTATCGGGGGAGTGCTCTCACAGGTGGTCGGGGGGGTCGAACGGGTGGTCGCCTACGGTAGCAGGGTTCTGTCCCCCGCGGAACAACGCTACTGCGTGACACGGCGTGAATTGCTGGCGATTGTCTTTTTTATACAGCAATTCAGGCCGTATCTGTATGGCCGTCACTTTACGGTTCGCACGGACCATGCGGCTCTCCAATACGCTATGCGGGTGGCGCAGCCATCCGGCCAATTGTCCCGATGGTTGGAGGTCCTTCAGGACTACCAATTCACGACGATTTACCGCAAGGGGTTGCGACACTCGAATGCGGATGCATTGTCACGGTTGCCGACGCGTACGGAATGCGCATGTCAGTTAGGATCGGCGCGGTGTAAACCTTCTGTCGATGTCCCCGCGGAAGTTGTGCTAGCCGCCACGGATACTACGGGGGTCGACGCCCCCACGGGGAGGGACTCGCTGTTAGCATTGCCTCTCATCGAGTGGGGCCGTCTGCAAATGGCCGACAGCTCCCTACTCGCGCTACGTCGGAAGGTTAATGTTCCCGAGGGCGGGGAAACGCGGGTCGGTTCCTGGGTGTGCAGACAGGGCCTCTTGATGAAGTGGGACTCCATGTCCCGGCGTCACATGCTTGTGGTGCCGGTTGCTGTACGGGGTAAGGTCGTCCTGGCTGCCCATGAACGACTCATGCATCTGGGGTTTCACAAAACGCTCGCCCTCATTCAGCGAGACTACTATTGGCCTGGGATGGGCAATGACGTGGCGAACATTCTTAAGGGGTGTGTAGGGTGCGCTAAAAGAAAACCGCCACCAATAGCGGCTAATCCACCGCTTCAATCCATTCAAGTTTCGCGCACGAACGAATTGGTCGCGCTAGACATCTTGGGGCCCTTTCCCACTACACCTCGGGGAAATAAGTTCCTGCTGGTTGGCGTAGAGTACTTCACCCACTGGCCCATGGCGTGGCCACTCGCCAACCAGTCGGCTGCGGCAGTGGCGGACGCCTTTGTCCAAGGTTACGTTTTGGACAAAGGCGCCCCCGAACGCTTGCTGACGGATCAAGGGAAAAACTTTTCGAGTGTTTTGTTGCGCGAGGTGTGCGACCTGTTGGGTACAAAGAAAGTACGTACCTCCCCGTACCACCCGCAGACTGACGGTATGGTTGAACGTCTGAACAGGACGATTACGTCTATGCTGTGCCAACAGGTATGCGACGACCAGGTGGATTGGGACTTACAGGTACCGGGGGTACTAGCGGCCTATCGGATGGCACCCCATGCGGCGACGGGGTTTTCTCCATTTTTTCTGATGTATGGGCGGGAGGCTGATCCGGCCATGGACGTCCAACTGGGGATTTCACAGCCACGTGCAAAATCAAAATTGGCAGACCACATTAAGTTTAACATTGCCAAATTGGCTGAGGCGCGAGAGGCTGCGAGATTGAATTCACGCTCTCGGCAGATCGCGAACGAGCGATTGCATGAACGGAAGGTGCATACGCACAATTGGGAACCGGGCGATAAGGCCTGGCTGCATTGTCCACACGCACCGTTGGCTACGTCCCCCAAACTGTTGAGACCATGGAGGGGACCGGTGGAAATTGTGCGGGTTGCACGACCCCAGAGTATACAGATTAAATGGGGAAAACGCCGTTGGTACGTGCACCCCTCCCGACTGAAACCCTACGCGGCGCCGCCTGACCCCGGGTTGTGCAGTGACGACCGAGCGTGTGATGTGACCGTCGACTCGGGGAGGGATGTGTCGCAGGCTGATCCTCACGTGTCTCCACCTGACCCACCCCCAGGTGTCTCGGACCTGACGGCTGTTGACCGTCGGGAACCGGAACCCCGCGGCTCGCGCGGAGCCCCGATGCCTGGCCCATGCCTTCCTGAACTGCCGGCGCCGCCGGATGGCCAACTGCGTCCTGTGCCGTACGACGGTCCGGCAAGGCGGACTCGGGCAAGGACGCAACACTTTTCATGAAAAAAAAAAATTTTTTTTTTTGTTAAAGCCCGACTTCGTTGCCGGCTTCCCCCTATGCCGGGGTAATGTCCCGTTCAAGGGACGCTCGGACACATTGGGACGCTGCATGAGTCGGAGAGAAAAGAAGAGAAAATGATTAAAGAAATTTTTTATTGTTACTCTTCCCGCATACACAGTATCGTTGCCACTCGCCGGATTGTGCATGTTGTTCTTGTTGTGGGTGTGGCGGTTGCTGGGTTTTGCGGATTGCGGTGTTCATGTTGTGTTGTTAGGGTTTGTGTTATGTTACGGGGCACACATGGGGGTGAAGGGGTGTTGTATGTTTTATTAGCAGCCGGGTCGGCTGCGAGCTATGTGGTAGGGGGTGATGTAGTGGTGGTATTGACGTGCGCCGGCAGTGATGGATCACGGGGCGCGGGGTTGGGCACGCGATGTGGGCGTGGCATGGACGCGCGCGCCGGTGGTAAGGCGCGCTCACACAAGCTGGGAAAAGAGGATCGTAGCGAGTGCGCAGTGATTGGTCAGATAAGTGGGTGCTCTCAGCGACGTCCGCAGGAGGGGTATAAAGGGGGACGCGCGAGAGCACTCGTGGTCGGAGTTAACCAGTTGAAGACCGAAGACGGGGTGGAGGAGGTAGTGGCCCGAGACCCCTAGTCCCGCCGTCCTTGTGGGGACCGGGGCCCTGTGTGGTTCGGAGCCGAGACTGGGGGACCGTAGTCCGACGCCCGGGTGGGTCGGGACGGTGGTACCCAGAGCCGAGACGGGCACCCCGGCTGGGTGTGTCCCGGAAGGCTACGGGGCGTAAGAGCCCGTGTCAGTACAGCTGAGTGGGTGTTAGTCACCCGAGTAGCTAAGGAGGGTGTTGGTCACCCGTGTAGCTGAGTGGGTGTTAGTCACCCGTGTAGCTAAGTGGGTGTTGGTCACCCGTGTAACGAAGTAGGGTGTTAGTCACCCGTGTAGCTGAGTGGGTGTCCGTCGCCCGTGTAGCTAAGTGGGTGTTGGTCACCCGTGTGACGAAGTAGGGTGTTAGTCATCCGTGTAACTACAAGTTGGTGAAAATAAAGAGTGTGCTACCCGTGAAGTCGTCTCCTGCCGAGTTACTACTTTACATATAGAAACCACGGTCTATACACTTTCGTTGTTTTGAGAAAACATTGTACGCATTAAAGTCCTTCGTTTTTATAAAATATACTAAGAGCACATTTATAAATTTGTCATATAACAGCATTGACAACCTCAGCATACTTATATTAAATCAAGGTTGTTAAAATTTGAAGAAACAATATGCAGCTGAGAGAGGAATTAATATCATATTTAGTTCGATATTATTGTTCGGTTAGTACTTGGAAATTATGTCCTCACGCAGCAGAGGCTACCGCTCACACACGCAGACCGTCTCACCTCCCGTGTCTTGTGCTCATCATCCAGCGTAGCCACATCGTGACCCTTGTGGTCTCCTGCTATGGTGCAGGTTGTGCAGACCAAGCTCTTGTCCTGTCGGCAGTAAAACTCTAGCTCCTTTCTGTGCGTCTTGCACTTGCGGTCTTCAGGATTCGTGCCTGGATCCACCAGAACGTGGTCACTGAACTTCGGGTTCTCCTGATGAGGCTTTACATGAGTCACACAGTAGGACGTATCACACTTGAGGCAGGTCTTCGAGGCAGCGGTCGTGCCATCGTTGCAGAAGTCACACAAGACCACGGTGGCCATTTTCTCTGCGGCACTGCGCTGCTCCACCAGGTTGGCGAGCGTGAAGTTCTTGCTCAGCTTGGGCCTCTGTGGGAAGGTCACTCGGCACTGCGGGCAGGAGAAGGACTTAGCCGAATCCCAGGCGCCCTCCACGCACTTGAGGCAGAACGAGTGGCCGCAACTGAGCGTGCAGGGGCAGCGGAAGGCGTCCAGTCAGATGGGGCAGGTCAACTCCCCTGGAGCTTCGCTATCACTGGGAGCCGCACTCGCCATGCCCTGTGGCTCCACTCAGAGACGGGCGCTTGATGGAGCTCAGGCAGTAACTGTCTGTAGATCAGGCAGTCGCTGGCTGTAGCTCAGGCAGTCTCTGACTGGATCTCAGGCAGTCACTGGCTGTATCTCAGGCAGTCTCTGTCTGTATTTCAGGCAGTCGCTGGCTGTGTCTGAGACGCTAAACAAGGAACAAGGCACGTTAATATGTGACAAGTAGGAAGTCATTCAGTTTGATTTGCATATCACGAGACGTGCCCTGGAATGTGTTGACGTGTGAGAGAGTTCAAGTTCATGTATTAGGTATAGCCCTGTGAGCCATTCGGCTCTTGAATCGGGTGCAACCGCAACAAACAAAAACATGAACAAAAAACATCTTAAAGTGAATATGTGACTAAGTGCAAACAGAAAATCCAAGAAAAGACAGCAAAATATTGCAGAAAAAACACCGTACACCAACGCTGTGTGCAAAAATCCCAGTGGGATGCAAGTCAAACAACAACAACGACAAGACAACTTAGATTAAGGCCATCAGTCTAACTCTGTACTACAACAAACAAACATGGCTAAACCAAGAGTACAGACGTCTTTACTCCAGAGGTGGCTTAAAAAATAAGCCTCGGATCACCTCGACTCAAATCGGCATCCTGACCTCTACTCACCTCATCACAACTCACTTGACCTCATCACAACTAATCACAACTGAACTCCACTCATCACAATTCACGGCACCTCATCTCACCTCACCTCAACTCACCTCAACTCACCCCAACTCCACTCAAGTCACCTCAACTCACCTTAACTCAACTCCACTCATCTCAACTCCGCTCAACTCACCTCAACTCACCTCAGCTCGTCTCAACTGAACTGGCAGGGGAACGCTGCTAGTAAATTCGTTGCTCCCTGCTGCTCTACTCCACGAGATTGTTGTTATCTTCCTCTTTCAGTCTGTTTGTTTAGTTTTAAGTTTAACACTTTAAACTACTTAATGCAAGTAATATGTTCCTGTCTCTAAGTCACGTTCCAGTTGTCGAGCTGTGAGACACCGGTGGGAGTTGCCGTGTTCAACTCGGTCACGTGGCTGGGGCTCAGGGTCCAGCTGGTGGAGCCACAAACCACCGGGTGAGGCCCTTTGCTGAACCCGGCACCGTTACCCGCTTAGTGCGTAAAAAAACTAAATAGGACCTTTTTTGCCGGTATAAAAGTTTGAGAAAGTAATAATGATAGGTTTTACCCTTTATGGCAATACAACATGAGTTGTGTTCAGGTTTTCAAACACCAAATAAGTTTGTGTGGTTAATGCAGACTTTATTCATTGCAACAGTCATCAATTTTGTGTTCGAACATCTTAACACCTCACCGGACCTCCCTTGCCAGTATCAAAATATAAGAATAATAAGTTTTACCCTTTCTGGCAATAAAACAGGAGTTGTGTTAAGATGTTAAAACACCAAACAGAAACCTTAGCGATGAATAATGTCTTCATTAACCACATACAGTTATTGTGGTGAATATGCAAACAAAACATCCTCTGATAATTATAAAGGCATTGTATGTGAAACTGATTGGGGCACGCCGGCTGAGGTGGTCCCTCAGGGTGGCTCTGTGGTCCCGCCCGCAGGATCGGAGCTCGTGATCCTCTCAGCGCCGTCGGAGATGCTCCTCCGGCCACCCCGCTCGAGGAGGAGTGGCTATCGACTGGCAGACCTCCATCCGCACCGCTGCCCCCAATGGGGGGGCCGCGGCCGCCCACCTGTGACGACGCTACCCCCACACCTTCCGGGGTGCTTCGGCCCACCTCCCCTGGGGGTCCGGCCACGCGGACTCGCTCACGGACCGCACGGTTCAAATGGCACTTTCACACATGCAGATTGTTCCGCTGGTCTTTAATGTTACGATCGCGCGTGATTTTTCTCCACCCACAGAATTGCTGTTGTGGTTCAAAGAGTTGCGAGTGAGGGGGGGGGGCGTCTTGGGGTGTTGGGGTTGTCCGTTCCCGTTTTTTTGTGTTGATGCTTGTTTGTCTTCTTGTTGGTGCGTTCGTGGTTCGTTAGGGGTTCTATATTTGTACATTTGTTCTCTTGTTATTTTTTGTCAGCGGTTATTTATTGACGTTGCTTGTTGGGGGCACACTGTATTTTTTTCCCTGTGTTATCACAGCTGGGACGGCTGTATTTTTACATGGGGGAGGGGGGTGATGTAGTGTTACGTCACTACCGTGTGGGCCTCCACACACACGCGTGACGTCACAACCTGGGGGAGTGTCACTACCTCGCGCGGGTCCACACACACATGACGTCACTACGTCTGCATGCGGGAATGACATCACTGCCGTATCAGGGGGTCTGGAGGCCGTGGGTCAGTACCGCGGGGGTTGTGTGAGGCCGTGGCACTCTGGATGACCCCGGCTGGACACGTGACTGGATCAAGGTGGGGGCCGGGGGCCCCGGGGGCACCCTGGGGACCACGTGGTCACCTTCTCTAGAGTTCTGGAAGGTGGGCGTGCCCGGGGTGTGGCCCGCACACGCCGAGGCGCATATAAGCGGGCTCCTCACCTGGTGCGGGGCTGCTCGGGTCCAGGATGAAGATGCCTCGTGAAGACGCCTCGTGAAGAAGAAGAGTCAAGCCTCAAGTCAGCGTGGCCAACCAGTAGCCTTCCTGGCTTGGCCACACGAGTCGTATCAGAGCGTCAGTGTTAGCGAGTGTTAGCAAGTGATGATGTGTGCTAGCGAGGATAGGTCGGTGGTCACCACCCGATGTTAAGAGTTACCCGTTGTGTTAATAATAAAAAGTGTTGCCTCCCAAGTTCAGTGTGTGCGCCTCTAACGAACTATTACACTACTACACACTACACTATTATACACTACTATACACTCTACTATTATACACTCCACAATACACTACACTATACACTACAGAATACACTACTATACACTACACAATACACTACTATACGCTCTATTATACACTACACTATACACTGGTATGCACTCCACAATACACTACACTATACACTACAGAATACACTACTATACACTATACAATACACTACACTATACACTACTATACACTACACAATACACTACTATACACTGCAACTATACACAATACACTACAATACACTACTATACACTACTATACACTACACTATACACTAGTGCTGTACTAGTATACTACACTATACACTACACTATACACTAGTGCTGTACTAGTATACTACACTATATACTACACTACACACTACACATTACACTACACTTTGTGTCATGAGTCTATGGGTCTCTGTATCATGAGTCTATGGGTATCTGTGTGGTGAGTCTATGGGTCTCTGTCTTAGTCTATGGGTCTCTATGTGAGTGAATTTATGGGTCTCTGAGTCTGGTTCGGTGTGTGTGTATGGGTGTTTGTGTGAGTGTGGATCTCAGTGTGAGTCTATGGGTCCCTGTTCGTGAGTCTGTGTCTCTGAGTGAGTTTATGTCTCTGTGTGGTGAGTCTATGGGTCTGATTGAATCTATAAAAGTGCTAATGCATAACTCTTTCACGTTCACCGTGCAGTAGACTTTGCACATTTGTGTTGATAAACAGAACGAGCACTACAATAGGATTTGTATTGAATCAGATACAGCGAGTACTGGTCTGGCCACACACAAACTCAAGTCAAATTAGTCTGTGTCGCTGTACGTGTATTGCTTTCTATAGACTGTGGGTTAAAGTCACTTCAAATAAACAATAATACTCAAGACAATAACACGTGCTGCGTGTTCTTTTTTACCTTCGATTTTTATTGACCATTTTTTTTCTAATCAAACACGAGCAACCCGCACGGCCTTTGTACCTGACTGTCCGTGCCTGTGTGTTGTTGTGTTTAGTTTGTTGTCCTTCCCCCGCACCTCCGATTAGCCCAGTTGGCTACATTCGTTGCAATATAATCTCAACACGCAATACATACAAGCAGGCGGCCAGGAATCCAGTTGGCAACACTTTGTGAGCCTTGGTTTAAGCAAAGCCTGGCTACTGCTGATGAGAAACAGAACGTCAGAACCTGTCCTTGCCTATGAACATCTGGGTAATTCGCCAGCATTGCACCTCCGATTAGCACGGTTGGCTACGTACATTGGCTAAGTACGGTGCGAAATAAGTTCAACATTCATACACTGCTTCACGTGAGCCTGACTCTGCTGCTGATGAGACACTGAATGTCAAAACCTGCCCTATAGTGTTGCTTGCGTTGAACCAAATGCCGCTTCAATTAGGAACTCCCAGAAGGCCGTGCCTGCGACTGATGGGATGAGTGAAACAATACGTGGTGTCAATCTTGATTTGAAGTTGTGACTGCAGGAATCCATACTCTTTGGTTTTTTCGCTGAAGTCACGTACGTAGAAAAATAATAGATCACGACGTTTCGATCGCAGCACAAGCAATCGTCATCAGGTGGGACAACCACGGCAAGAAAAAAACTGCTGAAGTAGGCGAGAGGCCTGCCGTGGCACGAGGTTATATAGGCCTCGGCAATAGGGGGGAGAGAGGAGGTGGGGGGAGAGAGGGGGCGGGGCAGAAAGTGGACCCCGCGGCAGCACTTGGAGAGATCTGAGAGATCGGCTGCAGGGGGGAGAGAGAAGGGGGCGGGGGGCAGAAAGTACGTGGTGTGTATTATGTCTTTAATGTTTCTTGTGGAGAGAACGGTTTTGCGAAGGAGGAATGATGATGATGTTGGTGACAATGATAGTAATGGTGATGGTAATGATGATTGTGATGAAGGTGGTAGTGGTGGTAATAATGGTGAAATGGTGATGATGGTATTGGTAGTTATCATTGTAATAATGATTGTAGTGATGGTGATAATGGTGGTGGTGGTGTGGGTGGTGATGATGACTATGGTCTTAATCATGGTCGTGGTGATGATGATTGTGGTGGTGGTGGTAGTGATGGTGATGAGGGAGATGGTGATAATGATGATGACGGTTATGGTGGTTTTCACGGTGATGATAGTGATGATGATAGTGATGATGATGGTCGTGATGATGGATGTGATAATGGTGATTATTCTGGTGTTTATTGTGGTGTTGATGATGATGGTAATGATGGTGATTGTGATGATGATGATGATGGTGGTAACGATGATGGAGGTGATTATCGTGGCAGTGTTGGTAGTGGTGATGATGGTGGTGATGATAGTGATGATGATGGTGATGGATGTGATAATGGTGATGATAATGGTGGTTTTTGTGGTGTTCGTGGTGATGGTAGTTCATAATGGTTATGGTCGTGGTCGTAGTGATGATGAGGATAATGATGTTGATGATGTTGGTGATGATATTGATGATGATAGAGTGGGGGTGATGATAGTGATTAAAATGGAGTAATGACAATGATGCTGATGATCATGATGGTCGTAATGATGGTGATGATGGAGGTAGTGATGACTGGTGATTACAATGATGATGGTGATGATGATGATGATAGTGATGATGGGGTGATGATGGTGAATCGCAGGGATGGGGCGTGGTGACATGAGCGCGCACTGCAGGTGAAGGAGCGGCCACATGGACTCAAACTTCTGAACCGGCGATGTGCACTTCATAGGTGACATCGCTCACGCACACCAACCTGAACCTCACCCTCCCCCCTCACCCTCCCCTTCCATGCTCACCTCACCCTTCATTAAATTTTCACTTCACCCTCTCATCACCCCACCCTCCCCTGACCCCCACCTTGCCTCACCATCGCCTCTACCCCCTCCTTCCCATCCTCTCCTCTCCTCACCCACTCCTGACCCTTCACCCTCCACGCTTACCTGTCCCCTTCCCTCACCTTCCCCTCCAACTTACCCTCACCCTCACTTCACCCTCTCCTCACCATCCCCCCTTTCATCAGTTTCTTGGATTTCCGTCTCGGTTTCTTGGGTTTCTATTTTTCCTCATCCTCAGGATGCACGACTCAGATCCACGATCTTCAATGGTCCATTACAACACCCCACCCACATCGCAGGGTAGAGAGGCTGCAAGAATCTCTGCCGGACCTCGTGGATCACCTCCATGGAGTCGGCGCGGTAAAACTCCAGGAGCCCCCCCTCCCAGTGCAGGTGAAGCCCGATTCTGCGGGGGGACGGGGCCCCCCTCACCGACAGTGCAGTCTTCACTCCACCATGAACCACTGAGAAGTTGTCGTCACGTTTCTCTAAACACCAGGACGCGTCGTTCCCTCCCAGCCACTGTGCAGCACCACTCCCTTTCCGTGAGATCGTCCCGTAGGTGACTCCAACCCGACACCACCACGCGTCCCCCACGTCCACCTCCCAGTAGTGGTGGCCCGATGAGAAGCTCTCACAGCACAGGGCTTGTGGACAGCGATCAAACCGGTGTGGGTGCTTGGGGCGACGCTGGGAGTCACCAGTTCCCGTTATCGTCCTGAGATCCGAGGAGATCTGGAGTTTGTTATTAGCTGAGTTTGTGTCCAGAGTCGGTGAGCGTCCAACTGTGACAACAGCAATGACAATACCAATACAGAACACCGTCATCACCATTATCCACCATCACCACCTTCAACATTACCATCACCAACCATCATCTTCACCATCAACAATAACATCACAAGCATCCTCGCCATAAATATCATCAATGACAACATAAACATCACCATAACCACCACCATCAACACTATGAACATCAACAACATCACTATCGCAATAAGCAACATCACAACCATCATCACCACCACTAGCACCATCACAAACAATCACCACCACCATCACTACCATCACAACTATCCCCATCACCACCATCAAAACCATCATCACCACCATCACTACCATGACCACCATCACCAATATCATCACTACGACCATCAGCGCCATCAGCAAAACCATCACCACCTTTATTATCACCAATGTCAACATCATTATCATCACCACGACCAACACCATCACCAAACCCATTACCATTACCATTCCCATCACTCACATTATCCCTAACAGCATAATTCCCACCATCATCACGACCACTATCACCATCATTATGATCACTACTCATTTGAGGTTGAAACTGCCTAGCAGAGGCCCAGGATTGGATAAGATATCACCTGCCACTGATGTTAGCCATCGCGGGTAATCAAACCCAGGTAACTGGGTTCGTAGTGCAGTGTGCTAACCACTATGCTACCGCTCCTCCCATGCATAAATGCACAGACACATTCACAGGCACACACTCCATCTCAACATCACAATTACCCCTGTCCTGGAATGGGACAAGTGCTGTCCGTGAGAGTCTATGAAGGCTGGCAGGGCACACGAGGTGGGTGGCCAGCACCAAGCCCGACCACCTTTGTCTCCCTAGTGGCGATTTTGTTTACACACCGCATCAGTTTCCAGAATGTAAACAAAGACATCCCCCGTGTAGCCTTTACAGACTGTTGGGGAAAATCAGCAACGTTGAAGGCTGGCACAACACACGAGGGGGTGGATGGCCAGCACTACGCCTGGCCGCCTTTGTCTCCCTAATGGTGACGTCTATAACACACCAGGTACATATTTGAGGCCGAGTCGAACTCGTGCACACACATTTTACTGTCAAGATGGCCCCATCACCCATGATTCACACTGAATAACTCACACAGGAGTTTGACTGTAGGTGTCTCCAGGACTTGAGGCGAGGCAATGTCCTCTTGACTGGGAGCTGAGGGTGGAGCTGCTGTAACCCTCCCTGTCCTGTGAAAGCAGAGCAGACATGGCCACTGTCTCACATAGAGCATCGTCACTCACAGGATCATCACAGCTCCATTACATAAACGCATCACAGCATCATAACGCGTGGGATCATCACAGCTCCACACAGGCACCCATCAAACAAAGCATCATCACTCATCTCACAATTACAGCATCACCACACATAAATACTATTACCACACAGTATCAACACACAGCATAAACGCACACAGCATAATCACACACATCATCAACACACAGCATCACCATCACACGGCATCATCACACAGCCAATGTCTCACTGCCCGCACCCCATACTCAGTCCCATGTCGTGTGTTGAGTCGTGAGTGATAGTCATCTTTTTCCTGCGCTTCTGCTCCAGGTGCCCCTGTGGGAGAGATAGAGATGCGTTACTGTGACTCTACCTCCAATCCCTCGTGATCAGTGGAGTTCTCACTGCAACACAGTGGAATATAAACCCCAAAGTCTTGGCTTATGACCCCATGATCACCAACACTGACTTACGGGGCAAATATTTCAGAGTTAGACCGGTGAACAGTCAACTATAAACTAATGAAATCTTTCCACGTAAGTCCCACTGAGCGATAGAGCTCTTTTTCAGAAGCGACCTGGCCACAAATGATAGCTCAACGAAGTGGTTCATCTCGTGGAAATACTGCAGGACGCGGAGAAAAATCCATGCGATCATGGAGAAAGACTTGAAATCTCAAAATATTTAGGGATGTCAGGTCTGGGATCAAATCCACGACCTCCTGTATACCAGGCGAGGTAGTTAACATCTCGCCACCCTCATGAGGACCAACACTGATTTGCAAGACATATTTCAGAGTGAGACTGGTTGATATTGATCTGTGTTGAGAGTAACTTAGGACTGGTAATTTCTGGTGTTACAAATGCACATGGTGCAGGTCTTGCAGAAGTGGTGGTCAACACACAAGGATATGAATAATACGCGCATGAGACCGTGTTTATTTTAGCCGCACGAATATGAACACTGAAGGTCGCGCATCCAAGAAGAGGTCCACAAAGTAAGACGCAGAGATGACATTGGCTCGTGAGCAGGCGCTGGTGGATTGTTGCATCGCAGCATCATGAGATGTGGCAATGGCTTGGGGAGGACTTCATCAATAAGTGGATAGAGCATGGCTTATGATAATCATGAATACCGTGTGCATTGTTGTTGTATGGTTGATTTAAAAGTAAAATACCATTAACATTTAGTTTATATTCACAATGAAACCAATTTAATGGGAATCTGTTAAAGGACGGGAAAGTTAATAAATTCAACTGAGGAAATATGAGCTGGCCTTCCACATGGTAGCTACTGGAGCTGCGATGCGAGTCCATGAGTGGAGCTTTGTTCTCAAGCCCAGTGGATGCAAACTCTCATTCAGGAGCCTCCCTCTGCTGCTGCTCCTGGTGAGAGGGCTCTGTGCCAATAGCGACACTGGAGACTCATCGCTCACCTGCAGGAACGCGAGCGAGTCCCTCTCCTGTGCTAGGGCCTGCAGGCGAGTGGCTGCTGCCTGGAGCTCGCTGATCTCGCGCTGGTAGTGAGCGATCTTCTTCTCGATCTGGGACAGCAGGTCGCGCCCTTTCAGCTCCGCTTGCTCTAAAGCCGCCTTCTCCTCCGCATCCAACGCTGCTCTCGCGCGGGTGAATCTGACCGAGATTGAGGCCTTTTCATCTGCCATGGATCCCTGCAAAGAGAAATAAATGCCACCTCTGGTCCATTGTGAAATGACCCGAGTGCAACTCTAAGGTGTCCAGACAGTGATACGAGTCTGCAGCACTGAGGCCTCCTTCTTCCTCTGCCTCTGATAACGCCACTGTGCATTTTCAATACAACACGATTCGCGATAACTGGCGGGGGCTGTGAGGCAATGAAATCATCAAATACCATCATGAGTACATTTAGCATCCATGCCATTGTCATTGTGCAAGGTTATCAGGACGATGCTTTGTTTACCTTCGCATGAAGAGAAGGGAATTCTGTAAAGAGCCTCAATGAAATGGGAAGTATGGCCAATTCCTCCTTAAATTAATATTTTGAATGTGAGAGAAAACCACATGTACGGCTGAAGAGAGGGGATCATGAAACCACTTGCTATACTGCCACCTGGCCACCCCAAAGCTTGAGTGATGTCAGTAAGATGGCGTACAATAGTCTGTGTATGATCACCAACTCTGCCACCAGAGAATTGGATAAAAGGTACGTACCACATCATCTGACCAATTTAGTTAACAGTCGTTGAAGTGGTAAGTTGTATGGAGATATGGGAATGTGGAATTTCCACCACTGATTCAGTTTTTCAGTGGAGATGAGAACCACCTCTTTGCTCGTCCTGATTATTGAGGCGTATTAAGTGTTGTGTCTTTAGTCTCACGATGTATTTAGAGCCAATGGAAGTCCACGTGAATGAATGGAGTTCTCCTCCATCACAAACCCTACTCAGGGTGGAGTCACGGGGTCACAGAATCTGGCCCAGACGTGGTACCTGCATGTCCCTGCGAGCGGCCTCCATCCGCCTCACGGACTCCTCCGCCTCCCTCCTCTTCTCCTGCACCGCCCGCGTCTCCTCTCCCACTTGTTTCTGTGAGAAACGTCACCAGGGGAGACTCCACTCACTCTCTGAGCATCCCCTCTCATCCCGCTCCACGCGAACCCCTCCACAGTGACGGGGGCAGTAGCCCCGGTGCAGCGATGGTGGCTGGGGGAGCAAGCGCTGCAGGGAACTGATTTCACGGGGAGCTCAAACGTGTTCAGGGCTACCTGAGTAGTGGGTGGAGCTACCTGAGCAGTGGACGTGGCTACTGGAGTTGTGGGTGGGGCTACCCGAGAAATGAGCGGGGTCACCCAAGTGGTGGGCAGGGCTAACCTAGTGGTGGGTAGGGCTACCTGAGTAGTGGGTGTGGGCTACCTACTTAGTGGGTGGGGCTACATCTGTAGTGGGTGGAGCTACCTGAGCAGTGGGCAGGGCTACCTGAGCAGTGGGCGTGGCTACTGGAGTTGTGGATGGGGCTACCTGAGTAATGAGCGGGGTCACCCAAGTGGTGGGCAGGGCTAACCTAGTGGTGGGTAGGGCTACCTGAGTAGTGGGTGGAGCTACCTGAGCAGTGGGTGGGGCTACCTGAGCAGTAGGTGGGGCTACCTGAGCAGTGAGCCGGGCAACCCGAGCAGTCGGCGGGGCTGAGTAGTGGGTGAACAGGGAACCGGAGTGGCGAGATGTTATCTGCCTTGCCTGCTATGCAGGAGGTTGTGGGTTTGAATCCGACCCTGATACCTGTGTCGTGAGTCACTTCGGAGACACTAGTTAGGAGGCAACGTTTATTCTACACTATACAACACCGTTACACACGGGACTACAATATGAAGATGAAGACATAGCACTTGGGTTCACTTCGCCTGCAGACAGCCCCGATCTTTGATCTTTGATCTGGGCTGTCTGCATTTGGCTTCTCTTTATCTTTTATCTCTCTCAGTGCTGCCTAGCTCCGTCCTCGGTTGCGCCCCCTTCTGTAACATTCCTGCAGGTTCCAGGCTATCTTGCACGTGCCACCTGCCCGGCTCCGCCCTTAACCACGCCTCCTTCAGGAACTCTCCAGAAGATTCCCGGCTACACTTCCCGTGTCCCATCAGTCACCTTGGCCCCACATTCCTCACCACGGCCCATCACGTACTTCACCCGAGTCCGGGGTGACTCGTCCTCATATGCCCCCTTCCGCCAGCAGCCCGCACCACACTCTACTCTGTCGGTAGGACTCATCAGCCTCTCTCTGCTAGCACCCAGTGCCACGCACGCTAGCGACCCACTGTGTGGTACTGCATGGTGTGCTCGCCTCTACACCCATATTTCCTCATTCTACTGTACTTAGTGCTACGTGCTGTAGTGATCAATTCTATATCACTACACCTGTATATATGCAGTTTGCATGTCTCTCTCCATGGTCGCTTGGATTTTTCTCTGGGTCCTCCGATTTAGGAAGGTGCGTTTAGAGTATTTGGCTGCTATACATTTAGACCTGATAAGCTACTTCGTTGAGCTGTCATTTGTGGTCAGGTTGTCAACTACATAGCTCTGTGAGTTTCACTTAGTCAAATAAAAAAATGTTGTAGTTTAGTTTTACATGGCACAAGGAGGGGCTGCCATGTCTCTGTTGAGTGTCGGAGAAATTCGGTGAAGAGCATCTTTATGAAAATATAAATACGGTCACGAAATACTTGGTCTGTCAAAATCAAGCGAGATTTCTGGAACGCCAAGCCCAGTTTATAAATTTTCCATAAAACAGGATTGGTAATAACTTGCGGATGTATTATCTATGTACTATGACATCAGCATACTTTATAATAAAACAATGTTGTTAAAATGTTAAGGAACAATGGGCAGTTGAGAGAGGAATGATATTTAGTTCGATATTATTGTTCATTTCATGCTGGGAAATGATGACTTCACGCAGGAGAGGTTCCCGCTCACACACGCAGACCGTCTCACCTCCCGTGTCTTGTGCTCATCCTCCAGCGTCGCCACATCGTGACCCTTGTGGTCTCCTGCGATGTCGGCAATAAAACTTGATCTTCTTTCTGTGTGTCTTGCATTTGCGTTCTTCAGGATTCGTACCTGGATCCACCAGAATGTGGCTATTTAACTTCGGGTTCTCCTGATGAGGCTTTACATGAGTCGCACAGTAGGACATATCACACTTGAGGCAGGTCTTCGAGGCAGCGGTCGTGCCATCGTTGCAGAAGTCACAAAAGACCACGGTGGCCATTTTGTCTGCGGCACTACGCTGCTCCACCAGGTTGGTGAGCGTCACACTCTTGTTCAGCTTGGGCTTCTGAGGGAAGGTCGCTCGGCACTGTGGGCAGGAGAAGCACTCTGCCGCATCCCAGGCGCCCTCCTCACCTCAACTCACCTCACCCCATCGTAACTCACCTCACCTCATCCGAACTCACCTCAGGGGCCGTCCATAAATGACGTCACACGATTTTGGACCCCCCCCCTCGTCACACGGCGTCACAAAAAGTCAGACCCCCCTCAAATATGACGTCACAAAGCTCTGCCCCCCCACCCCCAAAACCATCTTTCCATTTTGAAAATAAAACTTTCTTCAAATCGCTTTAAACTATTGTCATTGTAGTGCGTATTTAATGTGGTGCTGCACTCTGATGTTGTAGGAGAAAACACGTATTAAAAAGGAGGCGTTGGAAAGCTTAAATTTAGCATAAAATTCACTTGAAAATATTCAACATCTAACTAAAACTGCAGATGTTCAGAATATTATATTGAAATTATCTTATAATTATAAAACATTAAAAGTAATTATAACTATAAAAAATACTTGAAACTTTGTAGAAGAACGAAGCAAAATGGAGAGTACAATAAACAGGACCCTGCGGGGTGGGCTGGTAGGAACGAACAATTGAATGGCTATAATAAAATGAAATGGCAAAAAACGGCCGCCAATAAGTGGATGCCCCGTGGCCCCGCCCTCCACCCGCGTAACCTCGCCCCGGCCACCCGTGGCCCCGCTCCATCTCGGTGTCCCCGCCCCCAGCTCGTTGCCCCGCCCCTTACCGCCGTAACCCCGCTCCAACCCCACGTAGCCCCGCCCTCCACTTCGTGCCCGCGCCCCCTGCCGCCGTTGCCCCGCCCAGCCCCGCGTAGCCCCGCCCCCTGCCGCTGTAGCCCCGCCCAATACACCCCTCGCGGGGGAGAGATTCCCAGGCCTGGCTCGGCTGGAGAGCCGCCGACGAGGGGGGGTAGGGAGTTGTTTTTAATGTAAAAGCTTTTAATGTAAATGTTGCTATTTAAAAACATCAGGGAATGTAACATTATTAAACATTCACTCCCTTTCACACACGCGGGGGTACGATACGAAGGGAGAGTTTGAGGCCTAGGTCTAGGCTTTAGGCCTAGCTGTAGGCCTTAGGCCGCCGTGAGTTAATTGTTAATATAAATGTTTTAATTATTTATGTAAAAGCTTTAAATGTAAATGTTTCTATTAAAAAACATCAGGGAATGTAACATTGTTAAACATTCACTCCCTTTCACACACGCGGGGGTACGATACGAAGGGAGAGTTTCAGGCCTAGGTCTCGGTTTTTGTAGGGTCATGCCAAGTGTTTACAGTAGGGGGCGATGTTGCTACACGGACGGACGGACGGACGGACGGACAAACGGACGGACGATATAATCTATTGGTTTCTGGTCCACTTCGTTCCTACCAGTATAACAACAATATATTCAGTCCATAGAATGAAAATCCCTGGTAGAATGATTAGAATAAAAATGTTAACTAACAATCATTAAAAAAAAATTCAAAATGTATGCTTCTCCATTCTCCCATTGAGAAGCAAAATGCTGCTTCATGGAATAAATAAAAGGTGACCTTAGTAAATTTAAATAATCAAATAGTTAATAATGAAAATGTATCCAAATTAGTGTTGTTATAATAGTTCAATATTTATTTTAAGTTGAAGTCACATTTCTCAACCACCCCCCTCGTCACGCATCGTCACAAATGTCTAACCCCCCCCCCCCAGGTGCGTGACGTCATTTATGGACGGCCCCTTACCTCATCTCACCTCAACTCACCTTACCCCATTGTAACTCACCTCAGCTCACCTCAACTCACCTCACCTCAACTCACCTCATCTCACCTCATCTCACCTCAACTCACCTCATCTCACCTCAACTAAATTCACCTCAACTCGCCTCAACTCACCTCACCTCAACTCACCTCATCTCACCTCAACTCACCTCACCTCAACTCGCCTCAACTCACCTCACCTCAACTCACCTCATCTCACCTCAACTCACCTCACCTCAACTCGCCTCAACTCACCTCACCTCAACTAAACTCACCTCAACTCACCTCATCTCACCTCAACTCACCTCATCTCACCTCAACTCACCTCATCTCACCTCAACTAAACTCACCTCAACTCGCCTCAACTCACCTCACCTCAACTCAACTCACCTCATCTCACCTCACCTCAACTCACCTCAACTCAACTCACCTCATCTCACCTCACCTCAACTCAACTCACCTCATCTCACCTCAACTCACCTCACCTCAACTCAACTCACCTCATCTCACCTCACCTCAACTAAACTCACCTCAACTCGCCTCAACTCACCTCACCTCAACTCACCTCATCTCACCTCAACTCACCTCACCTCAACTCAACTCACCTCAACTCACGTCAACTCAACTCACCTCAACTCACCTCATCTCACCTCAACTCACCTCACCTCATCACCTCACCTCAACTCGTCTCAACTGAACTGACAGGGGAATGTGGGAGCTGACGTCCACCTCCCCGCTCCCCGTGAGCGGGCAGGGCGTGACGTCCACCCCCTCCACTCTCCCCTCCTCCACTTCAGCCGCCTCTCGCCGCGCCCCCGCCATGCGAGTGATCGCCCCCCCCCGCGCCAACGCCCTCTTTGAGGGACATCGCTACTCGGCTGGCTCACCACCGCCCGGGGTTATCTCGCACACGCCCATGTACACCACCACCACTAATGCGGAGGTGGCTGCGTGCACGCGCGCGCCCCTGCTGGCGCTTGTTGCACACAAAGGCTCGCGCAAAAAAATAGCCATATGGATATGCACGCGCCCCTCCCCGTGGCTAAGCCCTAATCCGCTGTGTAACTATGCTACGCGAAAAAGGGGATGGCTGCGGCATGACCCTGGGTGCACGCATCACCTCTAAGGCTATTTTCACTATGTCTGCGCGCCTTGTAAAGGCGTGCGAACGCCAGCGAGCGGGTGGATCGACCCCACCTTAATCACTCACGCGGCGCTGCGTCTTTCAGCTTTCTTTCAGCTTCTCTTTAAGTTTAACACTTTAAACTACTTGATGAAAATAATTTGTTCCTGTCTCAAAGTCGCGTTCTAGTTATCAAGCTGTGAGACACCGGTCGGAGTTGCCGTGTTGAACTCAAGCACGTGCCTGCGGCTCAGGGTCCAGTTTGTGGAGCCACAAACCACCGGGCGAGGCCCTTTGCTGAAACCGGCGCCGTGACCCGCTCGCTCATGTGGGTGGGGGGCAGGCGCCCCAGGGGTAGAGTGGTTGTATCACATCAACATCAGCGCGTAAAAAATAAATAGTACCTTTTAAACCGATATAAAAGTGTGAGAAAATAATAGTAATAATAGGTTTTACCATTTCTGGCAATAAAACATGAGTTGTGTTAAGATGTTCAAACACCAAATACGTTTGTGTGGTTAATGCAGACTTTATTCCTTGCAAAAGACATCAATTTTGCATTTGAACATCTTAACATCTCATGGGACCTCCCTTGCCAAAATCAAAATACAGTAATCCCTCGCCACTTCGCGGTTCAAGTTTCGCGGCCTCAGTGCATCGCGGATTTTTCAAAAATATTCATCGAAAAATAAAAATTCAAAAATACCGCCATATCAGCAGCCGTATTGCGGAAAGCAGCGTTGTTTCATCGTGATGCGCGAGGGAAACGGTTTCCCAGGATGCCAGACAAAGAGACAAACTCTCTCAGAGGCTTTGTACATACTGTACCCACGGGCACTCAGACAAGGCACGTGATTGGTTCCCGGCGCGAGATCGACGAATGAGAGCACGAGTGGATGTACAGTATCCCGTGAGCTGATTGGCTGCGCATCATCGCATCCTCTCCCAGCTTCTTCCCTTGTTGTTTCTCGCCACTCTCGTTCTGTGTCTCGCGTATCTTAGTGTTGTGTTCGAAATTAACTGGTGAGTGTAGAACACCATAATACGTATCGTATGAGAGAGAGAGAGTGAATGTACTGTATAATATTAAGTTTTCATAATTAAAAAGATTTAAGTAAAATATTTGTGAGTGAGTGAATGTATAATATTAAGGTTTTATAATTAAATATATTTAAGTAAAATATATATAAAGTATAAATATACATATGTAAAGTAGGAGCCGACACCAGATTGCAGGGGTCTCGTCCTTTATTCCTTTCCTTCCATCCACATCTGTCCCCAGCCGTCCCAATCTCGTTCCCGCCAAAGGCCCCTTCTTCCCGCCCGTTCTCTCCTTATATCTCTTCGATCACCCCTCCCACTAACCCATCTATTGGTGGGAATCCTTCCCCTGACACCCCTACATCACCCCCCCCCCCCCCCCCGGAGAAAAAATAACCGTCCTCGGTTCTGCCTCCCCCATGGACCATTTAAATCTCCCCATGCCTCCCACCACTGACAGTGACGACAGCCCTTACCCCCCCCCCCACAACCATACAATGCAACATAACACAACGAAATCAATTGCGCGGCCTGCCCAGGTCTCCAGCCAGCATCCCGTAACAGCCCGGACATCCACAGGCAGCAGATGACCGTGGCGGCCCCCTCCTTCGAAGGCCCTCTCGTCGCGGTCCCTGGTTCGGTGGTGCCGGTGTCGCCTTGCCTGGCGCCGCTGTCTCTCCGGCCCCCGCTCGTGCCGCCGCTCCGTCAGGCCTCACATGGGGTGCTGTAGGTGACAAGGGAACACAGGGCACCGAACCCCCTGCCGGTCGGCGCGTGGTGGTCGGCGACCTTGGCCTGGGTAGGGATGATGATGATGTTGGCAGTGATGTTGGTGGTGATGTTGGTGAAGATGACGGTGGAGAGATGTATGGCTTAAGGCGGGTGGGGTGTACAAACCATCGTCGCTTACCCAGTTGGACCTGGACGCACTGCGGTCGGAGTGCTTTAATGACCTCGACCGGCCCTTTCCAGGGTCGGTGCAGCTTTGGTGAGAGGCCAACCGGCACCTGAGGACAGTGTAGCCATGCCTGGTCCCCGACTTTGAAGGGCTTGGCTGTCACTGTCCTCTCCCGTATCCGTACATTACTCTCTTGGCTCGTGGCCGATGCGGCCTCGGCTGCTTGGCGGGCCTCTCTCAAATAAATGAGGGAGGTCTTTAGTGCCTTCGGCCATGCGTCGGCTCTTGCGGGAATGTCCGTCAGCTGCACCTCAATAGGCGGAACGGGATCCCGTCCGTACATCAGGAAAAACGGCGAGAACCCCGTCGCCGCGTGTGGGGCCACCCTGTACGCCGCTAAGACAGATGGAATGTGGAGGTCCCAGTCGGAATGGTTTTCGTCCACCACTTGGGACAGCATGGCCGCTATGGTGCGGTTAAGCCGCTCTACCATCCCATCGGTCTGGGGATGATACGGAGATGTTCGGACCTTTTTAGTGCCCAGGATAGAGCAGACGACCTTCAATAGCTGTGAGGAGAAATTCCTGCCCTGATCCGTGAGCAACCGCTCCGGTGCCCCCTTATCAAGGACATAGCCTCCCACGAAGGCATCGGCGATGGTCTGTGCCGTTTGGTCCGGGAGGGCCCACGCCATCGGCCACCTCGTGCAGTACTCGACTCCGACCAACAGGTATTTATTTCCCCGTGGCGTGACCGGCAGTGGTCCCAGGATGTCCAACGCAACCAATTCGTTGACCCTGGTCACCGTGATGGGCTGTAGGGGCGCCCGGCTTACCCGGGGTGGCGGCTTTCGCCGCGCACATTCGACGCAGGTAGCGACCCATCGATGCACGTCAGCGGTCATACCTGGCCAAAAGTACCGACTCTGTAATGTGTACAGTGTCTTCCGCCCCGCCAGGTGCAGCAGCTGGCGGCCGTGTACGTCCATAACCAATTGTTGACGCAGCGACTCCGGAACTACCAGGCATCGTCGGCGCCCTGTCGGGTCCCATCGCATGAGGAGGTCCTCCCATACGATGTACTCCTCCCCCCCTGCCTCTGCTGAGTCGCGTAGCGTTCGCAGTGGGGCTTCCTCCAGCTGTAGCCGTCACCAATCGTCCAAGGTCAGCCCCAGGTCGTGGTCGGTCAGCTGGACCTCACCCTGTGCGTCCTCCGCCGTGCGTACGGGAGCGATGACTGTCCCCTCCGGCCTCGCCTCCTTGCAGCGTGCCCCGCCTGTGGTGCATGCACAAGGGCCCTGGGGCGCCAGTCGGGACAATGCGTCTGCGTTGGCATGTCTGGTCCCTTTGCGATGCACTACTTGGTACCTGTACTCCTGCAGGTGCTCTATCCATCTGGCCAGCTGGCCCGAAGGCTGGTCGATGCGGAGCGAATACTGCAAGGCCGCGTGGTCAGTGCGGACCGTAAATTTGCGACCATACAGGTAGGGTCGAAATTGCTGCACGAAGTGAACGACTGCCAGGAGTTCCCTACGTGTGACGCAGTAGCGCTGCTCCGCTGATGAAAGCACGCGACTACCATAGGCGATAACCACCTCGCGACCCTGCTGGACTTGCGACAAAACACTGCCGATGCCCACATCGCTGGCGTCCGTGTCCAGGATAAAGGGGAGGCCAAAATCCGGAAAGGCCAATGGTGGTGCATCTGTCAGACGTGAGCGCAGCTGCTGGAATGCCTCTTCCTCCAGAGGGCCCCAATAAAACCTCTGGTTCTTCGCCGTCAACACGTGCAAGGGCTTGGCAATGGTTGCGAAGTTGGGTACGAACCGGCGGTAATAAGAAACGAAACCCACAAACCGGCGTACCTCTGGAACCGTTGTGGGAACAGCCCAGGCCCTCACGCAGGCCGTCTTTTCCGGGTCTGTAGCCACTCCAGACTCACTGACGATGTGGCCCAAGTAGCGTACCGACGACTGCATAAGGTGGCACTTCGATGGCTTGAGCTTCAAGTTCGCGTTCCGGAACCGCAGGAATACCTGACGCAATCGGTCAATGTGTTCCTCGAATGATCGGCTGAAGACAATGACGTCATCCAGGTAGATGAGGCACGTTTCCCATTGGAGGCCTGCTAAGGCCAACTCCATTATGCCTTGGAACGTCGCCGGCGCAGTCTGGAGGCCCATAGGCAGGCAGTTGAACTCGAACAGGACCTGTGGTGTCCGGAACGCTGTTTTAGGCCGGGAGTCCGCGTCTAGTGGGACCTGCCAGAACCCGGACAATAAATCCAGCGTACTGAAAAATTTTGCTCCCGCCAGTGCATCCAATGAGTCGTCAATACGTGGTAGGGGATATGCGTCGGCCAGCGTGACGGCATTGAGGCGTCGGAAGTCCACACAGAATCTCAGTGACCCGTCTGACTTCTTGACTAGGACCACCGGTGCCCCCCAGGGACTCGAGGATGGAGAAATTATGTTGGCCCGCAGCATCTCCTGCACCGCTTGTTGAATGTGCCCTTTTTCCATTGGGCTCATTCTATATGTGTTTTGGCGCAGGGGTGCGGCATCTCCCGTGTTAATGTGGTGCTGCGACAGATTTGTGCGCCCTAGGTCGAACGGTCCCCGGCTGAACACGTCCAAGAACTCATGCAATAATGAGTGCAGCTGCTGTTTCTGGTCGGGCGGCAATCCCGGCTCAGGCCCCGCCAGCTGGTCCATCCACGATTCGGCCCCTCTGTCCTCGGACTGGCTGATGCTGCCTACAAGCTCGGGCTTTGTCCCTGGGGCTCCTAGTGACAAGGGACTAACGTGGGCCAGAACTGTTCCCTCCTGCACCGTCGCTGTTCTATCGGAGGTGTTCAGCACCTGAATGAACAGATGCTGGTTCCTCTGTACAATAGTTTCGGCTCCCACCAGCGCATGGCGATCCATGGCAGCTGACGCCGGAGACACCAGGATGGGTGAGTCTGGTCGGGCTGTCATGAGGGGAGACCGATATTGCAGCGGAATCAGCATCTGGGCTGCCGGGGGAATGGAGACAGACTTACTGACCAGAGCCTGCACGTAGGGTACACCCCGGCTGGCCCCCTCCGCCTTTAGGAAATGGAGATGCGTTCCCTGGACTTCCACCCGCCCATTGGCCAGATCGATTTTCATTGGCATCCGCCTCAGAAAGTCCGTCCCCAACAGGCAGGGTACGGGCAACGTTGCGGAGACAAGGATGGGTCCTGCTACCGAAAGCTGCCCAATCTGTATCGGGGCTTCAACCTGGCCCAGGAAGCCCATGCTGCCTCCATTTGCTGCAATGAACGTTGTCTTGATGGGGACTAAAGGTCGGATTTTATCCGGCAGCATCTCGTGCATGGTGCTCGAGATGATCGTGGCTGATGCCCCCGTATCCACCAAGATACGTGCCGACACTCCCGCGATTTCACCGACCAGGACCGAGGTTCCTGACGTGGCCGCTACCACCCGCCTTGCCAGCTTCCTCCATTGTGTGGCTGAGTCCGGCCACTGACCAGGCGGCGTCTCGTTATCCTGTGGTGCATGGTGAAATGATGGGGGATGGATGTGAATGGACTGAAGATGGGGTTCCTCCCTTTGGAGTGCGTCGCAGCAGGGTGAACGCGCCCTTGTTACATAGTGTGGGCTTACCCCTGGGTTGCGGGCTGGGCTCTCTATGTGGTGCAAATTGCCCCCCTTTGGTGACGTAGGATGGGCCCCCCTTGTGGTGTGGGGGGCCCCCCCCATTGTAGGGGGCAGTGGGGACTGGGGGGTGGGCCTTCCCGTGAGCCCCTCCCTTCTCCCCTCCCTTCCCTTTGTCACGGGGGCGTGGTCCCCCTGGTTCCGTCTCGCTCTGCCGCAAAGCGGTGGCGAGGCGGCCCGTGGAACTGCTCCAGGGCGCACTGTCAATCTTGTGGGCTGCCTCCGCCCCCGGGCCGTTGCCCCTGGCAACTCGCCGGCGTCGCAGGCAACTGGTGACGTCACGCCCGCCGGCGACGTCACGCCCGCCCGCGACGTCACGCCCGCCCGCGAAACCACGCCCGCCCGCGACGTCACGCCCGCCGGCGACGTCACGCCCGCCCGCGAAACCACGCCCGCCCGCGACGTCACGCCCGGCCGCGAAACCACGCCCGCCCGCGACGTCACCTCCGCCCGCGACGTCACGTCCGCCCGCGACGTCACCTCCGCCCGCGACGTCACGTCCGCCCGCGACGTCACCTCCGCCCGCGACGTCACGTCCGCCCGCGACGTCACCTCCGCCCGCGACGTCACGTCCGCCCGCGACGTCCCTCCCGGCCTCGGCGCGACTCCCGACGCGGTCTCCGGCCCCGGCGCGACTCCCGACGCGGTCTCCGGCCCCGGCGCGACTCCCGACGCGGTCTCCGGCCCCGGCGCGATCCCCGACGTGGTCCACGGCCCCGGCGCAATTCCCGGCGCGATCCGCGACACCACTTTTGGCCGCGACGTCACTCCCGGATGCAACGTCACGTCTGTTCGCGACGCCACTCCGGGTCGCGACGCCACTTCTGGTCGCGACGCAATCCCAGGCCCCGGCGCTATCCCCGGCGCGATCCCCTTCCCCCGACCCGGACAATGGGGACCGGGGAACGACACCGACGGCGCCCACCCCGAGGAGACTCCCGGTAAGTTCGCGGCGTCGGAATTATAATTGCTCGGCCCGACCGAGAGGCCGGGCGGGACGGCGTCACTCGCCTGGATCCTGTCGGCGTTCGGCCCCGGCGGGTTCCAGGTGACGTTGGCGGCCTCCGGCTCTGTGCGGCACCCCCTCGCCACATGCCCCTCTCGACCACAACGGTGGCAGACCCACGGGGCGTTCCGTCGGGGGGGCTCGGCGCGATGTTGTAGAGGCGGCTGCCAGCGACGCGGCGGTTGGTCGCGCCCCTGGTCCCTCTGCTCCGCCAGTCCCCGGATCGCCGCGTACACCTCCCGCAGCGATGGCTCCGTCTCAGACGTCGGGGGTCCGTCCCCAGCTGCCCCACAGGCAGCCTGTGGCGACGGTGCAGGTTCGGCGGTTGGTGTCGCTGGACCCAGTAGCGCCGCGGCAACGGCTCGGCTGTTCCCCCCCGCCGCGCCAGCCACCGGGCCCACGGGTGGCGCCCGGCCCATGACCTGCTCGTGGGCTTGGATGGTCCGGGCAGCCCACAGCGAGGTGCGTTCCCCCGGCGTCACCATGGGCATTACAACGCCGGCGCGGCAAGCGTAGGCGATGAGGTGCTCGACCACGAGGTCCTCGAGCGCTTCTTCAGCCAGGCGAGGGAAAGCTCTCCTCGCCAACACGAGCAGTGCACCCCTGTAGGCTAAAGGGGATTCTTTAGCCCCTCGCTGGCGATCCTGGAACCGTTTAAAGGCTCCTTCCGCCGGGCAATAGATCTCCCCCAAAGCCTCGTAGGCCGCCTGTAGCGTGGTCTTGCTGTGCGAGGGAAGGGAGGTGTAAGAGGCGAGTGCTTCCTTGCCCAGAACGGATGGCAGCGCTCATAGTGCCTCTTCGTCTGTCCACTCGAGAGCGTGGAAGGCAGCCTCGAATCGGCGGACAAACTCCTCCCAGTCTTCTTCCTCAGCCACGAACTTGTCGACGGGCCCCAGCCGACGCGGCCGTCCGGCCACCTGCTCTCCGTGTTGGGTGGTTAGCCCTGTGGGTTTTGGCGGGACCGGCGGCGGCTGGCGTGACGAGGTTGGTTGCGGCTCTTGCCCGGCCGGCTGGTCGGCCTCCGGGTCCCGTGGCCTCTCCTCCCGTAGTACGCGTGGGGGTGGGGGTCCCGGTGCTGGCGGGCCCCCCATAGGGAGCCTCTGTAGGAGCTCCTGGAGTGCCCTCTCCACGCGGGCCATGCCGTCCTCCAGGCGATCCGGGCCCCCTGCTGCTGCTTCTGATAGCAGGCCCCCTTGTTGCCCGGGATGGGAAGGATCCCCGGCCCCTGCTTCCTCCTCCCTTGGCTCTTTCCCGCGGGGATTTTTCTTTGTAGCCATGAGATCCCACCGCTGCCACCAGATGTAAAGTAGGAGCCGACACCAGATTGCAGGGGTCTCGTCCTTTATTCCTTTCCTTCCATCCACACCTTTCCCCAGCCGTCCCAATCTCGTTCCCGCCAAAGGCCCCTTCTTCCCGCCCATTCTCTCCTTATATCTCTTCGATCACCCCTCCCACTAACCCATCTATTGGTGGGAATCCTTCCCCTGACACCCCTACACATATTTTAAACATTCTGGTACCCACACACACATATACGGAAATTCCTAGGGGGGCCAATCCTACTTCGCGGATTTTCACTTATCGCGGGGGGTTCCGGTCCCCATTAACCGCGATAAACGAGGGATCACTGTATAAGAATAAGTGTTACCCTTTCTGGCAATAAAGCATGAGTTGTGTTAAGATGTTGAAACACTAAACAGAAACTTAAGCAAAGAATAATGTCTGCAGTAACCACACACAGTGATTGTGATGAATGCAAACAAAACATGCTGTGATAATTATATAGGCATTGTATTTGAAACTTATTGGCCTACACCAGAGACAGCAGCCTTCTTTATGGCCAAGTCTCACCACCAATGTTTGTAGACCAGAGAACACTAAAACACGATCAGTATAAAGGCAAGAAAACGCAGTTCGGATGCATTTTCTTTGCCCTGCAATTCCCACAATAAATTTTGTTATATGGCACCAGCGCGGATTTTTCAACATTGTTTTAATTGCGACAAAAACAAGGACATTAACTGGCTCAGTAATACAGAGAAACTTAACAAGATTTGGAATTGAATAACCACACCTCGATTCGTCATGCACTATTGAAACACTTTGCTCAAGGACGCAAACCAACTGTGGCAGATACAAATTTATTGACAACCAAGTGCAAACAATTCTTCAAAAGTCTCGGCAACAGTAACAGCGCACGTTTACATAAACCCCGTAAGTCCACCGGCTTAACACGGCGACGCCACAGCGCGTCGACGATCGCAGAACTCCGCGGCGACCGTTTGCACCACAACCCTGACGCGCGCTCCGCTCCGGGGTGACGAGGTAACCCGGCAGAAGCCCACCAGCTTGGTGCGCAACATTCACTCACGAGGTCGCTTGCAGCCTCGGGGACCACCCCCCCCCCCCCCAGGACCCAACGGTAGTGCAGCACTCCAAGGATTCAAAGCAGCATCACCTCGACCTAGAACCTTCTAGAAGGTCTTTTCTTAAGGGGTCTTAGGAAGTGGTGGGGGGAGGGGGGGGGTCCCCCTCTGGAGGTTGGGGTGTCAAGCTTTGGTCATGGGGGAGCTGGGATTTGAGTTAGTAGTGTATAGTGTGTAGTGTATAGTGTAGTGTGTAGTGTATAGTGTAGTGTATAGTATAGTGTAGTGTATAGTAGTCTACAGTAGTGTATAGTGTAGTGTATAGTAGTGTATAGTGTAGTGTATAGTAGTGTATAGTGTATAGTAGTCTACAGTAGTGTATAGTGTAGTGTATAGTGTAGTGTATAGTAGTCTATAGCAGTGTATTGTGTATTGTATAGTGTAGTGTATAGTAGTGTAGTATGTAGTGTATAGTGTAGTGTATAGTGTAGTGTATAGTAGTGTATAGTGTAGTGTATAGTGTAGTGTATAGTAGTCTACAGTAGTGTATAGTGTAGTGTATAGTAGTCTATAGTAGTGTATTGTTTAGTGAAGAGTATAGTAGTGTAGTGTATTGTGTCACATGGTACAAATAAGTGGCAAAAGAAAATACACCTGCATAGGGAAAGTGGGTGATTGAAATTTTGAAACACCTGCAGCAAACAAAGTGTCAGTCACCACCAGAGACTAGAGGGTGAATGGAGGAAGACCCCAGGCCTCTTCGCTCTTGAACTCCGGTCAGCAGGGAACGAGAGCGGTACCCAGAAACCGGCCACGTTTCCAGCTTGGACACCCGGTGGGGAGCAGGGAAGGGGCAGTGGAGCACAAGGAGGCTGCCTCTGACACCTCCCTATGGTAGAAAGGAGCCAGCAGGCGCCGGATCGCTTCCTCTCCTCTGACGACGACGGTGTCAGGCTGGCGGTGGTGCTCGAGTGGCCTGCTGAGGTGCCATCTGTTGTGGAAGTTTAATAAAGCTCTTTGAGACGACTTCTGGAATCAGTCTTTTATTCACTTTAGGTTACAGTTACTTCACGCTGCTGATAGGCAACGTGAAGGGGACAGATAGACCGAAAGAGACGCACTTCCACGTGGCAACTCGGAGCCCCACTCCCGCGTGGCCCCTTCCTCCGTTCGTTCCCGTTCTGACCACGTGTCGTTCATCTCTACCCATATTTAATACCCGGGTCACGTGGTACGCTTCCGCCAATCCTCGTTAGCCTGCATCGAATCTTCCAGGTTCCCTCGTCAGCTCCCGGGACCACGCCCCTGACTTATCTCCCCATTGGCTGAGGCCAAAGCCAGCAGAACCAATCTCCATAGCTGTCACCTCTCCATCACGTTAGGGCCATGCCCCCAGGCTTCCCCCCATTGGCTGTAAACCAGGACCGGCAGAACCAATCACCATGACAAGTTGTGATACGTCAGTGAGCCGGATATATTCTCATATTACAGAAGTACTGAAGGCGATCCAGAGTCTGAGACCAGGAAAGGCACCGGGCAGAGATGATCTCCCAACCGAAATGCTGAGGGAGGGTGGCGTTTGTGCACAGACTGCCCTACATGACATAACAATAGTCTGGAACACTGGACGGGTTCCGCAGGATTGGAAGGATGCCCTGGTGGTCCCCCTTCTTAAAGAGGGGGACCACCAGGGCATCCTTCCAATCCTGCGGAACCCGTCCAGTGTTCCAGACTGTGCAGGCTCGCCCTTTCCTGAAACCACATTGGGGCTCCACAAGCCTCTCCTACCTACAAAGCCGCGTGCCTAGCAATACGATTTTTAATAATCCTTGCCAGGACCTTTCCCGGCACACTAAGTAGTGAGATGCCCCTGTAGTTACAGTCTGTGCGGTCCCCCTTCTTAAAGAGGGGGACCGCACAGACTGTAACTACAGGGGCATCTCACTACTTAGAGGGGGACCGCACAGACTGTAACTACAGGGGCATCTCACTACTTAGTGTGCCGGGAAAGGTCCTGGCAAGGATTATCAAAAATCGTATTGCTAGGCACGCGGCTTTGTAGGTAGGAGAGGCTTGTGGAGCCCCAATGTGGTTTCAGGAAAGGGCGGGCCTGCACATGCCATATTTTCTGTCCGTCTGCTACAGCAGAGGTGTAGGGAATTCCAACAAGACCTACAACTCTGCTTTATTGACCTGGTCAAGGCCTATGGGATCTGAGTTGTTCTTTGTGCTTTCGGAGTCCCTGACCCTCTGCTCACGATCATTAAGGACCTTCATGATGGTGAGCGGGCCCGGGAAAACTATGTGGCCGGGAGTCAGAGCCTTTTTTTGTACACCTTGGGATACGACAGGGATGTCCTCTTGCTCCCACATTATTTAACATCTATTTTGACCACGTAGTTCGTGAAGCCTTCAATAGCTGTACCGGAGGAATTTCCATCTGGTCCAGATATAATGGGAGGCTGATCGATGCCCGGGTGCGGTCAAGGGATGACTCCCTATTACTCAACCACGTTACTTATGCCGATGATCTGGTGAATGCTACTCACTCAGAGGAGGAGTTGGAGGCGCTGCTGCTGAACCTGGAACTTTCCACCTGGAGTTGGGGCCTTACCATCAGCCCCACCAAAACTAAGCACCTGCCTGGAAATTTGTACCATCGGACACTCCACCCCCACAACTCTCAATTGGTGATGGGGCAGTTGTGGAGAGAGTGTAGAGTTTCCTATACCTGGGCAGTGTGCTCATGACCGGCTCCGGTTTAACAGCAGAGGTCTCACTCCGAATCAGTCAAGCGGCATTATCTTTTCATTGGTTGCATAACGCTGTGTGGGAGCTAATTTCAGTTCAGTTCATTGATTAGGTTTAGCCCTGCGAGCCATTCGGCTCTTGCAACCGCAACAAACAAAAACATGAACAAGAAACATCTGAAAGTGATTACGTGCAACAGAAAAATCCAGGAAAAAACAGCAAAGTCTTCCAGATAAAGCACCGAATATCAATGCTGTGTGCAAGAATCCCAGTGGGATGCAAGTCAAACAATAACAACCATAAGACAATTTAGATTATCAGTCTAACTCTGTACTACAACAAACAAATATGGCTAAACCAGAACCTTTTCGAAATCACCAAAATAAAGCTACAAAAACAATGTAACAACAGTAATCATAGGAACTGTGATTCCAATTTAACAATAAACGATACACATAACATGTACGAGCAAACTTTGCAACCATAGCTGGCTGCATGAGTCACTGCATAACAGCAGGAGTATCAGTAGGAATATCAAACATTTTCAATGTATCTTTAAAGATTAGCACACTATAATCAAAACACAAGATGTTACTTTGCAGCGGTCATCCGGAGCGATACATTTGATTTCAGGCCACTGAATAGCAATGGCAGCTAGAGTGGACAACTCCTCTAGAGCATCTTCTTGGTTCTTTCGGTAAAGTCAAGTAGAAAGAAATTAATAAAATAATAAAAATAAAACATAAAATAATTCTCACGAGGTTTCGGCCACATCGCAAGTAGCCGTCTTCAGGTGAAGAACAGGTCTGTCAAGGAGACAGAATTATTTTATTATGTTTTATTTTTATTATTGTATTAATTTCTTTCTACGTGACTTTACCGAAAGAACCAAGAAGATGACTCCCTGCAGTCACGAAAGCTTTAAATCGAAATCCTCTAGAGCAGTTTTGAGTGAAAATCTCATAGGTAGTGATTCAAGTTGCAGTTTATTGGCAATAGCATTCCAGACCCTGGGGGCTTTAATAGCAAAGGCCCTTGCTCCAGTATTTGTACGGCAATAGGGAATGTGAAGCTGGTAAATGAGCGAAGACCTTAGGTCAAATTTGTTCTTTGAAACAGAGAGGAGATCCAGCAGGTAGTCTGCGGATTTTTTGTCGTCATACGCATCATGAGATGCGGCGTCTTTTCATAGACAAGCAGTACATTGCACACCATTTGGGTGGCAAAACGTCGTCTTCCTCATGCTCACATTTCCCTCATGATGCATATTACGACCAACGAAGGTGGCGTCTCTCGCTCCGCACGAAGCTTCATGTCTTCTCTGCCACAGTCATTCCCTTCCTTCTCTACGCTTGCGAAACGTGGACCCCCCTGATGGAGCATCTTCGCCAATTGGAAACATTTTGGCTGGCCTACCTACGATCCATCCTGGGTTTAACAAGGCTGGATTGTGTGAGGAGCTCAGAAATCCTTGAAAGATCTGGACAAGGCCCCATCGTTGAGCTCCTCCGGCAGGCAAGGCTTCGTTGGCTGGGTCATGTAGACCGCTTGCCCAGCTACCGCATGCCTAAACAGCTTTTGTTCGGCCGGATCGAGGGGGCTAAACGGGTGCGGCACGGGCTAGAGAAGAGATTGAGTGATGTGGTACAGGAGGACGTGGAACTGAATGGACTTGCCGATGACTGGAACCAGCGGTGTCAAGATCGGCCTCTGTGGAGGAGGCTCGTGAAGGACGCTACTGGGCAGTTGGAGGCAGTCGCCCTCCAACAACAACGGAGGGCGGAGGAGTGACGCTCACAACAACAAGCGGAGCGCCGGGTGGCTAAAGCACAACAAGTTGGCACAGTAGGGGGCACAGGTGGTGCATCAGCCAGTCGTCTCAGTCAGTCGACCCGTGGCATCTGGGTCTGCGCCGTGACCTCCTGCCAGCGGGCGTTCGACACTTCACGTGGCCTCAAGGTGCACATGGCCTGGCACAAGCGTCGTGGTGACGTCACCGCCACTTAGTGGCGAATGGCGGTTGTTGTTGTTGATAGTGATGATGATGGGGTGATGATGATGTTGGTGATGGTGACGATGGTGCTGATGGTGAATCGCAGGGATGAGGAGGCGTGGTGACGTGAGCGCGCACTGCAGGCAAAGGAGCGGACACACGAACCTGCGATTTGAACTGCACCGGCAACATTGCTCACGCACGCCAACCTGAACCTCACCCTCCCCGCTCACCCTACCCCTCCATGCTCACCTCTCCCTTCCCTCAATTTTCAGCTCACCCTCCCCTCACCCTCACCTAACCTCACCCTCCGTTCCACCTTCCCCTCACTTCACCCTCTCCTCACCATCCCGCTTCTCCACCGTTGATTGGGTTACATGTTATACTAATAGGGGTTTTTCCCCTTTTTTTCTGGCAACAAAACTGACACCTTTTGCAAGGAATCATGCTTACATTAACCACAATACTTGCAGTCAAATGCAAACACAAAACAATACTCTGATAATTTATGCATTGTCTTTGAAACTGATTGGTCCACACCAGAGACAGCTTTCTTTGGAGCCTAGTCTCATGGTGTTCGACAATGCATACATTATCAGAGTATTATTTTTTGTTTGCATTTGACTGCAAGTATTGTGGTTAATGTAAGCATGATTCCTTGCAAAAGATGTCAGTTTTGTTGCCAGAAAAAAAGGGGAAAAACCCCTATTAGTATATTTTGGTACTGGCAAAGGAGGTCCCATGATGGGTTACATGTTGTTTATGCCATTTATTGTGAAAATTCCGTCACAGTTCCTATGATCACTGTTTCATTGCTTTCTTGGCTTTATTTTGGTGATTTCGAAAAGTATATTGGTTTAGCCATGTTTGTGTTGTTGTAGTACAGAGTTAGACTGATGGCCTTAATCTAAGTTGTCTTGTGGTTGTTGTTGTTGTTTGACTTGCATCCCACTGGGATTTTTGCACACAGCGTTGGTGTACGGTGATTTTTTCTGCAATATTTTGCAGTCTTTTCTTGTATTTCTGTTTGCACTCAGTCACATATAGTCACTTTAAGATGTTTTTGTTTATTTTTTTTGGTTTTTTGTTTGTTGCGGTTGCACCCGATTCAAGAGCCGAATGGCTCACAGGGCTATACCTAATAAATGAACTTGAACTTGAATCTAACCTCACCCTCCGTTCCACCTTCCCCTCACTTCACCCTCTCCTCACCATCCCCCTCTCCACCGTTTATTGGGTTTCTATCTCTCTTCATCCTCAGGATGCACGACTCAGATCCACGATCTTCAATGATTCATTAAAATTATCCACCCACATCGCAGGGTAGAGAGGCTGCAAGAATCTCTGCCGAACCTCGTGGATCACCTCCATGGAGTCGGCGCAGTAAAACGCCAGGAGCCCCCCCTCCCAGTGCAGGTGAAGCCCGATTCTGCGGGGGGAGGGGGCCCCCCTCACCGACAGTGCAGTACGCACTTCTTCATGAACCACTGAGAAGCTGTCATAATATTTTTCTAAACACCAGGATGCGTCGCTCTCTCCCAGCAGCTGTGCAGCATGATCCCCTTTCCGTGGGATCGTCCCGTACGCGACTCCAACCCGCCACCGCCACGCGTCCCCCACGTCCACCTCCCAGTAGTGGTGGCCCGACGAGAAGCTCTCACAGCACAGGGCTTGTGCAAAGCGATTAAACTGGTGTGGGTGATCGGGGCGATCCTGGGAGGCACGGGTCCGCGTCATCGTCCTGAGATCCGAGGAGATCTGGAGTTGGTTATGAGCTGAGTTTGTGTCCAGAGTCGGTGAGCGTCCATCTGTGACAACAGCGATCGCAACATCACTACAGAACACCATCATCACCATCATCCACCATCACCACCATCAACATTACCATCACCAACCATCATCTTCACCATCAATAATAACATCACAAACATCACCATAATCAAGCATCCTCACCATCAATATCAATGACAACATAAACATCACCATCACCACCATCATTAACACTATGAACGTCAACAACACTATCAGCAACATCACAACCATCATCACCACAGCTAGCACCATCACAAACAATCACCACCACCATCACTACCATCACAACTATCCCCATCACAACCATCTTCATCACTATCACCAACACGACCAGCATCATCATAACCATCACAACTACCCCCATTACCACCATCTTCATCACTATCGCCAACATCACCAACACGACCATCATCATTATAACCATTACAACGACCATCAAAACCATCATGACCACCATCACTACCATGACCACCATCACCAATATCATCAGTACTATCATCAGCGCCATCAGCAAATCCATCACCGCCTATATTATCACCAATGTCACCATCATTACCATCACCACGACCAATCACTGCCATCACCACGACCAACACCATCACCAAACCCATTACCATTCTCATCACTCACATTATCACTAACATCAGCATCATTACCATCATCCTCATCACGACCACTATAACCATCATTATGACCAGAAAACCAGCATCAGGAACTCATTTGAGGATGAAACTGCTGAGCAGAGGCCCAGGACTAGATCAGATATCACCCGCCACGGATGTTATCCATGGCGGGTAATCAAACCCAGGTAACTGGGTTTACAGTGCAGTGTGCTAACCACTATGCCACCGCTCCCCCCATGCACAAATGCACAGACACATTCACAGGCACACACTCCATCTCAACATCACAATTACCTCTGACTCGTAATGCTGATTATTTACCCAAGAACACCACACTGAGTTTCATGGCTCTTCAGTAGGGTCCTGGAATGGGATGTGAACAAAGACTAAGATTCCCCTTGTAGACTTCACAGAATATTGGGACAAGTGCTGTCCGTGAGAGTCTATGAAGGCTGGCTTGGCACACGAGGTGGGTGGCAAGCACCACGCCCGACCACCTTTGTCTCGCTAGTGGCGATTTTGTTTACACACCGCATCAGGTTCCAGGATGTAAACAAAGACATCCCACATGTAGCCTTTACAGACTGTTGGGGCAAATGACCACCGTTGAAGGCTGGCACGACACACGAAGGGGTTGGTGGCCTGCACAACGCCTGGCCGCCTTTGTCTCCCTAGTGGTGATGTTTATAAAACTCCAGGTAATTATTTGAGGCTAAGTCGACCTCGTGCACACACACGGGGATCATTTATTGTCAAGATGGCCCCATCACCCATGATTCACACTGAAGAACTCACACAAGCGTCTGACTGCAGGTGTCTCAAGGACTTTAAGCGAGACAATGTCCTCTTGGCTGGGAGCTGAGGGTGGAGCTGCTGTAACCCTCCCTGTCCTGTGAAAGCAGAACAGACATGGCCACTGTGTCACATAGAGCATCGTCACTCACAGCTCCATCACAGACACTCTTCACTTGTGGGATCGTCACAGCTCCATCACACAGGCACTCATCAAACAAAGCGTCATCACTCATCTCACAATTACAGCATCACACAGAATTACTATTACCACACACAGCATCATCACCACACAGCATCACCACACAGCATTACTATTACCACACATAGCATCATCACACACAGCATCACCACACACAGCATCCCCACACACAGCATCCACACACTCAGCCAGTGTCTCACTGTCTGCGCCCCACACTCAGCCCCATGTTGTCATGTGTCGAGTCGTGAGTGAAAGTCGTCTTTTACCTGCGCGTCTCCTCCAGGTGCCCCTGTGGGAGAGAGAGATGCGTTACTGTGATTCTACCTCCAATCCCTTGTGATCAGTGGAGTTTCCACTGTAACACAGGGGAATATAAACCCCAGAGTCTTGGCTTATGACCCTATGATCACAATACTGACTTACGGGGAAAATGTTTCAGAGTGAGACCGCTTGATAGTCAACTAAAAACTATTATTTTTATTTCTCCAGGTAAGGCTCGCTGAGCTATGTAGCTCTTTTTCAGAAGCGACCTGGCCACAAATGATAGCTAAACGAAGTGGTTCATCTCGTGGAAATTTAACGCAGCCCAATACTATAAACGCACGTTTTCAAATGTGGAGTGAAAAACTAGAGGACCTGGAGAAAAATCCATGTGACCATGGAGGGAGACATGAAATCTCGGAATATATAAGGAAGTCAGGTTGGGGATGAAATCCACGACCTCCGGTATACCAGGCGAGGTAGTTAACATCTCGCCGCCCCCATGAGGACCAACACTGAATTGCAGGGCAAATATTTCAGAGTGAGACCGGTTGATATTGATCTGTGTTGAGAGTAACTTAGGACTGGTAATTGCTGGTGTTACAAATGCACATGGTGCAGGTCTTGTAGAAGTGATGTTCAAGACACAATAATATCATTAATAAGTGTATGAGACCGTATTTATTTGAGCATCACTAATACGAACAATGAAGTTAGCGCATCCAAGTGGAGGTACACAAAGTAACAAGCAGAAATGAAATCTGGTCGTGAGCAGGCGCTGGTGGATTGTTGCATCGCGGCACCATGAGATGTGGCAACGGCTTGGGGAGGCCTCCCTCAATAAGTGGATAGATTATTCATAATATAGGTTTTTGGGTCAGATCGCGTTTTTTATAAATGTGTAGTAACCCTCCACCACCCGACATGGCCAAACAGTAAAAAATGTGTCACGTTTTTCAAAGGACATATAATTCACTTCTTTAGCCCACCGGTGTGCTGTAGAGAGAATCAACAGCATTTTAAAACTTGAGTAGTACGACGTTTCGCTGATAATTACAATCAGCTTCATCAGGCGAGAATGGTGAAGCTCTCCTGTTGCTTCCGGTCTTAAATAGAGCAGCATCAGGGTGACGTCATCATTTAATTCAATTCAATCTGGTGCAGTGATTCGAGGCAAAGAGGGGGAGGGTATTGTAATTATATAGATTGGTAATCATTCAATTGTTATTCATTGGTGTTTGTTTCCCTTAGTCCGGGTTTTGCAAAAGCAAAACATTAAAGTAAGATTTGGTACAGTGCACAAAATTCAAAAACTAGTATCTGGCATTAAAGACGAATTGCCGAAATTATCGACAGAAGGTGTATATCGGATTAATTGTTTATGTGACAGATGCTATATTAGACAGACGGGACGTAACATCAGTGTATGATTGAAAGAACACCAAAGAAACATTACATTATCTCAAACACAACTGATGGCAGTGGCAGAGCATGCTTGTCAACAAGGACACTTAATTGATTTTGATAACGTTGAAGTATTGTGTAAAACTAATTATTACTGGCAAGACTAATTAGAAAATCCATTGAAATTGAGAGAAACAGAAATAACTTAAATCGCTCTGACAGCTACAGGCTTAGTGCGGCCTGGAAGCGTATTATTAAATAAATACAATTTCAATTCCTTATAAGGAAGCAACAGGAGAGCTTCACCATTCTTGCCCGATGAAGCTGATTGTAATAATCAGCGAAACGTCGTACTACTCAAATTTTTAAATGCTGTTGATTCTCTCTACAGCCCACTGGTGGGCTAAAGAAGTGAATTATTTTGTCCTTTGAAAAACGTGACACATTTTTTACTGTTTGGCCGTGTCGGGTGGTGGAGGGTTACGACACATTTATAAATAATGCGATCTGACCCAAAAACCTATATTATGAATATTGGTCGCGAAAGCCTACGTGTTAAATGGATAGAGTATGGCTGATGACAATCATGAATACCGTGTACATTGTTGTTGTATGGTTGATTTAAAAGTGAAATTCCATTAACATTTGGTTTATATTCACAATGAAATCAATTTAATGGAAATCTGTTAAAGGACGGGAGAGATAATTAATTCAACTGAGAAAATATGAGCTGGGCTTCCACATGGCAGCTACTGGAGCTGCGATGCGAGTCCATGAGTGGAGCTGTGTTCTCAAGCCCAGTGGATGCGAACTCTCATTCAGGAGCCTCCCTCTGCTGCTGCTGGTGAGAGGGCTCTGTGCCAATGGCAACACCGGAGACTCATCACTCACCTGCAGGAACGCGAGCGAGTCCCTCTCCTGCGCTAGGGCCTGCAGGCGAGTGACTGCTGCCTGGAGCTTGCTGATCTCGCGCTGGCAGTGAGCGATCTTCTTATCGATCTGGGACAGCTGCTCGCGCCCTTTCTGCTCCGCTTGCTCTAAAGCCGCCTTCTCCTCCACATCCAACGCTGCTCTCGCGCGGGTGAATCTGACCGAGATTGAGGCCTTTTCATCTGTCATGGATCCCTGCAAAGATAAATAAATGTCACCTCTGGTCTTTTGTGAAATGACATTCAGGTCGGTTTGACTCGAGTGCAACTCTAAGGTGTCCAGACAGTGATGCGAGTCTGCAGCACTGAGGCCTCCTTCTTCCTCTGCCTCTGATAACGCCACTTTGCCTTTTCACTACAACACAATTCGCCATAACTGGCGGGGGCTGTGAGGCAATGAAATCATCAAATACCATCATGAGTACATTTAGCATCCATGCCATTATCATTGTGCAAGGTTATCAGGACGATGCTTTGTTTACCTTTGCATGAAGCGAAGGGAAATCTGTAAAGAGCCTTAATGAAATGGGAAGTTAGGCCAATTCCTCCTTAAATTAATATTTTGAATGTGAGAGAAAACCACATGTACGGCTGAAGAGAGGGGATCATGAAACCACTTGCTATACTGCCAACTGGCCACCCCAAAGCTTGAGTAATGTCAGTAAGATGGTGTACAACAGTCTGTGTGTGATCACCAACTCTGCCACCAGAGTATTGGATAAGAGGTATGTACCACCTCATCTGACCAATATAGTTAACAGTCGTTGATGTGGTAAGTTGTATGGAGATATGGGAATGTGGAATTTCCACCACTGCTTCAGTTTCTCAGTGGAGATGAAAACCACCTCTTTGCTCGTCATGATTATTAAGGCGCATTGACCGCTTTGTCTTTAGTCTCACGATGTGTTTAGAGCCAATGGAAGTCCGCGTGAATGAATGGAGTTCTCCTCCATCACAAACCCTACTCAGGGTGGAGTCACGGGGTCACAGAGTCCGGCCCAGACGTGGTACCTGCACGTCCCTACGATCGGCCTCCATCCGCCTCACGGACTCCTCCGCCTCCTTCTTTTTCTCCTCCACAGCCCGCGTCTCCTCTCCCACTTGTTTCTGTGAGAGACGTCACCAGGAGAGACTCCACTTACTCCATGAGCGTCCCCTCTGACCCCCGCTCCACAGTGATGGGGGCAGTAGCCCCGGAGGAGCAAGCGCAGAAGGGAACTGATTTTTCGAAGAGCTCAAACGTGCGCATGGCTACCAAAATAGTGGGTGGGGCTACTTGAGCAGTGGGGGGCGGGAGGGCTACCTAAGTTGTTGGTGGAGCTGCCTCAGCAGTGGGCAGAGCTACCTGCGTAGTGGGTGGAGCTACATGCGTATTGGGTGGGGCTACCTGAGGAGTGGGTGGAGCTACATGCGTATTGGGTGGGGCTACCTGAGGAATGGGTGGAGCTACATGCGTAGTGGGTGGGGCTACCTGCGTAGTGGATTGGTCTAGCCTGCGTGGTGGGTGGGGCTGCGTGAGTAGTGAGCGGTGCTGAGTAGTGGGTGGAGCTACCTAAGCAGTGGGTGGGGATACCTGAGCATTGGGAAGGGCTACCTGAGTAGTGGGCGGGGCTACTGGAGTAGTGGGTGGGGCTACCCGAATAATGAGCAGGTGACCCAAGTAGTGGGTGGGGCTTCCTGAGTAGTGGGTGGGGCTACCTGAGCAGTGGGTGGAGCTACCTGAGTAGTGGGAAGGGCTACCTCAGTAGTGGGCGGGGCTACCTGAGTAGTGGGTGGGGCTACCTGAGTAGTGGGCGAAGCTACCTGAGCAGTGGGTGGAGCTACCTAAGTATTAGGTGTGGCTACTGGAGCTATCTGGGCAGTGGGCGGGGCTACCTAAGTAGTGGGTGGAGCTACCTGAGTAGTGGGTGGAGCTGCCTCAGCAGTGGGCAGGGCTACTGGAGTAGTGGGCGGGGCTACCTGAGTAATGAGCGGTTTTCAGAGTGGTGGGCGGGGCTACTCGAGAGGTGGTTGGGGCTACGTAAGTAGTGGGCGGGCCTATCCGAGTTGTGAACGGGGCTATCTGAGTAGTGGGTGGACAGGGCACCATAGTGGTGAGATGTTATCTGCCTTGCCTGCTAAACAGGAGGTCGTGGGTTCGAACCGGACCCTGATGCCTGTGTAGTGTAGTAGAACGACACTACTGTATTGGCTCGGTATGGGGGCTGTCGGCAGGTGTCACGGGGGTCGTGTCGGTTCGTGACACTCTTGCGTGAACCAGATAAAGGCGGGCCAGGGGCCCCAGCGGAGTCACATGGTTAGGGTTCGGGCCTTCACGAAGGATCGGGAAGGGGGGCGGGGCCTGGGGCGGAGCCAGCCATGCCGGAGTGGTTATAAGCGGGGTGTGGATGGAGAGCTGTGCTATTCTGGGCTGTTCTGTGATGTTCTTCTGGGTCATCTCTGGGATGAAGCTCTCCGGTCTCCGCTAGTGGACCAGGCAGCGTGTGGGGCTGACCTGGTCCAGTGATGTAGTATCCCCGTGGGTTGGTTAAGTTAGGAAAGGTGGCTACCACCTTAAGTCGTTATGTTAAGTGTTAATTGTTATGTTACCTAATAAATATAATTGCCTCCAAAGTTCCAGTGTGCGCCTGAATTTAACCCACTACACCTGTATACAGTCGACCCTTCCACATCGCGGGATTTTGGGGCGCAGGCCCCCCGTGATCTGAAAAAAACGCTTAAAATGTTTTGGTCTCCTTGGTCCCCTTGGCGAGCGAAGCGGTACAAAAAGATACGAGAAAGGCGAGATACAAAGATCACTGCAAGATCACTGCGAGATATCAAGTGAGCGGCTGCCGTAAACATGCTTGGTGTCCTCTAAACCAGCGCATAGAACCGCAGTTCTTTTCGCAAACTAACTTTAAAAAAAATGTAACTTAAAAAAATGGTGTATATTTATGGTCTGTGTGTCCCGCGCGTGACGTCACTCCAAATGAGGCAAACCCCCCTCATTAATATTCATGAACAGGTGGGGTCCTCTACATGGACTCCCCCCGCCTCATTAATAATCGTGAAAGGGTGACGCCACTCCACATGTCGCACCCCTCATTAATAATCATGAGCTGAACAATTTTTCTATTGAATATTTCAGATTAACTGCAATATACACCCGTCCTTGGAGGGACAAACAAGCTAGTTGAAATATTAAATACATTAATATTATACAGTACTGTACATATAATTTATGCATTTGAGTTACTAAACTTTTTGTGTGTCGTCTGCGGCTTCCGCGTGTCGTCTGCGGCTTTCGCAAAACTCCCAAAAACTCCCCAAAAAATGCCCATTTCATTTATTATGCCGACCCCGTGATATATCAAAACCGCAATGGGGAAAGTCGCGATGCAGAAGGGTCGACTGTACTATGAATCTACCCTTCAAACACTCGTTTGAAAAATAAATTGACGGGCATGCAAAATATTAAATCCATTTTAAAATTAGTCTGAGCCACTCGCTGTGGTTTCGTTATTAGATGTTGCTGTTGAGAGCCAATGACAGAGTTCATCAGCTGATGCTGCGGTATCGTGGGTACTATGCGGTGACGGTGATAACCTCCTCCTCACCTTTCGTTTGTCATGCTCCACCTTCAGAGTGACGAGCTCGTGCCCTCGATGATCCACAGTGACGGTGCAATCCCTGCAGACGAGGCGTCCGTCGTTAACGCAGTAGAAGCGGTACTCGTCTCCGTGCTCCGCGCACCGTCGATTCTCCAGGTTCACACCGGGCGACACCAGGACGTGGTCACTAAACTTTGCCAACTGCCTGTGGGGCGCGACGTGGGTCATACAGAACGACGTCTCACACTTGAGGCAAGTCTTCACTGCGGGCTTCCTGCAATGGTCGCAGCAAACAGCAGAAGCAGCAGCATCGGCAGCCACGGGCTCAGCCACTCGCAGCTGCTCGATGAGGTTGGTGAGCGTCACGCTCTTGTTCAGCTTGGGCCTCCGAGGGAAGGTCACTCGGCACTGTGGGCAGGAGAAGAACTCGGCCGCATTCCAGGCGTCCTCCACGCACTTGAGGCAGAACGAGTGGCCGCAGCTGAGCGTGCAGGGGCAGTGGAAGGCGTCCAGGCAGATGGGGCAGGTCAACTCCCCTGGAGCCTCGCTATCACTGGGAGCGGCACTCGCCATGGCCCCGTGGCTTCACCCAGAGACGGGCGCTTGATGGAGCTCAGGCAGTCACTGTCTGTAGATCAGGCAGTATCTGACTGTCGCTCAGGCAGTTGCTAAATGTAGTTCAGGCAGTCGCTGGCTGTAGCTCAGGCAGTCTCTGTCTGTATTTCAGGCAGTCGCTGGCTGTGTCTGAGACGCTAAACAAGGAACAAGCCACGTTAATAGGTGACAAGTAGGAAGTCATTCAGTTTGATTTGCATATCACGAGACGTGCCCTGTAATGTGTTGACGTGTGAGAGAGTGCAGACTTCTTCACTCCAGAGGTGGCTTAAAAAATAAGACTCGGATCACCTCGACTCAAATCGGCATCCTGACCTCTACTCACCTCATCACAACTCACCTCACCTCACCACAGCTCATCACAACTGAACTCCACTCATCACAATTCACGGCACCTCATCTCACCTCACCTCAAGTCACCTCAACTCACCCCAACTCACCTCAGCTCGTCTCAACTGAACTGGCAGGGGAACGCTGCTAGTAAATTCGTTGCTCCCTGCCGCTAAACTCCACGAGATTGTTGTTATCTTCGTCTTTCAGTCTGTTTGTTTAGTTTTAAGTTTAACACTTTAAACTACTTCATGAAAATTATTTGTACCTGTCTCAAAGTCGCGTTCCACTTGTAGAGCTGTGAGGCACCGGTGGGAGTTGCCGTGTTTAACTCGGTCACGGGGCTGTGGCTCAGGGTCCAATTTGTGGAGCCACAAACCACCGGGCGAGGCCCTTTGCTAAACCCGGCACCGTTACAAGCTCATGTGGGCGGGGGGCAGGCGCCCCAGGGGTAGTGCGGCTGTAACACATCAACATCAGCGCGTGAAAAAAATACAAAATAAGACCTTTTTTGCCGGTATAAATTTTGACAAAATAATGATAGGTTTTACCCTTACTGGCAATAAAACAGGAGTTGTGTTCGGATGTTCAAACACCAAATAAATTGTGGTTAATGCAGACTTTATTCCTTGTAACAGGCATCAATTTTGTGTTTCAACTTATTAGCACCTCATAGGACCTCCCTTTCTAGTATTAAAATATAAGAATAAGTTTTACCCTTTCTGCCAATGAAACAGGAGTTTGTTAAGATGTTAAAACACCAAACAGAAACTTTAGCAAGGAATAATGTCTGCATTAACCACACAGTGATTGTGGTGAATATGCAAACAAACATGCTCTGAAAATTTATAGGCATTGTATCTTAAACTGATATGTCTACACCAGAGACAGCAGCCTTCTTTATGGCCTTGTCTCACCACTAGTGTTAGTAGACCAGAGAACAACGCCTAAAGGCGAACAGTCCAAAGACAATGCACGGATCAAAGCATTTATACTTCTGGGTGAGCATGCAAACAAACATGGCTCTGTTAATATATGATGCATTGGCCTACACCAGAGACAGGGCATTTTAAGTCCGGGGTGAGCAGCTACAAAATGCGACCAGAATCGCTATTGCAGCCATGCAAATTATGAGGGTCGCTCTTTTTTATATACGTGGGAGAGAGAGAAAGGAGTTAGGATCCATTTTCCTTGCCGTGCAATTCCCACGAAAAATTTGTTACAGGGCAGCAGCGCGGATTGTTCAACGCTACTTTAATGGCGACATAAAGGATTTTTTTTGGATTAGGAATACAAATGACGTCACGCGATTTTTGACACCCCCCCCCCCCCTTCGTCACACGGCGTCACAAAAAGTCAGACCCCCCTTCAAATATGACGTCACAAAACTCTGCTCCCCCCCCCACAACACCATATTTCTATTTTGAAAATAAAAGATGCTTCAAATCGCTTTAAACTATTGTCATTGTAGGGCGTATTTAATGTGGCGCTGCATTTTGATGTTGTAGAGGAAAACATGTATTAAAAAGCCTATTTAATTAAGTAGAATGTGTTGTCTATATTTATTTAAAGTTGCGCATTTTTACGTGACATCACATTTCTCAACCCCCCCCCCTCGTCACACATCGTCACAAATGTCTGACCCCCCCCCCCCCTAGGTGCGTGAGGTCATTCATGGACGGCCCCTTAACAAGATTTGGAATTGACTAACTATGCCTCTATTCGTCATGCACAATTGAAACAATTTGCTCAAGAACACGAACCAACTGTGGCGGATAATCATTTCTTGACAACCAAGTGCAACCTTGATTTGAAGCTTTCGTGACTGTAGGAATCCACACTCTTTGATTATTTACCGAAAGAGCCAAATGCAACCAATTCTTCAAAACTCTCGGCAACAGTAACAGCGCACGTTTACGTAACCCCGTAAGTCCACTGGCTTAACACGGCGACGCCACAGCGCGGCGACCATTCGCACAACAACCCTGACGAGTGCTCCACTCCCGGGTGACGAGGCAACGTGGCAGAAGCTCAGTTTGGTGCATAAATTCACTCTCGAGGTCGCGTGCAGACTCGGGATCCCCCCCAGGATACAACGGTGGTGCAGCACTCCCAGGATTCAACGCAGCATCAACCTCAACCTTGGCTCGCACTCACAACGGCGCCCTTTAATGGATCCACGCAGCCGCAGCCTCGTGACTTGGTTGGTTGCTCTCAACAGCGCTCTGAGCGACTCCACTCAGCCGCAGTCTGGGTCACTGCCACGCCCGCACGGCAGCTTAGCACACAGCTGCTCCACGCACCAGCAGCACCGGGCACCGACTCGCCCACACCGCAGCAGCCGCTCCCCTGCAGGAGCCCCCCACCCCCCCGCAAGCCGGCCCCGGTGAACGACGACCACCCCAGCCCCTCGTGCAGAAGAACCCCTCCTCCTAACGATGTTAATTGGTCCCACGAAACCGGTCGTTAAGTGATTTGGTCGTTAAGCGTGTATATGAAATGCACGTTAATGGCTTGGGGGTGCATAGTAGTGTCACATAGTGTATAATAGTTTAGTGTGTGTATAGTGACGTGTATAGTAGCGAGGTGTATACTAGTGTCGTGGATAATATTGTATAGTAGTGTAGTGTATATTAGTGTAGTGTATAGTAGCGTAGTGTTTAATGGTGTATTGTATAGTAGTGTCTAGTGTATAGTAGTGCAGTGTATATCATAGTGTATAGTGTAGTTTATGGTGTACTGTATAGTGCAGTGTATAGTAGTGCAGGGTCGTCGTAGTACTTTAGTAGAACCCCTCTTAACGACGGTAATTGGAACCACGAAACCAGTCGATAAGTTATTTGGTCGTTAAGCGTGTAAAGGAAATTCACGTGAAAGGCTGAACTCGTTCCGATAGCATCGAAAGTTACCCTTTTTCACCCAAAAACGTACTTTATATCAGGGGTCCCCAACCCGCGGGCCGCGGACACCACTTGTACACGACCGGTCCGTTGCCTTTTAGGAACCGGGCCGCACAGCAGGAGGTGAGAGCGGTGAGGCTGCGCTTAGCCCGCCCCCATTGTTTTAATATTTACCACTTCCATCCGCGCCTTTTTCCCGTGCTGCGCACTTGTCTCAGTCACAGTGTTGGTAAGCCCACAAGCAGACCCCTATCCAAAATGAGTAAAAAACAAACTTCGCTGGAGAGCTTCATTCAAAAGCGGGAAAGCCCCAATGATGAACCCCTCCATCTCTCCCCTGGTTCGTGAAAAAATTGTCTTCTACGAAACCGGCCCTTGGTGCCAAGAAGGTTGGGGGCCGCTGCTTTATAGTATTTAAACAATGGATATTAATACATGGAGATACTAACAATATTATAAATCATTACCTACAGCAGCCCGTCTTCAACAGGGAAATGGTCCATACACGAACACATTGGGCTCTATGGAGTCCCGTCGTTAAGCGATTAGTCATTAACAGAGGTGATGATTAAGAGGAGTTTTACACTACACGACTATACACTACACTACTATACACTACACACTACACTACTACACACTACACTACTAAACACTACACTACTATACACTACACTACCATACACTACACTACTATACACCACACTACCATACACTACACGACTATACACTACACTACTATACACTACACACTACACTACTAAACACTACACTACTAAACACTACACTACTATACACCACACTACCATACACTACACTACACGATACACTACTATACGATACACTACTATACACTACACTACTATACACTACACTATACACTAAACTACTAAACACTATACTACACTACACATTACACTACTATACACTATACATTACACTACTATACATGGGTATAGCTCAATTAAATATGCAAATTTGGCCCTGCCCTTGCAGCCTCTGTCAACCAACTTGGCTCGTACAGCGCCCCCAATGGGATTCCCGGAACATCGTCACAGGAGGCACTGACTTGTTGTTGACCTCACTCTCCACCAATCACGCACAACCCCGTCTACTCACCCTCTCACTCTCCACCAATCACGCACAGCCCCGTCTACTCACCCTCTCACTCTCCACCAATCACGCACAGCCCCGTCTACTCACCCTCTCACTCTCCACAAATCACGCACAACCCCGTCTACTAACCTCTCACTCTCCACCAATCACGCACAGCCCCGTCTACTCACCCTCTCTCTCTCCACCAATCACGCACAGCCCCGTCGACTCACCCTCTCACTCTCCACCAATCACGCACAACCCCGTCTACTAACCTCTCACTCTCCACCAATCACGCACAGCCCCGTCTACTCACCCTCTCTCTCTCCACCAATCACGCACAGCCCCGTCGACTCACCCTCTCACTCTCCACCAATCTTGCACAACCCCGTCTACTAACCTCTCACTCTCCACCAATCACGCACAGCCCCGTCTACTCACCCTCTCTCTCTCCACCAATCACGCACAGCCCCGTCTACTCACCCTCTCACTCTCCACCAATCACGCACAACCCCGTCTACTAACCCTCTCACTCTCCACCAATCACGCACAGCCCCGTCGACTCACCCTCTCACTCTCCACCAATCACGCACAGCCCCGTCGACTCACCCTCTCACTCTCCACCAATCACGCACAGCCCCGTTTACTCACCCTCTCACTCTCCACCAATCACGCACAACCCCGTCTACTAACCCTCTCACTCTCCACCAAGCACGCACAGCCCCGTCGACTCACCCTCTCACTCTCCACCAATCACGCACAGCCCCGTCGACTCACCCTCTCACTCTCCACCAATCACGCACAGCCCCGTCTACTCACCCTCTCACTCTCCACCAATCACGCACAGCTCCGTCTTCTCACCCTCTCTCTCCACGCCAACTGGCTTGCCCTCACTGGCGAACTCGTGCCCCGCCCACGGTCAAGGCCAGGCTGCGTGGCGCTGCCTTGGCATCCGGAGATGGGGAGGTTGGTGTATTTACCCCCCCCCCCACCTCGAACCGCTCACCCCCCCTATCTCATGTAACCTCGGCCACTACACTCGTTACACTATTATACATGACGCTAAATACTTAACAATACACTGCACTATTAACACTATTTTATACACTGCACCACTACACACTACTGTAGCGCTCATACCGACACGATAGCGTCTTGTCTTTTCTCGTTTCTTTATTCACGTATATAGTTCCACATCGCTCCCGTCAACACCGCTCAATGTTCTTGCGCTCGCTCGCTGCGCTGGCCTCGCTCGCTCCCCTCTTCTCCTCCGTCGGCTCTCCTCTCCGCTCTTTCCCGCTCTCTAGCTCGGCTGCTCTTTATCAACTCCGCCGTCCCACTCCGTCCTAACTACTGTATCTCCGTTCTCCTTCCAAATCCAGCTGCTTCCTACTCTCCATCGTCTCTCTCTGATGCTTGCGCTACTCCACTGCTACCCTACGCTGTACTCACTCTCTCCACTGCTACCCTACGCTGTACTCACTCTATCCACTGCTACCCTACGCTGTACTCACTCTCTCCACTGCTACCCTACGCTGTACTCACTCTCTCCACTGCTACCCTACGCTGTACTCACTCTATCCACTGCTACCCTACGCTGTACTCACTCTATCCACTGCTACCCTACGCTGTACTCACTCTCTCCACTGCTACCCTACGCTGTACTCACTCTCTCCACTGCTACCCTACGCTGTACTCACTCTCTCCACTGCTACCCTACGCTGTACTCACTCTCTCCACTGCTACCCTACGCTGTACTCACTCTCTCCACTGCTACCCTACGCTGTACTCACTCTCTCCACTGCTACCCTACGCTGTACTCACTCTCTCCACTGCTACCCTACGCTGTACTCACTCTCTCCACTGCTACCCTACGCTGTACTCACTCTATCCACTGCTACCCTACGCTGTACTCACTCTCTCCACTGCTACCCTACGCTGTACTCACTCTCTCCACTGCTACTCTACGCTGTACTCACTCTCTCCACTGCTACCCTACGCTGTACTCACTCTTTCCACTGCTACCCTACGCTGTACTCACTCTATCCACTGCTACCCTACGCTGTACTCACTCTTTCCACTGCTACCCTACGCTGTACTCACTCTATCCACTGCTACCCTACGCTGTACTCACTCTCTCCACTGCTACCCTACGCTGTACTCACTCTCTCCACTGCTACCCTACGCTGTACTCACTCTCTCCACTGCTACCCTACGCTGTACTCACTCTCTCCACTGCTACCCTACGCTGTACTCACTCTTTCCACTGCTACCCTACGCTGTACTCACTCTATCCACTGCTACCCTACGCTGTACTCACTCTTTCCACTGCTACCCTACGCTGCACTCACTCTATCCACTGCGCCGTCTCTCCATCCGTCTGTCTCTCCTCCCAGGCACGAACTCCCGTCTCACTCCACAACCCCTCACTTTATCCTCGAACCAATTACTAAATATACTCTTCTGATGATACTATGTAGTTTATACTTTAGTTGTTTACGTGGTGGTTTAGTTACTGCAGATACATACTATTAACACTCCTCTTTATTAATGCTACCCCTACCCCCTCCCTTTGATGCTGCTAATCCTGCATAATGTACGGGCATAATGACTTTAAACCCCTCGCCAAACCTCCTACGCATTTCACAAGTAGTACTAATCGCATATCTGCATTTCCCATAAATATGCTAAATTCCTCTTGATATGCAAATTCTTTTGTCAAGGCGCTCCCCCCCCCCCCCTCCATCCCAGCTTAAAAAAGACGTTCCAAGCCTGGGGTTGTCATTCAGACTTTGTCTCCTTGACAGACCTGTTCTTCACCTGAGGACGGCTGCTTGCGTTGTGGCCGAAACGTCGTGAGAATTATTTTGTTATGTTTTATTTTTATTATTTTATTATTTCCATTCTACGTGACTTTACCGAAAGAACCAAGAAGATGAATCCCTGCAGTCACGAACGCTTTAAATCGAAGTAGTAGCGTCCTTCATGAGCCTCCTCCATATGGGCCGATCTTGAAAACGTTGGTAACAGTCTTCAGCAAGTCCAATCAGCTCCACATCCTCTTGTACCACATCCCTCCATCTCTTCTCCAGCCCATGTCGTGCCCGTTTAGCCACCTCTATGAGGCCAAACAGAAGCTGCTTGGCCATGCTGTGGCTAGACATGCAGACTACTTGACCCATCCAACACAGCCTTACTTGCTGGAGGAGCTCACTGATGGGAATGTGTCCAGATCTTTGAAGGATTTGTGAGCGCCTCACACAATCCAGCCTGGTTAAACCCAGGAGGGAACATAGGCAGGCCAGCCTGAATGTTTATAACCGGCGAAGATGTTCCATTCGGGGTGTCCACGTTTTACAAGCATAGAGAAGGGAGGGTATGACTGTGGTCAAGAAGACCTGCAGCTTTGCATGTAGCGGCAGACCAGGTAGCTTCCACACAGAATTACGCAGCTGATGAAAAGTTAATGCCGCCTGACTGATTCGGAGTGACACCTTTGCTGTCAAACCGGAGCTGGCCATAAGCACCCTGCCCAGGTATGGGGAACTCTCCACTCTCTCTACAACTGCTCGATCACCAATGGGGATCTGAGGAATGGAGTGTTTGATGGGACAAAAACCCACACAGTGGTGAGTTTTAGTGGGGCTGATGGTAAGACCCCACCTCTTAGATTCAGCAGTCGTGCCTCGAACTCCTCCTCTGAGTGAGCAGCAAGCGCCAGATTAGCAGCATATGTAACAATGTTGACCAATAGGGTGCCACCCCTTAACCACGTCGGGGCATCATTATCAGATTCCTATTGTATCTGTACGAGATGGAAATTCCTCCATTACCGCCATGGAAAGCGTCAAGAAATATGTGGTCAATGATAATGCTGAATAATGTGGGAGCCAAAGGACATCCATTTCGCACCCCAAGGTGAACAGCGAATAACTCTGACTCCTGGCCACCATCATGAAGGCCCTTAATGATTGTGAGCAGAGATTCAAGTACTCTCAAAGTACAAAGAGCAGCCCAGAGCCCTGGTCTACTGATGGTATCATAGGCCTTGACAAGCTTAATACATTTCGATTTAAAGCTTTCGTGACTGCAGGGATTCATCTTCTTGGTTCTTTCGGTAAAGTCACGTAGAAGGGAAGTAATAAAATAATAAAAATAAAACATAATAAAATAATTCTCACGACGTTTCGGCCAAAACGCAAGCAGCCGTCCTCAGGTGAAGAACATGTCTGTCGATAAGACAGAGTTTGAATGACACGTCCTAGGCTTGGATTGTCTATTTAAGCTGGGAGGGAGGAGGAAGAGCGCCTTGACAAAATAATTTGCATATGAAGAGGAATTTAGCATATTTATGGGAAATGCAGGAATGCGAATAGTGCTAATTGTGAAATGCGTGGGAGGTGGGCGGGGGGTTTTCAAAGTCATATTATGCCCATGCATTATGCAGGATTAACATCATCAAAGGGAGGGGGTAGGGGTAGCATTAATAAAGGGAAGGAATGTTAATAGTATGTAGCTTCAGTAACTAAACAACCACGTAAATTGCTAAAGTATAAACTACATAGTATCATCAGTATGCTAAATATACTCTCAATAAGCTGAGCTACTAACCGTAAGTAATACATTACAATTCTAGGTCGCAAAAAATATAAAATGCTTCCAGCTAAACTTTTTCCTTACATCACACGGGTCTATCCCGTACTATATGCTGCCATAGACAAACCCAACATTAAATTGTATACTGTATTACTATACACTACCCTATGTCTTAGAATAATACTACAGTATCATCTACGTACCTCTTCCATAAGGTCGGGCGTAGAGTGGCAGTCTGGATGGCTACCATGAGAGATTCTCAAAGAGACTGACGCCATCCAGACTGCCACTCTACGCCCGACCTTATGGAAGAGGTACGTAGATGATACTTTTGTCATCTGGCCACATGGCCGGCCTGCTCTAGACCAATTTCTCGACCACATCAATTCCATACACCCAGCCATAAAATTCACCATGGAAGTCGAAAAAGATGGCAAGCTACCCTTTTTGGATGTCCTAATTAAAAGGAGACCTGATGGTTCAATGAGCCACTCTGTCTACAGGAAAGCCACCCATACGGATGCTTACCTAAAACCGGATTCCCACCACCATCCATCCCAGAAGAATTCCCTCATCAAGACTCTATACCATAGAGCCCAATGCATTTCCGACCAGGAACACATTGCCAGTGAACTCAAACACGTACGCCAAGCTCTTAAGGCTAATGGTTACTCCGACTACACAATCCGCAAAGCCATCACTCCAACCATCAAGAAGGATCCTGTTGAGGAGCCTCTCAAGACCATCACCTTACCCTACATTGCTGGGGTCACAAAAAATATCTCCAAAATCCTGATTAAACACAAGATCCAGGTCCAATTCAACACAGTACATAAAATCTGTGATCTGGTCCCGTCTGTAAAAGATGTGGTTCCAGACATACAGTACCCTGGCGTCTACAAACTAAGTTGCCTCTGTGGTAGCAGTTACATTGGAGAAACCAAACGACATGTCTCGGACCGCATCCGTGAACATAAAGCAGACCTGAAACACGGTAGGACAAACACCTCAGCCGTGGCAGATCACTGTTACAATTCAGTGGGTTCACATGATATTGACTTCTCCAAGACAGAGGTTCTCTGCAAGCCATCTGGCTACCATGAGAGATTCGTTCATGACGCGATCCACATATACAAACACAGAGACAATTTCAACCGAGAAGATGGATTCCGGCTTAGCAATCATTAGAAGGACGTAATAAACCATTTCAGATCTTAACTGATTGTGTCCACGTTTACGGTGACTTTCAGACCGCGTTCCACTCACTGACATTGACTATGTATCTTGTATTCTCCGCAGGGAATGTATTCTTTGCTCCGCTGCAAGCTTCCTACCACCACTCTCCCATTGACATATTTCGTTGCTTCCTCTTATTACCTTTCACGCGACGGTCAATGGTATAGTGTATAGCATATTGTATAATAATAAATAGTATTAAAGTGTAATGTTTAATACAATGTATAAGGTCATATATAGTATCGTAATTGTATAGTGAATATACAGCAGTGTGGTATACAGTTGGGTGGGTAGAATAATACATAGTGTAATATTACACTATGTATTATTCTAAGACATAGGGTAGTGTATAGTAATACAGTATACAATTTAATGTTGGGTTTGTCTATGGCAGCATATAGTACGGGATAGACCCGTGTGATGTAAGGAAAAGGTTTAAAAAGTTTAGCTGGAAGCATATTATATTTTTTGCGACCTAGAATTGTAATGTGTTACTTACTGTTAGTAGCTCAGCTTATTGAGAGTATATTTAGCATACTGATGATACTATGTAGTTTATACTTTAGCTTTTTACGTGGTTGTTTAGTTACTGCAGCTACATACTATTAACATTCCTTCCCTTTATTAATGCTACACCTACCCCCTCCCTTTGATGCTGCTAATCCTGCATAATGCATGGGCATAATATGACTTTGAAAACCCCCAGCCCACCTCCCACGCATTTCACAATTAGCACTATTCGCATTCCTGCATTTTCCATAAATATGCTAAATTCCTCTTCATATGCAAATTATTTTGTCAATGCGCTCTTCCTCCTCCCTCCCAGCTTAAATAGACGCTCCAAGCCTAGGACGTGTCATTCAGACTCTGTCTTATCGACAGACCTGTTCTTCACCTGAGGACGGCTGCTTGCGTTGTGGCCGAAATGTCGTGAGAATTATTTTATTATGTTTTATTTTTATTATTTTATTACTTCCCTTCTACGTGACTTTACCGAAAGAACCAAGAAGATGAAGCTTAATAAAGCTGAGATGTTTGTCTTGTGGGAATTCTCTAGACTTCTGCTTTAGGACACGGACAGAGAATATGGCATCCGTGCAGGACCACCCCCGTCTGAAACCACATTGGGGCTCCGCAAGCCTCGTTCCAGCGTGTCTGGCATGGTGGTGTTCAATAATCCTTGTCAGGAACTTTCCCGGCACACTGAGAAGAAATATGGCCCTGTAATTGTTACAAGCTGTGCGGTCCCCCTTCTTGAAGAGGGGGGCCACCAGGGCATCCTTCCAATCCTGCGGTACCAATGCTGTGCTCCAGACAGTTGTGATGATGTCATGTTGGGCAGCCTGCACACAAATGCCACCCTTCCTGAGCATTTCTCTTGGGAGATCTTCTCTGCCCGGCACTTTTCCTGGTTTCAGACTCCGGGTCGCCCCTCACACTTCCTCTACAGATGGCACCTCAGCCAACCACTCAGAAAGGGTGGCTTCTCCCCCAAATATTTGAGGTACTGCAGCCCTAGCAGGGTTATCCCTACCTTGCGCCATGATGTTGTCTGGACTGAGAGAATTCCCCTCCTCTAAGACCTCACAAAAATGCTCTGCAACCCCGCAGACCTATACCTGAAGGTCTGAGATGAGATTACTGTTCTTTTCCCTATGGATGGTGATAGGTGAAGCACTGCAGGTTACTTTTTTGATGGAGTTAAATAGTGATTTGTGATCGCGGGCCATTGAGGCCGACTCCATCTCCTCTGCAATCTGTGACCACCACCCATCTTTGCAGCACCTCACGGCTCTCCGAACCTTCGAGCGAAGACTGCGGTAATCCTCTTCATTCTCTGACGTGGGATGCTGTAGACGATGAGAGTGGGACTGTCGCTTTTTCTCAGCCATCCTTAACACTTCCTCTGTCAGCCATGGTATCTGGGGAGGTCTGGACCGCGTTCCAAAAGCAGTCATTGCAGCTGAGTGAGTCACAGTCCTAAACCTCGTCCATTTACTCTCGTCATCTGGAGGAGTGGGGGACGACGCCAACCCCAGGCGCAAGTGATGATTAAATTCTCGCTTGCAACTTTAATCAGCTAGCTGAGACCAGGCCACTCTAGGTTTGAATGGGGTCCTGGGTGTACAACTATCACCGGAGTGGAAGAATGGCAGTGCATATTACAGATGACAAGTCGATGGTTAGAGGGAAGATCAGCTCCACGGTAGGTCCTGGTGTCAAGGACATGGGCCGCATCCACTGTTCCATCACTACGTAGTCCAGCAGATGTTCTTGCTTGGACAGGACATGCATCAATAATTTTGTTTGGATGTGCCGATGCCGGAAGAGTGTTTTGGTAATTACTTTACAAGCCAATGGGCTAACAGCCAACGGACCGGTCGTGTACAAGTGGTGTCCGTGGTTGGGGACCCCTGATATAAAGAACGTTTTTGGGTGAAAACGGGTAACTTTCGATGCTATCGGAATGAGTTTAGCCTTTAACGTGAATTTTCTTTACTCGCTTAACGACCAAATAACGTAACGACTGGTTTCGTGGTTCCAATTACCGTCGTTAAGAGGGGTTCTACTGAACTACTACGACGACCCTGCACTACTATACACTACACTATACAGTACACCATGAACTACACTATACACTACACTATACACTATGCTATACACGACACTACTACACACTACACTAGACACTACTATACACAACACTACTATACACTACACTACTATACACTACACTACTATACGATATTATGCACGACACTACTATAAACTACACTATACACACACTAAACTATTATACACTACACTACTATACACTATACTAAGCCATTAACGTGCATTTCATATACTCGCTTAACGACCAAATCACTTAACGACTGGTTTCGTGGAACCAATTACCATCGTTAAGAGGAGGGGTTCTTCTGCACGAGGGGCTGGGGTGGTCGTCGTTCACCGGGGCCGGGCGGTGGGGGGGGCTCCTACAGGGGAGTGGCTGCTGCGGTGTGGGCGAGTCGGTGACCGGGACCGTTGTCACGATGGGTCGTTGCTGGCACTGCTGCTGCTGCCGTTGTAATGGGCGAGTCGGTGCCTGGTGCTGTTGGTACGTGGAGCAGCTGTGTGCGGTGCTGCCGTGCGGGCGTGGCAGTGACCGAGACTGCTGGTGAGTGGAGTCTCTCAGAGCGATGTTGAGAGCAACCAACCAAGTCCCGAGGCTGCGGCTGCGTGGATCCATTAAAGGGCGCCGTTGTGAGTGCGAGCCAAGGTTGAGGTTGATGCTGCTTTGAATCCTTGGAGTGCTGCATACCGTTGGGTCCTGGGGGTGATCTCCGAGGCTGCAAGCGACCTCGTGAGTAAATGTTGCGCACCAAGCTGGTGGGCTTCTGCCGCGTTGCCTCGTCTCCCGGGAGCGGAGCGCGCGTCAGCGTTGTGGTGCGAACGGTCGCCGCGGAGTTCTGTGATCGTCGACGCGCTGTGGGGTCGCCGTGTTAAGCCGGTGGACTTACGGGGTTATGTTAACGTGCGATGTTACTGTTGTCGAGAGTTTTGAAGAGTTGGTTGCACTTGGTTGTCAATAAATTATTATCCGCCACAGTATGTTCGCGTCCTTGAGCATCGTGTTTCAATATTGCATGACGAATTGAGGCGTAGTAATTCAAATCCAAATCTTCTTAACTTTTTCTATATTCTGGATTAGGTTATTGTCCTTTTTTCTGTCGCTGTCAAAGCAACGTTGTAAAACCGCGCTGCTGTCCGATAACACAAATTGAGGGAATTGCACGGCAAAGAAAATGGATCCGAACTCCTTGATCTCCCATATTAACAAAAAAATGAGAAACCCTCACAATTTGCTTGCCTGCGATCGTGATTCAAGGTATGCGCTGATGTGTTACGGCCGGTCCCCCTGAGGCACCTGCCCCCCGCTCACATGAGCGGGTAACGGTGCTGGGTTCAGCAAAGGGCCTCGCTCGGACTTTGAGCCACAGACCCGTGACTCAGTTAAACACGAGCAACTCTCACCGGTGAGGTGAGTTGAGATGAGTTGAGGTGAGATGAGGTGAGGTGAGTTGCGATGAGGTGAGTTGAGGTGAGGGGAGTTGAGTTACTATGAGGTAAGTGAGGATGAGGATTTGAGACGAGGTGATCCGAGTCTTATTAAGCCATCCCTGGAGTGGAGACGTCTGTACTCTCTCACACGTCAACACATTCCAGGGCACGCCTCGTGACATGCAAATCAAACTGAAAGACTTCCTACTTGTCAACTATTAACGTGCCTTGTTCCTCGTTTAGCGTCTGAGACGCAGCCAGAGACTGCCTGAGATACAGACAGAGACTGCCTAAGATACAGTCACTGCCTGAGATACAGTCACTGCCTGCACTGTAAAAATAAATATCCGTCATTTTACGTGAGAAAATACTGTATTTGCTCACGGAAAAATTACTGTAATAAAAAATTAAACGGAATATCCGTTATATTACGGAGTAGTGCATTGTGGGATAACTCGAGAAGAAGGCGGGAAAGAGATTGAGAGTTACTTAATTTTCAACACTCAGCCATATTTCTCTTCCTCGGTTTTTGCTGGTAAGACTCTCTTGCTGTGATGAAATGTAAAGGCATATAAAACACATATATTTAAATTATCATCGACAGGATTGAAGTTTTGTTGATGGTTCTTTATTTATAAAAAAAACAATTGGACAAAGGCCAGGACCTCAACAAGACGCTAGTAAGTATCCTACAGTTTAGTAAAGTGTGATTTTAACGGGTTGAAAAGTTTTGTTCCTGGTGGGCTTAACTACCTAATTTAACTAATTATTGTGTTAATTGGACCATTTCAATTTCTCTTCTCGGTTCAGAAGGTGTTGGTTATTTTGGGAGACCTAGAAAACATGCTAGACTGTGGCTGCCAGCACCAGGGTTGAGAACCACTGCTGTAAAGATGCAGCAGTAAATACTATGATGCTGGTTTGTTTAGACTTCTTTTCTAAGCCAGTAAAGATTAGCCATTGCACACACAATGTCCAATTGAGGTGAGTTGAGGTGAGGTGACGTGAGTTGAGGTGAGGGGAGTTGAGTTACGATGAGGTGTGTGAGGATGAGGATTTGAGACGAGGTGATCAGAGTCTTAAAAAGCCACCCCTGGAGTGGAGACGTCTGTACTCGCTCACACGTCAACACATTCCAGGGCACGCCTCGTGACATGCCAATCAAACTGAAAGACGTCTTGCTTGTCACCTATTAACGTGGCTTGTTCCTCGTTCAGCGTCTGAGACGCAGCCAGATACTGCCTGAGATACAGACAGATACTGCCTGATATACAGACAGACTGCCTGAGATACAGAGACTGTCAGAGCTACAACCAGCGACTGCTTGAGCTACAGCCAGACACTGCCTGAGCTACATCCAGACACTGCCTGAGCTTCAGCCAGTGCCCATCTGAGTGGAGCAACAGGACCATGGCGAGAACAGCTCCCAGTGGTCACGAGGCTCCAGGGGAGTTGACCTGCCCCATCTGCCTGGACGGCTTCCGCTGCCCCTGCACGCTCAGCTGCGGCCACTCGTTCTGCCTCAAGTGCGTGGAGGGCGCCTGGGATGTGGCCAAGTCCTTCTCCTGCCCGCAGTGCCGAGTGACTTTCCCTTGGAGGCCCCAGCTGAACAAGAACTTCACGCTCGCCAACCTGGTGGAGCAGCGCAGTGCTGCAGAGAAAATGGCCACCGTGGTCTTGTGTGACTTCTGCAACGATGGCACGACTGCTGCCTTGAAGACCTGCCTCAGGTGTGAAACCTCCTACTGTGTGACTCATGTAAAGCATCATCAGGAGAACGCGAAGTTCAGAGACCACATTCTGGTGGCTCCAGCCACGAATACTGAAGAACGCAAGTGCAAGAAACACAGAAAGAAGATCAAGTTTTACTGCCGACAGGAAAAGAGCTTGGTCTGCACAACCTGCATTATCGCAGGAGACCACAAGGGTCACGATGTGGCGACGCTGGAGGATGAGCACAAGACACGGGAGGTGAGACGGTCTGCGTGTGTGAGAGGAATCCTCTCCTGCGTGAAGTCATCATTTCCCAGTGCCATCTGAACAATAATATCCAACTAAATATTTTAATATCATTTCTTTCTCAGCTGCCCATTGTTTCTTACAAATTTAACAACATTGGTATAATGTAAAGTATGCTGAGGTTGTCATAGTGCAGAAATAATACAACCACATGTTATGATCAATCCTATTATATGACAAATATATAAATGTGTTCTTCGTATATTTTAATAAAACGGAAGGACTTTAATGCATACAATGTGTTCTAAAAATAACGTTCGTGCATAGACCATGGTTCGAATACAAAAGTAGCCTAAGGTAGAGAGGAGCATTCACTAAAATGTAAACGAAATGTAAAACGACTGGGACTGCATGAGCCGCAGTGCTCACCGCTTGCTAGCATCGTGCCATTATGTCCCAGTTTAGCAGGCCGCACTCTACGGACCAATTAATTCGTGACCATACTATTATTTTCATCAAGATTCTCACTACCGAATTTCTCCGACACTCAATAGTGGAATGGTGCTGTTTATGAAAACTATGCTAAAACTTTTTTTTATTTTAGCAGGTGAAGCTCACTGAGCGATGTAGCTATTTTGCAGAGGCAAACCTGGCCACAAATGACAGCTCAAAGAAGTGGCTTATCAAGTCTAAATTCAAAGCAGCCAAATTCTCTAATACGTTTTAAATGTAGAGGGAAAAACAGGCGGACCCGGACAAAAACTTCATGCGACCATGGGGATAACAAACGCCACATATACAGGTGTCAGGGTCGGGATCTAAACCACGACCTCCTGTATACCAGGCAAGGCAGATTAACATCTCGCGGTGCCTTTTCCACCCATTACTCAGAGCCCCACTCACTACTCAGAGCCCCGCCCACGACTCAGGTAGCAGTGGAGAGTGATTGGATCCATAGGCGCGTGCTATGTGAGCCTAGCTATATGTATGCAGAACTTTTTAAGCACCAAACGTGGCCAATCGTGCTTATCGGAGGTGCGGCGGAATGACAACTAAAGACAAAATGCTCCAGGAATCGTTTAAGTTCCTCGTGAAATCGGTTCCCTGCAGCGCTCGCTCCTCCAGCCTCCATCGCTGCACAGGGGCTGCTGCAGCCCGGAGATGGGACCGTCACTGTGGAGGGGTCCGTGTGGAGCGGTGGTGAGAGGGGGCGCTCAGAGAGTGAGTGGAGTCTCCCCTGGTGACGTCTCTCACAGAAACAAGTGGGAGAGGAGACGCGGGGGGTGGAAAAGAAGAGGAGGGAGGCGGAGGAGTCCGTGAGGCGGATGGAGGCCGCTCGCAAGGACGTGCAGGTACCGCGTCTGGGCCGGACCCTGCGACCCCGTGACTCCACCCTGAGTAGGGTTTGTGATGGAGGACAACTCTATTCATTCACGTGGACTTCCATTGGCTCTGAACAGATCGTGGGAGTAAAGACACAACGGTCAATGCTCCTCAATACCCAGGACAAGCAAATGAGTGTTTCTCATCTCCATTGAGGAACTGAATCAGTCGTGGAAATTTCACATTCTTAGGATGGGAGACCAATATCCCCACGTGAACTTCCACTTCATCTTCTGTTATCTATATATATAAAATCGTTCATGTCTGTCTGTCTGTGTGTGTGTGTGTGGACTTTGGCCCATACGCACTTTCATTGGACGGCGGTTGCCCCTGGCAACGGCTAGCCACGCCTTCGCCGCTTTCATTGGACCTGGCAACGGCTAGCCACGCCTTCGCCAAGGGCTGCAGTTTCATTGGACGGCGGTTGCCCCTGCCAACGGCTAGCCACGCCTTCGCCACTTTCATAAGCTCCGTATTTAATTAAATAATAGCCATTACACAGTATTGTTGGAGCGCTAGGGGGGGGGGGGGAAGGAACGCCACCCGTACCCTGCCTTTTCCAAGCCGACAATTTTAGGCGAGGCCGCAGGCTTTGCACGCTACTAGGCCTCGACACCCACCACGCCACTCTGAGGTAAATTCATCAAAGTTTTTCCTACTCTTCACTACACCCCCACCACAATGTGTGCTATTAATATTACTTTTAAACCCAACGCGCCAACAATCGATTACTTTAATGTTCACTGTACAAATACTCATTAAGCTGGGTGAGCGTACTGCCAGTCTATCATGTACACTGTAGCCTGCTTATTAAGCTCGGTGAGCGTACTGCCACTCTATCATGTACACTCTAGCCTGCTTATGAAGCTGAGTGCGTGTACTGGCAGTCTATAATGTGGACTCTTGCCTGGTTATTATAATCGATTCTTTATATGTTCTTTGTACAAACAGTCATTAAGCTGCTTGAGCAACCCCAGTTCGATTCCAACTCACGCCCACCACCGCTGACGATTATTTGAAACGGACCTGGCCCTCCCCTAGGTCCACTCAGCCTCAAAAGCGTAACTGCTGTCGTGTGTGAACATCGTCACTGGGGAGACAAAGGCGGCGGGGCATCGTGGATCCAAGTCCCGGGCGATGCCGGGTCATGTGTATGTGTTTTTGTGTTTATGTGTATGTCTGTGTGTCTCTATGTATGTGTGTATGTATGTGTATGTATGTGTTTGTGTGTATGTGTGTGTATGTATGTGGGTTTTTTTAATGTCTTTATGTGTATGTCTGCGTGTCTCTATGTATGTGTGTATGTACGTGTGTGCATGTGTTTGTGTGTATGTATGTGTGTGTGTATGTATGTGTGTGTCTATGTATGTGTGTGTATGTGTGTGTATGTATGTGTGTTATGTGTCTGTCTGTGTCTGCATGTATGTGTGTGTGTATTGTGTATGTGTTTGTGTGCATGTATGTGTGTGTGTGTTTGTGTGTATGTGTATGTCTGTGTGTATGTGTTTGTGTGTATGTGTGTGTATGTATGTGTGTGTATGTGTTTGTGGGGAGCGGTAGTGCAGCGGTTAGCGCGCTGCGCTATGAACCTGGCGACCCGGGTTCGATTCCCGCTCACGGCCAACACCGCCAGTGACGATTATCTGAACCGGTCCTGGGCCTCCCCTAGGTCGACTCAGCCTTAAATGAGTACCTGGTGCGGTGTGTAAACATCGCCACTAGGGAGACAAAGGCGGTCGGGCGTGGTGCTGGCCACCCACCCCCTCGTGTACCGTTCCGGCCTTCATAGGTGCTCGCTAACAGCACTTGCCCCTACAGTCTGTTCAGGCTATACGGGGGATCTTTGTCTTTTTTTATCTTTGTATGTGTTTGTATGTGTTTGTGTATTTACGCTCGCATTACACAAATGTGTTGCTGGTCTAAGGCGTTCCTCGCACAGCATTGCCGCTTTATTATTTCAGTCGTTTACTGCCTTACGCACCCTGAAAGTCGTGTGTGTCTGCAGCAAGCGCGTGTATGTGTACCTATGGACGCGCGCGCGTGTGTTGTGTAGGGGGAACGGTAGTGTAGTGCTTAGCGTGCTGTCTGTGTCTGTGTGTGTGTGTGTCTGTCTGTGTCTGTCTGCATGTGTCTGTGTGTGTGTCTGTGTGTGTGCGTGTGTGGTGTGTGGGGAGCGGTAGTGTAGTGCTTAGCGTGCTGTCTGTGTGTCTGTGTGTGTGTGTGTCTGTCTGTGTCTGTCTGTGTGTGTCTGCGTGTGTCTGTGTGTGTGTCTGTGCGTGTGTGGTGTGTGAGGAGCGGTGGGTGTAGTGCTTAACGCTACGCTGCGCTACCAACCCGGCGAACCCAGTTCCATTCCCGCTCACGGCCACCACCGGTGACGATTATTTGAACCTCCCCTAGGTCCACTCAGCCTCAAACGAGTAACTGGTGTGGCGTATTAACATCGGCACTTGGGAGACAAAGGCGGCCGGGCGTGGTAGATCCAAGTCCCGGGCGAAGCCGGGCCATGTGTATGTGTTTATGTGTATGTCTGTGTGTCTGTATGCATGTGTGTATGTATGTGTGTGCATGTGTTTGTGTGTATGTATGTGTGTGTGTATGTATGTGGGTTTTTTTGTATGTGTTTATGTGTATGTCTGCGTGCCTGTATGTATGTGTGTATGTACGTCTGTGGATGTGTTTGTGTGTATGTATGTGTGTGTCTATGTATGTGTGTGTATGTGTTTCTGTGTTTGTATGTGTGTGTATGTATGTGTGTTATGTGTCTGTCTGTGTGTCTGCATGTATGTGTGTGTGTATTGTGTATGTGTTTGTGTGTGTTTGTGTGTTTACGCTCGCATTACACAAATGTATAATGCGGGTCTAAGGCGTTCCTTACACAGCATTGCCGCTTTATTATTTCAGTCGTTTACTGCCGTATGCACCCTGAAAGTCGTGTGTGTCTGCAGCAAGCGCGTGTATGTGTACCTATGGACGCGCGCGCGTGTGTTGTGTAGGGGGAACGGTAGTGTAGTGCTTAGCGTGCTGCCTGTGTCTGTGTGTGTGTGTCTGTGTGTGTGTGTCTGTGTGTGTGTGTGTCTGTGTGTGTGTCTGTGTGTGTGCGTGTGTGGTGTGTGGGGAGCGGTAGTGTAGTGGTTAGCGTGCTGTCTGTGTGTGTGTGTGTCTCTGTCTGTGTGTGTCTGCGTGTGTCTGTGTGTGTGTCTGTGCGTGTGTGGTGTGTGAGGAGCGGTGGGTGTAGTGCTTAACGCTACGCTGCGCTACAAACCCGGCGAACCGAGTTCCATTCCCGCTCACGGCCACCACCGGTGACGATTATTTGAACCTCCCCTAGGTCGACTCAGCCTCAAACGAGTAACTGGTGTGGCGTATTAACATCGCCACTGGGGAGACAAAGGCGGCCGTGCGTGAGTGGTGAGGGAGGGAGAGTCGTGAGGGAGGGAGAGTGCTGAGGGAGGGAGAGTGGTAAGGGAGGGAGAGTGGTGAGGGAGGGACTCAGCCGCAAAACGAGTAACTGGTGTGGCGTATTAACATCGCCACTGGGGAGACAAAGGCGGCCGGGCGTGGTGGATACAAGTCCCGGGCGAAGCCGGGTAGTACAGCTAGTATATGTCTATTCTGGCCAGATGAGGTGGCATATACCTGTTATCCAGCACATTGGTGGCAGGGTTCACATTATATATACAGTAAAACCTTGGATTGCGAGTAACTTGGTCTGCGAATGTTTTGCAAGACGAGCAAAAATGTTAAATAATTATTAATTTGATAAACGAGCGAGGTCTTGCAATACAAGTAGTACATATACGCTTTGTCTGCCGAGTGTCACGTGATCACAACTGATATACGAATGCTTTGATGAACGAGTGCTTTGAATTACAAACTCGTTTCCTGAACGAATTATGCTCGCAATCCAGGGTTTTACTGTATATATTTATAATATGTATCGCATTGTGCTATGAACCCAAGTCTCCTGAGATCAACTCCCAGCGATGACTAACATCAGTCGCGAGTAAAGCCACAACCACACAATACACTGAATGCACGCAGTTTGCTTTATAGAATGTACATATTCACATAACTTATTCACTTAAAAAACTCCCATTCAGTATATTACAATGTGCTATGTGTGCAGTAAAAATTACGTGAATTTAAAAATAGTATCTGACAAAAGCACAGAGACAGCTTGGAAGCGTTGATGATCAGGCAGCTTCAATGGTGACCTTTTGCTTTGTCACTCCCCTCGCATTACACACACCTTGCGCAACGCTCCGAAAAGATGGGGTTCCTATTTAATTATCAATTTAATTGCTTAATTTTCTCAGATTTGTGATTAACTGTTTGCGATTGAGTCCTGTGTAATTTGCAGGGTTAATATAGGTGGCAATTGTATTTTGTATTGGCTACCGAGGCCGTGATGCACATGAGGGGTTCATCCTCCATCAGGTCACCGGGGTTACAGGTCAGATTGAGTCAAATGTGTCTCAATATGTCTTGATGTATCTCTATGAGTTTCTATGTATTTCTATTGATTTTCGAGGTATATCTATGTCTCTATAGGTTTGCTTTATGGCCCATAGTTTGCGTTGTATGGCCACAGTCGCTTGTACATTTATGATTGAGGAAAGAGTGGTGTAAACTCCACCTCTCTAAGACATAGATCAACTGTTGCGAGATTAACTCCTCCGTTAATTATTTAATACAAACAAACCACACGTCCTGGCAAGGATCGATGACCGGGGTGAGGCAGAGAATCAACGGCAAGTTCGCCTGCATGAGAAAAGCTCTGGATAAGGACGAGAAGGCGGCTCTGGCTCGTGCGGCCAAGAAGGAGCGCGAGCTGCTGACCCAGATCGAGAAGAACATCGCTCACTACCAGCGCGAGATCGGCGAGCTCCAGGCAGCAGCCACTCGTCTGGAGGGCCTAGCGCAGGAGAGGGACTCGCTCGCCTTCCTGCAGGTGAGCGATGAGTCTCCGGTGTCGCTATTTGCACAGAGCCCTCGGCAGCGTCAGAATTGAGGCTCCTGAATGAGGTTTTCACATCAACTTCGCTTTGTCACGCACAGCCTGAGCTTCTGCCCGGTCCTTGCGTGCCGTCGTCCCCAATCACGATGATGTTTGCAATGTAAGTCAGTGTTGGTGCTCATGAGGTCATAAGCCAAGACTTTGTGGTTTATATTCCACCTGTGGTGTTGCAGTGGGAAATCCACTGATCCCATGGGAATGGAGGCAGAGTAACGCATCTCTCTCTCTCCCACAGGGGCACCTGGAGGAGATGCGCAGGTACAGACGGCTATCACTTATGACTCGACACACAGGAACATCGGACTGAGTGCGAGGCGCGGGCAGTGAGATACTGGCTGTGTGTGGTGATGCTGTGTGTGTGGTGATGCTTTGGTGAAGCTGTGAGTGGTGGTGCTGATTATGATGATGCTATGTGGTGATGACGTGAAATATGAGTGGTGATGCTTTGTGTGATGAGTCTGCATGTGATTGAGCTGTGATGATCCTGTGTAACATAATTTTTTTCCCTGGGTAGTAAGTGTTATTTAGTAATTTATTATGCCTAAAAAGTATAGATAATGGCTACTATTCCCCACAAACTTTGCTTTAGTTACCAGGACAGTGATGTTTAGAAATTGACCTATTTTTAAAGAGAATACGGGCGATTTTGTGTCTTTTCTTTCACATAAAGTCAGAAAAAAAAACATATGAATCAAAATTAACATATATATATCCTAAAGTAATACAAGGATGACTACAAAATATTTAGAAGTGAGTAGTTTTTCGAGATTTACGATAATACTGTAAATCACTTTGACGAATCAGTCCCCAAATGTAGTCTCCCATCATGTTCTCGTTATACTGTCCTTGGTAGCGGTGTTCAAAGTCAAGTATATCCTGGTGGAAACACTCGCCTTACTCCTCCGAGTACGCTCCCATGTTCTCCTTGAATTTATCAATATGAGCATCAAGGATATGGACTTTGAGGGACATCCTATAGCCCATTGTGCATTAGTTCTTCACCAGAGTTTCAACCAGCTCCACATAGTTTTCCACCTTGTGATTGCCCAGGAAGCCCCGAACCACTGAGACAAAGCTGTTCCAAGCCGCTTTCTCCTTACTTGTGAGCTTCTTTGGGAATCAATCGCACTCCAGGATCTTCTTTATCTGTGGTCTGACGAAGACACCGGTGTTGACCTTTGCCTGGGACAGATTAGGGAAGAAGTCTTGAAGGTACTTGAAGGCTGCCGACTCCTAATCTACAGCTCTGACAAATTGTTTCATAAGGCCCAATTTGATGTGCAGTGGTGACATCAGCACCATCCGGGGGTCTACCATTGGCTCCCACTTGACGTTGTTCCTCCCCACAGAGAACTCAGTCCGATATGGCCAATCCTGCCTGTGATACTGCACCTTGGTGTCCCTGCTGTCCCAAAAGCAAAGATAGCAGGACAACTTGGTAAAACCGCCTTGGAGACCCATCAGGAATACGACCATTTTGAAGTCTCTGATGACCTCCCAGTCGTATTCATCATACTTCAAGGTGTCCAGCAAGGCCTTGATGCTGCTGTAATCATCTTTGAGGTGCACCGAATGGGTCAGGGGAAGAGACGGGTACTTGTTATCATTATGGAGCAGCACGGCTTTGAGGCTCCTGGATGAGCTGTCAATGAAGAGGCGCCACTCATTCTGATTACAGGCGATTTCGATTGCCTCGAACAGACTGGTCACATTGTGGCAGAAGCAGAGCCCATCTTGACGAGTGAAGAAGCTGCAAAAAGGTTGGTGACGCTTCCTCTGATCTGTGACTTGCACACTTTCATCCAACAAGTTCCACTGCTTGAGCCTAGACGTCAAAAGCTCGGCATGGGATTTGGGGAGACCAAGATTTCTTATCAAGTCGTTGAAGTCTTTTTAGTTGGGGTAATATAGGTTTCTCTCCTCAGCTGCACCTCTGAAATTGTCATCTGGATCTACAACGTCTTCCTCGCTCTCTGACTTGCTACTCTCTTCGAAAGACGATTGCTCTTTCTCCAGAGGAGTGGGTACAGGGAGCACATGGCAGTGTGGTACCGGGTCGATGGATGAAGGAAGGTTCGGATACATGATAGCAGGTGCATTCATGCCAGTCCGACGTTTGCAAGGACCCAACATGCAGAAGGAGCAGTTGCTTGAGAGGTCAGTGGGTTCCCGCCAAAATACATTTATTTCACCCATGACTAATGTGTAAGAAATTCGTGCAATATTTTTTTTATATATATATTTTCAATAACATTGAAAATTGTAAAACATTTTTTTATAAAAAACTTTTACAATTTTCAAAATCTTAACAAATTTTATAACATTAAATTCCGAGCAACAATTGTCCATCTTACCTTCCGGAGACTTTTTTGCATTATTCGCAGGTGAAATGAGGTGCCCAGGCTTTGTCTTGATCCCCGACAGGCATGCTGAAATATGCCTTGTAGGCCTCACACATCTTAGCAGATGCTTCCACAGGGTACTTTTTCACTCTTGTCTTGATAAATTGGCCCCAGACATAGCAAAATGCGTCTGCCGGATGCTTGCACCCTCTTGATGCCATCTCAGAAAATGCAAAAAAGTGTCCACTTAGGCAGCTGAAACTAAACTGAACTGGTGGGCTTAAGGCCCATGTATTTATACTATTTATATTTTTGGAAAGTTCCAGAATGTTCTAGAAGTTACTCCAAGTTTACTCAGCACTGACTCTATCTGGAATGTTTTGGGAAAAAGGTAAATTAAAAAATATTTATATTCTGGTCACAAAAGCAAAGTTTGTGGGAATAGCCAATTTCTGTACTTTTGAGGCATTAGCAATTAGGAAATAACACTTACTACCCAGGGACAAAAACAAATAAAAATGTGTTACACAGTGTAAACTTTGTGAGAAAGTGGCCATGTCTGCTCTGTTTTCATAGGACAGCGATGGTTAGAACGGCTCAACCCTCAGCTCCCAGCCAGGAGGACATTGCCTCACTTAAAGTCCTGGAGACAACTACTGCCAAGTTCATGTGTGAGTTATTCAGTGTGAATCTTGGGTGATGGTGCCATCTTGACAGCAGATGAACCCGGTGTGTGCACGAGATCGACTCACCCTCAAATAATTACCTGGAGTTTTATAAACATCACCACTATGGAGACAAAGGCGGCCAGGGATAGTGCTGGCAACCCACCCCCTCGTATGTCGTGCCAGCCTTCAACGGTGCTGATTTGGCCCAACAGTCTGTAAAGGTTACATAATGGGACCTCTTTTGCCAGTACCAAAATATACTAATAGGGATTTTTCCCCTTTTTTACTGGCAACAAGACTGACACCTTTTGCAAGGAATCAAGTTTACATTAACCACAATACTTGCAGTCAAATGCAAACAAAAAACAATACTCTGGTAAATTATGCATTGTCTTTGAAACTGATTGGTCCACACCAGAGACAGCTTTCTTTGGAGCCTCGTCTCATATGGTGTTCGACCAGATGACGCCAAAATGCGCACAGTTCAAGACAACGCACTACCAGAGTAATGAGGGCTTGGGGTGATCAGCTACATCATGAGACGAGGCTCCAAAGAAAGCTGTCTCTGGTGTGGACCAATCAGTTTCAAAGACAATGCATAAATTATCAGAGTATTGTTTTTTGTTTGCATTTGACTGCAAGTATTGTGGTTAATGTAAACTTGATTCCTTGCAAAAGGTGTCAGTATATTTTGGTACCGGCAAAAGAGGTCCCATGATGTAGCTGCTCACCCCGAGCCCTCATTACTCTAGTAGTGCGTTGTCTTGAACTGTGCGCCTTTTGGCGTCATCTGGTCGAACACCATATGAGACGAGGCTCCAAAGAAAGCTGTCTCTGGTGTGGACCAATCAGTTTCAAAGACAATGCATAAATTACCAGAGTATTGTTTTTTTTGCATTTGACTGCAAGTATTGTGGTAAATGTAAACTTGATTCCTTGCAAAAGGTGTCAGTTTTGTTGCCAGAAAAAAGGGGAAAAAACCCCATTAGTATATTTTGGCACTGGCAAAAGAGGTCCCATGATGTAGCTGCTCACCCCGAGCCCTCATTACTCTGGTAGTGCGTTGTCTTGAACTGTGCGCCTTTTGGCGTCATCTGGTCGAACACCATATGAGACAAGGCTCCAAAGAAAGCTGTCTATGGTGTGGACCAATCAGTTTCAAAGACAATGCATAAATTACCAGAGTATTGTTTTTTTTTGCATTTGACTGCAAGTATTGTGGTTAATGTAAACTTGATTCCTTGCAAAAGGTGTCAGTCTTGTTGCCAGAAAAAAAAGGGGTAAAAACCCTATTAGTATAGTCTGTAAAGGCTACACGGAGGATATCTTTTTGTTTACATCCTGGAACCTGATGCGTTGTGTAAACAAAATCGTCACTAGGGAGACAAAGGTGGTCTGGCACGGGGCTGGCCACCCACATCGTGTGCCATGCCAGCCTTCATAGACTCTCACGGACAGCACTTGTCCCATAGTCTGTGAAAGCTACACAGGGGATCTTAGTCTTTGTTCACATTCCATTCCAGGACCCTACTGATGGTGGTAATGATGCTGATGTTAGTGATAATGTGAGTGATGGTAATGATGATGGCATTAGTGATGGTGTTTGTCGTGGTGATGGCAGTGATGGTCGTGGTGATGGAAATGATGGTGACATTGGTGATACTATAGGTGGTGATGGTTGTGATGGTTTTGCTGATGGCGCTCATGGTAGTAGTGATGATGATATTGGTTACGGTGATAATTGTAGTGATGGTGGTGATCATGATTTTGATGGTCGTTGTGATAGTTATGATGCTGATCGTTTTGGTGATGTTGGTGATAGCGATGAAGATGTCAGAGATGGTGGTGATGGGGATAGTGGTGATGGTCGAGGTGATGGTAGTGATAGTGGCGGTGATTGGGTGGTGCTAGTGGTCGTGATGATGATGGTTATGATGTTGCTGATGGCGATAGTGATGTTGTTGATGTTCATAGTGTTGATGATGGTGGTTATGGTGATGTTTATGTTGTTGTCATCGATGATATTGATGGCGAGAATGTGCAGTGATGATGTTTGTGATGTTTTTGTTAATGGTGAAATGATGCTTGGTGATGGTAATGTTGATGGTGGTGATGGTGGATAATGGTTATGATGTGGTTCTGTAGTGATGTTGCGATCACTCTTATCACAGATGGATGCTCACCGACTCTGGACACAACCTCTGCTCATAACCAACTCCAGATCTCCTCGGATCTCAGGACGATGACAGCAGTCCTTGCCTCCCAGGGTCGCCCCGATCACCCACACCGGTTTGATTACTGGTCACAAGCCCTGTGCTGTGAGAGCTTCTCGTCGGGCCACCACTACTGGGAGGTGGACGTGGGGGACGCGCGGTGGTGTCGGGTTGGAGTCGCGTACGGGACGATCCCGCGGAAAGGGGAACGTGCTGCACGGCTGCTGGGAGGGAGCCATGCTTCCTGGTGTTTAGAGAAATGTGATGACAACTTCTCAGTGGTTCATGGTGGAGTGAAGACTGCACTGTCGGTGAGGGGGGCCCCCTCCCCCCGCAGAATCGGGCTTCACCTGCACTGGGAGGGGGGGCTGCTGGCGTTTTACCGCGCTGACTCCATGGAGGTGATCCACGAGGTTCGGCAGAGATTCTTGCTGCCTCTCTACCCTGGGATGTGGGTGTTGTATTGTAATGAACCATTGAATATTGTGGATCTGAGTTGTGCATCCTGAGGATGGGGAGAGACAGAAATCCAAGAAACCGAGACAGATAGCTAAGAAACGGAGGAGAGGGTAGATGGTGAGGAGAGGGTGAAGTGCGGGTGAGGGGAAGGTGGAACGGCGGGTGAGGTAGGCATGACGTTGAGGCGAGAATGGAGGGGCAGGTGAGGGAAGGTGACGGGTGAGGGTGGAGGGTGATGGTGAGGGTGAAGGGTGAGAAGAGGTTGAGGAGAGGATGCGAAAGAGGGGGTAGAGAGAGGGTGAGGTAATGTGAGGGTGAGGTAAATATTGAGGGAAGGGATAGGTGAGCATGGAGGGGGAGGGGGGAGGGTGAGGTTCAGGTTGATGTGTGTGAGCGATGTTGCCTGTGAAGTACAAATCGCCGGTGCGGAAGTTTGAGGGATTTGAATGAAATCTGAGTGGGGAATCAGCGCAGCCCCAAGTCCATGTGGTCACTCCTTCACCTGCAGTGCGCACGTCACCACACCTCCTCATCCCTGCAATTCACCATCATCACCATCATCGCCAACATCGTCATTATCACTGTCATCATCATCACCCCTTCATCATCATCACCCCATCATCATCATCATCACTACCATCACCACCATCATCACCCCCATCATCATCACCACTGTCATCATCACCACCATCACCACCATCAAAACGACCACCATCATAATCACCATATTCATCACTACCACCATTATCACCATCATCATGATTACCAACAGCACCACCAACATCATCATCACCAACATTATCAACACCAACAACATCACTATCAAACACCATCACCATCATCATTAATATCAATACAACTAAAACCATCATAATCACCGTCACTATCATCACCACAATCACCACCATCATCACTATCATCAGCAACATTATCAACATCATTATCCCCATTATCACCACTATCATCATCATCATCATTATGACCATCATCACCACCATCAACATCATCGCCACCATCATCACTATCACTGCCATCACCACCCTCAAAAACTACCATCAGCATCATCACCATCACGACTATTAAGCTTATCACCATCAATACCACGACTAACGCCACCACTTCGATTTAAAGCTTTCGTGACTGCAGGAATTCATCTTCTTGGTTCTTTCGGTAAAGTCACGTAGAAGGGAAGTAATAAAATAATAAAAGTAAAATATAATAAAATAAAATAATATAATAAAATAATTATTTTATTATGTTTTATTTTTATTATTTTATTACTTCCCTTCTACGTGACTTTACCGAAAGAACCAAGAAGATAACGCCACCACCTTTATCACCACCATCATTATCATCCCCATTCTTACCACCACCACTATCACAATCATCACAATCATCACCATCATTACGATCATCAACATCAACACCACAAAAACTGCCATAATCATCACCACTATCATATCCACCATCACGAAGCATCATCACCAACATCATCATTCCTATCATCCTCACCGTGAAAACCACCATCACCATCATTTCCACCATCACCCTCACCACCATCATTATCATCACCACCACCATCATCACCATCACTACCATCATTATCACCATTCTTACTATAATTATCACAACCATCACCACCATCATTATCATCACCATCAGCATCATCACCACCCACATCACCACCATGATTATCACCATCACCGTTTTTAATATAATCATCACAACCATCACCACCATCATCATCACCATCACAACCATCATTACTAGCATGATCTATACCAGGGACGTGCGGTCAGGGGAGGCAGGGGAGGCAGAGCCTCACCTGTCATACTCCAATTTAAAAAGCTGTTACGAAAAATAAACAAAAGAATAATAAAATAAATATTAAGATTTTTCCACTGATCTGTGTTATAAATGTCATTTCTGTACGATTCCAATAATTTTTATAGTCAAAATCGCCAAATTTTCGGAGCTCCGCTGCAAATACAGGAAGAGACGAGAGGTGAGGCAGCGACGAGCTCAGCCTCCACTCTGATTGCGCAACCCCTCAGTAACTGGATGGAGCGCGGGCAATAAGCGCGTGTCTGTTACTATCTCAGTATGTCACCAATCTTGAGTTGAAGCTTTCGTGACTGCAGTAATCCATACTTTGGTTCTTTCGATAAAATCACTTAGAAATAAAATAAAACAAATCACAACGATTCGATCGCAGCACAAGCAGTCATCATTACGCAAATAAGTCAGCCTCTAAAGACAAACTGTTTATAAGGGTTTGGGGATGGGCGTAGCCCAAGTGTATCAACAACACCAGAAGCATGGGCGGTGCACGAGTGCCAATGCAGCAACAATGTCAATGCAGCAACACTGCCAATAAAGCAACAATGGCAATGCAGCAACAATGGCAATGCAGCAACAATGCCAATAAAGCAACAATGCCAATGCAACAACAATGCCAATGCAGCAACAATGTCAATGCAGCAACACTGCCAATAAAGCAACAATGCCAATGCAGCAACAATGGCAATGCAGCAACAATGGCAATGCAGCAACAATGCCAATGCAGCAACAATGCCAATGCAGCAACAATGCCAATGTAGCAACAATGCCAATGTAGCAGCAATGCCAATGCAGCAACAATGTCAATGCAGTGTGCGAGAGAGCTGCCATGGCAAGAGGTTATATAGGTGTAGTGATCAGTAGCGTCACTACTGTGTACACACACACGCACATGTGTGACGTCATGCGGGGGAGCGTCAATACCCCGTGGGTCCACACACACACGGACGAAACACACATGATGCCATTCCGGCTGGAGGCGGCAATGACGTTAGAGCCGGTTCTGGACTCGGGAGGCCACAGGGGTGGTGTGAGGCCGTGCCTCTCTGTGTGAACCTGGCCGGACACGTGACCGAAACCCGGTGGGGGCCGGGGGCCAGGGGGGCAGCTTAGGGGGTACGTTGGAGCCAAGGGGTTTCGGAGAGGGTTCGCGAAGGAAGGCGTGGCCGGGGGTGGAGCCCGGACATGCCGAGGCCAATATAAGCGGCCTCATCTCTATGTTCGGGGCTGCCAATATCAAGAAGGAAGATGCCTCGTGAAGACGCCAAGAAGAGTCAAGCCTCCAGTCAGCGGACCCGCCAGTAGCCCACCAGGCTGGGTCACGCTAGAGTATCCGAGAGTCAGTGCTAGAGAAGTGTGTGTGTTAGCTAGAGTAGGATGGTGGTCACCACCTTGTGTGAAATGTTAAGAGTCACCCGTTGGTGTTAATAAATAGTGTTGCCTCCCAAGAAGTGTGTGCACCTTATTCGAACCCACTCATTTGGTGCCAGATGTGGCTGTAGCTGAAGTTAGACTTACCTTGAGGCGCTATGTCCACACGCCCTAGGCAGCTTGCTAGGCACTCTTCTGGAGAGGAGGACAACGACGCAGCTCTCGTCCAGCCGTCCGCCCCGGGGATGGCAGCCCCCGAGGGTCCCGCCGAGGCATCGCCGGTGGTGGAGCAGCGCTGCGGGGCCCGACCAGCAGATCCGTCTCCGGCCAAGGATCGTCGGACGACAAGCGCCCACATCAGAGAGTTGATGGGTGCAATGGCGGAGCTGGTCGCCAAGTTGGACGTCGGCCAGCCGGCATCGGGCGAGCTAGGACCGCGGGGTGACGCCGCGGCAGCGGCGCGACCGCGGGATTTACCCACCACACTGGCCAACCACGCGGCCGCCATTTTGGCGGGAACGCACGGCGTGGAGGCCGCCATTTCCACTCACCCACCAGCCACGCAGCGGGACGACCCTGCGCTGTTGTCGGACAGGAAACTGATAATTTGGTAGTTCAATAATTAAAAAAAATCATCAACGGGGATAAAATTGAGATAGGTCGGTAGTTATTTGTATCATCTTTAAAGCCCCCTTTGTGAAGTGGATGAACATACAGTGAGGGAAAAAAGTATTTGATCCCCTGCTGATTTTGTACGTTTGCCCACTGACAAAGAAATGATCAGTCTATAATTTTAATGGTAGGTTTATGTGAACAGTGAGAGACAGAATAACAATAAAAAAAATCCAGAAAAACGCATGTCAAAAATTTAATAAATTGATTTGCATTTTAATGAGGGAAATAAGTATTTGACCCCCTCTCAATCAGAAAGATTTCTGGCTCCCAGGTGTCGTATACAGGTAACGAGCTGAGATTAGGAGCACACTCTTAAAGGGAGTGCTCCTAATCTCAAATTGTTACCTGTATAAAATATACCTGTTCACAGAAGCAATAAATCAATCAGATTCCAAACTCTCCACCATGGCCAAGACCAAAGAGCTCTCCAAGGATGTCAGGGACACATTTGTAGACCTACACAAGGCTGGAATGAGCTACAAGACCATCGCCAAGCAGCTTGGTGAGAAGGTGACAACAGTTGGTGCGATTATTCGCAAATGGAAGAAACACAAAATAACTTTTCAATCTCCCTCGGCCTGGGGCTCCATGCAAGATCTCACCTCGTGGAGTTGCAATGATCATGAGAACGGTGAGAAATCAGCCCAGAACTACACGGGAGGATCTTGTCAATGATCTCAAGGCAGCTGGGACCAGAGTCACCAAGAAAACAGTTGGTAACACACTACGCCGTGAAGGACTGAAATCCTGCAGTGCCTGCAAGGTCCCCCTGCTCAAGAAAGCACATATACATGCCCGTCTGAAGTTTGCCAATGAACATATGAATGATTCAGAGGACAACTGGGTGAAAGTGTTGTGGTTAGATGAGACCAAAATGGAGCTCTTTGGCATCAACTCAACTCGCCGTGTTTGGAGGAGGAGAAATGCTGCCTATGACCCCAAGAACACCATCCCCACCGTCAAACATGGAGGTGGAAACATTATGCTTTGGGGGTGTTTTTCTGCTAAGGGGACAGGACAACTTCACCGCATAAAAGGGACAATGGACGGGGCCATGTACCGTCAAATCTTGGGTGAGAACCTCCTTCCCTCAGCCAGGGCATTGAAAATGGGTCGTGGATGGGTATTCCAGCATGACAATGACCCAAAACACACGGCCAAGACAACAAAGGAGTGGCTCAAGAAGAAGCACATTAAGGTCCTGGAGTGGCCTAGCCAGTCTCCAGACCATAATCCCATAGAAAATCTGTGGAGGGAGCTGAAGGTTCGAGTTGCCAAACGCCAGCCTCGAAACCTTAATGACTTGGAGAAGATCTGCAAAGAGGAGTGGGACAAAATCCCTCCTGAGATGTGTGCAAACCTGGTGGCCAACTACAAGAAACGTCTGACCTCTGTGATTGCCAACAAGGGTTTTGCCACCAACTACTAAGTCATGTTTTGCAGAGGGGTCAAATGCTTGTTTCCCTCATGAAAATGCAAATCAATTTATAACATTTTTGACACGCGTTTTTCTGGATTTTGTTGTTGTTATTCTGTCTCTCACTGTTCAAATTAACCTACCATTAAAATTATAGACTAATCATTTCTTTGTCAGTGGGCAAACGTACAAAATCAGCAGGGGATCAAATACTTTTTTCCCTCACTGTAGGAATGTTTCCACTCAAGAGTTACTGATGCTTCTTTGATGGACAGGTTGAAAATATGGGCTATAGGTTTGTATATTAGGTGACCAACAGTTCGCAGAGCAAATACGGGAATACTATCTGCTCCGGCAGAGGAGGACCCTTTGAGGTAGGACAGTTGTTTCAGAACATTACTTTCGTGGATTGGCTGGAAATTAAATTCGTTTAATGTTTGAACAGGGGTGTAGGAATTTGCATGAGCAGGGGTGACTTCCAATACATTATCAAAAAGGTTACCAGCTTCAGAAAAATGAAGGTTAAAATTGTCAACTATTTGTTGGGGATCTGAATTTTTTCCCCCATTTCGGTTAAGCTCAATGGACAGCTTATCTGTTTTCGATGCCTTTTCGAAACATTTGATTGTTTCCAAGAAAATCCTGGCATTTCCATGTGATTCCAGGAGAGTGGAGGAAAAGTAGGCATTTTTTGCGTTCCGTATTTTTTTGACGCATCTATTTCTTAAAATCTTGTATTCTAGCCAGTCATTAACCAAATTACTTTTCTGAGCACATGCCAAAGCCTTGGCCCTAGTTTTCATGAGCTTAGTAATCAAAGGATCAAACCATGGTGAGTGGTTGCCTTTAGTTTTAAATCTAACCAACGGAGAATGTTTTTTTAGAATTTGTAGAAATGTGTACCTGAAGGTCTCCCAAGCCGTAGTCAGGTTGGGGATATCACAAACCTTGTCAATATCCAAGTGAAGCACATCATTAGTAAATGCCTGAGTGCTGAAGTGTCTCATGGAGTGCTTCTCAACCAATTTAGGGGGGGCTTTGGGTCTGGCTGATGATCTCACCCCAAAAATTAAGGAGTTATCACAAGGTTATTACCCAGAACACCAGTCAGTGTGAAATTGTGAGGGGCATTTGACAATAGGACGTCAAGCAGAGATGACTGTTCCGGATTTTTTAGGTTGGGTCTTGTGGGGACATTATCTGATTATCTGAACCGGCTCTGGGCCTCCCCTAGTTCGACTCAGCCTCAAATGATAACCTGGTGCAGTGTATAGTAGACTAGGGTGACAAAGGCGGCCTGGTGGGTGTGGTGCTGGCCACTCACCGCCTAGAGTCTGTGTGGGCTACACGGGGGAGCTTTGTCTCTGCACGACACAGAGCAGTGAGCCGCAGCCACGTGACTGAGTTGAAGGCGAGCAACTCCACAGGCGTCTCACAGCTCGAGAACGAGACACCCGACACATTGTTTACTTGTCTATGGTTCTTGCGGTAAAGTCACGTAGATAGAAAAAAATAATAACAATAAAATAATTAATATGAAAAGAAAGTGAATAAATCTTGATTTGAAGCTTTCGTGACTGCAGGAATCCATACTCGTTGGTTCTTTTGGTAAAGTCACTCCGTCACTATGTGACTTTACCGAAAGAACCAAAAAATAAAGTGAATAAAAAATAATTATTTGTATTTTTTTTTATCTACGTGACTTCACCAAAAGAACCATAGAATATGAATCTCTGCAGTCACGAAAGTTTTAAGTCAAAATTTTATAGTTTAATTAAGTAGTTCAACGATTTAAATAAGCAAGAAAAAGTGAAGCTGAAATATAAAATATCGCGGAGCAGAGAGGGAGAGGCAACCGAATGAGAACAAGTATTCATACTGGTGGAATCCGATGAGCTATAAAGCTCTTTTTCACAGATGTCCAGTCGGGGCAGGTCAGAACGTTATAACAACAACAAGCAATAGAACAACACGACAGGAGTACAAAGCATAGGAAAGGCAGACAAATCACTTCGAGACATTTATAGAAATAAACTACAAATATTTTGTTGTATCATACGAGATGAGGCCCCACTGAAATATTAGATATTTTCTCAGACGCGACCTGGCCAAAATGATGGCTCAATTTAGTAACTCATCATCATCACGTGCAAATGTACAGCAGCAAAATAATCAAAATCATTTAGATGCAACGAGTTTACGAGCAGCGTTCCCCTCCAAGTTCAGTTGAGACGACGTGATGAGTTGAGGAGATATTGAGGTGAGTTGAGATGAGGTGAGGTGTGTGAGGATGAGGATTTGAGACGAGGCGACGTGACCCCAGTCTTTATTCAGCCACCCATGGAGCAGAGACGTCGATGCTCGTTCGGGCGTCCACACATTCCAGGGCGTGTCACGTGATATGCAAATCAAACCGAAAGTGTTTGTACCGCACTTCACTTTCTCACATTCACGAGGCTTGTTACTGTGTTTGCGCCTCATACGCAGCCAGCGACTGCCTAAGATACAGCCAGAGACTCTCTGTGTTACAGTAGGAGACTGCCTGAGATACATCCAGCGACTGCCTGAGATACATCCAGCGACTGCGCTACAGCCAGCGACTGAGCTACAGCCAGCGACTGCCTGAGCTACATCCAGTGACTGCCTGAGCTACAGCCAGCGACTGCCTGAGCTACATCCAGCGATTGAGCAACATCCAGTGACTGCCTGAGCTACAGCCAGCGACTGCCTGAGCTACATCCAGCGACTGAGCTACATCCAGTTACTGCCTTAGCTACATCCAGTAACTGCCTGAGCTAGAGTGGCTGCCTGAGCTACATCCAGCGACTGAGCTACATCCAGCGACTGCCTGAGCTACATCTAGCGACTGCCTGAGCTACAGCCAGAGATTGCCTGAGCTACAGCCAGAGATTGCCTGAGCTACATCTAGCGACTGCCTGAGCTACATCTAGCGACTGCCTGAGCTACAGCCAGTGACTGCCTGAGCTACAGCCAGAGATTGCCTGAGCTACATCCAGCGACTGCCTGAGCTACATCTAGCGACTGCCTGAGCTACAGCCAGTGACTGCCTGAGCTACAGCCAGAGATTGCCTGAGCTACATCCAGCTACTGCCTGAGTTACATCCAGCGACTGCCTGAGCTACAGCCAGCGACTGCCTGAGCTACAGCCAGTGACTGCCTGAGCTACAGCCAGCGACTGCCTGAGCTACAGCCAGTGACTGACCTAGATCCAGCGACTGCCTGAGCTACATCCAGCGACTGCCTGAGCTACAGCCAGAGACTGCTTGAGCTACATCCAGTGCCGTCTCTGAGTGGAGCCACGGGGCCATGGCGAGTGCGGCTCCCAGTGGTAGCGAGGCTCCAGGGGAGTTGACCTGCTCCATCTGCCTTGACGCCTTCCGCTGCCCTTGCACGCTCAGCTGCGGCCACTCGTTCTGCCTCGAGTGCATGGAGGGCTACTGGGATGCGGCCGAGTCCTTCTCCTGCCCACAGTGCCGAGTGACCTTCCCTCGGAGGCCCAAGCTGAACAAGAGCGTGACGCTGGCCAACCTGATGGAGCAGCGCAGTGCCGCAGCGAAAATGACCGCCGTGGTCTTGTGTGACTTCTGTAACGATGGCACGACCTCTGCCTCCAAGACCTGCCTCAAGTGTGATACCTCCTACTGTGTGACTCATGTAAAGCCTCATCAGGAGAACCCGAAGTTCAGGGACCACATTCTGGTGGATCCAGTCACGAATCCTGAAGAACGCCGACAGGACGAGAGCTTGGTCTGCACAACCTGCACCATAGCAGGAGACCACAAGGGTCACGATGTGGCTACGCTAGAGGACGAGCACAAGACACGGGAGGTGAGACGGTCTGCGTGTGTGAGTGGGAGCCCCTCCGTCGTGAAGGCATCATTTCCCAGTACGAACTGAACAATAATATCTAGCAAAATATCATTCCTCTCTCAGCTGCTCATTGTTTCTTCACATTTTAACCTTGTTTCAACATAAAATATGCTGAGGTTGTCATAGTACAGAAATAATACAACCACAAGTTATTATCAATCCTGTTATATGACACATTTATAAATGTGCTCTTAGTATATATTTTTTAAACTGAAGGACTTTAATGCGTAGTTCGTGTGAAGTGGTTTGTAAAAGAAATGTAGTTTGTGGTAGAGCGAAGCATTCTCTAAAATGTAAACTAAATGTAAAACGACTGGGACTGCGTGAGCCGTAGTGCTCACCACTTGGTAGCCTCATGCCGGTCCGTGCCAGTTTTTCGCCGCACTCTACAGCAGCTACTGGGTCACTGGACTTGCGTTCCAGAAATGTCGCATGATTTTGACAGACCAAGTATTTCGTGACCGTATTTTATTTTCATCAATATGCTCTCTACCGAATTTCTCCAACACTCAACAGAGACATGGCAGCCCTTCCTTTTGCCATGTAAAATTTTACTACAACTATTTTTTATTTTACCAGGTGAAGCTCACTGAGCTCAAAGAAGTGGCTTGTGAAGTCGAAATTCATTGCAGCCACATACTCCAAATGTTCGTTTATAAATATAGAAGGAAAAACCGGAAGACCCGGAGACAAATCTATGCAACTATAATGGGCTCAATATAGGTGCACACAACTTCTTGGGAGGCAACACTATGCATTAACTCAATGTACACTTAACATAGGGTGGTGACCACCGACCTATTCTAACTAACACACACCATCACTCACTACTGGCTGGTCCGCTGACTGGAAGCTTGACTCTTCTTCAAGAGGCTTCTTCACGAGGCATCTTCTCTCTTGACACGAGCAGCCCTGAACCCGGTGAGGAGTCCGCTTATATGCACCTCGGCGTGTCCGGGCCACACCCCGACCACGCCCACCTACGAGAACTCTCGAGAAGCTCCTCTGCTGTCCACGTGGCGCCCCCCCCCCCACCTTAATCTGTTAACGTGTCCAGCCGGGTTCACTCCGAGTGCCACGGCCTCACACAACCCCCATGGCCCTCACCCATGGCCACCAGATCCCCTGAACCGGCCCTGACGTCATTCCCACCTCCAGACGGGATGACGTCATGTGTGTGTGTGTGTAGACCCGCGTAGTAGTGACGCTCCCCCGCATAGTGACGTCACACATGTGCGTGTGTGTCTGTACACATTAGTGATGCTACAAGTCACTACATCAACCCCCCCCCCCCCCCACGTGAAAATACAGCCGAACCAGCTGTGACAATACCCCCCAAAAAAACCCGTGCGCCTCCAACAAAAACTCCTATAAATAACCAAAGGGAATACATTCCGCAAGAACATATGTACAAATAACAGAACACACAACGAACCATGCGGCAACAGGGAATGATAAACACATTCCACGAAAACGGGGCAACCCCAACGGCAATCCTGTGGGTGAAACCACAAAAAGACACATGCGTGCTTGCAACAAATAAAAAAACTGCAGAGCACTACGCACACGTGAAAGTGTTATTTGAAGCGAGCAGTGCGGGAGCGAGTCCTTGTGGCCGGACCCCCAGGTGCGGCGATCCGAAGCACCCCGGAGGGCAAGTGGGCAACTCCCTTACAGGTGGGGGCCCGCGGCCTCTCCGGCGAGGGCGGCAGGGCTGGCGGAGGACCACTGGGTGGCAGCCTCACCGCTCGGAGCGGGCCTTAGGGACGAGCAGCTCCAGACGGCTTGGAGGGGGTCAAGAGCTCCGATCTTGAGGGCGGGACCACAGACCCACCCTGAGGGAGCACCTCAACCGGTGCATCCCCCAGCTCGCCCGGCGCACCAGACACGCGGCCCTCGGGAATTGGGGATGAATGAACGCGGCGGGGTGGAACGAACAGTTTAAGCCACGACGGGTGAACGAACAAAGTCTGATGATCGAACCGTATTTTATCGCACTGGACGAGAGCTCCGTCGTCGTCCGCCTCTCCTGAGGAGTGCCTCGCAGGTTGCCTATGGCGTGTGGTCCTTGCACCTTAACTTTTGCCACTTCTGACACCATATGTAAATAGCTCAAAATAGGTGCACACAACTTCTTGGGAGGCAACACTATTTATTAACTCAATATACACTTAACATAGGGTGGTGACAACTGACCTATTCTAACTAACACACATCATCACTCACTAACACGGACTGTCGGATACAACTAGCGTGACCCAGCCAGAAAGGCTACTGGCTAGTCCGCTGACCGGAGGCTTGACTCTTTTTCACGAGGCGTCTTCACGATGCATCTTCTCTCTTGACACGAGCAGCCCCGATCCCGGTGAGGAATCTGCTTATATGCACCTCGGCGTGTCTGGGCAACACCCCGACCGGGGCCCCCGGCCCCTACCTTGATCCGGTAACGTGTCCAGTCGGGTTCACTCCGAGTGCCACGGCCTCACACAACCCCCGTGGCCCTCACCCATGGCCACCAGATCCCCTGAAACGGCCCTGATGTCATTCCCGCCTCCAGTCGGGATGACGTTATGTGTGTGTGTGTAATCGAGATTTGAAGTTTTCGTGAATGCAGGGATCTATACTTTTTGGTTCTTTCGGTAAAGTCACGTAGGTATTAAACAGAATAAATTAAATTTCGATTTAAAGCTTTCGTGACTGCAGGGATTCATCTTCTTGGTTCTTTCGGTAAAAAAAAATAAAACAAAAAAAAATAAAACATTATTATGTTTTATTTTTATTATTTTATTATTTCCCTTCTATGTGACTTTACCGAAAGACCCAAAAAGAAGAATAAATTAAATCACGACATTTCGGGTGCAACACAAGCGTCCGTCATCAGGTGGGACAACCACAGCAAGAAACAACTGCTGAAGTGGAGGGGGGAGGGGCCAGGGAGGAGAGACAGAGAGGGGGGGAGTTTGGGGTAGAGAGAGTGGAGGGCTGCCGAGTGAAGAGCAGCTAGAAGGGATCAAAGGGCAAACGCAAAAGCATAAGCAAAAGGAGATGTGGATATGAAGGCAACACGATAAAGCATTTAAGGTTTTACCTGATTAATAACATCCTTCCAATGATTGCTCAATTTGTATCCATCTTCTCGGTTGAAGTTTTGTCTGTTTATATCTCTGGATGGCTTCATGAACAAAGTTTAGATAGTAGTCTGATAGTTTGCAGAGTACCTTGGTCTCGGAACAAAAACAATATCATGAGAGCCCACAGCGTTATAGCAGTGGTCAGCCACGTCTGCGGAGTTCTTTCTATCGTGTTTCAGATCTGTCTTGTGCTCGCGAACACGGTCCGATATATGTAGTTTCGTTTCCCCAATGTAACAATCACCACAAGTGCAACTTAGTTTGTAGACTCCAGGATATTGCATGTCAGGAATGAAATCCATCACAGATGGGATTAGATCATGGATGTTGTGTGCTGTACTGAATTGGACCTGGATCTTGTGTTTGTTTAAGATTTTGGGAATTTTTTGGTGACGCCTGCTATGTATGGTAACGTGATTGGTTTTGGTCGGCGTCTCAGGGGGTTGTTTTTCCATGGTTGGAGAAACAGATTTGCGGATAATGCGGTCCAAATATCCATTCATCTTAAGGACCTGGTGTATGTATTCCAGTTTACTGGCAAGGTGGTGTTGGTCGTAAATGCAGTGGGCCCTATGGAGTAGTGTTATGAAGGAATTCTTCTGTGCCAGATGGTGGTGGGAATCAGGTTTCAGATAGGAATTGTTGGGGCCGCTGGCCCCCGCGGTCCCTCCTTGCTGCTCGCCGACGGCAGGGGTTCCGTCGTTTGCCGACCCCTCGCTGTTCTGGGACCAGCTGCTGCCGTCGCTGGGCTCATCGCCCGACGGCTCCCTTCCCTGGTCCGCCCTTCCGCATGCTCGCGTGAGAGGCATAGCTCGTCGCCCGCTCTCGTTCACCTGTAAACGCTGCGTTATCTCTCCGCCAAGCACACGCTCTATACGGGGTCAGGGGTCGGAGGGCGAACGACGCTGTCCTCACACCGTGTGAGTCCCTGCGGCGATAGACGGAGCGGGTACCTGCGGACACACCGACTCCCCCCCACGCTACGAGCGCACACACCTGCATACAGCACCACGCTTTCACCCACTCGTAAGACCACTCGAGGCTGCGCTGGATTATTAATGGTTTATTCTCGGCGACTGCGCTTTACTGTTGGGTCAGTATCGATCGGCGTGGCAGGCCTACGTTGTCGTCCCTGGGTCTGTACCCGATCTATCGGAGGGATATGATCTAGGCGGCTCTGGACTCTCTAGGCTCCTTCCCAATACCCCCTTTACACTTACTCACGATTAGGTGCCCACGGAGTTCCGCTGATCCCGTCCCCACTGCGTACCTCGATGCGTCGCACGGACGTCCGAGTCGCTGGGCTGGAGAGCATCTCGTGGCCTGACTCCGGAGCAAGAGAGACCTCTACCTCGTTCCCTCCGCTTTTAATGCGCGGCCTTATTCAAATTATGCTCCTCCATAACCATGCTTTATGCGCAGCGCTTATTCAAATTATGCTCTTCCATAACAATGCTTTATGCACGGCGCTTATTCAAATTAGTCCCATTCTTATGCCCCTCCATATTAATGGGTGGTCGGTTTTACCGCGCCGGTGCACGGCGCCTTTGTCATGCCAATTAGCCGTCTCGCTCCTCCTCTGCCTGCCCCGTCGATACGCGTGTGTGTGGGGTGCGTTTCAACTGCGGTGGCCGAGTGGCCCCTCGCCGCGACCATGCAATCTTAATGCCGGTCACAGCACCGCGGTGCGAATTAGCGTCGGGGGAGGTCGTCCAATTCCCTGGCCGCAGGAAACCGTGAAGATATCCCGGTAAGGGCTTATCGGATAAAAACCGGTCAGCCAGGTGACCTCCCCTCGGAGCTCTATGGGGGGAGGGGGGAATGCGTGCGGGTGTGTCTATGTGAGGTGAGGTAAGGGGGAAGTGGGGTTGGCTTCGTCCCTTGGTGGTGGCGAGGTCACAGATGGGGCACCCGCCGAGCGGCTTCGTGGTGGCGGCATCACAGCCCCCCGAGGTGCCAGTCCCCGTCTCAGGTTGACTCGAGCACCTTGCTTGGGCCACGCCCACGAGGAAACGCTGCGGGATCCGGTGGATCCGTCCGGACCTCGTGGCTGGTCTCGGGGCGGGTGGCTCCGTCCTCTGTAGCTCCTGCGGCGGCCTCCTCCTCCACTCCAGCGGCTCTCCCCGTCCTCCGGCACCTGTGGGCTGGGGCACAAACTCAGCAGCGGAAGAGTTTAGGGGCCGTCGTCCCCGCCGTCTCCTGACTGGATCGGAGCGTCTCGGGGTCAGGGGCCCGGTGGGGCCCATGTAGTGTGCGAGGCCCCCAAACACGGGGGGTGCGGGTACCCCGGGATTTCGGGGACTTCGGGTGACGGGGTTCTCTCTCGCCGGGGCCGCTTTCCATGGTTTTAAGCGGCGGACGTTGACCACCGTCTCTCGACCCCTCTCCCCGCCATAGATTAGTACCGTCCAGGGGGAGATCTGCCGCACCACGGTCCAGGGTCCTCGCCAGTAGGTCGTCAGTTTCCCCACCTGCCCGGCCCCGACGCGAGGGGTGTGTAGCCACACCTTAGCGCCGGTCAGGAATAAGGGGGGTTCCATGCGGGGTCGGGCGCCCTGTTCTTGCCACCGATGCGCGGCTTCCCCTTGCGGGTATGCTCGGCCTCGGGCTTCTCGCAGGGTCTCCATCAGGTGTTCCACGGGGCAGCTTCCCTCCTCCGGCTGGGGGGAAGGAACGCCGAACAGCAGGTCTGCGGGTAAACGAGACTCATGGCCGAACGTCATTAAAAACGGGGTTTGTCCCGTCGACGTGTGTACGGTGGTGGCGTAGGCGAAAAGGGCGTAGGGGAGGTGTTTGTCCCAATCCCGTTGATTTGCGGTCGCCATACGTTTGAGTTTCCCCGCTAAGGTCTGATTCATGCGCTCCACCATACCGTTCCCTTGGGGGTGGTATGCTGTGGTTCGGTCCTTCTGGATTCCAAACTCTCGGCACAGTGCCTGGAACAGCTCGGCCTTGAACTTGCTACTCTGGTTGGTGAGGACTCGTTCTGGGATCCCATGCTTAAATACGTAATGCTCCACAAATGCCCGGGCCACCACCAGGGCCGTTTTATCAGGGATGGCCACGGGGTAGCGGGTGAAAAACTCTACTGCGACTAGGATATACCGGTTGCCTCGATGGGACCGCGGGAATGGCCCCTGTAGGTCGATCCCGACCAGCTGGTTCGTGCGACTGACGCAGAACGGCCTTAGGGGTACCTGATAGTGGTTTGGTTTCGGCCCGCACTGTTGACAGGCGCGGCAACCCTGTACCCAGGCGGCCACGTCTTGCGTCAATTGGGGCCAGAGATACTGGCAACGCAGGGTCTCTCGAGTGCGTCGTTCCCCGTCATGGCCCCCGAGCGGGTGGTCATGCACCAGCCGTAGCAGCTAGGGTCGCACCTGGGCAGGAACACAGATGCACCCCGGCTGGCCGGCCTCGGTTAACTCCCATACCACTCCGTTCTGCACACACAACCGGGCATACAAACCACTCCAGGGTCCTAGTAGGGCGCTCTTTTCCTCCCGCAGTGCCGCCTCCACCGCCGCCAGATCCGGATCCCGCTGTAGGGTCTGTCTCAGCTGCTCGTCGTTCAGGCCCGGGAAGGCGCAGCCGACGTCCTCCTGGATCCGTCCGATCGGGGCAGGGTGGTCCGCCGGGCCCCGAGCCGTGGGTCCCGCGCTTGCCGGGCGGTCGACGGGATCCTCAGTGCCACCTGTGAGGGTCTCTGTGGCGCACACTGCACTCTCTCTCGCGGTCTCTCGGGGGCCCGTTGCCTGCCGGCAGCGTCCCCCCATGAAATACAGGCAGGCCTCCTCCGGCCTTGTCTTGGCGTACACCGTGGGCCGCCTCGATAAGGCGTCTGCGTTTGCATGCGTCCGGCCAGCCCGATACTCGATTTGCAGGTTGTACTCCTGCAACTGCGCCAGCCACCGGGCCATCTGCCCCCGCGGCTCCTTGAATGTAAGAAGAAACTGCAGAGCATAATGGTCAGTGCGTACGCGACATCTCCTGCCGTACAAATACGGCCGGAACTGCTTACATGCGAAAATCACGGCGTACAACTCTTGGCGGGTCACGCAATAGTTTAGCTTGGCCCCACTCAAGGTCCGGCTGGCATACGCGATAACTCGTTCCGTCCCATCCTGCACCTGTGACAACACCGCGCCCAGCCCGCTGCTGCAGGCGTCGGTGTCCAAAATAAAATCGGTGGTGAAATCGGGAAAAGCCAGTGTGGGGGTATGGAAGAGGTGGTCTTTGAGGATGGTGAAGGCCGTCTGGCAGGCCCCCGTCCACTGATAGGGGTTCTTAGGGGAAGTGAGTTGGTTGAGGGGGCGTGCAATCTCGCTGAATCCCTTTACAAATCGACGATAATAGGTGGTGAGCCCCAAGAATGATCTGATCTCCGTCAAATTTATTGGCCGTGGCCACTCCACCACGGCGCGTACCTTTTCCGGGTCGGTGCGCACGCCTGCCTCACTGACGTGATGTCCAAGGTACCCCACCTCGCGTTGTGCGATGTAACACTTACGTGGCTTGAGCTTGAGATGAGCCACTCTCAGTCGCTGGAACACCTCTCGTAACCTGGACCAATGCTCAGACAAAGATCTACTGAACACTATCACATCATCCAGGTAAATCAAGCACTGTTCCCATTGCAAGCCCCACATCACCAACTCCATCAGCTGCTGGAACGTCGCAGGCACGTTGGTGAGTCCGAACGGTAGTACTCGAAACTCGAATAGTCCCATCGGGGTGGTGAATGCGGTTTTCGGCCGATCCTCCTCTGCCATCTCCACCTGCCAGTACCTGGACGCGAGATCGAGGGTGGAAAAATATTGCGCTCCGGCGAGGCTGTCAAAAGTGTCATCGATGCGGGGTATGGGGAAGGCGTCGCCGAGCGTGACTGCATTCAATTTACGGTAATCGACGCAGAACTGGGTTGACCCATCCTTTTTCGTTACTAGTACCACCGGGGCTGACCAGGGGCTCGCCGAGGGCTGAATTATGTTATCGCGAAGCATGTCCCCAACCGCCTCTTTGATCTGGGCGCGTTCGGGTGCGCCCACTCGGTACGCAGGGAATTTGATGGGTCGGGCTGCACCGGTGTCAATTTGGTGCTTAACAAGGTTGGTCCGACCCACGTCCGAGTCGTGTTCACTGAACACGTCGGCATACTCCTGCAGTAACTCGCGCAGTCGATCGGCCTCTCCCTTAGGTAAATCCGCCCATGGTACATGTAACGCATCGAGCAGGGGAACGACCTCGGCTCGGGGAGTCGGGCCGACTCGCCAGGCCAGGTCTTGGTCACCCTCGGGAAGACCGGTGTCCTCAGCCCAGAGTGCGAACACCGACTTGTCAGAGTGGCGTGTGTGCAGGGGGTGTACGGTGGCTATCGGGGTGCGCCGTCGCAGCATCGCGGAGATACTGTGAGGGTTAAACATCTGCATAAACAATCGGTCCCCGTCTGCATTTACCAACGTGGCGGATCCCACGACCCCACACCGTTTTGCCAACTCCGGGTGAGGCGTTAGCATTACCTCCCCTGATGGTCGGAGCGCGGGGTCGGTAGGGGATGTTGCCACCGGCACCAGCATCTCGGTGAGCGGCCCGATGGTGACTGCCGTCGCCAGGATAGCAGCCACAGGTGCGAAGCGGGGGCGCGTCGGCTCTCGTCTCGGGAACGGAATCCGCTCGCAGCTGCTCTCCATGGTGGCGCATCGCTGGTGGGGTTGCACGTTGAGTCCCAGCTTTTCCAGGAGGTCTGTACCTGCAATACACTCGTGACACAACACACTCGACACGTAGAACTCCTGGGTGCACATCTGGCTGCCTATGCGGACCTCTAGGGTGGCTCTCCCCAGTAGCCCCATTCCGGCTCCGCTCGCCATGTGCAGCGCGCGGTCCGGGGCCTGCAGGCGGCTCACGTTGACCCCGATCATGCTGCAGTGCGCCGCGCTCACGAGCGAGGCCACAGCCCCCGTGTCCAGCAAGATCCGGGTACACATTCCATTTACTTGCCCTTCTACCAGGGACGTGGCCCCCGTGATTCCCGCCACCAGCTCCCGCAGCCAGTCGCCAGGAGTCACCGCTTTCATGGGCGTTGTTGCTGGAACCTGTGTGGGGATCACTTGCTCACCATTACTCTCATTATTGTCTGTTTGTATCGGGACCGCGTCGATTGCACCCCTAGGTGGTCTCCTCTCTAGGGGGGCCTTAGGGTTTGACCTTAGCTCTTGTCTAGCTCGAGCGACCTGAGGACAGTCCCTCATTCGGTGTCCCCATTGGTCGCATATATGGCATGTAGGGGGAAGGGTGGCGGCTCTGTGGCGAGCTCTCTGCCCACTCCCTCCTCCCCCAGTGTGCTGTTGCTCATACTCTGCTTCTAGTCGGGCTATCCTTCCAGTTAGCCCTCCTACCGTGGAGTCTAGTTCCCCCATCTCGGATCGGATGGTCTCAACGGAGGATTGCAGTTTGGTCATATTTTTATTCGCTTCCTCGCGTACTTGGGTTACCCTCTCACCTACTTGGGTTATCATATCTCCCATGCCGGTCTGTAACCCAGCTACCCACCCTGGGGTTGTCTCGCTGGGTCTCGGGGACTCCCTTGCCCGTCCCCTTACTGCGCTGGCGGGCTCCTCCTCGTCCTCCTCCTCGTCTGGGATCAGGCTCGCAACGGTGCACTCTTGTCCCGACCCCCGGAGCTGCGCGCGTTCACTGGAGAGCTCCTCACACTCAAGTGCGCGCTCGACCAGGGTATCGAAGGGGAGGCCTGCACTACCCCTTTTGGGCTGCCACCACGCGGTGCGAGCTAGGTACCTGAGCAGCTTTTCTGCAGCTAGCGCGTCAATGACCTCCTTTGCGAACTCTGGACGGGCGATCCGGGTTAGTGATCACACGTCCTCGGCGTAGTCTCGGAAGTCCTCACCGGGTTGGCATCGGCGCGCCTCTAAGGCCGTCTTTGCCTGTATCGCGTTGCGCGTGCCGAAACGCAGGTCTAATCTATGCATTAGTTCCTCTAGTTGGGTTTGCCCGCTTTCGGGTAGTGCCTCTACAAAGTCGGCTGCCCGCCCATCCAAGTTCAACGTAAGTTGCCGTAACGCCTGCGCGTCCGGCCAGCCATTAAGCTCTTTAGCCCCTATGATTTTGCGGGAAAACGCTTTCCATGTTGGGGTCCCCTGGCTGGTGAACACATGCCTTACCTTTGCGTGGAGTATCGCGCCACCTTCCCGTGAAGATGTGAGGGTTCGTACGACTTCTGACACCATGTTGTTGGGGCCGCTGGCCCCCGCAGTTCCTCCTTGCTGCTCGCCGACGGCAGGGGTTCCGTCGTTTGCCGACCCCTCGCTGTTCTGGGACCAGCTGCTGCGTCGCAGGGTCATCGCCCGACGGCTCCCTTCCCTGGTCCGCCCCTCCGTGTGCTCGCGTGAGAGGCATAGCTCGTCGCCCGCTCTCGTTCACCTGTAAACGCTGCGTTGTCTCTCCGCCAAGCACACGCTCTGAACGGGGTCAGGGGTCGGAGGGCGAACGACGCTGTCCTCACACCGCGTGAGTCCCTGCGGCGATAGACGAAGCGGGTACCTGCGGACACACCGACTCCCCCCCATGCTACGAGCGCACACACCTGCACACAGCACCACGCGCTTTCACCCACTTGTAAGACCACTCGAAGCTGCGCTGGGTTATTAATGGTTTATTCTCAGCGACTGCGCTTTACTGTTGGGTCAGTATCGATCGGCGTGGCAGGCCTACGTTTTCGTCCCTGGGTCTGTACCCGATCTATCGGAGGGATATGATCTAGGCAGCTCTGGACTCTCTAGGCTTCTTCCCAATACCCCCTTTCCACTTACTCACGATTAGGTGCCCACGGCGTTCCGCTGATCCCGTCCCCACTGCGTACCTCGATGCGTCGCATGGACGTCCGAGTCGCTGGGCTGGAGAGCATCTCGTGGCCTGACTCCGGAGCAAGAGAGACCTCTACCTCGTTCCCTCCGCTTTTAATGCGCGGCCTTATTCAAATTATGCTCCTCCATAACCATGCTTTATGCGCAGCGCTTATTCAAATCATGCTCTTCCATAACAATGCTTTATGCGTGGCGCTTATTCAAATTAGTCCCATTCTTATGCCCCTCCATAAAAATGGGTGGTCGGTTTTACCGCGCCGGTGCACGGAGCCTTTGTCATGCCAATTAGCCGTCTCGCTCCTCCTCTGCCTGCCCCGTCGATACACATGTGTGTGGGGTGCGTTTCAACCGCGGTGGCTGAGTAGCCCCTCGCCGCGACCATGCAATCTTAATGCCGGTCACAGCACCGCGGTGCGAATTAGTGTCGGGGGAGGTCGTCCAATTCCCTGGCCGCAGGAAACCGTGAAGATATCCCGGTAAGGGCTTCTCGGATAAAAACCGGTCAGCCAGGTGACCTCCCCTCGGAGCTCTATGGGGGGAGGGGGGAATGCGTGCGGGTGTGTCTATGTGAGGTGAGGCGAGGGGGAAGCGGGGTTGGCTCCGTCGCTTGGTGGTGGCGAGGTCGCAGATGGAGCGCCCGCCGAGCGGCTTCGTGGCGGAGGCATCACATAATCTGTGTGGGTCTACATACACCTGTGTGTGTGTGTAGACCCGCGTGGTAGCGACGCTCCCCCGCATAGTGACGTCATATAAGTGCGTGTGTGTGTGTACACAGTAGTGATGCTAGAGGTCACTACATAACCATGGGGAGAAGAAACTCCAAATATTCAGGTGTCACGGTCGGGATCAAAACCACGGCCAGCTGTATACCAGGCAAGTTACATTAACATCTCGCGGCGCCTTTCTCCCCACTACTCAGAGCCCCACCCACTGCTCAGGTAGCCCCGCCCACGACTCAGGTGGTTCCACAGGCTTCGTCTCCTGCGTGTGCTAAGCCAAGTATATGTATGCAGAACTTATTTCGCACCAAAGTAGCAATCGTGCTCATCGGAGGTGCGGGGGAATGATAACTAAACACAAAATGATCCAGGAGGCGTTTAAGCTCCTCGTGAAATCGGTTCCCTGCTGCGCTGGCTCCCCGAGCCTCCATTGCTGCACAGGGGCCATTGCAGCCTGAGATGGGACCGTCATTGTGGAGGGGTCCATGTGGAGCGGGAGTGAGAGGTGGCGCTCATGGAGTGAGTAGAGTCTCCCCTGGTGACGTCTCTTACAGAAACAAGTGGGAGAGGAGACGCGGGTGGTGGAGGAGAAGAGGAGGAAGGTGGAGGAGTCCATAAAGCGGATGGAGGCCGCTCGCAGGGACGTGCAGGTACCGCGTCTGGACCGGACCCTGTGACCTCGTAACTCCACCCTGAGTAGGGTTTGTGATGTAGGACAACTCCATTAATTCACGTGGACTTTCATTGGCTCTGAACACATCGTGAGACTAAGACACAACCGTCAATGCACCTCAACACCCAGGACAAAGCAAATAAGTGGTTTTCATCTCCAATAAGGAACTGAATCAGTTGTGGAAATTCCACATTCTTAAGATGGGAGACCAATATTCCCATGTGAAATGCCACTTCATCTTCTGTTATATATATATCTATTCTGGCCAGATGAGGTGGCACATACCTGTTATTCAGCACACTGGTGGCAGGGTTCACATTATAAATACGTTTACAATATGTATCGCATTGTGCTATGAAACCAAGTCACCTAGATCAACTCCCAGCGATGACTAACATCAATATCGAGAAATATCTGTAAATCCACAACCACGCAATACACTGAATGCACGCAGTGTGCTTTGTGCAATGTCTTATTCACGTAACCTATTCACATAGTATCCTCCCATTCAGTATATTGCAATGTGCTATGTGAGCAGTAAAGTTCATCACCAAGTTGCATGTCCAGTTCTCATCGGTGCACCGATCTTATCACTGCTCAGTCACAAAACCCAGCTCTCGTGTCTAGTCCCAGCTGGGCTTGTTTTGTGGCAGGAATACAGCTTGGAAGTGTTGCTGATCAGGCAGCTTCAATTATGACATTTTGCTTTGTCAATCAACTCGCATTACATACACCTTTGCGCAACTCTACAAAAAGATGGGGTTCATATTTAATTATTATTTAAATTCCTTATTTTTTTCAGATTTGTGATGTAATATTTGCGATTGAGTCCTGTGTAATTTGCAGGGTTATGATAGGTGACAATTGTATTGTTCATTGGCGACCGAGGCCGTGATGCACAGGAGGGGTTCATCCTCTATCAGGTCACCTGGGTAACAGGTCAAAACGTTTCCCATACTGTGGGTTGCATGGCCAGGTGGCAATACTGTGGATTGACGTTAATGCATCTCTGTGGGTCTTGTTGGGTCTCTATGTATCTCTGAGTGTCTCTATGGGTTTAGTATACAGTCCATAGTTTGGGTTGTATGACCACAGTCACACTGCCGTATATTGACTGAAATGGGTCTATATGCATCTATATTTGTCTTCATGTGTCTCTGTTTCTCTATGGGTCTCTATATCTGAGTCGCTATATCTCTATGGATCGCGAAGTATATCTATGGGTCTCTATAGGTTAACTTTATTGCCCATAGTTTGCATTTTGTGGCCACAGACGCTTTTCCATTGATTCAGGAAAGAGAGGTGTAAACACCACCTTCCTAAAATATAGATCAACCATTCACAGAGAAGATAATCATCTTATCTGTGAATTATTTAATAAATCAAACCACACGTCCTGCCAGGGATCGATGACCGGGGTGAGGCAGCGAATCAATGGCGAATTCGCCCGCATGAGAGCAGCTCTGGACGAGGACGAGAAGGAGCGCGAGCTGCTGACCCAGATTGAGAAGAACATCGCTCACTACCAGCGCGAGATCGGCGAGCTCCAGGCAACAGCCACTCGCCTGCAGGCCCTTGCGCAGGAGAGGGACTCGTTCACGTTCCTGCAGTTGAACGATGAGTCTACAGTGTCGCTATTTGCACAGAGCCATCGGCAGCGTCAGATTTGAGGCTCCTGAATGAGGTTTTCACATAGACTGCGCTTTGTCATGCACAGCCTGAGCTTCTGCCCGGTCCTTACATTGTAACTCAGTGTTGGTGCTCATGAGGTCATCAGCCAAGACTTTGTGGTGTATATTCCACCCGCGGTGTTGCAGTGGGAAATCCACTGATCCCATGGGAATGGAGGCAGAGTCACAGTAACGCATCTCTCTCTCTCTCTCCCACAGGGGCACCTGCAGGAGACGCACAGGTACAGACGACGATCACTCACGATTCGACACACGACAACATGGAACTGAGTGTGAGGCGTGGGCAGTGAGACACTGGCTGGGTATGGGGATGCTTTGTGTGATGATGCTGTCTGTGGTGAAGCTGTGAGTGGTGGTGCTGATTGTGATGATGCTGCGAGTGATCATGCTGTATGTTGTGATGCTGTGAATGATTGTGATGTGAGTCCTGATGCTTTGTGTGATGTGTGTCTATGTGATGGAGCTGTGATGATCCTATGAGTGATGTTAATCTATGTGTGAAAGTGGCCGTGTCTGATTTGCTTTCACAGGACAGGGCGGGCTACAGCAGCTCCACCCTCAGCTCCTAGCCAAGAGGACATTGCATCACTTAAAGGCACCGAGGGAACTGTGGCTAAATTCCTGTGTGAGTTATTCAGTGTGAAACATGGGTGATGGTGCCATCTTCACAATAAATGATCACCGTGTGTGTGCACGAGGTCGATTCAGCCTAAAATAATTATCCAGAGTTGTGTGTAAACATCACTACTAGGGAGACAAAGGTGACCAGGCATAGTGCTTGCCACCCAGCCCCTCATGTGTCGTGCCAGCTTTCAAAGGTGCTGATTTGCCCCAACAGTCTGTTAAGGCAACACGGGGAATATTTATCATTGTTTACATCATAGAGCTTGATGTGGTGTGAACAAAATCGCCACTAGGGAGACAAAGGTGGTCGGGCGTGGTGCTGGCCACCCACTTTCCCGTGTGCCGTGCCGGTCTTCATAGATGCTCGCTAACAGCACTTGCGCCAATGGTCTGTTTAGGCTACTGTTGGGGCCTCTGGTCCCCGAAGTCCCTCCCTGCTCCGTGCCTATGGCAGGGGCTCTGCTGTTCGTCGACCCCTCGCTACTCTGCGAGCAGCTGCTACCGTCGCTGGGCTCATCGCCCGACGGCTCCCCTCCCTTGTCAGTCCCTCCGCGAGCTCGTGTGAGAGGCATAGCTCGCCGCATGCTCTCGTTCACCTGTAAACGCTGCGTTGTCTCTCCATGAATCACGCGCTATTAAACGAGGGTCAGGGGTCGGAGGGCGAATGACGCTGCCCTCACACTGCGCGAGTCCCTGCGGTGATAGACGGAGCTGGTACCTGTGGGCGCACCGAGCCCTTTCCCCACGCTACGAGCGCACACACCTGCACACACGCGATACCCACTCGTGCGCCGCTCTACTCAGCGCTCCCACATGACGAGCCACTGTGTACACAGCACCACACGCGCTCCCACTTCTCAGCGAGATCACACGGAGACACGGGCAGCTATTAAGGATTTATTATTGTGCTACCTGGAACGGGTTGTTGAGTCAGTGTGAATCGACGAGGCTGGCCTATTCTTACACCCTCGCACCTATTCCCTATTTATCGGCTATGATCCTACTTTTACCTCCTTACTCACCATTAAGTGTCCACGGCGGTCCGCTGATCCCTGTGCTAACAGCGTACCTCGGTGCGTCGCATGGACGTCCGGGTCGCTGGCTGGAGCTGCGTCTGGTCGCCTGGCGCTGGAGTAAGAGAGCGATTTCCCCTTTGCGCCCCCTTTTTATCCTCCCTACATCGAAGGGATGCGGCTCTCAGTCTTTCCTTAACAATGGGCTCGCGCCCGCTAGCACGCGCACGGCGGTTCCGGGCGCCTTTGATATGCTAATCAATGTGCGGCGTGCGCGGCGTAAATTCTAATTAATCCCTTTCTCACGCAGGCCTTTATTATTGCAGATTATGCGGCGGGGTCCATCACAAAGGCTCACCGTGGGAATTTGTGCACGGCTCCCCGCGTGCCTCCCCTCTCCCGATCTATTCATACCTTCAGCTTAATCCTTTACCTTCCCTAACAATGGTGCCTGCGCGCTCAAGCGTAATTATCCTAACCATCCGTGACTATGCGCAAGAGCCCCTGCGGTCCCGCTACTCAGGCTGTCCCGTCCCTCCCCTGCTTGCCTCGTCGACACGTGGGTGGTGTGTGTGGGGGATGCGTTTCAACCGTGGTGGCCGAATGCCCTTCGCCGCGGCCATACCATCTTAAGGCCGGTCGCAGCGCCGCGGTGCAAAGTAGCGTCGGGGGAGGTCGTCCAATTCCCTGATCGCCGGAAACCGTGAGAGTTAATCCCGATAAGGGTTTCTCAGTAAAAACCGGCCGATCAGGTGATCTCCCCTTCCAGCTCTATGGGTGGGGGAAAATGCGTGCGGGTGTGTTCATGTGAGGTGAGGTGAGGGGGACGCGGGGTTGGCTCCGTTGCTTTGTGGTGGCGAGGTCGGGGGTTGGGCGCCTGCCGAACGGCTTCGTGGCGGCATCACACTACACAGGGGATCTTAGTCTTTGTTCACAGCCCATTCAAGGACCCTACTGAACACAGCCACGAGAATAATTGTGGCGTTCTTTGGTAAATAATCAGCATTACGAGTCAGGGGTAATTGTTATGTTGAGATGGAGTGTGTACCTGTGAATGTGTCGTTGCATTTGTGCGTGGGGGGAGTGGTGGCATAGTGGTTAGCACACTGCACTACGAACCCAGTTACCTGGGTTTGATTACCCACCATGGCTAACATCAGTGGCAGGTTATATCTTATCCAGTTCTGGGACTCTAGGAGGCAGTTTCAACCTGTTGCATATGTCGGGTTTCAAAATTTTAATAAAAAAAAAAAATGTATTGAAGATTGGAAGAATGCATGTTTATCGGGAACTATGCCAATTTAAATAATTATGCGCATATGTTATGCTAATCAGTGAGATAATCGTACTAATTCATGCGAATGTGCACGCTTATGCTAATGTGGACAGTTATGATAATTAGCTTAGCTTTGTTGTAAAGGGTCCAAATCTCAATCAGAAGAATGCAATTATTCTTGCTTAAACATTTACTGGTTATCTTTAGTTTATCATAGGTCTCCGAATTCAAATCTCAACGCAGGATACAGTTCTTATAAATAAGATTATTATGCATGGACTCAGGAAGGAAGCACTCAGATCTTCTGTGTTAAAAAATTTTATTCTAAACAAAACGCAACATTTTAACATGCGAACTCACAGGCTTGAAATTATCCACAGTATCATCGGGGAAATCCCCTCAGTGATCAGTACAGGTAACCATCCATGATTGCGTTGTTATCTGTGCAATCAACAATGGAACAATTTCATTGAGTGACACGCGCGAATACGACAATAGGGAAAGTCTTAAAAATGCATGCAACCATTTCATAGGAAGGCAATCAAAGCGAGTTATTATATCACGACTAATGTACTTCTTATCACTAGAGGAGCAGCGATGCCTTCACGACCAGTAATTATTCATTCACACTTATCAATCTTCTCATTATTGGCTCAAATTGGTTCCAGGTGAGGCGAGAGTTGGATCGTTTCCTTGGTAAATTCTGGTCACTCTTTGGTTCTTTCGGTAAAGTCACGTATAAAGATAAAATAAATTAAATAATAGCATACGACGTTTCGATTGCAACACAAGCAATCATCATCAAGTATAATAGAAATAGAAACAAAAAATCTAACCAGAAAACTATAGACAGACATATAAGCAGACAGATATCATCAATATACATAGAGAGAGAGTAACACAGGCACAGAGAGGGAGATCGTCTCTGTGGCGAGGACTTAAATAGACAGAGGTGGCGCACGGTGGAGCACGGGGGCGTACGGTGGTGCACGATGGCGCTCGGTGGAGAGATGCCTCCCCGGTCGGTGCCGAGTTCGCTCAGTGGCGATTGGAGCTGCTGTTCGCTCTGCCACCCAGGTGGAGAGCGGTGTCGGTCGTCTTCTGCTGGATTTCTTCTGCTGGATTCTTCTGTGTCGGTGGTCTTGATGTACGGTGTGTCTCTCTTTTTATCCACAAAAAATCACTCAGCTTGACATGCCTTCTTTCAAAAGACCGGATTATTTCTTTGTTTTCGTTCGTTCGCTTGTGGACACAGCTGCACGCGTGTGTGTATGTTCGTTTGTTCCAGTTATTGGGGGTGGTGGTTGCTTTCTCATGTCATCTCGCCCACAAGGAAATGACTCCCAGATGTCCCTCCACGCGGGTGGGGGTGTGCCGGGGACCTTTGTTTCACCGAAGCCCTCAAGTTTTCCCGTTTCTGTTTGGAAGTTAGTATAAAAACTCGCTTTACCTCGCATAATTTATACTTGTGGCTTAGATTTGTAAGTGACACAAGGTATGTAGTAGTCGTTTTCAGTATTTCCATCGTGGTTTAATTTCTTATGGGAGGATGTCCCTTGTTTATGTGTGCAAATCTTGCTATCCGTGCTGCGGGCAGAAAGACGGTTGGGAGGCTCTTTCCTTCGTTCCACAGCCTGTGCCCTGGGTTGTGCGGTTTTTATTCTCGAGTTATTATTATTGTCTGTCATCCCGAGGTTAGATCATTATTTAGGTCAGGTCGTGTAGATAAAGATAAAATACATGGCATTAGTATTGAAATAATGAATGGGAAATAATAATCCCCTGATGTAGATTGTAGCCTGGTTCTTAATTGGAGTGTGAGGCGTATCACGATATTGCGACTTAATCTTTGTTGCTAATTTTTCTTGTTTGAACTTTTAACCGATCATGGAAGACATGAAAGTTACAACCAAAACTCTCCGCTGGTACTTTGGGGGGGGGGGGAGGGGGGTGTGTGTGTGCATTTGTCTCGCCTTGGAAGTTGTATGGCCTCCATGTGGCAGGGAGACGAAAGTGGCCAGGGAGGCTTCCTCTATGGGATGTTATTAATTTCCTTTGGTCCTGTGAGCATGGCCATTTCTTCATCCCTCCTGGGTGACCTTCGATCTAATACTTCATGATTAATTGGTTTATGTTTTTGGATTTTTTTTGTTAAATAAGACCACGAAACCCGTCTGTTCGCTTTTCGCTTGTGTTGCAAAAACCACCTCTTTCTCTCCTTTGTACGGGGGGATGTGTTGTTTGCCTTTGACCGGACGTTTCCGTCGCGGGAGGGATGTGTGTCCATTTGTCTCGCCTTTGAAGTTTTATGGTCTCCATGTGGCAGGGAGACAAAGGTGGCCGGGGAGGCTTCCTCTGGTCCTGTGAAGTTGGCAAATTCCTCATCCCTCCTGGGTGATCTTCGCGATTGATTAAAAATATTTTTGGCAGAATTATCCTTAATATTTATTCTTGGAAAAAGGTTTACATATACAACAAACCTCAATTGAGTTCCTGATGCTGGTCATGGTCATAATGATGGTGATGTTGGTCGTGATGAGGATGGTGGCAATGATAGTGGTGCATCGGCCAGTCATCTCAGTCGACCCATGGCACCTGGGTCTGCCCCATGATCTCCTGCCAGTGGGTGTTTTACACTTCACGTGGCCTCAACGTGCAAATAGCCTGGCACAAGTGCTGTGGTGACGTCACCGCCACTTAGTAGCGAATGGTGGTTGTTGCTGTTGGTAATTATCCTGATGTAAGTGATGGTGTTGGTCGTGGAGCTGCAATGGGTTCTCCTTTATCTCCTGCTATAGCCAATCTGTACATGGTGAACTTTGAAACAAGAGCACTTGCCTCGAGTACATTAAAACCATCCTTTTGGTTTAGATATGTTGATGACACTTTGGTCGTCTGGCCACATGGTAAAGATGCACGTAATGATTGTCTAAATCATCTTAATGCACAAAACCCAGCTATCCAGTTCACCATGGAAATGGAGGTGAATAACAGACTCCCGTTCCTAGATATTTTGCTGGGACATAGTCTTAATGGCAAAATAACACGCAGCGTTTGCCGAAAGCAAACGCACACTGACTCGCATCATCACCCAGCTCAGAAATCCTCTCTTATCAAAAAACTCATACATTGGGCTAAAACAGTGTCAGGTGGTGAGAGTCTAGTGAGAGAGATTAAACATGTTAAAGAAGCACTAAGACAGAATGGCTACAATAATGCTCAAAATAATAGAGCACCGAAGGCCAAATCACGAACGCAAAGCAACACTGCTGAAAGCGATAAGATTGTTCAAACAATTAAAATACCATACATCTCAGGAGTAATTGACAAATTAGCCCGGGTTTTGCAAAAGCAAAACATTAAAGTAAGATTTGGTACAGTACACAAAATAAAAAAAACTGGTATCTGGCACTAAAGACGAATTGCCAAAATTATCAAGAGAAGGTGTATATCGGATTGTTTACGAGGCAGATGCTCTATCGGACAGACAGGACGCAACAACTGTCGGCAGTAGCAGAGCATGCTTGTCAACAAGGACACTCAATTGATTTTGATAACGTTGAAGTGTTGTGTAAAACGAATTATTACTGGCCAAGACTAATTAGAGAATCCATTGAAATGGAAACAGAAATAACTTCAATCGCTCAGCTACAGGCTTAGTGCAGCCTGGAAGCGTATTATTAATTAAATACAATTACAATTCCTTTATAAGGGAAACACATACCGATGAATAACAATTGAACGATTACCAATCTATATATTTACAATACCCTCCCCCTCTTTGCCTCGAATTAAGACCGGAAGCAACAGGAGAGCTTCACCATTCTTGCCCAATGAAGCTCATTGTAATTATCAGTGAAATGTCGTACTCAAAGTTTTTAATGCTGTTGATTCTCTCTTCAACACCGGTGGGCTAAAGAAGTGAATTATTTTGTCCTTTGAAAAACGTGACACATTTTTTATTTTTTGGCCGTGTCGGGTGGTGGAGGGTTACGACACATTTATAAATAAGGCGATCGGACCCAAAAACCTATATTGTGAATAACATTGGTTGCGAAAGCCTACGTGTTAAAGTGATGTTCATAGTGTTGATGGTGGTGATGATGTATATGTTGTTGTCATCGATGATATTGATGGCGAGAATGGTTGGTGATGGTGATGTTATTGTTGATGGTGAAGATGATGGTTGGTGATGTTGATGGTGGTGATGTTGGATGATGATGACAGTATTCTGTAGTGATCTTGTCATCGCTGTTATCACAGACGGACGCTCACCGACTCTGGACACAAACTCCGCTTATGACCAACTCCAAATCTCCTCGGATCTCAGGATGATGACGCGGACTAGTGACTTCCAGGGTCACCCCGATCACCCACACCGGTTTGATTGCTGTGCACAAGCCCTGTGCTGTGAGAGCTTTTCGTCGGGCCACCACTACTGGGAGGTGGACGTGTGGGACGCGGAGTGGTGGCGGGTTGGAGTCGCGTACGGGATGGTCCCACGGAAAGGGGGTGGTGCTGCACAGCTGCTGGGAGGGAACAACGCGTCCTGGTGTTTAGAGAAATATGACGACAACTTCTCAGTCGTTCATGATAGAGTGAAGACTGCACTGTTGGTTAGGGGGGCCCCCTTCCTCCGCAAAATCGGGCTTCACCTGCACTGGGAGGGGGGGCTCCTGGCGTTTTACCGCGCCGACTCCATGGAGGTGATCCACGAGGTTAGGCAGAGATTCTTGCAGCCTCTCTACCCTGCGATGTGGGTGGTGTTTTGTAATGATCGATTGAAGATCGTGGATCTGAGTCGTGCATGCTGAGGATGAGGAGAGCAAGAAACCAAGACAGAACCCCAAGAAACAGAGGGGGGATGGTGAGGAGAGGGTGAGTTGAGGGTGAGGGGAGAATGGAGGGGAAGGTGAGGGAAGGTGGCGGGTGAGCGTGGAAGGGTAGAGTGAGTGGGGAGGGTGAAGTTCAGGTTTGCGTGCGTGAGCGATGTCGCTGGTGCAGTAAAAATCGCAGGTTCGTGTGGCCGCTCCTCCACCTGCACGTCACCATGCCTCCTCATCCCTGCGATTCACCAACATCATCATTATCATCACTGTCATCATCATCTCCCCATCATCATCACCATCATCACCCCATCATCATCGCTACCATCACCACCATCACCACCACTATCATCACCCAATCATCATCACCACCATCAATACCACCAGCATCATACTCATCATCACCATCATTACCAACAGCATCACCATCATCATTACTATCAACACCACCTAAACCATCATAATCACAATCACCAACATCATCACCAACATCATCACCACCATCATTACTATCATCATAACCATCATCCCATCATCATCATCATCATCACTATCATCAGCAACATCATCATCAACATCATTATCCCCATCATCACCACTACCACGAACAACACCATCACCACCATCAACCAACCATCAACACCACAATAATTATCACCATTATAACGTCCATTATAATCATTACCTATCATCACCACTATCACCATCATTATGACCATCATCACCATAACCATCATCACCACCATCAACATCATCACCACCATCATCACAATGACTGTCATCACCACCGTCAAAATTACCATCACAATCACTGTCATCAACACCGTCAAAATTACCATCAGCATCATCACCATAAATACCACTACAAACACCACGATTATGATCACCACCATCATCATTGCCACCACCATGATCACCACCATCATTATCATCATCACTATCAGCACCCACATCACCATTTTTACCACCACCATCACAATAATCACAATCATCACCATCATTACGATCATCAACACGACCATCATCATCACCATTATCATCACTATCCTCACCGTGAAAACCACCATCACCATCACTCTCATCACGACCATTACCACCATCTTCCTCAGCACCATCATTACCACCACCACTGTCATCATCACCACCATGATCATTATCATCATTGAGTATCATCACCGCCCACATCACCACCACGATTATCACCATTCTTACTATAATCATCACAACCATCACCACCGTCATCACCACCATCACTACCATCATTACTTCCATGATCAACACCACTACCATCATCGCCATTTCACCATTATTACCACCACTATCACCATCATCATGGTAACGTCTCTGTAACATATTTGTAGTTGGGCTGTTTTTAGGTTGATTGTGTTTAACCGGGGCGAGAACTCAAGAAACCAGAATAGGAGTCTCATTTGTAAGAGTGAGTAGAATGGGGAGTGAGTGCTTGGGTGAGTGAGTTGTTGGGTAAGTAGATAAGTAACAGAGATTATGGGTAATTGAATGATTGATTGGGTGAGTGAGTAGGTGGGTAGACGTGGGAGATGATTTGTGAGTGAGTGAGTGCATGGGTGAGTGGATCGGTGGCGTGCTTGAGTGAGAGAGTATGTGATTGGGTACATTGTTGAGTGCATGAGTGAGTAGATTAGTGAGTGAACGATTGAGTGCATAGGTGAGTGAGATGGTGGGTGAGTGAGTGGCTGATTGGGGCAGTGGTTAACTTAGTGAGCGAGAGGGTAGGTGAATGTGTAAATGATTGAGTGAGTGAGTTCAAGTGTATCGTCTGTAATCGGGTGTAGAACTCGAGAGACCAGGGCAGGAGTCTCATTTGCAAGAGTGATCTGGGGCTGGGGGGGATCTCCAAAATAACAAAAAAGACAACGTGAGCACAGGGAACAATAACGAAGCAAAGAGAAGTTAGCTGACTAAAACAACAACTACCACCGTGTTACAGGCGGTACCGGAAAAAAAAGAGCGCCCCGAACAAACTCCCAATACTGCAAGGGTGGAGACAGCGTCTGTCCACCCAACTCACAGTCGTGTCCACGTGTTTGGGGGCTATCTCGTCTACCCAGGGCCACCCGTCGCGACGTAACGATGACTCCCACAGACAACCCCGACAGCCCACTCCTCCCGGTCCTCCCCCACCACGGTTCCTGGGTTTGTCGTCACGGAAGCAGACCGGATGCCGCTGAAAGCTGCGCAGGGTGTAATGTGTTCAAAGCGGCTAACCCGCCGGATCATTCGGGCAGCTGCATTCTGCACTAACTGGAGCGTCTACACCAGTCCAAGTGGAAACTCTGCATAGATAATCCAGGTGTGTTGAGTCAAAGGCATGAACTAATGATTTGCGGTCTGGAGTAGAAAGGAGCGAGCACAACCCTCGAAGTGTTTGTAGGTGGTAGAGATCTACTCTGAACGTAGCTATGAGCTGCAAGCACACGGTCAAGCTCTGATCGAACAGCACCACCGAGGTTGCCTACTTTGGACACACGGAGAGGGTGAGCTTTGCTAATCAGTGGAGGATCGATGTGGCCTTGCCACGCTCGCAGACGCTGCTCTGAGTCAACTATCACGTACTCTGTCTTGCCCAGGTTTAGCTGCAGCCAGTTGCGCTTCAGACAAGCATTTTGGAAGGGCAGAAATTGCGTTGTCTGGATCTGACATACATTGAAAACAAATTTCTTGAGAACTGATTGCTCTGTTTAGGTTTTTGTTCCCTTACAGCACCTCCGATTAGCACGGTTGGCTATGTACGGTACGAAATAAGTTCAACATATATCCATAGAATCTGAATCCGCATCTTTATTTAAACTGGAGGTATCCAATGAGCTATGAAGCTCTTTTTCAAAGATGTCCAGTAGAGGCAGGTCATAAAGTTACAATAACAAACAGTCCAGACAACTGATAGGGGTGTGAAATATAGGAAAGGTGTGCAAATCACTAAAACTAGATAAATACTACTTAAACAAAGTATATAACTACAATTTGTAATCGTATATTAATTCCTACCGATTTTTCAACACTAAATGCAAGCGTGAGCAAGGCAGTAACACCACAACAACACGGCAGTCCCTGGACACAACTGCACGTGAATATTGAACTATTGATACGTGAGTATGGATCAACGTTCCAATCACATTTGAAAATGGGTCTGTGTACAGCATGAATCATCTGCTTCAGTACATTTATTGAAGATTCATGATGTTAAGGGAGGAAACAAGGTTGTTCCAAAACGTTGATGCTGCAACAGCAAAGGCTTTGTCACCCATTCCAATTCTCGTTGTGGGGATAGTTCACAGAAACATAGATGGACGTCTTAGGTTTCTTTGGTTGGACAGTGGACTTTATGATTTAGAAAATTAAAGCACAGATTTGCCAATAAGGGTTTTATGGATGAACAGTGCCCAATGTAGATTTCGATTTAAAGCTTTCGTGACTGCAGGGATTCATCTTCTTGGTTCTTTCGGTAAAGTCACGTAGAAGGGAAGTAATAAAATAATAAAAATAAGCCATCTGGCTACCATGAGAGATTCGTTCATGAGGCGATCCACATATACAAACACAGAGACAATTTCAACCGAGAAGATGGATTCCGGCTTAGCAATCATTGGAAGGACGTAATAAACCATTTCGGATCTTAACTGATTGTGTCCACGTTTACGGTGACTTTCAGACCGCGTTCCACTCACTGACATTGACTATATATCTTGTATTCTCCGCAGGGAATGGATTCTTTGCTCCACTGCAAGCTTCCTACCACCACTCTCCCATTGACATATTTCGTTGCTTCCTCTTAGTACCTTTCACGTGACGGTCAATGGTATAGTGTATAGCATATTGTATAATAATAATAAATAGTATTAAAGTGTAATGTTTAATACAATGTATAAGGTAATATATAGTATCGTAATTGTATAGTGAATATACAGCAGTGTGGTATACAGTTGGGTGGGTAGAATAATACATAGTGTAATATTACACTATGTATTATTCTAAGACCTAGGGTAGTGTATATTAATACAGTATACAATTTAATGTTGGGTTTGTCTATAGCAGCATATAGTATGGGATAGACCCGTGTGATGTAAGGAAAAAGTTTAAAAAGTTTAGCTGGAAGCATATTATATTTTTTGCGACCTATAATTGTAATGTATTACTTACGGTTAGTAGCTCAGCTTATTGAGAGTATATTTAGCATACTGATGATACTATGTAGTTTATACTTTAGCTTTTTACGTGGTTGTTTAGTTACTGCAGCTACATACTATTAACACTCCTTCCCTTTATTAATGCTACCCCTACCCCCTCCCTTTGATGCTGCTAATCCTGCATAATGCATGGGCATAATATGACTTTGAAAACCCCCCGCCCACCTCCCACGCATTTCACAATTAGCACTAGTTGCATTCCTGCATTTCCCATAAATATGCTAAATTCCTCTTCATATGCAAATTATTTTGTCAAGGCGCTCTTCCTCCTCCCTCCGAGCTTAAATAGACGCTCCAAGCCTAGGACGTGTCATTCAGACTGTCTTATCGACAGACATGTTCTTCACCTGAGGACGGCTGCTTGCGTTGTGGCCGAAACGTCGTGAGAATTATTTTATTATGTTTTATTATTTTATTACTTCCCTTCTACGTGACTTTACCGAAAGAACCAAGAAAATGTAGATTTCGTTTAGCATCAAGTGATGCGAGATGTTATTTGAAGTCGAGGTCACATTTGTGGGTCCTGTATGGTACATCCAATACAAATCCAAGATCAGAATGATGAATAGGGTTTAGTTTGTTAAGTGTTAGATTAGTAGCTGATGTATACGCAGCATCACCATAGCCACCGTGCCTTGTTATTTAAAAATTTGTGGACGAGATGTTACCACGATATAACTTTTTGATAACAGTCTGAGATGTATCTCTGAAATCATTTTATCGTACAGTCTGACTGTGTCTTGTGAGTAGAAAATCATGGTCAAGAGTTTCAAAAGGCTTTTGACGAGGATACAATGCCACGTTACAGACAAGAAATGACGATGTCGTTAATTTACGCGGCACAGCCGATGGTGGTGTACCTCGACACATCTGTCACTTCTCCTGCCCAAAGGAGACTAACTTAACCCATGATTCATGAACGCATTTAACAATAACCCTGGAATATGCTCACACAGCAGAATGGGGAAGATAAGGAGGCGTGTCAAGATGGAAACATTTCACATATTCAAGGGCCTCTCCATGGACATGGATAGTCGTCGCTATTGTCACAGATCCAATGGCGGTTGACGGACGACCTTGGCTTTGGTGATATTCAAGGGAGACAAAGGTGGCCGCGCGTGGTACTGCCCACCCACCCCCACTCCTCGTGTGCCGTGCCGGCCTTCATTGGTGCTACTCGCTCATAGCACTTGGCTCAGCAGAAGTGTGCTAAGGCTGTACGGGGATATTTGTGAAAAGTTCTACAGTCTTGTCATCTCCCACAGCTCCAAGATTACGGAGCCATCGCTGCAATCCATATTTAGTCAGCTGGGAAGAGTAAGACAAAGTTCATTTTAAATCAGTGGGGTATCTCTCAATGTATCGCCCTGTTTTCGGGTGATTTCTCAAGGTTGTGGTTTATATGTTAAAGGTGGTTTCAGGTGTTGGTGGTTTTTGGTCATTGTAGGAATGAACGCTTTGTTACAATGTGACTTTTTATTAAATGGTGTATGGGCAACTTCACGAGGTTATTTTGTTTTAGCCAAATGAGAGTAAGTGAGTGCGTGAAATGGTGAGTAATTAAATCAGTGAGTGGGTGAGTGTAAGAGTGACACAATGTGAGCGAGATGGTGCATGAGTGAGTGAGATGGTGAGTGAATGAGTGATATGGTCGGTGAGTAAATCGATGGGTGCGTGAGATGGTGGGTGAGTAGGATGGTGGGTGAGTGAATGAATGAGTCGGTGAATGAGTGAGATATGCTGTGGTGAGTTAAGGGCAAAGTAAGTGAGGTGAGTTAGCATGAGATATGTTGAGATAAGATGAGGTGAATTGAGATGAGGTGAATTGAAGTGAGATGAGGTGTATGAGGATGAGATGAGTTGACATGTTAGTTGAGATGGACTTTGACCAGCCACCCCTGGCGCTCACACGTCAGCACTTTTCATACCGAAAGAACCAAAGAACAGTGCAGTACTTTACGATCACAAATACGACAAATGCACGCATTACACCGTGACCACGGGACTCCGGGAGGAGACCATCGACGACTGCCGGTCAGGCGGCTCCGAGACCTCAGACTGCAGCTGCGCCAAGCTGTTCAACGTGCGGTCGGAGGTACCGGCCAAGTACAAACACCGTCTTTTTGAGTTTACACTTCTAGAGCGCAGTTGTCAGTGCAAAACAAGACACCCCCTGCTGGGTGCTGGGAATCCTTGAGGCTGCAAACGACTTCACTGCAGATTCGTGTATCCCGGGTTCATGCTGCCTCAAGGCCGTAGCGATGGAGTCAACATTGGGGGGGACCAAATCTTCCAAGGGGTCTGGGGATCCCCCCCCCCAGAAAAAAAAAATCTAAATTTGAAAACAAATTTCCTGCCTAAAATATAAAAAAATCACTAACACATAAGATGGACTTTTTAATAATTGTTTACAATGTCTAACAGTGTATTGCATGACATTGCTGTTTTTTTCTTTTTTACCTTTTCTTGTTTCATTGTATGTAATGGCAGACATTAGGGATTAATAAAGAGTACAAGCATAACTAGAATCATATAAACAGAAATCTATTTTATAGCAATATATTGGGGGGGGACATTTTGAGCATATTTGAATATTGGATGTGTCCCCTCCCCAATATAATTACGGCCTTGTGCTGCCTCATCCCTTCACCCAAGAGTGGAGCGAGCGTGAGGGTTTGTACGACGATCGCCGCGCTATATTCTTGGTTCTTTCGGTAAAGTCACGTAGTAGGGAAATAATAAAATAGTAAAAATAATAAGCAATTTATTGTTTTATATAAAAAATATATAACAATTTATCGTATTATTATTACATAATCTAACCTATATAATTCATTTTTTGTCCGTCCGTCCGTCCGTCCGTCCGCGTACGCTCCCTACCGGGGGATTTAGCTCTCGGACCGTGGGGTTCGGCGAGATTAAATTTTGCAGGTGGGCACGCCCCCGGCCCCGCGGTAAACTTAGGCATTTCCGATTTTTCGTCTCTAAACTTTAAATCGGACCGATTATCGATTTAGTGCGATTTATCTTTTTTTATTTATTTAACGCTTTATTTATTTCGTTACTATCGCCGGCCGGCGCGGACCACGGCGGTTGCCCCTGGCAACGGGTAGCAACAACTTCGCTGCGGGGTGGACGCCATTTTGAATTCCCGTTAAAAATATGCACACGCATTAACACGCGATTCTGAGGTAAATTCATCAAAGTTTCACGTCCTCTTCACTCCCCCCCACCCCAATGTGTGCAATGACTATTATAGGGTCGGTAGATAATAAAATTATAGCGATTAGACAGTATTATTGTAGCACGGGGGGGGGGGTGTTAACGGCCCCAGCACCCAGCCTCAGCCGGGCGGGCAATCTAGGCGAGGCCGGAGGCTCTGCACGGTACTAGGCCTCGACACGCAACTCTGTCAGGCGACGACCTTGTTGTATAAACTCGATATACCCAGCGTTGCCCGGGGGAAAAATACATTTAAAATCTTCTGAAAACTTTAAAACATAACATCCCAATGAAAATACAACTGTGTAATTAAAACTCTAAACCCGACCGCGCCAAGAATCGATTCTCTGAATCGCGAAAAGGAATCGAAGGTAGTAGATTCATTTAGAATCGCCTTATTTCCGTTTAATATTAGTTGGTTATAGAGTTGATAAACTGCTACGAATGGGAAATATCCGGCGTTGACCGGGGCTAAAATATAATTAAAACTCCTGAAAACTTTAAAACATAACATAACAATGAAAATAAAACTCTGTAATTAAAAATGGAAACCTCCTATGCGCCAGGAATCGATTCTTTGAATCGCGCAAAGGAATCATCGAAGGTTGTAGATTCCTTTAGGAGCGCCCTTAACATGTGATGAGGGAGAGAGTGGTGAGGGGGAGAGCGGTGAGGTGGAGAGTGGTGAGGGGGAGAGTGGTGAGGGGGAGAGGGGTGAGGGGGAGAGTGGTGAGGGGGAGAGTGGTGAGGGGGAGAGTGGTGAGGGGGAGAGTGGTGAGGGGGAGAGTGGTGAGGGGGAGAGTGGTGAGGGGGAGAGTGGTGAGGGGGAGAGTGGTGAGGGGGAGAGGGGTGAGGGGGAGAGTGGTGAGTGAGAGAGTGGTGAGGGAGAGTGGTGGTGATGGGGAGAGTGGTGAGGGGGAGAGTGGTGAGGGGGAGAGTGGTGAGGGGGAGAGTGGTGAGGGGGAGAGTGGTGAGGGGGAGAGTGGTGAGGGGGAGAGTGGGTGGGGGAGAGTGGTGAGGGGGAGAGTGGTGAGGGGGAGAGTGGTGAGGGGGAGAGTGGTGAGGGGGAGAGTGGTGAGGGAGAGTGGTGGTGAGGGAGAGTGGTGATGGGGAGAGTGGTGAGGGAGAGAGTGGTGAGGGAGAGAGTGGTGAGGGGGAGAGTGGTGAGGGGGGAGAGTGGTGAGGGGGAGAGTGGTGAGGGGGAGAGTGGTGAGGGGGAGAGTGGTGAGGGGGAGAGTGGTGAGGGGGAGAGTGGTGAGGGGGAGAGTGGTGAGGGGGAGAGGGGTGAGGGGGAGAGTGGTGAGGGGGAGAGTGGTGAGGTGTAGAGTGGTGAGGTGTAGAGTGGTGAGGTGTAGAGTGGTGAGGTGTAGAGTGGTGAGGTGTAGAGTGGTGAGGGGAGAGGGAGAGTGGTGAGGGGGAGAGTGGTGAGGGGGAGAGTGGTGAGGGGAGAGTGGTGAGGGGGAGAGTGGTGAGGGGGAGAGTGGTGAGGGGGAGAGTGGTGAGGGGGAGAGTGGTGAGGAGGAGGAGAGTGGTTGAGGGGGAGAGTGGTGAGGGGGAGAGTGGTGAGGGGGAGAGTGGTGAGGGGGAGAGTGGTTGAGGGGGGAGAGTGGTGAGGGGGAGAGTGGTGGTGGTGTGGGTGAGTGGTGAGGGTGAGGTTGAGTGGTGAGGGTGAGGTTGAGTGGTGAGGGTGAGGTGAGTGGTGAGGTGAGGTTGAGTGGTGAGGGTGAGTGGTGATTGGTGAGGGTGAGTGGGGAGGGTGAGTGGTGGTTGTTAGTGGTGATTAGTGAGGGGTGAGTGGTGAGGGTTAGTGGTGAGCATGAGTGGTGAGGGTGAGTGTTGAGCGTGAGTGGCGAGGATGAGTGGTGATTGTTGAGGGTGTGATTGGTGAGGATGAGTGGTGAGTAGTGAGGGTGAGTGGTGAGGGTGAGTGGTGAGTGGTGAGGGTGAGTGGCGGTTGTGAGTGGTGATTAGTGAGGGGTGAGTGGTGAGGGTGAGTATGAGTGGTTAGGGTGAGTGGTGAGGGTGAGCAGTGAGGGTGAGCAGTGAGGGTGAGTGGTGATTGGTGAGGGTGTGATTGGTGAGGATGAGTGGTGAGTGGTCAGGGTGAGTGGTGAGGGTGAGTGGTGAGCGGTGAGGGTGAGTGTTGAGGGTGAGTGGTGAGTGGTTAGGGTGAGTGGTGAGCGTGAGTGGTGAGTGGTGAGCGTGACTGGTGAGGGAGAGTGGTGAGGGAGAGTGGTGAGGGAGAGTGGTGAGGGTGAGTGTTGAGGGTGAGTGGTGAGTAGTGAGGGTGAGTGGTGAGAGTGACTGGTGAGTGGTGAGGGTGAGTGGTGAGGGAGAGTGGTGAGGGAGAGTGGTGAGGGAAAGTGGTGAGGGTGAATGGTGAGGGTGAGTGGTGAGGGTGAGTGGTGAGGGTGAGTGGTGATTGGTGAGGGTGAGTGGTGAGGGTGAGTGGCAGTTGTGAGTGGTGATTAGTGAGTGGTGAGGGTGAGCGTGAGTGGTGAGGGTGAGGTTGAGTGGTGAGCGGTGAGGGTGAGTGGTGATTGGTGAGGGTGCGATTGGTGAGGATGAGTAGTGAGGGTGAGTGGTTGTTGTGAGGGTGAGTGGTGAGGGTGAGTGATGAGGGTGAGTGGTAAGAGTGAGTGGTGAGGGTGAGTGACGGTTGTGAGAGGTGATTAGTGAGGGGTGAGTGGTGAGGGTGAGCGTGAGTGGTGAGGGTGAGTGGTGAGGGTGAGCAGTGAGGGTGAGCAGTGAGGGTGAGTGGTGATTGGTGAGGGTGTGATTGGTGAGGATGAGTGGTGAGTGGTCAGGGTGAGTGGTGAGGGTGAGTGGTGAGCGGTGAGGGTGAGTGTTGAGGGTGAGTGGTTAGGGTGAGTAGTGAGGGTGAGTGGTGAGCGTGAGTGGTGAGTGGTGAGCGTGACTGGTGAGGGAGAGTGGTGAGGGAGAGTGGTGAGGGAGAGTGGTGATTGGTGAGGGTGAGTGGTGAGGGTGAGTGGGGAGGGTGAGTGGCGGTTGTTAGTGGTGATTAGTGAGGAGTGAGTGGTGAGGGTGAGCGTGAGTGGTGAGGTTGAGTGGTGAGCAGTGAGGGTGAGTGGTGATTGGTGAGGGTGTGATTGGTGAGGATGAGTGGTGAGGGTGAGTAGTGAGGGTGAGTGGTTGTTGTGAGGGTGAGTGGTTGTTGTGAGGGTGCGTGGTGAGGGGGAGTGGTAAGAGTGAGTGGTGAGGGTGAGTGACGGTTGGGAGAGGTGATTAGTGAGTGGTGAGGGTGAGTGGTGAGGGTTAGTGGTGAGGGTGAGTGGCGGTTGTGAGTGGTGATTAGTGAGGGGTGAGTGGTGAGGGTGAGCGTGAGTGGTGAGGGTGAGTGGTGAGGGTGAGCAGTGAGGGTGAGTGGTGATTGGTGAGGATGTGATTGGTGAGGATGAGTGGTGAGTGGTCAGGGTGAGTGGTGAGCGGTGAGGGTGAGTGTTGAGGGTGAGTGGTGAGCGGTGAGGGTGAGTGTTGAGGGTGAGTGGTGAGTAGTGAGGGTGGTGAGCGTGAGTGGTGAGCGTGACTGGTGAGGGAGAGTGGTGAGGGAGAGTGGTGAGGGAGAGTGGTGAGGGAGAGTGGTGATTGGTGAGGGTGAGTGGTGAGGGTGAGTGGGGAGGGTGAGTGGCGGTTGTTAGTGGTGATTAGTGAGGAGTGAGTGGTGAGGGTGAGCGTGAGTGGTGAGGTTGAGTGGTGAGCAGTGAGGGTGAGTGGTGATTGGTGAGGGTGTGATTGGTGAGGATGAGTGGTGAGGGTGAGTAGTGAGGGTGAGTGGTTGTTGTGAGGGTGAGTGGTTGTTGTGAGGGTGCGTGGTGAGGGTGAGTGGTAAGAGTGAGTGGTGAGGGTGAGTGACGGTTGGGAGAGGTGATTAGTGAGTGGTGAGGGTGAGTGGTGAGGGTTAGTGGTGAGGGTGAGTGGCGGTTGTGAGTGGTGATTAGTGAGGGGTGAGTGGTGAGGGTGAGCGTGAGTGGTGAGGGTGAGTGGTGAGGGTGAGCAGTGAGGGTGAGTGGTGATTGGTGAGGATGTGATTGGTGAGGATGAGTGGTGAGTGGTGAGGGTGAGTGTTGAGGGTGAGCGGTGAGCGGTGAGGGTGAGTGTTGAGGGTGAGTGGTGAGTAGTGAGGGTGAGTGGTGAGAGTGACTGGTGAGTGGTGAGGGTGAGTGGTGAGGGAGAGTGGTGAGGGAAAGTGGTGAGGGTGAATGGTGAGGGTGAGTGGTGAGGGTGAATGGTGAGGGTGAGTGGTAAGGGTGAGTGGTGATTGGTGAGGGTGAGTGGTGAGGGTGAGTGAGGAGGGTGAGTGGCAGTTGTGAGTGGTGATTAGTGAGAGGTGAGTGGTGAGGGTGAGCGTGAGTGGTGAGGGTGAGGTTGAGTGGTGAGCGGTGAGGGTGAGCAGTGAGGGTGAGTGGTGATTGGTGAGGGTGCGATTGGTGAGGATGAGTAGTGAGGGTGAGTGGTTGTTGTGAGGGTGAGTGGTGAGGGTGAGTGATGAGGGTGAGTGGTAAGAGTGAGTGGTGAGGGTGAGTGACGGTTGTGAGAGGTGATTAGTGAGTGGTGAGGGTGAGTGGTGAGGGTTAGTGGTGAGCATGAGTGGTGAGGGTGAGTGTTGAGCGTGAGTGGTGAGGGTGAGTGGTGATTGTTGAGGGTGTGATTGGTGAGGATGAGTGGTGAGTGGTCAGGGTAAGTGGTGAGGGTGAGTGGTGAGGGTGAGTGGTGAGAGGTGAGGGTGAGTGTTGAGCGTGACTGGTGAGTGGTGAGGGAGAGTGGTGAGGGAGAGTGGTGAGGGTGAATGGTGAGGGTGAGTTGTGAGTGGTGAGGGTGAGTGGCAAGTGGTGAGGGTGAGTGGTGATTGGTGAGGGTGTGATTGGTGAGGATTAGTGGTGAGTGGTGAGGGTGAGTAGTGAGGGTGAGTGCTGAGCGGTGAGGGTGAGTGGTTGTTGTGAGGGTGAGTGGTGAGTGGTGAGAGTGAGTGGTGAGGGTGAGTTGTGAGGGTGAGTGGTGATTGTCGAGGGTCTGATTGGTGAGGATGAGTGGTGAGTAGTGAGGGTGAGTGGTGACGGTGAGTGGTGAGGGTGAGTGTTGAGGGTGAGTGGTGAGTGGTTAGGGTGAGTGGCGGTTATGAGTGGTGATTAGTGAGGGGTGAGGGTGAGCGTGAGTGGTGAGGGTGAGCAGTGCGGGTGAGTGGTGATTGGTAAGGGTGTGATTGGTGAGGATGAGTGGTGAGTGGTCAGGGTGAGTGGTGAGGGTGAGTGGTTGTTGTGAGGGTGAGTGGTGAGGATGAGTAGTGAGGGTGAGTGGCGGTTGTGAGTGGTGATGGGTGAGTGGTGAGCGGTGAGGGGTGAGTGGTGAGGGTGAGTGGTGAGGGTGAGTGCTGAGTGGTGAGGGTGAGTGGTGAGAGAGTGGTTAGTTTTGAGGGTGAGTGGTGAGGTTGAGTGGTGAGGGTTAGTGGAGAGTGGTGAGTGGTGATTGGTCAGTGGTGATTGGTGAGGATGAATGGTGAGTAGTGAGGGTGAAGTTGAGTGGTGAGGGTGAGTGGTGGTTGTGACGATGAGTGGTGAGGGTGAGTGGTGAGGGTGAGTGGTGAGGCTGAATGGTGAGGGTGAATGGTGAGAGTGAGTGGTGAGTGGTGAGGGAGAGTGGTGAGTGAGAGTGGTGAGTGAGAGTGGTGAGGGTTTGTTGGATCTATGCCCTGTTTTCCGTTATTAATATTAAGAATAATTAAGAAAAATTTTTGTTTTTGTTTTTATTATATCTATATATATATATTTTTTAATAATGAGGACGGCTCACTTCTCCTCACGGGCACACCGGGAGTCCATGAGACATGGAGGGCGGTTGAAATGATAGGAATTCTGTCACGAAGAGGTCATAGACATCCAGACGGACAAAAAGATGTATGGACTAAACCTCCCAAGACATCTGGAGATGTACAGATAAGGTGCAGAGTGAATAACGGTTGAAACTTCGCGTTTTCTTAACGTTTTCCTCACCGAAAAGTAGAAACTTAACAAAGATAATTAACCAACAAACAATAATATTTTTACTATTATTATATGTTTCCTACTTACACGACCTTCCAAAAAAAAACTAAAGAGTACGAATTCCAGAAACCTTAAGTGCATGTGCACTTAACCTCAGGACATAAAAAATTAACTCAGAATAAAACACCAATCTCTGGAGAACTAAACTTGGCGAAGCCCAAAATAATAATGTGACGAGGATCATGGCGAATATTCATTAAACATAGACGAATGATAACCCCGATACCAAGACCGAAGGAACTCATAAAATATAATTCAAGAATAAATGTAACACACAGGACCACATAAATGTATTGCAAACATCTCCTCGACCACCTTTGTCTTCCAGCGGGGTCTGACCTCAGAATGACCCACCCAGGGTAAGCAAGGAGGGAGCAAAGGTCACAAAGGGGGGGGTTTGTGCTGACATTGGTTGTTTTCTCTCGCAAGAGACACGGAGAGAGGAGTGGTTGCTCGCGTGTTTGAGTTAAGCACGGCCGCCTTTGTCTCCCCGCAGCACAAACAGATAGCCCATGAATACTTGGAGGGTTAGGAAGGTCGCGAGGAGGGGACGTGGTGATGTCTGCTTATTCTCGCACTGTTTTAGGTTGTTTGTCTCTCGCAAAAGAAAGAGGAGGGTGATCGCGTTTTGAGCACAAACAGCAAGATTTGCACACGCAAGCAAAATAACATTCCCCACCCCTCCTCCCAGAATGGTTACACCGCTGGGTCTTTACTAATAAACACGCACACGACACACGAAACACACGAACGCAGATGTGTTCAACCCACAGAAAGATATATGACGGCCTTCAAACAACTCGGGAAGATTGAGTGGATTTTCTGAATATAAGCCGGGGAAAAATCCATTCAACTCAGATCGACAGGGGCTCTGGCCCCCACCACAGATCATCAGGGCTTCGGCTCCATCTCTTCTTGTCGCCGCCAACGAAAAAGCTTTTCGTCATACAGAAGGACGAGGTTCGCGCGGTGCCGAGGCATCGCCTGCCGCACACGAGTGTACGAGCCCAGCTCTCTTGCCGTGTCACCACGCCGAGGTGCATCGCCTGCCGCACACGAGTGTACGAGCCCAGCTCTCTTGCCGTGTCGCCACGCCGAGGTGCATCGCCTGCCGCACACGAGTGTACGAGCCCAGCTCCCTTGCCGTGTCGCCACGCCGAGGTGCATCGCCTGACCACGCAAACGAGCGTGGCCGCGCCGTCAGTCATCGTACGGGGTCAGCCGAGGGAGGAGTCGGAAAGCGAGCCGCTCACCCTCTCACCGCAGCTGCGCAAGCCAGAGGGTCCTTCTCTGAAAGTCGTTCGTACCCACAACTTCCCCCACCAATAGACCCACACACGCACGCATCGACGCCCCACTCACCTGTGAGACTATCCCATCTAGTCCACCCTTACCATCGTATCAACCCTAGTCAATTATCAGAAGACTGATTATCAACTACATGAACCATCAGCTGGCCATGAGGAATCGCGGCCCATCGAGTGATTAAGAGTCCGTCGGTTATAAGAGTGAGGTTATTCTCCTTGCCTTTTTCTTTTGTCCCGTTCATCGCATAGGCGATCAATAGATTCGTCGAGGCAAACTCAAACTCTCGGAATCCTCATTACGAATCGACCCATATATATATAGAGAGAATATCTTGTCAAATCGGTTTTCTTTGTCAGAGAATCTCGCTGAGGAATTAATCAAAGCAGAGCCGATATACCCTCTCACCACACGCATCCACCCACCCTTGTCTCAAACATTTCGTTGAAAAGGATTTTAGACTTGCCGATGAATCTATTGACATATACCTTCGCCTCTGGGATACAATAAGTGCTTTTTATTACCGCCATATGAAGTGTGTTATGCTTGTTATCAAACTCGGCCAGTCGCCGATTGTGATCGATACATGGGTGAACTAATGAAATGCCTGGTGGAAAGGTAGAGGTTACGACTGTTAGGAGGGTTTTGAGTTATTCAATTTAGCTAAATACATAGTCTCGCAAATGAATAAGTGTTTGGTTATTCATATTAATCGAATGTATAGTCTCGCAAATGCATAAGAGTTTATTCATTCATTTTAGTCAAATGCATAATATCGTAATTGCATAAGAATTTTAGTTATCCATATTAATCGAATGCATAATATCGCAAATGTATAAGAGTTTGGTTATTCATGAATTATTGACGCATGTTTGACCTGCATGCTAGAATGTCACATGTTTGTTTAGAATAAATTGCTTCACACCAACTGTTCGAGTGCTTCTTTCCAAGTCCATGCAAAACTGTCTTATTCTTGACAACTGTATCCTGTGATGAGATCTGAACCTGGAGAATTAAAATAAATAAACACACTAAGATAATCGGTAAACGTTTAATCGATGATAATCGTGTTATCCTGATTGATATAACTCTGGTTAAACGAAGCTGAGCCTAATTATCACAACTGCACACATTAACATAATCGCAAGCATCTGCATAATATACTACGATTATCTCCGTGATTATCATAATTTATGCATATAATTACACGCATTATCATAATTTATGCATGTTAATACACACACTATCATAATTAATGCGATTTGCGCATTTTTCGGAAAATTATTAATTTTTATTATTTTTATCAAAATTTCATAACCCGACACACATAACATAATGGGTGGCTCGTCCGGGATCTCTCACAGACAGTGTTTTGCATGGATGATGGAATGAATCACTTCGTGTTAACCAGAATATCAGGATCGAACATTGCATGGTGATTGAAAACGGGCGTAAAACAAAAAAAACGCCCTCTGAGGTTAAAACCCAGAATAGCAGGTTAAAAAAAAAACAGTGGAATTAAGATAATACCGTATCAAACCGATTGCATCCTGTGATAAATGGTGTTAGAGGTACGCACTCTGAATCGGAAAAGTACAGAATAGCTCGATTAAAACTGACTTCCTTCTGTGAGATAATTCTTTTATATGCACTCTAAAAAGGAAATGTCAAAGTAACTCTTGCCATACTTAAGATGCTAGGATTAAGAATAATATTTGAATGGGTTACGGGATACGGGGAGCTCGTATTTAAACGTACCGACCAATCTGTTACAAAGCAGTACAGTCAGAGAGACATATGGGAAGGGAGCTGTATCGATAACACGAACACACCTCGGGGGAAACTAATTGACTGGATAAAATGTAACGAAGGCGAACACGATGCAAAAACTGCAAAGAAGGCAAGACAGGACTCATGCCTTCTCACACAGGCATACAGACAGGGATTGTGGAATGAGGAAAAATTTGGAAAGGAAACGGGAGAGAAATCAGTACTCGCGACACCAGCGAAACTCACAGACGTTGATCCACAGAATAAATATGGAAGTAACATTAAATCACACTCTTGGGTACGTGGACAGAGTCCAGGAACTGGTCGCACAAAAATTATGGATATCGAACAAAAAATCCTAGACAGAGGGAAACCCTCACAATTCGAGAGAAGGGATGGAGAGATACATATGCAAACAAAAATATGTGAGACTGACAACTTCACAGATAGAGGGAGGAAAAATGTTAAAGTAAAGTCGACAGGACATGCTCCACCAAGGGCAGAGGCAAAAACTGAAGGGAAATGGCAACACAAGCGACACAGCACAGACCAAAGTGACAGATTGCCTGATGATAACTTGTTTGATGATGACGCTGTCGGCAATCAACTTTCGGAATACCTTTTCACCAGTAAAACCCTTAAGTTGATGGACAAGGCTCTAGTCAGAATTCCCGATTTTGACCCCCACAATAAGACTATGGATATCCACACACATATCGCGACAGTGGAAGAGGAGGCAATGATTAGAGGGCTGAGGAGACGGGATGAAAAAGCGAGTTTGTTGAAACGGACCTTACATAAAGAATATATTCCATGGGTAAAGTCACTACCACACACGGTTAGAAATGATTTTAAACAATTGAGCCTGGCAGTGATTCGGAAGTTTGGAGAATATTCGACACTCACTGAAGGGTTTTATGCTGTAAAATCGATGACCCAGGGCATGGACCAAGATCCACGTGACTACCTCGTCCAATTTAAAAGAGCGTATTATGCAGGCGATGTGAATCAATACCACGAAGGAGATAAAATGTTCAAAATTATGTTTTTTGAATCCTTGAGCCCAGAGATTACAGAAAGGGTGAGGATGGTTTTGAATCCAGAAACCGCATCCTTACGCCGCATAGAGAGCAAGGCGTACATGGCATGGGTATACAGAGCTAAGAATCATAATTCGGAATCAGAACACAGGGAGAGGGATGAGGAACCCAGCCTCTCAGAGAGGAATAAAAATCACCGAGCAGTCCCACAATGCAGGACGGAGCAGAAACGCACGCACCCATGGCAAAATAACCCAGAGAGAGGTTGGCACGAGAATGAGAGCGGCACAAAGCCGAACCTTCAGAGGAATCGCAGGAGGGGGAGGTTCAGAACAGAACCATACCAACACCCCATGCCACGACACACACAAGATCAAAATTACCCACAGGGATGGCGAAGTAACGATCCAAAAAAAATTTGGCACCCAAATGGGAGAAACACTGGGCCAAAAATGTACGAGAATCGCAGGAGGGAGAGGTTCAGAGCAGAACCATATCAACACCCCATGCCCCGACATGCGCAAGGTCAAGATTACCCACAGGGATGGCGAAGTAACAATCCAGGAAAAATTTGGCACCCAAATGGGAGAAATACTGGGCCAAAAATGTACGAGAATCGCAGGAGGGAGAGGTTCAGAGCAGAACCATATCAACACCCCATCCCACGACACACGCAAGGTTCAAATTACGCACAGAGATGGGAAGATAACCACCTAGCGGGAAGGTGTTACACAGACCGCGGAGGTATGGATGCGAACATTCAGGAGAATCGCAGGATGGGAGGTCAAACACAATCGATCCAATTCCGACCAATTCCTCCACCGGCTATACCAGGAGGGAATAGAGGAATAACACAGAATGCGGTCCAAATACGTGATGAACCATCCACAGTGATTGAGAGCGGGCAGCCCAAACGCGCCACGCACGCTGAAGTTTTGTTAAACCCGGAGCTCAATGTGAAATACAGGCAGGCTGCAAGTGACAGGGCGGGCAAAAACGTGGACAGTGCTCCCGTAAATGACGCGCGGATCGAATACAAGGACAGGGTTGCATTGAAGCGTGATCGGACAGTACAAAAACAGACAGCAGGGACACGCCCTGAGGAGCGCAGGCATGAGCCTTTGAATGGAAAATATCCAAGGGAAACCAAAAATTATGTGGATCGGAGTGCTAAAATGGAGATGAATGTCCATGACGTATCGGGAATGGTGTTGAAATCCAACACACTCGTAAAAACAAAGAGGGCAACATTACGAGGGACAGAATTAAATCGACACACTGACTCGGCAAATGTGCATGTAATCGCAGAGAGAGCGAATGCCTCGAACCAAGTGTCAAAGTGGGTTGTGTGCACGAATTCTGGTTATGTGCAGCACAATTTTTCACCACACACTCCCACGACGCGAGAGAGTGAGAGAGGAAACTACAAAAACGAACCCGAAAACCGTGATCGAATTATCAAAGTGATAAGTGGTAAACGAGGCAACATGAGGAAGGTAACGCATAAATGCGTTCGAAACCGCTACCTAGCGTTTCCCAGGATTTAACAAAAACAAAAATGAATATTCGTCGGAGTTATGATGTATGAGAACCGATGTAACGCAATATCGATGTTTAACGTTTGTTTAATTTTCTTTGCTCAATTCAAATGTAACCATATCAAGACTGTAATACGTGCACGCGCATCGTAAGAAATAACCGCCGAGAGTGAGGGCGGCTGATGGATTTATAACGAAAAAACAGGGCATTTACTTTGTTTAAAAATTCGCCAGTGGCCGAATCGACCACTGAAAATTTTTAAAAGGGCGGTTTGTTGGATCTATGCCCTGTTTTCCGTTATTAATATTAAGAATAATTAAGAAAAAAAAAAATTTGTTTTTATTATATCTATATATATATTTTTTTTAATAATGAGGACGGCTCACTTCTCCTCACGGGCACACCGGGAGTCCATGAGACATGGAGGGCGGTTGAAATGATAGGAATTCTGTCACGAAGAGGTCATAGACATCCAGACGGACAAAAAGATGTATGGACTAAACCTCCCAAGACATCTGGAGATGTACAGATAAGGTGCAGAGTGAATAACGGTTGAAACTTCGCGTTTTCTTAACGTTTTCCTCACCGAAAAGTAGAAACTTAACAAAGATAATTAACCAACAAACAATAATATTTTTACTATTATTATATGTTTCCTACTTACACGACCTTCCAAAAAAAAACTAAAGAGTACGAATTCCAGAAAGCTTAAGTGCATGTGCACTTAACCTCAGGACATAAAAAAATTAACTCAGAATAAAACACCAATCTCTGGAGAACTAAACTTGGCGAAGCCCAAAATAATAATGTGACGAGGATCATGGCGAATATTCATTAAACATAGACGAATGATAACCCCGATACCAAGACCGAAGGAACTCATAAAATATAATTCAAGAATAAATGTAACACACAGGACCACATAAATGTATTGCAAACATCTCCTCGACCACCTTTGTCTTCCAGCGGGGTCTGACCTCAGAATGACCCACCCAGGGTAAGCAAGGAGGGAGCAAAGGTCACAAAGGGGGGGGTTTGTGCTGACATTGGTTGTTTTCTCTCGCAAGAGACACGGAGAGGAGTGGTTGCTCGCGTGTTTGAGTTAAGCACGGCCGCCTTTGTCTCCCCGCAGCACAAACAGATAGCCCATGAATACTTGGAGGGTTAGGAAGGTCGCGAGGAGGGGACGCGGTGATGTCTGCTTATTCTCGCACTGTTTTAGGTTGTTTGTCTCTCGCAAAAGAAAGAGGAGGGTGATCGCGTTTTGAGCACAAACAGCAAGATTTGCACACGCAAGCAAAATAACATTCCCCACCCCTCCTCCCAGAATGGTTACACCGCTGGGTCTTTACTAATAAACACGCACACGACACACGAAACACACGAACGCAGATGTGTTCAACCCACAGAAAGATATATGACGGCCTTCAAACAACTCGGGAAGATTGAGTGGATTTTCTGAATATAAGCCGGGGAAAAATCCATTCAACTCAGATCGACAGGGGCTCTGGCCCCCACCACAGATCATCAGGGCTTCGGCTCCATCTCTTCTCGTCGCCGCCAACGAAAAAGCTTTTCGTCATACAGAAGGACGAGGTTCGCGCGGTGCCGAGGCATCGCCTGCCGCACACGAGTGTACGAGCCCAGCTCTCTTGCCGTGTCACCACGCCGAGGTGCATCGCCTGCCGCACACGAGTGTACGAGCCCAGCTCTCTTGCCGTGTCGCCACGCCGAGGTGCATCGCCTGCCGCACACGAGTGTACGAGCCCAGCTCCCTTGCCGTGTCGCCACGCCGAGGCGCATTGCCTGACCACGCAAACGAGCGTGGCCGCGCCGTCAGTCATCGTACGGGGTCAGCCGAGGGAGGAGTCGGAAAGCGAGCCGCTCACCCTCTCACCGCAGCTGCGCAAGCCAGAGAGTCCTTCTCCGAAAGTCGTTCGTACCCACAACTTCCCCCACCAATAGACCCACACACGCACGCATAGACGCCCCACTCACCTGTGAGACTATCCCATCTAGTCCACCCTTACCATCGTATCAACCCTAGTCAATTATCAGAAGACTGAATATCAACTACATGAACCATCAGCTGGCCATGAGGAATCGCGGCCCATCGAGTGATTAAGAGTCCGTCGGTTATAAGAGTGAGGTTATTCTCCTTGCCTTTTTCTTTTGTCCCGTTCATCGCATAGGCGATCAATAGATTCGTCGAGGCAAACTCAAACTCTCGGAATCCTCATTACGAATCGACCCATATATATATAGAGAGAATATCTTGTCAAATCGGTTTTCTTTGTCAGAGAATCTCGCTGAGGAATTAATCAAAGCAGAGCCGATATACCCTCTCACCACACGCATCCACCCACCCTTGTCTCAAACATTTTGTTGAAAAGGATTTTAGACTTGCCGATGAATCTATTGACATATACCTTCGCCTCTGGGATACAATAAGTGCTTTTTATTACCGCCATATGAAGTGTGTTATGCTTGTTATCAAACTCGGCCAGTCGCCGATTGTGATCGATACATGGGTGAACTAATGAAATGCCTGGTGGAAAGGTAGAGGTTACGACTGTTAGGAGGGTTTTGAGTTATTCAATTTAGCTAAATACATAGTCTCGCAAATGCATAAGTGTTTGGTTATTCATATTAATCGAATGTATAGTCTCGCAAATGCATAAGAGTTTATTCATTCATTTTAGTCAAATGCATAATATCGTAATTGCATAAGAATTTTAGTTATCCATATTAATCGAATGCATAATATCGCAAATGTATAAGAGTTTGGTTATTCATGAATTATTGACGCATGTTTGACCTGCATGCTAGAATGTCACATGTTTGTTTAGAATAAATTGCTTCACACCAACTGTTCGAGTGCTTCTTTCCAAGTCCATGCAAAACTGTCTTATTCTTGACAACTGTATCCTGTGATGAGATCTGAACCTGGAGAATTAAAATAAATAAACACACTAAGATAATCGGTAAACGTTTAATCGATGATAATCGTGTTATCCTGATTGATATAACTCTGGTTAAACGAAGCTGAGCCTAATTATCACAACTGCAAACATTAACATAATCGCAAGCATCCGCATAATATACTACGATTATCTCCGTGATTATCATAATTTATGCATATAATTACACGCATTATCATAATTTATGCATGTTAATACACACACTATCATAATTAATGTGATTTGCGCATTTTTCGGAAAATTATTAATTTTTATTATTTTTATCAAAATTTCATAACCCGACACACACAACAGGTTAGTGGTGAGAGTGAGTGGTGAGGGTGAGTGGTGATTGGTGAGTGGTGAGGGTGAGTGGTGAGGGTGAGTGGTGAGGGAGATTGGTGAGGGAGGTTGGTGAGTGGTGAGTTGTGAGGGTGAATGGTGAATAGTGAGTGGGAGTGGTGAGTGGTGAGGATGAGTGGTACGGGTGAGTTGTGAGTGGTGAATGGTGAGGGTGAATGATGAGTACAGTCAATATGCACTGCTGTTATCATACCAGGTACCACCACCACAATATGTACTCCTCTCATCATAGCAGATACCACCACAGCAGTATGCACTGCTGTAATCATAGCAGGTTCCACCACAATATGCACTGCTGTCATCATAACAGGTACCAACACAGCAGTATGCACTGCTGTAGTGATAGCAGGTACGACCTCAGTCGGTATACATTGCTGTAGTGATAGTAGATACTGCTATCGAGTTGGTAGATACTGCTATAGTAAATACTAAAACAGTCAGTATATACCGCTACAGTCAGTCAATACTGCTACAGTCAGTATATACTACTATACAGTCAGTACATACTACTATACAGTCAGTACATACTACCACGGTGAGTGGCTACTAGAGTCAGTAGATACTATTATAGAGTGAGTAGATACTGCTATAGATTTTGTAGTTACTACTATAGTCAGTGGATACAACTATAGAGTCAGCAGATACTATACAGTTAGTCGTTACGAGTATATAGTCGGTAGATACTACTGTAGGCCCAGTAAATACTACTATGGTCAGTAGTTATTACAGTCACTAAATACTACTACACAGTCAGTAGCTACTACTGGCTCAGTTGATACTACTGTACAGTCAGTAGATACTACTACAGAGTCAATAGATACCACTTCCTCTGTTGTATGTAAGGTGTTGTTAGTATATATACCTACGAGGGGTAAAGATATTTTTTGAGGGGGGGGGGGAGACCGCAATTTTCGGAAACCTTTTGACATCAACTATTTACCCCACACTTTCTACAACTTTTTGGACTTGTGAAAGCCACTTATATATTTGTTGGTGGAGAAATGTACAAACAGCCCACCGGGCTTTGACAATACCTTAGTATCTGTGTATATATATGTAAGGTTTTTAAGAAATATATATTTTCACCCGGGCAAAGCCGGGTACTTCCGCTAGTAAAAATATAAAACAATTTATTGTTTTATATAAAAAAATATCAAACAATTAATTTTATTATTATGAAATAACAAAAATATAAAACAATGTAAACAATTTATTTTTATTACTAAATAATAAAAATATAAAATAATAGTTTTATATTTTATTATTAAATAATAAAAATCTAAAATAGTTTTATATAAAAACATTAAACAATAAATTTTTTTATAATTTTATTATTTATTATTTCCCTACTACGTGACTTTACCGAAAGAACCAAGAATATGAATCCTCGCAGTCACGAAAGCTTTAAATCAAAGTTTAAGATCTCCGCGCTCTCTGCAAGTTTTATTGTCACGGAGCTCTGCTGTTGTCATCACAGGGGGGCGCTGCGTAGCGTCAATTACAGCACATTCACACGTCGCGTTTGCTTGTAATCACACGCACACTTACACACGAGTTCTTAGAATCATGTAAGCTACGTAACTACGTTATTCTGAATGCTTAAATATACATATTAAACATTTAATATGCTTTTATAGACTTTTTATAGCTTTAAATACTCGAATTATTTACGTCAATAATGATAATACAGCATTTTTACCTTTCATAACTACTTTTGATTCAAGTCACACTTACAAACAAGTTTTGAGAAATACCTAAGCTATAGAACTATGTTGTTATAAATGTTAACATTCGCAGCTTAAATCCAAAATACGTTATTAAAGATTTACCTCAGAATGCCACAGAGTTGTGTTACATTCTAAAACACGTAACTCTACCTGGACAAGTTGTAACCTTACACCACTGTTCCCTACCTCACAGCACAGTAAATGTAATCAGCACAGTGACTTTACCTCACGTGCCTGTACGCAAGAAGTAAAACTTTTACCTCAGCCCATGTCTCACCGCCTCGCTGCTTAGCAACATCACTGCCGCCAATCTGATGTTGGTTTCCCGCCAAAATCAGGGGTCAGAGGGCAGGTGGGCGGGGCCTGAGGGCAGGTGGGCGGGGCCTGAGGGCAGGTGGGCGGGGCCTGAGGGCGGTGGGCGGGGCCTGAGGGCGGGTGGGCGGGGCCTGAGGGCAGGTGGGCGGGGCCTGAGGGCAGGTGGGCGGGGCCTGAGGGAGGGGGGCGTGTCCTGCGTGGGTCAGCGTTGAGCTCTGATGAAGCCACCTTTGGGTGTGGATGCAGGTCACAGTGTGATGATGGACCGCCTTGCTCCTCGGGAATGCAACGTGAACGTTCGTTGCGATCACAGATCGCGGACGGTCGTCCAACTTCTCTCAATGGAACAACCAAACACAGCCACGGATTGTTCTCTCTCTCTCGTGCGCGTATGTGTCAACAGGGGCCGTTCATAAGTGACGTCACGCGATTTTGGACGATTTTTGACCCCCCCCCTCGTCACACGGCGTCACAAAAAGTCAGACCCCCCCTTAACTATGACGTCACAAAGCTCTGCCCATCCCTCCCCCCCAATCATATTTCCATTTTGAAAATAAAACATGCTTCAAATCGCTTTAAACTATTGTCATTGTAGTGCGTATTTAATGTGGCGCTGTACTCTGATGTTGTAGGAGTGTTGTTATAATAATTATAACAATTCTATATTTATTTAAAGTTGTGCATTTTGATGTGACGACACATTTCTCAAACCCCCCCCCCCCTCTCGTCACACATCGTCACAAATGTCTGACCCCCCCCCCCCCTCCCCCAGGTTCGTGACGTCATTTATGGACGGCCCTACAACTAACTTCTGTCAATAAAGCAACAGCAACACAGCCGCCTCTCTCTCTCGTGCCTCTGTTTCTAACGACGTCCTCATCCACTCCCCGCTCGCCTGCCTTACCCCACACACCCGGCCTGCACCCCTCAGTCAGAACTGTGTCTCCATTCCTACCCTGCCTCGTCTCTTTCCCTACCACCACTCAATTCTCAGTCATTACAATAGCATCCTGATGAGTTTTTTAATAGGAGGGGGGGGGGGGGTTTCCCAGCTCTGATAACATATGCCACATGTACGGCATGTTAGTGTGTGTGTGTGAGAAGCTCGTGTAGTGCCTAATGTGCAATGTAAGTGTGTACGTAAAGGTGTACTGCATGTTACATGTAGCACTGTATACAGTGTGTATACTGCAATGTAGAGTATGAAAACACGTGTAAGTTCGCGTGTATGAGTTGAATGTGTAGTAGTACATGTACGTCAGGAGATGTGATGGTAGCAGCAGGCTGCAAGGCTAGGCAATGCATCGTAAAAGGTGATAACTACGGCAGTGAAACACAAAACATAACGATACTCAATGATATGAAAATAACAAAGTCTACTAATTGAAGGTAAAATGATGATACGAATTAAAATAATTTTATATTTTTAACTTGATTATAAGTAGACATCGGTAGCAGCAGCATAGTGCGCCAGCCAATTCCAACAATTCAAGCAGCATGGTGACATTTGTAAACTTATTTATTGACTAGGGTCCTGAGGCATGGCTAATGTGCGCCCACGTGCAAAGTGAATTAAAGATGTTTTTAAACCCGCTCCTGTGTCTGTGTTTCTCTCTCTCTGACTCCGCAATATTTGACCACGTTTTTCTCTCCCATGTAAAACTGTCATCACTACACTCCCGACCATCGCCAATTGGCAACTCCGGGTTCAGCAGACTTCGTGCAGACCCAGAATCATGCTCCCTGCAACAGTGCAGAAGATGGCCCTCTCCAGGCAAGGGGCAGGCTTCCACGTGGCGTCAGGCCGCATCTTCTGTGTGCTGAAAGAGGATAAAAATGATAAAATAAATCCGATCAATTATGTTAATGGCGTCCTCACAGCAGCCTGGCTGCCAGCGGTTCCTCGCTGGGCCGCACCCTCGCCGGCACCTCGTGGCTTCCTCTCCGCTCTTTACGATTGGCGCTGCTCCCCTCCCGCATCTCTTGCCTGCCCCCCACGCCCACCACGCGTCCTCTTGGTGGCCCGGCTGCCGGCGGTCGCCTGCCGGGCCACGCCGGCGCCGTGCGAATTCCTCGCCATCCCACGTGGCCGGATGGGAGGTCGAGCTCCTGCCCCTATGGGGAGTCTTCACCGTGTCAGTATGCCGGCCAGGGAAGATTCGTGTCCATGACAAGCGAGCTGGGCTGAAGCTGCACCTTTTACCTCGTCGTGGGCCCGGCCGGAACTGCGCTGCTGCACTGCACAGACGATGTGGACGTCTGTGGACTGCGGTGGCCCCCTTCTCTCTCCTGGCTCCAGCGCATCGCTCACCACCCTTTGTCTTCTCAATACAACGATGCCTCATTACTTTTTCAGATCCCCAAGCTTTCTGTCACCCCCCCCCCCCCCCCCCCCCAGCTGCGAACAGGCCTATCAAAACCCCTCCTTATCCATCCATATTGTTTAACTGTCATCAAAAGTACACCAGCACTTTACAATAACCCAATTCTTCATTTAATTCATCAAGCTATATACGATTTTAGAATTGCTGTAAAACACCTTCGTAAAGAAGCTATATAAATCTAATTAAGATAGATAAGAACCGTGATTGGACCAGCCAAACATCACCCAACTATGTCGATGGAGAGGCCCTTGAATATGTGGAGCAATTCCCTGTTGACAAAACTCCTTATCTTATCCATCATGCTGTATGTGAGCGTATGCCAGCGTTATTGTTAAGTGCATTGATGCATCGTGGGTTAAGTTTGTCTCCTTTTTGCGCAGGAGATCTACTATAAAGAAGAAGTGACAGATGTGTCCAGGTACATTGCCGTCAGCTGTGCCGCTTAAATTAACTACAAATCGGCGTTTCCTGGTTCTATCGCAGTATTGTATCCTCAAGGTAACGTGTTACTGATAATAAATGTTTCAGTGCTAAGGACAATGCTGATGATTATGGACACGGATTAAATGATAGAATTTGGAAAATTACAAAACGGATTGTCTCACATTTTGTTAAATCCAAGTCCACATCTTAGAGACGAGTTGCGCAACCAAATCACTCGAAATCGTGTGACTTAGTCACCTGCAGCTGCTTTGTCAAAATCTGTGCACAACAAAACACAAGTCTCAGTGACTAAAATGTCTGCCCCCTTGTCTGGTTACCACAACCCCCCACCTGCATCTCAATTGTAACTTTATCACAATTCGGAACTGTGCAGCGCGTGATGATGCAATACGTTGCTATGATTCGCTAAGGAGATCGATGCTTGAAAGTAGTCTCGTTACACTGTGAGCAAACTGTTGCAGAGACGTCCACGTAGAAGCGATTCAGTTGCATACACCCGAGTTGCCAAGTTGCACGCAAATGATTGCTTGGGTGTAAGACGAACTTAACTTATGTCAAGTTGTATTTTTCACAGAGCACAGTTCGTATCGATTTGAACTGTTGGCTACGTACAGTGTGAAACAAGTTCAACATAAGTACGTGAATTATTGATCCCGTATCCTAACCACAATGCCATACGCTGTCCATGTACAGCCCTTTTGTCAATCCACTGTTTGATGAGGGCCGCCGCACGCTGTGCAGGTCGTGGGGGTTATTTGGCCACGCTTCAGGCTACACAATAGTCGTGTGGTATGGGTACGGATTTGAGGAATTACCTCTGTGCTTAAAGATTGGAACTGTAAAGCAAAGTTGTGACAAAATTAGCATTTTTTTATTTTTACAGTCCAACGTCGCATATTCGACTCGCTTGGAGACTGAATCATTGGTGGCTATGTGAAAAAGTCGGATGTTATGTGAACGTTTTTAGAACCTGCCAGTTGCATTTTTAGGAACAAATAGGCTGCTCGCCACCAATGAAGTGCAAACTTTTGAACGTGGGGAAATGTTTTATTGTACTTCAGAGATAAGCAGCTGTATGCTAGATTAAGAATATGTGAGTGCATGCGATAAGGTAAGATATACAAACACCTTTAGAATGTGATCTTTGCACCCTGCACAGTTACTGCTGAACTAGATGTGGGCAGTTTTGTTAGGTCGGACATTGTAAGAATAATTAGACCAATTGTTATTCTTTCACAATTACAACAATATTCGAAAAAAAATATTTAAAACACGAATAGACGGCGACCTGAAACTCACAATCTCCCGCGCAAAAAAGAGTCTAGTTTCCATGAGGATTACTGTGCCACCACAGCTATGATGGATAATTATTTTTTCTTCAGTAACCTGCATAAAGGCCACTACTGATGTGCACTATTCATTGCCTCGTCAAAAGCCTTTGATACTTTTGACCATGATATTCTACTCACACGACGCAGTCAACTAACATTTTCAGACAGTATAATAAAATGGTTTCAGAGGTACCTCTCAAACCGTTCTCAAAAGGTACATCCTGATAACTTCTCGTCCAAAAATATTTAAATAGCAAATGTTGTTCCACAAGGTTGGGTGGCTACTGTGACGCTGCATACAGATCAGCTACTAATGTAACACTGAACAGACTAAACCCCATTTGTCATTCTAATCTTCGATTTGTATTGGATGTACTATACTTGACCCACCAATTTGACCTCGACTTAAAATCCAATCTCACGTGACTTGATGCAAGTCGAAATCTACATTGGGCCCTGTTTATCCGTAAAATCCTTCTGGGAAATCTGTGCTATATTTAGCTAAATCATAAAGCCTGCTGTCAAACCCAAGAAACCTAAGACATCCATATAATTGCCTGTTAATTATTCCAACAACGAAAATTGAAATAGGTGACAAAGACTTTGCCGTTGCAGCCCCAACGTTTTGGAGAAACCTTGTTTAATTCCTTAACATCATACATCTTCCTTCAATAAACGTCCTGAAGCAGAATAATCGAGCTGGTTTCAGCCACATTTGCAAATGTGATTAGAACTTTGATCCATATCCATGTATCGATAGTTCAATATTCATGTACAATTTTATTGAGAGACTATGTGCTGTCTTGGTGTGAAGAGGGTCTAAACATCCATAGCAATTAATATCCGATTGTAATTTGTTAGTTAGAAATCGGAGGTGCGGGGTGAGGACAACCAACCAAACACAAACATCAATTATAAATAAATTAGTTTTCAATGTACGTCAGATCCAGACGCCGATATCTTTGTTCTTTCAGAATGCTTGTCTGAAGAAAAAATTGGCTGCAGCTAAACCCGGGCAAGACAGAGTACATGTTAGTTGGTTCTCCCTGTGTCCAAAGGACGCAACCTCGGTATGCGCTTGCAGGTCGCAGCTACGGTCATAGCAGGTCTCTACCACTTCCGAACAATCCGATGATTGTGCCCATTCCTCTACCCCAGACCTCGAAACATCAGTTAACTAGACGATTCGTTGGTAATCACAACCATCCTCAAAATACTGATTGTAATTAGTGGCAAAACGACTAATTTATATATTTACGCGATCTAACCCAAATATACCTCTTATAGATAATATTGGTCGCGAAAGTCTTCGTGTTAAACTGCTTTCCATATAATTTATTTTATTGATCATATTTACGACTTGAATTGGTAGACATGTTTTGGCGCGATTGCAATTTACTTTGATCAGTCGGGGTTATCCGCCGAGATCGTGAACGCCCTGTATTTTTTATGTTATTTCATATATTTAACGCTTAATATTTGCTGCTTTTACGAAGTCTAACGAGCTCAAATGTTCTACACATATTCGTCTCGCGTGAGAATTCAAGATTATATTCAAAGAACTGATCCAGGTTCTTTAAATGGCCCTCTTCGTATTTATTACTTAATTTTTATCAAAAAAAATCATACTTTGCGCCCCGCCCCCCATTTTAAATCACGGATGGTCGCGCCCAGTTATGAGGGGAAACGTCGCATCCAATCAGAGCGGCTGCTCTACTTGGGGAGCCTCTGACCAATGAAAGGCGAACTTATGTCGCCGCTCGTCATGGTGCCGGAGCGGCCGCTGTGATTTCCTATTCCTTAGCGCGAGACCAACAATAATAATAAATACTACGATTGCTCTTGTTAAAATAATTACATAGTTATAAGCCTAATAAATAGTAATATTATTTGCTTTGCACCACCCATATCTACGAGCTGAAGGCAACCTGGTTAAGCTGAAGTTGAGTGAGCAGGTGAAAACTGTGAACATGATTTTTTATTAAATACCGTAATGTTATCGCTATTTTAATTGGCAAATACTTTAAATTAAAGTGCTTAATCTGTTCAAGTCGAATACATTATTACAATATATGCTGTTGTGCATATGTGCGTATTCATATAGCATTGTAGTCTGTGTCTTGCCGGCTTCCATACAATGCAGTACTTAATGATCGCAAATACGACAATTAAACGCTTTATACTATACGTATTATCTTGTTAAAAATGTAATTTCACTACATTGAAGTCGGGGTGATCATTATTCTAAATTCTAATAGGCGTGCTTTGTGCTGGGTGCTATGAATCCTTCATTACCCAGACTGTTGTTGGATAGCAATGCGCATGCTTTCATTTATTGTAGGGTCAAGGGTTGACATAGGCAAGCCATCATTGCCATCTCTACAGCGTCATAAAACAGGTACAATCATCATCAGGTAAATGAAATAGCGACATAGAATATAACCAGAAAACTATAGACAGACATATAAGCAGACAGATATCTTACTCCCCTCCCTTCGTACTCATTGACATGTAAATGTTTTCCCTACCCCCTCCCTCTCTCTGCCTCCGCCCCCCTCTGTCTATTTAAGGCCACCCCACAGAGACGATCACCTCTCTCTGTACCTGGGTTGCTCTCTCTATGTATCTTGGTGATATCTGTCTGCTTATATGTCTGTCTATAGTTTTCTGGTTATATTCTATGTCGCTATTTCATTATACCTGATGATGATTGCTTGTGTTGCAATCAAAACGTCGTATGCTATTATTTAATTTATTATTTTATTTTTATACGTGACTTTACCGAAAAAACCAAAGAATAATTCCTGCAGTCACGAAAGCTCCAAAATTAAGATTGAACCACTTCTACGGGGAAGTTCCAAGTTTACCTTTTTCTCTCTCTCTGGGTTTCTTGTTCTCTCTCTCTGCCTGTATATTTAGTGTAATTTTCTCTGTCTACACTCGTTTTGTATCGTTTTTAGGTTCTGCTCTGTCTGTGTGTCTCCGTTCCTCTTTTTTTTATGTTTTGTCTTTCTTTGGAATTTTCACACTTAAATTCTAACTTAGCAATCTTTGAAATACGTAATCGACCAGGCAATGCGTTAATTGTGTGTTGACCGACTCTTTGTGTCGTTTTACATAACATTTCGATACTTTGCTAGGTTATTTAATTTAGTGTGTTCTGTCTCCCTCTAAGCCTGCTTACCTTACTCCCCTCCCTTCGTACTCATTGACATGTAAATGTTTTCCCTACTCCCTCCCTCTCTCTGCCTCCGCCCCCCTCTGTCTATTTAAGGCCACCCCACAGAGACGATCACCTCTCTCTGTACCTGGGTTGCTCTCTCTATGCATCTTGGTGATATCTGTCTGCTTATATGTCTGTCTATAGTTTTCTGGTTATATTCTATGTCGCTATTTCATTATACCTGATGATGATTGCTTGTGTTGCAATCGAAACGTCGTATGCTATTATTTAATTTATTATTTTATTTTTATACGTGACTTTACCGAAAAAACCAAAGAAGTGTTGTAAGTCGTCAGTGGTTGTTAAATATGGCCTCTGCCATGGGAATGTGGGATTTCCACTGGTGGAAATGAGCACCGCACAATGCCAGTAGGAGCATAGAGAACTTGTCAATCCACTGCTGGTTGTGGAGGCCATTTGACATACTTCACCCCGCCTGGTCAGTGTGGATTGGTAAAGGCGGGCAGCATAGATGTGTAGTACAACTGCATATAAACACAACGTGGCCCAACAGCAAGGGATTGCCCAGGTTGAGTTCTGCTTGGCTTTCAGGGTCTCACCAGATCAGCCACATCTTCAAGTCAAGGTGATTTATTTGTAGGCGTTGAGGGTTATAGTGTTGCTGTTCTTAACAGTTAACATCTCGCGCCTGCATATTTGGCGTTTGCATGTTCTCCTGGAAATCTGATATTAACTTTGCATATGCATCAATAGAGAGACGATTTCTCCTTTTATTTCTTTGCTAGACTTCAACATTACATAAGCTTACTATATGCAAATGACCAGATTTTACGGAGTAGTCTTATTTAAGCTAATGACAATGAGACTAAAACGGGAAAAATATATAATGTGCACGTTGCCAATCAATTCATTTCCTTTCATTTTTAAATACCTCTTTAAATGTTAATTTAAAACAAAAATGCATCGAAATATTTTTTTTTTGGTCCCTTTGGCCTCAGCCCAAAATTGCAGGTATTCTAAGTGTTTGGGAATTTGCTAAACAAAGACATTTCATCCCACTTGAGACGGTTTCAGTGCCGCTTCAGCAGTGAACTTTGTTGCTTGATAATTAGCTAAACATTTACTTCATCCGAGGTTTTATTTAATTCCTCACTTCCATTAAATATAGAAGCAATTAGGAATTGTGAAGTCAGTACCACATGAAGTGTAAAAAAAATATATATTTGAATTTCAACTACATTTTGGCAGGATAATTACGCTCCCTTAAGTGTTTAAATAGCTCAAATCATAGAGTTTAATTAACAATGACAATTGTCACCAAAATAAGGTGAGAAATTCTGCGGAAGTAGAAACAAATACTTTTAATTCAATTTGGGACGATTTAAATGCTGCTTTAAAAGTAAATATCGTTGCTAGACGTAGCTAAAACTTTACTTTATCCAAAGTTTGAATTAAATTACAACATCGAAACAATTACAAATTGTGAAGTGCGTATTACAAGAAGTGCAAAAAGTTCTCGAAACATGTAATTTCATTTTAATTTCAGCACAAGCATTACGCTCCCAGAAGCATTTAAATAGCTCAAATCAAATAGCTTCGTTAATTTTACGGACATTTTAAAGCAAAATAACGTGAGAAATTCTGGTAAAGTAGAAAATGCCGGAGATTGCTGAACAACGTATTTCCATCAACAGATCACAAGAGATTTAGTTTAGTTATCAACAGCTAACTGCAAGTTTCAATGCTGACGGTGAGAAATTTATATCAACATCAAGTGATAAGCCCTAAAACATGTCTATGCTGCCAAACGTTTAATTGCCATTTATTCTAGAATCAAGATGGGTACAAAGCAAGAAACGCCAAGTCAGCGACAGAAGGCTTGATTAAGAAAAGCAGTCCAATGAAAAGAGAAAGGAAGCTGAAACATTATCGCCAAAAGGCAAACTGGAAAAAAGCGTGCAGCTTGCCATGCCAAAAAAGCTTCGGAACCACCGGAGCATCGAGAAAATAAATTAGAAGCCATACGATCACACGTCAAGCCATGGGGATTGCAGAAAAAAACTCCAGAACAGAGTGTCAAAAGATTAGCATAACAAAGAGAACGTCAAACATCACTGATTGCACAGGAAGGACCTGAAGAGAGCAGGGGCGGTTTCTTCATTAGGGCAATTGGGCGACGAACCACCAATGTCATTCAACCACAGAGTCACGCTAGCCGTCACTGTCAGCCTCTGGATATAGTCCAATCAGCGTCATGTCACGTTCTGTGGAGTACCGTCTCTTTTTGGGCGATTTCACTACGGCTGAGAATCGCCCCGAGTGGCCCCATAGACTTACATTCAAAGATGTTTTTTTTCGAACGGGGGCGCTGCAATGCATTCTCTATGGCTTCCGGGAGGGCATGCACTAACGTGCTTACGTCATCATACGTGCTAACGTCATCATACGTAAGCACGTTTCATCCAACAATATAATTTATCGCCACCTAGTGGAATCTTTAATAAAATAAACTTGAGTGGTTTCTTTTAATAGTGAGTATAGAAACAAACAAGATGTATTGTAAGAGTCACTTTATTTTTCATTAATATTAAAGAAGTGAAGTTGCCTTTACATGCTTAAGCTGTTAATTTATTCATTGCATGGGTGGACCTTATCCTTATCAATCATCCAGACATTTGCCCCCCCTGAGAGATTTTGCAGGAGCCGCCACTGGAAGAGAGTCGCTGCCGTCTAGAAGATTATTCACAGCGCCATGCCACACAAAGAACAAATGAGTCGGTAATCTGATAGTCCAAAAATTGTAAACACAATGACAGCGCAGACTCATTGCAGCCGCGGATATTGGATCCTTTGATTGACAAATCAAAGTGCTTACTGACAAGGTTCACGAGGTACGTCAGAATCAGTGATTTCCTAACCAAGTGAGTCATTGAGGCTGAATTCTGCGCAAATTCCCGACTAATTTCTATTGCAGCTTTCACAAAAGTCAAGTCTGTTGTTGTGTGATCGATACAGACGCCCTCTGAATCGCAACTATCAGCTTCCCCCAGCGAAATCCTATTGGAACAATCTAGATCAGGGGCAAGTCCTCGATAAATTGCCGTTCTATCCCAAGTTCAACAGCTCCTCATATCCCGCATTATTCCCCTCATCAAAATCCTCAAAATTTGGTGCATTTTATGTGCAGTATGGATTCAAACGCCAGACCATCCTGTTCGCTCAAGACTCTTCGAAGTGAGTGAGCGTTAACTGAACATGCTGCTGCGATCTCCAGAAATGGCCGGAAATGTTCTTGTCAAGGATGAGGTGGAAAATCTTTACATCACCAGTTCTCGATTTCGACAGAACGTGTAAGTAGGATCCTGAACTGGCTCATCAACAACAATCCACTCTACAGAAATGTCCTGCACATTACCGATGATACCAATCTGCAGCAAAACGCAATTGTGCGACAAGAGAGAGCGGAACAAGAAGAACTGTTTGAACTCGATGCTTACTTCAGGATCAATGATCATTCCCGACTGATTCGTACTTCATGGAACCAAGCTAATGCTGGTTTCTTGAATAATTCCTCAGCTGGAACACAATGAAGTACCATGGAACTCTCATCAATTGTTGAGTCCCGCTTGTTTCCATCATCGATATGGAGCAATAACATCTACAACCAAGTGCTGATTGAAGGCAACAATTTGTACTAAATAATTAGAATGCTGGTCGCTGTGCCCAACATCAACATACCAGAGTTCAGCTTCCTGGACGTAAAAAACTTCGATGTCATCCAGATCGACTTCATCATGTTCTACGACTCGTTCTCAATAGTGCATGATAATGCTCCATCAACTTTCATAAATCTGGATGACAAACGGAACATTCCAGAAATTGGCTTCAAGTTGCTGAACGGTTTGAAACAGCTGTTCAATCATCATGGTGCTGGAATTTTGATAGCAAACTGCAAATGCTATGCGGTGATCCAGAATGGTGACAAATATCATTTCTGTGATTCACATTCTTGTGGAGCAAAGGGAACAACATCAGCGAACAGACCAGAATAAATCAAATTAATCTACTGAATAAAAGTGAGTGGTTTACTTTCGATATTAGTTTAAATTTCTTTATGCAAGCCACCCACTTGATTAAAATTTAATCAATTTTGGGGTCAAAATAATTTATTTTCGACGTTTGAATGCAAATAAAAGTGTGTGCATTGAAAAACGAGTTTTTTTTCCCTAATTTCATTTTTGTTGTTCTCTGTCCCCTGAACCGTGCCCGTTATGTTGGAATATGTGCTGATGCCTACTTCATTGTGTGGTGAGTCTATGGGGTCTCTCTGATGAGTCTATGGATTTCAGTGTTGTGAGTCTACGGGTTTCTATGTGAGTCTATGGGTTTCTGCACGGTGATTATATGGGGTCACTCTGATGAGTCGATGGGTGTCTATGTGAGTCTGGGTCTCTGTATGGTGAGTCTATGGGTGTCAATGTGAGTCTATGGGTCTCTGTATGGTGAGTCTATGGGTGTCTATGTGAGTCTGGGGGTCTCTCTGTGAAACTATGAAAGTGTCAATGCATGGGCTCGTTAATGTGCATCGTGTAGCAGATGGTGTTTTCAGGTGTTGGTGGGTTGTGGTCATTGTAGTAATTCATCGCTTTGTTACAATGTCGCTTTGTTATGAAACGGTATATGGGCAGCTCCACGAGGAGTTTATTTCTTTAACCAGTTAAGAGTGAGATGGTGAGTGAATGTTTGAAATGGAGCACGAGCGAATTATTAGGTGAGTGGGTGGGTGAGGTAATTTGAAGGTGAGGTATGTGAGGGTGAGGTCAGTTGAGATGGTGGGGATGAGGTGAATTGAGATGAAGTGAGTTGAATTGAGGTGAGATGAGGTGTGTGAGACGGAGGTGACATGAGATGAGTTTACAAGAGGTTTTTTGAGATTAGGTGAGTTGACACGAGGTTAGATGAGACGGACTTTGACCAGCAACCCCTGGCGCTGAGACGTCGGCACTTACCAGGGTGCGTCTTGTGACATGCATATGTGAGCGAGTGGGATTGTGCATGAGAGAGTGATATGGTGGTTGATTGAGTGCGTGGGTGAGTGAATGAGTGAGTGGGTGAATAAGTTACTAAGATCCTGAGTGAGAGAATGAGTGAGCAAATGACTCAGATGGTGGGTGTCTGCATGATTTACTTAATGCGTGAATGAGTAAGTGGGTGCATTAGTTCCTGAGATTGTAGGTGGTTGAGTGAGATAGTGGTGAGTGATAAGTGAGTTGGTGGGTGAGTGAATGAGTGAATGAAGCGGTAATTGAGTGACAGAGATGGCGAGAGGGTGAAACAGTGAGATGGTAGGAAAAGTGAGTGAGATGAAGAGTGAGTGAATGACGAAGTGAATGGATGAGTGGGTGAGATGGTGAGTAAATGAGTTGAGGACAGGGTGCGATGGTGTAGTTTGAGTCCCTGTCTCTCTGTGCCTCTTTCTCCCTGTACTCAATTCCGTTATCGATCCTTATTCCTCTTTGGACCCTCTACTGGATAAAGATTTCCTGTACATTGAACAGCACTGCCCATAGACTCAACACTGCCCATAGACTCAATGCTGCCCAAAGACTCAACACTGCCCAAAGACTCAACACTGTTCATAGACTCTACACCAGGGGTCCTCAAACTACGGCCCGCGGACCACATGCGGCCCGCCGAGGACATTTATCCGGCCCATGGTCACTAATTGGGCTGTGCTTGTGAGCACTAATTGGGCTGCGCTGGTGAGCAATAATTGGGCTGCGCTGGTGAGCACTCATTGAGCTGCGGTGGTGGGCACTGATTGGGCTGCGGTGGCGAGCACTGATTTGGCTGCGCTGGTGAGCACTGATTGAGCTGCGGCGGTGGGCACTGATTGAGCTGCGGCAGTGGGCACTCATTGGGCTGCGCTGGTGAATGGTTCAATGGGCCAATTGACTGGACTTGCCCCCCAGGCCTAAGGCTGCCAGCCCTCCCTTGGCTGCGCTTGACTGGCTCTCCCTCCCTTAGCTCCCTCACTTTCCCCTCGGCTCCACTCCCAGTGATATTCCTGTGTGCTGGGGATATAGATCCCCAGCACACGCACCGCTGAGTAAATGATAGAGGGGTAATAACAGAGTGATCTCTGATCTTTGGAGGGGCTGCCTGCTGTTTTCCCGTGCTGGTCAGTGACAGACAGCCGAGGAGTAGGAAACCCAATTTAAATGACAGTAAGTGCATTTATAATCTGATTGCTATTCAGTTGTATGACATTATATGTTGTATGTTGTGTAAGCCCCGGTTCATACTGTTGCGATCTCTGAGCAGTGCGAGTTCAGCCATATGCTTGTATGGCTGAACTTGCATTCGATTCGGAAGAAAAAAGGCACATGTGCCTTCTTTTTTCCTGCAGTGGAATGGGATCGCATGGGTCTTCTCCCTCATGCGATCAGATTCCTATGCGAGTTCGCAGATCGCACTGCGATCTGTGAACAAAACTGCAGGTGTAATTAACCTTTTAATGGCACCCGCACCAGTGTGAGCCTGGGGTAAAAGCGGAGTTCCCCCAATCAGAATGCATTGATGGGCAGTGCAGTCTGTATGTCTCTGTGTGGGCAAAGTTATTGCTGGTATATTGTTTTTGTAGCGCTGTATATATATATATTGGTATTTTACTAATAGCAATTTTGACTCCCTAGGAAACAATGATGTCAAGAAAGAGAAAAATTGACTCGGAGTGTAGGATATTCAAAGAACAGTGGACTTATGATTACTTTTTCATGCAGTACAAGGAAAGAGATGTGTGTCTGATATGCCAGAATATAGTGTCTGTGTTCAAAGAATACAATTTACGTCGACACTATGAAACTCAACATAAAGATAAATATGATTGTTTGGTCGGAGAAGTGAGAAAAGATAAAATATTAAAACTGAAAAATACATTAACAACTCAGCAAAATAATTTTGTGAAGCAGAAGCAGCTAAATATTTAATCACTGCGAGCAAGTTTTCAATTTGCCAAGCTAATAGCGTGCACTGGCAGACCATTCGTGGAGGGAGAATTTGTTAAAGAATGCCTTCTTTCTGTTGCCAAAGAGATGTGTCCAGAGAAGGCCGATTTATTTAGTACAGTGAGTCTTTCAGGACCTACAATTACGCGGAGGATTGAAGAAATGGGAGACAATTTGCATCAGCATTTGCAAAACTCCACAAAAAAACTTTCCTATTTTTCCTTGGCACTCGACGAAAGCAATGATGTTCGTGATTCTGCACAACTTCTAATTTTTATTCGTGGGACGAATGACTATTTCGAAGTCACAGAAGAGCTTGCTGCACTGCAAAGCATCAAAGGAACAACTACAGGAGAGGCTATCTATGAAAAGGTTTGCCAAACTGTGAATGGTTTGGAGCTGAACTTGGCTAAACTAGCCAGTGTGACAACTGATGGTGCTCCTCGCATGGTGGGGTCTAAGAAAGGAGTAATTGCTCGCATTAACCAAGAGATAGACAAACATAACCATTCTCATCCAATAGCCATACACTGCCTCATCCACCAACAAGCGCTGTGTAGTAAATCACTGAAGTGAAAATTGTGGTATCTTGTGTTAACTTCATTAGAGCTCATGCACTAAACCACAGACAATTTCAGGAATTTATGTCTGAGCTAAATGTTGACTATGAAGATGTTTTGTACCACACAGAAGTCCGTTGGCTGAGTCGAGGGAGAGTTTTGAAACGTTTCTATGACTTACTTCCACAGATTACAGCTTTTCTGCTTTCAAAAAACAAAGAAGTACCAGAGCTCAATGATGCAGAATGGAAATTGCACCTTGCCTTTCTGACAGATGTAACAGAGCTACTCAACAGTTTCAATGTGCAACTTCAAGGAAAGGGGAAGCTCATCTGTGATATGCAATCACATGTCAAAGCATTTGAAGTAAAATTAGGCCTCCTCATCAAACAAGTGAAGGAGGAAAACTTCTGCCATCTCCCCACAACTCAAAATCTGTTAGCGGAAAAACCATTGGTTGCATTCCCAAACAAACATGTGTGAATTCACTGGAAAAATTGCAAAAGGAGTTCCAATTTAGATTTAAAGAGCTTCATCTCCATGAACAGGACATACAGCTTTTCCGTAACCCATTTTCTATTGACATTGAAAATGTGGATACAATTTACCAAATGGAACTGGCTGAACTGCAGAATTGTGACTCTCTGAAAGACGCATTAAAGTCAAGCAGCCTTCATAATTTCTATGCATCTCTCCCCTCTGAGACATATCCTCATCTCAGGAACCATGCACTCAAAATGGCAACCATCTTTGGCAGCACTTATGTCTGTGAACAGACTTTTTCCAGAATGAAACATTTGAAATCTCCAACCAGATCTAGACTAACGGATGCACACTTGCATCACTTGTTACGACTAGCAGTGACAAATATGGAACCGGACATTGACCATCTCATTAGCCAAAAGCAGGCCCATAGTTCCCATTGAAATACTGGCACGTTTGTTGATTTAACTTTACTTGTTCTTCATTTTAAATATTGTATTTGTTTCCGTTTTGTTTCTTCACTTCAAAAAAAGATATATGCAGTGTGCATAGGAATTTGTTCATAGTTTTTTTTTACTATAGTCCGGCCCTCCAACGGTCTGAGGGACAGTGAACTGGCCCCCTGTTTAAAAAGTTTGAGGACCCCTGCTCTACACTGACCCTGCCCAAAGACTCAACACTGCCCAAAGATTCAACACTGTTCATAGACTCTACACTGACCCTGTACATGAAGCAGCCTCACTTCTTACCCTCTTTCTTTCTCTATAGTAAAGCCTGACCTCTTCTCCATTACCCTATCTCGTTGTCATGGATACAATATAACATGGTTCACAGTGGTGTTCAATGATGGTACAGTAGATGATGGTACAGTAGACTGGTTTCTGGTCCGTTTGAAACTGAAATTATCTGGATGTGGCTAGGGGCCGGGTGGCCAAAACCCATTGGCACCTTCCAGTTTACAAGGGGGTTGACTGTTAGCAGTAGCACCAGCGGGAGAAGCAGCAGCAACAGTGGAGGAGGCAACGGCACCAGCAGGGGCAGCAGCAGCACCAGCAGCAGTGAGCTGAGCGAGCAGGGCAGCTCCCCCTGGGGTGGAAGCAACGACCCCAATGCCTGGTGTGAGGATCAGAAGGGAGAAAGCAGGACTCAAGATCCAGCCCACTGTAGGCCTCTTGGACTGATGTCTAAAACCTCGGTGCTGGTTTCCCAGTCCCGTGCATTGAATATGTGATACGGTTATTCAGGGACGTTTGTGGACTATCTCCAGTGCATGTGGACCGTAGAGTTGGTTTTGGTGCTGTGTGTGAAATAGTGAAACGCATAACGACCACCACTACAGAGACTGTGCGTGTTTATCGGGATTACACAGAGTCATAGGCGTTAGTGGGTTTAGATAGACCCGTGTGTCTGTGATGAATTGTGTGTTCTGGGGGTGTGCGGCCGCTTTGGTGGGACTACATACATTTCACCCTACTGTCTGTAACCTTGCCTAAGCACAGAAGTTAAATTGCTTCATCGCTTAAATGCCTGGTCCATATGTAAAGTAGTAACTTGGCGGGAGACGACTGTGACGGGTAGCACACCTTTTTATTAACACCAAACTGTTACACGGGTGGCAACTGCCACATAACCCACGAGGTTCCCCTGGCTACACTCGCACGGGCTCTTACGCCCCGTAGCTTCTCGGAATCCACCCGGCTGGGTTATTAGTCTCGACTCTGGATCCCGCAGCCTGGTCCCACATGGACGCCCAGGCCTCGGGTCCCACAGCCTCGCCTCTGAACCGCACAGGGTCCCGGCCCTGACAAGGACAGCGGGGCTAGGGGTCTCAGGGCCCTATCTCTTCAACTCCGTCTTCGATCTTCAGCTGGTAATAACTCCCCGAGTGCTCCAGCGCGTCCCCCTTTATAGTCCTTTATGCGGACGTCGCTGAGAGCACCCATCCCAGTTGACCAATCACTCAGCACGCTGCCCACGATCCTCTTTCCCATATCGTGTCTCCGCGCACAACCACGCACCCAGCGCCGCCCCGTGATCCATCACTGTCGGCGTGCGTCAACACCCCCACACTCGATGTAGCCACGCCCGGCGCGCGCACACACACGCCCCCACCTTGTCAGCGCGCACCGCCACTACACATAGATGCCGTTGCTTATTCCACATTGTGGAGCCGACCGGCCTGCAAAATAGTTCACCATGGTGGAAGTAATCATCAAAGACAATGCACCATCAGAGTATGAGAGCTCGGGGTAAGCATTTACACCATTGGAACCAATGGTGCGTTGTCTTTGAGTTGTGCGTCTTTTGGCGTCATCTGGTCCAACCCATGTGAGACTAGGCTCTAAGGAAAGCTGTCTAGGGTGTGGACCAATCAACTTCAAGGACAGTGCACATTATCAGAGTTATGTTTTTTGTTTGCATCATGACTGCAGGTATTGTGGTCTATGTAAACATGACTCCTTGTAAAAAAGGTGTCTGTCTCCGTTGTCCTTTATTGTGGTTCGTACAACTTTGCCCGCACGGCGTCTCGCTCAGAGTCTCCTCCACCTCCCGCTCGACAACCCCTCTGCTGCCGTCGCTCCCGCAGTCTTGCTGCTGGCTCCCGATGCAGCTCCGATGCTGGCTTTCCACTCAGCCTCTCCGCCCCCGACCTGCAGCCCCACGGCTGCTCTCTCTGCAGTCCCCCTGCTGCTCTCCGTCTCCCCCGTGCCCGGACACTGCTGGCCAACGGTGCCGAGTCCCGACCTGTGGCGATCGCGCCACTTTCCACCTCCTGCTCTGCGTGGCCTCCTCCTGTCTTTATTCTTACACTCTCCCCCCGGCACTTCCGGTTCCTGCCCTTAAGAGCTCTCCCTTCTCCCCACGTGACCCAACTCCTCCCCCCTGTTACGTCATATCTGCGAGGCCGTTTACGCTCGCATTACGCCACCCTCCCCCGTGGAGATAATTCCAGCCGTCCTCGGCTGAAACACACCAAGTAATGCGAGCGACCACCAACCATCAGCCATGAACGGACAACGGAGAATGCAACGAATTTAACAATAACAACAAGAACGAGAACAACATTAATCAACGAAAAGAAAGGGACTTCGACCGCGTGCGGGTCGCCGGCCCGTCCCGGACGAGCGGCGGCCCCCCTGCAGACCGAGAACGCGACGGGGTTTTAGGAGCGACAGGATCAAAACCGCCTGTCGCTATTGGAGGCCCGCCAACGCCAAGGTCCCGTTTCCCCGAAGGACCAGAGTCCGGGGCGTCCCGCAACCGTGTCTGTGGTGGGGTTGGAGGGGCGGCGGGGCCAGGTGTCCCCGCAGCCGTGGTAGGCCCACCCAGAGCAGAGTCCCCTGCCTCCTGCAGTGTCACGGCCGGTTTGTCTGTAAAAGGCACGACAGGCGCTCTTGCAGGGTCAACAGGCACAGGCAAGGGTGCGTCGGCAGCAACAGACACCGGCAAGGCAACATCAGGAGATGAGGCATCCGTTCGAGGGGCCACGTATGGTTTTAAGCGAGACGTATGGACGTACCAGCGCCGAGATCCGAACCGAATGCGCGCGGACTGCGGGTTGGGAACCTCGATGAGCCTAACAGGCCCCTGCCATTGTTTATGTAATTTAGGGGAGGTCCCTGCCTGCACCTGCGGGCAATGCAGCCAAGCCATGTCCCCCACCTTCTAGGGGTACTTCCCCTTCGAGCGTCGAGCGCACCGTTCGTTCCGGGCCTGGGTTTTGGCCGTAGCCTTGCGGGCCCCCTCCCGCGCCTCAGCGACGCGGCGAACGGCGTCCTGAATGTAATCAGGGAGAGGCTTAATAGGTCCTCTCACTCCTGTTCCCAACTGCACATCCATTGGCGGCACGTTTTCGCGACCGTACATGAAAAAAAAACGGAGAATATCCTGTGGACGCGTGAGGCGTCATCTGGTATGCCGAGAGTACCCCAGGGATGTGCAAATCCCAGTCCGCTTGCTTTTCATTAACCGTGTGACACAGAGTCCGATTTAGCCGTTCAACCATGCCATCCGTCTGCGGGTGGTAGGGAGATGTCTGGATCTTTTTAGTTCCCAGAGCCGCGCACACCTTCCCCAACAATTTCGAAGAAAAATTCCGGCCCTGATCCGTGAGCAGCCTCTCCGGCGCCCCCTTGTCCATGACATATCCGAATAGAAAGGCGTCCGTAATGGACGCCGCCGACTGGTCGGGCAAGGGCCAGGCCATCGGCCAGCGGGAGAGATACTCCACCCCAACTAGCAAGTATTTATTACCCTTAGCGGATGGCAGGAAGGGTCCCAAAATATCCAACGCCACCAACTCGTTAAATCGAGACACTTGAATAGACTGTATCGGCGGCACATATGGGTGTTTAGGCGGCTTCCGCCGGGCACATTCGGGACACGCATGAACGTGCCCGACGACATCCGTCGTCATGCCGTGCCAGAAGTAGTCTCGCTGCAACGTCAATAAGGTCTTCTGCACCCCCAGGTGTAACAGCGTGTCGCAATGCAGAGTCCTAACCAATTCGTACCGTAACGACGCCGGTACAACAAGACGCCAGCGATCCTGTAACCCCTCCCTCCACATCAGCAGTCCATCGCGGAGAGCGGTCCCCGGCGTCCCCCCGGAAACCAGTCCCCCCCCTCCCTTTGCAGCCCGACTCCGCAGGGTCCCCAACGAGTCGTCAAGCATTTGTTCACGAATCCATACAGCCTGTGGAAGGTTCAAAATCCCATCGGCCGGTCCCGGGGCACACTGGAGCCTCAGGCACCTCGACCGCCAACGCAATAGGCCAAGGGGGCTGCTGGATCGGCGTACACCTATGCGTCCCCGACGCGCAAGCGCAAGGGGATCGCTGCAGTAACCTAGAGAGCGCGTCCGCATTCGCGTGACGCGCCCCCTTCCGATGTTGAATTTGGAAGGAAAACTCCTGCAGAGTGTCCAACCATCATGCCAGCTGGCCAGATGGTTGGTCTACCTTCAGAGCATATTGTAAAGCCGCATGATCCGTGCGCACAATAAACGAACGGCCGTAGAGATACGGCCGAAATTGGCGGAGGAAATAGACAATAGCCAAAAGTTCCCGGCGAGTGATGCAGTAGCGGGTTTCGGCGGGGGACAAAACACGGCTACCGTACGCCACCACGTGTTCTACACCGCCTTTGGACTGTGACAGCACGGCCCCAATGCCCGTGTGACTCGCGTCCGTGTCCAGAATGAAAGGGTGATCAAAATCGGGATAGTCCAACGTCGGCGCCGTTGCCAACCGATCGCGCAGGCCCTTAAACGCCGCCTCCTCTGGCGGTCCCCAACTGAATTTCCATCCTTTACCCGTAAGGAGGTGCAGAGGCCTCACGATCGTTGTGAAATTGGGAACGAATCTACGGTAATATGAGGCAAACCCCAAAAAGCGACGCACATCCTCCACCGTGGCCGGGGTTGGCCAGTCACGGACGCACGCTGTCTTTTCCGGATCCGTGGCAACCCCGTCGGCACTGACTATATGTCCCAAATAGCGCACGGACCGTTGCAGTAGGTGACATTTCTTAGGTTTAAATTTCAGATTGGCGGAGCGCATCCTGGCGAACACCGCCTCAAGTCTCAGTAAATGTTCGTCAAATGTGCGGCTGAAGACGATAATATCGTCTAAATATATCAGACATGTCTCCCACTGCAACCCCATTAATACCAGTTCCATCAACCTCTGAAATGTGGCGGGGGCAGCATTCAACCCCATCGAAAGACAATTAAATTGAAATAGACCCTGCGGCGTACGGAAAGTAGTCTTTTCCCGCGAGGACTCATCGAGGGGAAGTTGCCAGAATCCCGAAGAGAGATCCAGCGTCGAAAAGAACTTTGCCCCCGACAAGGCATCGAGGGAATCATCCATACGCAGCAGGGGGTACGCATCCGCCACGGACACTTTGTTTAATTTGCGAAAATCGACACAAAATCGCAATTTCACGTCTTTATTTTTGACCAAGACTACAGGCGCGCCCCATGGCCTGTTAGACGGAGATATTATGTCCGTAGCCAGCATGTCATCCACTGCTCCACGAACATGGTCTTGCTCCGCCGGGCTCATCCGATGCGAGTTCAACCGAATCGGAGCAGCGTCCCCCGTGTCAATATGGTGGGAAAGCAGGGAGGTGCGTCCCAAGTCCAAATCGTCGGAGCTAAACACATCGGAATAACTCAACAATAGCGCGCGAAGCGCGGATCGCTGTTCCCCGGTCAGGGATGAATTTTCGCCGCACAATTCAGCGATCCAGCGATCATCTGGGGCCACAGGGCCAGAAACTCCGGCAACCATATCCCGGCGGGCCAGATGGTCCTGGGCCGTGAACACAGTAGTGGCATGGGCCACGACCGTTCCGGCCGGCACGCAAACATTCTCCGTACTCCCATTAAGCACCTGCAAAAATGGCCGCCCGTTATGGTTGCGGACGGCGATAACAAAACCCCAGGCGCTCCTTCCCGACCAGGCACCGGTTTCCGATATCGCAAGGGGATAAGCATTTGTGAGCCAGGTGGAATGTCCACAGATACCTCGGATAGCGCCTGCACCTGGCAGACAAGAGCGGGTCGCCCCCAGGGCGACGGCAAAAATGTAATTTTTTGACCCCCCGGTAATTCAATGCAATTTTGATTAACTCTTATTAGAATGGGCATTTTGGCCAGAAAATCAGTTCCCAACAAACACGGAATCGCAAGGGACCTCGAGATCAACACAATTCCCGAGTCCGACACCCCCCCGATGGATATATTGGCGTCCACCTGGCCCACAATGCCCATACTTTCCCCGTTCGCTGCAATGCAGGAATCGTAAACCGAGCACACTGCATCCGGTGGGATGCCCAACAGATGTAAAATTACATCAGATATAATCGTCGCGGACGCACCGGAATCCACTAAAATGCGCACGTCAACCCCCTGTATAGAACCCGGCACAGTGGACGAACCAGTAGCGGCCGCGACAACCCACCGTGCCAATTTACGCCACTGCGTTAAGCCTTGCCGAGTGTCTGGTGCGCACCGACTTGCCTGTCCAGGAGGGTCCTTCCGCGGCACGTCTGTGGTCGAGGCCTCCTGCTGGGGCGGCCCCGGGATACGGGCCCAGCAGTCCCTGGCGTAATGGCCTTTGCGACCGCAGCGGAAGCACGACGTCATTACGACGCACCGCACTCCCCCCATCTCGACGCTCCCGCGTCGGCGGCGCAGATCGCGGCCCCGGTCCACCGCGGGCCGGCCACTGCGCAGAGGCGGCCGTCAATTCCTGCGGGCCCCCCCCATCAGGAACGTACACCGCCTTCTTGGGATCCCAACCCACGGCAGCCCCTTCCACGATGGGCCCCCCCGTCCACGCTGTCACCTGCTTCCAACGGCGCAGATTAAACTGGGCATCCAAACACTCGCAGCCGCCCGAGACGTCAGCTTCTCGTGGCCGCACACCGGCATAGGGATCCCCAAATCTCTTGACAGCTCAAGCATCTTGCCCAAAATCAGGGGTTCGAGTAGGTCAGGCTCCGTCTCAGGGTATGCGGCCATGGCCAATTCCAAGACAGCACCCCTGTATGCCACCGGCGACTCTTCGGGTGCCCGCTGGCGCTGAACGAATCGTCGGTGAGCGTCATCCGGTGGCTCGTACGCTTCCGCCATCTCGTCAAAAACCCCTCTCAGTGTCTTCTTTTTCTCGGCTTTGATGGAACGGAAAAATCTGACCGACTCATCGTCGAGAAGAGTTGGCAGAACTTCCAGGGCCTCTGCGTCAGTCCATCTGGCGGAGCGCACCGCCGCTAAAAATCTGCAGGCGAATGCACTCCAATCGCCTCCAATTGAAAATTATTTAACTGTTGTCAAGTGATGGCTGCGGGTCCTCGCTCCGCCGTCCTCCGCAGACGGCGCGTCGCGTGGCATATTCAAGATGACGTCGCACCGCAACGTGTCAAAGATGGCGACTTCCCGCCGCGGAGGGCGCAAGATGGCGGCTTCCCGCGGTTCTTCCCCTGCCACGCCCAAGATGGCGTCCTCGCTCCTCGTGGCAGAGGGCGCTGGCGGCCCAGGCAAGGCCGCGGTCTGCCGATCACCCCCGGGCCTCCCCGACGCCGTCGCCGGCGTGACGAGGTCGCACAGTTGCGCCAAGACGGTCTTCAAAGTCTACAGCTGGGCCGCCATCTGTCTCCATCGCTGGTCAGCGTCCTCCGGCACGGGCGGATCCACCGACGCGGCGACATCTTGTACTCCCGGCCCACCACTCGTTCCCACTAGGATTTCCTCCACCATTGTTGGCAGCTCCACTGCCTGAGGAAGGTCGTCGTCGTCAGAAGATGTACCAGACGATGGTGCGGGGATATTCTGTCTTCTGAGCTGTTTTGACATGCCGTTTCACTTCTGACACCAGTGTAATAAAGGACTCTTTCACTGGGTCTGTCTCCGTTGTCTTTTATTGTGGTTCGTACAACTTTGCCCACACGGCGTCTCGCTCAGAGTCTCCTCCACCTCCCGCTCGGCAGCCCCTCTGCTGCCGTCGCTCCCGCAGTCTTGCTGCTGGCTCCCGATGCAGCTCCGCTGCTGGCTTTCCACTCAGCCTCTCTGCCCCCGACCTGCAGCCCCATGGCTGCTCTCTCTGCAGCCCCCCTGCTGCTCTCCGTCTCCCCCGTGCCCGGACACCGCTGGCCAACGGTGCCGAGTCCCGACCTGTGGCGATCGCGCCACTTTCCACCTCCTGCCCTGCGTGGCCTCCTCCTGTCTTTATTCTTACACTCTCCCCCCGGCCCTGCCGGTTCCTGCCCTTAAGAGCTCTCCCTTCTCCCCACGTGACCCAACTCCTCCCCCCTGTTACGTCATATCCGCGAGGCCGTTTATGCTCGCATTACAGATAGAAGGGTAAAAATACAATTATCATATTTTTGACTGGCAAATGAGGTTCCAATGGTGTAAATGCTTACCCCGAGCTCTCATACTCTGATGGTGCATTGTCTTTGAGTTATGCGCCTTTTGGCGTCATCTGGTCCAACCCATGTGAGACTAGGCTCTAAGGAAAGCTGTCTCTGGTGTGGACCAATCAACTTCAAGAACAGTGCACATTATCAGAGTTATGTTTTTTGTTTGCATTATGACTACAGGTATTGTGGTCTATGTAAACATGACTCCTTGTAATAAAGGTGTCAGTTTTGTTGCCAGATAGAAGGGTAAAAAAACAATTATGACATCTGCAGTGCCCATGGAGGCCACCTGCTTTGAGTGGCGAGTCCCTGGCTGTACACCTTGCCAGGCTCATTTTTCGTGGCCAATGTTTTGGACAAACTTCGTGAACCCTATAGACCTGTTTGTGACCGGACTTTTTCAATTGAAAGACTTTTTCAACTGAAACTCCGACGTTCTTTCAGGACTGTCTGCACGAGACGCGCCGGGATTTATTGGTGTTCAACTGTTGTGAAATTTGAGGCTTTTGCGTCACAATTATTTGGAGCTTGGTAGGTGAGTTAAACTTTATTAAGGGACAACCTACGTTATCTCAGCATGACGGTGGGGCTCGGGAGTTTGTGTAATTGGAGGGTAGCTGTTGCTTGTGAGAGCATGTGTGGACAAGAAGAGGGAATTTGCATAGGTCCAAGATGGACCAACCTTCACAGAAGTGTGTTGACGTGAGCTGAATTGACAAGAGGATAGTTGAGGTGAGCTGACCCTTTATCTAGTTACCTCTGGCGCCGAGACATCTCTGCCCGATCATCAAGTCAACACATTCCAGGGTGTGCCTCATGTTATGCAAATCAAACTGAAAGACTTTGTACTTTAACCTGCCTCACATTTAGGTGGCTTGTTCCTGGTTTAGTGTCTCAGATGTTGCCAGCCGGAGCTACAAACAGAGACTGCATGAGCTATAGCTCGATACTGCCGTAGCTAAAGCCAGACTACCGGAGCTACAGGCAGAGATTGCCTGAGCTACAGCAAGAAGCTGCCATAGCTACAGCCAGAGACCGCCTAAACAACAGTCAGAGACTGCCTGAGCTACTGCCAGAGACTGCCTGAGCTACAGCCAGATACTGCCTGAGCTACAGCCAGCGTCGTCTCTGAGCAAAGCCACAGGGCCATAGAGAGTGCGGGTCCCAGTGATAGCGGGGCTTCAGGGGAGTTGACCTGCCCCATCTGCCTGGACGCCTTCCGCTTCCCCTGCACGCTGAGCTGCGGCCACTCGTTCTGCCTCAGGTGCGTGTAGGGCGCTTGAGGCCCACAGTGCCGAGTGACCTTCCCTCAGAGGCCCCAGCTGAGCAAGAACTTCACGCTCGCCAACCTGGTGGAGCAGCGCAGTGCCGCAAATAATATGGCCACCGCGGTCTTGTGTGACTTCTGCAACAATGACACGACCACTGCCTCCAAGACCTGCCTCAAGTGTGATACCTCCTACTGTGTGACTCATGTAAAGCCTCATCAGGATAACCCGAAGTTCAGGGACCACGTTCTGGTGGATCCAGGCACGAATCCTGAGGAGCGCAAATGCAAGCCACACAATAAGAAGATCAAGTATTACTGCCGACAGGACGAGAGCTTGGTCTGCACAACCTGCATCATCACAGGAGAACACAAGGGTCACGATATGGCTACGCTGGAGGATGAGCACAAGACACAGGAGGTGAGACGGTCTGCGTGTGTGAGAGGGATCCTCTCCTGTGTGAAGTCATAAAATCCCAGTACGATCTGAACAATAATATCCAACTAAATATTATATCATTCCTTTCTCAGCTGCCAATTGTTTCTTAAAAATTGAACGTTGGTTTAATATAAAGTATGCTGAGGTTATCATAGTTTAGAAATAATACAACTGCATGTTATGATCAATCCTGTTATATGACAAATATATAAATGTGCTCTTCGTATATTTTTATAAAACTGAAGGACTTTAATGCGTACAATGTGTTCTCAAAATGACGTGAGTGCATAGACCGTGGTTCGAATACAAAGCAGTCTAAGGTAGAGAGGAGCATTCACTAAAATGTAAACGAAATGTAAAACGACTGGGACTGCGTGAGCTGCAGTGCTCACTGCTTGCCAGCCTCGTGCCGGTCTGTGCCAGTTTAGCGCCGCACTCTACAGACCAAGTAATTCGTGACCATACTTGTATTTTCATCAAGATTCTCTCCACCTAATTTCTCCGACACTAAACAGTGACATAGGACTGTTGATTAAAACTAAACTAAAACTTGTTTTATTATACTAAGTGAAGCTCACTGAGCTATATAGGTCTTTTTCAGAGGCAAACCTGGCCAAAAATGACAGCTCAAAGAAGTAGCTTATGAAGTCGAAAATCATAGCAGCCAAACACAATAAACGCACGTATGTAGAGGGAAAACAGGAGAACCCGGACAAAAATCCATGCGACCATGGGGAGAACAAACTCCACGTATACATGTGTCAGGGTGGGATCGAAACCACGACCTCCTGTATACCAGGCAAGGCAGATTAACATCTCGTGGCGCCTTTTCCACCCACTTCTCAGAGCCCTACCATCTACTCAGAGACCCACCCACTGCTCAGGTAGCCCTGCCCATGACTCAGGTAGCAGTGGAGAGTGATTGGGTCCACAGGCTTAGGCTCCTGCGCGTGCTATGTGAGCCCAGCTATACGTATGCTGAACTTCTTTTGCACCAAACGTATCCAACCGTGCTTATCAAAAGTGCGGGGGAATGGCAACTAAACGCAAAATGCTCCAGGAGGCGTGTGAGCTCCTCGTGAAATCGGTTTCCTGCAGGCTCACTCCCCCAGCCTCCATTGCTGCACAGGGGCCGCTGCAGCCTGGAGATGGGACCGTCACTGTGGAGGGGTCAGTGTGGAGCGGGGGTGAGAGGGGGCGCTCAGAGAGTGAGTGGAGTCTCCCCTGGTGACGTCTCTCACAGAAACAAGTGGGAGAGGAGATGCGGGTGGTGGAGGAGAAGAGGAGGGAGGCGGAGGAGTCCATAAAGCGGATGGAGGCCGCACTCAGGGACGTGCAGGTAACCGCATCTGTACCAGACCCTGTGACCTCGTAACTCGACCCTGAGTAGGGTTTGTGATGGAGGACAACTCCATTCATTCACGTGGACTTCCATTGGCTCCGAACACATCGTGGGACTAAAGACACAACGGTCAATGCGCCTCAATACCCAGGACAAGCAAAGAAGTGGTTCTCATATGCAATGAGGAACTGAATCAGTCGTGGAAATTCCACATTCTTAGGATGGGAGCCTGATATCCCCATGTGAACTGCCACTTCATCTTCTGTTATATATCTATTCTGGCCAGATGAGGTGGCACATACCTGTTATCCAGTACATTGGTGGCAGGGTTCACGTTATATATATGTTTACAATATGTATCGCATTGTGCTATAAACCAAAGTCACCGGAGATCAACTCCCTGCGATGGCAAAGTAATGAGTAATATCTGTAAAGCCATAACCGCACAATACACTGAATGCACGCAGTGTGCTTTATACGATGTGCATATTCACGTAACCTATTCACGTAGTACACTCCCATTCAGTATATTGAAATGTGCTATGTGAGCATTAAAGTTAATTTTAATTTAAAAGGAGTATTCGACAGCACAGAGACACTTCGAGGTTAGGTCACCAAGTTGCATGTCCAGTTCTCACCGGTGCACCGATCTTATCACTACCCAGTCACGAAACCCAGCTCTCGTGTCCAGTCCCAGCTGGGCTTGTTTTGTGGTAGGAATACAGCTTGGAAGCGTTGCTGATCAGGCATCTTCAATTATGGCCTTTTGCTTTGTCACTCTGCTCGCATTACACACACCTTGCGCAACTCTACGACAAGATGGGGTTCATATTTAATTATAATTTAAATTCCTTTTTTTCCTCATATTTCTGATGTAATATTTGCGATTGAGTCCTGTTATTTGCAGGGTTGATAGGTGACAAATCTAGATTGACAAATGTATTGTTCATTGGCTACCGAGGCCGTGATGCACAGGAGGGGTTCATCTTCCATCAGGTCACCGGGCAGAGGTGTAGCTAGGATATTTTGTGCCCGGGGACGAACTATAAAATTGGCGCCCCCCCCCCCCCCCCCGTTAAATCACATTTTCGAATAAGGTATAACAATTAAAATTTTAATGAAACATTGCATTTAAAGAAGCAAATTTATAGAAATAATATTACATGGCTCATTCAGTTACTGGTTGACAGTCTACAAAAGATAAATTTTTCTTGATTTCACTGTCGCAAACTGGTCAATCACGTAATTAAAATCTGTTTTTTCCAATGTTTCTCTTTCAACGCTAAGAAGAACAAGATCGCTGAGACGATCTTGTCCCATTGAAGCACGCAAATACGACAAAATAAGTTTCAATTTGCTGAACGACCGCTCACAGCTTGCAATTGAAACTGCTATTGTTAATACAATTTGCAGTGAAATTCGTAAAAATTCGGAAATATGTCGTCTCCATAAAACACAATAAAACCAAGAAGATCCAAAGGAGTTTCTGGTAGAACTTCATTCCGGTTACTGAGCAGCATTTTGCAATCTCCAATTTCTGTGAAAAGTTTGTGGCCATTGATATCGGTGTCATTGAAATTTCCAAAATCTGCAATTTCGACGAATTGCATCGACATCTGTGTCGGATAGAAGAGTTTTGACACCCAGCAGAAATCCAAATTTTGTGTTCAGGTCTTTTAGTCGTAAAACCCGTGTTGACATCTGTTGAAGTCGATAAAATACAGTGAGGGAAAAAAGTATTTGATCCCCTGTTGATTTTGTACGTTTGCCCACTGACAAAGAAATGATCAGTCTATAATTTTAATGGTAGGTTTATTTGAACAGTGAGAGGCAGAATAACAACAACAAAATCCAGAAAAACGCATGTCAAAAATGTTATAAATTGATTCGCATTTTAATGAGGGAAATATGTATTTGACCCCCTCTCAATCAGAAAGATTTCTGGCTCCCAGATGTCTTTTATACAGGTAACGAGCTGAGATTAGGAGCAGACTCTTAAAGGGAGTGCTCCTAATCTCAGCTTGTTACCTGTATAAAAGACACCTGTTCACAGAAGCAATCAATCAATCAGATTCCAAACTCTCCACCATGGCCAAGACCAAAGAGCTCTCCAAGGATGTCAGAGACAAGATTGTAGACCTACACAAGGCTGGAATGGGCTACAAGACCATCGCCAAGCAGCTTGGTGAGAAGGTGACAACAGTTGGTGCGATTATTCGCAAATGGAAGAAACACAAAAGAACTGTCAATCTCCCTCGGCCTGGGGCTCCATGCAAGATCTCACCTCGTGGAGTTGCAATGATCATGAGAACGGTGAGGAATCAGCCCAGAACTACACGGGAAGATCTTGTCAATGATCTCAAGGCAGCTGGGACCATAGTCACCAAGAAAACAGTTGGTAACACACTATGCCGTTGAAGGACTGAAATCCTGCAGCGCCCGCAAGGTCCCCCTGCTCAAGAAAGCACATTTACATGCCCGTCTGAAGTTTGCCAATGAACATCTGAATGATTCAGAGGACAACTGGGTGAAAGTGTTGTGGTCAGATGAGACCAAAATGGAGCTCTTTGGCATCAACTCAACTCGCCGTGTTTGGAGGAGGAGGAATGCTGCCTATGACCCCAAGACCACCATCCCCACCGTCAAACATGTAGGTGGAAACATTATGCTTTGGGGGTGTTTTTCTGCTAAGGGGACAGGACAACTTCACCGCATCAAAGGGACGATGGACGGGGCCATGTACCGTCAAATCTCTGTCCACATCGATCCTCCAGGCTGTGCATCTTGTTTTGGCGTTTTCTACAGCAACTTGGCTCAAATCATCACGAAGCTTGACAAATTCATGCTCCAAAAATTCAAGATCAGTTGCTGCTTCCTTGAAATTCATAATAGGATCCTGTAAGCGCTTCTGAACACGATCAATTTTTCCAAGAATGACATTCCAGAAATGTAATTAAACTATGAAGTTAAAATTTAATACGCATGCCTGTAACTGTTCTGCATCACTTCTGGTTTCAGGCGTCATAGTTACGTCCTCCGATAATTTGTCTAGTTCATCCAGTCCTTCATAGATAGCTTTAACAGCTTCTGATCGTGCACTCCAGCGTGTTTCAGGCCGTCGTAGTTTCCGCCACCAAAAAACAGGCCAGTGACTAAGGCTGAAAAACTGCGCCTGTCTGTTGTTTGGGACGTTCTTCCATGTAAGTTCTTAATAGACGCGCGTACCAATATGTAATTACATGACATATAGGCTTTGTGTGGCGAGATATATAAACGTTTAGGTTGAGGTGCAGATTTGTGCAGTAGTTTCAGGCTGCCGCGCCTGCCGCAATAAGTTATAATGTAACGTTGTAAGCCTCATTTTGGCGCCCCTTTACCTTGGCGCCCGGGGACATATGTACCCCCCTGCCCCCCCCCTAGCTACGCCTCTGCACCGGGGTTACAGGTCAAAACGTCTCCCCTAGTGTGGGTTGCATGGCCACAGTGGCAAGAGTGTGGATTGATGTTAATGCATCTCTACGGGTCACGATGGGTCTTTATGTATCTATGAGTGTTGCCATGGGATTAGTATACAATCCATAGTTTGAATTGTATGGCCAGTCACAACTGCCCTATATTGACTCAAATGGGTCTCTATGCGTCTCTATTTGTCTTCATGTGTCTCTGTGTTTCTCTATGGGTCTCTATATCTGAGTCTCTATGTATTTACATGGATCGTGAGGTATATCTATGGGTCTCTATAGGTTTACTTTATTGCCCAGAGTTTGCGTTGTGTGGCCACAGTCGCTTTTCCATTCATGATTCAGGAAAGAGTGGTGTAAACGACACCTCCCTAAGACATAGATCAACCATTGCGAGATTAACTCCTCCTTTAATTAATTAATAAAAACAAACCACACGCCCTGCCAGGGATCGATGACCGGGGTGAGGCAGCGAATCAATGGCGATTTCGCCCGCTTGAGAGCAGCTCTGGACGAGGACGAGAAGGCGGCTCTGGCTCGTGCGGCCAAGAAGGAGCGCGAGCTGCTGACCCAGATCGAGAAGAACATCGCTCACTACCAGCGCGAGATCGGCGAGCTCCAGGCAGCAGCCACTCGTCTGGAGGGCCTAGCGCAGGAGAGGGACTCGCTCGCCTTCCTGCAGGTGAGCGATGAGTCTACGGTGTCGCTATTTGCACATAGCCCTCGGCAGCGTCAGAGTTGAGGCTCCTGAATGAGGTTTTCACATCGACTGCGCTTTGTCACGCACGGCCGGAAATTTTGCCCGGTCCTTGCATGCCGTCATCCCCACTCACAACGATGTTTGCAATGTAAGTCAGTGTTGATGCTCATGAGGTCATAAGCCAAGACTTTGTGGTGTAAATTCCACCCGCGGTGTTGGAGTGGGAAATCCACTGATCCCATGGGAATGGAGGCAGAGTCAGTCATGCACCTCTCTCTCTCTCTCTCCCATAGGGGCACCTGGAGGAGACGTGCAGGTAAAAGACCACTATCACTCATGACTCGACACACGACAACATGGGACTGAGTGTGGGGTGCGGGCAGTGAGACACTGGCTATGTGTGGGGATGCTGTGTGTGTGATGATGCTGAGTGGTGGTGCTGATTGTGATGCTGCGAGTGTCCATGCTGTATGTGGTGATGCTGTGAATGATTGTGATGTGAGTCGTGATGCTTTGTGTGATGTGTCTATGTGATGGAGCTGTGATGATCCTGTGAGTGATGGCCGTGTCTGATCTGCTTTCACAGGAGAGGGTGGCATAGAGAAGCTCCACCCTCAGCTCCCAGCCAAGAGGACATTGCCTCACTTAAAGGCACCGAGGGAACTGTGGCCAAACTCCTGTGTGAGTTCTGCAGTGTGAAACATGGGTGATGGAGCCAACTTCACAATACATTATTACCGTGTATGTGTGTGCACGAGGTCGACTCAGCCTCAAATGATTACCTGGTGTTGTGTTTAAACATCGCCACGAGGGAGACAAAGGTGGTCAGGCGTGGTGCTGGCCACCCACCTCGTGTGCCGTGCTGGTCTTCATAGACACTCGCTAACAGCACTTGCCCCAATGGTCTGTTGAGGCTACACAGAGAATCTTTGTCTTTGTTCACGGCCTATTCAAGGACCCTACTGAATACAGCCACGAGACTAAGTGTGGCGTTGTTGGGTAAATAATCAGCATTACGAGTCAGGGGTAATTGTAATGTTGAGGTGGATTGTGTGGCTGTTAATGTGTCTGTGCATTTGTGCGTGGGGGGAGTGGTGGCATAGTGGTTAGCACATTGCACTACGAACCCAAGTTCCCTGGGTTTGATTACCCACCATGACTAACATCAGTGGCAGGTGATATCTGACCCAGTCCTGGGACTCTACGAGGCAGTCTCAACCTCAAATGAGTTAATTCTAGATTTGAAGCTTTCGTAACTGCAATGATTGATATTCTTAGGCTTTTTCGGTAAAGTCACGTAGGTAAAACATTTAAATTAATAAAATAAAAATAGAAATCACGACGTTTCGGAGGCAACACAAGCTGCCGTCTTCAGGTGGAACCGTCACAGCACGATTGCTGTTTCAAGTAAGAGAAATTCCAAGAAAACAGTCCTTGTATATGTAGTGGTGGTATTGACATGCGCCGACAGTGATGGATCACGGGGCGCGGGGTTGGGCACGCGATGTGGGCGTGGTATGGACGCGCGCGCCGGTGGTAAGGCGCGCTGACACAAGCTGGGAAAAGAGGATCGTAGCGAGTGCGCAGTGATTGGTCAGATAAGTGGGTGCTCTCAGCGACGTCCGCAGGAGGGGTATAAAGGGAGACGCGCGAGAGCACTCGTGGTCAGTGTTAACCAGTTGAAGACCGAAGACGGGGTGGAGGAGGTAGTGGCCCGAGACCCCTAGTCCCGCCGTCCTTGTGAGGGCCGGGGCCCTGTGCGGCTCGGAGCCGAGACTGGGGGATCGTAGTCCGACGCCCGTGTGGGTCGGGACGGTGGTACCCAGAGCCGAGACGGGCACCCCGGCTGGGTGTGTCCCGGAAGGCTACGGGGCGTAAGAGCCCGTGTCAGTATAGCTGAGTGGGTGTTAGTCACCCGAGTAGCTAAGGAGGGTGTTGGTCACCCGTGTAGCTGAGTGGGTGTTGGTCACCCGTGTAGCTGAGTGGGTGTTAGTCACCCGTGTTGCTGAGTGGGTGTTAGTCACCCGTGTAGCTAAGTGGGTGTTAGTCACCCGAGTAGCTAAGTGGGGTGTTAGTCACCCGTGTAACGAAGTACGGTGTTAGTCATCCGTGTAACTACAAGTTGGTGAAAATAAAGAGTGTGCTACCCGTGAAGTCGTCTCCTGCCGAGTTACTACTTTACATATATATACTGGTTGAGGGTGGGAGGAGCCAAGGCAGGCACCTGTATATTATTATTGTGAATGGGGCTGAGCCTTTGTTATGTAGATGAAACAGCACTTTGCTACGTTGCTGGGATTAATTCTAGATTTGCCAAATATGTGTGGTAAAACTTAAAGCAGAAAAAACCAGTGTGTGAAAAAAGAAGAAACTATGCGATAACTGAATAGTGCCTGTCAAATGAGATTGTCCAAATATGTGTAGTTAACTCTTTTTTTCATGGTTAATAACATCTTTCCAATGATTACTAAGTTTGTACCCATCATCACGGTTGAAATTATGTCTGTGTTTGTATATTTGGATGGCTTCGTGTACAAACCTTTGATGGTAGCCAGGAGGTTTGCAGAGCACCTTGGTCTCTGAAAAGACAATTTCATGAGAGCCCACAGTTTTGCCGTGTTTCAGATCTGACTTGTGCTCGCGGACACGATCAGAGATATGACGTTTCTCCAATGTAGCAATCACCACAACTGCAACTCAGTTTGTAGACTCCAGGGTATTGTAAGTCAGGAATGACATCTTTCACAGATGGAATTAGATCACGGATTTTATGTACTGTACTGAATCGGACTTGGATCTTATGTTAATTTCGAATTTTGGAGATCTTTTTGGTCACGCCTGCTATGTATGTGTAATGCGAGCGTAAATGGGCAGGTTGGATGTGACGATCCGAGAGGGAGGAGTCAGGGTCACATGGGAGAGGGAGGAGTCACGGTCACGTGGGGGAGAAGTTATAGCGGGGAGACAGGAAGACATCTGGGCAGTCGAGGGAGTGAAGAGGGGAGACCACATTGGGTGGCCGCCGTGCCTCAGCCTGGTGGCTGAGGGGCTCATGACGGCGCCAGCCAGCGGGGTGAGGAGAGAGCAGAGTGCGCGGGGCGCACAGGGCGTGCAGGGGTTGCACGGAGCAGCCGAGTAGCTGCAGAACTAGCGGAGGCTAGCAGAGGGTGCGAGGTTGCACAGGGCAGCAGAGTAGCTGCAGACTAGCGGAGGCTAGCAGAGGGTGCGAGGTTGCACAGGGCCGCAGAGTAGCTGCCTAGCGGACCAGCAGTGGGGCTGCATAGGGGGCAGCAGGGTAGCTGCAGAGTGCGCGGGGCGCAAGGAGAGACGACGCTGGACCGAGGAGGAGGCCAGCGGGGTGAGCGGAAGACGAACACAAATAAAGGACCGACGGAGATCAACATCGTGTGACGGAGTCCTTTATTACATTGGTGTCAGAGTGGACTTTTTCAAGGCAAAATAACATCGAGGAAGACGGCCGAGAACTTGAAAAAGCGTAACCCACTTGTTACGTCTTCCGACGACGAAGAAATGGCCGCCGGCGCACGTCCTCCAGCGGCTACGTGGCGGTCCAACTTGAATCGCTGCAGGCCGTTCTGCTGGATTTTGTCACCTTGGTTGCGCCGGCGACGAGGCCGGATTGGCCACGCGGCGGGCCTGGAAGCGGTGAGTCTCCGAGTGGGGCTGCGCCTTCCGCCATTGGGGCCTGGCCCACGCTTCCTGCCCTCTCCAACACGCGGCAGGGCGCCGCCATATTGGGTGTGGTCGGGGAGAAATGGCGGGAAGCCGCCATCTTGTCTTCACCGCGGCGGGAAGACGCCGCCATCTTCAACATCGCGGCGGAGAGGCGGCCGTGCGCTGCCATCTGGAGGCGCCGCGGGGTGATTCCATCTGTATATGCCTGCCATTGTTGATTGGGTGATGCATGAGTTGTGGTCACATCGGCCTATGGCTGATGGCTGACCTGACAGCCCGGAGGCGAAACGCTCCATGGTATGTCTCAAACTAATGGGCCGTGTGCTCATATGGCTCAGGGAGTCGTGGTTCAGTTGTGCGGTGGCAGACTGAACCTGGTGTGCCGGGGGCTCACGGGATTTGGAGTAGAGGTTCCGTTACGTGCCAGCAAACGGGGTGACCTGGCTGGCATGGAGCGGGGATTCTCTTTGTGGGTCCTCCAGCTGGAAGGGCCGCGGACTTGTTCCGCTCTGGGTTAGGGCGTTATTGAATCTATAAGAGAACATTGCCCCGTGGGGGGGGTCGATGGGGTCTGGCATTGCCGGGGGATGAACCTTCCCTGGGCTATAAAGCGTCAGACTATAAGATGCTGGTGTGTGTCCATCGCTGATAGGATAGTAAGGGAGGAGCATGGCCAAGTTGCTGCTCATCCCCGAAATTGCACTAGCCGAGAGTATGGTCAGTGGATGTTGCTGTAGTTTGACGACCACGGTGAGGGTTAGGACGAGTTAAACGTTACCGCTGGGGAGCGTGGTTCTCTCCACGCGAGGGTGTGCGACTGAGGGCTTTGTTGAGAGTGACCGTTGGTACATGCTGTGTACGTGCGATGTCTGTGCTGGTCCTCAAGGGAGGACTGCTGGTGGGCAAGAGCAGGAATTTTGTTGTTGTTCTTGTTGTCACGTCTAAATAATATTGTTGTTAAAATGTAAATACTGGGGCATCCATCGCGTCTATTTTGGGTATTTATTGGGGTTTTCTTAAGCGGGCCGGATTTACATCATCTCCACTACCCTGGGGCCGGGTGGCTGTCGTGTACGACATGCGGATGTGCGTTGTTGTGCTGTGCCTCAGAGGATTGGATTCTCCTTCTCGTCACAGATCTTCGGCGCCTGCCACACTGAGTGTTACCTGGTGTGCTAACTGGATGAGGACTTAAAGGAGCAATTGAGCGCCCGTTCGTCATTCCTGCTCTACCACTTGCTCTTTGACGTTGGACTTGAGCCGAGCGGATGGAACAGCAACATGGACGCGCTCTAAGACACCACATTCCTGGGTTGTGCGCATCGGCCGTTCTTGCGTGTCGGTTGCCGTTGTTGTCCATTGTTCCATTCTTATTCTTGTTGTTGTTGCGCGGAGGACAGGCCGGTGTTCTGTTCCGGATCCTGATCCCTCCCCTTTCGTTACTTGTGTTGTTGTTGTTATAATCTCCGTTGTGTCTGGGGGACTCCTGATTGTGATGCCTTCGCTCGCATTATTTTGTTCTGTTTCAGCCGAGGACGGCTGGATTTTTCTCTACGGGGGAGGGTGGTGTAATGCGAGCGTAAATGGGCAAGTCGGATGTGACAATCCGAGAGGGAGGAGTCAGGGTCACGTGGGAGAGGGAGGAGTCAGGGTCACGTGGGGGAGAAGTTATATCAAGGAGACAGGAAGAGATACAGGGCAGTCGAGGGAGTGAAGAGGGGATACCACGTTGGGTGGCCGCCATGCCTCAGCCTGGTGGCTGAGGGGCTCATGACGGCGCCAGCCAGCGGGGTGAGGAGAGAGCAGAGTGCGCGGGGCGCACAGGGCGTGCAGGGGTTGCACGGAGCAGCCGAGTAGCTGCAGAGCTAGCGGAGGCTAGCAGAGGGTGCGAGGTTGCACAGGGCAGCAGAGTAGCTGCAGACTAGCGGAGGCTAGCAGAGGGTGCGAGGTTGCACAAGGCAGCAGAGTAGCTGCCTAGCGGACCAGCAGTGGGGCTGCATGGGGGGCAGCAGGGTAGCTGCAGAGTGCGTGGGGCGCAAGGAGAGACGAAACTGGACCGAGGAGGAGGCCAGCGGGGTGAGCGGAAGACGAACACAAATAAAGGACCGACGGAGATCAACATCGTGTGACGGAGTCCTTTATTACATATGGCAATGTAATAGTTTTGATCGGAGTTTCATGTGGCTGTTTCTGTATGCTGGGAGAAACAGCTTGGCGGATAGTGCGGTCAGAGTATTCGTTCATCCTGAGGGCCCGATGTACATGTCTTAATTCACTGGCCAGGTGGTGTTGGTCAGAAATGCCATGAGCTCTGTGGTATAGCGTTTTGATGAGATAATTTTTTTGAGATGGGTGGTGGGAATCAGGTTTCAAGTAGGAATCTGTGTGGGTGGCTTTCCTCCAGACAGGTCTCCTCTCAAAACATATCTAAGAATGGTAGTTTACCATCTTTCTCCACTTCCATGGTGAATCTGATGGATGGGTGTCTGGAATTGATGTGGTCCAAGAAGTGGTTCAATGCTGGGAGACCATGTGGCCAAATGACGAAAGTGTCATCCACATACCTCTTCCACAGGGAAGGATGCAGGGTGGATGTCTGGATGGCATCTGATTCAAACTTTTTCATGAACATGTTGGCTATCACTGGTGACAAGGGGGAGCCCATAGGGGTACCCTCATTCTGTTTGTAGAAGGTGCCATTCCAGGTAAAATAAGTGTTGTGAAGGCAATGTCTAACCAGCGCAGGTACATCCCAATTCAATCCATGTTGGACCAAGTCCTCAATTATTGTTAGGGTGTCAGGTACTGGGACTTTGGTAAACAGAGATACTACATCAAACCTGACGAGGATATCATCAGGAGATAGTACCATGTCCTTGCCTGTGAAGGGAAGCAGAGTATCTGATAGAAACCGGGCTAGTTTGTAGGTAGGAGAGTTGATCTTTGACACGATGGGTCGTAGTGGGGTGCCTTCTTTATGGATCTTGGGAAGACCAGAGTCTGGGAGGTCTTGCCGCCGATGGTTTTAGAGAGGGACGTTTGGTTGGTTCGATTAGGGAAGTCGAACTCGTGGTGATTTTGTTAGTTTTTGTTGTTGGGCTGTTAGTAGGATCGTTTTTAATTTTGTAGTAACTCCCATCATTAAGTAGGTCCAGGATTTTGTTGTTGTATGAATCTTTATCCATGATGACCGTGGCATTGCCCTTGTCTGCTGACTTTACCGAAACTTTACCGAAAAAACCCAAGAACTCAAATGAGTTCCTCATGCAGGTAATGATCAGAATGATGGTGATAGTGGTCGTGATGAGGATGGTGCTAATGATGCTGTTAATGATGTGATGGAAATGGTGATAGCATTGGTGATGGTGTTGGTCGTGGTGATGGGAGTAATGGTCGTGGTGATAATGACATTGGTGATAACATTGGTGGTGATGGTAGTAGTGATATTTGTTATGATGGTCATGGTAGTGATGGTGGTGATGGGGATCGTGGTGATGGTTGTGGTGATGGTAGTGATGATGGTGGTGATGTTGCTTATTGTGATAGTGATGTTGTTGATATTCAGCGTTGACGATGGTGGTGATGGTGATGTTTATGTTGTTGTCATCTATGATATTGATGGCAAGGATGCATTGTGATGGTGATGTTTGTGATGTTATTGTTGATGGTGAAGATGATGGTTGGATATGGTAATATTGATGGTGATGATGCTGGATAATGGTGACGATGGTGTTCTATAGTGACGTTGTTATCGCTGTTGTCACAGACGGACGCTCACCGACTCTGGACACAAACTCAGCTCATAACCAACTCCAGATCTCCTCGGATCTCAGGACGATGACGCTGACCCGTGACTCCCAGGGTCGCCCCGATCACCCACACCGGTTTGATGGCTGGTCACAAGCCCTGTGCAGTGAGAGCTTCTCATCGGGCCACCACTACTGGGAGGTGGACGTGGGGAACGCGTGGTGGTGGCGGGTTGGAGTTGCGTACGGGACGATCCCACGGAAAGGGAGTGGTGGTGGTGCACAGTGGCTGGGAGGGAGCAACGCATCCTGGTGTTTAGAGAAATGTGACGACAACTTCTCAGTGTTTCATGGTGGAGTGAAGACTGCACTGTCGGTGAGGGGGGCCCCCTCCCCCTGCAGAATCAGGCTTTACCTGCACTGGGAGGGGGGGCTCTTGGCGTTTTACCGCGCCGACTCCATGGAGGTGATCCACGAGGTTTGGCAGAGATTCTTGCAGCCTCTCTACCCTGGGATGTGGGTGGGGTATTTTAAAGATCCATTGAAGATCGTGGATCTTAGTCGTGCATCCTGAGGATGAGGAGAAATAGAAACTCAAGAAACCGAGACAGAAACCCAATAAACCGTGGAGAGGGTGGATGGTGAGGATAGGGCGAAGTGAGGGTGAGGGGGAGGTGGAACAGAGGGTGAGGCAAAGTGAGGGGAGAATGGAGGAGAAGGGAACAGGTAAGCGTAGAGGGTGAAGGGTGAGGAGAGGGTGAGGAGAGGATGGGATGGAGCGGGTAGAGAGACGGCGAGCAGACGGTGAGGTGATTGGGAGGATGAGGTGAAAATTGAAGGAAGGGTGAGGAGAGCATGGAGGGGTAGGGTGATGAGGGAGGGTGAGGTTCAGGTTGGCGTGTGTGAGCGATGTGGCTGGCGCAGTACAAATCGCACTGTGCACTCGCGTCACCACACCTCATCCTTGAAATTCACCATCATCATCACCCCATCATCATCACTGTAATCATAACTATCGTCACCTCATCATCACTACCATCACCACCATGACACCATCATCGCCATCACCACCGTTATTATCACCACCACCATCATAATCACCATAGTCATCACTACCACCATCATCGCCAACATCATCACCATCATTATCAACCACCATCACCATCATCATTACTATCAACACCACCAAAACCATCATCCCCAACATCGTCACAATCATCACCACGATCACCACCATCACTATCATCATCACCCCATCATCATTATCACTATCAACACCTTAATAATCATCACCATTATCACGTCCATCTCCATCATCATAATCATTACTTAACATGACCATCATTATGAACATCATCACCATAACCATCATCACCACCATCATCACTATCACTGTCATCACCACCGTCAAAACTACCATCAGCATCACCACAACCACCATCATGCTCATCACCATCAATATCACTACTATCATCACCACAGTCATCATTACCACCACCATGATCACCACCATGATCACGACCATCATTACCATCATCACTATCAGCACCCACATCACCATTTTTACCATCACAATCATCACCATCATTACCATCATCAACATCAACACCACAAAAACTGCCATAATCATCACCATTATCACATCCATCATAACCACCATCATCATCACTATCATCTTCACCGTGAAAACCACCATCACCATCATTCCCACCATCTCCCTCATCACCATCATTACCACATCACTGTCATCATAACTACCACCAACATGATCACCACCATCATTATGATCATCATTAACGCCCACATCACTACCACGATTATCACCATCACCATTCTTATTATAATCATCACAACCATCAGCACGATTTGTAAGAGTGAGTGGAATGGGGAGTGAGTGCTTGGGTGAATGAGATGAGCAAGTAGATAAGTGACAGATGGTGGGTGATTGAATGGTTGAGTGAGTGCATGGTTGATTGGGTGAGATTAGGGGTAAATGAGTGGGTGAGCAGACGGGGGAGATGGTTGATGGGTGAATGAGTGCATGGGTGAGTGGATGGGTGGAGTATTTTAGTTGGTGAGAGGGTACGTGATTGGGTAAATTGTTGAGTGCGTTCGTGAGTAGAATAGTGAGTGAACGATTGAGTGCATGGGTGATTGAGATGGTGGGTGAGTGAGTGGCTGAGTGGGTCAATGGTTAAGTTAATGGGCGAGAAGGTAGGTGAGTGTGTAAATGATTGAGTGAGTTCAAGTGAATCGTCTGGAACCGGGTGTAGAACTCGAGAGACAAGGACAGCAGTCTCATTTGCAAGACTGACCTGGGGCTGGGGGATCTCCAAAATAACAAAAACGACGTGAGCACAGGGAACAATAACAAAGCGAAGATAAATTATGCAACCATCACCGTTTCGATTTAAAGCTATTCGTGACTGCAGGGATTCATCTTCTTGGTTCTTTCAGTAAAGTCATGTAGAATGGAAATAATAAAATAATAAAAATAAACATAATAAAATAATTCTCACGACGTTTCGGCCACAACGCAAGCAGCCGTCCTCAGGTGAAGAACAGGTCAGTCTCTGTATTGCCGTTCCAATCCTTAAGCGGAGAGGTAATTCCTCAAATCCTTACCCGCACCACACGACCGTTCTATTTCTATATCCTGAAGCGTGGTCAAATAATCCCCACAACCCACACAGCGTGCGGCGGCCTTCATCCCGCAGTGGATTAGCAAAAGGGCTGTACACGGACAGCATATTGCATTGTGGTTAGGATACGGGATCAAGAATTCACGTACGTCTGTTGAACTTGTTTCGCACCGTACATTGCCAACTGTCCAAATCGGTACGAACTGTTTTCTGTGAAAAAAAAAATAACTTGACGTAAGTTAAATTGCGTCGACAGCCGAGCAATCATTTGCATGCAACTTGGCAACTTGGGTGTATGCAACTATATCACTTCTACATGGACGTCTCTGCAACAGGTTTCTCACAGTGGAACGAGATTACTTTCAAGCATCGATCTCCTTTGCGAATCATAGCAACGTATCGCATAATCACGCCTGCACAGAACTGAACTGTGATAAACAGTTACAATCCAGATGCAGGTGAGGAGTCGTGGTAACCAGAACAGGGGGCAGACATTTTAGTCACTGAGACTCGTCTTTTGTTGTGCAACTACTCGCACAGATTTTGACAAAGCAGCTGCAGGTAACTAATTCACACGATTTCGAGTAATTTGGTTGCGCAACTCATCAAGAAAATGTACAATCAGTTTTGACGTAATCCGAATTCAATCATTCAATCCGTGTCCATAATCATCAGCATGGTCCTTACCACTGAAACATGTAGGATCAGTAGGACATTACTTTGAGGATACAATGCCATGGTACGAGCAGGAAATGCCGATTTGTAGATAATTTAAGTGGCACAGCCGATGATGGTTTACTTCGACACATTTGCCGCTTCTACCTTACAGGACATCTCCTGCTCAAAGGAGACAAACTTAACCCACGATTCATCAACGCATTTAACAATACCCCTGGAATATGCTCACACACAGCAGAATGGGGAAGATAAGGAGGCGTGTCAAGAGGGAAACACTTCACATATTCAAGGGCCTCTCCATGGACATGGATAGTCTGGGGGTGGTTGGCTGATCCAATGGCGGTTGGTGGACGACCTTGGCTTTGGTGATGTTCAAGAGTGGTACTGCCCACCCACCCCCACTCCTCGTGTGCCGTGCCGGCCTTCAAAGGTGCAACTCGCTAACAGCACGTGGCTCAGCAGAAGTGTGCTAAGGCTGTACGGGGATATTTGTGAATACCTCTACAGTCTTGTCATCTCCCACAGCTCCGAGATTACGTAGCCATCGCTGCAATCATATTTAGTCAGCTGGGAAGAGTAAGACGGAGTTCATTCGCAAATCAGTGGGGTATCTCTCAATGGATCGCCCTGTATTAGGGTGATTTCTTAAGGTTGTGGTTTGTATGTTAAAGGTGGTTTCAGGTGTTGGTGGTTTGTGGTTAATGCAGGATTGAACGCTTTGTTACAATGTGGCTTTTTATTAAATGGTATATGGGCAGCTACACGAGGTTATTTTGTTTTATCCAAATGAGAGTGAGTGGGTGCGTGAGATGGTGGGTGATTGAATCAGTGAGTGGATGAGTGTAAAAGTGACACAATGTGAGTGAGATGGTGAGTGAGTGAATGAGATGGTCGGTGAGTAAATCGATGGGTGCGTGAGATGGTGGGTGAGTAGGATGGTGGGTGAGTGAATGAGTGAGACGAAGGAGATTGTCGTGGACTTCAGGAGAGTGCACACCCAGCATACTCCGCTAACCATCAACGGTGCTGCAGTGGAGAGGGTAAGATGCACCAAGTTCCTGGGTGTGCACATCTCTGAAGACCTGTCGTGGAGTCACAACACTGCATCACTGGCCAAAAAAGCCCAACAGCGCCTGTATTTTCTCCGCAAACTGAGAAGAGCAGGAGCCCCGCCCCCCATCATGCACACCTTCTACAGAGGCACCGTTGAAAGCATCTTGACGAGCTGCATCACCGTGTGGTACGGCACCTACACCGTGTCCTGCCGCAAGACTCTGCAGCGCATAGCGAGAGCAGCTGAGAGGATCATTGGTGTCTCTCTCCCGCCTCTTCTGGACATTTATAACACCCGCATCACCAGCAAAGCAATCAAGATTGCAGGTGATCCCACCCACCCATCTCACAGCCTCTTCAGCCTGCTGCCGTCAGGGAGGAGACTGCGGAGTCTTCCAGCCAGGACCAGCAGGCTCAAAGACAGTTTCTTTCACCAGGCTGTCAGGAGACTCAACTCCCTCCCTGCTCTACCATCACTCCCCCCCTCTGCCCACCCACCCCCCTTTGCCCCCTAACCCCAACCCCCACACACACATTCACTCGTACATCCTGATCTCTGGACTGCACATTGCACTACATCGCACTATCACACTGGTTTAAATATCTTATTTCTTTAAATACTTTTTTTAAATAATATTTTACATTTTAAAAATTCTTGACTGTTGTTTATTTTAAGCCTATTACATTTTTGATTATTTATCTTGTGTTGATCGCCGATTGTTTATTGTTTATTTATGTCTGTTAATTGTGATTAATTTTTTAATTGCTTGGTTGCACCGTGGGACCAAGAGAGAGGACTGTAATTTCATCTGTGTTGTATGCCATGCATGTAACACACTTGACAATAAAGTGACTTTAAGACTTTAAGACTTTTAAGACTTAAGATTTGTGGCCAGGTCGCTTCTGAAAAGAGCCATATACCTCTATGGGCTTTACCTGGAAAAAAATATGATAATTGGTTCTTTACCCTTCTATCTGGCAACAAAACTGACACCTTTTTGCAAGGAGTCATGTTTGCATAGACCGCAATACCTGCAGTCATAAATACAAACAAAAGACATAACTCTGATAATGTGCACTGTCCTTGAAGTTGATTGGTCCACACCCGAGACAGCTTTCCTTCGAGCCTAGTCTCATATGGGTTGGACCAGATGACGCCAAAAGGCGCACAACTCAAGGACAATGCACCATCAGAGTATGAGAGCTCGGGGCAAGCATCTACACTATGGGGACCTCATTTGCCAGTAAAAATATGATAATTGGTTCTTTACCCTTCTATCTGGCAACAAAACTGACACCTTTTTGCAAGGAGTCATGTTTGCATAGACCGCAATACCTGCAGTCATAAATACAAACAAAAGACATAACTCTGATAATGTGCACTGTCCTTGAAGTTGATTGGTCCACACCCGAGACAGCTTTCCTTCGAGCCTAGTCTCATATGGGTTGGACCAGATGACGCCAAAAGGCGCACAACTCAAGGACAATGCACCATCAGAGTATGAGAGCTCGGGGCAAGCATCTACACTATGGGGACCTCATTTGCCAGTAAAAATATGATAATTGGTTCTTTACCCTTCTATCTGGCAACAAAACTGACACCTTTTTGCAAGGAGTCATGTTTGCATAGACCGCAATACCTGCAGTCATAAATACAAACAAAAGACATAACTCTGATAATGTGCACTGTCCTTGAAGTTGATTGGTCCACACCCGACTGCAGGTATTGCGGTCTATGCAAACATGACTCCTTGCAAAAAGGTGTCAGTTTTGTTGCCAGATAGAAGGGTAAAGAACCAATTATCATATTTTTACTGGCAAATGAGGTCCCCATAGTGGAAGAAAATAGTTTATAGTTGACTATCAACCAGTCTCCCTCTGAAATATTTGGCCCGTAAGTCAGTGTTGGTGATCATGGGGTCATAATCCAAGACTTTGGGGTTTATATTCCACCCACAGTTTTGCAGTGGGAACTCCATTGAATGCAAGGGAATCGAAGTAGAGTCACAGTAATGCATCTCTCTCTCTCTCTCCCACAGGGGCACCTGGAGGAGACGCGCAGGTAAAAGACGACTTTCACTCACGGCTCGACACACGAAAACATGGGATTGAGTGTGGGACGTGGGCAGTGAGACATTGGCTGTATGTGATGATGCCGTGTGGTGAAACTGTGTGTGGTGATGTTGCGTGTGAAGATGCTGTGTGAAGATATTTTGCGTGATAATGCTGTGTGATGATGCTGTGTGGTGAAGCGGTGTGTGATGGTGTGTGATGATGCTGTGTGATGATGCTGTGTGGTGAAGCTGTGTGTGGTGATGCTGTGTGATGATGCTGTGTTAAGTGATGCTTTGTCTGATACTGCGTGGTGATGCTGTGTGATGGTGCTGTGTGATGATTCTAAGTGTAGTGATAGTAATGCTGTGTGGTGATGTTGTAAGTAGTTGTGATGTGAGTGATGATGCTTTCTGTGATGAGCCTAGATGTGATGGAGCTGTGATGATTCCACGTGTGATGAAGCTGTGATGAGTGTCTATGTAATGGAGCTGTGATTATCCTGTGAGTGACGATGCTCTGCGTGATACAGTGGCCGTGTCTGTTCTGCTTTCACAGGGCAGGGAGGGTTACTTCAGCTCCACCCTCAGCTCGCAGCCAACAGGACATTGCCTCACTTCAAGTCCTGGAGACAAATGCAGTCAAACTCCTGTGTGAGTTCTTCAGTGTGAATTATGGGTGATTGGGTGGTCTTGACAATAAATTATCTCCGTGTGTGTGCACGAGGTCGACTCAACCTCAAATGAGTACCTGGTGTTTTGTGAAAACATCACCACTAGGGAGACAAAGGTGGCCAGGCGTAGTGCTGGCCACCCACCCCCTCGTTGGCCGTGTCAGCTTTTAAAGGTGCTGACTTGCCCTGACAGTGTGTTAAGGCTACACAGGGGATTTTAGTCTTTGTTTATATACTAATCCACGACCCGACTGATCAGAGCCATGAGACTCGGTGTTTTGGTAAATAATCAGCATTACCAGTCATGGGTAATTGCGATATTGAGATGCGGTGTGTGCCTGTGAATGTCTCTATGCATCTGTAGGTGGGGTGAGCGATGGCTTAGTGGTTAGCACACTGCACTACGAACCCAGTTTACTGGGTTTGATTACCTGCCATTGCTAAAATCAGTGGCAGGTGATATCTGATCCATTCCTGGGCCTCTGCTCTGCAGTTTTAACCTCAAATGAGTTCCTGATGTTGGTAATGGTCATAATGATGGTGGTTGTGATGAGAATGGTGGTAATGATGCTGATATTACTGATAATGTGAGTGATGGGAATGGTGATAGCATTGGTGATGGTGTTGGTCGTGATGGCAGTGATGTTCGTGGTGATAATGATGGTGACACTGGTGATAATATAGTAGGTGATGGTTGATGGTTTTGCTGATGACACTGATGGTAGTGATTATATTGGTTATGGTGATAATGGTAGTGATGGTGGTATTGAGTGTTTTGATGGTCGTTGTGATGGTGATGATGCTGGTCGTGTTGGTGTTGTTGGTGATAGTGATGAAGATGTTAGATGGCGGTGATGGGAACTGGTGATGGTCGAGGTAGTTGTAGTGATAGTGGTGGTGATTACTTGTGATGGTGCTAGTGGTGATGATTATGTTTGTGATGTTGCTGATGGCGATAGTGATGTTGGTTATGTTCATCGTAATGATGATGTTGGTGACGATGGTGATTTTGGTGAATTCTGTGCTGTTTGTTGATGGTGAAGATGATGGTTGATGATGGTGATGTTGATGTGGTGATTGTGGATAATGGTGTCCTGTAGTTATGTTGTGATCGCTGTTGTCACAGACGGATGCTCACCAACTCTGGACACAAACTCAGCTCATAACCAACTCCAGATCTCCTCGGAACTCAGGACGATGAAGTGGACCGGTGTTTCCCAGGGTCGCCTCGATCATCCACACCGGTTTGATGGCTGGTCACAAGCCCTGTGCATTGAGAGCTTCTCGTCGGGCCACCACTACTGGGAGGTGGACGTGGGGGACGCGAGGTGGTGTCGGGTTGGAGTCGCGTACGGGACGATCCCACGGAAAGGGGGTGGTGCTGCATTGCAGCTGGGACGGAACGATGCATCCTGGTGTTTAGAGAAACGTGACGACAACTTCTCAGTGTTTCATGGCGGAGTGGAGACTGCACTGTCGGTGAGGAGGGCCCCCTCCCCCCGCAGAATCGGGCTTCACCTGCACTGGGAGGGGGGGCTCCTGGAGTTTTACCACGCCGACTCCATGGAGGTGATCCACGAGGTTCGGCAGAGATTCTTGCAGCCTCTCTACCCTGCGATGTGGGTGGGGTATTGTAATGAACCATTGAAGATCGTGGATCTGAGTCGTGCATCCTGAGGATGAGGAAAAATAGAAACCCAAGAAACTGAGACAGAAATCTAAGAAACTGATGAAAGGGGGGATGGTGAGGAGAGGGTGAAGTGAGGGTGAGGGGAGATTGGAGGGGAAGGTGAGTGAAGGGGACAGGTAAGCGTGGAGGGTGAAGGGTTAGGAGGGGGTGAGGAGAGGAGAAGATGGGAAGGAGGGGGTAGAGGCGATGGTGAGGCAAGGTGAGGGTTAGGGGAGGGTGTGGGGTGATGGGAGGGTGAGGTGAAAATTTAATGAAGGGTGAGGTCAGCATGGAAGGGGAGGGTGAGGTTCAGGTTGGTGTGCGTGAGCGATGTCACCAGTGCAGTACAAATCGCCGGTGCGGAAGTTTGAGGGATTTTAATGAAATCTGAGTGGGGAATCAGCGCAGCCCCAGAGTCCGTATGGCCGCTCCTTCACCTGCAGTGAGCGCTCGCGTCACCACGCCCCATCATCCCTGCGATTCACCATCATCACCATCATCACCCCATCATCACTATCATCATCACCACCATCATCCCCATCAACACCACCATCATTGTAATCACCAGTCATCACTACCTCCATCATCACCATCATTACCACCATCATGATCATCAGCATCATTGCCATTACTCAATTTTAATCACTATCATCACCACCACTCTATCATCATCAATATAATCACCAACATCATCAACATCATTATCCTCATCATCACTACGACCATGACCATAACCATCATAAACTACCATCACCACCAACACCATCAAAAACCACCATAATCATCACCATTATCACATCCATCACCATCATCACTATCATCACCACCATCATCACCACTTCCAACACTGCCACGATCATCACCACTATCATTGTTACCACCACCATGATCACCACCATCATCACAATCACCATCATTACCATCATCATCAACACCACAAAAACACCATAATAATCACCATTATCACATCCACCATCACGACCATCATCATCACTATCATCACCGTAAAACCACCATAACCGTCATCATTATCACCATCTCCCTCATCACCATCACTACCACCACATTCATCATCACCACGACCATGATCAACACCATCATCATCATCACCGACACCACCACCAGCATTATCACCATCACCCTTTTTACCATCACCATCATTACAATCATTATTACAATAACCACCAATACCATCACCATTTCACCATTATTACCACCACTACCACCTTCACCACCATCATCATTACCATCACCATTACTACCATTGTCACCAACATCATCATCATTCCTCCTTCGCAAAACCCTTCTCTCCACAAGAAACATTAAAGACATAATACACACCACGTACTTTCTGCCCCCCCCCCCTTCACTCTCCCCCCCTGCAGCCGATCTCTCAGATCTCTCCAAGTGCTGCCACGGGGTCCACTTTCTGCCCCGCCCCCTCTCTCCCCCCCACCTCCTCTCTCCCCCCTATTGCCGAGGCCTATATAACCTCGTGCCACGGCAGGTCTCTCGCCTACTTCAGCAATGTTTTTCTTGCCGTGGTTGTCCCACCTGATGACGGTTGCTTGTGTCGCGAACGAAACGTCGTGATCTATTATTTTTCTACCTACGTGACTTCAGCGAAATAACCAAAGAGTATGGATTCCTGCAGTCACGAAAACTTCAAATCAAGATTGACACCACGTATTGTTTTACTCATCCCATCAGTCGCAGGCACGGCCTTCTGGGAGTTCCTAATTGAAGCGGCATTTGGTTCAACGCAAGCAACACTCTGGGACGGTTTTGACATTCAGTGTCTCATCAGCAGCAGAGTCAGGCTCGCGTGAAGCAATGTATGAATGTTGAACTTATTTCGCATCGTACGTAGCCAACGTACCTAGCCAACCGTGCAAATCGGAGGTGCAATGCTGGCGAATTGGCCAGATATTCGGTGTCTCATAAGCAGCAGCTAGGCTTTGCTTAAACCAAGGCTCACGAAGTATTTGCCGACTGGACTCCTCGCCGCCTGCTTGTATGTATTGTGTTGAGATTATAATGCGCCAAATGTAGCCAACTGGGCTAATCGGAGGTGCGGGGGAAGGACAACAAACTAAGCACAAAAACACACAGGCACTGAAAGTCAGGTACAAAGGCCGTGCGGGTTGCTCGTGTTTGATTAGAAAATAAAAATGGTAAATAAAAATCGAAGGTAAAAAAGAACACACAGCACGTGTTATTGTCTTGAGTATTACTGTTTGTTTAAAGTGGGTCTATAGAAAGAAATACACGTACAGTGACACAGACTAATTTCACGTGAGTTTGTGTGTGACCAGACCAGTACTCGCTGTATCTGATTCAATACAAATCCTATTGTAGTGCTCGTTCTGTTTATCAACACAAATGTGCCAAGTCTACTGCACGGTGAACGTGAAAGAGTTAATGCATTAGCACTTTCATAGATTCACTCAGACCCATAGACTCACCACACAGAGACATAGACTCACTCAGAGACACAGACTCACGAACAGGGACCCATAGACTCCATCACACACAGACCCATAGACTCACAGTGAGATCTACACTCACACAGACCCATACACACACCGAACCAGACTCAGAGACCCATACATTCACTCACAGAGACCCATAGAATAAGACAGAGACCCATAGACCCACCACACAGCGACCCATAGACTCATGACACAGAGACCCACAGACTCATGACACAGAGACCCATCGACTTACACAGAGACCCATAGACTCACAAAGAGACCTATATGCTCACACAGAGACCCACAGTCGGTTCTGCCTCCACTGCTGCTGTATTTGTTGTTGATGTGGTTGTTGATGTTGTTTATGTTGTTGATGTCGTTCCACGGGGATGTTGGGGCCTCGGACCATCGTGGGTCAGGGCTGGAGACGGCTTCCCTGCACGCGCTGCTGGTGCTGTGGAGCACAGCGGAGGCACGGGAGCAGGGCCAGAGGGGGTGTCAATGGTGGTGGTGTACACGTGTCTGTGTTTGTACGCGTGTCTATGCATGCGTGTCTGTGTGTGTACGCGTGTCTGTGTGTGTACGCGTGTCTGTGTGTAAAGGAGTCTCTGTGTACGCGTGTCTGTGTGTGTACACGTGTCTGTGTGTACACGTGTCTGTACACGTGTCTGTGTGTACACGTGTCTATATGTGTGTCTGTAATGTAGCGGTTAGCGCGCTGCACTAAGAACCCGGTGACCCGAGTTTGATTCTAGCTCAAGGCCAACACTGATGACGATTATTTGAACTGGTCCTGAGGCTCACCTAGGTCGACTCAGCTTAAAATAATATCCTGGTGCAGTGGTGTGTAGTGAACATCGCACCGGGGAGACAAAGGCGGCCGGGCGTGGTGCTGGCCACCCACTCATGTGCCACAGTGCCGGCCTTGATAGGCGCTACAACTCGCGAACAGCACTTGCCCCTAGTCTATTGGAAGCTACACGGGGAAGCTTTGTCTGTCTCTACAATGTGACAAAGCTCCCCGTGTAGCCCACCCAGGCTGGAGGAGCAAGAGCTGTTAGTAGCGAGGAGCAGCAGCGCCTGTGAAGGCCGCCACTGTGGCACATGAGGGGTGGGTGGCCAACACCACGCCCGGCCGCCTTTGTCTCCCCAGAGCTGATGTTTACACACCGCACCAGGTTCTGATTTGAGTCCGAGTCGACCTAGGGGAGGCACGGGACCCGGTTCTGATTTCACTCGCCACTGATGTTGGCCGTGAGCCGCGACGCAGCGCGCGCAACCGCTCCCCACACTTAACACTTACAAACTACAACCATTAACCACCAATCACAATCACAGTGTGGGTCTCTACGAGTCTGTGTGGGTTACTATGGAACTTTGGGTCTCTATGGTTCTGTCTGCGAGTCTGTATGATGTGTCTGTGGGTCTTTGTATGGGGCTTTGTGTTAGGGTCTCCGAGTATGGGTCTCTGTGGGTCTGCATGGATCCCCGAGTATGGGGCTATGTGGGTCTCAATAGGTCTCTGTGGGTCTATGTATAGGTCTCTGAGCATAGGTCTCTGTGGTTCTATGGATAGATCTGTGGGTCTCTATGTGACTCTGAGTATGGGTCTATGTAAGGGTCTTTGTGGGTTTCTGTATCGGTCTCTGTGGGTTTCTGTATCGGTCTCTGTGTGGGTCTCTGTGTGTGGGTTTGTGAGCACCAGAATCTGTATTTATACTGCAGGAGGAATCCGAAAAGCTCTGAAGCTCTTTCATCACAGATGTCCAGTCGGGGGCCACTGGGGTCAGAACGTTACAACAACAAACGCACAACGCGCGCACAAGACACGACAGGAGGGGCAGCGTACAGGAGAAGTAAACAAATCACTCAACAGATTGTCTACAAACAGCAGCAAGCTGTGTGTAGAGAGCAGCAGTGCACGCGTGCAGATCACTCTCACCACACCGTCAGTCGCTGTAAAAATATGCTAAATTCCTCTGTTGATATGTAAACTCAGCTTATTGAAGAGTATATTGAGTACATTGATTATATATTCTTGGTTCTTTTAGGTAGTGTCGCGTAGAAGGGAATAAAAAAAAATATATAAAACAATAAAATTATCACGGCATTTCGACTGCAACACAAGCAATCATCATCAGGTGTGAAATCCACAGCAAGAAAATGTGAATCCCTGCAGTCACGAAAGCTTTAAATCAAAATTTATATTGATGTAGTTTATACCTAGTTTTTTCACATCGGTTTATTGTATGGTAGTAGGGTAGAAGCAGTTCTTTAGCGTCAATATGCTGAATTCCATTGTTGATATGTAAACTCCTTTATCAAGGCGCTCTGCTCCTCCCACCCAGCTTAAAATACGCTGCCAGGCTTATCAGTGTTCATTAGGATGCTGTCTTTCCGACAGCTCTGTTCTTCACCTGAGGATGGCTGCTTGTGTTGTGGCCGAAACGTCGTGAGAATTTTTTAACGTTTTTTTTTCCCTTCTACGTGACTTTACCGAAAGATCCAAGAATATGAATCCCTGCCGTCACGAAAGCTTTAAATCTAAATTTATTGTGTATTGTATAGTGTCTCATTGTATAGTGTAGAGTATAGAAGTAGAGTTTATTGTGTCACATGGTACAAATAAGTGGCAAAATAAAATACACCTGCATAGGGAAAGCGGGTGATTGAAATTTAGAAACACCTGCAGCAAACAAAGTGTCCATCACCACCAGGGACTAGAGGGTGAATGGAGGAAGACCCCAGGCCTCTTCGCTCTTGAACTCCAGCCAGAAGGGAACGAGAGCGGTACCCAGAAACCGGCCATGCTTCCAGCTTGGACACCCGGTGGGGAGCAGGGAAGGGGCAGAGGAGTACAAGGAGGCTGCCTCTGACACCTCCCTATGGTAGAAAGGAGCCAGCAGGCGCCGGCTCGCTTCCTCTACTCTGACGACGACGGTGTCAGGCCGGCGGTGGTGCATGACGCACGGCATCGAGCTTCACCCTGACGTCGGGTTGCTTGTGAATGTAGCCCAAAGCAGATCGTAAACGCCATCTGAGCCTCAAAGTGCCTTAAGGGTGTGTGAGCGTAGGCTCAGGTGTGAGTGCCGGGATGAAGGGGTCATCCTGTGTATCGTGAGCGCACCGCGTTTGCCCAAAGATCTGCTACGGCGTGAAAGCCGGCAGGGTGGCTGGTCTACGAATTAAAGACAAACCAACCCTCTAGAATCGCCTCAACAATATGGTATCGATTGATCTCTCGCGAGACTCGACCCACACTCTCCACGGGCGTGACTTGGCTTACCAAACATTTAGTGGCCGCGATACAGGTGAGCCTGGAGAAGTAGGCAAGATTCTAGATTTGAAGCTTTCGTGACTGCAAGGATTCATATTCTTAGGTTTTTTCGGTAAAGTCACGTAGGTAAAAAATTCAAATTGCTCTCACTTGATACAGCTATCGTGCTGTGACTGTTTCACCTGAAGACGGAAGCTTGTGTTGCCTCCGAAACGTCGTGATTTTTTATTTTATTTTTATTTTACTTGTATTAATTTGAATTTTTTACCTACGTGACTTTACCGAAAAAACCTAAGAATAAGTAGGCAAGAACCAAAGTACTGTAACACATTGTAGTGTATAGTGGTGTAGTGTATAGTGTAGTAGTGTGTCATATTGTAGTGTGTGTGGTGGTGGTGATGTGTGAGATGGTGGGGAGTACGTGTGAAAGTGAGTGTGTGTGAAGTTAGGTACTCATAGTCTGTTGTGGACTATACAGAGGGATCGTCACCTGTGGGTTTATGTGTAGTGACTGACTCAGAAACACTAAGAGTAGGAGGCACTTTATTAACACGGCCATAACAGTTCACACTTGGTAACTACGGTTCCCAGTCAGGACAGCTGGTAGACTGCCTGACTGGCGATGCCGAGATGGTGAAGACGATGGTGAAGACTCCAGCAGCATGACGAGATCCCACTCCAAATGACAGCCCCGAGGTCCCCTCCCTGGGCCCCTCTTATACAGATAGTCCCCGAGTTATGATGGTCCGACTTACGATATTTCGATCTTACGATGGCGATAGCGGATAGCGATACGACAAAATTGTAAAATATTTTAAATTTCGCGCGGCAGGCAAACGCAGCAGCGTACGAGGTACGATACTGTACGTTGGGACGCTGCCGGGATGTGCGCATCTCCCACCTTGTGTGATGCCTCACTCTCACCAGCGGTCGACGGAGTTAAGTTGTCTCGGTGTTAGCGTGTTTATAGGATTGTTTCCTGAAAAAAACTTTCCACTAAATTGCAGTTCATATAGGTAGGCTAAGAATTTACTTTGTTTTTTTTCCTTTACATTTTATTGTGCAATACAGTATTGTAATTAATAAATACATACAGTATATAGTTTACACAGTACGGTACTGTAAATTTCTCTGTTTTGCTAAATTATCACCGTTCTTTAAGACTCCTGGGTAGGCTAGGCCATCTTCGACTTACGATATTTTTGAATTACGATGGGGTCGTCGTAACGCATCTCCATCGTTAGTAGAGGACTACCTGTACTGCCAGTGAACCTACTAACGGGTTCTCGATGTGCCCCTTCTGTAACCTTTCCCCTAGATCCCTCTCTGGTCTATCATGTGACCTGCTGTCAGTCAGGGCTGCTGTGAGCTGCAGATCCCTTTCCCTGTCAGCAGCCAGCGCTATGCTGCTATGTGACCGATTCTATGTCACTACACAAGTGTAGTGTATAGTAGTGTAGTGTATTGTAGTGGATAGTAGTGTAGTGTATAGTAGTGTAGTGTATAGTAGTGTATAGTAGTGTATATAGTAGTGTAGTGTATAGTAGTGTATAGTAGTGTAGTGTAGAACCCCTCCCCAATGATCACCTCTGTTAACGACTAATCACTTAACGACGGGTCTCCATTGACCATTCCCCTGTTGACGACGGGATGTTGTCGGTATTTGTTTACAATATTATTAGTATATTCATGTATTCATATCCATTGTTTTAATACTATAAAGTACGTTTTTGGGTGAAAAAGGGTAACTTTCGAAGCTATCAGAACAAATTAAGCCTTTAACGGGCATTTCATATACACACTTAACGACCAAATCACTTAACGACCGGTTTCGTGGGACAAATCAACATCGTTAAGAGGAGGGGTCCTACTGCACGAGGGGCTGGGGTGGTCCTCGTTCACCGGGGCCGGGTGGCGGGGAGGGGTGGGGGGCTCCTGCAGGGGAGCGGCTGCTGCCGTGTGGGCGAGCCGGTGCCTGGTGCTGCTGGTGCGTGGAGCAGCTGTGTGCGGTGCTGCTGTGCGGGCGTGGCAGTGACCGAGACGGCGGCTGAGTGGAGGCGCTCAGAGCGATGTTGAGAGTCTCGAGGCTACGGCTGCGTGGAACCATTAAAGGACGCCGTTGTGTGTGCGAGCCAAGGTTGAGGTTGATGCTGCTTTGAATCCTGGGATTGCTGCACTACCGTTGGGTCCTGGGGGGAATCCATGAGTCTGCACGCGACCTCGTGAGTGAATGTTGCGCGCCAAGCTGGTGGGCTTCTGCCGCGTTGTCTCGTCACCCGGGAGCGGAGCGCGCGTCAGGGTTGTGGTGCGAACGGTCGCCGGCAAGTTCTGTGATCGTCGACGCGCTGTGGGGTCGCCGTGTTAAGCCGGTGGACTTACGGGGTTATGTAAACGTGCGCTGTTACTGTTGCCGAGAGTTTCAAAGATTTGGTTACACTTGGTTGTCAATAAATGATTATCCTCCACAGTTGATTCGCGTCCTTGAGCAAAGTGTTTCAATAGTGCATCACGAATCGAGGTATAATTTATAAATTACAAATTTTGTTAAGTTTCTCTGTATTCCTGATCGAGTTATTGTCCTTTTTGTCGCCGTTAAAGTAATGTTGAAAAACCCGCGATGGTACCTCATAACAGAGTTATTAAGGGAATTGCACGGCAGAGAAAATGGATCCTAACTCATTTATCTCTCTACCACGTAAAAAAAGAGCGACCCTCACAATTAGCATGGCTGCAATAGCGATTCGGGTCTCATTTTGTGGTTGCTCATCCAGAGCTATAAATGCCCTGATAGTGCATTGCCTTTGCAATTTCGCCTTTTGGCGTTCTCCGGTCTGAGACTGGTGAGACTAGGCCCTAAAGAAAGCTGTATCTGTAGTAGGCCAATCCGTTTCAAAGACAATGCATCATATATTAACAGAGCCATGTTTGTTTGCATGTTCGCTACAAGTACTGTGTGTGGTTAATGCAGCAATTAATTCCTTGCAAAAGGTATCTATTGGTGTTTGAACATCTGAACACAACTCCTGTTTAATTTCCAGAAAGGGTAAAACCTGTTCTTATTTTTCATGTTTTAATCCTGGCAAAAAGGTATCCCATGATGTAGCTGCTCACCCCGAACTCTAAATGCTCTGATCCGCGCATTGTCTTTGTACTGTTCGTTTTTTGGCGTTGTTCTCTGGTCTACTAACACTGGTGGTGAGACTAGGCCATCAAGAAGACTGCCGTCTCTGGTGTAGGCCAATCAGTTTCACATACAATGCTTATATAATTATCAGAGCATGTTTTGTTTGCATATTCACAACAATCACTGTGTGTGGTTAATGCAGACATTATTCCTCGCTAAGGTTTCTGTTTGGTGTTTTAACATTTTAACACAACTGTTTTATTGCCAGAAGAGTAAAACTTATTATTCTTATATTTTGATACTGGCAAGGGAGGTCCCATGAGGTGTTGAGATGTTCAAACACAAAATTGATGCCTGTTGCAAGGAATAAAGTCTGCATTGACCACACAAACTTATTTGGTGTTTGAACATCTGAACATAACTCCTGTTTTATTGCCAGAAAGGGTAAAACCTATCAAAATTATCTTCTCACACTTTTGAGTCTAGCAAAAAATGTCCTATTTTGTCTTTTTTTTACGCGTTAAAGTTGATGTGTTACGGCCACACTACCCCTGGGGTGCCTGTCCCCCGCTCACATGAGCGGGTCACGGTGCCTCGCCCGGTGGTTTGTGGCTCCACAAACTGGACCCTGAGCCACAGCCCCGTGACCGAGTTAAACACGGCAACTCCCACCGGTGTCTCACAGCTCGACAACTGGAAGGCGACTTTGAGACAGGAACAAATTGTTTTCATGAAGTAGTTTAAAGTTTAAAGTGTTAAACTTAAAACTAAAAGAGTGAAACCGAAAGACGAAGATAACAACAATCTCGTGGAGTAGAGCGGCAGAAAGCAACGAGTTTAGTTGAGACGAGTTAAAGTGATGTGATTTGGTGATGTGAGTTGAGATCCGGTGAGTTCAGATAAGTTGAGGTGAGTTGCGGTGAGGTAAGTTGAGTTGGTGAGGTGAGTTGAGGTGAGTTGAGGTGAGGTGAGTTGATGTGAGGTGAGTTGAGGTGAGGTTAGGTGAGTTGAGTTCTGATGAGGTGAGTGAGGATAAGGATTTGAGACAAGGTAATCCGAGTCTTATTGTTTAAGCCACCCCTATACTCACTCACACGTCAACACATTCCAGGGCATATCTCGTGATATGCAAATCAAACTGAAAGTTTTCCTATTTCCTTGTCACCTATTTACGTAGCTTGTTCCTCGTTTCGCGTCTCAGACGCAGCCAGAGACTGCATGAGATATAGCTAGAGACTGCCTGAGCTCCATCAAGCGACTGCCTGAGCTACAGCCAGCGCCCATCTCTAAGTGGAGCCACAGGGCCATGGCGAGTGCAGCTCCCAGCGGTAGCGAGGCCCAAGGAGAGTTGACCTGCCCCATCTGTCTGGACGCCTTCCGCTGCCCCTGCACGCTCAGCTGCGGCCACTCGTTCTGCCTCGAGTGCGTGGAGGTCGCCTGGGATGCGGCCAAGTCCTTCTCCTGCCCACAGTGCCGAGTGACCTTCCCTCAGAGGCCCAAGCTGAACAAGAACTTCACGCTCGCCAACCTGGTGGAGCAGCGCAGTGCTGCTGAGAAAATGGCCACCGTGGTCTTGTGTGACTTCTGCAACGATGGCACGACTGCTGCCTCCAAGACCTGCTACAGGTGTGATACCTCCTACTGTGTGACTCATGTAAAGCCTCATCAGGAGAACCCGAAGTTCAGGGACCACATTCTGGTGGCTCCAGCCACGAATCCTGAAGACCGCAAGTGCAAGACGCACAGAAAGGAGCTCGAGTTTTTCTGCCGACAGGACAAGAGCTTGGTCTGTACAACCTGCACCATCGCAGGAGACCACAAGGGTCACGATGTGGCTATGCTGGAGGACGAGCACAAGACTCGGGAGGTGAGATGGTCTGCGTGTGTGAGCGGGAGCCCCTCCTGCATAAAGGCATAATTTCCCAGTACGAACTGAATAATATCCAGTAAAATATCATTCCTCTCTCAGCTGCTAATTGTTTCTTCACATTTTAACCTTGTGTAATGCGGGCGTAAATGGGCGGGGCGGATATGACGATCTGAGAGGGAGGAGTCAGGGTGACGTGGGGGAGAAGTTATAGCGGGGAGACAGGAAGCTATCTGGGTCAGTCGGGGGAGTGAAGGGTGGTGAACACGTTGGGTGGTCGCCGTGCCTCAGCCTGGTGGCTGAGGGGCTCATGACGGCGCCAGCCAGCGGGGTGGAAGAGAGAGTGGAGGATTGAGGTAGGAAGTGGCGAGATAGCCACAGAGGCCACGAAGGGCTGAGGTAGGAAGTGGCGAGATAGCCACAGAGGCCACGAAGGGCTGAGGTAGGAAATGGCGAGATAGCCATAGAGGCCACGAAGGGCTGACATTGGGAGGTGGCGAGATCGCCACGCACGGAGGAACATAGAGCAGCGATGGAGCTGCTGGGGGAGCAGCCAGAGGGCTGTACCAAGAGCCTGCAGCAGAGCTGCAGGAGCGTGGAAGGCTACGGGAGCGAAGGCAGATGTGGGGCTGCCAGGGAGAGAGTCTCAGGAGGAGTGCCGTGTGGGAAGGAGAACGCGAACCCCAAATAAAGGACACGGAGTCAGCAAGAAGTGTCTGAGTCCTTTTATTACACTGGAGTCAGAAGTGAAACGGCATCTCAAAACAACTGAGAGAAAGAAGAAAAAAAAAGAATATTCCTGCTACATCATCCGACGACGACGACCTTCCTCAGACGGTGGACCTGCCTGCGATGGAAGAGGAGATCCGTTCTGGAACGAGTACGGGTCCGGGTGAGCAAGGTGTCGCCGCGTCGGTGGACCTGTCTGTGCCGGAGGACGCCAACTTACGATGGAGACAGATGGCGATGCAGATGGGGACCTTGAAAATCGTGCTGGCGCAACTGTGTGAGTTCACCACGCCGAGGACGACGTCGGGGAGGCCCGGTGGTGATCCGCAGGCCTCTGCCTTTCCTGCGCTGCCAGCGCCATTGCCACGTGGCACGAAGACGCCATCTTGGGCGTGGCAGGGGAGAAACGGCGGGAAGCCGCCATCTTGTCTTCACCGCGGCGGGAGGACGCCGCCATCTTCAACATCGCGGCGGAGAGGCAGCCTTGCGCTGCCATCTGGAGGTGCCGCGGGGTGAGCAGCCTGCTGTGAGCTGCTGTTTTCGAGGGGGTGCTGCGAGGAGAAGACGCCGATGCTGCAGCTGCTGGGGCGGGAGCTTCCCGTCCTGGCTCGGGTGCGTGACAACGGAGCCGTCAAGTCGCCGAACGAGTTCTGCGAGGCGTCTCAAGTTGCCACCCTGCCGTCCTCTTCTTGCTGCAGCCCCGGGCGAGTCATAACGATACGCACCCGGCCTTAACACACACCTCACTCATCTTTCGAGGGCCGGGGGGGGCTATGTTGGGTTTCTCTTATGACTCGATTGTGCGGAGCGCGGTTCGGACTGTGTGTATATGTGTGTAATAACGATGAACGCGCTATCTGCTTGTTGCTTGGTGTCAATATAAGTGTGTGCGTGTGTTGAGAATGGACGGAGAGTCTGCTGTATTTGCTGAGTGTCAAATTGTGTGTGTGCGCTGCTGCGTGGAGTTGTTATCTTGATGGTGAAGTTAATTATTAACTTGGGAGCTTCGGGTATCTTGCGCTGTATTATTTGTGGGTTACCTTGTGCGATGGGCTTAATTCGAAAAAATATATATATTTTTTTGGTGTATTGTGCTGCGAGGTGCTGTGTGCGATGCGATTGTTGCAAGAGAGAGAATAATTGTGTTGTTGCTGCAAAGTTACGACAGGATTAATGGTGTGTTGGTTGCCTGCAGATCTGCTTGCTATTGTGCTTAAATGTACGCGTGTGATCGCGATATGCTGATTGCATGTGCTGTTTTACCGTTCTGTATGGTTATGGGGTGCGATGCAGTGGTTGACTATTGGAATTGAGATTGTTATTATATTGTGCGTACTTGTTGGAAATTGGTAACAAATTCGAGGGGGACCCAAATATTTGGTTGTATGGTTGTTGTGCACACGAGATTGCGTGTATATTATAGAGGGGGACCCTAAAAATTTGGTTGTATGGGTGTTGTGCACACGAGATTGCGTGTATATTATAGAGGGGGACCCAAAAATTTGGTTGTATGGGTGTTGTGCACACGACATTGCGTGTATATTATAGGGGTAATTGAGCTTTTTGAAAAGGGGGGGGCGCGATGACGCCGTTGTGGGTGGCTTAGATGTTAATGCTAATGGGATCGTAAATTGGCGCCAAGTGGCGTCGTGTATTGGTTGATTGCATGCAGCCACGAGTTGCTTTGCGAGTTGGGTTGTGTAACTAATGTGGTTGGTAAAATATTGGTTAAAAATTCCCCGATATGACTGCTGCGCACAGCAAGCTGGGGCTGTGCGTCTATCGTTGTTGGGGTTGTTACAATAAGACGGGGGATGCATTTTGTGACCCCCAGCTAAGGGAAGCTGGGGTGCACGAATGTAGAAAACTGGCCACGTGTTCGCACGTTGGGCCGCCATTTTGCGCGCACGCGGGGTATGGCGACGATGCGCTTTGCGGAAAGGGCCGCCATTTTGAGTGCGCGCGAGAGATTGCGCGAACGCGCTGGGCGAAGGGGGACGCCAATTTTGAGCGCGCGGGAAAAACCGGGGTGGGGCAAATATTCCATCTGTTATGCCTGCCATTGTTGATTGGGTGATGCACGAGTTGTGGTCACATCGGCCTATGGCTGATGGCTGACCTGACAGCCCGGAGGCGAAACCTCCGTGGTATGTCTTAAACTAATGGGCCATGTGCTCATATGGCTCGGGGAGTCATGGTTCAGTTGTGCGGTGGCAGACTGAACCTGGTGTGCCGGGGGCTCACGGGATCTGGGTTAGGGTGTTATTGTCTCTATAAGAGAACATTGCCCCGTGGGGGGAGTCCATGGGGTCTGGCATTGCCGGGGGATGAACCTTCCCTGGGCTATAAAGCATCGGACTATACGAGGCTGGTGTGTGTCCATCTCCGATGGGATAGTAAGGGAGGAGCATGGCCGAGTTGCTGCTCATCCCCGAAATTGCACTAGCTGAGAGTATGGTCAGTGGATGTTGCTGTGGGTTGACGACCACGGTGGGGGTTAGGGCGAGTTAAACGTTACCGCTGGGGAGCGTGGCTCTCTCCACGCGAGGGTGTGCGATTAGGTGTTTTGTTGGGTTGCTGAGAGTGACCGTGGGTACATGCTGTGTACGTGCGATGTCTGTGCTGGTCCTCAAGGGAGGACTGCTGGTGGGCAAAAGCAGGAAATTGTGTTGTTGTTGTTGTCACGTGTAAATAATATTGTTGTTAAAATGTAAATACTGGGGCATCCATTGCGTTATTTTGGGTATTTATGGGGAGTTTTTTTAAGCGGGCTGGATTTACATCATCTCCACTACCCTGAGGCCGGGTGGCTGTCGTGTACGACATGCGGATGTGCGTTGTTGTGCTGTGCCTCAGGGGATTGGATTCTCCTTCTCGTCACAGATTCTTCAGCTCCCGTCGCACTGGGTGTTACCTGGTGTGCTAGCTGGATGAGGACTTGAAGGAGCAATTGAGCGCCGTTCGTCATTCCTGCTCTACCACTTGCTCTTTGACGTTGGACTTGAGCCGAGCGGATGGAACTGCAACATGGACACGCACTAAAACATCACATTTCTGGATTGTGCGCGTTGGCCGTTCTTGCGTGTCAGTTGCCGTTGTTGTTCATTGTGCCATTCTTATTCTTGTTGTTGTTGTGCGGAGGACAGGCCGGTATTCTGTTCCAGTTCCTGATACCTCCCTTTCCTTGCTTGTGTTGTTGTTGTTATAATCTCCGTTGTGTCTGGGGGACTCCTGATTGTGATGCCTTCGCCCGCATTATTTTGTTCTGTTTCAGCCGAGGACGGCTGGGATTTTCTCTACGGGGGAGGGTAGTGTAATGCGGGCGTAAATGGGCGGGGCGGATATGACGATCCGAGAGGGAGGAGTCAGGGTGACGTGGGGGAGAAGTTATAGCGGGGAGACAGGAAGCTATCTGGGTCAGTCGGGGGAGTGAAGGGTGGTGAACACGTTGGGTGGTCGCCGTGCCTCAGCCTGGTGGCTGAGGGGCTCATGACGGCGCCAGCCAGCGGGGTGGAAGAGAGAGTGGAGGATTGAGGTAGGAAGTGGCGAGATAGCCACAGAGGCCACGAAGGGCTGAGATAGGAAGTGGCGAGATAGCCATAGAGGCCACGAAGGGCTGACATTGGGAGGTGGCGAGATCGCCACGCACGGAGGAACAGGGAGCAGCGATGGAGCTGCTGGGGGAGCAGCCAGAGGGCTGTACCAAGAGCCTGCAGCGGAGCTGCAGGAGCGTGGAAGGCTACGGGAGCGAAGGCAGATGTGGGGCTGCCAGGGAGAGAGTCTCAGGAGGAGTGCCGTGTGGGAAGGAGAACGCGAACCCCAAATAAAGGACACGGAGTCAGCAAGAAGTGTCCGAGTCCTTTTATTACACTTGTTTCAACATAAAATATGCTGAGGTTGTCATAGTACAGAAATAATACAACCACAATTATCAATCCTGTTATATGACACATTTATAAATGTGCTCTTAGTATATTTTATAAAACTGAAGGACTTTAATGTGTAGAATGTTTACTAAAAACGACGTGAGTGCATATACCGTGATTCGTGAAGTTGTTTGTAAAAGAAATGTCGTTTGTGGTAGAGAGGAGCATTCCCTAAAATGTTTACTAAATGTAAAACGACTGGGACTGCGTGAGCCGTAGTGCTCACCGCTTGGTAGCCTCATGCTGGTCCGTGCCAGTTTAGCGCCGCACTTTACAGCAGCTACTGGGTCACTGGACTTGGCGTTCCAGAAATGTCGCGTGATTTTGGCAGACCAAGTATTTCGTGATCGTATTTTATTTTCATCAAAATGCTCTCTACCGAATTTCTCCGACACTCAACAGAGACATGGCAGCCCTTCCTTGTGCCATGTCAAATTTTACTAAAACTATTTTTTATTCTACCAGGTGAAGCTCACTGAGCTCAAAGAAGTGGCTTATCAAGTCGAAATTCATTGCAGCCAAATACTCCCAACGTACGTTTTTAAATGTAGAGGGAAAAACCGGAATACCCGGAGAAAAATCCATGCAACTGTAATGGGCTCAATATAGGCGCACACAACTTCTTGGGAGGCAACACTATTTATTAACTCAACGTACACTTAACATAGGGTGGTGACCACCGACCTATTCTAACTAACACACACCATCACTCATTAACACAGACTCTCGGATACAACTAGCGTGACCCAGCCAGCAGGGCTACTGGCTAGTCCGCTGACTGGAGGCGTGACTCTTCACGAGGCGTTTTCATGAGGCATCTTCTCTCTTGGCACGAGCAGCCCCGAACCCGGTTAGGAGTCCGCTTATATCCGCCTCGGCATGTCCGGACCACACCCCGACCACGCCCACCTTTGAGAACTCTCGAGAAGCTCCTCTGCTGTCCACATGGCCCCCAAGGTGGCCCCGGGGCCCCCGGCCCCCCTCTTGATCCGGTAACGTGCCCAGCCGGGTTCACTCAGAGTGCCACGGCCTCACACAACCCCCGTGGCCCTCACCCACGGCCACCAGATCCCCTGAACCGGCCCTAACGTCATTCCCACCTCCAGACGGGATGTCATGTGTGTGTGTGTAGACCCGCGTAGTAGTGACGCTCCCCCGCATAGTGACGTCACACATGTGCGTGTGTGTCTGTACACATTAGTGATGCTACAAGTCACTACATCAACCCCCCGCAAATTACCCCCCAAAAAAACCCATGTGCCCCCAACAATAACAACAAATAACCGAAGGGAATAAATTCCGCCAGAACATATGTACAAATATAACAGAACACACAACGAACCATGAACATGGCAACAGGGAATGATAAACACATTCCACGAAAAAGGTACAGGGCAACCCCAACGGCAACCCTGTGGGTGAAACCACAAAAAGACACATGCGCGCTTGCAACAAATAAAAAAACTGCAGAGCACTACGCACGCGTAAAAGTGTTATTTGAAGCGAGCAGTACGGGAGCGAATCCTTGTGGCCGGACCCCCAGGTGATGTGGTCCGAAGCACCCCAGAGGACGAGGGGGCAACTCCCTTACAGGCAGGAGCCCGCGGCCCCTCCGGCAAGGGCGGCAGGGCTTGCGGAGGACCACTGGGTGGCAGCCTCACCGCTCGGAGCGGGCCTTCGGGACGAGCAGCTCCAGATGGCTTGGAGGGGGTCACGAGCTCCGATCCTGAGGGCGGGACCACAGACCCACCCTGAGGGAGCACCTCAACCGGCGCATCCCCCTGCTCGCCCAGCGCACCAGACATGTGGCCCTTGGGGATTGGGGATGAATGAATGCGGCGGGGTGGAACGAACGGTTTAAGCCGCGACGGGTGAACGAACCAAGTCCGATGATCGAACCGTATTTTAACGCACTGAGGGCGGTCGGCTTCCACAACCTCGACCGGCCCCCACCAGGGTTTGTACAACTTCGGGGACGTGCCGACAGGCACCTGTGGGCGATGCAGCCAAGCCCCATCCCCAGAGGCCCACTGCTTGCCCGACACCCAACGACCCTGTAAGCGTTCATTGGCCCGCTGTCTAGCGGCTGAATGTGCCCTAGAGGCCTCGCGCGCCTCCGAGACGTGCTGAACGTTGAACCGCATGGGATCAGACATGGCCACCTTGGCCTTAGAAGGGTTCACTTTAAGCTGAATGTCAATGGCGGGGTTAGGTTCCCGGCCGTACAACAGGAAGAAGGGCGAGTAGCCAGTGGAAACATGGGGAGCCATTCTGTAGGCCGCGAGCACCCCCGGGATGCGTAGATCCCAATCTTTGTGTGACTCATCGACCTGGTGATTCAACATCGAAACCAGGGTCCGATTAAGCCTCTCCACCATCCCATCTATTTGGGGGTGGTAGGGCGAGGTGCGGACCTTCTCTGTGCCCAGAAGGTTGCAGACCTCCTTCAGCAGGCTGGCAGAATTTTTTTGCCCTTGATCAGTAAAGAGGCGCTCTGGGGCGCCCTTGTCTAGCACGTACCCTTGCAGGAACGCCTCGGCAATACTGACGGCCGTCTAATTTGGGAGCGGCCAAGCAACAGGCCACCACGAGAAATATTCAACTCCCACAAGCAATTTTTTGTTCCCCTGGGCCGTACTGGGGAAAGGACCCAATATACCAAGAGCCACCAGCTCATTAATGCGGGACACTTTAATCTACTGCAAGGGCAGGCAGAATTTAACAGGCGGCGGCTTCCGGCGTGCACACTGCACACAACCCTTGATAATATTAGCGACGTCCGCCGCCATGCCAAGCCAAAAATAATCGAGTTTCAGGGCGGCGAGCGTCTTGTGCCATCCCAAATGTATCAGCCATTCATGAATGGCGACGACAAGCCTGCTTCTGAGGCATGTAGGCACCACGATGTTATAACGCTGCAGCCCGCCGTCTAAACACATCAGCAAGCCCCCCTTGAGGACCACTGGAGCGACCTTGCGCCGGCCCACGACATCCCCTGGTACCTCAACCCGGCGGTGCAATTTCAGGAGGGAAGCATCTTCGCTCTGGAGGCGCCCCCACTCCGAGTGGGACAACTCTAAGACAGCATCACAAGGGACGGGGGTCTTGGGGGAGTGCATCGATGCTGCCGCAACAATGGGAGCAGGTGACTGCACCTCTGGAGACTTGCACCGAAGCGGACCCAACAAGCAGGCACAACGGACGTCAGAGAGAAGCCGCGACAACGCATTGGCGTTAGTGTGCCGAGCCCCTCTATGATGCGACACCCGGAAGGAGTAATCCTGAAGGATTTCCAACCAGCGCGACAACTGTCCCGAAGGCTGGTCAACACGCAACGCGTATTGTAAGGCGGCATGATTGGAGCGCACCCCAAACGTCCTTCCATTTAAATAGGGTCGGTACTGCTGCACGAAAAAAACAATTGCGAGCAGCTCCCTCTGCATTACACAATAACGCTGCTCAGCCGGCGAGAGCACCCTGCTCCCGTACGCCACCACCCTCTCGACACCGTTAACCATCTGCGACAACACAGCACCAATGACTGTATTGCTGGCATTGGTGTCTAGGATGAAGGGTAGGGAGAAATCTGGGTACCGCAGGGGAGGGGCGTGCACCAACCCGTCCCGGAGAGCAACGAAGGCGGCCTCCTCCTCCATGCCCCAATGAAATTTCTGCCCTTTCGCCATGAGTGCGTGGAGAGGCAATATATAAAAAATCAATTCTGAAACAATGGTGACGGAGGCGCCGGAGTCAGTGAGGATCCGCACATAAATTCCCTGAATGGTACCGACGACCGTAGATGACCCGACGGCCGTGGCCACGACTCGACGGGATAACTGCGACCACTGTGCGTGCCCGAAGTCCCAATTCTCACTCGACGCGGCGTAACCCCCGCGCGGCACGATCCGACGCGAAGGAGTAACGACCGTACACGAATCAACACGATCGAAAAATGGGTGAGGTGGGAACGAGGGCCGAATGTGTGGTGCACCGCGACTCGCCTGGGGACCCTTTGAAGCCGAAGAAAGGTGAGGAGACGAGGACGACTACCCAGGGCGTCCTCGACATGGCGACCGGCACTCCACAGCGACGTGTCCCGGCCGCCCGCAGTTAAAGCAGATGCTGCGAGTGGAGCCCTATCAGGGAGGCAAATGTGGAAGACGGTCGTGCGTCCCTTGGCGCTCGGCAGCACGCCTCTGGCTCCCGGCGCCGCGCACGGTGGCGCAAACAGGGGCGGACTCGTCCTCCTCGGACGTCCCACCTTCCGGTGTAGCACAAGCCACGAGGCCTGAGCGCTTCTTCAACCCGAGGTGGGACTGGATACATCGCGTGATCACGAGGGATGTCGGATCATCGTCCTCGGACGCGGGCAGGGCGACGTTCAGCTCCTTAGCCAGCCCCAACAACAGGTCCATCACCAGGGAGTCGACACCTGTTGGCTGAAGTTTCGGGAACGCGGCCTGAGCCAGCGACAAGAGGGCACTTCTGAAGGCGAGGAGCGACTCGGATTCCTCCCGCCGTCATTCCACGAACCTGTTCCGGACAGTGAACGGCAGGTCGTAAATGGTGGCCATCTCCTTGAAGGCCAACGCCAGTGTGGAGCGCCGTGTAGGTGGAATGGTGCAAAAATCCCCCAACACGTCATCCAGACACGTGGGAGTGCCTTCAATGCTTCCTCGTCAGTCCCCTCCCAATCCTCGCCAGCCGCTGTGAACTCTCGCATGAAGGGGAGTCGGCGATGCAGCGCAGGGACGTCCCGCTGCATGGCTGGTGGGTGAGCAAAAATGGCGGCCTCCTCGCCGTGTGTTCCCACCAAAATGGCTGCCGCGTGGCCCGCTGGCATGGCGGGAAATTCACGTGACCGGACCACAGCCGTGGCAGCGGCATCGCCACATGGTCCCGGCCCCGGCTCCTCTGTCGATGGCTAGCCGACGTCGAGTTTGGCGACCAGCTCTGCCGCGGCACCCAGCAACTCCGCTAGGCGGACGCTTGTCTTCCGGCGATCGTCGGCCAGAGACGGGTTCGCTGGTCGGACCGCACCGCGCTGCTCCACCGCCGGTGTCACGTCGGCTGTGCTCTCCGGGGCTGCCATCCCCGGGGCTGTCGGCAGGACGAGAGCTCCATCGTCGTCCTCCTCTCCCAAGAAGTGCCTCGCAGGTTGCCTATGGCGTGTGGTCATTGCACCTTAACTTTTGCCACTTCTGGCACCATATGTAATGGGCTCAAAATATGTGCACACAACGTCTTGGGAGGCAACACTATTTATTAACTCAACTTACACTTAACATGGGGTGGTGACCACCGACCTATTCTAACTAACACACATCATCACTCACTAACACGGACTCTCAGATACAACTAGCGTGACCCAGCCAGAAAGGCTACTGGCTAGTCCGCTGACTGGAGGCTTGACTCTTCTTCACGAGGCGTCTTCACAATGCATCTTCTCTCTTGACACGAGCAGCCCTGAACCCGGTGAAGAATCCGCTTATATCCGCCTTGGCGTGTCCGGGCCACACCCCGACCGCGCCCACCTTCGAGAACTCTTAAGAAGCTCCTCTGCTGTCCACGTGGCCCCCAAGGTGGCCCCGGGGCCCCCTGACCCACCTTGATATGGTAACGTGTCCAGCCGGGTTCATTCCGAGTGTCACGGCCTCACGCAACCCCCGTGGCCCTCACCCACGGCCACCAGATCCCCTGAACCGGCCCTGACGTCATTCCTGCCTCCAGATGGGATGACGTCATGTGTGTGTGTAATCGAGATTTGAAGTTTTCGTGACTGCAGGGATCCATACTTTTTGGTTCTTTCAGTAAAGTCACGTAGGTATAAAGAAGAATAAATTAAATCACGACATTTTAGGCGCAACACAAGCGTCCGTCATCAGGTGGGACAACCACAGCAAGAAACAACTGCTGAAGTGGGGGGGGGGGGGGCAGGGAGGAGAGACAGAAGGGGGGGAGTTTGGGGTAGGAGGAGTGGAGGGCTGCCGAGTGAAGAGCAGCTAGAAGGGATCAAAGGGCAAACGCAAAAGCAAAAGGAGATGCGGATATGAAGGAAACACGATAAAGCATTTAAGTTTTTACCTGGTTAATAACGTCCTTCCAGTAATTGCTCAATTTGTATCCATCTTCTCGGTTGAAGTTTTGTCTGCTTATATATCTGGATGGCTTCATGAAGAAACCTTAGATAGTAGCCTGACGGTTTGCAAAGTACCTTGGTCTCGGAAAAATACAATATCATGAGAGCCTACAGCATTATAGCAGTGGTCAGCCACAGTGGAGTTAGTTCTACCATGTTTCAGGTCTGACTTGTGCTCGCGAACACGGTCTGATATATGTCGTTTTGTTTCCCCAATGTAACAATCACCACAAGTGCAACTTAGTTTGTAGACTCCAGGATATTGCATGTCAGGAATGAAATCCTTCACAGATGGGATTAGATCACGGATTTTGTGTACTGTATTGAATCGGACCTGGATCTTGTGTTTGTTTAAGATTTTGGAAATATTTTTGGTGACGCCTGCTATGTATGGTAATGTGATGGTTTTGGTCGGCGTCTCAGGGGGTTGTTTCTCCATGGTTGGAGAAATAGCTTTGCGAATAATGCGGTCCAAATATCCATTCATATTATGGGCCTGGTGTATGTATTCCAGTTCACTGGCAAGGTGGTGTTGGTCGGAAATGCAGTGGGCCCTATGGTGTAGTGTTTTGATGAGGGAATTCTTCTGTGCCGGATGGTGACGTCATAAATGTGCGTGTGTGTGTGTACACAGTAATGACGCTACAAGTCACTACATAACCATGGGGAGAACAAACTCCAAATATTCAGGTGTCAGGGTCGGGATCAAAACCACGTCACTGCTGTACGCCAGGCAAGTTACATTAACATCTTGCGGCGCCTTTCCCCCCCACTACTCAGAGCCCCACCCACTGCTCAGGTAGCCCCGCCCACGACTCAGGTGGTTCCACAGGCTTTGGCTCCTGCGTGTGCTAAGCCAAGTATATGTATGCAGAACTTATTTCGCACCAAACGTTGCAACCGTGCTCATCGGAGGTGTGGGGGAATGACAACTAAACACAAAATGATCCAGGAGGCGTTTGAGCTCCTCGTAAAATTGGTTCCCTGCAGCGCTTGCTCACCCAGTATCCATCACTGCACAGGGGCCGCTGCAGCCTGGAGATGGGACCGTCACTGTGGAGGGGTCTGTGTGGAGTGGGGGTGAGAGGGGGCGCTCAGAGAGTGAGTGGAGTCTCCCCTGGTGACGTCTCTCACAGAAACAAGTGGGAGAGGAGACGCTGGCGGTGGAGGAGAAGAGGAGGAAGGCGAAGGAGTCCATAAAGCGGATGGAGGCCGCTCGCAGGGACGTGCAGGTACCACATCTGGGCCGGACTGTGACCTCGTGACTCCACCCTGAGTAGGGGTTGTGATGGAGGACAACTCCATTCATTCACGTGGACTTCCATTGGCTCTGAACACATCGTGGGACTAAAGACACAACGGTCAATGTGCCTCAATACCCAGGACGAGCAAATAAGTGGTTGTCATCTCCAATGAGGAACTGGATCAGTCGTAAAAATTCCACATTCTTAGGATGGGAGACCAATATCCCCATGTGAACTGCCACTTCATCTTCTGTTACATATCTGTCTATTCTGGCCAGATGAGGTGGCACATACCTGTTATCCAGTACATTGGTGGCAGGGTTCACATTATATATGTTTACAATATGTATCGCATTGTGCTATGAACCCAAGTCACCTGAGATCATCTCCCAGCGATGACTAACATCAGTAGCGAGAAATATCTGTAAAGCCATAACCACGCAATACACTGAATGCACGCAGTGTGCTTTGTACAATGTGCATATTCACGTAACCTTTTCACAAAGTACACTCCCATTCAGTATACTGAAATGTGCTATGTGAGCATAAAAGTTAATTTGAATTAAAAAGAGTATCCAACAAAGCACAGAGACACTTCGAGGTAAGGTCACCAAGTTGCACGTCCATTCTCAACGGTGCACCGATTTTATCACTGCCCAGTCACGAAACCCAGCTCTCGTGTTTAGTCCCAGCTGGGCTTGTTTTGTGGTAGGAATACAGCTTGGAAGCGTTGCTGAACAGGCAGCTTTAATTATGACCTTTTGCTTTTTCAATCTGCTCGCATTACACACACCTTGCACAACTATCCGAAAAGATGGGGTTCATATTTAATTAGTATTTAAATTCCTTATTTTTCTCAGATTTGTGATGTAATATTTGCGATTGAGTCCTGTGTAATTTGCAGGGTTATGATAGATGACAATTGTATTGTTCATTGGCTACCGAGGCTGTGATGCACAGGAGGGGTTCATCCTCCATCAGGTCACCGGGGTTACAGGTCAAAACGTCTCCCATTGTGTGGGTTGCATGGCCACAGTGGCAATACTGTGGATTTACGTTAATGCATCTCTATGGGTCTCGATGGGTCTCTATGTATCTCTGAGTGTCTCCTTGGGTTTAGTATACAGTCCATAGTTTGGGTTGTCTGACCAGTCACACTGCCCTAAATTGACTCAAATGGGTCGATATGCATCTATATTTGTCTTCATGTGTCTCTGTTTCTCTATGGGTCTCTATATCTGAGTATTTATGTATCTCTATGGATCGCGAGGTTTATCTATGGGTCGCTATAGGTTTACTTTATTGCCCATAGTTTGCGTTGTGTGGCCACATACGCTTTCCATTTATGATTCAGGAAAGAGAGGTGTAAACGCCACCTCCCTAAGACTTAGATCAACCATTGCGAGATTAACTCCTTTGTTAATTATTTAATAAAACCAAATCACACGCCCTGTCAGGGATCGATGACCGGGGTGAGGCAGCGAATCAATGGCGAGTTCGCCCGCATGAGAGCAGCTCTGGACGAGGACGAGAAGGCGGCTCTGGCTCGTGCGTCCATGAAGGAGCGCGAGCTGCTGACCCAGATCGAGAAGAACATCGCTCACTTCCAGCACGAGATCGGCGAGCTCCAGGCAGCAGCCACTCGTCTGGAGGGCCTAGTGCAGGAGAGGGACTCGCTCGCCTTCCTGCAGGTGAGCGATGAGTCTCCGGTGTCGCTATTTGTACAGAGCCCTCGGCAGCGTCAGAGTTGAGGCTCCTGAATGAGGTTTTCACATCGACTGCGCTTTGTCACGCACAGCCTGAGCTTCTGCCCGGTCCTTGCATTGTAACTCAGTATTGGTGCTCATGAGGTCATAAGCCAAGACTTTATGGTGTATATTCCACCCGCGGTGTTGCAGTGGGAAATCCACTGATCCCATGGGAATGGAGGCAGAGTCACAGTAATGCACATCTCTCTCCCACAGGGGCACCTGGAGGAGACGCGCAGGTACAGACGACTTTCACGCACGTCTCGACACACGACAACATGGGACTGAGTGCGAGGCGTGGGCAGTGAGACACTGGCTGTGTGTCGGGATGCTGTGTGTGTGATGATGCTGGGAGTGGTGGTGCTGATTGTGATGATGCTGGGGGTGATCATGCTGTATGTTGTGATGCTGTGAATGATTGTGATGTGAGTCGTGATGCTTTGTGTGATGTGTCTATGTGATGGAGCTGTGATGATCCTGTGAGTGATGTTAATCTATGTGTGAAAGTGGCCGTGTCTGATCTGCTTTCACAGGACATGGTGGGCTACAGCAGCTCCACCCTCAGCTCCCAGCCAAGAGGACATTGCCTCGCTTAAACGCACCGAGGAAACTGTGACCAAATTTCTGTGTGAGTTCTTCAGTGTGAAACATGGGTGATGGGGCCATCTTCACAATAAATGATCACCGTGTGTGTGTGCACGAGGTCGATTCAGCCTAAAATAATTACCTGGAGTTGTGTAAACATCACCACTAGGGAGACAAAGGTGACCAGGGGTAGTCCTGGCAAACCCAGCCCCTTATGTGTCGTGCCAGCTTTCAAAGGTGCTGATTTGCCCCGACAGTCTGTTAAGGCAACAACGGGAATATGTATCTTTGTTCACATCATGGAACTTGATGCGATGTGAAGAAAATCGCCACTAGAGAGACAAAGGTGGTCGGGCGTGGTGCTGGCCACCCACCTCCTCATGTGCCCTGCTGGTCATCATAGATGCTCGCTAACAGCACTTGCCCCAATGATCTGTTGAGGCTACACAGGGGATCTTAGTCTTTGTTCACAGCCCATTTCAGGACCCTACTGAACACAGCCACGAGACTCAGTGTGGCGTTCTTGTGTAAATAATCAGCATTACGAGTCAGGGGTAATTGTTATGTTGAAGTGGAGTGTGTGCCTGTGAATGTGTCTGTGCATTTGTGCGTGGGGGGAGTGGTGGCATAGTGGTTAGCACACTGCACTACGAACCCAGTTACCTGGGTTTGATTACCCGCCATGGCTAACATCAGTGGCAGGTTTTATCTGATCCAGTCCTCGGCCTCTGCTAGGCAGTTTCAACCTCAAATGAGTTGCTGATGCTGGTAATGGTCATAATGATGGTGATAGTGATCATGATGAGGATGGTGGCAATGACAGTGGTGCATCGGCCAGTCATCTCAGTCGACCAATGGCACCTGGGACTACCCCATGACCTCCTGCCAGTGGGCGTTCTACACTTCACGTGGCCTCAACGTGCACGTAGCCTGGCACAAGTGCTGTGGTGACGTCACTGCCACTTAGTAGCAAATGGCAGTTGTTGTTGCTGTTGGTAATTATCTTGATGTTGGTGACGTGAGTGATGGGAATGGTGATGATATTGGTGAGTGATGGTGTTGGTCGTGGTGATGGCAGTGATGGTCGTGGTGATGGTAATGATGGTGATGGTTGTGATGGTTTTGCTGACGGCACAGTAGTAATGATATTGGTTATGGTGGTTATAATGATGTTTTTTGGGTTGGTGATGAAGATGTTAGAGATGGTGGTGATGGGGATAGTGGTGATGGTCCAGATGATGGTCGTGATGGTGGTGATTATTTGTGATGGTGCTAGTGGTGGTGATGATGGTTGTGATGTTGTTAATAGTGATGATGTTGATGTTCATAGTGGTGGTGATGGTGATGTATATGTTGTTGTTATTGATATTGATGGCGAGAATGGTTGGCGATGGTGATGTTATTGTTGATGGTGAAGATGGTTGGTGATGTTGATGATGGATGATGACGGTTGTTTGTAGTGATGTTGTCATCGCTGTCATCACAGACGGACGCTCACCGACTCTGGACACAATCTCAGCTTATGACCAACTCCAGATCTCCTCGGATCTCAGGACAGTGACGCGGACCAGTGACTTCCAGGATCGCCCCGATCACCCACACCGGTTTGATTGCTGTGCACAAGCCCTGTGCTGTGAGAGCTTCTCGTCGGGCCACCACTACTGGGAGGTGGACGTGGGGGACGCGGAGTCGTGGCGGGTTGGAGTCACGTACGGGACTATCCCACGGAAAGGGGGTGGTGTTGCACAGCTGCTGGGAGGGAGCGACACGTCCTGGTGTTTAGAGAAATATGACGACAGCTTCTCAGTGTTTCATGGTGGAGTGAAGACTGCACTGTCAGTTAGGGGGGCCCCCTTCCTCCGCAGAATCGGGCTTCACCTGCACTGGGAGGGGGGGCTCCTGGCGTTTTACCGCGCCGACTCCATGGAGGTGATCCACAAGGTTCGGCAGAGATTCTTGCAGCCTCTCTACCCTGGGATGTGGGTGGTGTATTGCAATGATCGATTGAAGATCGTGGATCTGAGTCGTGCATGCTGAGGTTGCGGAGAGATAGAAATCCAAGAAACCGAGACAGAAACCCAAGAAAAAGAGAGGGGGGATGGTGAGAAGAGGGTGAGGTGAGCGTGGAAGGGTAAAGTGAGGGGGGAGGGTGAGGGTCAGGTTGGCGTGCATGAACGATGTCGCTGGTGCAGTAAAAATCGCAGGTTCGTGTGGCCGCTCCTTCAGCTGCAGTGCGCGCTCGCGTCACCACGCCTCCTCATCCCTGCGATTCACCACCATCACCAACATCATCATCATCACCCTATTATCATGACTGTCATCATCACCATCAATACCACCAGCATCATAATCATCATCACCATCATTACCAACAGCATCACCAACATCATCATCGCCATCATCATTACTATCAACACCACCAAAACCATCATAATCACAATCACCAACATCATCACCACCATCATTACTATCATCATAACCATCACCCCATCATCATCACTATAATCAGCAACATCATCATCAACATCATTATCCCCATCATCACCACTACCACGAACAACACCATCACCACCATCAACCCACCATCAACACCACAATAATTATCACCATTATGACGTCCATTACCATCATCATAATCATTACCTATCATCACCACTATCAACATCACCATCATTATGACCATCATCACCATAACCATCATCACCACTATTAATATCATCACCACCATCATCACAATCACTGTCATCACCACCGTCAAAATTACCATCACAATCACTGTCATCACCACCGTCAAATTTACCATCAGCATCATCACGACCACCATCAAGCTCATCACCATCAATACCACGACTAACACCACGACCATTATCACCACCATCATCATTGCCACCACCATGATCACCACCATCATTATCATCATCACTATCAGCACCCACATCACCATCACCATTCTTCCAACCACCATCACAATAATCACAATCATCACCATCATTACGATCATCAACACCACAAAAACGGCCATAATCATCACCATTATCACATCCACCATCACGACCATCATCACCATTATCATCACTATCATCCTCACCGTGAAAACCACCATCACCATCACGACCATTACCACCATCTTCCTCAGCACCATCATTATTACCACCACTGTCATCACCACCACCATCATGATCACCACCATCATTATCATCATTGAGTATCACTGCCCACATCACCACCACGATTATCACCATTCTTACTATAATCATCACAACCATCACCACCGTCATCATCACCACCATCACTACCATCATTACTACCATGATCAACACCACTACCATCATCACCATTTCACCATTATTACCACCACTATCACCATCATCATGGTAACGTCTCTGTAACGTATTTGTAGCTCGGGCTGTTATTTTCGTTTGTTGTGTTTAACCGGGGCGATAACTCAAGACACCAGGATAGGAGTCTAATTTGTAAGAGTGAGTGGCATGGGGAGCGAGTGCTTGGGTGAGTAAGTAGATAAGTAACAGAGATTATGGGTGATTGAATGATTGAGTGAAGGCATGGTTGATTGGGTGAGATGGTGGGTGAGTGAGTAGGTGGGTAGACGTGGGAGATGGTTTGTGGGTGAGTGAGTGAGTGAATGGGTCAGTGGATCGGTGGCGTGTTTGAGTAAGTGAGAGAGTATGTGATTGGGTAAATTGTTGAGTGCATGAGTGAGTAGATTAGTGAGTGATCGATTGAGTGCATGGGTGATTGAGATGGTGGGTGAGTGAGTGGCTGAGTGGGTCAGTGGTTAAGTGAGTGAGTGAGAGGGTAGGTGAGTGGTAAATGATTGAGTGAGTGAGTTCAAGTGTATCGTCTGTAACCGGGTGTAGAACTCGAGAGACCAGTACAGGAGTCTCATTTGCAAGAGTGACCTGGGGCTGGGGGGGAATCTCCAAAATAACAAAAACGACAACGTAAGCACAGGGAACAATAACGAAGCGAAGATAAATTAGCGGAAAAAAACAAACAACAACCACCGCCGTTTTACAGACGAAACCGAAAACAAAACAGCGCCCTGAACAAACTCCCAATACTGCAAGGGTGAAGACAGCGTCTGTACCTCCAACTCACAGTCGTGTCCACGTGTTGGGGGACGATCTCGTCTACCCAGGGCCACCCGTCACGGTGTCCAACGCGACGTAACGACGATTCCCACAAACAACTCCCAACAGCCCACTCCTCCCGCACCCCCCCCCCCCCCCCACGGTTCCTGGGTTTGTCGTCTTAAAAGTGGACCTGTAGCCGCTGCAAGCTGCGCAGGGCATAATGTGTTCAAAGCGGCTAACCCGACGGATCATCTGGGCAGCTGCATTCTGCACTAACTGGAGCCTTTGCACTAATCCAAGTGGAAGCTCTGCATAGATAATCCAGGCGTGTTGAGACAAACGCATGAACTAATGATTACAGGTCTGGGGTAGAGAAGATCGAGCCCAACCTTCGGAGTATTTGTAGGTGGTAGAGATCTACTCTGACCGTAGCTATGAGCTGCAAGCGCACGGTCAAGCTCTGATCAAACGGCACACCGAGGTTGCCTACTTTGGACACAAGGGGAGGGCGAGCTCTCCTAATCAGTGGAGGATCGATGTGGCCCTGCCACGCTCACAGACGCTGCTCTGAGCCAACTATCATGTACTCTGTCTTGCTCAGGTTTAGCTGCAGCCAGTTTTGCTTCAGACAAGCATTCTGAAATAGTATATAACTACAATTTGCAATCGTATATTACTTCCTACCGATTTTTCAACACTAAATGCAAGCATGGGCAAGGCAGGAACACAACAACAGTCCCAGATCACACCAAGACAACACGGCAGTCCCGGGATACAACTGCACACGAATATCGAACTATTGATACGTGGGTATGGATCAAAGTTCCAATCACATTTGCAAATGAGGCTGTGTACAGCATGAATCTTCTGCTTCAGACATTTATAGAAGGAAGATTTATGATGTTAAGGGAAGAAACAAGGTTGTTCCAAAACGTTGGTGCCGCAATGGCAAAGGCCTTGTCACCCATTCCAATTCTCATTGTTGGGATAGTTAACAGGCAAATAGATGTACGTCTTCGGTTTCTTTGGTTTGACAGTGGGGTTTATGATTTAGATAAAGCACAGATTTGGCAATAAGGGTTTTATGGATGAACAGTGCCCAATGTAGATTTCGTTTAGCATCAAGTGATGTGAGATGGTATTTGAAGTCGAGGTCACATTTGTGGGTGCTGTATGATACATCCAAAAAAAATCCAAGATCAGAATGATGAATGGTGTTTAGTCTGTTAAGTGTTAGATTAGTAGTTGATGTATACGCAGCATCACCATAGCGAGATGCATTTCTGAGATCATTTTATCGTACAGTCTGTCTTGTGAGTAGAAAATCGTGGTCAAGAGTTTCAAAAGGCTTTTGACGAGGATACAATGCCACGTTACAGACAGGAATGCCGATTTGTCGTTAATTTAAGTGGCACAGCCGATGGTGCTGTACCTCGACACATCTATCACTTCTCCTGCCCAAAGGAGACAAACTTAACCCACGATTCATCAACTCGCTTAACAATAACCCTGGAATATGCTCTCACACAGCAGAGAATGGGGAAGATAAGGAGGTGTAAATTTCGATTTAAAGAGAAATAATAAAACAATAACATTTTCACGACGTATCGTTTGCAACACAAGCAATCGTCATCAGGTGTGAAAACTACAGCAAGAAACGTCGTGAGAAATGTATTATTTTATTATTTCCCTTCTACGTGGTGATGTTAAAGGGAGACAAAGGCGGCCGCGCGTGGTACTGCCCACCCACCCCCACTCCTCGTGTGCCGTGCCGGCCTTCATAGGTGCTACTCACTAACAGCACTTGGCTCAGCAGAAGTGTGCTAAGGCTGTACGGGGATATTTGTGAATACCTCTACAGTCTTGTCATCTCCCACAGCTACGAAATTACGTAGCCATCTCTGCAATCATATTTAGTCAGCTGGGAAGAATAAGACGGAGTTCATTCGCAAATCAGTGGGGTATCTCTCAATGGATCGACCTGTATTAGGGTGATTTCTCAAGGTTGTGGTTTATATTTTAAAAAGGTGGTTTCAGGTGTTGGTGGTTTGTGGTCAATGCAGGAATGAACGCTTTGTTACAATGTGGCTTTTTATTAAATGGTGTATGGGCAACTACACGAGGTTATTTTGTTTTAGCCAAATGAGAGTGAGTAAGTGGGTGCGTGAGATGGTGAGTAATTAAATCAGTGAGTGGGTGAGTGTAAAATGACACAATGTGTGTGAGATGGTGCATGAATGAGTGATATGGTCGGTGAGTAAATCGATGGGTGCGTGAGATGGTGGGTTAGTAGGATGGTGTGGTGAGTTTAGGGCGATGTATGAGAGGTGAGTTAGCATGAAATATGTTGAGATAAGATGACGTGAATTGAGATGAGGTGAATTGAGGTGAGATGAGGTGTATGAAGATGAGATGAGATGAGTTGTCATGTAAGTTGAGATGGACTTTGACCAACCACCCCTAGCGCTCACACGTCAGCACCTTTCAAACCGTAAGAACCAAACAGTGCAGTACTTTATGATGACAAAAACGACAAATGCACGCATTACACCGTGATCACGGGACTCCGGGAGGAGACCATCGACGACTGCCGGTCCGGCGGCTCCGAGACCTCAGACTGCAGCTGCGCCAAGCTGTTCAACGTGCGGTCGGAGGTGCCGGCCAAGTACAAACACCGTCTTTTTGAGTGCAAACTTCTAGAGCGCAGTTGTCAGTGCAAAACAAGACACCCCCTGCTGGGTGCTGGGAATCCTTGAGGCTGCAAACGACTTCACTGCAGATTCGTGTATCCCGGGTTCATGCTGCCTCAAGGCCGTAGCCATGGAGTCAACATTGGGGGGGACCAAATCTTCCAGGGGGTCTGGGGGTCACCCCCTCAGAAAAAAAATCTAAATTTGAAAACAAATTTCCTGCCTAAAATATAAAAAAAAATCACTAACACATAGGATGGACTTTTTATTAATTGTTTACAATGTCTAATAGTGTATTGTATGACATTGCTGTTTTTTTCCTTTTTACCTTTTCTTGTTTCATTGTATGTAATGGCAGACATTAGGGATTAATAAAGTACAAGCATAACTAGAATCATATAAACAGAAATCTATTTAATAGCAATATATTGGGGGGGGGGGGGGGGGCATTTTGAGAATATTTTAATATTGCATGTGTAGTGTTGTAAATAACAGATGAATAAACTCCTTTAAGGCACACACTGGTTTACTGTCTTTCTTCTGACACAGTCCCAACACACACTGAGGGATATACGGTTCCCTCACCCGTAGCCTCAGGAGGTACAGCCTCCGTACCTGGCGGGACCTATACACAGTTCTGACTGCTAGCCTAGAGAGGTACAGCCTCCGAACTGCGGGAGCTATTCTCAGTTACCCACTACCCTAGCATCCTCCGGCTGGGACCTTGGGGAGACTAACTTGACCCACCGCTGGCTCGGTGGGTCCCCTGACCACTGGTCGCGCAGAGCCTTAGGTCTTAGAAGAGCTGGAAGGCTGGGGAGCCAGGGTCCTGCCTGCCAGGACCTATTCTCCCCTTGACCGCTGGAACACTGAGCCTTAGCTCTTATAAGAGCTGGAAGGCTTGGTCCAGGGTCCTAGCTTCTTCAGCCGGGCTTCGGTCTTCGTGTGAGGAGAACTGGCGGGCGCTACCTGCGCACGCCCTTTTATACCCGTTTGTAACGGTCCTTATCCAATCCCACGCTCCCTCGTGGAACCCTCTGATTGGTTCTTTACAATCCGTGGTTTCGATCCTCTTTACCTCATCTGACCCTTGGCCGTTGGTCTGGCGGGAATCCGTGTTTACGATCCGCACTCACCTCTCCCTGACGACAACCGTTGGTCCCAGAGCGGTAACACTGCATTGCCCCTCTGATACATAGTGGCCCCGCAGGTTACCGAATAAAGTGTGTCTAGCACCTCTACACATGTGTCCCCCCCCCCCCAATATATATTACTAGCACTAAGTACCCGGCGTTGCCCAGATCTTACAAATATTTCTAAACTACGTAAAAAAAAATCGAACAGCAGTGCGTACTGACTGTGGTGGTACCTGCTATGATTACAGCAGTGCATACCGACTGTGGTGGTACCTGCTATCACGACAGTAATACATGCTGACTCTATATCAGTATTTATCGACTGTATAGCACAAAGTACTCACCTGACAGAGTGGCGTGGTGAGGCAGAGCCTCCGGCCTCGCCTAGATTGTCCAGCCAGCCGAGGTGACACCTTGGCAGGCTGGGGCTGGGCTGCTTCCCCTGCCCTGCCCCCCCGCAGCCATGATCTCCCCGGCCACTCTGCAGTTATATCTACGGCCTATAGTGGTAGCATCTAGCGACGGTATAGTAGTAATAACTACACGCATCGGGGTGGGGGGGACATCACACAATGAAGAATTTACGTGAGCGTTTAGTGTATTTTATAGCATTTTTAACACTAAAGGAAATGTCCCCCGCACTCCCACCGAAGGCGTGCGACTTGGCATGGGCCGTTCCCCCCCACCAAAGGCGCGTGAGTTGGTATGGTTGTGCAGGCGTCATGAATAAATAAATAAAATGAAAGCGGCCAAAAATCCCACTAAATCGCTAATTAAACTAATTTAAAGTTCTTCTTGGTTCTTTCGGTAAAGTCACGTAGAAGGGAAGCAATGAAATAATAAAAATAAAACATAATAAAATAATTCTCACGACGTTTCGGCCACAACGCAAGCAGCCGTCCTCATTCTTCACCTGAGGACGGCTGCTTGCGTTGTGGCCGAAACGTCGTGAGAATTATTTTATTTTATTATGTTTTATTTTTATTATTTTATTGCTTCCCTTCTACGTGACTTTACCGAAAGAACCAAGAAGATGGATCCCTGCAGTCACGAAAGCTTTAAATCGAAATTTAATTTAAAGTTGACGGATGTAAAAAAGGAACAGCGCTTGCTGCCCGGGGGGCTTACGGCGTGGTAACTGGCTATTTTTTTGACAAAAAACCCCACCGTTGGAGAGTCAAGCACGCAACCACATACAAACCCACAATTTTTTACTTTTATATATAAAATAAAATAAAAATAAAAAGATAGATAAATATCGATTTAAAGCTTTCGTGACTGCAGGGATTCATCTTCTTGGTTCTTTCGGTAAAGTCACGTAGAAGGGAAGTAATAAAATAATAAAAATAAAACATAATAAAACAATTCTCACGACGTTTCGGCCACAACGCAAGCAGCCGTCCTCAGGTGAAAACCAGGTCCGTCGAGGCGACAGAGTCTGAATGAAACAGCACACGGGCTTGGAGCATATATATAAGCTGGGCGCATTGACAAAGGAATTTGCATATCAACAGGAATTTAGCATATTTATGGGAAATGCAGGAATGTAATTAGTACTGCATATGCATGTGCATTATGCAGGATTAACAGCATCAAAGGGAGCTGCAGTTACTGCTGCTGCAGCAGTTGCTGCTGCTGCTGCAGTTTCTGCTGCTGCTGCAGTTGCTGCTGCTGCTGCACTTGCTGCTGCTGCTGCACTTGCTGCTGCTGCTGCACTTGCTGCTGCTGCTGCACTTGCTGCTGCTGCTGCACTTGCTGCTGCTGCTGCAGTTGCTGCCTTATCCATTTTAATATAACACTATGTATTATTCTACCCACCCTAATGTGTATCATACTGCTATATGTTTACTGTACAATTACGACCCCATACATTACTCTGCACACTGCACCATGCCAGTGAGTGGAACGCGGTCTGAAAGTCACCGACGGACCTGGTTTTCACCTGAGGACGGCTGCTTGCGTTGTGGCCGAAACGTCGTGAGAATTGTTTTATTATGTTTTATTTTTATTATTTTATTACTTCCCTTCTACGTGACTTTACCGAAAGAACCAAGAAGATAGATAAATAATTACGGCCTTGTGCTGCCTCATCCCTTCACCCAAGAGTGGAGCGAGCGTGAGGGTTTGTACGACGATCTCCGCGCTATATTCTTGGTTCTTTCGGTAAAGTCACGTAGTAGGGAAATAATAAAATAATAAAAAATGTTTTGTTTTATATAAAAAATATAAAACAATTGTTTTATATTTTATCATTAAATCAAAAATATATAAAATCAATTGCTTTATATAAAAATATAAAACAATAAATTGTAAAAAATATAAAACAATAAATTGTTTTATATTTTTATATAAAGCAATTGATTTAATATATTTTTTATTTAATGATAAAATATAAAACAATTCTTTTATATTTTTATTATTTAATAATACTAAAATAAATTGTTTTATATTTTTAATATAAAAGAAATAGTTTAATATTTTTATTATTTTATTATTTCCCAACTACGTGACTTTACCGAAAGAACCAAGAATATGAATCCCTGCAGTCACGAAAGCTTTAAATCAAAGTTCAAGATCTCCGCGCTCTCTGCAAGTTTTATTGTCACGGAGCTCTGCTGTTGTCATCACAGGGGGCGCTGCGTAGCGTCAATTACAGCACATTCACACGTCGCGTTTGCTTGTAATCATACGCACACTTACACACGAGTTGTTAGAATCATGTAAGCTACGTAACTACGTTATTCTGAATGCTTAAATATACATATTAAACATTTAAGATGATTTTAAAGACTTTTATAGCTTTAAATACTAGATTTATTTACTTGAGATTTTAAGTTTTCGTGACTGCAAGGATCCATACTCTTTGGTTTTTTCGGTAAAGTGACCGTAGGTGGAAAAATAATACAAAAAAAAATTGAAATAATTAAATTTTTGTTATTTCTATTTTTTCACGTGACTTTACCAAAAGAACAAAGAGTATGGATTTATTTACGTCAATAATGTAATACAGCATTTTTACATATCATAACTACTTTTGATTCAAGTCACACTTACAAACGAGTTTTGAGAATAACCTAAGCTATGTAACTATGTTGCTATAAATGTCAACATTCGCAGCTTAAATCCAAAATACGTTATTAAAGATTTACCTCAGAATGCTACAGAGTTGTGTTACATTCTTAATCACGTAACTCTACCTGGACAAGTTGTCACCTTACACCACTGTTCCCTACCTCACAGCACAGTAAATGTAATCAGCACAGTGACTTTACCTCACGTGCCTGTACGCAAGAAGTAAAACTTTTACCTCAGCCCGTGTCTCACCGCCTCGCTGCTTAGCAACATCACTGCCGCCAATCTGATGTTGGTTTCCCGCCAAAATCAGGGGTCAGGGGGCAGGTGGGCGGGGCCTGAGGGCAGGTGGGCGGGGCCTGAGGGCAGGTGGGCGGGGCCTGAGGGCAGGGCCTGAGGGCAGGTGGGCGGGGCCTGATGGCAGGTGGGCGGGGCCTGAGGGCAGGTGGGCGGAGCCTGAGGGCAGGTGGGCGGGGCCTGAGGGAGGGGGGCGGGGCCTGAGGGCAGGTGGGCGGGGCCTGAGGGCAGGTGGGCGGGGCCTGAGGGCAGGTGGGCAGAGCCTGAGGGCAGGTGGGCGGGGCCTGAGGGAGGGGGGCGGGGCCTGAGGGCAGGTGGGCGGGGCCTGAAGGAGGGGGCGGGGCCTGAGGGAGGGGGGCGGGGCCTGCGGGCAGGTGGGCGGGGCCTGAGGGCAGGTGGGCGGGGCCTGAGGGAGGGGGGCGTGTCCTGCGTGGGTCAGCGCTGAGCTCTGACGAAGCCACCTTTGGGTGTGGATGCAGGTCACAGTGGGAATGCAACGTGAACGTTCGTTGCGATCACAGATCGCGGACGGTCGTCCAACTTCTCTCAATGGAACAACCAAACACAGCCACGGATTATTCTCTCTCTCTCGTGCGCGTATGTGTCAACAGGGGCCGTCCATAAATGACGTCACGCGATTTTGGACGATTATTGACCCCCCCCCTCGTCACACGGCGTCACAAAAAGTCAGACCCCCCCCCTCAAATATGACGTCACAAAGCTCTGCCCCCCCCCCTAAAATCATATTTCCATTTTGAAAATAAAACATGCTTCAAATCGCTTTAAACTATTGTCATTGTAGTGCGTATTTAATGTGACGCTGCACTCTGATGTTGTAGGAGTTATAACAATTAGTGTTGTTATAACAATTCTATATTTTTTTAAGTTGGTATTTTGATTTGACGTCACATTTCTCAAACTCACCCCCCCCCCTCTCGTCACACATCGTCACAAATGTCTGACCCCCCCCCCTCCCCCAGGTTCCTGACGTCATTTATGGACGGCCCTACAACTAACTTCTGTCAATAAAGCAACACAGCCGCCTCTCTCTCGTGCCTCTGTTTCTAACGACGCCCTCTGCCACTCCCCGCTCACCTGCCTTACCCCACACACCCGCCCTGCACTCCTCCGCCGGAACTGCGTCTCCATTCCTACCCTTCCTCGTCTCTTTCCCTACCACCAATCAATTCGCGGTCATTACAATAGCATCCTGATGAGTATTTTAATAGGAGGGGGATTTTTCCCAGCTCTGCCACCACGTGCCACATGTACGGCATGTTAGTGTGTGTGTGTGAGAAGCTGGTGTAGTGCCTAATGTGCAATGTAAGTGTGTATGTAAAGGTGTACTGCATGTTACATGTAGCACTGTATACAGTGTGTATACTGCGATGTAGAGTATGAAAACACGTGTAAGTTCGCGTGTATGAGTTTAATGTGTAGTAGTACATGCACGTCAGGAGAGGTGATGGTAGCTGCAGGCTGCAAGGCCAGGCAATGCTGCATCGTAAAAGGTGACAACTACGGCAGTGAAACATAAAACATAACGATTCTCAATGATATGAAAATAACAAAGTCAACTAATAGAAGGTAAAATGATGAAACGAATTAAAATAAGTTTCTATTTTAAGTTGATTATAATCAGACATCGGTAGCAGCAGCATAATGCGCCAGCCAATTCCAACAGTTCAAGCAGCATGATGACATTTGTAAACTTATTTATTTACTAGAGTCCCGAGGCATGGCGAATGTGCGCCCACGTGCAAAGTGAATTAAATATGTTTTTAAACCAGCTCTCGTGTCTGTGTTTCTCTCTCTATGACTCCGCAATATTTGACCACGTTATTCCTTCCTATGTAAAACTGTCATCACTACACTCCCGACCATCACGTAGGGGCTGTCCGTAAATTACATCACGTATCTAGGGAGGGGGGGGGGGTCAGACATTTGTGACGATGTGTGACGAGAGGGGGGGGGGGGGGTTGAGAAATGTGACGTCACATCAAAATGCGCAACTTTAAATAAATACATACAACACGTTCGACTTAATTTAATAGACATTTTTTACAAATGTTTCCTCCTACAACATCAGAGTGCAGTGGCACATTAAATACGCACTACAATGACAAAAGTTTAAAGCGATTTGTAGCATGTTTTATATTTGGGGGGGCAGAGCTTTGTGACATCATATTTGAGGGGGGGTCTGACTTTTTGTGACGCCGTGTGACGAAGGGGGGGGGGGGTTAAAAATCGTTCAAAATCGCGTGACGTCATTTATGGACGTCCCCTTATCGGCAACTCCGGGCTCAGCAGACTTCGTGCAGACCCAGAATTACACTGGTCAACACACTTTTTCTGCGGTTTTAAGGTAATTTTGGGGTGCTGGTTTCAAATCTGGCATCAGTTTTGTCTATCACATCAGGTTTTTGAGATATCAAATATTGTATTTTCAATAAAAACTGCAGAAGAAAAATATTAAATAAATGTGGATATCTACTTAAAATGATATTATGAACACACTATCCTAAAAATACAGCACCATATTTTAACACTAAAGCAGTCACTGGCTCGCAACAACTTGCAATCATAAGTGACAGAGTTAATTCGGGTAAAATCAATGACAATGAGGTATGCCGATAGCATAAAAATGAGATGTGATAAAGCAAATCTGAGATCAGATTTAGAATCAGCACCCTGAAATTAGTCTAAAACAGCTGCAAAAGTCCAGGCCAGAAAAAAAAATTTTGTTGACCAGTGTTATGCTCCCTGCAGCAGTGCAGAAGATGGCCCTCTCCAGGCAAGGGGCAGGTTTACACGTGGGGGCAGGTTCCACGTGGCGTCATGCCGCATCTTCTGTGCGCTGAAACGGGATAAAATGAATCCGCGGCAGAATGAACGATATATCATGTTAATGGTGGAGACCCATATATCGAGTAATGGAACATTGTTTCGCCCATAAAAGGAAAACTGGAACGGGAATCAGAGGATTTTTACCGATCCAATGCTCGAGTAAACGGGAATCGACCGATTGTTTACAATACAAAGATCGAACGCTGCTTGATCTATGCTTGAACACACAAATATAGGTATTCAAAATATCACAGCTTGATCCATGCTTGATGCATGCTCTCACACATACACCACACGCGACCGCCTTTTTCTCCCTTGAACATCACAAAAACCAAGGTGCTCCATCAACTCAGAGCAAGATGGCAGCAAAAGCCATCTGCTCAATTCCTAATTTCCCTCTTCCATACCTTACCTCCCCTACCTCGCTCTCCTTCCCGTCCACCACTATCATTTGTTTTAGTTTTTATTTTGGCGACGTCTATTTTTGTTGTTGGAGGCGCCGCTTCCTGACCACGTCTCCTGCCTGCTCCTGCCCCCATTGGGCGTCCTCACAGCAGCCTGACTGCCAGCGGTTCCCCGCTGGGCCGCACCATCGCCGGTGCCTCGTGGCTTCCTCTCCGCTCTTTACGATCGGCGCTGTTCCCCTCCCGCATCTCTTGCCTGCCACCCGCGCCCACCACACGTCCGCTTGGTGGCCCGGTTGCCGGCGGTCGCCTGCCGGGCCACGTCAATGCCGGGCACGGAGGGAAGATTCGTGTCCATGGCAAGCGAGCTGGGCTGAGGCTGCACCTTCTACCTCGTCGTTGGCCCGGACTGAACTGCGCTGCTGCACTGCACAGACGTTGTGGACGTCTTCGGCGGTGCGATGGACTCGACTGCGGTGGCCCCCTTCTCCCTCCTGGCTCCAGCCCATTGCCACCCCCCTTTGTCTTCGCAATACAACGATACCTCATTGTTTTTTCAGCCACCCAAGCTTTCTGTCACCGCCCCCCCCCCCCCCCAGCTACGACCAGGCCTATCAAAACCCCTCTTTATCCATCCCTCTTTTTTTACTGTCATCAAAAGTACACCAGCACTTTACAATAACCCAATTCTTCATTTAATTCATCAAGCTATATACGATTTTAGAATTGCTGTAAAACATCTTCGTAAAGAAGCTATATAAATCTAATTAAGATTAGATAAGAACCGTGATTGAACCAGCCAAACATCACCCAACTATGTCGATGGAGAGGCCCTTGAATATGTGGAGTATTTCCCTGTTGACAAAACTTCTTATCTTATCCATCATGCTGTATGTGAGCGTATGCCAGCGTTATTGTTAAGTGCATTGATGCATCGTGGGTTACGTTTGTCTCCTTTTTGCGCAGGAGATCTACTGTAAGGAAGAAGTTACAGATGTGTCCAGGTACATTGCCGTCAGCTGTGCCGCTTAAATAAACTACAAATCGGCGTTTCCTGGTTCTATCGCAATATTGTATCCTCAAGGTAACGTGTTACTGATAATAAATGTTTCAGTGCTAAGGACAATGCTGATGATTATGGACACGGATTAAATGATAGAATTTGGAAAATTACAAAACGGATTGTCTCACATTTTTTTAATCCAAGTCCACATCTTAGAGACGAGTTGCGCAACCAAATCACTCGAAATCGTGTGACTTAGTCACCTGCAGCTGCTTTGTCAAAATCTGTGCACAACAAAACACAAATCTCAGTGACTACAATGTCTGCCCCCTTTTCTGGTTACCACAACTCCCCACCTGCATCTCGATTGTAACTTTATCACAATTCGGAACTGTGCAGCACGTGATGATGCAATACGTTGCTATGATTCGCTAAGGAGATCGATGCTTGAAAGTAATCTCGTTACACTGTGAGCAACATGTTGCAGAGACGTCCACATAGAAGCGATTCAGTTGCATACACCCGAGTTGCCAAGTTGCACGCAAATGATTGCTTGGGTGTCGACGCAACTTAACTTACGTCAAGTTGTGTTTTTTACAGAGCACAGTTCGTATAGATTTGAACAGTTGGCTACGTACAGTGTGAAACAAGTTCAACATATGTACGTGAATTATTGATCCCGTATCCTAACCACAATGCCATACACTGTCCATGTACAGCCCTTTTGTTAATCCACTGTTTGATGAGGGCCGCCGCAAGCTGTGCAGGTCGTGGGGGTTATTTGACTACGTTTAAGGATACACAATAGTCGTGTGGTATGGGTACGGATTTGAGGAATTACCTCCGTGCTTAAAGATTGGATCAGTGATGCAAAGTTGTGACAAAATTAGCATTTTTTTTATTTTTACAGTCCAATGTCGCATATCCGACTCGCTGGGGACTGAATCATTGGTGGCTTTGTGAAAAAGTCGGATGTGATTATAACGTTTTTAGAAACTGCCAGTTGCATTTTTAGGAACAAATAAGTTACTCGGCACCAACGAAGTGCAAACTTTTGAACGTGGGAAAATGTTTTATTGTACTTCAGAGATAAGCAGCTGTATGCTAGATTAAGAATGTGTGACTGCATGCGATAAGGTAAGATTTACAAACACCTTTGGAATGTATCGTTGCACCCTGCACAGTTACTGCTGAACTGGATGTGGGCAGTTTTGTTAGGGCGTACATTGTAAGAATATTTCAGACCAATTGTTGTTCTTTCACAATTACAACAATATTCGAAAAAAAATATTTAAAGCACGAATAGACGGCGACCTGAAACTCACAATCTCCCGCGCAATAAATAGTCTGGTTTCCATGAGGATTACCGTGCCACCACAGCTATGATGGATAATTATTTTTTCTTCAGTAACCTGCATAAAGGCCACTACTTCTGTGCACTATTCATTGCCTCGTCAAAAGCCTATGATACTGTTGACCATGATATTCTATGATAATTGGTTCTTTACCCTTCTATCTGGCAACAAAACTGACACCTTTTTACAAGGAGTCATGTTTGCATAGACCGCAATACCTGCAGTCATAAATACAAACAAAAGACATAACTCTGATAATGTGCACTGTCCTTGAAGTTGATTGGTCCACACCCGAGACAGCTTTCCTTAGAGCCTAGTCTCACATGGGTTGGACCAGAAGACGCCAAAAGGCGCACAACTCAAAGACAATGCACCATCAGAGTATGAGAGCTCGGGGCAAACATCTACACTATGGGGACCTCTTTTGCCAGTAAAAATATGATAATTGGTTCTTTACCCTTCTATCTGGCAACAAGGTGTCAGTTTTGTTGCCAGATAGAAGGGTAAAGAACCAATTATCATAATTTTACTGGCAAATGAGGTCCCCATAGTGTAGATGCTGACCCTATTTCCAGGCACAAAAGTTATGCTTCTTTCCAATGTCCATGTTGGTAAAGGACTAGTCAATGCAGCGATGGGACGGATAACTGACATCATATGGCTTATTTTCCGTTGAGCTCAGTTGTATGCAGAAGACATTCCATCATTAAAAATAGATTTTGGAGAGATTGCATTTCACTGAATTGAGCCGATGTCTGTCCAGTTCCTTGCCGAATATCCATTTGGAACAGCAGAAAGGCGCATGCTAACGCTCATCCTCTGTTGGGCTCCAACGGTCCACAAAATTCAGAGATCCAGCGTGAACTATACACCAAGCTTACAGGAAGCATTGTTTGCATCATAAAGGTACTGAATGAGATTAATGGACTAAGAGAATTGTCCTAATATAGTCAAGGATAGTAGATTTTTTTAATTATTTGAAACAGTTTTGATACTTTAACTCTAATATGTATAAAGAAATCTCAAACGTACAGAAATGTCATTCATACATTCATAACAATACAAACATACTAATTTAACTTTGCTATTTCATACATTTCAATTCAGCTTTTTGGGATATAGAAATTGTGAATGCATTGAAAGCAATTATTTAGACTAAAACGTATAAATAAATTAAGTCAAAACCTAGTTTTTGAATGCACATGCTTTTATTTCCAATCAAAAATAGAAAAATTAATTTGACCCCAGAATAAATTTAATTGATCTACTAAATAAAAGTGAGTGGTTTCCTTTCGATATGATACATTTATTTATGCCAGCCACCTACTTAATTCAAATTTAATAAATCCTGGGGTCAAAATAATGTATTTTCTTCGTTTGAATGCAAATAAAAGTAAGTGCATTGAAAAACTAGTTTTTTAACCTAATTTCATTTGTGTTGTTCTCTGCCCCCTGAACAATGCCCATTCTGTTGGAATATGCGCTGATGCCTACTAAATTGTCTGGTGAGTCTATGGGTTTCTGTGTTGTGAGTCTATGGGTGTCAATGTGAAACTAGAAAAGCGTCAAGCATGGGCTCGTTAACGTGCACCGTGTAGAAGACGGTGGTTTCAGGTGTTGGTGGGTTGTGGTCATTGTAGTAATTCATCGCTTTGTTACAATGTGGCTTTATTATGAAAAGGTTTATGGGCAGCTCCACGAGGAGTTTATTTCTTTATCCAGTTGAGAGTGACTAAGTCGGTGCGTGAGATGGTGAGTGAATGTTTGAAATAGAGCACGAGCGAATTAATGGGTGAGTGAGTGAGTGCGTGAGGTGATTTTAAGGTGAGGTATGTGAGGGTGAAGTGAGTTGAGATGGTGAGGATGAGATGAGTTGAAAAAAAGTTAGTTGAATTGAGGTGAGATGAGGTGTGTGAGAATGAGGTGAGATGATATGATTTTACAAGAGGTTATTTGAGATTAGGTGAGTTGACATGAGGTTTGTTGAAATGAACTTTGACCAGCAACCTCTGGCACCGAGACGTCGGCACTTTTCAGGGCGCGTCTTGTGACATGCATATGTGGGCGAGTGGGATTGTGCATGAGTGAGTGATATGGTGGTTGAGTGAGTGAGTGGGTGAGGTAATAAGTGAGTCGGTGAGGTAATGAGTGAGTAGGTGAGTGAATGAGTGAGTGGGTGAGTGAATGAGTGAGTGGGTGAATAAGTTACTAAGATCCTGAGTGAGTGAATGAGTGAGCAAATGCCTGAGATGGTGGGTGTGTTCATGAGTGAATTAATGGGTGAATATGTGAGTGGGTGAATTAGTGCCTAAGGTGGTTAAGTGAGATAGTGGTGAGTGATTGGGTGAGTGATAAGTGAGTTGGTGGGTCAGTGAATGAGTGAATGAAGGGGTAATTGAGTGACAGAAATGGCGAGAGGGTGAAATAGCGAGATGGTAGATAAGTGAGTGAGATGAAGAGTGAGTGAATGACGAAGTGAATGGATGAGTTGGTGAGATTGTGAGTAAATGAGTTGAGGACAGGGTGCTATGGTGTCGTTTGAGTCCCTGTCTCTCTGTGCCTCTTTCTCCCTGTACTCAATCTCGTTATCGATCCTTATTCCTCTTTGGACCCTCCACTGAATAAACACCCCCTGTACATTGAGCAGCACTGCCCATAGACTCAACACTGCCCATAGACTCAATGCTGCCCAAAGACTCAACACTGTTCATAGACTCTACACTGACCCTGCCCAAAGACTCAACACTGTTCATAGACTCTACACTGACCCTGTACATGAAGCAGCCTCACTTCTTACCCTCTTTCTTTCTCTATAGTAAAGCCTGACCTCTTCTCCATTACCCTATCTCGTTGTCATGGATACAATATAACGTGGTTCACAGTGGTGTTCAATGATGGTACAGTAGTCTGACTCGACTGGTTTCCGGTCCATTTGAAACTGAAATTATCTGGATGTGACTAGAGACCAGGTGGCCAAAACACATTGGCACCTTCCAGTATACAAGGGGGTTGACTGTTAGAGCAGCACCAACAAAAGAAGCAGCACCAGCGGGAGAAGCAGCAGCCACAGTGGAGGAGGCAATGGCACCAGCGGGGGCTGCAGCAGCACCAGCAGCAGTGAGCTGAGCGAGCAAGGCATCTCCCCCTGGGGTGGAAGCAAAGACCCCAATGCCTGGTGTGAAGATCAGAAGGGTGAAGGCAGGACTCAAGATCCAGCCCACTGTAGGCCTCTTGGACTGATGCCTAAAACCGCGGTGCTGGTTTCCCGGTCCCGTGGATTGAATACGTGGTACGGTTATTCAGGGATGTTCGCAGACTGTCTACAGTACATGTGGACAGTAGAGTTGGTTTTGGTGATGTGTGTGAAATGGTGAAACGCATAACGACCACCACTAATGAGATTGTGCGTGTGTGTGTATGTTGGGATTACACAGGGTCATAGGTGTGAGTGGGTTTAGATAGACCCGTGTGTCTGTGTTGAATTGTGTGTTCTGTGGATGTGGGGCCGTGTTCGTGGGCCTTCACACATCTCACTCTACTGTCTGTAACCTGGCCTAAGCACAGAAGTAAACTTGCTTAATCGCTTAAAAGCCTGGTCCATGGATGCCGTTGCTTATTCCGCATTGTGGAGCCGATCGGCCTGAAAAATAGGTCACCATGGTGGAGGTAATCATGTAGTGACGCTAGAGTTGTTTACCCACCGTCACATTCTTCCTCTTCCCTCCCCCTACCCTTTCGTAATCTCTAAGTATCCCCTATCGCAGTCACCCATTCCTCAGCCTCTAACACGTCCCTGCCATCCATACTGTATGATGTATCCTTTCTTTTTAACTATGTTAAGCACATTGAGAAAAGGTGTGCTCTGAATATAAAATAAGTTGTTGAGATGAGCACCGCTGTTGACAGACGCAGCGAGGCTCGCCGAGGCAGCGCTCAAGCCACCACTCGACTAGTGGATGGCGACGCGACTGCCCTCGAGGTCGCCATCTTTTTATAACGTATATGTCACTTTCAGCAAAGGGAAATCTGCGTAAATTGTCGTTCAACAAGTAAAGCCTCAATGAGTCACTTTTCAAATATTGCTTTGGGACGTTCAGCCAATTCCTCTTCAAATGTGCGAGAAACCCAATCACAACCCTGCAGCAGTTATTTTCGTTTCAGACTGTTGAGGACACCTGCAGTGCCCATGGAGGCCACGTGCTTTGAGTGGCGAGTCCCTGGCGGTGCACCGAGCCAGGCTCATTATTCGTGGCCAATGTTTTGGACAAACTTCATGAACCCTGTGGACCTCTTTGAGACTGAACTTAAGAAGAGTGGAACTTAGGCTGGAGGGACTTTTTCAACTGCAACTCCGTCGTCCTTTTTGGACTGTCTGGAAAGGACGCGCCAGGATTTGTTGGTGCTCAACTGTTCTGATATTCGTGTCTTTAAGGGTCACGATTATTTGGAGCTTGGTAGGTGAGTTCAACTTTGTTATGGGAAAACTTACGTCATCTCTGCGTGACGGTGGGGCTCGTGTGTTTGTGTAATTGGAGGGTAGCTGTTGATTGTTCAACCTTCACAGAAGTGTGTTGAGAATGAGATGAGTTGACACAAGGTGAGTTGACAATAGGTTAGTTGAGATGAGGTAAATTGAGATAAGGTGAGCTGAGTCTTTATTTAGCTACTTCTGGCACCGAGACGTCTCTGCCTGGTCAAAAGTCAACACATTCCAGGGCGCGCCTCATGATATGCAAATCAAACTAAAAGAGTTTGTACTTTAACCTGCCTAACATTTACGTGGCTTGTTCCTAGTTTAGTACCTCAGATGTCGCCAGAGACTGCCTGAGCTACAGCCAGAGACTGCGTGAGCTATAGCTAGATACTGCTGGAGCTACAGCCATTGACTGTCTGTGCTACAGCCAGCCTGCCTGAGCTACAGCCAGCGACTGCCTGAACAACAGCCAGCGCCTATCTCTGAGTGAAGCCACAGGACCATGGCGAGTGCAGCTCCCAGTGGTAAGGAGGCCCCAGGGGAGTTGACCTGCCCCATCTGCCTGGACGCCTTTCGCTGCCCCTGCACGCTCAGCTGCGGCCACTCGTTCTGCCTCGAGTGCATGGAGGGTGCTTGGGATGTGGTCGAGTCCTTCTCCTGCCCACAGTGCAGAGTGACTTTCCCTCAGAGGCCCAAGCTGAACAAGAACTTCACGCTCGCCAACCTGGTAGAGCAGCGCAGTGCCGCAGATAAAATGGCCACCGTGGTCTTGTGTGACTTCTGTAACGATGGCATGACCGCTGCCTCGAAGACCTGCCTCAGGTGTGATATGTCCTACTGTGTGACTCATGTAAAGCCTCATCAGGAGACCGCGAAGTTCAGGGACCACATTCTGGTGGATCCAGACACGAATCCTGAAGACCGCAATTGCAAGATGCACAGAAAGAAGATAAAGTTTTTCTGCCGTCAGGACAAGAGCTTGGTCTGCACAACCTGCACCATCGCAGGGGACCACAAGGGTCACGATGTGGCTACGCTGGAGGATGAGCACAAGACACGGGAGGTGAGACGGTCTGTGTGTGTGAGCGGGAGCCCCTCCTGCGTGAAGTCATCATTTTCATGTAATAACTGAACAAAAATATCTAACTAAATATTATATTATTCCTCTTTAAGCTGCCCATTGTTTATTCTAATTTTAACAACCTTGATTTCATTTCAGGTATGCTGAGGTGGTCATAGTGCAGAAATAATACAACCACATGTTATTATCAATCCTGTTATATGACAAATTTATAGATGTGCTCTTAGTATATTTTATAAAAATTAAGGACTTCAATGTGTAAAATGTTTTCTCAAAATGACGTGAGTGCATAGACCGTGGTGTATACAAAAAGTGGTTTGTGGTAGAGAGGAGCATTCACTAAAATGTAAACGAAATGTAGAACGACTGGGACTGGGTGAGCTGCAGTGCTCACCGCTTGGTAGCCTCGTGCCGGTCTGTGCCAGTTTAGCGCCGCACTCTACAGCAGCTACCGGGTCACTGGACGTGGCGTTCCAGAAATGTCACGTGATTTTGGCAGACCAAGTATATCGTGACCGTATTTATATTTTCATCAAGATGCTCTCTACCGAATTTCTCAGACATTCAACAGTGACATTGCAGCCCCTCCTTGTACCATGTTAAACTAAACTAAAACGAATTTTTATTTACCAAGTGAAGCTCACTGAGCTATGTAGCTTTTTTCAGAGGCAACCTGGCCACAAATGACAGCTCAACAAAGTGGCTTATCAGATCTAAATGTATGGCAGCCAAATACTCTAAACGCACCTTCCTAAACGTGGACAGAAAAACCGGAGGACCCAGAGAAAAATCCAAGCGACCATGGAGAGAGACATGCAAACTGCATATATGCAGACATCAGGCGCGGGTTCACACGCACGACCTCCTGTAGCAGGCAAGGCAGATAACAGGACCCTGCGGGGTGGGCTGGTAGGAACGAATAACCAAAGAATATAAACATAATGTATTATTACACTTGTTTAGCCAGGAAAGCCCCACTGAGTGAAAAGGTTTTTGTAGGGTCCTGCCAAGTGTTTGCAGTAGGGGGCGATGTTGCTACACCTAATCAGACCATACGAAGGGATAAATTGAGGCCTAGTTCTAGGCTTTAGGCCTAGCTGTAGGCTTTAGGGCGCTGTGAGTTAATTTTTAATTTAAATGTTTTAATTATTTATGTTAAAGCTTTAAATTTAAATTTTTCTATTTAAAAACATGAGGGAATGTTACATTGTTAAATATTAACCCCCTTTCACACACGTGGGGGTACGATACGAAGGGAGAGTTTCAGGCCTAGTTCTAGGCTTTAGGCCTAGCTGGAGGCTTTAGGGCGCCGTGAGTTAATTTTTGTATTGAAATGTTTTAATTATTAATGTAAAAGCTTTAAATGTAAATGTTTCTATTGAAAAACATGAGGGAATGTAACATTGTTAAACATTAACTCCCTTTCACACATGCGGGGGTAGGATACGAAAGGAGAGTTTCAGGCGTAGTTCTAGGCTTTAGGCCTCGCTGTAGGCTTTAGGGCGCTGTGAGTAAAATTTTAATTTCAAAGTTTTAATTAACAGCTATCTCAGGGAATTTTAAGGGAATGTTACACTTGTTTCGCCAGGAAAGCCTCACTGAGTCTAAAGGTTTTTGTAGGGTCATGCCAAGTGTTTGCAGTAGGGGGCAATATTGCTACACGGTCGGACGGACGGTCCGACGGACGGACGGACGAAATAATCTATTGGTGGCTGGTCCACTTCATTCCTACCAGTAACATTGTCACTCCCGTGCCCTGTCAATCCAGTCCTCATATAGCCCCGCCCACTATTATGGTAGCCCCGCCCACCACTCTAGTAGCCCCACCCACTGCTTAGTTAGCCCCACCCAATGATCAAGTAGCCCCACCCACTGCTCAAGTAGCTCCAACCACTACTCAGTACCACCCACTACACAGGTATCCCCACCCACTACTTAGGTAGCCCTGAACACGTTTTAACTCCTCGTGAAATCTGTTCCCTGCAGCCTTTGCTCCCCCAGCCTCCATCGCTGCACCGGGGCTACTGCCCCCGTCACTGTGGAGGGTTCGCGTGGAGCGGGGGTGAGAGGCGACGCTCAGAGAGTGAGTGGAGTCTCCCCTGGTGATGTCTCTCACAGAAACAAGTGGGAGAGGAGACGCGGGTGGTGCAGGAGAAGAGGAAGGAGGCGGAGGAGTCCGTGAGGCGGATGGAGGCCGCTCGCAAAGACGTGCAGGTACCGTGTCTGGGCCAGACTCTGTGACCCTGTGACTCCACTCTGAGTAGGGTTTGTGATAGAGGAGAACTCCATTCATTCACGTGGACTTCCATTGGCTCTAAACACATTGTGGGACTCAAGGCACAACGGTTAATACACATCAATAATCAGGATGAGAAAAGATGTGGTTTTCATCTCCGTTTGGAAACACAATCAGTGGTGGAAATTCAAGATTCCCATATCACCATACAGTTTACCACATCAATGACTGCGAACTATAGTGATCAGATGAGGTGGTATGTACCTCTTATCCAATTATCTGGTCGCAGAGTTGGTGGATCACACACAGACTATACTCTTTGGTTATTTCTGTAAAGTTACGTAGGTTTAACATTTAATAAATCACGAAGTTTCGGGCACAACACAAGCATCCGTCATCAGGATTTAGGGTGGCCAGGTGGCTGTATAGCAAGTGGTTTCATGAACCCCTCTCTTCATCCATACATATGTGATTTTTCTCTCACATTCAATACATCCATTTAAAGAGGAACTGGCCTACCTTCCCATTTCATTCAGGCTCTACATGCTGAAGGCAATTTACAGACTTCCCTTTGCTTCATGCGAAGGTAAACAAAGCATAGTCCTGATAGCCTTGCACAATGAGAATAGCACGGAAGCTAAATGTACTCATAATGGTATTTGATGATTTCATTGCCTCACAGCCCCCGCCAGTTAAGGCGAATCGTGTTGTAGTGAAAATGCACAGTGGCGTTATCAGATAAAGAGGAAGAAGGAGGCCTCAGTCCTGCAGACTCGTATCACTGTCTGGACACCTTCACAGTTGTACTCGGCTCACACCGACCTGAATGTCATTTCACAAAGGAACAGACATTTAATGAACAGAGATGGTATTTATTTCTCTTTGCAGGGATCCATGACAGTTGAAAAGGCCTCAATCTCGGTCAGATTCACCCACGCGAGAGCAGCGTTGGATGCGGAGGAGAAGGCGGCTTTAGAGCAAGCGGAGCAGAAAGGGCGTGAGCAGCTGTCCCAGATCGAGAAGAAGATCGCTCGCTACCAGCGCGAGATCAGCGAGCTCCAGGCAGCAGCCACTCGCCTGCAGGCCCTAGCGCAGGAGAGGGACTCGCTCGCGTTCCTGCAGGTGAGCGATGAGTCTCCAGTGTCGCTATTGGCACAGAGCCCTCTCACCAGCAGCAGCAGAGGGAGGCTCCTGAATGAGAGCTCGCTTCCACTGGGCTTGTGAACACAGCTCCACTCATTGATTCGCATCACAGCTCCAGTGACTGCCATTTGGAAGCCCAGCTCATATTTTCTCAGTTAAATGAATTATATTTCCTATTCTTTAACAGATTCCCATTAAGTTTGTTTCATTGTGATTATAATCTAAATGTTATTGGAATTGCATTTTTAAATAAACCTTACAATAACAGCAATAACAATGTACACGGTAATCATGATTTTCATCAGCCATGATCTATCCACTGATGGATGAAGGCCTCCCCAAGCGGTTGCCACATCTCTTGATGCCGCGATGCAACAATCCACCAGCGCCTGCTCACGAGCCGATGTCATCTCTGCTTCCTACTTTGTGTACCTCCTCTTGGATGCGCTACCTTCAATGTTCCTATTATGGAAGCTAAAATAAATACGAGGTCTCATACGCGTATTAATGACATTCTTGTGTATTCACTACCACTTCTGTAAGACCTGCCACGTGTGCATTGACGACAGAAATTAATCGCAACACTGATTAATATCAACTGGTCTCACTCTGAAATAGTTGCCCTGCAAATCAGTGTTGGTCCTCATAGGGGTGGCAAGATGTTAACTATCTCGCCTGGTATACCGAAGGTCGGGATTTTGATCCCAACACTGACGTCCTTACACATTGGAGTTTTCATGTCTCTTTCCATGGTCTCATAGATTTTTCCCTGGGTCCTCCAGTTTTTCACACGTGCGTTTAGAGTATTGAGCTGCTATAAATTCCCACGTGATGAACCACTTCGTGAGCTATCATTTGGGGCCAGGTCGCTTCTGAAGAGCTCTATCGCTCAGTGGGCCTTACATGTACATTTTTAAAATAGTAGTTTATATTTCGATTTAAAGCTTTCGTGACCGCAGGGATTCATCTTCTTGGTTCTTTCGGTAAAGTCACGTAGAAGGAAAATAATAAAATAATAAAAATAAAACATAATAAAATTATTCTCACGACGTTTCGGTCACAACGCAAGCAGCCGTCTTTAGGTGGAGAACAGGTCTGTCGAGAGACAGAGTCTGAATGGCACGCCCCAGGCGTGGAGCGACTATTTATGCTGGGATGGAGGGGCGAAGAGCGTCTTGACAAAAAAAATTGCATATCAAGAGGAATTCGTTTAGCATTAGAAGACGTTACATCAGCAGAGGTTAGTGTAAATGCGATTGGTAATACCAATCGCATTTCCTTCTACGTGACTTTACCGAAAGAAACAAGAAGATAAATCCCTGCAGTCACGAAAGCTTTAAATCGAAATTTAACCTCCACTACGGGGTGGGTTTCCACAAAACTTTAAAATGCTTCAACAAGCTCCGGTATAAGAAGGCTCAGCTAATCGAGTCTCTCACCTTTCTGAAGAGATGCCGCGACTCTAAGGTAATAACAATCGCATTTACACTAACCTCTACTGCTGTAACTTCTTCTAATGCTAAACGAATTCCTCTTGATATGCAAATTATTTTGTCAAGACGCTCTTCGCCCCTCCATTTCAGCATAAATAGTCGCTCCACGCCTGGGGCGTGCCATTCAGACTCTTCTCTCGACAGACCTGTTCTCCACCTAAAGACGGCTGCTTGCGTTGTGGCCGAAACGTCGTGAGAATTATTTTATTATGTTTAATTTTTATTATTTTCCGTCTACGTGACTTTACGAAAGAACCAAGAAGATAGTAGTTTATAGTTGACTTTCAACTGGTCTCACTGAAATATTTGCCCCGTAAGTCAGTGTTGGTGATCATGGGGTCATAAGCAAATACTTTGGAGTTTACATTCCACCCACGGTGTTGCAGTGGGAACTCCACTGATCACAAGGGATTGGAGGTAGAGTCACAGTAACGCATCTCTCTTTCTCCCATAGGGGCACCTGGAGGAGACTTGCAGGTAAAGACGACTATCACTCACGACTCGACACACGACAACATGGGACTGAGTGTGGGGTGCGGGCAGTGAGACATTGGCTGTGTGGGGATGTTGTGTGTAGTGAATGCTCTGTGATGGTGCCGTATGTGGTGAAGCTCTGTGTGGTTATGCTGTGTGATGAGGCTGTGTGTGGTAATGCTGTGTGGTAATGCTGTGTGATTATGCTATGTGTGATGAAGCTGTGTTTTGATACCGTGCGTGGTTATGCTGTATGTGGTAATAGTAATTCTGTGTGGTGATTCTGTAATTGTGAGATGAGTGATTATGCTTTGTTTAATGAGTGCCTGTGAGATGGAGCTGTGATGATCCTGTGAGTGACGATGCTCTGCGTGAGACAGTAGCCATGTCTGTTCTGCTTTCACAGGACAGGGAGGGTTACAGCAGATCCACCCTCAGCTCCTACCCAAGAGGACATTGCCTCACTGAAAGTCCTGGAGACAACTGGAGTCAAACTCCTGTGTGAGTTATTCAGTGTGAATCATGGGTGATGGGGCCATCTTGACAATAAATTATCCCCATGTGTGTGCACGAGGTCGACTCAGACTCAAATAATTACCTGGTATGTTATTAACATCACCACTAGGGAGACAAAGGCGGCCAGGCGTAGTGCTGGCCACCCACCCCTTCGTGTGTCGTGCCAGCCTTCAACGGTGCTTATTTACCCCCACAGTCTGTAAAGGCTACACGGGGGATGTCTTTGTTTACATCCTGGAACCTGATGCGGTGTGTAAACAAACTCGCCACTAGGAGACCAAGGTGGGTGGGCGTGGTGCTGGCCATTCACCTCGTGTGCCATGCCAGCCTTCATAGACTCTCAAGGACAGCACTTGTCCCAATTGTCTGTGAAGGCTACACAGGGGATCTTTGTCTTTGTTCACATCCCATTGCAGGACCCTATTGAACAACACTATGAGACTCAGTGTGGTGTTCTTGGGTAAATAATCAGCATTACGAGCCAGAGGTAATTGTGATGTTGAGATGCAGTGTGTGCCTGTGAATGTGTCTATGCATTTGTGCATGGGGGAGCGGTGGCATAGTGGTTACCACGTTGCACTACGAACCCAGTTACCTGGGTTTGATTACCCGCCATGGCTAACATCAGTGGCAGGTGATACCTGATTCAGTTCTGGGCCTCTGCGAGGCAGTTTCAACCTCAAATGAGTTCCTTATGCTGGTAATGGTCATAATGATGGTGATAGTTGTCGTGATGAGGATGGTCGTAATTATGCTGTTAGTGATGTGAGTGATGGGAATGGTGATAGCATTGGTGATGGTGTTGTTCGTGGTGATGTCAGTGATGGTCGTGATGGTAATGATGGTGACATTGGAGATAATATAGGTGGTGATGGTTGTGATGGTTTTGCTGATGTCGCTGATGGTCGTAGTAATGATGATATTGGTTATGTTGATGCTGGTCGTGTTGGTTATTTTGGTGATAGTGATGAAGATGGTGGTGATGGGAATAGTGGTGATGGTAGTGATGGTGGTGATTGTTTGTGATGGTCCTAGTGGTGGTGCTTATTGCGATAGTGATGTTGTTGATGTTCATAGTGTTGATGTGGGTGATGGTGATGTATATGTTGTTGTCATCGATGATATTGATGACGAGGATGCTTGGTGATGTGTATGTTTGTGATGTTATTGTTGATGGTAAAGATAATGGTTGGTGATGGTAATGTTGATGTTGGTGATGGTGGATGATGGTGATGACAGTGTTCTGTAGTGATGTTGTCATCGCTGTTGTCACAGACGGATGCTCACCGACTCTGGACACAAACTCAGCTCATAACTACCTCCAGATCTCCTCGGATCTCAGGACGATGACGCTGACCGGTGGCGCCCAGGGTCGCCCCTATCACCTACACCGGTTTAATAGCTTTGCACAAGCCCTGTGCTGTGAGAGCTTCTCGTCGGGCCACCACTACTGGGAGGTGGACGTGGGGGACGTGGAGTGGTGGCGGGTGGGATTTGTGTACGGGACGATCCCACGGAAAGGGAGTGGTGCTGCACAGCGGCTGGGAGGGAGCAACGCGTCCTGGTGTTTAGAGAAATGTGATGACAACTTCTCAGTGTTTCATGGTGGAGTGAAGACCGCACTGTCGGTGAGGGGGGCCTCCTCCCCCCGCAGAATCGGGCTTCACCTGCACTGGGAGGGGGGGCTCCTGGCATTTCACCGCGCCGACTCCATGGAGGTGATCCACGAGGTTAGGCAGAGATTCTTGCAGCCTCTCTACCCTGGGATGTGGGTGTGGCGTTTTAATGAACCATTGAAGATCGTGGATCTGAGTCGTGCATCCTGAGGATTAGGACAGATAGAAACCCAATAAATCGAGACAGAAACTCAAAAAACCAAGACAGAAACCCAAGAAACAGAGGAGAGGGGGGATAGTGAGGAGAGGGCGAAGTGATAGTGAGGGGAAGGTGGAACGGAGGGTGAGGGAAGTTGAGCGTTAGGGGAGGGTGAGGTAAGGTGAGGGTTAGGGGAGGGTGGGCTGATGGGAGGGTGAGCTTAAAATTGAGGAGTGAGGTGAGCATGGAAGGGGAGAGTAAGGTTCAGGTTGGTGTGCGTGAGTGATGTCGCTGGTGCAGTACAAATCGCCGGTGTGGAAGTTTGAGGGATTTGAATTAAATCTGAGTGGGGAATCAGCGCAGCCCCAGAGTCTGTGTGGCCGCTCCTTCACCTGCAGTGCGTGCTCACGTCACCACGCCCCATCATCCCTGCGATTCACCATCATCACCCCATCATCATCCCATCATCACTATCATCAGCATCATCACCAACAGCATTATCACCACCACCATCACTATCATCATACACCATTACCATGATTACTTTCAAAACCACCAAAACCAACATAATCACCATCACCACCAACATCATCACAATAATCACAATCATCATCATCATTACCATCATCATGATCATCAATACCACAAAAACCACCATAATTATCATCACCAACATCATCATCACCACCATCACTATCACCGTGAAAACCATCATCACCTCATCACCATTATTACTACCACTACCACCTTCGTCACAATCATCGCCATCATCATTACCATCACCATTACTATCGTCACCGCCATCATCATCATCTCCCTTCCTCCTTCGCAAATCCCTTATCTCCACAAGAAACATTACAGACATAATACACACCACGTATCGTTTTAGTCACCACATTATTCGCAGGCACGGCCTTTTGGGAGTGCCTAATTGAAGCGGCATTTAGTTCAACGCAAGCAACAATGTCTCATCAGCAGCAGAGTCAGGCTCGCGTGAAGCAATGTATGATTGTTGAACTTATTTCGCATCGTACATAGCCAACGTACGTAGCCAACCAGGCTTATTGGAGGTGCAATGCTGGCGAATTTTCCAGATGTTCATCAGAATCAGGGTTTTATTCGCCATGAAAATTCGCACAGACAAGGAATTTACTTTGGCAGGAAGGTGCATACATTCAACATATAGGAATCTTAAATCTTAAATAAATCGTGCACAAGTCTAACTATACTAAATGTACAAAGTCTAACTAATACTAAGGGGCTAAAGTATGTAAAGGTTTTGAATAAAATAAAATATATAATATAAAATAGCTATAATATACAATATAAACATACAGAAATACGATTCCAAAGAACACAGGATGAGATGTTACTATCCTTTGTGCAAGCACTTCCAAGAGTTCATGAACAGTGAGCCTGGTGAAATTTAGGGAGCGCATCGTCAGTAGTGAACCTTTGGTTCCTAGGGTGTTTCGGCCTTTCATACTATACACCCTCCCCAAAGGCGGCCAGCAACAGGGTGATCAATCCTACGCTTGCGTCCCATTCCCAATTAGTCATAGGAGTTGCCTTGTTATTGATAGCCAACATCCCATGGGACTATGCATGGCAGGGGTGTCCTCCTCCCTGAGTCAAGCATTGTTGACTGCATACCTCCCGGCCCTCTCACTTTGGGGCCCAGTTGGGGTCTTTCCTCTTCATCCAGAGCCACTGACTGCTGCCTTCTGCCGCCTCCAATACAGCTCTGATTGCCGAACGCTGGCTCTGGCCCTTAATTCCCAGGTCTCTAAGCAGTCTGGTTGTAGTTGTTGCCACAAAACCTCTGCAGCCCACCTCCACTGGTCGGACTTCTGTGTTCCAGCCATGATGCCGTGCTTCGGCAGCTAGATCGGCATAGCGCCGATGTTTTCGCTCATAAGCCTCATCTACTGAGTCTTCCCAGGGTACTGTGAGCTCAATGATGAAGACCTTCTTGAGCGAACGGGACCAGAGCACCATGTCAGGTCTTAGGGTGGTGGTTGCGATCTCTGGAGGAAACACAAGTTGCCGGCCAATGTCAGCTAGCATTTTCCAGTCGCGGGCCAAGCGCAGCTGGTCTCGCTCTATTGGTGTAGAGCCGCTCTTCGGTGGTTTAGCCCCTTCGCGGACAAAGGTCGTCCGTAAGGGGTGTGATGCTGCTGGGGGTGGTAGGGAGTTGGTGGCAGCTCGCTTGTCCTCCAGGGCGGACGCAAGGTTTTTAAGGACTTGGTTGTGACGCCAAGTGTAGCGTCCTTGGGTGAGGCTTGTTTTACACCCTGTGAGAATGTGCCTGAGGTTGGCTGGCATGGAACAGAGGGCACAGTCCGGATCTTCACCATACCATTGGTGAAGATTAACTGGTGTTGGAAGGACGTCATATGTTGCTCTGATGGAAAAGCTGAACCGCCTCGCTTCCATGGCAAGGTGTCATTATGCAGATAAATTGTTAAAGTCAGTGTAAGCCCTTGGCCTTGTTGAAGAGGCCAGCAGCGGATGGGAAGAAACTGTTTTTGTGGCGTGAGGTTTTGGTCCTGATAGACCGAAGCCTTCTGCCGGAGGGGAGTAGCTGAAGCAGAGAGTGTCCAGGGTGGGAGGAGTCGGCCACAATCTTCCTCGCTCGCCTCAGGGTCCTCGAGGTGTGCAGGTCCTCGAGGGTAGGCAGATTGCAGCCAATCACCTTCTCAGCAGTGCGGACGATACGCTGCAGTCTGCTCTTGTCATTGTCAGTGGCAGCAGCGTACCAGATGGTGATGGAGAAGGTGAGGATGGACTCAATGATGGCTGTGTAGAAGTACACCATCATTGTCTTTGGCAGGTCGAATTTCTTCAGCTGCCGTAGAAAATACATCCTCTGTTGTGCTCTCTTTATGAGGGAGCTGATGTTCAGTTCCCACTTAAGGATAGTGCCCAGGAAGCGGAAGGACTCCACAGTGTTGACTGGGGAGTCGTACAGGGTGATGGGGGTGAGTGGGGCTGTATTCTTCCTGAAGTCCACAACCATCTCCACTGTCTTAAGAGCATTGAGCTCTAAGTTGTTCTGGCTACACCAGGTCACCAGGTTGTCAGCTTCCCACCTATAGTCAGACTCATCCCCACCAGAGATGAGCCCAATGAGGGTGGTGTCGTCTGCAAACTTCAAGAGTTTGACGGACGGATGACTGGAGGTGCAGCTGTCGGTGTACAGGGAGAAGAGCAGAGGGGAAAGGACGCAGCCCTGAGGAGATCCGGTGCTGATGGACCAGGAGTCAGAGACTTGTGTTCCCAGCTTAACGCACTGCTTCCTGTCGGACAGGAAGTCTGTGATCCACCTGCAGGTGGAGTCGGGCACGTTCAGCTGGGAGAGCTTGTCCTGAAGCAGGGCAGGGATGATGGTGTTGAAAGCAGAGCTGAAGTCCACAAACAGGATCCTGGCATAGGATGCTGGGGAGTCCAGGTGCTGTAGGGTGAAGTGGAGGGCCATGTTAACTGCATCGTCCACAGACCTGTTGGCTCTGTAGGCAAACTGCAGGGGGTCCAGGAGAGGGTCTGTGATAGCTTTGAGATGTGCCAGCACCAGGCACTCAAAAGACTTCATTACCACAGAGGTTAGGGCGACGGGTCTATAATCATTAAGTTGTTGGCCTTAGCTTTTTGGGCACAGGGATGATAGTGGAGGACTTGAGACAGGCTGGTACATGGCATGTCTCCAGTGAGGTGTTGAAGATGTTGGTGAACACTGGAGACAGCTGGTCAGCGCAGTGCTTGAGGGTCGCTGGAGAGACAGAGTCTGGCCCAGCTGCTTTGCGGGGGTTCTGCCTCTTGAAAAGTCTGTTAACCTCTCCCTCCTGAATTGAGTCATCGTTGTAGTGGGGGGAGGGGGGAGGCCTCTTGGGTGGGAAGGGGTAGTTCAGGACAGTCCAATTGTCTTTCAAATCTGCAGTAGAACTCGTTCAGGTCGTTGGCCAGGCGGGAGTTGTTAGTGGTGTGGGGGGCTCTGGGCTTGGTAGCGGCGTTCAAAATCCAGTAAATCCTTGTGGAAGCGCTCGCCTTGATCCTCCGAGTACACTCCCATGTTCTCCTTGAATGTATCAAGATGGGCATAAAGGATATGGGCTTTGAGGGACATCCTACAGCCCATTGTGCCGTAGTTCTTCACCAGCCTCAACCAGCTCCACATAGTTTTTGACCTTGTGTTTGCCCAGAAAGACAAAAAATCTGTGCCACAAAGCTATTCCAAGCCGCTTCCTCCTTGCTAGTGAGCTTCTTGTGGGATTCATTGCACTCCAGGATATTCTTTATCTGTGATCCGATGAAGACACCGGCTTTGACCTTTGCCTCAGACAGCTTAGTGAAGAAGTCTTGAAGGTACTTGAAGGCTGCCGACTCTTTATCTCCAGCTCTGACAAATTGTTTCATAAGGCCCAATTTGATGTGCAGCATTGGCATCAGCACCTTCCGGGGGTCCACCAATGGCTCCCACTTGCCGTTGTTCCTCCCCACAGAGAACTCGATCCGCTGTGGCCAGTCCCGCCTGTGGTAGTGCGCCTTGGTTGTCCCTGCTGTCCCAAAGGCAAATATAGCAGGGAAACTTGGTAAAACCTCCTTGGAGACCCATCAGGAATGCCATCATTTTGAAGTCTCCGATGACCTCCCAGCCGTACTCATCAGACTGCAAGTCGTCCAGCAAGGTATTGATGCTGTTGTAATCCTCTTTGAGGTGCACCGAGTGAGCCAGGGGAAGAGACGTGTACTTGTTACCATTAGGGAGCAGCACAGCTTTGAGGCTCCTGGATGAGCTGTCAATGAAGAGGCGCCACTTATTCTGGTTACAGGCGATTCTGATTGCCACAAACAGACTGGTCACATTGTGGCAGAAGAGCCCATCTTGACGGGTGAAGAAGCTGCAAAAAGGTTGGTGACGCTTCCTCTGATCTGCGACTTGCACACTTTCATCCAACAAGTTCCACTGCTTGAGCCTAGACGTCAAAAGCTCGGCATTGGTTTGGTGAGACCAAGATCTCTGATCAAGTCGTTGAGGTCTTTTTGGTTGGGGTAGTATGGTTTCTCTCCTCAGCTCCACCTCTGAAATTGTCATCTGGATCTACATCTTCCTTGCTCTCTGACTTGCTGCTCTCTTCTAAAGACGGCTGCTCTCTCTCTGGAGTGGGTACGGGGAGCTCATGGCAGTGTGTTACCGGGGTGATGGATGAAGAAAGGTCCTGATACGTGATAGCAGGTGCATTATTGCCAGTCCGACGTTTGGAAGGGTCCACCTTGCAAAAGTAGCAGTTGCTTGAGTGGTCACTGGGTTCCCCCCAAATTATTGGGATAGCGAACTTCATGGCTCTCTCTTCCCCTCTGTACCATCCTTCAAAAATAAATTTCACCCATGAATAATGTGTAAGAGAGTCTGACAACATTGTTCATGTTTATTTTTTTCAATAACATTGAAAATTGTAAAACATTTTAAAATTAAAAACTTTAACAATTAAAAAAATTTGAACAAATTTTATAATATAAAATTCTCAGCAACAATTGTACATCTTACCTTCCAGAGTTTTTTACATTGCTTGAAGGTGAAATGAGGTGCCCAGGGTTTGTCTTGATCCCCGACAGGCATGCCAAAATATGCCTTGTAGGTCTCACACATTTTAGCAGATCCTTCCACAGAGTACTTTTTCGCTCGTCTTGATAAATTGGCCACAGACATAGCAAAATGCGTCTGCCGGATGCTTGCAGCCTCTTGATGCCATCTTAGAAAAATGCAGATATGTATCCACTTAGGCAGCTGGAACTAAACTGAACTGGTGGGCTTAAGGCCCCTGTATTTATACTATTTATATTACTGGAAAGTTATATGTTCTAGAAGTTACTTGTAATTTACTCAGCACTGAATCTATCTTGAAAATATGTAAATTTCAAAATATCACTGACCTGGTCACAAAAGAAAAGGTTGTGGGGAATAGCCAATTCTGTACTTTTGAGGCATAAGCAATGAGTGTAATTCAGACGTGTTAAGAAAAAGTCATGAACTAATGATGACAGGTCTGCGGCGAAGAGGAGCGGGCACAACCCTCCGAGTGTTTGTAGGTGGTAGATATCTGCTCTGAACGTAGCTATGAGTTGTGAGCGCACAGTCAAGCTCTGATCGCTGCAGTCAGTTTTGCTCTGTTCATACAGCGACTTCAGACAAGCATTCTCAAATAACAGAGATAGCGGCATCTTGATCTGACGGACATTGAAAACTAATTTCTTTAGAACTGATTTTTGTGTTTGGTTTGTTGTCCTCACCCCGCACCTCTGATTAGCACGGTTGGCTATATACGGTGCGAAAGAAGTTCAACATACATACATAGAATCTGAATCAGCATCTTTATTTCAACTGGAGGAATCTAATGAGTTATGAAGCTCTTTTTCGAGATGTGCAGTAGGGGCAGGACAGAAAGTTACAATAACAAACAGTACAAACAACCGATAGGGGTGTAAAATATAGCAAAGGTGTGCAAATCACTGAAACTAGATAAAGACTAATTAAACAAAGTATATAACTACAAATTGCAACCGATTTTTTCAACACGTTCATTTATTTAATGAAGATTTATGATGTTAAGGGAGGAAACAAGGTTGTTCCAAAACTTTGGTGCTGCAACAGCAAAGGCCTTGTCACCCATTCCAATTCTCGTTGTTGGGATAGTTCACAGGCAATTAGATGTGCGTCTTAGGTTTATTTGGTTTGACAGTGGGGTTTATGATTTAGCTAATTAAAGCACAGATTTGCCAATAAGGGTTTTAGGGAACAGGGCCCAATGTAGATGTCGTTTTGCATCAAGTGATGTGAGATTGGATTTGAAGTCGAGGTCACATTAGTGGGTGCTACATGGTACATACAATACAAATCCAAGATCAGAATGATGAATGGGGTTTAGTCTGTTAAGTGTTAGATTAGTAGCTGATGTATACGCAGCGTCACCATAGCCACCGTACCTTGTTATTTAACAAGTTGTGGACGAGATGTTACCACAATGTACCTTTTTGATAATGGTCCGAGATGTATCTCTGAAATTATTTAATCGTACTGTCTGACAATTATAGCTGACTGTGTCTAGTGAGTAGAATATCATGGGCAAGAGTTTCAAAAGGCTTTTAACGAGGGTACAATGCCACGTTACAGACAGAAAATGCCGATTTGTCGTTAATTTAAGGGCTACAGCCGATGGTGGTGTACCTCGGCACATCTGTCACTTCTCCTGCTCAAAGGAGACAAACTTAACCCACGATTCATGAACTTAACAATAACATTAATCCTGGAATATGCTCACACAGCAGAATGGGGAAGATAAGGAGGCGTGTCAAGACGGAAACACTTCACATATTCAAAGGCCTCTCCATTTACATGGATAGTCTGGGGGTGGTTGGCTGATCCAGTGGCGGTTGGTGGACGACCTTGGCTTTGGTGATGTTCAAGAGTGGCACTGCCCACCCACCCCCACTCCTCGTGTGCCGTGCCGGCCTTCAAAGGTGCAACTCGCTAACAGCACGTGGCTCAGCAGAAGTGTGCTAAGGCTGTACGGGGATATTTGTGAATACCTCTACAGTCTTGTCATCTCCCACAGCTCCGAGATTACGTAGCCATCGCTGCAATCATATTTAGTCAGCTGGGAAGAGTAAGACGGAGTTCATTCGCAAATCAGTGGGGTATCTCTCAATGGATCCCCCTGTATTAGGGTGATTTCTTAAGGTTGTGGTTTGTATGTTAATGGTGGTTTCAGGTGTTGGTGGTTTGTGGTCATTGTAGGAATAAGCGCTTTGTTACAATGTGGCTTTTTTTATTAAATGGTGTATGGGCAGCTACACGAGGTTATTTTGTTTTAGCCAAATGAGAGTGAGTAAGTGGGTGCATGAGATGGTGGGTAATTGAATCAGTGAGTGGGTGAGTGTAAAAGTGACACAATGTGAGCGAGATGGTGCATGAGTGAGTGAGATGGTAAGTGAATGAGTGATATGGTCGGTGAGTGAATCGATGGGTGCGTGAGATGGTGGGTGAGTAGGATGTTGGGTGAGTGAATGAGATGATGCATGGGTGAATGAATGAGTCGGTGAATGAGTGAGATATGCTGTGGTGAGTTTAGGGCGAGGTAAGTGAGGTGAGTTAGCATGAAATATGTTGAGATAAGATGACGTGAATTGAGATGAGGTGAATTGAGGTGAGATGAGGTGTATGAGGATAAGATGAGTTGACATGTTAATTGAGATGGACTTTGACCAGCCAACCCTAGCGCTCACACGTCAGCACTTTTCATACCGAAAGAACCAAAGAACAGTGCAGTACTTTATGATGACAAATACGACAAATGTACGCATTACACCATGACCACGGGACTCCGGGAGGAGACCATCGACGACTGCCGGTCCGGCGGCTCCGAGACCTCAGACTGCAGCTGCACAAAGCTGTTCAACGTGCGGTCGGAGGTGCCGGCCAAGTACAAACACCGTCTTTTTGAGTGCAAACTTCTAGAGCGCAGTTGTCAGTGCAAGGCAAGACACCCCCTGCTGGGTGCTGGGAATCCTTGAGGCTGCAAACGACTTCACTGCAGATTCGTGTATCCCGGGTTCATGCTGCCTCAAGGATCCCGAACTCTCAGCACAGCACCTGGAATAGTTCGGCCTCGAATTCACTACCCTGGTCGGTAATGACTCGTTCGGGGATCCCGCACTTAAGTACGTAGTTTTCCACGAAGGCCCGGGCCACTACGAGGGCTGTTTTATCCGGGATAGCCACCGCCACGGGGTAGCGGGTGAAGTACTCCACCGCTACGAGAATATATCGGTTGCCCCGGTGGGATCATGGAAAGGGCCCCTGCAGGTCGATTCCGACCAACTGATTCGTCCGACTGACTCGGAACGGCCTCAGGGGTACCTGGTACCTCGCCGGCTTTGCCCACGCTGCTGACAGGCTCGGCAGCCCTGCACCCAGGCAGCCACATCTTGCGCCAATGTAGGCCAGAGATACTGGCGACGCAGAGTCTCCCGGGTGCGCCGTTCCCCATCATGGCCCCCGAGCGGGTGGTCGTGTACCAGTCGTAGTAGTTGGGGTCGCACATGGGCGGGAACGCAGATGCACCCCGGCTGCCCAGCGTCGGCCAGTTCCCTCACCACCCCATTTCCTACACACAACCGGGCATACAAACCGCTCCAGGGCCCTGGTAGTGCATCCTTCTTCTCTCGCAGTGCCGCCTCCACCGCCGCCAGATCCGGATCCCGCTGCTGGGTTTGTTGCAGCTGCTCGTCGTCCAAGCCCGGGAATGCGCAGCCGACATCCTCTTGGATCCACCCGGTTGGGGTGGGATGATCTGTCTGTCCCCGGGCTCCTGCTGCAGGGGTTCCTGCGGCGCACACCGCACTCTCTCTCGGGGGGGGGAGTTTAGTTTCCGCGCACTCCTTGGGTTCTGCTGCCTGGCGGCAGCGTCCCCCCGTGAAGCACGGGCAGGCGTCTCCCTCCCTCGTCTCAGCGCGCACCGCGGGCCGTCTTGACAAGGCGTCCGCGTTCGCGTGTGTCCGCCCCGCTCGGTACTCGATCTGCAGGTTGTACTCCTGCAGCTGCGCCAGCCATCGAGCCATCTGCCCCCGCGGTTCCTTGAATGTAAGGAGGAACTGCAGTGCATAATGATCGGTGCGCACACGACATCTCCTGCCGTACAAGTACGGTCGGAACTGTTTACACGCGAAAATCACGGCATACAGTTCCTGACGGGTTACGCAATAGTTCAGCTCGGCCCCGCTCAGGGTCCGACTGGCGTACGTGATGACCCGCTCCGTCCCACCCTGCACTTGCGACAGCACCGCGCCCAGCCCACTGCTGCAGGCGTCAGTGTCCAAAATAAAATCGGTGGTGAAATCTGGGAAAGCCAAGGTGGGGGTGAGGTGGTCTTTGAGTGTGGTGAAAGCCGTCTGACAGGCCTCCGACCACTGATAGGGGTTCTTAGGGGAGGTGAGTTGGGTGAGGGGGCGTGCAATCTCACTGAATCCCTTTACAAATCGACGGTAATAAGTGGCGAGTCCCAAGAATGACCTGATCTCCGTAAGGTTCCTCGGCCGCGGCCAATCCACTACGGCACGCACCTTCTCGGGATCGGTGCTCACCCCTGCCTCGCTGACTCGGTGTCCGAGGTACCCCACCTCGCGCTGCGCAATGTAATACTTACGCGGCTTGAGCTTGAGATGGGCTGCTCGCAGTCGCTGGAATACTTCCCGCAGCCTGGACCAGTGTTCGGACAGCGACCTACTGAACACTATTACGTCGTCCAGGTAAATCAGGCACTGTTCCCACTGTAAGCCCCGCATCACCAACTCCATCAACCGCTGGAACGTCGCGGGCGCGTTAGTGAGTCCGAACGGCAACACTCGAAACTCAAACAGGCCCATCGGGGTGGTGAATGCTGTTTTTGGCCGATCCTCCTCCGTCATCTCCACCTGCCAGTAACCGGACGCCAGATCAAGGGTGGAAAAATACCGCGCTCCTGCGAGACTGTCGAAGGTGTCGTCGATGCGGGGTATGGGGAAGGCATCGCCGAGCGTGACTGCATTTAGTTTACGGTAATCGACGCAGAACTGGGTTGACCCATCCTTTTTCGTTACTAGTACCACTGGGGCTGACCAGGGGCTCGCCGAGGGCTGAATTATGTTATCGCGAAGCATGTCCCCAACTGCCTCTTTGATTTGGGCGCGTTCGGGTGCGCCCACTCGGTACGCGGGGAGTTTGATGGGTCGGGCTGCACCTGTGTCAATTTGGTGCTTGACCAGGTCGGTCCGGCCCACGTCCGAATCGTGCTCACTGAACACGTCGGCGTACTCCCGCAATAACCCGCGCAGCTGATTGGCCTCCCCCTTAGGTAAGGCTGCCCAAGGCACATGTAACGCATCCTGCAGTGGAACAATCTCGGCTCGGGGGGTCGGGCCGACCCACCAGGCCAGATCTTGGCTGTCCTCGGGGCGGCCAGGGTCCTCCGCCCAGAGTGCGAACACCGAGTCGTTCGAGTCGCGAGCGTGCAGGGGGTGTACGGTGGCTACCGGGGTGCGTCGTCGTATCATTGCCGGGGTACTGTGTGGGTTAAACACACATATAAACAGCCGGCCCCCATCTGTGTTTACCAGTGTGGCTGACCCTACCACCCCGTATCGCGATGCCAACTCCGGGTGAGGAGTCAGCATTACCTCGCCCGATGGTCGGTGGGTTGGGTCGGTGGAGAGGGTTGCCACTGGCACCAGCATCTCGGCGAGAGGTCCGATGGTGACGGCCGACACCAGCGTAGCGGCCACGGGTGTGAAGCGTGGGCGATTCGGCTCCTGTCCTAGGAACGGAATCCGCTCCCCACTGCCCTCCACCGTAGCGCATCGTTGCCGGGGCTGTACGTTAAGTCCCAACTTTTCCAGGAGGTCCGTTCCTGCAATGCACTCGTGGCACAACACACTCGACACGTAGAATTCCTGTGTGCACACCTGGTTTCCTAGACGGACCTCCAGGGAGACCTTCCCCAGCAACCCCATCCCGGCTCCGCTTGCCGTGTGCAGCGCGCGATCCGGGGCCTGCAGGCAGCCCACGTCCACCCCGAGCATGCTGCAGTGCGCGGCGCTCATGAGAGAGGCCACGGCGCCCGTGTCCAGCAGGATCCGGGTGCGCTGCCCGTTCACCTGGCCTTCCACCAGCGACGTGGCTCCCGTTATCCCTGCCACCAGCTCCCGCAGCCAATCGCCCGAGGTCCCCGCGCCCTTAGGTGTTGTCGTTGTAACCTGTTTATGGATCACTCGCTCGCCATTATTCTCATTACCGTCTATTTGTATCGGGACCGCGTCGATTGCACCCCTAGTTGGTCCGCTCATTAGGAGGCGTTGGAGTTTAACCCCCGCGCCTGCCTAGCTCGGGTGATTTCAGGACAGTCTCTCACTAGATGCCCTCGGCGATCGCACATATAACATGCCCGGGGAGGGGGGGCGGCTCCATAGTGGGCCCCCTGCCCACTCCCTCCCCCCCATTATGCCGCTGTCCACCCTCCGCCTCTAGTCGGGCTACCCTCCCAGATAACCCTCCCACCGTGGCGCGTAGGTCCCCCATTTCGGATCGGATGGTCTCAACGGAGGATTGCAGTTTGGCCATATTTTTATTTGTTTCCTCACCTACTTGGTTTACCTTGTTGTCTATCTGGGTTACCTGGCCGGAGACATCCTTTATACCCGTTTGTATACCGGCAACCCATCCCGGGGTTGTCTCGCGGGACACTGGAGGCTCTCTTTCCCGGCCCCTTACCGTCCTCGTGAGCTCCTGTTCCTCCTCCTCGTCTTCTGAGAGCAGGCTCGCAATGGCGCGCTCTCGTCCCAGCCCCCGGAGCTGCGCGCGTTCGCTGTGAATTCTTTCACACTTACGTGCGCGCTCGACAAGGGTGTTAAAGGGAAGACGTGGGCAGCTCATGTCTGGCTGCCACCACGCCGTGCGAGACAGGTACCGCTGGATTTTCTCGGCGGCCAGTTCCTCAATAACATCAGTTGCGTACCCCGGGCGTGCGATCTTGGTTAACTCGCGCACATCCTCGGCGTAATCACGTAGATCTTCGCCAGGTTGGCGACGGCGCGCCTCTAAGGCCGATTTTGCTTCCTCCTCGTCACGCGTGCCAAAACGCTGATCGAGTCGGCGCATCAGCTCCTCTAGCTGTGTCTGTGCGCTCGCGGGTAACGCTTCTACAAAATCGGCTGCCCGCCCATCAAGATTCATATTAAGTTGACGTACTGCCTGTGCGTCCGTCCATCCATTAATTTCCTTGGCCCCTAAGAGATTGCGGGCGAATGCCTTCCACGAAGGGGCCCCCCGGCCGGTAAATATTAGTCTTATTTTAGCGTGAGGTAACGCGGGGGTCCGTACCGCTTCTGACACCAATTTGTGGGGGTCGCTAGCCCCCGAGATCTCTCCCTCGATAATGCTAACGGCCGGGCTAACATCATCAATCGCCCCCCCACTGCTAAGCGAACCGCTGCTAGGTTCCTCACCCATGGTGTGGGAGCCGTCGCCCGAGGATTCCCCTCCACCGCGGGTCCGCGTAGCAGGCATGGTTAATTACATACGCGCACACCCACACACAGCTCTGCACGGCACTCACTCAACACTGACCACTCACGTTAGGATCGCGCACCTGTATTACACACGTCGTGAACGTGCGCGCACACACATACAGCTCCACACGCGATACCCACTCTTGCGCCGCTCTGCGCCGCGCTGGCCGCTCACGTTACGATCGCGCACCTGGGGTACGCCGATTACGCACGCCGAGAGCTTACGCAAGTAACGAGCACACGCAAGCGGGGCACACGCCGACACAACGACTCGTCCCCTCCCGCACTCGCGCGTGCACGTCAACACAAGTATCGTACAAGGACGATTCTCCTCTCACACGGCTGCATAGGCACGCCAACACACAAAAGTGCTCTCCCCGGGCGTTAACACACACACCTCCGTACCCGCACAATCGTACAGAGACCACGGCCTTTACGCATACAACGACCACACACCCACGAATGCAGTGCACGCTAATACCACGTTCAAAAACACCCAACGACACGGTTTTGTTACTACGCTCGAGATTGTATTAGCCCTTGTTAACCCACCGAGCCACCCGTGTGTGTGTGCGGGCCAGCAAGGCGCTTATAACCCACTCTCTGGTGGCGTGCAGCCCTATTCTATGCTGCGCTCTCTGTTAAACCGCTTTCCTACTCGTCCTTACCCCGAACTAACCCTCTCCTACGGATCCTACTCTCCGCTCTGAGGTGTTGTAAGGCGCGTAATACGATACCGTCTGTAGTCCTTGGTGACCTTGCGGCGCTCAGATCGTCATGCAGACAATCTAGCGGCTCGCCCGATGACTCCCTCGTCGCTGACTCCGTGTCAAAACTCCAGAAGAAGAGAGTTCCCTACTGCCCCTGCGTTTTCTTTTAAACTATCCACATCAAAGGCTAGGCGCCCCCGTCCCGACCGCCTTGGTCTCTCGACCAATCCTGAGCCTAGGATTTCCCGCCCTTTTGCGATCCCGCCGGCCTTTGACCTTTTGACCAATCAGTAGCCCCGGGTCCTGATCCCAGCTATCCGCCTTGCTGGCCCGTGTTTGTGTTTGTATGCGTTTCTAACTGCGGGGCTCTCTGAGCTCGCCGTGGTCGTGCGATCTCAAATCCGCCCACGGCGCCGCAGTGTTACTTGGCCTGGGAAGGGTCCTGTCCAATTCCCTGGCCCTGAGAAACCGTGGGGTAACCCCCCGAGGGGGCCCTCGGGTGAAAACTCAGGGTAGGTGACCCGACCACGAGGCCTTAAGTGGGTGCGGGTGCGTGCTTATGTGGGGGGGGTGATGGGGGGCAGTGCGGTGGTGGAAGCCGGGCGGCTCCCTGGCTCGGCAGAGCGGCCCCGTCGCTGTGGCACCACAGCATGTTAGTGTGTGAGAAGCTCGTGTAGTGCCTAATGTGCAATGTAAGTGTGTAGGTAAAAGTGTACTACATGTTACATGTAGCACTGTATACAGTGTATATACTGCAATGTAGAGTATGAAAACATGTGTAAGTTCGCATGTATGAGTTTAATGTGTAGTAGTTCATGTACGTCAGGAGAGGTGATGGTAGCTGCAGGCTGCAAGGCCAGGCAATGCTGCATCGTAAAAAGTGATAACTATGGCAGTGAAACATAAAACATAACGAGTCTCAATGATATGAAAATAACAAAGTCAACTAATTGAAGGTAAAATGATGAAACGAATTAAAATAATTTTATATTTTTAAGTTGATTATAAGTAGACATCGGTAGCAGCAGCATAATGCGCCAGCCAATTCCGACAGTTCAAGCAGCATGATGACATTTGTTAACGTATTCATTGAGTCCCGAAGCATGGCTAATGTGCGCCCACGTGAAAAGTGAATTAAAGATTTTGATTTAAAGCTTTCGTGACTGCAGGGATTCATCTTCTTGGTTATTTCGGTAAAATCACGTCGAATGGAAATAATAAAAATAAAACATCATAAAATAATTCTCACGACGTTTCGGCCACAACGCAAGCAGCCGTCCTCAGGTGGAGAACAGGTCTGTCGAGAAGTCGTGAGAATTATTTTATTATAATTGGTTTTTTACCCTTCTATCTGGCAACAAAACTGACACCTTTTTACAAGGAGTCATGTTTGCATAGACCACAATACCTGCAGTCATAATGCAAACAAAAAACACAACTCTGATAATGTGCACTGTCCTTGAAGTTGATTGGTCCACACCCGAGACAGCTTTCCTTAGAGCCGAGTGACAGAGGGCGTCGTTAGAAACAGAGGCACGAGAGAGAGAGAGGGCTGTGTTGCTGTTGCTTTATTGACTGAAGTTAGTTGTGGGGCCGTCCATAAATGACGTCACGCACCTGGGTGGGGGGGGTCAGACATTTTTGACGATGTGTGACGAGGGGGGGGGGGGGGGTTGAGAAATGTGACGTTACGTAAAAATGCCAACTTAAAATAAATATAGAATTGTTATAACAACACTAATTGTTATAACAACACTCCTACGACAATAGTTTAAAGCGATTTGAAGCATGTTTTAAAAAAAAATGGAAATATGATTTTGGGGGAAGGGATGGGCAGAGGTTTGTGACGTCATATTTGGGGGGGTCTGACTTTTTGTGACGCCGTGTGACGCGGGGGGGGGGGGGGTCAAAAATCGTCCAAAATCGCGTGACGTCAATTTATGGACGGCCCCTGTTGACACATACGCGCACGAGAGAGAGAATAATCCGTGGCTGTGTTTGGTTTTTCCATTGAGAGAAGTTGGACGACCGTCCGCGATCTGTGATCGCAACGAACGTTCACGTTGCATTCCCGAGGAGCAAGGCGGTCCATCATCCCACTGTGACCTGCATCCACACCCAAAGGTGGCTTCATCAGAGCTCAACGCTGACCCACGCAGGCCCCGCCCCCCTCCATCAGGCCCCGCCCACCTGCCCTCAGGCCCCGCCCACTTGCCCTCAGGCCCCGCCCACCTGCCCTCAGGCCCCGCCCACCTGCCCTCAGGCCCCGCCCACCTGCCCTCAGGCCCCGCCCACCTGCCCTCAGGCCCCTGATTTTGGCGGGAAACCAACATCAGATTGGCGGCAGTGATGTTGCTAAGCAGCGAGGCGGTGAGACACGGGCTGAGGTAAAAGTTTTACTTCTTGCGTACAGACACGTGAGGTAAAGTCACTGTGCTGATTACATTTACTGTGCTATGAGGTAGGGAACAGTGGTGTAAGGTTACGACTTGTCCAGATAGAGGTACATGATTAAGAATGTAACACAACTCTGTAGCATCCTGAGGTAAATCTTTAATAATGTATTTTGGATTTAAGCTGCAATTGTTAACATTTATAGCAACATAGCTTAGGTTATTCGCAAAACTCGTTTGTAAGTGTGACTTGAATAAAAAATAGTTATGGTAGGTAAAAATGCTCTATTAACATTATTGACGTAAATAAATCCATTATTTAAAGTTATAAAAAGTCTATAAAAGTATTTTCAAGATTTAATATGTATATTTAAGCATTTATAATAACGTAGTTACGTCGATTTAAAGCTTTCGTGACTGCAGGGATTCATTTTCTTGGTTCTTTCGGTAAAGTCACGTAGAATGGAAATAATAAAATAATAAAAATAAAACATAAATAATTCTCACGACGTTTCAGCCGTCCTCAGGTGAAGAACAGGTCTGTCAGAAAGACAGCGTCTGAATGAACACAACCAGGCTTGGCAGCGTATATTTAAGCTGGGTTGGAGGAGGAAGAGCGCCTTGACAAAGGAATTTGCATATCAAGAGGAATTTAGCATACTTATGGGAAATGCAGGTATGTGATTAGTACTACTTATGCCCGTACATTATGCAGGATTAGCAGCATCAAAGGGAGGGGATATGGGAAATGCAGGTACGTGATTAGTACTAATGCCCGTGCATTATGCAGGATTAGCAGCATCAAAGGGAGGGGATATGGGTAGCATTAATAAAGGGATGGAGTGGTAATAGTATGTAGCTGCAGTAACTAAAACCACCACGTAAACAACTAAAGTATAAACTACATAGTATCATCAGTATACTAAATATACTCTACAATAAGCTGAGTTACTAACAGTAAGTAATACATTACAATTCTACGTCGTAAAAAATAGAATATGCTTCCATCTAAACTTTATTCTCTTACATTACACGAGTCTACACCGTACTATATACTGCCATAGACAAACCCAACATTAATCTATATACTGTATTGCTATAAACCACCCTAAACCTTATACATTGTAATTTTACAATATGTATTATTATACCCACCCTAATGTATATCACACTGCTGTATATTCACTATACAATTGTAGGGGTTATTACGGGGAGAAGGGCGGACAGAAAACACAAGGGTGTCTGCACCCACACACGGGTGTCTACATCCACGTCCGCATCCATTAACCACTGGGGGGCCATGGGGGCTCTGTGATCCCCCATAACTCCGCCCCTCGGAGGGGATTCCTATAAAAGGCGGGGAGCCAGAGAGCTCGGGGCCAGTGTGGAAGAAGCTTACCAGTGAAGTCTGAAGACCGGCAGAATAGGCCCTGGGACTCCCTTGTCTCGCTGCCCTTGTCAGGGCTGAGCTGGGCAAGCCAGCGGCGCGGCCCCAAGAGCTTCCGGACCTCTGCTCTTGTAAGAGCAAGGCCGGGTTAGCTGGGTGCCGGGATCCGTGCTTTACCAGGGCCGGATCAGACAGCTTCCCATAGCACTATTAGAGGAGGACTGGGAAGAGGACAGGGGAAATAGTGCTAGGGGTGTTTTCCCATCTAGTACGGGTGAAGGGGCCCTTACCCCTTCAAGTATTGTACTGTCCTTGAGTTTAATTAAAGAGTGTGCCTCGACTCCGTCGTCAGTCTCCCTGGAACTCACTACATCTGGCGTCAGAAGTGGTCGAAAGAATGGATACGAGACGGACAACTCGTACCCAAGACCCCGGAGAGGACGACAGCTTGGGAGAGGCGGTGCAAGATATCGCTGCCGACGTACCTGGCCAACCGCTGCCGGCTCCACCACCTGCAGGGCAGTCGGAGAGAGCCGGGACAACGGCTGATGAGTTGGCGTTGGCCCACTCCCGATTGGCGGAGCTCCTATATGCAGCGTCCGCCACGCTGGAGCAGATAACCCACCTTGGGCCAGGGGGAGCGGCGCAGCGTGAAGACGGACAGCGCCCGCCAGAAACTCCCGCCTTTGCGATGGGCCGGAGGCTTGAACTTCCCGCCACGGGTACAGTGGGAGCCGAGGGAGGGGCCCCAGCACGTCACGCGGGCGACGGGGCCCGACCAGCAAGCACCACGTCATCAGCAGGGGCGGGTCGCAGTGGCTACCTATCAGCGGTCGCCAGGTCATCAACAGCGGACGACAGCACCGACCAAGCCGAAACCAGCGCGTCACTGACGGCGCGACCTCTATTAGGGTCCGCCATTGCTCCCCATACTGGGCGATCATCGGAGACGAAGCCGACATTTCAGTAACACCTGCCGGCCCTACAGGAGTTTGTATCGAGCGGCGGCGACTGGGGTGGGTTTCAGCGCCGTTTCCTCGCCCACCAAGAGATGGCTGGGTGGACAGACAACGAGGCGCTGCGTGCTCTTCCGGCGATGCTGGATAGCGATGCCCTTGGCACCCTCACCGCTGCACCCAGGTCGGCACGCTCCACGCTTTGGTCGGCGCTGCAAGTGCTGGCCATGGTTTATGGGCCGCCTTGCGATTGTCACCAGCTTTTCTACGAGCGGCAGAGGGGTGACAAGGAGTCACCACTCGTGTACCGCACGGCCCTGTTGGCGTTGGCGAAGGCGGCCTTCCCGCGCATGGACGAGGAAGGGATGGATGCGATGGTGGCCGAAAAAATTCTGCTGTTGGCCGATGACTTGAACTTCGTCATCCTGGCGCAGGATGATGCGGACATGTCTTCATTGCGGGCTGCAAGGCACATTCATGCCAATCTGATTTCCCAACGGAGGAAGGCCAACAAGGCAGCTGCGGGACACACCGTGGCGGCAACCACCTCAGAACCGAGGGGGTCTTCGCTGCGAGCCGTCCTGCGGGATGGCGGTCTGGCGGGTGACCGGCTCGGGACGCACTGAGCCACCGAGAGCAGCCCAAGTCTTCTGGAGCACTCGTTGTGTGCTACAACTGTGGCCTCCGGGGCCACGTGGCTTCGGGATGCCGGGCTCCTCGACAGTGCGGAGCAAGAACTGGGGCTGAGGACGGCCCTCTTCAAAAGCCTCCACAACATCCTCCGGCAAGTCGTGGCACCCCACATGTTCGGCCTGCACGCACACCCACTGCTTTCTCACATGCCCCGACACACGATTCTCGGGGTTCGGGTGCTGGTGCGTCGGGTCGCGGCTTGATGGGGAGGGCGCTCCAACCGGGCCAATGGTCCGAGTTGGCTCACCATGTTGTGGCTGCGTCGGCGGGGTCGTCCGTTGTCACGGGGCACATTGATGGGGTGGAAGTACAGGTATTGATCGACACGGGAGCATCGGCGACTATCGTTTCCGATTTAATTTATAATATACCTGCCCGTTCAGAGTCGGCCGTTGCTCCCCGTCGACATACCTTGTTACGCTGCAAACGGGGGCTCGTTAGATAGCATCGGCCAATTCGAGCGCAAATTTCTATCGGGGACATTAAATTATCTGGGCCGGTGTTGGTCTCCTCCTCTCTGGCAATTCCGTGCCTGTTGGGGACAGACTTTTTGGCCAAAATGCCTGTCAAAATTTTAATTGACCAGGGATGCATCGAACTTCCATCGGGCCGACGTATAACGTTCTTGCCCTCCACCCCTGCCTTGCGTACAGCCTGTGCAACGGTACAGGCGCTCGTTGCTCGAACGGTGCGCGTACCCCCGGAGGCACAGATGCTCATGCCCCTGCGGTTGCGTCGACCGTTCGCTAAAGGGGTCTTAGACCAGGGCATTTTGCTGGGGCCGTCTAGGGCCGGGGTGAATGGGCCAGATTTGGTGACGGCCCAGACAATTGTTAAAGGGGATGAGGACCCATTTATCGCAGTCCTCAAATTCGGGACACGGACGGCGGTGGTTTCCCAGGGAACCGTGTTCCCACATGCGATTCCGGTACCTGCGGAAACGCCAATCATTGGCCAGGTGGCCACCGCTTCTCAGCCGCAACTGCAGTCAGACCATGATGGAGGCGCTTTGTGCTGAGACACCTGACCTATCTGACTCACAACGTGCTAAATTGCGTACCCTTTTGCGAGAATTTTCCGACGTCTTTAGTAAGCACAAATATGATATCGGATGTACGAAATTGCTGCGCCACCATATTGACACCGGTGACAATGCTCCTATCTGCCAAAATCCTTTTCGGTTAAGTCCCGCCGAAAAGGATCATGTCAAATCGGCTGTAGATGACATGCTGGCTTCTGATATTATTTCTCCCTCAACCAGCCCTTGGGGTGCACCCATAGTGTTGGTTAAAAAGCAGGATGGGTCCCTTAGGTTCTGCGTTGATTTTAGGCGTTTGAATAAAATCTCGGTGGCCGATGCTTACCCGCTTCCTCGAATGGACGAATTTCTGGATGCCCTGGCTGGTTCACGATTCTTCTCCACCTTGGATTTGCTGTCAGGGATTTGGCAACTTCCTTTGGATGACGAATCGAAGCACAAAACGGCTTTTCGAACACCGCACGGCCTCTTCCAGTTCAATAGTTTGCCTATGGGGCTCCACTCAGCTCCCGCAACGTTCCAGCGCCTAATGGAGTTGGTTCTCGCTGGCTTGCAATGGGAGGTCTGTTTGATTTACCTAGACGACGTGATCGTATTTAGTAGGACATTCGAGGAACATCTTGATAGGCTTCGGGCCATCTTTCTCAAAATGTGCGCAGCTAATTTGAAATTTAAACCACGAAAGTGCCATTTGCTCCGCGAATCTGTGAGATATTTGGGTCACATCGTCGGACGGTCAAGTATCTCAACCGATCCCGCCAAAACGTGTTGTGTCAGCTCCTGGCCGACTCCCACCTCGGTGGGGGAGGTTAGGAGCTTCATCGGTTTTGCTTCATATTACCGGCGGTTTGTCACGGAGTTCACTTCCATCGCTAAGCCGTTACATGCCTTAACGGCAAAGGGGGTGAAATTTCATTGGGGGCCGGAAGAGGAGTCCGCCTTTAACTGTCTTCGTGACGCCTTCGTTGTGGCCCCGCCGTTGAGTTACCCCGATTTTTCTCTACCTTTCGTGCTCGACACGGACGCGAGCAACACGGGGATTGGGGGCATGCTTTCACAAGTGGTGGGTGGCATGGAGCGCATTGTGGCTTACGGTAGTAGAGTATTGTCTCCTGCCGAGCAAAGATACTGCGTCACCCGCCGTGAACTGTTGGCTATTGTTTTCTTTATTCAACAGTACCAGCCATATCTGTACGGCCGGCATTTCACCGTCCGTACAGATCATGCGGCATTGCAGTATGCCCTGCGTATTCACCAGCCATCGGGGCAATTATCCCGATGGCTGGAGATCATTCAGGATTTTGATTTCGAAATGACATATCGCAAGGGGATTCGCCACACTAATGCCGATACCCTGTCGCGCCTGCCCGCCACTTCGGATTGCACTTGTTTCTTGGGCTCGGGGCGTTGCAAATCTGCGAGCGACGGCCAGGATCGGGTCCTTGCGGCCGCCGTTGAGGCTCCTTCGGGCGTTGGCCCTATTGAAATGGGGGGGAAGGATTCCCTACTGGGGTTGTCAGGTGCGGAGTGGGGGCGCCTCCAAATGGAGGATACTTCCCTCCTGGCGCTACGGCGTCGCGTGGGAGGATCCGGTCAGGGGAAGTCGGGCGTTGACTCATGGGGGTTGTGCCAGGGCCTCCTCATGCATTGGGACGGGACGATCCACCGCCACAGGCTGGTGGTGCCTTCCACGTTGAGGGGTAGGGCTGTATGGGCTGCTCATGAGCGGCTCCTGCACCTGGGCACCCACAAAACCCTTGCGATGCTCCAGCTTAATTTCTTTTGGCCGGGCATGGCAAGGAATGTGGATGATCTCTTGCAATCTTGTACCCAGTGTGCTCAACGGAAGCCGCCAGCAAGGGGAGCCAGCCCACCGCTCCAGTCTATTTCGGTCACCCGGTTTAATGAGCTTGTCGCTCTTGATATTTTGGGGCCGTTTCCTTCCACGCCTAGGGGTAATAAGTACCTACTGGTTGGCGTGGAATATTTCACGCGATGGCCTATGGCTTGGCCCCTCGCCAACCAGTCGTTAGCAGCCATTGCGGAGGCTTTTGTCCAGGGCTATGTCCTCGACAAGGGCGATCCGGAACGGTTGTTGACCGATCAGGGAAAGAATTTCACTAGTTCCCTTTTACACGAGGTGTGTGAGCTTCTTGGTACGAAGAAAATTCGTACTTCCCCTTACCACCCGCAAACGAATGGGATCGTAGAACGCCTGCATAGGACTATTACGTCCATGCTGTCCCACCAGGTATATGAGTCCCAAACCGATTGGGACCTTCAGATCCCGGGAGTTCTGGCAGCTTACAGGATGGCTTCTCACGCGGCGACCGGATTCTCGCCATTTTTTTAAATGTATGGCCGCGAAGTTGACCCGCCTGTCGCGACCCAGCTGCGAATTTCCACACCACACGCTAAGTCCAAATTGGCGGACCATGTTAAATTTAATATCCTCAAGTTGGCTTAGGCACGGGAGGCGGCTATTCAAAACTCTGATTCTCGCCAGAAGGCGAATGAAAGGTTGCGATTGCGCCGGTCACACACGCACGAATGACACCTGGGCGACAGAGCGTGGCTACACTGTCCCCAGGTGCCATTGGCTACCTCGTATAAGTTGTTGCGACCATGGAGGGGCTCCGTGGAAATTGTGCAGGTTGTGCGACCCCAATGTGTTCGCATTAAATGGGGGAAGCGTCGGTGGTTCGTCCACCCTTCACGGTTTAAGCCGTTCTTTGCGCCACATGCTTCCTCTCACAACTATGGCCGAACATGTGGGGGGTCCACTGACTCCTGGAGGGCGGGTTCACCCCCAGCCTCTAATCCACTGCTAACTGTTCCGCCTTCAGGGGTCCAAGGATTAATGCCCTCTCGGCTGCCGGCCTCCCCCGAGGGGGTCAGCGCAGGCTCGTCCGGGAAGCCGGAGGGCCGTGCGCCTGAACTGTCAACACCCGCCGCCGGCCCGACCAGAGCGGGCCCTTGTGACGGGCCCGCTGCACGGACACGCGCCAAGACGCACCGGTTGTTGTGAGTTGCTTCCCGCGCGTGGTCCGCTGCCGTGGGGCTTGCCCGTTCTCCCCTTATATCTCCTCGATCACCCCTCCCACTAACCCTCCTGTTGGTGGGAATCCTTCCCCTGACACCCCTACATTATTATTAAATAATAAAAGTATAAAGCAATAATTGTTATTTATTTCATTATTAAATAATAAAAATATAAAATAAATTGTTTTATATAAAAATATAAAGCAATAAATAGTTTTATATTTTTTATTATTTAAATTGTTTCATATAAAAAGATGGCAAGCTACCCTTTTTGGATGTCCTAATTAAAAGGAGACCTGATGGTTCACTGAGCCACTCTGTCTACAGGAAAGCCACCCATACGGATGCTTACCTAAAACCGGATTCCCACCACCATCCATCCCAGAAGAATTCCCTCATCACGACTCTATACCAGGGGTCCTCAAACTTTTTAAACAGGGGGCCAGTTCACTGTCCCTCAGACCGTTGGAGGGCCGGACTATAGTTAAAAAAAACTATGAACAAATTTCTATGCACACTGCATATATCTTATTTTGAAGTGAAGAAACAAAACGGGAACAAATACAATATTTAAAATGAAGAACAAGTAAAGTTAAATCAACAAACTTGCCAGTATTTCAATGGGAACTATGGGCCTGCTTTTGGCTAATGAGATGGTCAATGTCCGGTTCCATATTTGTCACTGCTAGTCGTAACAAGTGATGCAAGTGTGCATCCGTTAGTCTAGATCTGGTTGGAGATTTCAAATGTTTCATTCTGGAAAAAGTCTGTTCACAGACATAAGTGCTGCCAAAGATGGTTGCCATTTTGAGTGCATGGTTCCTGAGATGAGGATATGTCTCAGAGGGGAGAGATGCATAGAAATTATGAAGGCTGCTTGACTTGAATGCGTCTTTCAGAGAGTCACAATTCTGCAGTTCAGCCAGTTTCATTTGGTAAATTGTATCCACATTTTCAATGTCAATAGAAAATGAGTTACGGAAAAGCTGTATGTCCTGTATATGGAGATGAAGCTCTTTAAATCTAAATTGGAACTCCTTTTGCAATTTTTCCAGTGAATCCACACATGTTTTGTTTGGGAATGCAACCAATGGTTTTTCCGCTCACAGATTTTGAGTTGTGGGGAGATGGCAGAAGTTTTCCTCCTTCACTTGTTTGATGAGGAGGCCTAATTTTACTTCAAATGCTTTGACATGTGATTGCATATCACAGACGAGCTTCCCCTTTCCTTGAAGTTGCACATTGAAACTGTTGAGTAGCTCTGTTACATCTGTCAGAAAGGCAAGGTGCCATTTCCATTCTGCATCATTGAGCTCTGGTACTTCTTTGTTTTTTGAAAGCAGAAAAGCTGTAATCTGTGGAAGTAAGTCATAGAGACGTTTCAAAACTCTCCCTCGACTCAGCCAACGAACTTCTGTGTGGTACAGAACATCTTCATAGTCAACATTTAGCTCAGACAGAAATTCCTGAAATTGTCTGTGGTTTAGTGCATGAGCTCTAATGAAGTTAACACAAGATACCACAATTTTCATAACAGAGTCCCACTTCAGTGATTTACTACACAGCGCTTGTTGGTGGATGAGGCAGTGTATGGCTATTGGATGAGAATGGTTATGTTTGTCCATCTCTTGGTTAATACGAGCAATTACTCCTTTCTTAGACCCCACCATGCTAGGAGCACCATGAGTTGTCACACTGGCTAGTTTAGCCCAGTTCAGCTCCAAACCATTCACAGTTTGGCAAACCTTTTCATAGATATCCTCTCCTGTAGTTGTTCCTTTGATGATTTGCAGTGCAGCAAGCTCTTCTGTGACTTCGAAATAGTCATTCGTCCCACGAATAAAAATTAGAAGTTGTGCAGAATCACGAACATCATTGCTTTCGTCGAGTGCCAAGGAAAAATAGGAAAGCTTTTTTGTGGAGTTTCGCAAATGCTGATGCAAATTGTCTCCAATTTCTTCAATCCTCCGTGTAATTGTAGGTCCTGAAGGACTCACTGTACTAAATAAATCGGCCTTCTCTGGACACATCTTTTTGGCAACAGAAAGAAGGCATTCTTTAACAAATTCTCCCTCCACGAATGGTCTGCCAGTGCACGCTATTAGCTTGGCAACTTGAAAACTTGCTCGCAGTGATGAAATATTTAGCTGCTTCTGCTTCACAAAAGTATTTTGCTGAGTTGTTAATGTATTTTTCAGTTTTAATATTTTATCTTTTCTCACTTCTCCGACCAAACAATCATATTTATCTTTATGTTGAGTTTCATAGTGTCGACGTAAATTGTATTCTTTGAACACAGACACTATATTCTGGCATATCAGACACATAGCTCTTTCCTTGTACTGCATGAAAAAGTAATCATAAGTCCACTGTTCTTTGAATATCCGACACTCCGAGTCAATTTTTCTCTTTCTTGACATCATTGTTTCCTCGGGATTCAAAATTGATATTAGTAAAATACCAATATATATATACAGCGCTACAAAAACAATATACCAGCAATAACTTTGCCCACACAGAGACATACAGACTGCACTGCCCATCAATGCAGTCTGATTGGGGGAACTCCGCTTTTACCCCAGGCTCACACTGGTGCGGGTGCCATTAAAAAGTTAATTACACCTGCAGTTTTGTTCACAGATCGCAGTGCGATCTGCGAACTCGCATAGGAATCTGATCGCATGGGGGAGAAGACCCATGCGATCCGATTCCACTGCAGGAAAAAAGAAGGCACATGTACCTTTTTTCTTCCGAATCTAATGCAAGTTCAGCCATACCAGCATATGGCTGAACTCGCACTGCTCAGAGATCGCAACAGTATAAACCGGGGCTTACACAACATACAACATATAACCTCATACAACTGAATAGCAATCAGAATATAAATGCACTTACTGTCATTTAAATTGGGTTTCCTACTGCTCGGCTGTCTGTCACTGACCAGCACGGGAAAACAGCAGGCAGCCCCTCCAGAGATCAGAGATCACTCTGTTATTACCCCTCTATCATTTACTCAGCGGTGCGTGTGCTGGGGATCTACATCCCCAGCACACAGGAATATCACTGGGAGTGGAGCCGAGGGGCAAGTGAGGGAGCTGAGGGAGGGAGAGCCACTAAGCGCAGCCAGGGGAGGGCTGGCAGCCTTAGGCCTGGGGGGCAAGTCCAGTCAATTGGCCCATTGAACCATTCACCAGCGCAGCCCAATGAGTGCCCACCGCCGCAGCTCAATCAGTGCCCACCGCCGCAGCTCAATCAGTGCTCACCAGCGCAGCCAAATCAGTGCTCGCCACCGCAGCCCAATCAGTGCCCACCACCGCAGCCCAATGAGTGCTCACCAGCGCAGCCCAATTAGTGCTCACCAGCGCAGCCCAATTAGTGTTCACAAGCGCAGCCCAATTAGTGACCATGGGATGTGGGTGTCATCTGTCTCACCTCTTCGGTTCGGGGGGTAATGATGCTGCCAACTTCCTCCAAGCTGCCTCTGCTCTAAAAGACTGTGGCTGCGCTGTGATGCTCAGTCTGTCACGTCTCCCGCGCTCTCTCTCCCACGAACCAGCTTCCGGCTTTCACTGCCCACAAGTCACCGCGCAGCCGGCCCCTCCCACATGCCCTGGCTTCCTCTGAGTCCTGGGAGGTGGGAGTAGTAGTCCGGCTGCACTGTTCGGTTCCTCCCACCGCCTGAAGCTTGATTGCGGCCGGACTACAATTCCCATGATCCAGCGCTTCAGCCGGCCAGCCAATCGGCGGCGGCCGCCCCCTCTCCCTCTTCCACCAATGACCGTCCTTCTCATGTAGAAAAAAAGTAACAGACAGGCAGCGGCGGCAAAAACACCCGGCGGGCCGGATAAATGTCCTCGGCGGGCCGCATGTGCCCCGCGGGCTGTAGTTTGAGGACCCCTGCTCTATACCATAGAGTCCAATGCATCTCCGACCAGGAACACATTGCCAGTGAACTCAAACACGTACGCCAAGCTCTGAAGGCTAATGGTTACTCTGACTACACAATCCGCAAAGCCATCACTCCAACCATCAAGAAGGATCATGTTGAGGAGCCTTTCAAGACCATCACCTTACCCTACATTGCTGGGGTCACAAAAAAGATATAAAAAATCCTGATAAAACACAAGATCCAGGTCCGATTCAGCACAGTACATAAAATCCGTGATCTGGTCCCGTCTGTAAAAGATGTGGTTCCAGACATACAGTACCCTGGCGTCTACAAACTAAGTTGCCTCTGTGGTAGCAGTTACATTGGAGAAACCAAACGACATGTCTCGGACCGCATCCGTGAACATAAAGCAGACTTGAAACACGGTAGGACAAGCACCTCAGCCGTGGCAGATCACTGTTACAATTCAGTGGGCTCTACATGATATTGACTTCTCCAAGACAGAGGTTTTCTGCAAGCCATCAGGCTACCATGAGAGATTCGTTCATGAGGCGATCCACATATACAAACACAGAGACAATTTCAACCGAGAAGATGGATTCTGGCTTAGCAATCATTGGAAGGACGTAATAAACCATTTCGGATATTAACTGATTGTGTTCACGTTTACGGTGACTTTCAGACCGCGTTCCACTCACTGGCATTGTATTCTTTGCAGGGAATGGATTCTTTGCTCCGCTGAAAGTTTCCTTTCACTACTCTCCCATTGACATATTTCGTTGCTTCCTCTTAGTATCTTTCACACAACGGTCAATGGTACAGTGTATAATAACAAAGAGTATAAAATTTACATGCTTAATACAATGTACAAAGTAATATATAGTATCGTAATTGTATAGTGAATATACAGCAGTGTGATATACATTAGGGTGGGTAGAATAATACATAGTGTCATATTACAATGTATAAGGTTTAGGGTGGTTTATAGTAATACAGTATATAATTTAATGTTGGGTTTGTCTATGGCAGTATATAGTACGGTGTAGATTCGTGTGATGTAAGAGAATAAAGTTTAGATGGAAGCATATTATATTTTTTACGACGTAGAATTGTAATGTATTACTTACTGTTAGTAACTCAGCTTATTGTAGAGTATATTTAGTATACTGATGATACTATGTAGTTTATACTTTAGTTGTTTACGTGGTGGTTTTAGTCACTGCAGCTACATACTACTAACACTCCTTCCCTTTATTAATGCTACCCCTATCCCCTCCCTTTGATGCTGCTAATCCTGCATAATGCACGGGCATAAGTAGTACTAATCACATACCTGCATTTCCCATATCCCCTCCCTTTGATGCTGCTAATCCTGCATAATGCACGGGCATAAGTAGTATTAATCACATACCTGCATTTCCCATAAATATGCTAAATTCCTCTTGATATGCAAATTCCTTTGTCAAGGCGCTCTTCCCCCACCAACCCAGCTTAAATATACGCTGCCAAGCCTGGTGGTGTTCATTCAGACGCTGTCTTTCTGACAAACCTGTTCTTCACCTGAGGACGGCTGCCTGCGTTGTGGCCGAAACGTCGTGAGAATTATTTTATTGTTTTATTTTTATTATTTTATTATTTCCATTTTACGTGACTTTACCGACAGAACCAAGAAGAGGTAGTTACGTAGCTTACATTATTCTAACAACTCGTGTGTAAGTGTGCGTATGATTACAAGCAAACACGATGTGTGAATGTGCTGTAATTGACACTACGCAGCGCCCCCCCTGTGATGACAACAGCAGAGCACCGTGACAATAAAACTTGCAGAGAGCGCGGAGATCTTAAACTTTGATTCAAAGCTTTCGTGACTGCAGGGATTCATATTCTTGGTCTTTCGGTAAAATCACGTAGTAAGGAAATAATAAAATAATACAAATATAAAACTATTTATTGTTTTATATTTTTATATAAAACAATTTAAATAATAAAAATATAAAAAATGTATTGCTTTATATTTTTCAATAAAAAAATTATTTAATATTTGTATTATTTAATAATAAAATAAATACACATTTAGCTTTATCTTTTTATTATTTAATAATAATGTAGGGGTGTCAGGGGTAGGATTCCCACCAACAGGAGGGTTAATGGGAGGGGTGATCGAGGAGATATAAGGGGAGAACGGGCGAGAAGAAGGGGCTTTTGGCGAGAACGAGATTGGGACGGCTGGGGACAGGTGTGGATGGGAGAAAAGGATTTAAAGACGTACCCCCTGTAATCTTGTGTCGGCTCTCCTTTACATCTGGTGGCAGCGGTGGGATCTACAGTGGCTACGAAGAAGAATCCCCGCGGAAAAGAGCCAAGAGAAGAGGAAGCAGGGGCCGTGGATCCTTCCCATCCCGGGCAACAAGGGGGCCCGCTACCAGAAGTAGCAGCAGGGGGCCCGGATCGCCTGGAGGACCCCATGGAGGACCGCATGGCCCGCGTGGAGAGGGCACTCCAGGACCTACTGCAGAGGCTCCCTATGGGGGGCCCGCCAGCACCGGGACCCCCACCCCCACGTGTACTACGGGAGGAGAGGCCACGGGACCCGGAGACCGACCAGCCGGCCGGGCAGGAGCCGCAACCAACCTCGTCACGCCAGCCGCCGCCGCTCCCGCCAAAACCCCCAGGGCTAAACACCCAACATGGAGAGCAGGTGGCAGGACGGGCGCGTTGGCTGGGGCCCGTCGACAAGTTCATGGCCGAGGAAGAAGATTGGGAGGGGTTTGTCCGCCGATTCGAGGCTGCCTTCCACGCTCTCGAGTGGACAGACGAAGAGGCACAACGAGCTTTGCCATCCGTTCTGGGCAACGAGGCACTCTCCTCTTACACCTCCCTCCCGCACAGCAAGACCACGCTACAGGCAGCCTACGAGGCTTTGGGGGAGATCTACTGCCCGGCGGAAGGAGCCTTTAAACGGTTCCAGGACTGCCAGCGAGGGGCTAGAGAATCCCCTTTAGCCTACAGGAGTGCGCTGCTCGTGTTGGCGAGGAGGGCTTTCCCTCACCTGGCTGAAGAAGCGCTCGAGGACCTCGTGGTCGAGCACCTCATCGCCTACGCTTGCCGCGCTGGCATTGTAATGCCCGTGGTGACGCCGGGGGAACGCACCTCACTGTGGGCTGCCCGGACCATCCAAGCCCACGAACAGGTCATGGGCTGGGCGCCACCCGTGGGTCAGGTGGCTGGTGCGGCGGGGGGGAACAGCCGAGCCGTTGCCGCGGCGCTACTGGGTCCGGCGACACCAACCGCCGAACCTGCACCATCGCCGCAGGCTGCCTGTGGGGCAGCTGGGAACGGACCCCCGACGTCTGAGCCGGAGCCATCGCTGCGGGAGGTCTACACGGCGATCCGGGCACTGGCGGAGCAGAGGGACCAGGGGCATGACCAGCCGCCGCGTCGCCGGCAGCCGCCTCTAAAACACTGCACCGTGCCACCCTGACGGAATGCCCCGTGGGTCTGCCACTGTTGTGGTCGAGAGGGGCATGTGGCGAGGGGGTGTCGCACGGAGCCGGAGGCCGCCAATGCCACCTGGAACCCGCCGGGGCCGAACGCCGACAGGATCCAGGCGAGTGACACCGTCCCGCCCGGCCTCTTGGTCGGGCCGAGCAATTACACCCCCGACGCCGCGAACTCACCGGGAGTTTCGTCGGGGTGGGCGCCGTCGGTGTCATTCCCCGGTCCCCTCTGACCTGGTCGGGGGAAGGGGATCGCGCCGGGGCCGGGAACCGCGCCGGGGATCGCGCTGGGGCCGGAGACCGCGCCGAGGATCGCGCCGAGGCCGGGGACCGTGCCGGGGCCGGAAGTGGCGTCGCGAACGGACGTGACGTCGCGTCCGGAAGTGACGTCGCGGCCGGAAGTGGTGTCGCGGACCGTGCCAGAAATCGCGCCTGGGCCTGGGATCAAGCCGGGAATCGCGCTGGGGCCAGAGTCCGCGCCGAGGATCGCGCTGGTGCCGGGGACTGCGCAGAGGATCGCGCCGAGGCCTGGGACCGCGCCGGGCCGGAAGGGACGTCACAACCGGAAGTGACGTCGCGGCCGGACGTGCCGTCGCAGGCAGAAGTGACGTCACTAGTTACCTGCAACGCCGGCGCGTTGCCAGGGGCAACGGCCCCTGGGCTGAGGCGGCACACACAACTGCCATTGTGCCCTGGAGCAGTTCCACGCCCCGCCTCACCACCGCTTTGCGGCGGAGCGAGACGGGACCAGGGGGACCACGCCCCCGTGACAAAGGAAGGGGAGGGGAGAAGGGATGGGTTCACGGGAAGGGCCACCCCCCCAATCCCCACCGCCCATTACGATGGGGGGGGGCCCCCCACGCCACAAGGGGGACCCATCCTACATCACCAAGTGGGGGCAATTTGCACCACATAGAGAGCCCAGCCCGCACCCCAGGGGGAAGCCCACACTATGTAACAAGGGCGCATTCACCCTGCTGCGACGCACTCCAAAGGGGGGAACCCCATGTGGTCCATTCACATTCATCCCCCATCATCTCACCATGCACCGCAGGATAACGAGACGCCGCCTGGTTAATGGAGGAAGCTGGCAAGGCAGGTGGTAGCGACCACGTCAGGAACCTCGGTCCTGGTCGGTGAAATCGCGGGAGTGTCGTTACATATCTTGGTTGACACGGGGGCATCAGCCACGATCATCTCGAGCACCATGCACGAGATGCTGCCGGATAAAAACCGACGTTTAGTCCCCGTCAAGACGACGTTCATTGCAGCAAATGGAGTCAGCATGGGCTTCCTGGGCCAGGTTGAAGCCCCGATACAGATTGGGCAGCTTTCGGTAGCAGGACCCATCCTTGTCTCCGCAACGTTGCCCGTACCCTGCCTGTTGGGGACGGACTTTCTGAGGCGGATGCCAATGAAAATCGATCTGACCAATGGGCGGGTGGAAGTCCAGGGAACGCATCTCCATTTCCTAAAGGCGGAGAGGGCCGGCCGGAGTGTACCCTACGTGCAGGCTCTGGTCAATAAGTCTGTCTCCATTCCCCTGGCAGCCCAGATGCTGATTCCACTGCGATATCGGTACCCCCTCGTGACAGCCCGACCGGACTCACCCATCCTGGTGTCTCCGGCGTCAGCTGCCACGGATCGCCATGCGCTGGTGGGAGCCGAAACTATTGTCCAAAGGAACCAGCATCTGTTCATTCAGGTGCTGAGCACCTCCGATAGAATAGCGACGGTGCAGGAGGGAACAGTTCTCGCCCACGTTAGTCCCTTGTCACTAGGAGCCCCCGGGACGGAGCCCGAGCTTGTAGGCAGCATCAGCCAGTCCGAGGACAGAGGGGCCGAATCGTGGATGGACCAGCTGGCGGGGCCTGAGCCGGGATTGCCGCCCGACCAGAAACACCAGCTGCACTCGTTATTGCATGAGTTCTCGGACGTGTTCAGCCGAGACCCGTTTGACCTAGGGCGCACAAATCTGTCACAGCACCACATCAACATGGGAGACGCCGCACCCCTGCGCCAAAACACATATAGAATGAGCCCAATGGAAAAAGGGCACATTCAACAAGCGGTGCAGGAGATGCTGTGGGCCGACATAATTTCTCTATCCTCGAGTCCCTGGGGGGCACCGGTGGTCCTAGTCAAGAAGTCAGACGGGTCACTGAGATTCTGTGTGGACTTCCGACGCCTCAATGCCGTCACGCTGGCCGACGCATATCCCCTACCACGTATCGATGACTCATTGGATGCACTGGCGGGAGCAAAATTTTTCAGTATGCTGGATTTATTGTCCAGGTTCTGGCAGGTCCCACTAGACGCGGATTCCCGGCCTAAAACAGCGTTCCGGACACCACAGGGCCTGTTCGAGTTCAACTGCCTGCCTATGGACCTCCAGACTGCGCCGGCGACGTTCCAACGCTTAATGGAGTTGGCCTTAGCAGGCCTCCAATGGGAAACGTGCCTCATCTACCTGGATGACGTCATTGTCTTCAGCCGATCATTCGAGGAACACATTGACCGCTTACATCAGGTATTCCTGCGGTTCCGGAATGCGAACTTGAAGCTCAAGCCGTCGAAGTGCCACCTTATGCGGTCGTCGGTACGCTACTTGGGCCATGTCGTCAGTGAGTCTGAAGTGGCTACAGATCCAGAAAAGACGGCCTGCGTGAGGGCCTGAGCTGTTCCCACAACGGTTCCAGAGGTACGCCGGTTTGTGGGTTTCGTTTCTTACTACCGCCGGTTTGTACCCAACTTCGCAAACATTGCCAAGCTTTTGCACGTGTTGACGGTGAAGAACCAGAGGTTTAATTGGGGCCCTCTGGAGGAAGAGGCATTCCAGCAGCTGTGCTCGCGTCTGACAGATGCACCACCATTGGCCTTTCCGGATTTTGGCCTCCCCTTTATCCTGGACACGGACGCCAGCGATGTGGACATCGGCAGTGTCTTGTCCAGCAGGGTCAGGAGGTGTTTATCGCCTACGGTAGTCGCGTGCTTTCATCAGCGGAGCAGCGCTACTGCATCACACGTAGGGAACTCCTGGCAGTCGTTCACTTCGTGCAGCAATTCCGACCCTACCTGTATGGTTGCAAATTTACGGTCCGCACTGACCACGCCGCCTTGCAGTATTCGCTCCGCATTGACCAGCCTTCGGGCCAGCTGGCCAAGTGGATAGAGTGCTTGCAGGTGTACAGGTACCAAGTGGTGCATCGCAAAGGGACCAGACATGCCAACGCAGTTGCATTATTCCGACTGGCGCCCCAGGGCCCCTGTGCATGCACCACAGGCGGGGCACGCTGCAAGGAGGCGAGGCCGGAGGGGACGGTCATCGCTCCCGTATGCACGGCGGAGGGCACACAGGGTGAGGTCCAGTTGACCGACCACCACCTGGGGCTGACCTTGGACGATTGGAGACATCTACAGCTGGAGGAAGCCCCACTGCGAACGCTACGCGCCTCAGCAGAGGCAGGGGGGGAGGAGTACATCGTATGGGAGGACCTCCTCATGAGATGGGACTCGGCAGGGTGCCGGCGATGCCTGGTAGTTCCGGAGTCGCTGCGTCAACAATTGGTTATGGACGTGCACGGTCGCCAACTGCTGCACCTGGCGGGGCGGAAAACACTGTACATATTATAGGGTCGGTACTTTTGGCCAGGCATGACCGCTGACGTGCACCGATGGGTCGCTACCGGCGTCGAATGTGCGCGGCGAAAGCCGTTACCCCGGGTAAGCCGGGCGCCCCTACAGCCCTTCACGGTGACCAGGGTCAACGAATTGGTTGCGTTGGACATCCTGGGACCACTGCCGGTCATGCCATGGGGAAATAAATACCTGTTGGTTGGGGTTGAGTACTGCACGAGGTGGCCGATGGCGTGGGCCCTCCCGGACCAAACGGCACAGACCATCGCCGATGCCTTCGTGGGAGGATATGTCCTTGATAAGGGGGCACCGGAGCGGTTGCTCATGGATCAGGGCAGGAATTTCTCCTCACGGCTATTGAAGGACATCTGCTCTATCCTGGGCACTAAAAAGGTCCGAACATCTCCGTATCATCCCCAGACCGATGGGATGGTAGAGCGGCTTAACCGCACCATAGCGGCCATGCTGTCCCAAGTGGTGGACGAAAACCACTCCGACTGGGACCTCCACATTCCATCGGTCTTAGCAACGTACAGGGTGGCCCCGCACGCGGCAATGGGGTTTTCGCCGTTTTTCCTGATGTACAGACGGGGTCCCGTTCCGCCTAATGAGGTGCAGCTGACGGACATTCCCGCAAGAGCTGACGCATGGCCGAAGGCACTAAAGACCTCCCTCATTTATTTGAGAGAGGCCCGCCAAGCAGCCGAGGCCGCATCAGCCAAGAGAGTAATGCACGGATATGGGAGAGGACAGTGACTGCCAAGCCCTTTAAAGTCGGGGACCAGGCATGGCTACACTGTCCTCAGGTGCCGGTTGGCCTCTCAACAAAGCTGCACCGACCCTGGAAAGGGCCGGTCGAGGTCATTAAAGCACTCCGACCGCAGTGCGTCCAGGTCCAACTGGGTAAGCGACGATGGTTTGTACACCCCACCCGCCTTAAGCCATACATCTGTCCACCGTCATCTCCACCAACATCACCACCAACATCACCGCCAACATCATCATCATCATCCCTACCCAGGCCAAGGTCGCCGACCACCACCGCCGACCAGCAGGGGGTTCAGTGCCCTGTGTTCCCTTGTCACCTACAGCGCCCCATGTGAGGCCTGACGGAGCGGCGGCACGACCGGGGGCTGCGGGGGCCGGAGAGACAGCGGCGCCAGGCAAGGCGACACCGGCGCCACCGAACCAGGGACCGCGACGAGAGGGCCTTCGAAGGAGGGGGCCGCCACGGTCATCTGCTGCCTGTGGATGTCCGGGCTGTTACGGGACGCTGGCTGGAGACCCGGGCAGGCCGTGCAATTGATTTTGTTGTGTTATATTGCATTGTATGGTTGTGGGGGGGTTAAGGGCTGTCGTCACTGTCAGTGGGGGGAGGCATGGGGAGACTTAAATGGTCCATGGGGGAGGCAGAACCGAGGACTTTTTTTTTTCTCCGGGGGCGGGGGTGATGTAGGGGTGTCGGGGGAAGGATTCCCACCAATAGGAGGGTTAGTGGGAGGGGTGATCGAGGAGATATAAGGGAAGAACGGGCTGGAAGATGGGGCCTTTGGCGGGAACGAGATTGGGACAGCTGGGGACAGGTGTGGATGGGAGAAAAGGATTAAAAGACGAAACCCCTACAATCTTGTGTCGGCTCTCCTTTACAGTAGTGTAGTGTAGAACCCCTCCCCAATGATCACTTCTGTTAACGACTAATCGCTTAACGACGGGTCTCCATTGACCATTCCCCTGTTGACGACGGGCTGTTGTCGGTATTTGTTTATAATAGTATTAGTATATTCCTGTTTTCATATCCATTGTTTTAAATGCTATAAAGTACGTTTTGGGTGAAAAAGGTAACTTTCGAAGCTATCAGAACAAATTAAGCCTTTAACGGGTATTTCATAGACACACTTAACGACCAAATCACTTAACGACCGATTTCGTGGGACAAATTAACATCGTTAAGAGGAGGGGTTCTACTGCACGAGGGGCTGGAGTGGTCCTCGTTCACCGGGGCCGGGTGGCGGGGGGGTTGGGGGCTCCTGCAGAGGAGCGGCTGCTGTGGTGTCAGCGAGTCGGTGGCCGATGCTGCTGGTGCATGGAGCAGCTGTGTGCGGTGCTGCCGTGCGGGCGTGGCTGCTGCTGAGCAGGGTCGCTCTGAGCGCTGTTGAGAGCAACCAACCAACTCCCTAGGCTGCGGCTGCGTGGAACCATTAAAGGGCACCGTTGTGTGTGCGAGCCAAGGTTGAGGTTTATGCTGCTTTGAATCCTTGGAGTGCTGCACTACCGTTAGGTCCTGGGGGGATCCCTGAGGCTGCAAGCGACCTCGAGAGTGAATATTGCGCACCAAGCTGGTGGGCTTCTGCCGCGTTGCCTCGTCACCCCGGAGCGGAGCGCGCGTCAGGGTTGTGGTGCGAACGGTCGTCGCGGAGTTCTGTGCTCATCGAGGCGCTGTAGGGTCGCCGTGTTACGCCGGTGGACTTACGGCGTTATGTAAACGTGCGCTGTTACTGTTGCCGAGACTTTTGAAGAGTTGTTTGCACTTGGTTGTCAATAAATTATTATCCGCCACATTTGGTTTGCGTCCTTGAGCAAAGTGTTTCAATATTGTATGACGAATCGAGATATGGTTAATTAATTCCAAATCTTGTTAAGTTTCTGTGTATTCCTGAGCCATACTCTTAGGTTTTTTCAGTAAATTCACGTAGGTAAAAAATAAATAATAAAAATTTATAATAATAAATAATAGAAAAAATTATAAAAATAAAATAATAAATCACGACGTTTCGGAGGAAACACAAGCTTCTGTCTTCAGGTGGAACCGTCACAGCACAATTGCTGTATCAGCATCAGCAATTGTGCTGTGACGGTTCTTTGCAGTCACGAAAGCTTCAAATCTATAATTCCTGAGCCAGTTAATGTCCTTGTTTTTGTCGCCATTAAAGCAATGTTGAAAAATCCGCGCTGGTGCCCAAGAAGAAAATGTATTGTGGGAATTGCAGGGCAAAGAAAATGGATCCTAACTGCTTTCTCTTGCCTTTGTACTGATCGTGTTTTAGTGTTCTCTGGTCTACAAACATTGGTGGTGAGACTTGGCCATGAAGAAGGCTGCTGTCTCTGGTGTAGGCCAATCAGTTTCAAGACAATGCCTTTACATTATCAATGGATGTTTTGTTTGCATATTCACCACAAGTACTGTGTGTGGTTAATGCAGACATGATTCCTCGCAAAAGTTTCTGTTTGGTGTTTTAACATCTTAACACAACTCCTGTTTAATTGCCAGAAAGGGTAACACTTATTCTTATATTTTGATATTGGAAAAGGAAGTCCCATGAGATGTTAAGATGTTCGAACACAAAATTGATGCCTTTTGTAAGGAATAAAGTGTGCATTAACCACACAAACTTACTTGGTGTTTGAACATCTAAACACAACTCGCGTTGTATTGCCAGATAGGGTAAAACCTATCATTATTATCTTCTCACACTTTGATAGCGGAAAAAAAAATACTATTTAGTTTTTTTTTACGCGCTGATGTTGATGTGTTACGGCCGCACTACCCCTGGGGCACCTGCCCCCCGCCCACATGAGCAGGTCACGGTGCCGGGTTCAGCAAAGGGCCTCGCCCGGTGGTTTGTGGCTCCACAAACTGGATCCTGAGCCACAGCCACGTGACCGAGTTAAACGTGACAACTCCCACCGGTGTCTCACAGCTCGACTACTGGAACGTGACTTTGAGACAGGAACACATTATTTTCATGAAGTAGTTTAAAGTGTTAAACTTAAAACTAAAAAAATAAGGCTGAAATACGAAGTTAACAACAACAATCTCGTGGAGTAGAGCGGCAGGGAGCAACGAGTTTATTAGCAGCGTTCCCCTGCCAGTTCAGCTGATACGAGTTGAGATGAGTTGAGATGAGGTGAGATTAGGTGAGTTGAGGTGAGTTGAAGTGAGTTGAAGTGAGTTTAGGTGAGTTGAGGTGAAGTGAGTTTAGTTGAGGTGAGATGAGGTGAGTTGAGTTACGATGGGGTGAGGTGAGTTGAGGTGAGATGAGTTGAGGTGGGGTGAGTAGAGGTGAGTTGAATTGTGATTAGGTGAGTGAGGATGAGGATTTGAGACGAGGTGATCTGAGTCTTCTTTTTTAAGCCACCCCTGGAATGGAGACGTCTGTACTCGCTCACACGTCAACACATTCCAGGGCATATCTCATGATATGCAAATAAAACTGAAAGACGTCCTGCTTCCTTGTCACCTATTGACGTGGCTTGTTCCTCGTTCAGCGTCTCAGACGCAGCCAGCGACTGCCTGAGAAACAGACAGCGACTGCCTGAGCTCCAGCCAGAGACTGCCTGAGCTTCAGCCAGCGACTACCTGTGCTACAGTCAGTGTCCGTCTCAGAGTGAAGCCACAGGGCCATGGCGAGTGCGGCTCCCAGTGGTAGCGCGGCTCCAGGGGAGTTGACCTGCCCCATCTGCCTGGACGCCTTCCGCTGCCCTTGCACGCTCAGCTGCGGCCACTCGTTCTGCCTCAAGTGCGTGGAAGACGCCTGGGATGCGGCCGAGTTCTTCTCCTGCCCGCAGTGCCGAGTGACTTTCCCTTGGAGGCCCAAGCTGAGCAAGAACGTGACGCTCACTAACCTCATCGAGCAGCTGCGAGTGGCTGAGCCCATGGCTGCCGATGCTGCTGCTTCTGTTGTTTGCTGCGATCATTGCAGGAAGCCTGCAGTGAAGACTTGCCTCAAGTGTGATACGTCGTTCTGTATGACCCACGTCGCGCCCCACCGGCAGTTGGCAAAGTTTAGTGACCACGTCCTGGTGTCGCCCGGTGTGAACCTGGAGAATCGACGGTGCGCGGAGCATGGAGACGAGTACCTCTTCTACTGCGTTAACGACGGACGCCTCGTCTGCAGGGACTGCACCGTCACTGTAAATCATCGAGGGCACGAGCTCGTCACTCTGAAGGTGGAGCACGACAAACGAAAGGTGAGAAGGAGGTTCTCACGGTCACCGAGCAGTACCCACGATACCGCAGCATCAGCTGATGAACTCTGTCCTTGGCTCTCAACAGCAACATCTAACTATAACGAAACCACAGAGAGTGGCTCAGACTCATTTTAAAGTGGATTTAATATTTTACATGCCCGTCAATTTATTTTTCCAACGAGTGTTTGAAGGGTAGATTCATAGTACAGTCGACCCTTCTGCATCGCGACTTTCCCCATCGCGGTTTTAATATATCTCGGGGTCGGCATAAGAAATGAAATGGGCATTTTTGGGCAGTTTTTGGTAGTTTTGCGAAAGCCGCAGACGACACGCGAAGGCCAGCAGATGACACAAAAAGTTTAGTAACTATTTATATGTACAGTATTGTATAATATTAATATATTTTATATTTGAACTAGCTTGTTTGTACGTACAAGGACGGGTGTATATTGCAGTAAATATGAAATATTCAATAGAAAAATTGTTCAGCTCATGATTATTAATGAGGGCGGGGGGGGGGGGGAGGACGTCACCCTCTCATGGTTATTAATGAGGGGAGGGGTGCGGCATGTGGAGTGACGTCACCCGTTCATGATTATTAATGAGGTGGGGGGAGTCCAAGTGGAGGACTCCACCTGTTCATGAATATTAATGAGGGGGGTTGGCCTCATTTGGAGTGACGTCACGCGCGGGACACAGACCATAAATATACACAATTTTTTTAAAATTAATTTTTTTTAAAAGTTAGTTTGTGAAAAGAACTGCGGTTCTATGCACTGGTTTGGAGGGCACCAAGCGTGTTTACGGCAGCCTCTCACTTGATATCTCGCAGTGACCTCGCAGTGATCTTTGTATCTCGCGTTTCTCGTATCTTTTTGTACCGCTTCGCTCGCCAAGGGGACCAAGGAGACCAAAACATTTTACGCGGTTTTTTAGATCACGGGGGGCCTGCGCCTCAAAATCCCGCCAGGTGGAAGGGTCGAATGTATACAGGTGTAGTGGGTTAAATTCAGGCGCACACTGGAACTTTGGAGGCAACACTATTTATTAGGTAACATAACAATTAACACTTAACATAACGACTTAAGGTGGTAGCCACCTTTCCTAACTTAACTAACACACGGGGATACTACATCACTGGACCAGGACAGCCGTACACGCTGCCTGGTCCACTAGCGGAGACAGGAGAGCTTCACCCCAGAGATGACCCAGCAGCAGCCCAGAATAGCCCAGAACAGCACAGCCCCTGGCCCGCTTTTATCCGGTCACGTGTCCTGTTGGGTTCACGCAGTGTCACGGCCCGACACGACCCCCGTGACACCTGCATACAGCCCCCATACCGAGCCAATACAGTAGTGTCATTCTACTACACTACACAGGCATCAGGGTCTGGTTTGAACCCACGACCTCCTGTTTAGCAGGCAAGGCAGATAACATCTCACCACTATGGTGCCCTGTCCACCCACTACTCAGATAGCCCCGTCCACGACTTGGATAGGCCCGCCCACTACTCATGTAGCCCCACCCACCTCTTGAGTAGCCCCGCCCACCACTCTGATAACCGCTCATTACTCAGGTAGCCCCGCCCACTACTCCAGTAGCCCTGCCCACTACTCCAGTAGCCCTGCCCACTGCAGAGGCAGCTCCATCCACGGTAGCTCCACCCACAACTTAGGTAGCCCCGCCCACTGCCCAGATAGCTCCAGTAGCCACACCTAACACTTAGGTAGCTCCACCCACTGCTCAGGTAGCCCCACCCACTACTCAGGTAGCCCCACCCACTACTCAGGTAACTCTGCCCATTGCTGAGGTAGCTCTACCCACTACTCAGGCAGCCCCACCCACTACTAAGGTAGCTCCACCCACTACTCAGGTAGACCCACCCACTACTCAGGTAGACCCACCCACTACTTAGGTAGCTCTGTCCACTACTTAGGAAACCCTGCGCACTCTTCGAGCTCCTCGTGAAATCAGTTCCCTGCAGCCCTTGCTCCCCAAGCCTCCATTGCTGCACCGGGGCTACTGCCCCCGCCACTGTGGAGGGGTTCACGTGGAGCGGGGTTGAGAGGGGACGCTCAGAGAGTGAGTGGAGTCTCCCCTGGTGACGTCTCTCACAGAAACAAGTGGGAGATGAGACGCGGGCAGTGGAGGAGAAAAGGAAGGAGGCGGAGGAGTCCGTGAGGCGGATGGAGGCCGCTCGCAGGGACGTGCAGGTACCGCGTCTGGGCCGGACTCTGTGACCCCGTGACTCTGCCCTGAGTAGGGTTTGTGATGGAGAACAACTCCATTCATTCACGTGGATTTCCATTGGCTCTAAACACATCGTGAGACTAAAGACAAAGCGGTCAATGCACCTCAATAATCAGGACGAGCATAGAGATGGTTCTCATCTCCACTGAGAAACTGAAGCAGTGGTGGAAATTCCACATTCCCATATCTCCATACAACTTACCACTTCAACGACTGTTAACTATATTGGTCAGATGAGGTGGTACATACCTCTTATCCAATACTCTGGTGGCAGAGTTGGTGATCACACATAGACTGTTGTACACCATCATACTGACATCACTCAAGCTTTGGGGTGGCCAGGTGGCAGTATAGCAAGTGGTTTCATGATCCCCTCTCTTCAGCCATACATGTGGTTTTCTCTCACATTGAAAATATTAATTTAAGGAGGAATTGGCCTAACTTCCCATTTCAATAAGCCTCTTTACAGATTTCCCTTCGCTTCATGCGAAGGTAAACAAAGCATCGTCCTGATAACCTTTCACAATGACATTGACATGGATGCTAAATGTACTCATGATGGTATTTGATGATTTCATTGCCTCACAGCCCCCGCCAGTTATGGAGAATCGTGTTGTAGTGAAAATGCAAAGTGGCGTCATAAGAGGCAGAGGAAGAAGGAGGCCTCAGTGCTGCAGACTCGTATCACTGTCTGGACACCTTAGAGTTGCACTCAGGTCATTTCACAATGGACCAGAGGTGGCATTTATTTCTCTTTGCAGGTATCCATGACAGATGAAAAGGCCTCAATCTCGGGCAGATTCACCCGCGCGAGAGCAGCGTTGGATGCGGAGGAGAAGGCGGCTTTAGAGCAAGCGGAGCAGAAAGGGCGCGAGCTGCTGTCCCAGATCAAGAAGAAGATCGCTCACTACCAGCGCGAGATCTTCGAGCTACAGGCAGCAGCCACTCGCCTGCAGGCCCTAGCGCAGGAGAGGGACTCGCTCGCGTTCCTGCAGGTGAGCGATGAGTCTCCAGTGTCGCTATTGGCACAGAGCCCTCTCACCAGCAGCAGAGGGAGGCTCCTGAATGAGAGCTCGCATCCACTGGGCTTGAGAACAAAGCTCCACTCATGGATTCGCATCGAAGCTCCAGTGGCTGCCATTTGGAAAGCCAGCTCATATTTTCTCATTTAAATGAATTCTCTCTAAATGGTATTGGATTTGCACATTTTAAATCAACCATACAACAACAATGTGCACGGTATTTATGATTATCATCAGCCATAATCTATCGCCTTATTGATAAAGGCTTCCCCAAGCCATTGCCACATCTCATGATGCCGCGATGCAACAATCCACCAGCGCCTGCTCACGATCCGATGTCATCTCTGCTTCTTACTTCGTGTACCTCCACTTGGATGCGCTACTTTCATCGTTCACATTAGGGATGCTAAAATAAATAGGTCGCATACACTTATTAATTATGTCATTATGTCTTGAACATAACTTCTACAAGACCTACACCATGTGCATTGGTAACACCAGAAATTACCAGTCCCAAGTTAATCTCAACACAGATCAATATCAACCGGTCTCACTCTGAAACATTTGTTTTGCAAATCAGTGTTTGTCCTCATGAGGGTGGCGAGATGTTAACTACCTCGCCCGGTATACCGGAGGTCGTGGATTTAATCCCATCCCTGACGTCCTTATATATTTGTAGTTTTCACGTCTCCCTCCATGGACGCATGGATTTTTCTCCGGGTCCTCCAGTTTTTCACTCCACATTTGAAAACGTACGTTTAGAGTATTAGGCTGCTATACATTTCCACGTGGTGAACCACTTCGTTGAGCTATCATTTGTGGCCAGGTCGCTTCTGAAAAAGAGCTCTATCGCTCCGTGGGACTTACGTGGAAAATTAAAAATAAAGTAGTTATTAGTTGACTATCAAGCGGTCTCACTCTGAAACATGTGCCCCGTAAGTCAGTGTTGGTGATCATGGGGTCATAAGCCAAGACTTTGGGGTTTATATTCCACCCACGGTGTTGCAGTGAGAACTCCACTGATCACAAGGAATTGCAGATAGAATCACAGAAACGCATCTCTCTCTCTCCCATAGGGGCACCTGGAGGAGACGCACAGGAAAAAGACGACTATCACTCACGACTCGACACACTACAACATGGGACTGAGTGTTGGGCGCAAACAGTGAGACACTGACTGTGTGGTGATGCTGTGTGTGATGGTGCTGTGTGTGATGATGATGTGTGATGGTGCTGTATGTGATAATGCTATGTGTGGTGATAGTAATGCTGTGTGGTGATGCTGTGTGCTGTGTGGTTTTGCTGTCTGAGGTGATGCTGTATGTGGTAATGATAACTATGTGTGATGCTGTAACTGTGAGATGAGTGATGATGCTTTGTTTGATCAGTGCCTGTGTTATGGATCTGTGACGACCCCACGCGTGATAATGATGTAATGAGCGTCTATGTGATGGAGCTGTGATGATCCTGTGAGTGACGATGCTCTGCGTGACACAGTGACCATGTCTGCTCTGCTTTCACAGGAGAGGGAGGGCTACAGCAGCTCCACCATCAGCTCCCAGCCAAGAGGACATTGCCTCAATTAAATACCCGCAGACAACTTTGAAACACTTCCCGTGTGAGTTCTTCAGTGTTAATCATGGGTGATGGGGCCATCTTGACAATAAATGATGCCGTGTGTGCACGAGGTCGACTCAGCCTCAAATAATTACCTGGAGTTGTATAAACATCACCACTAGGGAGACAAAGGCGGCCAGGCGTAGTGCAGGCCACCCACCACCTCGTGTGTCGTGCCAGCCTTCAACGGTGCTCATTTGCCCCAACAGTCTGTAAAGGCTACACGGGGGATGTCTTTGTTTACATCCTGGAACCTGATGCTGTGTGTAAACAAAATCGCCACTAGCGAGACAAAGGTGGTCGGGCGTGGTGCTGGCCACCCACCTCGTGTGCTATGCCAGCCTTCATGGAGAAACACGGACAGCACTTGTCCCAATAGTCTGTGACAGCTACACAGAGGATCTCTGTCTTTGTTCACAGTCCATTCCAGGAACCTACTGAACAGAGCCATGAGACTAAGTGTGGTGTTCTTGTGTAAATAATCAGCATTACGAGTCAGGGGTAATTGTTATGTTGAGATGCAGTGTGTGCCTGTGAATGTGTCTGTGCATTTGTGCATGGGGGAGCGGTGGCATACTGGTTAGCACACTGCTCTACAAACCCAGTTACCTGGGTTTGATTACCCGCCATGGTTAACATCCGTGGCAGGTGATATCTGATCCAGTCCTGGGTCTCTGCTAGGCAGTTTCAACCTCAAATTAGTTCCTGATGCTGGTAATGGTCATAATAATGGTGATAGTGGTCGTGATGAGGATGGTGGTAATGATGCTGATGTTAGTGATAATGTGAGTGATGAGAATGGTAATGGGTTTGGTGATGGTGTTTGTCGTGGTGATGGCAGTGATGGTCGTGGTGATGGTAATGATAGTGACATTGGTGATAATATGGTGGTGATGGTTTTGCTGATGGCGCTGATGGTAGTACTGATGATATTGGTGATGGTGGTCATGGTAGTGATGGTGGTCATGATGGTTTTGATGGTCGTTGTAATGGTTATAATGATGATGGTCGTGTTGGTGATGTTATAGTGATGAAGATGGTGGTGATGGGGATAGTTGTGTTGGTAGTGATGATGGTGGTGGTGATTGTTTGTAATGGTGCTAGTGGTGGTGATGATGGTTGTGATGTTGTTGATGTTCATAGTGTTGATGATGGTGGTGATGGTGATGTTTATGTTGTCATTGATTATATTTATGGTGAGGATGCTTGTAATGTTATTGTTGATGGTTAAGATTATGGTTGGTGATGGTAATGTTGATGGTGGTGATGGTGGATGATGGTGATGATGGTTTTCTGTAGTGATGTTGTCATCGCTGTTGTCACAGACGGACGCTCACCGACTCTGGACACAAACTCAGCTCATAACCAACTCCAGATCTCCTCGGATCTCAGGACGATGACAGGGGTCAATGCCTCCCAGGGTCGCCCCGATCACCCACACCGGTTTGATGCCTGTGCACAAGCCCTGTGCCGTGAGAGCTTCTCGTCGGGCCACCACTACTGGGAGGTGGATGTGGAGGGCGCGCAGTGGTGGCGGGTTGGAGTCGCGTACGGGACGATCCCACGGAAAGGGGGTGGGGCTGCACAGTGGCTGGGAGGGAACGATGCGTCATGGTGTTTAGAGAAACTTGGCGACAACTTCTCAGTAGTTCATGGTGGAGTGAAGACTGCACTGTCGGTGAGGGGGGCCCCCTCCCCCCGCAGAATCGGTCTTCACCTGCACTGGGAGGGGGGGCTCCTGACGTTTTACCGCGCCGACTCCATGGAGGTGATTCACGAGGTTCGGCAGAAATTCTTGCAGCCGCTCTACCCTGGGATGTGGGTGCAGTGTTATAATGAACCATTGAAGATCGTGGATCTGAGTCGTGCATCCTGAGGATGGGGAGAGATAGAAACCCAACAAACCGAGACAGAAACCCACGAAACGGATGAAAGGGGGGGATCGTAAGGAGTGGGTGAAGTGAGGGTGAGAGGAAGGTGAAGGTGAGGGGATAATGGAGAGGAAGGTGAGGGAAGGTGACAGGTGAGCGTGGAGGGTGATGGTGAAGAGAGGGTGAGGAGATAATTGGAAGGAGGGGGTATAGGGAAGAGAGGGGGGGCTACTAAGAGAGCTTAGGAGGGAGGGGAAGGTGGATTGGCAGTGCCGGATTAAGCTCGTGCGGGGCGTATAGCATATGTTATAAAGGGGCCCTAAATATTAAAAAACGTAAACATTACAACACAATTTTTTACTTACTAAGAATTTTTAATTTATTTTTTAATTTGTGATACAGCCAGATAATACTACAAATCGCTAACCTTAAACACCCAGTCATTCATATATAGTACTATAGTAAGAGCAAGTGCAGAATCACTGAACCGGAATTGATAGCTTGAAAGAATTTAGTATGGGGCCCTTGAAAGTGCGGGACCCATAGCATTATGTATCTACTTTTGCTACTCGGATAATCCAGCACTGAATGGAGGGTGAGGTAAGGTGAGGGTTAGGGGCGGGTGGGGTGAAGGGAGAGTGAGGTAAAAATTGAGGGGTAAGTTGAGCATGGAAGGGGAGGGTGAGGTTCAGGTTGGTGTGCGTGAGCGATGTCGTCGGTGCGGAAGTTTGAGGGATTTGAATGAAATCTGAGTGGGGAATCAGCGCAGCCCCAGAGTCCGTGTGGCCGCTCCTTCACCTGCAGTGCACGCTCGCGTCACCACGCCTCCTCATCCATGCGATTCACCATCATCACCATCATCATCACCATCATCAACACCACCACTGTCCTCACCATCACCACCATCATCATTACCACCATAATGATCATCATGATCATTATCATTACCATCACTCCATTATCATCACTATCATCACCACCAACCCATCATAATCATCACTATCATCAACACCATCATCATCACCATCACTACCATCACCATCATCATCACCATAACCATCATCACCACGATCACCATAACCACGATCAACATCATCACCAACACCATCACGATCATCACCGCCATCATCATTATTACCACCACTATGATCACCACCATCATCACAATATTCTTATTCTTTGGTTCTTTCGGTAAAGTCACGTAGATAGAAAAATTATAATAATAATAAATTAAGTGAATAAAAATAGAAATAATAAAAGAAATATAAAAAAAAAAACATTCATGTAGACTGTAGCCTGGTTATTAAGTTTGGTGAGTGTACTGGCAGTCTATAATGTAGACTGTAGCAATGATTATTAAGCTGGGTGAGTGTACTGGCAGTCTATAATGTAGACTGTAGCCTGGTTCTTAACCTCGGTGAGCGTACTGGCAGTCTATAATGTAGACTATAGCCTGTTTTTTAAGCAGTCAGGCGTTGCTTAAACCAAGGCTCACGAAGTTTTGCCGACTGGATTCCTGGCTGCCTGCCTGTATGTACTGTATGTTGAAATTATATTGCAATGAATGTAGTCAACTGGGCTAATCGGAGGTGCGGGGGAAGAACAACAAACTAAACACAAAAATCAGTTCTAAAGAAAGTAGTTTGTAAATTTGTATTATTTTAAAGTGAAGAGCTCCAGTGGCTTCATAATAATGTAAAAAAAGCGTTCCAGACGGCCGCACAAGCAGCACCTCTAACAGCGCCACACAATACTGTGACCGTCTTTGTTGGATCCTGCAATGTAATTATAACCATTACTGTACGTATATTTTCAAAAGTTTTGCTGATTGGATTCCTGGCTGTCTGCCTGGCTTCCTGGTGGGCGAGGGATGACATCACCAACGCATCCCACAGCGTTGAGGCGGGTTCCTGCATGGTGCTGATGTAACAGCCCTCCCTCCCAATCCACCATTCACCCCAGGGTGTGCATCCCACGCAAATTAGTGGGATGCGTCATCACGCTATCGTATCATACTCAGATCATCATACTAGCAAACTACATTAGGAAAATAAATTTTGCTGGCTGGATGGCTGGAGAGAGAGATGGAGAAACGGACAGTCAGGTACCAAAAGCCGTGCGGGCTGCTCGCGTTTGATTAGAAAATAAAATTGTGCAATAAAAAATCGAAGGTAAAAAAAACAGCACGTGTTATTGTCTTGAGTATTACTGTTTATTTGAAGTGACTTTAACCTACAGTCTATAGAAAGCAATACACGTGTAGTGGTGATACGCGCTGGGGTAGGGATCGTGTGCCAGCGCGTAGTGATTGGCTGTGTATGTGGTGACGCGCGCTGACGGTGGAGGATCAGGGGTCAGCGCGGGGTCGTGGGTTACGTGGTGCTGATTGGCTGTGTGCCGGTGACGCGCTGAGAGGGAGTGATCGGGTGGCAGCGCGGTGTGATTGGTTGAGTAGTGTTAACACGCGCTCTGGGGGAAAACGGATCGTAGAGATAGCGCGTCGTCATTGGTTAAATAAGGAGCGATGCTCACGTCGACGTCCGCATCAGCTCCGTCTTCCGTGAGCAGGGGCTATAAAAGGGGATGCACACAGGCGTAAAGGCAGTATGTAACCAGCGAAGAATGAAGACGGGGATGAAGAGATAGGGCCCTGCGGTACCTAGTCCCGCTGTCCTAACGGGACCGGGACTCTGGGTAACCCAGAGGCGAATGCATTGTGTGTAGCCATAGGCATAGGGTCTACACGAGTCGAATGCATGGTGTGTAGCCAGAGGCATAGGGTCTACACGAGTCAAGTGCATTGTGTGTAGCCAGAGGCATAGGGTCTACACGAGTCAAGTGAAGTGTGCGTAGCCAGAAGCATAGAGTCTACACGAGTTAAGTGGAGTGTATAGTCAGAAGAATAGAGACCACACGTTGTATTGTGACACGTCAAGATTTAATAAAAGTGTGTTACCCGTCAAGAAGTTCCTGCCGTCATTTCCAATACTTCAACTGGCGTCAGAAGTGAAACGGTCTTCCAAGCATGGATACAAGGAAGACCCGTCGGACCCACGGGATTGACCGCGGGGACAACCTTGACGACTCGGGCGATGCGGCACCGGTCAGGCTAAATCCCTTCCGACTGAGTCCTCCTGAGAAGGAACATGTTCAGTCGGCCGTTAACGATATGCTAGAAGCCGACATTATTTCGCCTTCTTCCAGTCCTTGGGGAGCACCTATTGTGCTCGTTAAAAAGCAGGACGGGTCCTTGCGATTTTGCGTAGATTTCCGCCGCCTGAATAAGATCTCTGTGGCCGACGCGTATCCGCTCCCCAGGATGGACGAGTCCCTCGATGCATTGTCCGGTGCGCGATACTTTTCGACTCTTGATTTATTATCCGGATTCTGGCAGTTGCCACTCGACGAAGAGTCTAAACCTAAGACAGCATTTCGGACTCCAGGGGGCCTGTTTCAGTTTAACCGGTTACCCATGGGACTTCACTCCTCTCCTGCGACATTTCAGCGCCTTATGGAGTTGGTTTTGTCGGGCTTGCAATGGGATACGTGCTTGATTTACCTTGACGATGTCATTGTTTTCAGTAAAACGTTTGAGGAACACCTCCAGCGATTGAGAGGGGTGTTCTTGCGAATGTGATCGGCTAAATTAAAGTTTAAACCGGCCAAATGCCACCTTCTTCGTAAATCCGTTAGATACTTGGGTCACATTGTCGACTCTTCGGGGATTTCTACCGATCCCGCGAAGACGGACTGTGTCAGTTCATGGCCGACGCCCACGTCAGTTTCGGACGTGCACAGTTTCATCGGTTTTGCTTCTTATTATCGCCGATTCGTTGAGCACTTCGCCACCATTGCAAAACCCTTGCACGCTCTAACGGCGAAAGGAGTGAAGTTCCGATGGGGACCGGAGGAGGAGGCTGCATTCTGCTCCCTCCGGGACGCCGTGGTGGGTGCCCCACCCTTGCGCTATCCTGACTTTGCGAGTCCCTTCTTGCTAGACACGGATGCTAGCAACACGGGCATTGGGGGGGTGCTGTCCCAAGTCGTTGGGGGGGTCGAACGGGTGGTCGCCTATGGTAGCAGGGTGTTGTCGCCGGCAGAGCAGCGCTACTGCGTCACCCGTCGCGAGCTGCTTGCCATTGTTTTTTTCGTACAACAATTCAGACCATATCTCTATGGTCGTCACTTTACGGTCCGGACGGACCACGCGGCGCTCCAGTATTCATTGCGGGTCGCCCAGCCCTCGGGCCAATTGTCACGGTGGTTGGAAGTCCTCCAGGACTATCAGTTCACGACTACATACCGTAAGGGGTTGCGACACACAAATGCCGATGCTCTGTCGCGATTGTTGCCTTGTCACAAATGTGCGTGCTTATCGGGATCGGCGCGCTGTAAACCGCCAGTTACGGAAGGTATGGGGGCATTGGTTGCGACCGCGGGCACACCAATTGGGGATGTTCCCGCTACCCCAGGGGGTCAGGACTCGCTGCTCTCACTGTCGCTGATTGAGTGGGGCTGTCTCCAAATGGCGGACAGCTCCCTGCTAGCATTGTGCCGCAGGACGGGGGGTTCCGAAGGGGACCAGGAACGGACTGGCTCCTACGTACTTAAGCAAGGCCTGTTAATGAGATGGGACAGTTTGTCCCGGCGGCACGCGATTGTGGTGCCTTCTGCTGTGAGGGGGAAAGTTGTCTTGGCCGCACACGAACGCCTCTTGCATTTGGGAGTAAACAAAACGCTTGCCCTGCTTCAGCGTGACTATTATTGGCCGGGGATGGGGAGTGACGTGGTGAATATTCTGAAGGGATGTCTTGAGTGCGCCAGACGGAAATCACCGCCCGTGGCAGCTAATCCACCGCTGCAATCTATTCAGGTCTCGCGCACTAACGAGCTCGTTGCGCTCGATATTCTGGGGCCTTTTTCAGTCACGCCTAGGGGTAATAAGTACCTGTTGGTGGGGGTCGAATATTTTACCCGGTGGCCTATGGCGTGGCCACTCGCCAACCAGTCGGCGGCGGCTGTGACGGACGCCTTTGTCCAGGGCTACGTCCTGGACAAGGGGGCTCCCGAACGCTTGCTGACCGACCAAGGGAAAATTTTTTCAAGTAAATTGCTGCAAGAGGTGTGCGACCTGTTGGGTACTAAGAAGGTGCGTACCTCCCCGTACCACCCGCAGACGGACGGGATGGTGGAGAGACTCCACAGGACATTGACTTCTATGCTGTGCCAGCAGGTGTGTGAGGCACATGTTGATTGGGACCTGCAGGTCCCTGGGGTCCTCGCCGCGTATAGAATGGCCCCCCATGCAGCTACGGGATTTTCCCCGTTCTATCTGATGTACGGTCGGGAAGCCGACCCGCCCATGGAAACGCAACTGGGCCTGCCCGCACCACGAACTAATTCGAAATTGGCAGAGCATATTCAATTTAATATTCATAAGCTGACGGAGGCAAGGGAGGCCGCACGGCTTAATTCGCGGGCTCGCCAAATTGCAAACGAGCGGTTGCGTGCACGGAAGGTGTCCGTGCACAACTGGGAACCAGGTGACAGGGCCTGGCTGCATTGCCCTCAGGCACCTTTGGCTACGTCGCCTAAATTGTTGAAGCCATGGCGGGGACCCGTGGAGGTCGTGCGGGTTGCACGCCCCCAGTGCGTTCAGATAAAATGGGGAAAGTGCCGTTGGTACGTCCACCCCTCCCGACTGAAACCGTTCTCGCCTCCATATGGCCTCCCCTTGTGTCGTGAGGGCCGAGCATGTGACGTGACCGACGACCCTAAGGGGGAAATGTCTTTGCCTGATCCTCACATGTCTCCGCCTGATCCGCTCCCAGGTGTCTCGGAACTGACAGCTGCCGACCACCGGCGGCCGGATCTGCGTAGCGGGGCCGGTCCTTCCAGGCCCGATCCGCGCCGTCTAGAGCTGCCGGAGCCACCGGACGGTCGTCAGCGTCCCGTCCCATACGACGGACCGGCCAGACGGACTCGCGCTAAGTCGCGCTACTTTTTATGACCTACCACGTGAGGAGTCGAGGCAGCCGGAGCGCCTCGTCACTGCGTTTAGTCACAGGGACACTTGGCGCGTTCGTTTTCTGGAGTTCGCTTTTATTGTGTTGTTCGTCGGGCTGTACATTGCTTCTTATTTAAGTGTTGCTGTTGTGTTGTTGTTGTTGCGTTACGGGGCACACTGGGGGGGTGGGGTTTTTTTTATTGCGTTGACGTTGGGTTGTGTTGTTGGTTAGCAGCCGGGCCGGCTGCGAGCTATGTGGGAGGGGGTGATGTAGTGGTGATACGTGCTGGGGTAGGGATCGTGTGCCAGCGCGTAGTGATTGGCTGTGTATGTGGTGACGCGCGCTGACGGTGGAGGATCAGGGGTCAGCGCGGGGTCGTGGGTTACGTGGTGCTGATTGGCTGTGTGCCGGTGACGCGCTGAGAGGGAGTGATCGGGTGGCAGCGCGGTGTGATTGGTTGAGTAGTGTTAACACGCGCTGGGGGAAAACGGATTGTAGAGATAGCGCGTCGTCATTGGTTAACTAAGGAGTGATGCTCACGTCGACGTCCGCATCAGCTCCGTCTTCCGTGAGCAGGGGCTATAAAAGGGGATGCACACAGGCGTAAAGGCAGTATGTAACCAGCGAAGACTGAAGACGGGGATGAAGAGATAGGGCCCTGCGGTACCTAGTCCCGCTGTCCTAACGGGACCGGGACTCTGTGTAACCCAGAGGCGAATGCATTGTGTGTAGCCATAGGCATAGGGTCTACACGAGTCGAATGCATGGTGTGTAGCCAGAGGCATAGGGTCTACACGAGTCAAGTGCATTGTGTGTAGCCAGAGGCATAGGGTCTACACGAGTCAAGTGAAGTGTGTGTAGCCAGAAGCATAGAGTCTACACGAGTTAAGTGGAGTGTATAGTCAGAAGAATAGAGACCACACGTTGTATTGTGACACGTCAAGATTTAATAAAAGTGTGTTACCCGTCAAGAAGTTCCTGCCGTCATTTCCAATACTTCACACGTACAGCGACACGGACGAATTTGACGTGAGTTTGTTTGTGACCAGACCAGTACTCGCTGTATCCGATTCAATACAAATCCTATTGTAGTGCTCGTTCTGTTTATCAACAAAAATGTGCCAAGTCTGCTGCACGGTGAACTTTAAAGAGTTAATGCATTAGCACTTTTATAGATTCACTCAGACCCATAGACTCACTGCACAGAGACACAGACTCACTCACACAGACCCATAGACTCACTCAAGAGACACACTTATGAACAGGGACCCATAGACTCACACAGAGACCCTTACACGCACACCAACTCAGACTCACACTGAGACCCATAGCCTCACATAGAGACCCATAGACTTACAGAGACCTATACACTCACACAGAGACCCATCGTCGGTTCTGCCGCCACTGCTGCTGTAGTTGTTGATGTTATTTTTTGATGTCGTTCCACGGGGATGTTGATGCCTCGGATCATCGTGGGTCAGGGCTGGAGACGGCTTCCCTGCACGCGTTGCTGGTGCTGTGGAGCACAGCGGAGGCACGGGAGCAGGGCCAAAGGGAGTGTCAATGGTGGTGGTGTACACGTGTTTGTGTGTGTGTACACGTGTCTGTGTGTAGAGGTGTCTGTGTGTGTACACGTGTCTGTGTGTGTACACGTGTCTGTGTGTGTTCACGTGTCTGTGTGTACACGTGTCTGTGTGTGTATACGTGTCTGTGTGTACACGTGTCTGCGTGTGTAGACGTGTTTGTGTGTACACGTGTCTGTGTGTGTATACGTGTCTGTGTGTACACGTGTCTGCGTGTACACGTGTATGTCCACGTGTGTGTTCATGTGTGTGTGGACACGGAGTGGGGAGCGGTAGTGTAGTGGTTACCACGCTGCACCAAGAACCCTGTGAACTGAGTTCGATTCTAGCTCAAGGCCAACACTGATGACGATTATCTGAACTGGTCCTGAGCCTCACCTAGGTCGACTCGGCCTCAAATGAGTACCTGGTGCAGTGGTGTGTAGTGAACATCGCCACCGGGGAGACAAAGGCGGCCGGGCGTGGTTCTGACCAGCCACTCTCTCGTGTACCACAGGTGCTACTACTCGCGAACAGCACTTGCCCCTAGAGTCTATTGGAGGCTACACGGGGGAGCTTTGTCTGTCTCTACAATGTGACAAAGCTCCCCCGTGTAGCCCACCTAGGCTGGAGGAGCAAGAGCTGTTAGTAGCGAGGAGCAGCAGTGCCTGTGAAGGACGCCACTGTGGGGCACGAGGGGGTGGGTGGCCAGCACCACGCCCGGCCGCTTTGTCTCCCCAGAGCTGATGTTTACACACCGCACCAGGTTTTGATTTGAGTCAGAGTCGACCTAGGGGAGGCACGGGACCCGGTTCTGATTTCACTCGCGCACGCAACCGCTCCACGCACTTAACACTTACAAACTACAACCATTAACCACCAATCACAATCACAGTGTGGGTCTCTATGAGTCTCTATGAGTCTGTGTGGGTTACTATGGGACTTTGGGTCTCTATGGTTTTGTAGGTGTCTGCGAGTCTATATGGGTCTCTGTATGGGGCTTTGTGTTAGGGTCTCCGAGTATGGGTCTCTGTGGGTCTGCATGGATCGCCGAGTATGGGACTGTGGGTTTCTGTATGGGTCTCAATAGGTCTCTGTGGTTCTATGGATGGATCTGTGGGTCTCTATGGGACTCTGAGTATGGGTCTATGTATGGGTCTTTGTGGGTTTCTGTATGGGTCTCTGTGGGTTTCTGTATCGGTCTCTGTAAGCACCAGAATTTTCATTTATACTGCAGGAGAAATCCGAAAATCTCTAAAGCTCTTTCATCACAGATATCCAGTCGTGGGCTACGGGGGTCAGAACGTGACAACACACAACACACGCACAAGACACGGCGGGAGGGGCAGCGTACAGGAGAAGTAAACAAATCACTCAACACATTCCTGCGGAGGGAGCTGGTAGGAACGTTGGGTTGCTCGGTCAACGGCCTGCAGGGTCAACGGCGGCGTGGTCTATTCCGCAAATATGCCCGACTGTGAGGGCGGGCACAAGCCGGCGTGAGTAGGTTAAACGTTGAGTTTTATAAGGGCACCACGGGGTGACCAGCCCCTCCCCACCCAGCCCCACCCTCCCCACCCAGCCCCACCCTCCCTCCCCACCCAGCCCCACCCTCCCCACCCAGCCCCTCCCTGCACGACGGACACAATAATCCCCTGTGGGCTGGTGTAACCAGGAGGTTCCTACCAGTGAAGTACCGTTGAGGACGCTTGGACACCGTTGTAAGGCACACGTATTTATTTGTACAAGTAGCCACACTGCGGACGTACAATACTAGAGGGGTGTATCGGCCCCCTCACCAGGATAGCTGGGAATACTCTATTAGCTACCCCTGACATATCCCTAGTCCTCCACTAACGGGGAGGCTATCTGGCCCGACACTGGTCAGTCGGGCTACGGTACCCGGAGTCCCAGAGTACTAACTCTGGTTCACGGGACCACGCCACTGGCTCGGTCCTGCGCGGCCCTGACAAGGGCGGCGTCCCAGGGGAGTCCAGGGCCTAGCTAGTCGATCTTCCGTCTTCCCCCTTTTACTCTAAGACTGAACCCCGAGCTCTCTGGCTCATCCCCTTTTATACCCCCCCATAGGATCACAACCCCCCCACGGGCAGCCCCCCGAAGCCGCCCGGTGCGGACGTCGTTGCGGGCACCTCCCCGTGTACTGACGGAGCCCCGCCCACTGTGTTTGTTACCCGTTTGATCCTATGCATACAGCCCTACACAAACAGCCCCTCTGTAACAGCCCTACACCAGTAACAGATTGTCTACAAACAGCAGCAAGCCGCTTAAACACCCCCACCCTACCACCACCACCAACTCGTCGTCGCGACTTAAAGACACAAATATAAATAGAAGTAAATATTAAATAAAACGTTATTAAAGTTGTTTTTAATTTCCCTCCCCACCGCCGCCGACCGCGCGTGACCGGCATCGGCCTAGGCCGGCCTACCGAAGACCTCGCGCCTCGGCCGGTACAGATTCTATCCGAGGGACGGTGTCTCTCGCGGCCTCGACTCAGCGGGGTGGTTTAAACGCCTCGGCCTTTTGGCGGGGGGGCTTCTTTGTCTGTCGCTCTCTCTCGGTGGGGAGGATGAGGAAGACAAAGACGGCTGGGAGGGGGTTGAGGGGGGGACTCACGGCGACGAGGATTCGCAGGAAGCGAGGCGACTTCGTCAACAATGGGGAGCGGGGAACTCAAAACCGAATCGATTAGTGCGCGTGGCGCGCATGAAGCATCGATTCCGATTCCTCTCGAGACGTCGATGTGCTGGGGGCGGGTGGTCTTTGTCGATTTCTGGATCGATTTTGGAATCGCGATTCGATTTCACGTTAGGTTGAATACGATTCTAACACGATCCGAGTCGTGGTTCATATTTTCGTGGATCGATCCAACAATTAGAATCAGAATCTTTGTTTAGACTGCAGGAGGAGTCCAGTTGGGGTCACGGGGTCAGCGAGTTACTGCGTCACTGTAGTGTATAGTGCAGTGTATAGTAGTGTATAGTGTAGTGTGTAGTAGTGTATAGTGTAGTGTATAGTAGTGTAAAGTGTAGTGTATAGTGTAGTGTAGTGTATAGTGTAGTGTATAGTGTAGTGTAGAGTGGAGTGTAGTGTATAGTAGTGTATAGTGTAGTGTATAGTAGTGTATAGTGTAGTGTGTAGTAGTGTATAGTGTAGTGTATAGTAGTGTAAAGTGTAGTGTATAGTGTAGTGTAGTGTATAGTGTAGTGTATAGTGTAGTGTAGAGTGGAGTGTAGTGTATAGTAGTGTATAGTGTAGTGTATAGTAGTCTACATTAGTGTATAGTGTAGTGTATAGTAGTGTATAGTAGTGTATAGTAGTGTATAGTGTAGTGTATAGTATTCTATAGTAGTGTATTGTGTATTGTATAGTGTAGAGTATAGTAGTGTAGTGTATTGTGTCACATGGTACAAATAAGTGGCAAAAGAAAATACACCTGCATAGGGAAAGTGGGTGATTGAAATTTTGAAACACCTGCAGCAAACAAAGTGTCAATCACCACCAGGGACTAGAAGGTGAATGGAGGAAGACTCCAGGCCTCTCCGCTCTTGAACTCCAGCCAGCAGTGAACGAGAGCGGTACCCAGAAACCGGCCACGCTTCCAGCTTGGACACCCGGTTGGGTGCAGGGAAGGGGCAGAGGAGCACAAGGAGGCTGCCTCTGACACCTCCCTATGGTAGAAAGGAGCTAGGAGGCGCCGGATCGCTTCCTCTCCTCCGACGACGGTGTCAGGCTGGCGGTGGTGCACGAGTGGCCTGTTGAGGTGTCATATGTTGAGGGAGTACTGAAGGCGATCCAGAGTCTGAGACCAGGAAAGGCACCTGGCAGAGATGATCTCCCAAGCGAAATGCTGAGGGAGGGTGGCGTTTGTGCACAGACTGCCCTACATGACATAACAATAGTCTGGAACACTGGATGGGTTCCGCAGGATTGGAAGGATACCCTGGTAGTCCCCCTCTTTAAGAAGGGGGACCGCACAGACTGTAACAACTACAGGGGCATCTCACTACTTTGTGTGCCGGGAAAGGTCCTGGCATGGATTATTCAACATCGCCTTGCTAGGCACGCGGCTTTCTAGGCAGGAGAGGCTTGTGGAGCCCCAATGCCGTTTCAGGAAAGGGCGGTCCTGCACATGCCATATTTTCTGTCCTTCTGCTACAGCAGAGGTGTAGGGAATTCCAACAAGACCTACAACTCTGCTTTATTGACCTGGTCAAGGCCTATGATACCATCAGTAGGCTTTCGGTTGTTCTTCGTGCTTTCGGAGTCCCTGACCCTCTGTTCATGATCATTAAGGGCCTTCATGATGGTGAGCGGCACCGGGAAAACTACGTGGCCGGGAGTCAGAGCCATTTCCTTTTGTTGTATATGCCGAATTATGAAATTTTGATAAAAAAAAGAAAAAAGAAATGCGTAATTCGCATAAATTATGCTAATGTATATAATTATATGCATACATTATGATAATCACGAAGATAATCGTATAAATTTATGCGAGTGCTTGCGATTATGTTAATGTGTGCAGTTATGATAATTAGACTTAGCTTCGTTATCCAGAGTTGTATCAATCAGGATAACACGATTATCTTTGATTAAACATTTATTGATTATCTTAGTGTGTTTATGTTATGTTAGGTCTCCAAATTCATATCTCAACGAAGGTTACAGTTCTTACGAATAAGACAGTTTTGCATGGACTGGGAAAGAAACACTCGAACATTTGGTGTTAAGCAATTTTAATTCTAAACAAAAATATGACACTCTAATATGCAAAGGCAAAAGTATACGTCAATAGATTCATCGGCAAGATTATGCAATTAACGAAAATAAATGACTAAAACATTTCTTCTTCATGTAACTCGACGGCATCAACTGTTTTGCACGATCAGCTGATATTGAACGTACCAACTTGAAATTGCAACCCTTTTCGAAACACAAAGATAACTTTTTGAAAGTCTTATTCGTGTGCGTGTTGTGTGTGCGTTGCCTCCTTGAAAATTTTATTATTATGTTTTCATAGCCGGGAGTTGGGTCGTTAGCTTGCAGGGGGTGGGGGAGGGGGACATACCACCAACAGCCAGAGAGGTTCTCTCTCGCTTGGGCGTGGCAGCAGCGAGCCAGTCCTGCTTTCTCTCTCCGCTGCTAGATTGAGCGGCGTTGGCACGATGTTCCTTGAAGAACTTGGTTGCTTGGCGCTTGATGGTTCCGGGGGCTTGGTGCTGCTCGTGCACTCTCTCTCTCCACTGCTTGATGAGTGGCGTCGGCACGACGCTCGCCGTCGTGGTGCGCGATGATTCCGTCGTCGGATAGCGCGCAGCTCCTCCACCGCTGGATGACGAGTCGGCACGACGCTCGGTGACGCCCGGGTGGTGCTGCTCGTGCGCTCTCTCTCCCCTTGATCGCTGCCAACTTCACACGGACACGCGCCCTTACTTCAGGGATGTGTTGGCTCAGGCTCTGGACGACGCGGCTGTGCGCTTGGAGCGCTCTGGCGATGAACGATGGCTCTCGTTGCTCATCCGCTGCTGCTCGTCCTTTGCGATGCTCGCTTGGTCGACGCTTGGCGATTTTCGCCCTTTTCTACAGGCTGATTGCTTGTTGTCACTCGTCACTCTCTCTCTCATTTCTCCGTGCTTTCCTTTGTTCGTGCAGCTGACAGCTTCACTCGCACTTAACCACACCTCGCCACTTCGTTCCATCTCTCCTCGAGGCACGACCCATGGTTTGTTGATGCCTCGGCAAGCCTCCGCCCTGTTTCCCTTATGAGCCTCCCTCGCAACTCTGCGTCGCAAGCTTGAGTCACACCGAACACGACTCGAACCAGACTGCCATCAGACTGTCACTCTAACGACCCCTCGTCGTCCCGTCTCTCCTCGAGGCACGACGCGCCCCAACTCCCTTGCGAGCCCCGTCGCAAGCCGAGAGCAAGACTGAGCGCGACTCGAACCAGACTGCACTGCGTGATGTGCGTTTGTGTTTAAAACCCAAAAAAGTGAAAAAAACCCTCCCCTCTACGCATCTCTTGCGAGAGAAAAACAACCAAAGACAGACGTCCCAGCTATGCCAGCACAGACCCCCCTCTCGACATTTTGACCCCTCCTCCCCCTGAGTGGGTCGCCCCGAGGCCAGACCCCTCTCTATTTGATGGCTGGCATGTTTGTGCCGAACCGTTAGAAGACAAAGGTTGATGGGGAGGCCCTGACGTTTGCTGTTTTTGGTGGCATTCCACTTTCCCAGATGCCCGGCGTGGAATGTGGCGAGTAGTGGGTTGTTTTCATTATTTAATTAATATATATATATATATATATATAAACATTTTGGCCTAATTATTCTTAATATAAATTTAAAAAAGGGGCATAGATACAACACTGTACACCTTGGGATGCGACAGGGATGTCCTCTTGCTCCCACATTATTTAACATCTATTTTGACCACGTAGTTCGTGAAGGCTTCAATAGCTGTACCGGAGGAATTTCCATCTGGTCCAGATATAATGGGATGCTGATCGATGCCCGGGTGCGGTCAAGGGATGACTCCCTATTACTCAACCATGTTACGTATGCCAAAGATCTGGTGAATGCTGCTCACTCAGAGGAGGAGTAGGAGGTGCTACTGCTGAACCTGGAGCTTGCCACCGGGAGTTGGGGCCTTACCATCAGCCCCACCAAAACTAAGCACCTGCCTGGAAATTTGTACCATCGGACACTCCACCCCCACAACTCTCAATTGGTGATGGGGCAGTTGTGGAGAGAGTGTAGAGTTTCCTATACCTGGGCAGTGTGCTCATGACCGGCTCCGGTTTAACAGCAGAGGTCTCACTCCGAATCAGTCAAGCGGTATTATCTTTTCATTGGTTGCGTAACACTGTGTGGGAGCTAACTTCAGTTCAGTTCATGTATTAGGTATAGCCCTGTGAGCCATTCGACTATTGAATCGGGTGCAACCGCAACAAATAAAAACATGAACAAGAAACATTTTAAAGTGATTACGTGCAACAGAAAAATCCAGGAAAAAACAGCAAAGTCTTCCAGATAAAGCACCGAATATCAATGCTGTGTGTAAACATCCCAGTGGGATGCAAGTCAAACAATACAACTACAACAAACAAATATGGCTAAACCAGAACCTTTTCGAAATCACCAAAATAAAGCTACAATAACAATGTAACAGTGATCATAGGAACTGTGATTAAAATTTTACAATAAACGATACACATAACATGTACGAGCAAACTTTACAACCATAGCTGGCCGCATGAGTCACTGCATAACAGCAGGAGTATCAGTAGGAATATCAAAACAATTTCAATGTATCTTTAAAGATTAGCACACTATAATCAAAACACAAGATGTTACTTTGCAGCGGTCATCCGGAGCGATACATTTGATTTCAGGCCACTGAAAAGCAGTGGCAGCTAGAGTGGACAACTCCTCTAGAGCATCTTCTTGGTTCTTTCGGTAAAGTCACGTAGAAAGAAATTAATAAAATAATAAAAATAAAACATAATAAAATAATTCTCACGACGTTTCGGCCACAACGCAAGTATCCGTCTTCAGGTGAAGAACAGGTCTGTCAAGGAGACAGAATTATTTTATTATGTTTTATTTTTATTATTTTATTAATTTCTTTCTACGTGACTTTACCGAAAGAACCAAGAAGATGAATCACTGCAGTCACGAAAGCTTTAAATCGAAATCCTCTAGAGCAGTTTTGAGTGAATATCTCATAGGTAGTGATTCAAGTTGCAGTTTATTGGCAATAGCATTCCAGACCCTGGGGGCTTTAATAGCAAAGGCCCTTGCTCCAGTATTTGTACAGCAATAGGGAATGTGAAGCTGGTAAATGAGCGAAGACCTTAGGTCAAATTTGTTCTTTGAAACAGAGAGGAGATCCAGCAGGTAGTCTGCGGATTTTTTGTCGTCATACGCATCATGAGATGCGGCGTCCTTTCATAGACAAGCAGTACATTGCACACCATTGGGTGGCAAAAACGTCGTCTTCCTCATGCCCACATATCCCTCATGATGCATATTACGACCAACGAAGGTGGCGTCTCTCGCTCCGCACGAAGCTTCAGGTCTTCTCGGCCACAGTCATTCCCTTCCTTCTCTACGCTTGCGAAACGTGGACCCCCCTAATGGAGCATCTTCGCCGGTTGGAAACATTTAGGCTGGCCTGCCTACGATCCATCCTGGGTTTAACCAGGCTGGATTGTGTGAGGAGCTCACAAATCCTTGAAAGATCTGGTCAAAGTCCCATCAGTGAGCTCCTACGGCAGGCAAGGCTGCGTTGGCTGGGCCATGTAGACCGCCTGCCCAGCCACCGCATGCCTAAACAGCTTTTGTTCGGCCGGATCGAGGGGGCTAAACGGGCGCGGCACGGGCTAGAGAAGAGATGGAGTGATGTGGTACAGAAGGACGTGGAGCTGAGTGAACTTGCCGATGACTGGAACCAGCGGTGTCAAGATCGGTCTCTGTGGAGGAGGCTCGTGAAGGACGCTACTGGGCAGTTGGAGGCAGTCGCCCTCCAACAACAACGGAGGGCGGAGGAGTGACGCTCACAACGAGCGGAGCGCCGGGTGGCTAAAGCACAACAAGTTGGCACAGTAGGGGGCACAGGTGGTGCATCAGCCACTCATCTCGGTCGTCTCAGTCAGTCGACCCGTGGCACCTGCTGGGTCTGCAACGTGACCTCCTGCCAGCGGGCGTTCGACACTTCACGTGGTAGCCTCAAGATGCACATGGCCTGGCACAAGCGTCGTGGTGACGTCACCGCCACTTAGTGGCGAATGGCGGTTGTTGTTGATAGTGATAATGATGGGGTGATGATGATGTTGGTGATGGTGACGATGGTGCTGATAGTGAATCGCAGGGATGAGGAGGCGTGGTGAGGTGAGCGCGCACTGCAGGCAAAGGAGCGGCCACACGAACCTGCGATTTGTTCTGCACCGGCGACATCTCTCATGTCCGCCAACCTGAACCTCACCCTCCCCCCTCACCCTACCCCTCCATGCTCACCTCTCCCTTCCCTCAATTTTCACCTCACCCTCCCCTCACCCTCACCTAACCTCACCCACCGTTCCACCTTCCCCTCACTTCACGCTCTCCTCACCATCCCGCTTCTCCACCGTTGATTGGGTTACATGTTATACTAATAGGGGTTTTTCCCCTTTTTTTCTGGCAACAAAACTGACACCTTTTGCAAGGAATCATGCTTACATTAACCACAATACTTGCGGTCAAATGCAAACACAAAACAATACTCTAATAATTTATGCATTGTCGAACACCATATAAGACTAGGCTCCAAAGAAAGCTGTCTCTGGTGTGGACCAATCAGTTTCAAAGACAATGCATAAATTATCAGAGTATTGTTTTGTGTTTGCATTTAACTGCAGGTATTGTGGATAATGTAAGCATTATTCCTTGCAAAAGGTGTCAGTTTTGTTGCCAGAAAAAAAGGGGAAAACCCCCTATTAGTATATTTTGGTACTTGCAAAGGAGGTCCCATGATGGGTTACATGTTGTTTATGTCATTTATTGTGAAAATCCCGTCACAGTTCCTATGATCCCTGTTTCATTGCTTTCATGGCTTTATTTTGGTGATTTCGAAAAGTATATTGGTTTAGCCACGTTTGTTTGTTGTAGTACAGAGTTAGACTGATGGCCTTAATCTAAGTTGTCTTGTGGTTGTTGTTGTTTGACTTGCATCCCACTGGGATTTTTGCACACAGCGTTGGTGTACGGTGATTTTTTTTCTGCAATATTTTGCTGTCTTTCTTGTATTTCTGTTTGCACTCAGTCACATATAGTAACTTTAAGATGTTTTTGTTTATTTTTTTTGGTTTTTTGTTTGTTGCGGTTGCACCCGATTCAAGAGCCGAATGGCTCACAGGGCTATACCAAATAAATGAACTTGAACTTGAACCTAACCTCACCCTCCGTTCCACCTTCCCTTCATCCTCGCTTCACCCTCTCCTCACCATCCCCCTATCCACCGTTTATTGGGTTTCTGTCTCTCTTCATCCTCAGGATGCACGACTCAGATCCACGATCTTCAATGGTTCATTATAATACCCCACCCACATCCCAGGGTAGAGAGGCTGCAAGAATCTCTGACGAACCTCGTGGATCACCTCCATGGAGTCGGCGCGGTAAAACGCCAGGAGCCCTCCCTCCCAGTGCAGGTGAAGCCCGATTCTGCGGGGGGAGGGGGCCCTCCTCACCGACAGTGCAGTCTTCACTCCACCATGAACCACTGAGAAGCTGTCGCCACGTTTCTCTAAACACCAGGACGCGACGCTCCCTCCCAGCCACTGTGCAGCAAAACCCCTTTTCCGTGGGATCGTCCCGTACGCGACTCCAACCCGAAACCGCCGCGCGTCCCCCACGTCCACCTCCCAGTAGTAGTGGCCCGAGGAGAAGCTCTCACAGCACAGGGCTTGTGGACAGCAATCAAACCGGTGTGGGTGATCGGGGCGACCCTGGGAGACAATGGTCCGCGTCATCGTCCTGAGATCCGATGAGATCTGGAGTTGGTCATGAGCTGAGTTTGTGTCCAGAGTCGGTGAGCGTCCGTCTGTGACAACAGCGATGACAACACCAGTACAGAACACCATCATCACCATCATCCACCATCGCCACCATCAACATCACCATCACCAACCATCATCTTCACAATCAATAACAACATCACAAACATCACCATAATCAAGCATCCTCACCATCAATATCAATGACAACATAAACATCACCATCACCACCATCATTAACACTACGAACGTCAACAACACTATAAGCAACATCACAACCATCATCACCACAGCTAGCACCATCACAAACAATCACCACCACCATCACTACCATCACAACTACCCCCATCACCACCATCTTCATCACTATCACCAACATCACCAACACGACCAGCATCATTATAACCATCACCACTATCAATACCATGACCACCATCACCAATATCATCACTACTACCATCAGGGCCATCAGCAAAACCATCACATATATTATCACCAATGTCACCATCATTACCATAACCACGACCAACACCATCACCAACTCATTACCATTCCCATCACTCACATTATCACTAACATCAGCATCATTACCATCATCCTCATAACGACCACTATCACCATCATTATGACAATTACTAGCATCAGGACCTAATTTGAGGTTGAAACAGCCTAGCAGAGACCCAGGACTGGATCAGATATCACCTGCCACTGATGTTATCCATGGCGGGTAATCAAACCCAGGTAACTGGGTTCGTAGTGCAGTGTGCTAACCACTATGCCACCGCTCCCCCAATGCAAAAATGCATACACATTCACAGGCACACACTCCATCTCAACATCTCTCATGGCTCTTCAGTTGGGTCCTGGAATGGGATGTGAACAAATACTAAGATCCCCTGTGTAGCCTTCACAGACTATTGGGACAAGTGCTGTCCGTGAGCGTCTATGAAGGCCGACATGGCACACGAGGTGGGTGGCCAGCACCACGCCCGACCACCTGTCTCCCTAGTGGTGATGTTTATAAAACTCCAGGTAATTATTTGAGGCTAAGTCGACCTCGTGCACACACACGGGGATCATTTATTGTCAAGATGGCCCCATCACCCATGATTCACACTGAAGGACTCACACAAGCGTTTGACTGCAGTTGTCTCCAGGACTTGAAGCGAGGCAATGTCCTCTTGGCTGGGAGCTGAGAGTGGAGCTGCTGTAACCTTCCCTGTCCTGTGAAAGCAGAACAGACATGGCCACTGTCTCACATAGAGCATCGTCACTCACATGATCATCACAGCTCCATCACATAGACGCTCATTACATCATTATCACGCGCGGGGTCGTCACAGATCCATAACACAGGCACTGATCAAACAAAGCATCATCACTTATCTCACAGTTACAGCATCACACAGAGTTATCATTACCACATACAGCATCACCACAGACAGCAAAATCACACAGCACACAGCATCATCACCACACAGCATTACTATCACCACACATAGCATCATCACATACAGCACCATCACACAGCATTACCACACACAGCATCCCCACACACAGTATCACCACACACAGCCAGTGTCTCACTGCCCACACTCCACACTCAGTCCCATGTTGTCGTGTGTCGAGTCGTGAGTGATAGTGGTCTTTTACCTGCGCGTCTCCTCCAGGTGCCCCTGTGGGAGAGAGAGATGCGTTACTGTCACTCTACCTCCAATCTTTTGTGATCAGTGGAGGTCCCACTGCAACACCGTGGGAGGAATATAAACCCCAAAGTCTTGGCTTATGACCCGATGATCACCAACACTGACTTACGGGGCAAATATTTCAGAGTGAAACCGGTTAAAAGTCAACTATAAACTAATTTTCTTTTTCCACGTAAGTCCCATGGAGTGATAGAGCTCTTTTTCAGAAGCGACCTGGCCACAAATGATAGCTCAACGAAGTGGGTCATCGCGTGGAAATTTATAGCAGCCCAATACTCTAAACTCACGTTTTCAAATGTGGAGTGAAAAACTGGAGGACACGGAGAAAAATCCATGCGACCATGGAGGGAGACGTGAAAACTACAAATATATAAGGAAGTCAGGGTTGGGATTAAATCCACGACCTCCGATATACCAGGCGAGGTAGTTAACATCTCGCCGCCCCCATGAGGACCAACACTGAATTGCAGGGCAAATATTTCAGAGTGAGACCAGTGGATATTGATCTGTGTTGAGATTATCTTAGGACTGGTAATTTCTGGTGTTACCAATGCACATGGTGCAGGTCTTGTAGAAGTGATGTTCAAGACATAATGCTATCATTAATTAGTGTATGCGACGTATTAATTTTAGCATCCCTAATGTGAACGATGAAGGTAGCGCATCCAAGCGGAGGTACATAAAGTAAGAAGGAGAGATGACATCGGGTCGTGAGCAGGCGCTGGTGGATTGTTGCATCGCGGCATCATGAGATGTGGCAATGTCTTGGGGAGGCCTTCATCCATCAGTGGATAGATCATGGCTGATGATAATCATAAATACCGTTGTTGTTGTATGGTTGATTTAAAAAGTAAAATTCCATTAACATTTAGTTTATATTCACAATGAAACAAACTTAATGGGAATCTGTTAAAGGACGGGAGAGAGAATGTATTTAAATGAGAAAATATGAGCTGGGCTTCCAAATAGCAGCCCCTGGAGCTGCGATGCGAATCCATGAGTGGAGCTGTGTTCTCAAGCCCAGTGGATGCGAGCTCTCATTCAGGAGCCTCCCTCTCCTGCTGCTGGTGAGAGGGCTCTGTGCCAATAGCGACACTGGAAACTCATCGCTCACCTGCAGGAACGCGAGCGAGTCCCTCTCCTGTGCTAGGACCTGCAGGCGAGTGGCTGCTGCCTGGAGCTCGCTGATCTCGCGCTGGTAGTGAGCGATCTTCTTCTCGATCTGGGACAGCAGCTCGCGCCCTTTCTGCTCCAGTTGCTCTAAAGCCGCCTTCTCCTCCACATCCAACGCTGCTCTCGTGCGGGTGAATCTGACCGAGATTGAGGCCTTTTCATCTGTCATGGATTCCTGCAAAGAGAAATAAATTCCACCTCTGGTCTTTTGTGAAATGACCCGAGTGCAACTCTAAGGAGTCCATACAGTAATACGAGTCTGCTGTACTGAGGCCTCCTTCTTCCTCTGCCTCTGATAACGCCACTGTGCATTTTCACTACAACATGATTCGCCATAACTGGCGGGGGCTGTGAGGCAATGAAATCATCAAATACCATCATGAGTACATTTAGCATCCATGCCATTATCATTGTGCAAGGTTATCAGGACGATGCTTTGTTTACCTTTGCATGAAGCGAAGGGAAATCTGTAATTTGACTTCAACATGTAGAGCCTAAATGAAATGGGAAGTTAGGCCAATTCCTCCTTAAATTAATATTTTGAATGTGAGAGAAAACCACATGTACGGCTGAAGAGAGGGGATCATGAAACCACTTGCTTTACTGCCACATGGCCACCCCAAAGCTTGAGTGATGTCAGTAAGATGGTGTGCAACAGTCTGTGTATGATCACCAACTCTGCCACCAGAGTATTAGATAAGAGGTACGTACCACCTCATCTGACCAATATAGTTAACAGTCGTTGATGTCGTAAGTTGTATGGAGATATGGGAATGTGGAATTAACCCATGATTGCGTTTCTCAGTGGAGATGAGAACCACCACTTTGCTCGTCCTGATTATTGAGGTGCATTGACCGTTTTGTCTTTAGTCTCACGATGTGTTTAGAGCCAATGGTAGTCCACGTGAATGAATGGAGTTGTCCTCCATCACAAACCCTACTCAGGGTGGAGTCATGGGGTCACCGAGTCCGGCCCAGACACGGTACCTGCACGTCCCTGCGAGCGGCCTCCATCCGCTTCACGGACTCCTCCGCCTCCCTCATCTTCTCCTCCACCACCCGCGTCTCCTCTCCCACTTGTTTCTGTGAGAGACGTCACCAGGGAAGACTCCACTCACTCTCTGAGCATCCCCTTTCACCCCCACTCCGCACAAACCCCTCCACAGTGATGGGGGCAAATTCGGTGGAGAGCATCTTGATGAAAACATAAATACGGTCATAAAATACTTGGTCTGTCAAAATCACGTGACATTTCTGGAACACCACGTCCAGTGACCCGGTAGCTGCTGTAGAGTGCGGCACTAAACTGGCACAGACCGGCACGAGGCTACCAAGCGGTGAGCACTGTGGCTCACGCAGTCCCAGTCGTTTTACATTTCGTTTACATTTTGGGGAATGCTTCTCTCTACCACAAACAACATTGTGTATACAAACCACAGTCTATGCACTCACGTAATTTTGAGAAAACATTGTACACCTTAAAGTCCTTCAGTTTTATCAAATATACTAAGAGCACATTTATAAATTTGCCAAACAACAGGATTGATAATAACTTTCGGTTGTATATTATTTTTAAAATATAACAACCTCAGCATAAATTATGATTGAAAGCTTTCGTGACTGCAGGGATTCATATTCTTGGTTCTTTCGGTAAAGTCACGTAGAAGGGAAATGTTTAATATTATTATTGTATTAATTCCCTTCTACGTGACTTTACCGAAAGAACCAAGAATATGAACCTCAGCATACTTTATAGTAAAACAAGCTTGTTCACATATGAAGGAACAATGGGCAGCTGAGAGAGGAACGATATTTAGTTGGATGTTATTGTTCAGTTCATACTGGGAAATTATAACTTCATGCAAGAGAGGCTCCGGCTCACACACGCAGACCGTCTCACCTCCCGTTTCTTGTGCTCATCCTCCAGCGTAGCCACATCGTGACCCTTGTGGTCTCCTGCGATGGTGCAGGTTGTGCAGACCAAGCTCTTGTCCTGTCGGCAGAAAAACTTCATCTTCTTCCTGTGCGTCTTGCACTTGCGGTCTTCAGGATTCGTACCTGGATCCACCAGAATGTGGCTACTTAACTTCGGGTTCTCCTGATGAGGCTTTACATGAGTCGCACAGTAGGACATATCACACTTGAGGCAGGTGTTGGAGGCAGCAGTCGTGCCATCGTTACAGAAGTCACACAAGACCACGGTGGCCATTTTGTCTGCGGCACTACGCTGCTCCACCAGGTTGGCGAGCGTCACGCTCTTGTTCAGCTGGGGCCTCCGAGGGAAGGTCACTCGGCACTGCGGGCAGGAGAAGGACTCTGCCGCATCCCAGGCGCCCTCCACGCACTTGAGGCAGAACGAGTGGCCGCAGCTGAGCGTGCAGGGGCAGCTGAAGGCGTCCAGGCAGATGGGGCAGGTCAACTCCCCTGGAGCCTCGCTACCACTGGGAGCCGCACTCGCCATGGCCCTGTGGCTTCACTCAGAGACGGGCGCTGGCTGGAGCTTAGGCAGTCGCTGGCTGAAGCTCAGGCAGTCTCTGTAGCTCAGGCAGTCGCTGGATGGAGCTCAGGCAGTCTCTGTAGGCTGAAGCTCAGGCAGTCGCTGGATGTATCTCAGGCAGTCTCCTACTGTAACACAGACAGTCTCTGGCTGTATCTTAGGCAGTAGCTGGCTGCGTATGAGACGCAAAAACAGGAACAACCCTCGTGAATGTGAGAAAGGGAAGTGCGGTACAAACACTTTCGGTTTGATTTGTATTATCACGTGACACGCCCTGGAATGTGTTGACGCCCGAGCGAGCACTATCGTCTCTGCTCCAGGGGTGGCTGAATAATAAGATAACCCGTAAAAACAAAGTTTTTCACTATAACTCCTTTATATGCGTGGCGGCTAGAGTCCTCTCGTCCTCTGGCTTGTGATGGCTGCCACCTATGGGGCAGCATTAAGCAATTGGTAATTAAATATAATATTTTTGTCCTAAAAGTGTAAAATTTAGGAAAAAAAATTTCACGAACATTAATTGTTACGCGCAACGAGTCTGTGTGGAAAATGTCAGCTCGATTGGATCACGGGAAGTGGGTTAAAAAACGACCGAAAGATTTGCACGGTCGTAAGCAAGCAAGCAAGTGAACTTAATATAAAGGATTTTAAAAACTCCGGTGACGTCGCCTCGTCTCAAATCCTCATCCTCACACACCTCACCTCACCTGAACTCACCTCAATATCTCCTCAACTCACCTCGTTGTTTCAACTGAAATTGGAGGGGAACGCTGCTCGTAAACTCGTTGCGTCTAAATGATTTTTAAATCCTTTATATTAAGTTCGCATGCTTGCTTGCTTGCGTGCTTGCTTGCTTGCTTGCGTGCTTGCTTGCTTACGACCGTGCAAATCTTTTGGTCGTTTTTTAACCCACTTCCCGTGATCCAATCGAGCTGACATTTTCCACACAGACTCGTTGTGCCAGACAATTAATGTTCGTGAAAAAAAATTCCCAAAATTTTACACTTTTTAGGCAAAAAAAATTTATTTGACATATATTCAAATATAACTCATTCATCGCTTTGGCTGAACGTCACAGTATAAGAGCCCAGAGCGTAACCCCTCCACAGGCCGTGGCGGAGTAGCGCAGTTGGTAGCGCCCTTGCTTCCCATGCCAAAAGTCGCGGGATCGATCCCCGCGTCCTCCACAGGCGAATATATTTTTAAATCCTTTATATTAAGTTCGCTGCCACGCATATAAAGGATTTATAGTGAAAAACTTTGTTTTTACGGGTTTACTTGTTATTATTTTGCTGCTGTACATTTCCACGTGGTGATGATGATGAGTTAGTAAGTTGAGCCATCATTTGTGGCCAGGTCGCGTCTGAAAAAATATCTAATAGTTTATTGGGGCCTTATCTGGTATGAAAAAAAAATATTTGTAGTTTTATTTCTATAAATGTCTCGAAGTGATTTGTCTGCCTTTCCTACACTTTGCACTCCTGTCGTGTTGTTGTATTGCTTGTTGTTGTTGTAACGTTCTGACCTGCCCCGACTGGATATCTGTGAAAAAAAGATGCAGCAAATCTAGCTGTGACGGTCCCACCTGATGACGGAGACTTGTGTTGCCTCCGAAACGTCGTGATTTTATTTTTATTAATTTTAATTTCATTTTTTACCTACGTGACTTTACCGAAAGCACTAAGAGTGTGAAAAGAGCTTTATAGCTCATCGGTTTCCACCAGTATGAATACTTGTTCTCATTCGGTTGCCTCTCCCTCTCTGCTCCACGATATTTTATTTTTTAGCTTCACTTTTTTTGCTTATTTGAATCGTTAAACTACTTAATTAAACAATTAAATTTCGACTTAAAACTTTCGTGACTGCAGGAATTCATATTCTATGGTTCTTTCGGTAAAGTCACGTCGTGACGTAGTGACTTTACCGAAAGAACCAAAGAGTAAAATGAATAAAAAAAATATTATTTTCATTTTATTATTATTTTTCTAGGAGTGACTTTACCGATAGAACCAACGAGTATGGATTCCTGCAGCTTCAAATCAAGATTTAGTCACTTTATTTTCATTTTTATTATTTTAATCTTATTATTTTTTCTTCGATCTACGTGACTTTACCGAAAGAACCATAGACAAGTAAACAATGTGTCGGGTGTCTAGTTCTCGAGCTGAGACGCCTGTGGAGTTGCTCGCCTTCAACTCAGTCACGTGGGCTGCGGCTCACAGCTCTGTGTCGTGCAGAGACAAAGCTCCCCGTGTAGCCCACACAGACTCTCGGCGGTGAGTGGCCAGCACCACACCCACCCAGCCACCTTTGTCCCCCTAGTGCCGATGTCTACTACACAACGCACCAGGTTATCATTTGAGGCTGAGTCGACCTAGGGGAGGCCCAGAGCCGTTTGAGATAATCGCTGACGCTGACCTTGGTGTGGGTGGTGGCCATGAGTGGGATTGGGGTCTCTGCCCGAAAAGACGCACGGCGCGCCGCGCTAACCGCTGCGCCACCGCTTCCACCACAGAACTGTACACACCGGCACGTGCAGCCGGTGCAAGTCGCTCTGAACCACTGACACCGCACACCGCAAAATGTCCATGTGAAGTAGAACCGACACGAGGTTGGGGGGATCCGTCTTTTATTAAATCCTTTATATTAAGTTCGCTTGCTTGCTTGCGCGCTTACGACCGTGCAAATCTTTCGGTCGTTTTTTAACCCACTTCCCGTGATCCAATCGAGCTGACATTTTGCACACAGACTCGTTGTGCGTGACAATTTATTTTCGTGAAAAAAAATTCCTAAATTTTACACTTTTTAGGATTTTTTTTTATATTTAATTACCAATTACTTAATACTGACAGACAATCATCTGACCCATAGGTGGCAGCCATCTCAAGCCAGAGGACGAGAGGACTCTAGCCGCCACGCATATAAAGGATTTATAGTGAAAATCTTTGTTTTTACGGGTTAATTTTTCACCCCAAGCCCACACTTGCCCACAGCCCTCTCCCAATCCGTTCCCCCCGCCACAATGCCCCGAGCCCCCTGATGCCCCCTCCAGCATCTCCTCGCCTGCCCCTCCCCTCCTCCACTGTGGCCGCTTTCACTGTCTTCCTCCTTTGGTTGGGAATCCCCTCCATGCCCCGAAACCCACTGTCTATCAACATTCCCACCCCTAACATCCCTTACATACACAACACATCCACTCCCATGCCACACTCGTACATTGCAGAGCTTCGAGGGTTCCATTTGTCAGTCTCGACTCGCTGCTGGCTCCCAATGCATTTTACCACTCGGCCATTTTCATTCTACTGCTGACGTTTTGTGTCTCTTATGCATTCGTCGTTTTTATTTCACTGCAGGCTTCGCGAGTCTTATTGTTGTTCATTCTCACTCCACTGCTGTATCAACACAGTGCTGGTGCTCTACCAGTCTCTATCACTCCACTGCTGTATCAATACAGTGCTGGTGCTCTACCAGTCTCTATCACTCCACTGCTGTATCAATACAGTGCTGGTGATCTATCAGTCTCTATCACTCCACTGCTGTATCAACACAGTGCTGGTGATCTACCAGTCTCTATCACTCCACTGTTGTATCAATACAGTGCTGGTGATCTACCAGTCTCTATCACTCCACTGCTGTATCAACACAGTGCTGGTGATCTACCAGTCTCTATCACTCCACTGCTGTATCAATAGAGTGCTGGTGATCTATCAGTCTCTATCACTCCACTACTGTATCAACACAGTGCTGGTGCTCTACCAGTCACTATCACTCCACTGCTGTATCAACACAGTGCTGGTGATCTACCAGTCTCTATCACTCCACTGCTGTATCAATAGAGTGCTGATGATCTACCAGTCACTATCACTCCACTGCTGTATCAACACAGTGCTGATGATCTACCAGTCACTATCACTCCACTGCTGTATCAACACAGTGCTGATGATCTACCAGTCACTATCACTCCACTGCTGTATCAACACAGTGCTGTTGATCTATCAGTCTCTATCACTCCACTGCTGTATCAACACAGTGCTGGTGATCTAACAGTCTCTATCACTCCACCGCTGTATCAATAGAGTGCTGGTGATCTACCAGTCTCTATCACTCCAATGCTGTATCAACACAGTGCTGGTGATCTACCAGTCTCTATCACTCCACTGCTGTAGCAACACAGTGCTGGTTATCTACCAGTCTCTATCACTCCACTGCTGTATCAACACAGTGCTGGTGATCTACCAGTCTCTATCACTCCACTGCTGTATCAATAGAGTGCTGGTGATCTATCAGTCTCTATCACTCCACTACTGTATCAACACAGTGCTGGTGCTCTACCAGTCACTATCACTCCACTGCTGTATCAACACAGTGCTGGTGATCTACCAGTCTCTATCACTCCACTGCTGTTTCAATAGAGTGCTGGTGATCTACCAGTCTCTATCACACCACTGCTGTATCAACACAGTGCTGATGATCTACCAGTCACTATCACTCCACTGCTGTATCAACACAGTGCTGTTGATCTATCAGTCTCTATCACTCCACTGCTGTATCAACACAGTGCTGGTGATCTAACAGTCTCTATCACTCCACCGCTGTATCAATAGAGTGCTGGTGATCTACCAGTCTCTATCACTCCACTGCTGTAGCAACACAGTGCTGGTGATCTACCAGTCTCTATCACTCCGCTGCTGTATCAATACAGTGCTGGTGATCTACCAGTCTCTATCACTCCACTGCTGTATCAATACAGTGCTGGTGATCTACCAGTCTCTATCACTCCACTGCTGTATCAACACAGTGCTGGTGATCTACCAGTCTCTATCACACCACTGCTGTATCAATACAGTGCTGGTGATCTACCAGTCTCGCTATCACTCCACTGCTGTATCAATACAGTGCTGGTGATCTATCAGTCTCTTTAACTCCACCGCTCTATCAACACAGTGCTGGTGATCTACCAGTCTCTATCACTACACTGCTGTATCAATACAGTGCTGATGATCTACCAGTCTCTATCACTCCACTGCTGTATCAACACAGTGCTGGTGATCTACCAGTCTTTATCACTCTACTGCTTTATCAACACAGTGCTGGTGATCCTCCAGTCTCTATCACTCCACTGCTGTATCAACACAGTGCTGGTGATCTACCAGTCTCTATCACTCCACTGCTGTATCAACACAGTGATGGTGATCTACCAGTCTCCATCACTCCACTGCTGTATCAACACAGTGCTGGTGATCTACCAGTCTCTATCACTCCACCGCTGTATCAACACAGTGCTGGTGATCTATCAGTCTCTATCACTCCACTGCTGTATCAACACAGTGCTGGTGATCTACCAGTCTCTATCACTCCACTGCTGTATCAACACAGTGATGGTGATCTACCAGTCTCTATCACTCCACTGCTGTATCAACACAGTGCTGGTGATCTATCAGTCTCTATCACTCCACTGCTGTATCAACACAGTGCTGGTGATCTATCAGTCTCTATCACTCCACCGCTGTATCAACACAGTGATGGTGATCTATCAGTCTCTATCACCTCACTGCTGTATCAACACAGTGCTGGTGATCTATCAGTCTCTATCACCTCACTGCTGTATCAATACAGCGCTGGTGATCTACCAGTCTCTATCACTCCACTGCTGTATCAATACAGTGCTTGTGATCTACCAGTGTCTATCACTCCACTGCTGTATCAACACAGTGCTGGTGCTCTACCAGTCTCTATCACACCACTGCTGTATCAATAGAGTGCTGGTGATCTATCAGTCTCTATCACTCCACTGCTGTATCAACACAGTGCTGGTGATCTACCAGTCTCCATCACTCCACTGCTGTATCAACACAGTGCTGATGATCTACCAGTCACTATCACTCCACTGCTGTATCAACACAGTGCTGTTGATCTATCAGTCTCTATCACTCCACTGCTGTATCAACACAGTGCTGGTGATCTACCAGTCTCTATCACTCCACTGCTGTATCAATACAGTGCTGGTGATCTATCAGTCTCCATCACTCCACTGCTGTATCAACACAGTGCTGGTGATCTACCAGTCTCTATCACTCCACTGCTGTATCAACACAGTGCTGGTGATCTACCAGTCTCTATCACTCCACTGCTGTATCAACACAGTGCTGGTGATCTACCAGTCTCCATCACTCCACTGCTGTATCAATACAGTGCTGGTGATCTATCAGTCTCTATCACTCCACTGCTGTATCAACACAGTGCTGGTGATCTACCAGTCTCCATCACTCCACTGCTGTATCAATACAGTGCTGGTGATCTACCAGTCTCTATCACTCCTCTGCTGTATCAATACAGTGCTGGTGATCTACCAGTCTCCATCACTCCACTGCTGTATCAATACAGTGCTGGTGATCTACCAGTCTCTATCACTCCACTGCTGTATCAATACAGTGCAGGTGATCTACCAGTCTCCATCACTCCACTGCTGTATCAACACAGTGATGGTGATCTACCAGTCTCTATCACTCCACTGCTGTATCAACACAGTGCTGGTGATCTATCAGTCTCTATCACTCCACCGCTGTATCAACACAGTGCTGGTGATCTACCAGTCTCTATCACTCCACCGCTGTATCAACACAGTGCTGCTGATCTACCAGTCTCTATCACTCCACCGCGGTATCAACACAGTGATGGTGATCTACCAGTCTCTACCACTCCAAAGCTGTATCAACACAGTGCTGGTGATCTACCAGTCTCTATCACTCCACTGCTGTATCAACACAGTGATGGTGATCTACCAGTCTCTATCACTCCACCGCTGTATCAACACAGTGATGGTGATCTACCAGTCTCTACCACTCCACCGCTGTATCAACACAGTGCTGGTGATCTACCAGTCTATATCACTCCACTGCTGTATCAACACAGTGCTGGTGATCTACCAGTCTCTATCACTCCACCGCTGTATCAACACAGTGCTGGTGATCTACCAGTCTCTATCACTCCACCGCTGTATCAACACAGTGCTGGTGATCTATCAGTCTCTATCACTCCACTGCTGTATCAACACAGTGCTGGTGATCTACCAGTCTCTATCACTCCACTGCTGTATCAACACAGTGATGGTAATCTACCAGTCTCTATCACTCCACTGCTGTATCAACACAGTGCTGGTGATCTATCAGTCTCTATCACTCCACTGCTGTATCAACACAGTGCTGGTGATCTATCAGTCTCTATCACTCCACCGCTGTATCAACACAGTGATGGTGATCTATCAGTCTCTATCACCTCACTGCTGTATCAACACAGTGCTGGTGATCTATCAGTCTCTATCACCTCACTGCTGTATCAATACAGCGCTGGTGATCTACCAGTCTCTATCACTCCACTGCTGTATCAATACAGTGCTTGTGATCTACCAGTGTCTATCACTCCACTGCTGTATCAACACAGTGCTGGTGCTCTACCAGTCTCTATCACACCACTGCTGTATCAATAGAGTGCTGGTGATCTATCAGTCTCTATCACTCCACTGCTGTATCAACACAGTGCTGGTGATCTACCAGTCTCCATCACTCCACTGCTGTATCAACACAGTGCTGATGATCTACCAGTCACTATCACTCCACTGCTGTATCAACACAGTGCTGTTGATCTATCAGTCTCTATCACTCCACTGCTGTATCAACACAGTGCTGGTGATCTACCAGTCTCTATCACTCCACTGCTGTATCAATACAGTGCTGGTGATCTATCAGTCTCCATCACTCCACTGCTGTATCAACACAGTGCTGGTGATCTACCAGTCTCTATCACTCCACTGCTGTATCAACACAGTGCTGGTGATCTACCAGTCTCTATCACTCCACTGCTGTATCAACACAGTGCTGGTGATCTACCAGTCTCCATCACTCCACTGCTGTATCAATACAGTGCTGGTGATCTATCAGTCTCTATCACTCCACTGCTGTATCAACACAGTGCTGGTGATCTACCAGTCTCCATCACTCCACTGCTGTATCAATACAGTGCTGGTGATCTACCAGTCTCTATCACTCCACTGCTGTATCAATACAGTGCTGGTGATCTACCAGTCTCCATCACTCCACTGCTGTATCAATACAGTGCTGGTGATCTACCAGTCTCTATCACTCCACTGCTGTATCAATACAGTGCAGGTGATCTACCAGTCTCCATCACTCCACTGCTGTATCAACACAGTGATGGTGATCTACCAGTCTCTATCACTCCACTGCTGTATCAACACAGTGCTGGTGATCTATCAGTCTCTATCACTCCACCGCTGTATCAACACAGTGCTGGTGATCTACCAGTCTCTATCACTCCACCGCTGTATCAACACAGTGCTGCTGATCTACCAGTCTCTATCACTCCACCGCTGTATCAACACAGTGATGGTGATCTACCAGTCTCTACCACTCCACCGCTGTATCAACACAGTGCTGGTGATCTACCAGTCTCTATCACTCCACTGCTGTATCAACACAGTGATGGTGATCTACCAGTCTCTATCACTCCACCGCTGTATCAACACAGTGATGGTGATCTACCAGTCTCTACCACTCCACCGCTGTATCAACACAGTGCTGGTGATCTACCAGTCTATATCACTCCACTGCTGTATCAACACAGTGCTGGTGATCTACCAGTCTCTATCACTCCACCGCTGTATCAACACAGTGCTGGTGATCTACCAGTCTCTATCACTCCACCGCTGTATCAACACAGTGCTGGTGATCTATCAGTCTCTATCACTCCACTGCTGTATCAACACAGTGCTGGTGATCTACCAGTCTCTATCACTCCACTGCTGTATCAACACAGTGATGGTAATCTACCAGTCTCTATCACTCCACTGCTGTATCAACACAGTGCTGGTGATCTATCAGTCTCTATCACTCCACTGCTGTATCAACACAGTGCTGGTGATCTATCAGTCTCTATCACTCCACCGCTGTATCAACACAGTGATGGTGATCTATCAGTCTCTATCACCTCACTGCTGTATCAACACAGTGCTGGTGATCTATCAGTCTCTATCACCTCACTGCTGTATCAATACAGCGCTGGTGATCTACCAGTCTCTATCACTCCACTGCTGTATCAATACAGTGCTTGTGATCTACCAGTGTCTATCACTCCACTGCTGTATCAATAGAGTGCTGGTGATCTACCAGTGTCTATCACCTCACTGCTGTATCAATAGAGTGCTGGTGATCTACCAGTCTCTATCACTACACTGCTGTATCAACACAGTGCTGGTGATCTACCAGTCTCTATCACTCCACCGCCGTATCAACACAGTGCTGGTGATCTACCAGTCTCTATCACACCACTGCTGTATCAATAGAGTGCTGGTGATCTACCAGTGTCTATCACCTCACTGCTGTATCAATAGAGTGCTGGTGATCTACCAGTCTCTATCACTACACTGCTGTATCAACACAGTGCTGGTGATCTACCAGTCTCTATCACTCCACTGCTGAATCAACACAGTGCTGGTGATCTACCAGTCTCTATCACACCACTGCTGTATCAATAGAGTGCTGGTGATCTACCAGTGTATATCACCTCACTGCTGTATCAATAGAGTGCTGGAGATCTACCAGTCTCTATCACTACACTGCTGTATCAACACAGTGCTGGTGATCTACCAGTGTCTATCACTCCACTGCTGTATCAATAGAGTGCTGGTGATCTACCAGTGTCTATCACCTCACTGCTGTATCAATAGAGTGCTGGTGATCTACCAGTCTCTATCACTACACTGCTGTATCAACACAGTGCTGGTGATCTACCAGTCTCTATCACTCCACTGCTGTATCAATACAGTGCTGATGATCGACCAGTCTCTATCACTCCACTGCTGTATCAATACAGTGCTGGTGATCTACCAGTCTCTATCACTCCACTGTTGTATCAACCCAGTGCTGGTGATCTACCAGTCTCTATCACTCCACTGCTGTATCAACACAGTGCTGGTGATCTACCAGTCTCTATCACTCCACTGCTGTATCAACACAGTGCTGGTGATCTACCAGTCTCTATCACTCCACTGCTGTATCAACACAGTGCTGGTGATCTACCAGTCTCTATCACTCCACTGCTGTATCAACACAGTGCTGGTGATCTACCAGTCTCTATCACTCCACTGCTGTATCAACACAGTGCTGGTGATACACCAGTCTCTATCACTCCACTGCTGTATCAACACAGTGCTGGTGATCTACCAGTCTCTATCACTCAACTGCTGTATCAATAGAGTGCTGGTGATCTATCAGTCTCTATCACTCCACTGCTGTATCAACACAGTGCTGGTGCTCTACCAGTCTCTATCACTCCACTGCTGTATCAATAGAGTGCTGGTGATCTACCAGTCTCTATCACACCACTGCTGTATCAACACAGTGCTGATGATCTACCAGTCACTATCACTCCACTGCTGTATCAACACAGTGATGTTGATCTATCAGTCTCTATCACTCCACTGCTGTATCAACACAGTGCTGGTGATCTACCAGTCTCTATCACTCCACTGCTGTATCAACACAGTGCTGGTGATCTACAAGTCTCTATCACTCCACTGCTGTATCAATACAGTGCTGGTGATCTACCAGTCTCTATCACTCCACTGCTGTATCAATACAGTGCTGGTGATCTACCAGTCTCTATCACTCCACTGCTGTATCAATACAGTGCTGGTGATCTACCAGTCTCTATCACTCCACTGCTGTATCAACACAGTGCTGGTGATCTACCAGTCTCTATCACTACACTGTTGTATCAACACAGTGCTGGTGCTCTACCAGTCTCTATCACACCACTGCTGTATCAACACAGTGCTGGTGATCTACCAGTCTCTATCACTCCACTGCTGAATCAACACACTGCTGGTGATCTACCAGTCTCTATCACTACACTGTTGTATCAACACAGTGCTGGTGATCTACCAGTCTCTATCACTACACTGTTGTATCAACACAGTGCTGATGATCTACCAGTCTCTATCACTACACTGCTGTATCAACACAGTGCTGGTGATCTACCAGTCTCTATCACTACACTGCTGTATCAACACAGTGCTGGTGATCTACCAGTCTCTATCACTACACTGTTGTATCAACACAGTGCTGATGATCTACCAGTCTCTATCACTACACTGCTGTATCAACACAGTGCTGGTGATCTACCAGTCTCTATCACTCCACTGCTGTATCAACACACTGCTGGTGATCTACCAGTCTCTATCACTACACTGTTGTATCAACACAGTGATGGTGATCTACCAGTCTCTATCACTCCACTGCTGTATCAATACATTGCCGGTGATCTACCAGTCTCTATCACTCCACTATTGTATCAACACAGTGCTGGTGATCTACCAGTCTCTATCACTCCACCGCTGTATCAATACAGTGCTGGTGATCTACCAGTTTCTATCACTCCACTATTGTATCAACACAGTGCTGGTGATCTACCAGTCTCTATCACTCCACTATTGTATCAACACATTGCTGGTGATCTACCAGTCTCTATCACTCCACCGCTGTATCAATACAGTGCTGGTGATCTACCAGTCACTATCACTCCACTGCTGTATCAACACAGTGCTGGTGATCTACCAGTTTCTATCACTCCATCGCTGTATAAACACAGTGCTGGTGATCTACCAGTCTCTATCACTCCACTGCTGTATCAACACAGTGCTGGTGATCTATCAGTCTCTATCACTCCACTGCTGTATCAACACAGTGCTGGTGATCTATCAGTCTCTATCACTCCACTGCTGTATCAACACATTGCTGGTGATCTACCAGTCTCTATCACTTCATTGCTGTATCAATACAGTGCTGCTGATCTACCAGTCTCTATCACTCCACTGCTGTATCAACACAGTGCTGGTGATCTACCAGTCTCTATCACTCCACTATTGTATCAACACATTGCTGGTGACCTACCAGTCTCTATCACTCCACTGCTGTATCAATACAGTGCTGGTGATCTACCAGTCTCTATCACTCCACTATTGTATCAACACAGTGCTGGTGATCTACCAGTCTCTATCACTCCACTGTTGTATCAACACAGTGCTGGTGATCTACCAGTCTCTATCACTCCACTGTTGTATCAATACAGTGCTGGTGATCTACCAGTCTCTATCACTCCACTGTTGTATCAACACAGTGCTGGTGATCTACCAGTCTCTATCACTCCACTGTTGTATCAATACAGTGCTGGTGATCTACCAGTCTCCATCACTCCACTGTTGTATCAACACAGTGCTGGTGATCTACCAGTCTCTATCACTCCACTGCTGTATCAATACAGTGCTGGTGATCTACCAGTCTCTATCACTCCTGAAAGAGGACATCATCGCATTTTTGGAGTTGATGGGGAAATCTGACGAATTCCCTGAGCTAAGCGACAAGAACTGTCTTAGTGACTTTTCGTTTGCTGTGGACATATTTTCACACATGAATGAGCTGAATGTGAAACTGCAGGGGAAAGATCAGTTTGTTCACGACATGTACAAACATGTGAAAGCCTTCAAATCCAAGCTCACTTTGTTCTCCGGACAAATTGCGAACAAATCTTTCGCTCATTTCCCCACACTTGCTATGCAGGAAGAGGCATCGCGAAACGCAAAAAAATACAGCAAATCGCTTGAGGACCTCCACGGAGAATTCTACCGTAGGTTCTTTGATTTCGAAAACATTGAACAGTCACTTCAGCTGGTGTCCTGTCCCCTGTCACAAGACCCTGAAACAGCATCACAGGAGATGCAGTTGGAACTGATAGATCTTCAGTCTGACAACGTCCTAAAGGAGAAGTTCAACTCTGTTAAACTGAATGACTTTTATGCTTCACTTAACAGAGCCACGTTTCCAAACCTCCGGAGGACTGCACAGAAGATACTGACTTTGTTTGGCTCGACTTATGTGTGTGAGCAGACATTCAGCGTCATGAACGCCAACAAAGCCCGTCACAGATCAAAGTTAACGGATCAGCACCTCAGATCTATCCTGAGAATTGCCACAACCAAAATAACTCCAGACTTGGATGCACTGGCAAAAATGGGAGATCAACAACACTGTTCCCACTGAAACTGAAAGTAGTGATCTGTTGCTGCAGCGAGGTTGGAGCCAAATCTCCATCACACAGCCTGCGTGGCTGCTCTAACCTGTTAATGTAGATAATAAAGACGTTCAAGTGAGGTAATTGGTTTGGGCGCAGGCCTCAGATGTTATCATGATGTTTCATCAGTCACGTTACGACATGTTTTTGTATTGTTCATGTTCGTGCAATTTGTTAAATTTCCCTGCAAATAAATGCTTTGCTACCTGTTAAAGGCTAAATCCTTCCATGTAATGCTTTTTACATGTCATTTATATTAGTTCACACAAACACTCCATCCATCTGTTCCTGGCCCGACCCCTCTGTCAAATTTTAGAACCCTTTGTGGCCCGCGAGTGAAAAAGTTTGCCCACCCCTGGTGTAGTGTATAGTAGTGTATAGTGTAGTGTATAGTGTAGTGTATAGTAGTGTAGTGTATAGTGTTGTATCTATGCTCTGTTTTCCGTTATTAATATTAAGAATAATTATATCTTTTTTTTATTAAACAATGAAAACAACTCACTTCTCCTCGCAAGCACACCAGGAATCTATGAACATGGAGGGCAATTAAAACGATAAGAATTCGGTCACAGAGAGGTCATAGACATCCAGATAGACAAAAAGATCGATGGACTAACCTCCCAAGACATCTTGAGATGCACGGAGGGGGTGCAGAGTAGAGAAAAACAACTTTTGCAACTCGCGTTTTCCTTAAACGTTTTCCGTACCGAAAAGTAGAAACTTAACAAAAAAAATTAACCAACAAACAATAGGGGCTTTTTATTAGTAATTCCCTTGTATTACTCGTATTCACCGTATATATAAATATTATTTTGTATTGTATGTTTCTATCTACCTGACCAAAAAAAAAATAATAATTACGAATTCCAACAGTTAAGGAAGCGTAAGTGGAAACTTAGTTGCACTTAACCTCAGGACATTAAAATATAACTCAGAATAAACACCAATCTCTGGAGAACTAAAATTGGCGAAACCCTCTAAATAATGATGTAACGAGGATCATTACGAATATTCATTAAACATAGACGAATGATTACCACGATACTAAGACCGAAGGAACCCATAAGAAATATCAAGAATAAACGTAACACACAAGACCACATAAGGTATTGCATACATCTCCTCGACCACCTTTGTCTTCCAGCGGGGTCTGGCCTCTGAATGACCCACCCAGGGTAAGCAAGGAGGAAACAAAAAGGTCACAAAGGGGGGAGTTAGTGCTAACATTCCGAGAACATCTGTTTTTTTCTGTTTGTTTTCTCTCGCAAGAGACGCGGAGAGAGGAGAGGGTGTTCACGTTTTGAGTTAAGCACAAGCGCACATAGCGAATAAGCAGTCTGGTTCGAGTCGTGCTCAGTCTCGCAACTCGGCTTGCGACGCGGCGTTGCGACGGGGCTCGCAAGAGAGCTGGGGCAGATCGTGCCTCGAGGAGAGATGGGACGACGAGACATCGTTAAGGTGACAGCCTGAGAGCAGTCTGGTTCGAGTCGCGCTCAGTCTCGCAACTCGGCTTGCGACGCGGCGTTGCGACGGGGCTCGCAAGAGAGCTGGGGCAGATCATGCCTCGAGGAGAGATGGGACGACGAGACATCGTTAAGGTGACAGCCTGAGAGCAGTCTGGTTCGAGTCGCGCTCAGTCTTGCAACTCGGCTTGCGACGCGGCATTGCGACGGGGCTCGCAAGAGAGCTGGGGCAGATCATGCCTCGAGGAGAGATGGGACGACGAGACATCGTTAAGGTGACAGCCTGAGAGCAGTCTGGTTCGAGTCGCGCTCAGTCTTGCAACTCGGCTTGCGACGCAGCATTGCGACGGGGCTCGCAAGAGAGCTGGGGCAGATCGTGCCTCGAGGAGAGATGGAACGAGGAGGGGTCGTTCGAGTCGCAGAAGTCTGAGTTCAACCTGGGTCGAGGCTGGGTTTCAGCCGTGCTCCGGCTGGTGGAGCATCGTGAGGGAGCAAACACCGATGCCGATAGCAGGTGTCGCTTCTCGCAGAACGAAGTTAAGTGCGAGTGAAGCTGGCAGCTGCACGAACAAAGGAAGCACGGAGAAGAGAGAGTGACGAGTGACGACAAGCAATCAACCTGTAAAAGGGCGGAAATCGCCGAGCGTCGACCAAGCGAGCAAAGCAAAGAGAGCGAAGCAGTGGAGAAAGCCTGATCAAACGGCTGTGAGGAAGAGGACAGCGCCAATGCATGCGCCGTGTGTTTGACACACACCGACCAACAACCAGTGAGAACAGACCAGACGTCCAGAGCGACGGCGAGCGTCGTGCAAACTCAATCGAGCAGTGGAGAAGCCGGAGGCTGCCACCAAGAGAGAGAAAGCGCCATCGAATGCGCAGTGTGTTTGATACTCAGACCGACCAACACTCAGTGAGCACAGCCGCGTCGTCCAGAGCCACAAGCCAACACAGCCTGAAGCAAGGGCGAGTGTCCGTGTGAAGTTGGCAGCGATCAAGGAGAGAGCGACAGCAGCAGCACGACCCGGGCGTCACCGAGCGTCGTGCCGACTCGTGGAGGAGCTGCGCGCTATCCGACGACGGAATCATCGCACACCACGACAGCGAGCGTCGTGCAAACTCAATCGAGCAGTGGAGAGAGGAAGGCAGCACGGCTCGGTGAGGCCACGCCCAACCCAGAGAGGAACTTCGCTGGCGGCGGGTTGTATCCTCCCCCACCACACAAGCTAACGACACAACTCCCGGCTCTAAGAAATTTAATTAATACTAGCTGTACTACCCGGCTTCGCCCGGGACTTGTATCCACCACGCCCGGCCGCCTTTGTCTCCCCAGTGGCGATGTTAATACGCCACACCAGTTACTCGTTTTGCGGCTGAGTCCCTCCCTCACCACTCTCCCTCCCTTACCACTCTCCCTCCCTCAGCACTCTCCCTCCCTCACGACTCTCCCTCCCTCACCACTCACGCACGGCCGCCTTTGTCTCCCCAGTGGCGATGTTAATACGCCACACCAGTTACTCGTTTGAGGCTGAGTCGACCTAGGGGAGGTTCAAATAATCGTCACCGGTGGTGGCCGTGAGCGGGAATGGAACTCGGTTCGCCGGGTTTGTAGCGCAGCGTAGCGTTAAGCACTACACCCACCGCTCCTCACACACCACACACGCACAGACACACACACAGACACACGCAGACACACACAGACAGACACAGACAGACACACACACACACAGACACACAGACAGCACGCTAAGCACTACACTACCGCTCCCCACACACCACACACGCACACACACAGACACACACACAGACACATGCAGACAGACACAGACAGACACACACACACACAGACACAGACAGCACGCTAAGCACTACACTACCGTTCCCCCTACACAACACACGCGCGCGCGTCCATAGGTACACATACACGCGCTTGCTGCAGACACACACGACTTTCAGGGTGCGTAAGGCAGTAAACGACTGAAATAATAAAGCGGCAATGCTGTGCGAGGAACGCCTTAGACCAGCAACACATTTGTGTAATGCGAGCGTAAACACACAAACACATACAAACACATACAAAGATAAAAAAAGACAAAGATCCCCCGTATAGCCTGAACAGACTGTAGGGGCAAGTGCTGTTAGCGAGCACCTATGAAGGCCGGAACGGTACACGAGGGGGTGGGTGGCCAGCACCACGCCCGACCGCCTTTGTCTCCCTAGTGGCGATGTTTACACACCGCACCAGGTACTCATTTAAGGCTGAGTCGACCTAGGGGAGGCCCAGGACCGGTTCAGATAATCGTCACTGGCGGTGTTGGCCGTGAGCGGGAATCGAACCCGGGTCGCCAGGTTCATAGCGCAGCGCGCTAACCGCTGCACTACCGCTCCCCACAAACACATACACACACATACATACACACACATACACACAAACACATACACACAGACATACACATACACACAAACACACACATACATGCACACAAACACATACACAATACACACACACATACATGCAGACACAGACAGACACATAACACACATACATACACACACATACACACACATACATAGACACACACATACATACACACACACATACATACACACAAACACATGCACACACGTACATACACACATACATAGAGACACGCAGACATACACATAAAGACATTAAAAAAACCCACATACATACACACACATACACAAAAACACATACATACACATACATACACACATACATAGAGACACACAGACATACACATAAACACAAACACACATACACATGACCCGGCTTCGCCCGGGACTTGGATCCACGATGCCCCGCCGCCTTTGTCTCCCCAGTGACGATGTTCACACACGACAGCAGTTACGCTTTTGAGGCTGAGTGGACCTAGGGGAGGGCCAGGTCCGTTTCAAATAATCGTCAGCGGTGGTGGGCGTGAGTTGGAATCGAACTGGGGTTGCTCAAGCAGCTTAATGACTGTTTGTACAAAGAACATATAAAGAATCGATTATAATAACCAGGCAAGAGTCCACATTATAGACTGCCAGTACACGCACTCAGCTTCATAAGCAGGCTAGAGTGTACATGATAGAGTGGCAGTACGCTCACCGAGCTTAATAAGCAGGCTACAGTGTACATGATAGACTGGCAGTACGCTCACCCAGCTTAATGAGTATTTGTACAGTGAACATTAAAGTAATCGATTGTTGGCGCGTTGGGTTTAAAAGTAATATTAATAGCACACATTGTGGTGGGGGTGTAGTGAAGAGTAGGAAAAACTTTGATGAATTTACCTCAGAGTGGCGTGGTGGGTGTCGAGGCCTAGTAGCGTGCAAAGCCTGCGGCCTCGCCTAAAATTGTCGGCTTGGAAAAGGCAGGGTACGGGTGGCGTTCCTTCCCCCCCCCCCCCCCCCCCCCTAGCGCTCCAACAATACTGTGTAATGGCTATTATTTAATTAAATACGGAGCTTATGAAAGTGGCGAAGGCGTGGCTAGCCGTTGGCAGGGGCAACCGCCGTCCAATGAAACTGCAGCCCTTGGCGAAGGCGTGGCTAGCCGTTGCCAGGTCCAATGAAAGCGGCGAAGGCGTGGCTAGCCGTTGCCAGGGGCAACCGCCGTCCAATGAAAGTGCGTATGGGCCAAAGTCCACACACACACACACAGACAGACAGACATGAACGATTTTATATATATAGATTACGAGGGGACAACGCACACACAACACACACACGAATAAGATTTTCAAAAAGTTATCCTTGCGTTTCAAAAAGGGTTGCCATTTCAAGGTGGTGCGTTCAATATCAACTGATCGTGCAAAGCAGTTGCTGCCGTCGAGTTACATGAATAAGGAATGTTTGAGTCATTCATTTTCGTTAATTGCGTAATCTTGCCCATGAATTTATTGACGTATACTTGCTTTTGCATACTAGAGTGTCATGTGTTTGTTTAGAATTAAAATTGCTTAACACCAAGTCTCGAGTGCTTCTTTCCAAGTCCATGCAAAACTGTCTTATTCCCAAGAACTGTAGCCTGTGATGAGATATGAAACTGGAGACCTAAAATAACATAACACACACTAAGATAATCGGTAAATGTTTAATCAATGATAATCGTTTTATCCTGATTGATATAACTCTGGATAAACGAAACTAAACTTAATTATCATAACTGTTCACATTAACATAATCCCAAGCATCCGCATAAATTACTACGATTATCTCCGTGATTATCATAATTTATGCATATAATTGCACTCATCATACTTTATGCATATTTATACACACATTAACATAATTAATGCGATTTGCACATTTTTTGGAAAATTAATAATTTTTATTATTTTTATCAAAATTTCATAACCGAACACATACAACAATAGAGCAGTGTATAGTGTAGTGTGTAGTATAGTGTATAGTGTAGTGTATAGTAGTTTATAGTGTAGTGTATAGTGTAGTATATAGTGTAGTGTATAGTGTAGTGTATAGTGTAGTGTATAGTAGTGTATAGTGTAGTGTATAGTAGTGTATAGTGTAGTGTGTAGTGTATATAGTAGTGTATAGTGTAGTGTATAGTGTAGTGTACAGTAGTGTATAGTGTAGTGTATAGTAGTGTATAATAGTGTATAGTGTAGTGTATAGTGTAGTGTATAGTGTAGTGTATAGTAGTCTATAGTAGTGTATTGTGTATTGTATAGTGTAGAGTATAGTAGTGTAGTGTATTGTGTCACAGGGTACAAATACGTGGCTAAAGAAAATACACCTGCATAGGGAAAGCGGGTGATTGAAATTTTGAAACACCTGCAGCCAACAAAGTGTCAATCACCACCAGGGACTAGAGGGTGAATGGAGGAAGACCCCAGGGCTCTCCGCTCTTGAACTCCAGCCAGCAGGGAACGAGAGCGGTACCCAGAAACCGGCCACGTTTCCAGCTTGGACACCCGGTGGGGAGCAGGGAAGGGGCAATGGAGCACAAGGAGGCTGCCTCTGACACCTCCCTATGGTAGAAAGGAGCCAGGAGGCGCCGGATCGCTTCCTCTACTCCGACGACGACGGTGTCAGGCCGGCGGTAGGAGCTCGAGTGGCCTGCTGAGGTGCCATCTGTTGTGGAAGTGTAATAAACCTCTTTGAGACGACTTCTGGAATCCGTCTTTTATTCACTTCAGGTTACAGTTACTTCACGCTGCTGATAGGCAGCGTGAGAGGGACAGATAGAGAGAGGCGCACTGCCACGTGGCAACTCGGAGCCCCGCTCCCGCGTGGCCCCCTTCCTCCGTTCTGTTCCCGTTCTGACCACGTGTCGTTTCTCTCTACCCCTATTTAATACCCGGGTCACGTGGTACGCTTCCGCCAATCCTCGTTAGCCTGCATCGAATCTTCCAGGCTCCCTCGTCAGCTCCCGGGACCGCGCCCCTGACTCATCTCCCCATTGGCTGAGGCCAAAGCCAGCAGAACCAATCTGCATAGCTGTCACCCTTCCATCACGTCAGGGCCATGCCCCCAGGCTTCCCCCCATTGGCTGTAAACCAGGACCGGCAGATCCAATCACCATGACAAGTTGTGATACGTCAGTGAGCCAGATATATTCTCATATTACAGAAGTACTGAAGGCGATCCAGAGTCTGAGACCAGGAAAGGCACCGGGCAGAGATGATCTCCCAACCGAAATGCTGATGGAGGGTGGCGTTTGTGCACAGACTGCCCTACATGACATAACAATAGTCTGGAACACTGGACGGGTTCCGCAGGATTGGAAGGATACCCTGGTGGTCCCCCTCTTTAAGAAGGGGGACCGCACAGACTGTAACAACTACAGGGGCATCTCACTACTTAGTGTGCCGGGAAAGGTCCTGGCAAGGATTATTCAAAATCGCCTTGCTAGGCACGCGGCTTTCTAGGCAGGAGAGGTTTGTGGAGCCCCAATGCCGTGTCAGGAAAGGGCGGTCCTGCACATGCCATATTTTCTGTCCGTCTGCTACAGCAGAGGTGTAGGGAATTCCAACAAGACCTACAACTATGCTTTATTGACCTGGTCAAGGCCTATGATACCATCAGTAGGCCTGGGCTCTGGGTTGTTCTTTGTGCTTTTGGAGTATCTGACCCTCTGCTCATGATCATTAAGGACCTTCCTGATGGTGAGCGGGCCCGGGAAAACTACGTGGCCAGGAGTCAGAGCCATTTCCTGTACACCTTGGGATGCGACAGGGATGTCCTCTTGCTCCCACATTATTTAACATTTATTTTGACCACGTAGTTCGTGAAGCCTTCAATAGCTGTACCGGAGGAATTTCCATCTGGTCCAGATATAATGGGAGGCTGATCGATGCCCGGGTGCAGTCAAGGGATGACTCCCTATTACTCAACCATGTTACGTATGCCGATGATCTGGTGAATGCTGCTCACTCAGAGGAGGAGTTGGATACGCTGCTGCTGAACCTGGAACATTCCACCGGGAGTTGGGGCCTTACCATCAGCCCCACCAAAACTAAGCACCTGCCTGGGCATTTTGTACCATCGGACACTCCACCCCCACAACTCTCAATTGGTTATGGGGCAGTTGTGGAGAGAGTGTAGAGTTTCCTATACCTGGGCAGTGTGCTCATGACCGGCTCCGGTTTAACAGCAGAGGTCTCACTCCGAATCAGTCAAGCGGCATTATCTTTTCATTGGTTGCGTAACGCTGTGTGGGAGCTAAGTTCAGTTCAGTTCATGTATTAGGTATAGCCCTGTGAGCCATTCGGCTCTTGAATCGGGTGCAACCGCAACAAACAAAAACATGAACATGAAACATCTTAAAGAGACTACGTGCAATAGAAAAATCCAGGAAAAAACAGCAAAGTCTTCCAGATAAGGCACCGCATATCAATGCTGTGTGCAAAAATCCCAGTGGGATGCAAGTCAAACAATAACAACCATAAGATAATTTATATTATCAGTCTAACTCTATACTACAACAAACAAATATGGCTAAACCAGAACCTTTTCGAAATCACCAAAATAAAGCTACAAAAACAATGTAACAGTGATCATAGGAACTGTGATTCCAATTTAACAATAAACGATACACATAACATGTACGAGCAAACTTTGCAACCATAGCTGGCTGCATGAGTCACTGCATAACAGCAGGAGTATCGGTAGGAATATCAAAAATGTTCAATGTACCTTTAAAGATTAGCACACTATAATCAAAACACAAGATCTTACTTTGCAGCGGTCATCCAGAGCGATACATTTGATTTCAGGCCACTGAATAGCAGTGGCAGCTAGGGTTGTACAACTCCTCTAGATCAGTTTTGAGTGAATATCTTATAGGTTGTGATTCAAGTTGCAGTTTATTGGAAATAACATTCCAGACCCTGGGGGCTTTAATAGCAAAGGCCCTTGCTCCAGTATTTTTCGGCAATAGGGAATGTGCAGCTGGTAAATGAGCGAACACTTTAGGTCAAATTTGTTCTTTAAAACAGAGAAGAGATCCAGTAGGTAGTCTGCGTATTTTTTGTCGTCATACGCATCATGAGATGCGGCATCTTTTCATAGACAAGCAGTACATTACACACCATTGGGTGGCAAAAACGTCGTCTTCCTCATGCTCACATTTCCCTCATGATGCATATTACGACCAACGAAGGTGGCGTCTCTCGCTCCGCACGAAGCTTCAGGTCTTCTCGGCCACAATCATTCCCTTCCTTCTCTACGCTTGCGAAACGTGGACCCCCCTAATGGCGCATCTTCGCCGGTTGGAAACATTTAGGCTGGCCTGCCTACGATTCATCCTGGGTTTAACCAGGCTGGATTGTGTGAGGAGCTCACAAATCCTTGAAAGATCTGGTCAAAGTCCCATCAGTGAGCTCCTCCGGCAGGCAAGGCTGCGTTGGCTGGGCCATGTAGACCGCCTGCCCAGCCACCGCATGCCTAAACAGCTTTTGTTCGGCCGGATCGAGGGGGCTAAACGGGCGTGGCACGGGCTAGAGAAGAGATGGAGTGATGTGGTACAGGAGGACGTGGAGCTGAGTGGACTTGCCGATGACTGGTACCAGCGGTGTCAAGATCGGCCTCTGTGGAGGAGGCTCGTGAAGGACGCTACTGGGCAGTTGGAGGCAGTCACCCTCCAACAACAACGGAGGGCAGAGGAGCGACGCTCACAACAACAAGCGGAGCGCCGCGTGGCTAAAGCACAGCAAGTTGGCACAGTAGGGGGCACAGGTGGTGCATCAGCCAGTCGTCTCAGTCAGTCGACCCGTGGCATCTGGGTCTGCGCCGTGACCTGCCAGCGAGCGTTCGACACTTCACGTGGCCTCAAGGTGCACACGGCCTGGCACAAACGTCGTGCTGACGTCACCGCCACTTAGTGGCGAATGGCGGTTGTTGTTGTTGATAGTGATGATGATGGGGTGATGATGATGTTGGTGATGGTGACGATGGTGCTGATGGTGAATCGCAGGGATGAGGAGGCGTGGTGAGGTGAGCTCGCACTGCAGGCCAAGGAGCGGACACACGAACCTGCGATTTGTTCTGCACCGGCGACATCTCTCATGTCCGCCAACCTGAACCTCACCCTCCCCCCTCACCCTACCCCTCCATGCTCACCTCTCCCTTCCCTCAATTTTCACCTCACCCTCCCCTCACCCTCACCTAATCTCACCCTCCGTTCCACCTTCCCCTCACCCTCACTTCGCCCTCTCCTCACCATCCCGCTTCTCCACCGTTTATTGGGTTACATGTTGTTTATGTCATTTATTGTGAAAATTCCGTCAGTTCCTATGATCACTGTTTCATTGCTTTCATGGCTTTATTTTGGTGATTTCGAAAAGTATATTGGGTTAGCCACGTTTGTTTGTTGTAGTACAGAGTTAGACTGACGGCCTTAATCTAAGTTGTCTTGTGGTTGTTGTTGGTTGTTTGACTTGCATCCCACTGGGATTTTTACACACAGCGTTGGTGTACGGTGATTTTTTTCTGCAATATTTTGTTGTCTTTTCTCAGATTTCTGTTTGCACTCAGTCACATATTCACTTTAAGATGTTTTGGTTAATTTTTTTCTTTTTTTTTGTTGCGGTTGCACCCGATTCAAGAGCCGAATGGCTCACAGGGCTACACCTAATACATGAACTTGAACCTAACCTCACCCTCCGTTCCACCTTCCCCTCACCCTCACTTCACCCTCTCCTCACCATCCCCATCTCCACCATTTATTGGATTTCTATCTCTCATCATCCTCAGGATGCACGACTCAGATCCACGATCTTCAATGATTCATTAAAATTATCCACCCACATCGCAGGGTAGAGAGGCTGCAAGAATCTCTGCCGAACCTCGTGGATCACCTCCATGGAGTCGGCGCGGTAAAACGCCAGGAGCCCCCCCTCCCAGTGCAGGTGAAGCCCGATTCTGCGGGGGGAGGGGGCCCCCCTCACCGACAGTGCAGTCTCCACTCCACCATGAACCACTGAGAAGCTGTCGCCACGTTTCTCTAAACACCAGGACGCGTCGCTCCCTCCCAGCAGCTGTGCAGCACCACCCCCTTTCCGTGGGATTGTCCCGTATGCGACTCCAACACACCACCGCCGCACGCCCCCCACGTCCACCTCCCAGTAGTGGTGGCCCGACGAGAAGCTCTCACAGCACAGGGCTTGTGCACAGCAATCAAACCGGTGTGGGTGATCGGGGCGACCCTGGGAGTCACGGGTCCGCGTCATCGTCCTGAGATCCGAGGAGATCTGCAGTTTGTTATGAGCTGAGTTTGTGTCCAGAGTCGGTGAGCGTCCGTCTGTGACAACAGCGATCGCAACATCACTACAGAACACCATCATCACCATCATCCACCATCACCACCATCAACATTACCATCACCAACCATCATCTTCACCATCAATAATAACATCACAAACATCACCATAATCAAGCATCCTCACCATCAATATCAATGACAACATAAACATCACCATCACCACCATCATTAACACTATGAACGTCAACAACACTATAAGCAACATCACAACCATCATCACCACAGCTAGCACCATCACAAACAATCACCACCACCATCACTACCATCACAACTACCCCCATCACCACCATCTTCATCACTATCACCAACATCGCCAACACGACCAGCATCATTATAACCATTACCACGTCCATCAAAACCATCATCACCACTATCAATACCATGACCACCATCACCAATATCACTACTACCATCAGGGCCATCAGCAAAACCATCACATATATTATCACCAATGTCACCATCATTACCATCACCACGACCATCACTGCCATCACCACGACCAACACTATCACCAAACCCATTACCATTCCCATGACTCACATTATCATTAACATCAGCATCATTACCACCATCCTTATAACGACCACTATCACCATCATTATGACCATTACTAGCATCAGGAACTAATTTGAGGTTGAAACAGTCTAGCAGAGACCCAGGACTGGATCAGATATCACCTGCCACTGATGTTATCCATGGCGGGTAATCAAACCCAGGTAACTGGGTTCGTAGTGCAGTGTGCTAACCACTATGCCACCGCTCCCCCAATGCAAAAATGCATACACATTCACAGGCACACACTCCATCTCAACATCTCTCATGGCTCTTCAGTTGGGTCCTGAAATGGGATTTGAACAAAGACTAAGATCCCCTGTGTAGCCTTCACAGACTATTGGGACAAGTGCTGTCCGTGAGCGTCTATGAAGGCCGACATGGCACACGAGGTGGGTGGCCAGCACCACGCCCGACCACCTGTCTCCCTAGTGGTGATGTTTATAAAACTCCAGGTAATTATTTGAGGCTAAGTCGACCTCGTGCACACACACGGGGATCATTTATTGTCAAGATGGCCCCATCACCCATGATTCACACTGAAGAACTCACACAGGAGTTTGACTGCAGTTGTCTCCAGGACTTTAAGCGAGGCAATGTCCTCTTGGCTGGGAGCTGAGGGTGGAGCTGCTGTAACCCTCCCTGTCCTGTGAAAGCAGAACAGACATGGCCACTGTGTCACATAGAGCATCGTTACTCACAGCTCCATCACAGACACTCTTCACTTGTGGGATCGTCACAGCTCCATCACACAGGCACTCATCAAACAAAGCGTCATCACTCATCTCACAATTACAGCATCACACATAATTACTATTACCACACACAGCATCATCACCACACAGCATCACCACACAGCATTACTATTACCACACATAGCATCATCACACACAGCGTCACCACACATAGCATCCCCACACACAGCATCACCACACACAGCATCCCCACACACAGCCAGTGTCTCACTGTCTGCGCCCCACACTCAGCCCCATGTTGTCATGTGTCGAGTCGTGAATGATAGTCGTCTTTTACCTGCGCGTCTCCTCCAGGTGCCCCTGTGGGAGAGAGAGAGATGCGTTACTGTGATTCTACCTCCAATCCCTTGTGATCAGTGAAGTTTCCACTGCAACACAGTTGAATATAAACCCCAGAGTCGTGGCTTATGACCCTATGATCACAATACTGACTTACGGGGAAAATGTTTCAGAGTGAGACCGCTTGATAGTCAACGATAAACTACTATTTTTATTCTTCCAGGTAAGGCCCACGGAGCTATGTAGCTCTTTTTCAGTAGCGACCTGGCCACAAATGATCGCTCAACGAAGTGGTTCATCTTGTGGAAATTTCTAGCAGCCCAATACTCTAAACGCACGTTTACAAATGTGGAGGGGAAAACTGAAGGATCCAGATAAAATCCATGTGACCATGGAGGGAGATATGCAAACTCCAAATGTATAGGGACATCAGGATTGGGATTAAATCCACAACCTCCGGCATACCAGGCGAGGTAGTTAACATCTCGCCACCCCCATGAGGACCAACACTCATTTGCAGGGCAAATATTTTAGAGTGAGACCGGTTGATATTGATCTGTGTTGAGAGTAACTTAGGAATTGTATTTTTTGGTGTTTCAAATGTGCATGGTGCAGGTCTTGTAAAAGTGATGTTCAAGACATAATGATATCAGTAATAAGTGTATGAGACGTATTTATTTTAGCATCCCTAATATAAACAATGAAGGTAGCACATCCCAGTGGAGGTACACAAAGTAAGAAAGCAGAGATCATATCGGGTCGTGAGCAGGCGCTGGTGGATTGTTGCATCGCGGCATCATGAAATGTGGCAATGGCCTGGGGAGGCCTTAATAAGTGTGTAGTGAGTCCAACTGAGTCGCAGACGTTCTTTAGAGGCAACACATTTATTGTAACATCAACACGTAACACAAAGGGGTAACTGCCCCTTCACCAGATACAGCCTAGGGTAGTGGCCACCCAGCTAACTACCCTATACGGAGGAGTTACAGCTAAGAAGGGTATGACCCTCACTCGGGTCCCGGCCACGTGTTGATGCCTGTAGAGCTTTCAGCTTATAGGACGTAGAGCTTCAGCTTGTAGAATGCAGCAACTCCAGTCCCTCTCAGGGACACGCCTTATATCCCTCCACGCGTTGGGGCTGCTCCGCCCTCGGCACCACCCACCTTCTGGAGCCTTCTAGCTCCCTCTCGATCCCTCTCGAGAACTCTCCCTGGACACGTGATCACCCCCTAGTTCCCCCACCTGGGGGGCTCTCTATGAACACTCCAGATCACGTGTCTGCGTGATCAACCAGAGTTACATGCTTCGGGGCAACCTTGCCCCTGGGCTGATACTCTCCTACTCCCCCCTGTGGGAGCCCGCATTACACGCTATGCGTGGTACCCACGGTATCCCATCACAGGCAAAGCCCCAATAGGGCTGGTACTACACCCGCCTATGGGTGTACGCGGTGGCAGTGCAACGCGTGCCGTGGCCCTCTCAGGCCGGCACGATACAGTGACATCCCATATGTCACTACAAGTGAATAGATCAGGGCTGATGATAATCATGGATACCGTGTACATTGTTGTTGCTGTTGTTGTAGGGTTCATTTAAAAAGTGCAATTCCAATAACATTTAGTTTATAATCAAAATTAAACAAACTTAATGGGAACCTGTGAAGAACGGGAGAGAGAATTCATGTAACTGAGAAAATATGAGCTGGCCTTCCAAATGGCAGCCACTGGAGCTGCGATATGAGTCCATGAGTGGAGCTGTGTTCTCAAGCCCAGTGGATGCGAGCTCTCATTCAGGAGCCTCCCTCTCCTGCTGCTGGTGAGAGGGCTCTGTGCCAATAGCGACACTGGAGACTCATCGCTCACCTGCAGGAATGTGAGCGAGTCCCTCTCCTTCGCTAGGGCCTGCAGGCGAGTGGCTGCTGCCTGGAGCTCGCTGATCTCGTGCTGGCAGTGAGCGATCTTCTTCTCGATCAGGGACAGCAGCTTGTGCCCTTTCTGCTCCGCTTGCTCTAAAGCCGCCTTCTCCTCCGCTTCCAACGCTGCTCTCGCGCGGGTGAATCTGACCGAGATTGAGGCCTTTTCATCTGTCATGGATCCCTGCAAAGAGAAATAAATGCCAGCTCTGGTCATTTATGAAATGACATTCAGGTCGGTTTGACTCGAGTGCAACTCTAAGGTGTCCAGGCAGTGATACGAGTCTGCAGCATTGAGGCCTCCTTCTTCCTCTGCCTCTGATCACGCCACTGTGCATTTTCACTACAACACGACTCGCCATAACTGGTGGGGGCTGTGAGGCAATGAAATCATCAAATACCATCATGAGTACATTTAGCGTCTGTGTCATTCCCATTGTGCAAGGATATCAGGACGATGCTTTGTTTACCTTCTGTAATTTGCCTTCAACAAGTAGAGCATTAATGATATGGGAAGTTAGGCCAATTCCTCTTTAAATGAATGTTTTGATTGTGAGAGAATGCCACATGTGTATGGATGAAGAGAGGGGATCATGAAACAACTTGCTATACTGCCACCTGGCCACCCTAAAGCCTGATTGGTTTCAGTAAGATGGTGTACAGTCTGTGTGTGATACACCTTATCTGGCCAAATATAGTTAACATTCGTTGAAGTGTTAAGTTGTATGGAGATATGGGAATGTGGAATTTCCACCACTGATTTAGTTTCTCAGTGGAGATGATAACCACCTCTTTGCGCGTCCTGATTATTGAGGCTCATTAACCGTTGTGTGTTTAGTCCCACAACGTGTTTAGAGCCAATGGAAGTCCACGTGAATGAATGGAGTTGTCCTCCATCACAAACCCTACTCAGGGTGGAGTCACGGGGTCACAGAGTCTGGCCCAGACACGGTACCTGCACGTCCCTGCGAGCGGCCTCCATCCGCCTCACGGACTCCTCCGCCTCCCTCCTCTTCTCCTCCACAGCCCGCGTCTCATCTCCCACTTGTTTCTGTGAGAGACGTCACCAGGGGAGACTCCACTCACTCTCTGAGCATCCCCTCTCATCCCGCTCCACGTAAACCCCTCCACAGTGACGTGGGCAGTAGCCCCGGTGCAGCAATGGAGGCTGGGGGAGCAAGCGCTGCAGGGAACTAACTTCACGAGGCACTCAAACGTGCGCAGGGCTTCCTAAATAGTGGGTAGGGCTGTCTGAGCAGTGAGTGGAGCGACCTGAGCAGTGGGTGGGGCTACCTGAGTAGTGGGTGGGGCTACCTGAGTAGTGGTTGGTGCTACAAATGAGGTGGGTGAGGCGACCTGCTTAATGGATTTGGCTACCTGAACAGTGGGCGGGACTACTGGAGTAGTGGGCGGGGTTATCTGAGTAGTGGGTGGACAGGGCACCGGAGTCATCAGATGTTATCTGTCTTGCCTGTTATACAGGAGGTCGTGGTTTCGAACCCGTGCCTGATGCCTGTATATATGCAGTTTGCATGTCGCTCTCTATGGTCGCATGGATTTTTCTCTGGGTCCTCCGTTTTTGTGTCCACGTTTAGGAAGGTGCGTTTAGAGTGTTTGGCTGCCATACATTTAGACTTGATAAGCCACTTCGTTGAGCTGTCATTTTTGGCCAGGTTGCCTCTGAAAAAGAGCTTCATAGCTCAGTGGGCTTCACTTGGAAAAATATAAAGTAGTTTTATTTTAGTTTTTCATGGTACAAGGAGGGTCTGCAATGTCGCTGAGTGTCCGAGAAATTCCGTAGAGAGCATCTTGATGAAAATATAAATACGGTCAGAAAATACTTGGTCTGTCAAAATCACGTGACATTTCTGGAACGCCACGTCCAGTGACCCGGTAGCTGTTGTAGGGTGCGGCACTAAACTGGGACAGACCGGCACGAGGCTACCAAGCGGTGAGCACTGCAGCTCACGCAGTTCCAGTCGTTGTACATTTCGTTTATATTTTAGTGAATGCTTCTCTCTACCACAGACGACATTTTGTATACAAACCACAGTCTATGCACTCACGTAATTTTGAGAAAACATTGTACACATGAAAGTTTTTCAGTTGTATCAAGTCATATTTGTAAATTATAACTTCACTCAGGAGACGATTCGGCTCACACACACAGACCGTCTCACCTCCCGTGTCTTGTGCTCATCCTCCAGCGTAGCCAGATCGTGACCCTTGTGGTCTCCTGCGATGATGCAGGTTGTGCAGACCAAGCTCTTGTCCTGTCGGCAGCAAAACTCCAGCTCCTTTCTGTGCGTCTTGCACTTGCGGTCTTCCAGATTCGTGCCTGGATCCACCAGAATGTGGTCCCTGAACTTCAGGTTTTCCTGATGAGGCTTTACGTGAGTCGCACAGTACGACATATCACACCTGAGGCAGGTCTTCGAGGCAGCAGTCGTGCCATCGTTGCAGAAGTCACACAAGACCACGGTGGCCAATTCATCTGCGGCACTGCGCTGCTCCACCAGGTTGGCGAGCGTGAAGTTCTTGTTCAGCTTGGGCCTCCGAGGGAAGGTCACTCGGCACTGCGGGCAGGAGAAGCACTCGGCCGCATCCCAGGCGCCCTCCACGCACTCGAGGCAGAACGAGTGACCGCAGCTGAGCGTGCAGGGGCAGCGGAAGGCGTCCAGGCAGATGGGGCAGGTCAACTCCCCTGGAGCTTCGCTACCACTGGGAGCCGCACTCGCCATGGCCCCGTGGCTTCACTCAGAGACAGGCGCTGGCTGTAGCTGAGGCAGTCTCTGGCTATAGCTGAGGCAGTCTCTGGCTGTAGCTCAGGCAGTCTCTGGCTGTAGCTCAGGCAGTCTCTGTCTGTAGCTCAGGCAGTCTCTGACTAACTCAGGCAGTCTCTGGCTGTAGCTCAGACAGTCTCTGACTAACTCAGGCAGTCTCTGGCTGTAGCTCAGGCAGTCTCTGACTAACTCAGTCAGTCTCTGTCTGTAGCTCAGGCAGTCTCTGGCTGTAGCTCAGGCAGTCTCTGTCTGTAGCTCAGACAGTCTCTGGCTGTAGCTCAGACAGTCTCTGGCTGTAGCTCAGGCAGTCTCTGGCTGTAGCTCAGACAGTCTCTGGCTGTAGCTCAGACAGTCTCTGGCTGTAGCTCAGACAGTCTCTGGCTGTAGCTCAGGCAGTCTCTGGCTGTAGCTCAGACAGTCTCTGGCTGTAGCTCAGACAGTCTCTGGCTGTAGCTCAGACAGTCTCTGGCTGTAGCTCAGACAGTCTCTGGCTGTAGCTCAGGCAGTCTCTGTCTGTAGCTCAGACAGTCTCTGGCTGTAGCTCAGACAGTCTCTGTCTGTAGCTCAGGCAGTCTCTGGCTGTAGCTCAGGCAGTCTCTGTCTGTAGCTCAGACAGTCTCTGGCTGTAGCTCAGACAGTCTCTGGATGTAGCTCAGGCAGTCTCTGTCTGTAGCTCAGACAGTCTCTGGCTGTAGCTCAGACAGTCTCTGGATGTAGCTCAGGCAGTCTCTGTCTGTAACTCAGGCAGTCTCTGTCTGTAGCTCAGGCAGTCTCTGGCTGTAGCTCAGACAGTCTCTGTCTGTAACTCAGGCAGTCTCTGTCTGTAGCTCAGACAGTCTCTGGCTGTAGCTCAGACAGTCTCTGTCTGTAGCTCAGACAGTCTCTGGCTGTAGCTCAGACAGTCTCTGTTTGTAGCTCAGGCAGTCTCTGTCTGTAGCTCAGACAGTCTCTGTCTGTAGCTCAGACAGTCTCTGTCTGTAGCTCAGGCAGTCTCTGTCTGTAGCTCAGGCAGTCTCTGGCTGTAGCTCAGGCAGTCTCTGTCTGTAACTCAGGCAGTCTCTGTCTGTAGCTCAGGCAGTCTCTGTCTGTAGCTCAGGCAGTCTCTGGCTGTAGCTCAGACAGTCTCTGGCTGTAGCTCAGGCAGTCTCTGTCTGTAGCTCAGGCAGTCTCTGACTAACTCAGTCAGTCTCTGGTTGTATCTCAGTCAGTCTCTCTCTGTATCTCAGGCAGTCTCTGTAGCTCAGGCAGTCGCTGTCTGTTTCTCAGGCTGTCGCTGGCTGCGTCTGAGACGCTAAACGAGGAACAAGCCACGTAAATGGGCAACAAGGAAGCAGGAAGTCTTTCAGTTTGAGTTGCGTATTACGAGGCGCGCCCTGGAATGTGTTGACGTGTGAGCGAGTACAGACGTCTCCGCTCCAGGGGTGGCTTAAAAAAGAAGACTCGGATCACCTCGTCTCAAATACTCATCCTCACCTCTACTCACCCTCACCTCTACTCACCCCATCGTAACTCACCTCACCTCAACTCACCTCATCTCACCTCAACTCACCTCACCTCAACTCACCTAAACTCACTTCAACTCACCTCATCTCAACTAAACTGGCAGGAGAACTTTGCTAATAAACTCGTTGCTCCCTGCCGCTCGACTCCACGAGATTGTTGTTGTTTCCAGAATCAGAATCAAAGGGTTTTATTCGCCATGAAAGTTCGCACAGACAAGGAATTACCTTTGGCAGGAAGGTGCATACATTCAACATATAGAAATCTTAAATCTTAAATAAGTGGTGTACAAGTCTAACTATACTAAAGGTACAACGTCTAACTAATACTAAGGGGATAAAGTATGTAAACATTTAGAATAAAATAAATTTTTAAATAGCTATACTATACAATAGAAAAATACAAATAGGGTAACATAGTGCAAATATGGCAAGGTGTCATTGTGCAGATAAAGTGTTAAAGTAAGTGTGAGCCCTTGGCCTTGTTGAAGAGGCCAGCAGTGGATGGGAAGAAACTGTTTTTGTGGCGTGAGGTTTTCGTCCTGATGGACCGCAGCCTTCTGCCGGAGGGGAGTAGCTGGAACAGAGAGTGTCCAGGGTGGGAGGAGTCGGCCACAATCTTCCTCGCTCGCCTCAGGGTCCTCGAGGTGTGAAGGTCCTCAAGGGTAGGCAGATTGCAGCCAATCACCTTCTCAGCAGTGCGGATGATACGCTGCAGTCTGCTCTTGTCATTGTCAGTGGCAGCAGCGTACCAGATGGTGATGGAGGAGGTGAGGATGGACTCAATGATGGCTGTATAGAAGCGCACCATCATTGTCTTTGGCAGGTTAAATTTCTTCAGCTGCCGTAGGAAGTACATCCTCTGTTGAGCTCTCTTGGTAAGGGAGCTGATGTTCAGTTCCCACTTGAGGTCCTTGGAAAGAATAGTGCCCAAGAAGTGGAAGGACTCCACATTGTTGACTGGGGAGTCGCACAGGGTGATGGGGGTGAGTGGGGATGTATTCTTCCTGAAGTCCACAACCATCTCCACTGTCTTAAGAGCATTAAGCTCTAAGTTGTTCTGGCTACACCAGGTCACCAGGTTGTCAGCTTCCCACCTATAGTCAGACTCATCCCCACCAGAGATGAGCCCAATGAGGGTAGTGTCGTCTGCAAACTTCAAGAGTTTGACGGACGGATGACTGGAGGTGCAGCTGTCGGTGTACAGGGAGAAGAGCAGAGGGGAAAGGACGCAGCCCTGAGGAGATCCGGTGCTGATGGACCGGGAGTCAGACTTGTGTTCCCAGCCTAATGCACTGCTTCCTGTCAGACAGGAAGTCTGTGATCCACCTGCAGGTGGAGTCGGGCACGTTCAGCTGGGAGAGATTGTCCTGAAGCAGGGCAGGGATGATGGTGTTGAAAGCAGAGCTGAAGTCCACAAACAGGATCCTGGCATAGGATGCTGGGGAGTCCAGGTGCTGTAGGGTGAAGTGGAGGGCCATGTTAACTGCGTCGTCCACAGACCTGTTGGCTCTGTAGGCAAACTGCAGGGGGTCCAGGAGAGGGTCTGTGATAGCTTTGAGATGTGCCAGCACCAGGCGCTCAAAAGACTTCATTACCACAGAGGTTAGGGCGATGGGTCTATAATCATTAAGTTGTTGGCCTTAGCTTTTTGGGCACAGGGATGATAGTGGAGGACTTGAGACAGGCTGGTACATGGCATGTCTCCAGTGAGGTGTTGAAGATGTTGAACACTGGAGACAGCTGGTCAGCGCAGTGCTTGAGGGTCGCTGGAGAGACAGAGTCTGGCCCAGCTGCTTTGCGGGGGTTCTGCCTCTTGAAAAGTCTGTTAACCTCTCCCTCCTGAACTGAGAGAGTCATCTCTGTAGTGGGAGGAGGGGGAGGGCTCTTGGGTGGGAAGGGGTAGTTCAGAACAGTCCAATTGTCTTTCAAATCTGCAGTAGAACTCGTTCAGGTCGTTGGCCAGGCGGGAGTTGTTAGTGGTGTGGGGGGCTCTGGGCTTGGTAGCGGCGTTCAAAATCCAGTAAATCCTTGTGGAAGCGCTTGCTTTGATCCTCCGAGTACACTCCCATGTTCTCCTTGAATTTATCAAGATGGGCATAAAGGATATGGGCTTTGAGGGACATCCTACAGCCCATTGTGCCGTAGTTCTTCAACAGCCTCAACCAGCTCCACATAGTTTTTGACCTTGTGTTTGCCCAGAAAGACAAAAAAATCAGTGCGACAAAGCTGTTCCAAGCCGCTTCCTCCTTGCTAGTGAGCTTCTTGGGGGATTCATTGCACTCCAGGATATTCTTTGTCTGTGATCCGATGAAGACACCGGCTTTGACCTTTGCCTCAGACAGCTTAGTGAAGAAGTCTTGAAGGTACTTGAAGGCTGCCGACTCTTTATCTCCAGCTCTGACAAATTGTTTCTTAAGGCCCAATTTGATGTGCAGCGTTGGCATCAGCACCTTCCGGGAGTCCACCAATGGCTCCCACTTGACGTTGTTCCTCCCCACAGAGAACTCGATCCGCTGTGGCCAGTCCCGCCTGTGGTAGTGCGCCTTGGTTGTCCCTGCTGTCCCAAAGGCAAATATAGCAGGGAAACTTGGTAAAACCTCCTTGGAGACCCATCAGAAATGCCATCATTTTGAAGTCTCCGATGACCTCCCAGCCGTACTCATCAGACTGCAAGTCGTCCAGCAAGGTATTGATGCTGTTGTAATCCTCTTTGAGGTGCACCGAGTGAGCCAGGGGAAGAGACGTGTACTTGTTACCATTAGGGAGCAGCACAGCTTTGAGGCTCCTGGATGAGCTGTCAATGAAGAGGCGCCACTCATTCTGGTTACAGGCGATTCTGATTGCCACGAACAGACTGGTCACATTGTGGCAGAAGAAGAGCCCATCTTGACGGGTGAAGAAGCTGCAAAAAGGTTGGTGATGCTTCCTCTGATCTGCGACTTGCACACTTTCATCCAACAAGTTCCACTGCTTGAGCCTAGACGTCAAAAGCTCGTCATTGGACTTGGTGAGACCAAGATCTCTTATCAAGTCGTTGAGGTCTTTTTGGTTGGGGTAGTATGGTTTCTCTCCTCAGCTCCACCTCTGAAATTCTCATCTGGATCTACGTCTTCCTTGCTCTCTGACTTGCTTCTCTCTTCTAAAGACGGCTGCTCTCTCTCTGGAGGAGTGGGTACGGGGAGCTCATGGCAGTGTGGTACCGGGGTGATGGATGAAGGAAGGTCCTGATACGTGATAGCAGGTGCATTATTGCCAGCCCGACGTTTGGAAGGGTCCACCATGCAAAAGTAGCAGTTGCTTGAGTGGTCACTGAGTTCCTGCCAAATTATTGGGATAGCGAACTTCATGGCTCTCTCTTCTCCTCTGTACCATCCTTCAAAAATAAATTTCACCCATGACTAATGTGTAAGAGAGTCTGACAACATTTTTCATGTTTATTTTTTTCAACATTGAAATTTGTAAAACATTTTCAAACTAAAAACTTAATTTAAAAAAATTGGAACAAATTTTATAATATAAAATTCTCAGCAATAATTGTACATCTTACCTTCCAGAGTTTTTTACATTGCTTGAAGGTGAAATGAGGTGCCCAGGGTTTGTCTTGATCCCCGACAGGCATGCCAAAATATGCCTTGTAGGTCTCACACATTTTAGCAGATCCTTCCAGAGTACTTTTCGCTCGTCTTGATAAATTGGCCGCAGACATAGCAAAATGTGTCTGCCGGATGCTTGCAGCCTCTTGATGCCATCTCAGAAAAATGCAGATATGTATCCACTTAGGCAGCTGGAACTAAACTGAACTGGTGGGCTTAAGGCCCCTGTATTTATACTACTATTTATATTACTGGAAAGTTATATAATGTTCTAGAAGTTACTCCTAATTTACTAAGCACTGCATATCTTGAAAATAGGTAAATTCCAAAATATCACTGTCCTGGTCACAAAAGAAAAGGTTGTGGGGAATAGCCAATTCTGTACTTTTGAGGCATAAGCAATGAGTGTAATTCAGGCGTGTTAAGAAAAAGGCACGAACGAATGATGACAGGTCTGGGGCAAAGAGGAGCGGGCACAACCCTCCGAGTGTTTGTAGGTGGTAGATATCTGCTCTGAACGTAGCTATGAGTTGTGAGCGCACGGTCAAGCTCTGATCGCTGCAGTCAATTTTGCTTTGTTCAAACAGCGACTTCAGACAAGCATTCTCAAATAACAGAGATAGCGGCATCTTGATCTGACGGACATTGAAAACTAATTTCTTTTAAACTGATTTTTGTGTTTGGTTTGTTGTCCTCACCCCGCACCTCTGATTAGCACGGTTGGCTATGTACGGTGCGAAAGAAGTTCAACATACATACATACATAGAATCTGAATCAGCATCTTTATTTAAACTGGAGGATTCTAATGAGTGATGAAGCTCTTTTTCGAGATGTGCAGTACGGGCAGGACAGAAAGTTACAATAACAAACAGTACAAACAACCGATAGGGGTGTAAAATATAGCAAAGGTGTGCAAATCACTGAAACTAGATAAAGACTAATTTTAAAAAGTATTTAACTACAAATTGCAACCGATTTTTCAACACTAAATGCTAGCGTGGGCAAGGCAGTAACACAACAACAGTCCCACATCACACCAAGACAACGTTCAAATCACATTGGCAAATGAGGCTATGTACAGCATGAATCCTCTGCTTCAGTACATTTATTTAATGAAGATTTATGATGTTAAGGGAGGAAACAAGGTTGTTCCAAAACTTTGGTGCTGCAACAGCAAAGGCCTTGTCACCCATTCCAATTCTCGTTGTTGGGATAGTTCACAGGAAATTAGATGTGCGTCTTTGGTTTGTCAGTGGGGTTTATGATTTAGCTAATTAAAGCACAGATTTGCCAATAAGGGTTTTTATGGATGTACAGGGCCCAATGTAGATTTCGTTTTGCATCAAGTGATGTGAGATTGGATTTTAAGTCGAGGTCACATTAGTGGGTGCTACATGGTACATACAATAGAAATCGAAGATCAGAATGATACATGGGGTTTAGTCTGTTAAGTGTTAGATTAGTAGCTGATGTACAGGCAGCGTCACCATAGCCACCGTATCCTGTCATTTAACAATTTGTGGACGAGATGTTACCACGATGTACCTTTTTGATAATGGTCTGAGATTTCGATTTAAAGCTTTCGTGACTGCAGGGATTCATCTTCTTGGTTCTTTCGGTAAAGTCACGTAGAAAGGAAGTAATAAAATAATAAAAATAAAACATAATAAAATAAAATAATATTTTATTATGTTTTATTTTTATTATTTTATTACTTCCCTTCTACGTGACTTTACCGAAAGAACCAAGAAAATGGTCTGAGATTTATCTCTGAAATCATTTTATCGTACTGTCTGACAATTCTAGCTGACTGTGTCTTGAGTAAAATATCATGGGCAAGAGTTTCAAAAGGATTTTTACGAGGATACAATGCCACGTTACAGACAGAAAATGCCGATTTGTCGTTAATTTAAGCGCTACAGCCGATGGTGGTGTACCTCGGCACATCTGTCACTTCTCCTGCTCAAATGAGACGAACTTAACCCACGATTCATGAACTTAACAATAACATTAACCCTGGAATATGCTCACACAGCAGAATGGGGAAGATAAGAAGGCGTTCCAAGAGGGAAACACTTCACATATTCAAGGGCCTCTCCATGGACATGGATAGTCTGGGGGTGGTTGGCTGATCCAATGGCGGTTGGTGGACGACCTTGGCTTTGGTGATGTTCAAGAGTGGTACTGCCCACCCACCCCCACTCCTCGTGTGCCGTGCCGGCCTTCAAAGGTGCAACTCGCTAACAGCACGTGGCTCAGCAGAAGTGTGCTAAGGCTGTACGGGGATATTTGTGAATACCTCTACAGTCTTGTCATCTCCCACAGCTCCGAGATTACGTAGCCATCGCTGCAATCATATTTAGTCAGCTGGGAAGCGTAAGACGGAGTTCATTCGCAAATCAGTGGGGTATCTCTCAATGGATCCCCCTGTATTAGGGTGATTTCTTAAGTGCATTCTTTTGGCCCCGCCCCCCTCCCCCTCCCGATGCGTTGTACAGCAGCAACCGCGTCCACGCCGTCGTGCATTCTTTTGGCCCCGCCCCCCCCCTCCCCCCTCCCGATGCGTTGTACGTGGCACCCCGTGCCGTCTTTGAGCCCCGCCCCCCTCCCTCCCGATACGTTCCATTCATTGGCTACCACATTCTGATGAGCTCCCCCCCCCTCTCCTCCCCCTCAACTTGCTTTTAAGGGATTACATCTTGAATCATTGCCTCACTTGATGCAGCTAATCCGGCTGTGACGGTCCCACCTGATGACGGAGACTTGTGTTGCCTCCGAAACGTCGTGATTTTTTGTTTTATTTTATTTTTTTATTAATTTTGATGTTTTACCTACGTGACTTTACCGAAAAAACCTAAGAATATGATTTCTTAAGGTTGTGGTTTGTATGTTAAAGGTGGTTTCAGGTGTTGGTGGTTTGTGGTCAATGCAGGATTGAACGCTTTGTTACAATGTGGCTTTTTATTAAATGGTATATGGGCAGCTACACGAGGTTATTTTGTTTCAGCCAAATGAGAGTGAGTGGGTGCGTGAGATGGTGGGTGATTGAATCAGTGAGTGGGTGAGTGTAAAAGTGACACAATGCAAGTGAGATGGTGCATGAGTGAGTGAGATGGTGAGTGAGTGAATGAGTGATATGGTCGGTGAGTGAATCGATGGGTGCGTGAGATGGTGGGTGAGTAGGATGTTGGGTGAGTGAATGAGATGATGCATGAGTGAATGAATGAGTCGGTGAATGAGTCAGATATGCTCTGGTGAGTTTTGGGGCGAGGTAATTGAGGTGAGTTAGCATGAGGTATGTTGAGATAAGATGACGTGAATTGAGATGAGGTGAATTGAGGTGAGATGAGGTGTATGAGGATGAGATGAGTTGACATGTTAGTTGAGATGGACTTTGACCAACCACCCCTGGCGCTCACACGTCAGCCCTTTTCATACCGAAAGAACCAAAGAACAGTGCAGTACTTTATGATCACAAATACGACAAATGCACGCATTACACCGTGACCACGGGACTCCGGGAGGAGACCATCGACGACTGCCGGGCAGGCGGCTCCGAGACCTCAGACTGCAGCTGCGCCAAGCTGTTCAACGTGCGGTCGGAGGTGCCGGCCAAGTACAAACACCGTCTGTTTGAGTGCACACTTCTAGAGCGCAGTTGTCAGTGCAAAACAAGACACCCCCTGCTGGGTGCTGGGAATCCTTGAGGCTGCAAACGACTTCACTGCAGATTCGTGTATCCCGGGTTCATGCTGCCTCAAGGCCGTAGCCATGGAGTCAACATTGGGGGGGACCAAATCTTTCAGGGAATCTGGGGGTCCCCCCCCCCATAAAAAAATCTAAATTTTAAAACGAATTTCCTGCCTAAAATATATTAAAATTCACTAACAGATAGGATGGACTATTTATTTATTTTTTACAATAATGTCTAATAGTGTATTGTATTACATTGCCCTGTTTTTTCTTTTTTACCTTTTCTTGTTTAATTGTATGTAATGGCAGAGATTAGGGATTCATAAAGTACTACCATAACCACAATCATAAAAACAGAAATCTATTTTATAGCAATATATTGGGGGGGACATTTTGAGCATATTTGAATATTGGATGTTTCCCCCCCCAATAAATATTATAATTACGGCCTTGTGCTGCCTCATCCCTTCACCCAAGAGTGGAGCGAGCGTGAGGGTTTGTACGACGATCTCCGCGCTATATTCTTGGTTCTTTCGGTAAAGTCAAGTAGTAGGGAAATAATAAAATAATAAAAAAAATAAAACAATTGATTGCTTTAAATTAAAAATATACATTTAAAAAAAAAAATATTATTAAATAAAAATATAATTTTTATTTTTTATTTTATGAAGTAATAAAAATATGAAATAATGTTTTATATAAAAATATGAAACAATTTATGTTATTATTATTAAATAATAAAAATATAAAAGAAAAATGTTTTATATTTTATTATTAAATAATACAAATATAAAAGAAAATGTTTTATATAAAAATATATAACAATAAATTTTGTATATTTTTTTTATTTTATTATTTCCCTACTACGTGACTTTACCGAAAGCACCAAGAATATGAATCCCTGCAGTCACGAAAGCTTTAAACCAAAGTTCAAGATCTCCGCGCTCTCTGCAAGTTTTATTGTCACGGAGCTCTGCTGTTGTCATCACAGGGGGGCGCTGCGTAGCGTCAATTACAGCACATTCACACGTCGCGTTTGCTTGTAATCATACGCACACTTACACACGAGTTGTTAGAATCATGTAAGCTACGTTATTCTGAATGCTTAAATATACATATTAAATATTTAAGATGATTTTAAAGACTTTTTATAGCTTTAAATACTGGATTTATTTACTCTAGATTTTAAGTTTTCGTGACTGCAAGGATCCATACTCTTTGGTTTTTTCGGTAAAGTGACCGTAGGTGGAAAAATAATACAAAAAAAAATTGAAATAATTAAATTTTTGTTATTTCTATTTTTTCACGTGACTTTACCAAAAGAACAAAGAGTATGGATTTATTTACGTCAATAATGTAATACAGCATTTTTACATATCATAACTACTTTTGATTCAAGTCACACTTACAAACAAGTTTTGAGAAATACCTAAGCTATAGAACTATGTTGTTATAAATGTTAACATTCGCAGCTTAAATCCAAAATACGTTATTAAAGATTTACCTCAGAATGCTACAGAGTTGTGTTACATTCTTAATCGCGTAACTCTACCTGGACAAGTCGTAACCTTACACCACTGTTCCCTACCTCATAGCACAGTAAATGTAATCAGCACAGTGACTTTACCTCACGTGCCTGTACGCAAGAAGTAAAACTTTTACCTCAGCCCGTGTCTCACCGCCTCGCTGCTTAGCAACATCACTGCCGCCAATCTGATGTTGGTTTCCCGCCAAAATCAGGGGTCAGAGGGCAGGTGGGCGGGGCCTGAGGGCAGGTGGGCGGGGCCTGAGGGCAGGTGGGCGGGGCCTGAGGGCGGGTGGGCGGGGCCTGAGGGCAGGTGGGCGGGGCCTGAGGGAGGGGGGCGGGGCCTGAGGGCAGTGGGCGGGGCCTGAGAGAGGGGGGCGGGGCCTGAGGGCAGGTGGGCGGGGCCTGAGGGAGGGGGGCGGGGCCTGAGGGAGGGGGGCGTGTCCTGCGTGGGTCAGCGTTGAGCTCTGATGAAGCCACCTTTGGGTGTGGATGCAGGTCACAGTGGGATGATGGACCGCCTTGCTCCTCGAGAATGCAACGTGAACGTTCGTTGCGATCACAGATCGCGGACGGTCGTCCAACTTCTCTCAATGGAACAACCAAACACAGCCACGGATTATTCTCTCTCTCTCGTGCGCGTGTGTGTCAACAGGGGCCGTCCATAAGTGACGTCACGCGATCTTGGACGATTTTTGACCCCCCCCCTCGTCACACGACGTCACAAAAAGTCAGACCCCCCCTCAACTATGACGTCACAAAGCTCTGCCCATCCCCTCCCCCAAAATCATATTTCCATCTTAAAAATAAAACATGCTTCAAATCGCTTTAAACTATTGTCATTGTAGTGCGTATTTAATGTGGCGCTGCACTCTGATGTTGTAGGAATGTTGTTATAACAATTAGTGTTGTTATAACAATTATATATTTATTTAAAGCTGGCATTTTGATGTGACGTCACATTTCTCAACCCCCCCCCCTCTCGTCACACATCGTCACAAATGTCTGACCCCCCCCCCTCCCCCAGGTTCGTGACGTCATTTATGGACGGCCCCACAACTAACTTCTGTCAATAGAGCAACAGCAACACAGACGCCTCTCTCTCGTGCCTCTGTTTCTAACGATGCACTCTGCCACTCCCCACTCCCCTGCCCTACCCCACACACCCGGCCTGCACTCCTCAGTCAGAACTGTCTCCATTCCTACCCTGCCTCGTCTCTTTCCCTACCACCACTCAATTCGCGGTCATTACAATAGCATCCTGATGAGTATTTTAATAGGAGGGGGGGGGGGGGTTCCCAGGTCTGACACCATGTGCCACATGTACGGCATGTTAGTGTGTGTGTGTGAGAAGCTGGTGTAGTGCCTAATGTGCAATGTAAGTGTGTATGTAAAGGTGTACTGCATGTTACATGTAGCACTGTATACAGTGTGTATACTGCGATGTAGAGTATGAAAACACGTGTAAGTTCGCGTGTATGAGTTTAATGTGTAGTAGTTCATGTACGTCAGGAGATGTGATGGTAGCTGCAGGCTGCAAGGCCAGGCAATGCTGCATCGTAAAAGGTGACAACTACGACAGTGAAACATAAAACATAACGATTCTCAATGATATGAAAATAACAAAGTCAACTAATAGAAGGTAAAATGATGAAACGAATTAAAATAAGTTTCTATTTTAAGTTGATTATAAGTAGACATCGGTAGCAGCAGCATAATGCGCCAGCCAATTCCAACAGTTCAAGCAACATGATGACATTTGTAAACTTATTTATTTACTAGAGTCCCGAGGCATGGCGAATGTGCGCCCACGTGCAAAGTGAATTAAAGATGTTTTTAAACCAGCTCCCGTGTCTGTGTTTCTCTCTCTATGACTCCGCAATATTTGACCACGCTATTCCTTCCTATGTAAAACTGTCATCACTACACTCCCGACCATCACGTAGGGGCTGTCCGTAAATTACATCACGTATCTAGGGAGGGGGGGGGGGTCAGACATTTGTGACTATGTGTGACGAGAGGGGGGGGGGGGGGGGTTGAGAAATGTGACGTCACATCAAAATGCGCAACTTTAAATAAATACATACAACACGTTCGACTTAATTTAATAGACATTTTTAACAAATGTTTCCTCCTACAACATCAGAGTGCAGTGGCACATTAAATACGCACTACAATGACAAAAGTTTAAAGCGATTTGTAGCATGTTTTATATTTGGGGGGGCAGAGCTTTGTGACATCATATTTGAGGGGGGGTCTGACTTTTTGTGACGCCGTGTGACGAAGGGGGGGGGGGTTAAAAATCGTTCAAAATCGCGTGACGTCATTTATGGACGTCCCCTTATCGGCAACTCCGGGCTCAGCAGACTTCGTGCAGACCCAGAATTACACTGGTCAACACACTTTTTCTGCGGTTTTAAGGTAATTTTGGGGTGCTGGTTTCAAATCTGGCATCAGTTTTGTCTATCACATCAGGTTTTTGAGAAATAAAATATTGTATTTTCAATAAAAACTGCAGAAGAAAAATATTAAATAAATGTGGATATCTACTTAAAATGATATTATGAACACACTATCCTAAAAATACAGCACCATATTTTAACACTAAAGCAGTCACTGGCTCGCAACTACTTGCAATCATAAGTGACAGAGTTAATTCGGGTAAAATCAATGACAATGAGGTATGCCGATAGCATAAAAATGAGATGTGATAAAGCAAATCTGAGATCAGATTTAGAATCAGCACCCTGAAATTAGTCTAAAACAGCTGCAAAAGTCCAGGCCAGAAAAAAAAATGTTGTTGACCAGTGTTATGCTCCCTGCAGCAGTGCAGAAGATGGCCCTCTCCAGGCAAGGGGCAGGTTTACACGTGGGGGCAGGTTCCACGTGGCGTCATGCCGCATCTTCTGTGCGCTGAAACGGGATAAAATGAATCCGCGGCAGAATGAACGATATATCATGTTAATGGTGGAGACCCATATATCGAGTAATGGAACATTGTTTCGCCCATAAAAGGAAAACTGGAACGGGAATCAGAGGATTTTTAACGATCCAATGCTCGAGTAAACGGGAATCGACCGATTGTTTACAATACAAAATCGAACACTGATTGATCTATGCTTGAACACACAAATATAGGTATTCAAAACATCACAGCTTGATCCATGCTTGATGCATGCTCTAACACATACACCACACGTGACCGCCTTTTTCTCCCTTGAACATCACAAAAACCAAGGTTCTCCACCAACTCAGAGCAAGATGGCAGCAAAAGCCATCTGCTCAATTCCTAATTTCCCTCTTCCATACCTCACCCCCCCTACCTCGCTCTCCTTCCCTTCTTCTTATTCCTGTCCACCACTATCATTTGTTTTATTTTTTATTTTTGCAACGTCTATTTTTGTTGTTGGAGGCGCCGCTTCCTGACCACGTCTCCTGCCTGCTCCTGCCCCCATTGGGCATCCTAGCAGCAGCCTGGCTGCCAGCGGTTCCCCGCTGGGCCCAGAGGCGTAGCTAGGATATTTTGCGCCCGGGGACGAACTATAAAATTGGCGCCCCTCCCCCCCCCCCCCCCCCCCCCCCCCCGTTTAATCACATTTTCCTATTACATCGAATAAGGAATAACATTTTAAATTGTAATTAAACATTGTATTTAAAGAAGCAAATTTATAGAAATTATACTACATGGCTCACTCAGTCACTCAGACTAGTTGACATAGTGTACAAGAGATTAATTTTTCTTGATTTCACTGTCGCAAACTGGTCAATCACGTCATCAAAATCAGTTTTTTCCAATTTTCTCTTTCAACGCTAAGAAGAGCAAGATCGCTGAGACGATCTTGTCCCATTGGAGCACGCAAATACGACAAAATAAGTTTCAATTTGCTGAACGACCGCTCACAGCTTGCAATTGAAACTGCTATTGTTAATAAAATTTGCAGTGAAATTCGCAAATTCGGAACTATGTTTCTCCATAAAACACAATAATACCAAGAAGATCCAAAGGAATTTCTATTAGAACTTCATTCCGGTTACTGAGCAGCATTTTGCAATTTCCAATTTCTGTGAAAAGTTCGTGGCCATTGATGTCGGTGTCATAGAAATTTCCAAAATCTGTGCAATTTCGACGAATTGCATCGACATCTGTGTCGGATAGAAGAGTTTTGACGTCCAGCAGAAATCCAAATTTTGTGTTCAGGTCTTTTAGTCGTAAAAACCGTGTTGACATCTCCTGTTGAAGTCGATAAAATACACTCTTCATAACGCGCACAATTTATTCTTCTGATGAAAGTCCTGCATCTCTTGCCAGTTCTCCTGGCATCTTCTGACGTCGCCTAATTCTTCTGTCCACATCGATCCCCCAGGCTGTGCATCTTGTTTTGGCGTTTTCTACAGCAACTTGGCTGAAATCATCACGAAGCTTGACAAATTCATGCTCCAAAGATTCAAGATCAGTTGCTGCTTCCTTGAAATTCATAGTAGGATCCTGTAAGCGCTTCTGAAAACGATCAATTTTTCCAAGAATGACATTCCGGAAATGTAATAAAACTATGAAGTAAAAATTTAATACGCATGCCTGTAACTGTTCTGCATCACTTCTGGTTTCAGGCTTCATAGTTACGTTCTCCGATAATTTGTCTAGCAGCCCTACTAGTTAATCCAGTCCTTCATAGATAGCTTTAACAGCTTATGATCGTGCACTCCAGCGTGTTTCAGACTCCCGCTTTACTGTGATGGGCACAGCTTTTTAAAATACTTTATATTAAGTTCACTTGCTTGCTTGCTTTGCACGCTTACGACCGTGCAAATCTTTCGGTCGTTTTTAACCCACTTCCCGTGATCCAATCGAGTTGACATATTGCACACAGACTCGTTGTGCGTGACAATTTATTTTCGTGAAAACGTTTTTCCAAAATTTTACACTTTTTAGGAAAAAAAAATTATATTTAATTACCAATTGCTTAATGGTGGCAGGCAATCATCTGACCCATAGGTGGCAGCCATCTCAAGCCAGAGGACGAGAGGACTCTAGCCGCCACGCATATAAAGGATTTATAGTGAAAAACTTTTTATAACAGGTTAATGTTTTAACTCTTCCCAACGAATTATTGAACGAGAGAAAAACAAATATATACTTTCAACTGTTCCAAAAAATGTGACGACAAGTGGATCCTGTTTAGCTGAGTGTACTCCTGCTAAGTTTAAGCTGTGGTTTTCACAGTTCACAAATAATGCTCTGTGATTTTTGTTGTTTGGGATGTTCTTCCATGTAAGTTCTTAATAGGCGCGCGTACCAAAATGTAATTACATGACATGTAGGCTGTGTGTGGCGGGATATATAAACTTTTAGGTTGAGGTGTAGATTTGTGCAGTAGTTTCAGGCTGCCGCGCCCGCCGCAATAAGTTACAATGTGACGTTGTAAGCCTCATTTTGGCGCCCCTTTACCTTGGCGCCCGGGGACATATGTACCCCCCTGCCGCCCCCCCTAGCTACGCCTCTGACCACCAACCCATCATCATCATCACTATCATCAACATAATCACCAACATCATTTACATCATTATCCCCATCATTACCACGATCACCACCATAAACCATCATCACCACCATCACAATCAACACCCAAAAAAACATCATAATCACATCCATAATAATCATCATTATCATCACCACCACCACCATAACTATCATGACCATAACCATCATCACCACCACGATCACCATCATCACCACTACTGTCACTATCATAACCGTGAAAACCACCATCACCAACTTCTTCTTGGTTCTTTCGGTAAAGTCACCATTATTACCACCACGACCACCTTCATCACAATCATTACCACCATTACGATCATCATCACCCCCCCCCCTTCGCAAATCCTTTATCTCCACAATAAATATTAAAGACATAACACACACCACGTCACGTTTAATTCATCCCATCAGTCGCAGACACGGCCTTCTGGGAGTGCCTAATTGAAGCGGCATTTGGTTCAACGCAAGCAACACTCTGGGCAGGTTTCGACCTTCAGTGCCTCATCAGCAGCAGATTCAGGCTCGTCGTAAAGCAATGCATGAATGTTGAACGTATTTCGCACCGTACCGAGCCAATGTACGTAGCCAACCGTGCTAATCGGAGATGCAATGCTGGCGAATTGCCCAGATGTTCATAGGCAAGAACAGGTTCTGACGTTCTGTGTCTCATCAGCAGTAGCCAGGCTTTGCTTAAACCAAGGCTCACAAAGTTTTGCCAACTGGATTCCTGGCCGCCTGCTTGTATGTATTGTGTGTTGAGATTATATTGCAACGAATGTAGCCAGCTGGGCTAATCGGAGGTGCGGGGGAAGGACAACAAACTAAAAACAAAAACACACACAGGCACGGACAGTCAGGTACAAAGGCAGTGCGGGTTGCTCGTGTTTGATTAGAAAATAAAAATGGTCAATAAAAATCGAAGGTAAAAAAGAACACACAGCACGTGTTATTGTCTTGAGTATTACTGTTTATTTGAAGTGACTTTAACCCACAGTCTATAGAAAGCAATACACGTAAAGCGACGCAGACTAATTTGACGTGAGTTTGTGTGTGACCAGACCAGTACTCGCTGTATCTGATTCAATACAAATCTTATTGTAGTGCTCGTTCTATCAAGAAAAACGTGCCAAGTCTACTGCACGGTGAACGTGAAAGAGTTATTGCATTAGCACTTTGATAGATTCACTCAGACCCATAGACTCACCACACAGAGACACAGACTCACTCAGAGACACAGACTCACGAACAGGGACCCATAGATTCCATCACACACAGACCCATAGACTCACACTGAGATCCACACTCACACAGAGACCCATACACACACACCGAACCAGACTCAGAGACCCATAAATTCACTCACACAGAGACCCATAGACTAAGACAGAGACCCATAGACTCACCACACAGATACCCATAGACTCATGATACAGAGACCCATAGACTCATGACAAAGTGTAGTGTATAGTGTAGTGTGTAGTGTAATGTGTAGTGTAGTATATAGTGTAATATACTAGTACAGCACTAGTGTATAGTGTAGTGTATAGTGTAGTATACTAGTACAGCACTAGTGTATAGTGTAGTGTATAGTAGTGTATAGTGTAGTGTATAGTCGTGTATTGTAGTGTATAGTCGTGTATTGTAGTATATAGTCGTGTATTGTGTAGTGTATAGTGCAGTGTATAGTGTAGTGTATACTAGTGTATTGTGTAGTAGTGTATTGTGTAGTGTATAGTAGTGTATAGTGTAGTGTATTGTATAGTGTATAGTAGTGTATTCTGTAGTGTATAGTGTAGTGTATTGTGGAGTGTATACCAGTGTATAGTGTAGTGTATAATAGTAGAGCGTATAGTAGTGTATAATAGTGTAGTGTATAGTAGTGGAATGGTTCGATAGAGGCGCACACATTGAACTTGGGAGGCAACACTTTTTATTATTAACACAACGAGTAACTCTTAACATCGGGTGGTGACCACCGACCTATCCTCGCTAACACACATCATCACTTGCTAACACTCGCTAACACTGATGCTCTGATACGACGAGCGTGGCCAAGCCAGGAGGGCTACTGGTTGGCCACGCTGACTTGAGGCTTGACTCTTCTTCTTCACGAGGCGTCTTCACGAGGCATCTTCATCCTGGACCCGAGCAGCCCCGCACCAGGTTCGGAGCCCGCTTATATGCGCCTCGCGTGTCCGGGCCACACCCCGGCCACCCCCACCTTCGAGAACTCTCGAGAAGGTTCTTCTTCTGACCACGTGGCCCCCAGGGTGCCCCCAGCCCCCACCTTGATCCGGTCACGTGTCCAGCCGGGTTCATGCAGAGTGCCACGGCCTCACACAACCCCCGCGGTACTGACCCACGGCCTCCAGACCCCCTGATACGGCCGTGACATCATTCCCGCATGCAGACGTAGTGACGTCATGTGTGTGTGAGTGTGGACCCGCGCGAGGTAGTGACGCTCCCCCAGGTAGTGACGTCACGTGTGTGTGTGTATGCCCACACGGTAGTGACGTAACAAGTCACTACAGTAGTGTATTGCGTAGTGTATCGCAGTGTATTGTGTAGTGTACTAGCTGTACTACCCGGCTTCGCCCGGGACTTGGATCCACCACGCTCGGCCACCTATGTCTCCCCAGTGGCGATGTTCATACGCCACACCAGTTACTCGTTTTGAGGCTGAGTCGACCTAGGGGAGGCCCAGGACCGGTTCAAATAATCGTCACCGGTGGTGGCCGTGAGCGGGAATGGAACTCGGGTCGCCGGGTTCGTAGCGCGGCGCGCTAACCACGACACTACAATGCGTTACGCTTGCGTTGTAGGGTTTGTGTAAGGCGCGCCGATCCGTTGTAGGATTTGTGTGAGGCGTACCGATCCGTTGTAAGATTTGTGTGAGGCGCGCCGATCCGTTGTAGGGTTTTAGTGAGGCGCGCCGATCCGTTTTAGGGTTTTAGTGAGGCGCGCCGATCCCCCGCGCTACAATAATACTGTGTAATCGCTATAATTTTATTATCTACCGACCCTATAATAGTAATTGCACACATTGGGGTGGCGGGGGAGTGAAGAGGACGTGAAACTTTGATGAATTTACCTCAGAGTCGCGTGTTAATGCGTGCGCCTATTTTTAACGGGAATTAAAAATGGCGTCCACCCCCGAATGCGTCGCTACCCGTTGCCAGGGGCAACCGCCGACCAATGAAACTGCGTATGGTCCGGCGACACACAGACACACACACAGACAGACAGATTCGCGATTTTATATATATAGATAATAGTGTAGTGTATAGTAGTGTATAGTAGGCTATAGTAGTGTAGTATAGTGTAGAGTATAGTAGTGTAGTGTATTGTGTCACATGGTACAAATAAGTGGCAAAAGAAAATACACCTGCATAGGAAAAGCGGGTGATTGAAAATTAGAAACACCTGCAGCCAAACAAAGTATCAATCACCACCAGAGACTAGAGGGTGAATGGAGGAAGACCCCAGGCATCTCCGCTCTCGAGCTCCAAGAACAAGGCAAGAACCAAAGTAACACATTGTAATGTATAGTGTAGTAGTGTGTTATATTGTAGTGTGTGTGTGTGGTGGTGGTGCTGTGTGAGGTGGTGGGGAGTACGTGTGAAAGTGAGTGTGTGTGAAGTTAGGTGCTCATAGTCTGTTTTCCACTATACAGAGGGATCGTCATCTGTGGGTTTATGTGTGGTGACTGACTCAGAAACACGAAGAGTAGGGGGCACTTTATTAACATGGCCATAACAGTTAACACTTGGTAACTACGGTTCCCAGTCAGGACAGCTGGTCGACTGCCTGACTGGCGATGCCGAGATGGTGAAGACGGAGACGATGGTGAAGACTCCAGCAGCATGACGAGATCCCACTCCAAACGACAGCCCCGAGGTCCCCTCCCTGGGCCCCTCTTATACAGATAGTCCCCGAGTTACGATGGTCCGACTTACGATATTTCGATCTTACAATGGCGATAGCGATACGACAAAATTGTAAATTATTTTAAATTTCGCGCGGCAGGCAAACGCAGCAGCGTACGAGGTACGATACTGCACGTTGGGACGCTGCCGGGATGTACGCATCTCCCACCTTGTGTGATGCCTCACTCTCACCAGCGGTCGACGGAGTTAAGTTGTCTCGGTGTTAGCGTGTTTATAGGATTGTTTCCTGAAAAAACTTTCTATTAAAGTGCAGTTCATATAGGTAGGCTAAGAATTTACCTTGTTTTTTTTCCTTTACATTTTACTGTGCAATACAGTATTGTAATTAATAAATACATACAGTATATAGTTTATACAGTACGGTACTGTAAATTGCTCTGTTTTGCTAAATTATCACTATTCTTGAAGACTCCTGGGTAGGCTAGGCCATCTTCGACTTACGATATTTTTTACTTACGATGGGGTCGTCGTAACGCCTCTCCATCGTAAGTAGAGGACTACCTGTACTGCCAGCGTGGCCTGGCTCCGCCCCTGGAACCTACTAACGGATTCTCGATGTGCCCCTTCCGTAACCTTTCCCCGAGATCCCTCTCTGGTCTGTCACGTGACCTGCTGTCAGTCAGGGCTGCTGTGAGCTGCAGATCCCTTTCTCTGTCAGCAGACAGCGCTATGCTGCTATGTGACCGATTCCACGTCACTACACTAGTGTAGTGTATATGTAGTATTGTAAATTACGGCGGGAGACCACTTGACGGGTAGCACACTTTATTAACTCTTCCCTTGGGCACAATGACACGTGTGGACAACTACAGCTCTTCCTTAGCCACAATAACACGTGTGGACACTACAGCTCACGCTACACGTTCCACCCGAAACGTGTGGTCACTACAGCTCACGCTACACGTTCCACCTGGCTACACACACACGGGCTCTCCAGCCCCGTAGCTTCCAGGGGAACCTACAGACCCACCCCAGCTTGGGTATGGGTCACGACCACTGGGTTCCGTGGCCCGGCCCTCACACGGACGCCCGGCCCCGTGTCCCAAGGTCCCGCCTCTGAGCCACACAGGGTCCCGGCCCTTACAAGGACAGCGGGACTAGGGGTCTCAGGGCCCTACCTCTTCCTCCTCTGTCTTCCGTCTTCACTGGTCACCAACTCACAGCCAATCACCACCACATAACCCATGACCCCGCGCTGCCCTATGATCCCTCACCGTCAGCGCGCGTCACCGACACACAGCCAATCACCACGCGCTGCCACACGATCCCTACTGCCAGCGCGTATCACCACTACATATAGTAGTGTAGTGTATAGTAGTGTAGTGTATAGTAGTGTATAGTAGTGTAGTGTATAGTAGTGTATAGGAGTGTAGTGTATAATAGTCTAGTGTATAGTAGTGTAGTGTATAGTAGTGTAGTGTATAATAGTCTAGTGTATAGTAGTGTAGTGTATACTTGTGTAATGCGGGCGTAAACGACCTTCCGGATGTGACGTCACGGGGGGGAGGAGTTACGTCACGTGGGGGAAAGGGTTCAGGTCTTAAAGGGGAGAAACCGGAATAGGAGGGGAGTTGTTGGAGACTGGGCTAGAGTAAGGCCACGCAGGGCGAAGGCTGGGGGGAGTGGCGAGATCGCCACACACACAGAGTGCGGATCGGCACCGTCGGCCAGCGGTGACCGACCCCGGAGAAGCGGGGAGCAGCGGTGAGGCTGCAGCGAGGACAGCCGGGGAGGCTGCACGAGGAGATCGGCAGCGAGGCTGCTACGGAACGGGGGAAGGCTACGGGAGCGACTGCAGCGTCGGCCGCCGAGCGGAGGGTCTCTGAGAGAGAGCCGTGTGGGAAAAGTATACGAACCCGAAGAAAGGACACCAAGCCAGATACCGTGGTCGAGTCCTTTATTACACTGGTGTCAGAAGTGTAACGGCATGTCAAAGCAACTAAGAAAAAAGAATATTCCGACGCCATCATCTGCTTCATCATCCGACGACGACGGCCTTCCTCCAACGATGGACCCAGCTGCGTTGGTGGAGGAGACCCGTGCTGGAGCGAGTGCGGGTCCGGGAGTTCAAGATGTCGCCGCGTCGGCGGACCCGTCAGCACCAACGGACGCGGATTTCCGATGGGGACAGATGGCGGAGCAGCTTGAGACACTCAAGAATGTACTGGCGCAGTTATGTGACCTCGTCACGCCGAGGACGGCGTTGGGGAGAGCCGAGGGTGGTCCACAGGCCGCCGCCTTGCCTTCGCTGTCGACGCCATCAGCCACGCGGCACGAAGCTGCCATCTTGGGCGTGGCGGGGGAAGAACGGCGAGAAGCCGCCATCATGCGCTCTCCGCGACGGGAAGCCGCCATCTTGACCACGCCGCGATGTGACGCCATTTTGAACCTGCCACCGGATGAATCATCGCTTGAGGACGGCGCGCCAAGGAGTCGCAGTCGTCATCTTACTATGGTCAAAGAATTCTCCATCGGGGGCGATTGGAGCGCTTTCGCCTGCAGGTTTTTGGCGGCGGTATGCTCTGCAAAGTGGACTGACGCTGAGGCTTTGGAAGTTCTGCCGACACTTCTTGATGACGAGTCAGTCAGATTCTTTCGTTCTATAACGGCCGAATGGAAGAAAACATTACGAGGAGTTTTTGATGAAATGGCGGATGCTTACGAGCCACCTGATGATGCTCATCGCCGGTTTGCTCAACGACAGCGAGCGCCCGAGGAGTCGCCGGTGGCATATAGGGGTGCGGTACTGGAGTTGGCTATGGCCGCATATCCGGAGATGAAGCCTGACCTGCTCGAGCCTCTCATCTTAGGTAAGATGCTCGAGCTGTCCCGGGATCTGGGGAATCCCATGCCGGTGTGTGGCCACGAGAAGCTGACGTCCCGGGCGGCAGCCAAATGTCTGGATGCCCAGTTTAACCTGCGCCGGTGGAAGCAAGTCGCGGCGTGGATGGGGGGGCCCATTGTCGAGGGAGGTGCCGTGGGTTGGGACCCTAAGAAGGCGGTGTACGTGCCGGATGGGGGGAGCCCGCAGGAGCTGACGGCCGCCTCTGGTCCATGGTCGGGCCGCGGTGGGCCGGTCCCGCGCACTGCACCGCCGGCACGGGCCCGTCGGGACGCGGGGCCTGCGCTGCGGCGCAACGACGTTGACTGCTTCCGCTGCGGGCGTAAGGGCCATTACGCCAGGGACTGCTGGGCCCGCGTCCCGGGTCCGCCCCAGCAGGAGGCCTCGTCAACGGACGCGCCAAAGAAGGAACCTCCAAGACAGGCAAGTCGGTGCGCACCAGACACCCGGCAAGGCTTTACACCTCACCCATCACCGTTGTCGTGCGATCCGGGTGTTGTTACCAACGGGAGGCCATCGACTGGGCCGTGTCGCTCGGTAACACAGTGGCGTAAATTGGCACGGAGGGTCGTCGCGGCCGCTACTGGTTCGTCCACTGTACCGGGGTCTATACAAGGGGTGGACGTGTGTATTTTGGTTGATTCCGGAGCGTCCGCGACCATTATATCGGATGTCATTTTCCATCTCTTGGGCATCCCACCGGGGGCCGTGCGTCCGGTTTACGGGTCGTGCGTCGCTGCGAACGGGGGTAGCATGGGCATTGTGGGCCAGGTGGACGCTAAAATATCTATCGGGGAAGTGTCGGCCTCGGGAAAAGTGTTAATTTCAAGATCTCTGGCAGTTCCTTGTTTATTGGGAACTGATTTTCTGGCTAAGATGCCCATTTTGATCAAAATTAATGAGAATTGTATTGAATTGCCTGGTGGCCGTAAAATCTCGTTTCTGCCGTCGCCCTGGGGGCGACCTGCTCCTGCCGCCCAGGTGCAGGCGTTATCCGAAGTATCTGTTGACATTCCACCTGGCTCACAGATGCTTATCGCTTTGCGGTATTGGAAGCCTCTGCCTGGTCGGCAAGGTGCGGTTGGGGTCTTGTTGTCACCGTCCGCCACCATAACGGCCGGATTGGCGCTGGTTGGGGCGCAGACCATCGTCCGGCCGGACCAACAACCGTTTTTGCAGGTGCTCAATGCGTGTACCGAGAACGTATGTGTTCCGGCTGGTACGGTTGTGGCACATGCCACTACGGCATTTACGGCACAGGATTGCCTGCACAGCCAGGGCGTAGTTGCTGGAGTTTCGGAGCCGGGAGCTTCGGATAATCGCTGGATTGCCGATTTATGTAGGGAAAATTCTTCCCTGTCCGAGGAACAACGTTGTGGGATTCGTAAATTGTTATTGACTTATTCGGATGTGTTTAGCTCCGACGATTTGGATTTGGGACGCACCTCGTTGCTTTACCATCATATTGACACAGGGGACGCTGCCCCTATTCGGTTGAACTCGCACCGGATGAGTCCGGCCGAGCGAGAACACGTTCGGGGGGCAGTGGATGACATGTTGGCTGCGGACATAATATCTCCATCTAACAGCCCATGGGGCGCGCCTGTTGTTTTGGTCAAGAAAAAGGACGGCAAATTGCGATTTTGTGTTGATTTCCGGAAATTTAATAAAATATCGGTGGCAGATGCGTATCCCCTGCCGCGTATGGACGACTCCCTCGATGCCTTGTCGGGGGCAAAGTTCTTTTCTACGCTAGATCTCTCTTCGGGATTCTGGCAACTTCCCCTTGACGAGCCCTCGCGGGAGAAAACCGCATTCCGTACGCCGCAGGGGTTATTGGAATTCAATTGTCTTCCGATGGGGCTGAATGCGGCCCCTGCCACATTTCAAAGGTTGATGGAGCTGGTATTGACGGGGTTGCAGTGGGAGACATGTCTGATATATTTAGACGATATTATCGTCTTCAGCCGCACATTTGATGAACATTTACGGCAGTTGGAGTCGGTGTTCACGAGGATGCGTTCCGCGAATTTGAAATTTAAACCTAAGAAATGTCACCTACTGCAACTGTCCGTCCGTTACTTGGGGCATATCGTGAGTGCAGAGGGGGTGGCCACGGATCCGGACAAAACAGCGTGCGTCCGGGATTGGCCAACCCTGGCCACCGTGGGGGATATACGTCGGTTTTTGGGATTTGCCTCATATTATCGAAGATTTGTTCCGAATTTTGCGACGATCGCGAGGCCCTTGCACCTCCTTACGGGTAAAGGACGAAAATTTGGTTGGGGACCGCCAGAAGAGGCGGCTTTTCAGGGCCTGCGTGATCTATTGGCTACGGCGCCGACGTTGGATTATCCGGATTTCGATCACCCCTTCATTCTTGATACGGACGCGAGTGACACAGGCATTGGCGCGGTGTTGTCTCAGTCTAAAAGGGGTGTGGAGCGCGTGGTGGCGTACGGTAGCCGGGTTTTGTCTCCCGCGGAAACCCGCTACTGCGTCACTCGCAGGGAACTTTTGGCTGTTGTTTTTTTTCTACGCCAATTTCGACCGTACCTGTACGGTCGTTCGTTTATTGTGCGCACGGATCATGCGGCCTTGCAGTATGCTCTTAAGATGGACCAGCCATCCGGCCAGTTGGCGCGTTGGTTGGACACGCTGCAAGAATTTTCCTTCCAAATTCACCATCGGAAGGGGGTGCGCCATGCGAATGCGGACGCACTTTCAAGATTGCCGCAGCGCTCCCCTTGCGCGTGCGCGTCGGGGACGCATAGGTGTGCGCCGATTCAATCTCCCCCTCAGCTGGTTGCGTTGGCCGTCGAGATGCCGGATGCTCCGATGGAGCCGGGTCCGACTGATGGGGTTTTGAATCTGCCACGGTCTGTGTGGATCCGGGAACAAATGATGGATGAGTCGTTGTTGTCTTTACGGAAGCGGTCTGCGGGGGAGAGTGGGGGTCCGGGTACGGGTGGGGTGCCGGAAACCACTCTCCGGGATGGTCTGCTCATGTGGAGGGAAGGATTACAGGAATGCTGGCGTCTGGTTGTGCCGGCGTCCTTGCGATACGAGTTAATCAGGACTCTCCATTGTGACACGCTCTTACATCTGGGTGTGCAAAAGACCCTATTGACGTTGCAGCGTCATTACTTTTGGCACGGCATGGCGACAGATGTCGTCGGGCACGTGCGCGCGTGTCCCGATTGTGCCCGGTGAAAGCCACCTAAACATCCTTATGTGCCGCCGATACAGTCTATTCAGGTGTCTCGGGTTAATGAATTGGTGGCACTGGACATTTTGGGACCCTTCCCACCATCTGCGAGGGGTAACAAATACTTGCTGGTTGGGGTGGAGTACCTCTCCCGTTGGCCGATGGCCTGGCCGTTGCCCGACCAATCGGCCGCGGCTATTACCGACGCCTTTCTATTTGGGTACGTTATGGACAAGGGTGCGCCGGAGAGACTCCTCACGGACCAGGGCCGAAATTTTTCTTCTAAATTGTTGGCGGAAGTGTGCGCGGCTCTTGGGACTAAGAAAATATGGACATCTCCATACCATCCGCAAACGGATGGTATGGTCGAACGGCTAAATCGGACCTTGTCCGCCATGTTGTGCCACACGGTGAGTGAACAACAATCAGATTGGGATTTGCACATCCCTGGGGTGCTTTCGGCGTACCGGATGACGCCGCATGTGGCTACAGGATATTCGCCGTTTTTCCTTATGTATGGTCGGGAAAACGTGCCGCCGATGGATGTGCAGTTGGGAACCGGTGTGAGGGGACCTGGTAAGCCATTTCCAGATTACATTCGGGACACCGTTCGCCGGGTCACGGAGGCGCGGGAGGGGGCCCGCGTGGCTACGGCCAAAGCTCAGGCCCGGAACGAGCGGTATGCTCGACGCTCCAAGGGGGAGTGCCCCTGGAAGGTTGGGGACCTGGCCTGGCTCCATTGCCCGCAGGTGCGGCCAGGTACCTCTCCTAAATTGCATAAACCATGGCAAGGGCCCGTCCGCCTCATCGAGGTTCCCAACCCGCAGTCGGCACGTGTTCGCATCAGATCTCGTCGCTGGTTCGTTCAGACGTCGCGCTTGAAGCCATATGTTGCTCCTCTACCTGATGCGTCATCTCCTGATGTTGCCTTGCCGGGGTCTGTTGCGGCCGACTCACCCTTGCCTGCGTCCGTTGATCTTGCAAGAGCGCCTGTCGTGCCTGTTGCAGACAGACCGGCCGTGACACCGCAGGTGACGAGGGGCTCTGCTCGGGGGGTGCCTGCCAGGACTGCGGGAACTCCGAGCCCCGCAGCCCTTCCCACCCCGCTGCGAGCACAGCCGCGGGACACCTCCGAGGCTGAGCCTTCAGGGACACGGGACCAGGACGTTGGTGGGCCTCCAACAGCGACAGGAGGATTGCGGCCTGTCGCTCTTAAAACCCCATCACGTTCCCGCTCTGCGGGAGGGCCGCCGACCGTCCGGGACGGGCCGGCGACCCGCACACGTTCTAAATCTCTTACGTTTCGTTGATTGTTCATGTTGTGTTATTGTTCTTACTGTTATATTTATTGCATGCTTCGTGTCCTTTAGTGTGTCTGGGTCGGTTTCGCTCGCATTACTTGTCGGAGTTCTTGTTCAGCCGAGGTCGGCTGGTTTTTTTCTACGGGGGAGGGTGGTGTAATGCGGGCGTAAACGACCTTCCGGATGTGACGTCACGGGGGGGAGGAGTTACGTCACGTGGGGGAAAGGGTTTAGGTCTTAAAGGGGAGAAACCGGAAGAGGAGGGGAGTTGTTGGAGACTGGGCTAGAGTAAGGCCACGCAGGGCAAAGGCTGGGGGGAGTGGCGAGATCGCCACACACACAGAGTGCGGATCGGCACCGTCGGCCAGCGGTGACCGACCCCGGAGAAGCGGGGAGCAGCGGTGAGGCTGCAGCGAGGGCAGCCAGGGAGGCTGCACGAGGAGATCAGCAGCGAGGCTGCTACGGGACGGGGGAAGGCTACCGGAGCGACGGCAGCGTCGGCCGCCGAGCGGAGGGTCTCTGAGAGAGAGCCGTGTGGGAAAAGTATACGAACCCGAATAAAGGACACCAAGCCAGATACCGTGGTCGAGTCCTTTATTACACTTGTGTAGTGCAGAACCCCTTCCCAACGATCACCTCTGTTAAGAACAAATCGCTTAACAACGGGTCTCCATTGAGCACAATGTGTTCACTTATCGACCATTACCCTGTACGTTTTTGGGTGAATAAAGGGTAACTTTCGAAGCTATCAGAACAAAGTAATCCTTTAACAGGTATTTCATATACACACTTAACGACCAAATCACTTAACGACCGGTTTCGTGGGACAAATTAACATCGTTAAGAGGAGGGGTTCTACTGCAAGAGGGGCTGGAGTGGTCCTCGTTCACCAGGGCCGGGTGGCGGGGGGGCTCCTGTAGGGGAGCAGCTGCTGCGGTGTGGGCGAGTCGGTGCCCCGTGCTGCTGGTGCGTGGAGCAGCTGTGTGTGGTGCTGCCGTGCAGGCATGGCAGTGATCGAGACCGCGGCTGAGTGGAGTGGCTCAGAGTGCTGTTGAGAGCAACCAACCAAGTCCCGAGGCTGCGGCTGCGTGGAACCATTAAAGGGCGCCGTTGTGAGTGCGAGCCAAGGTTGAGGTTCATGCTGCTTTGAATCCATGGAGTGCTGCACTACCGTTGGGTCCTGAGGGGAATCCATGAGTCTGCACGTGACCTCGTGAGTGAATTTTGCGCACCAAGCTTGTGTGATGCCGCCGCCGCAAGCCGCTCGGCGGGCGCCCCATCTACGACCTCGCTACCACCAAGCGACGGGGCCGACCCCGCTTCCCCCTCACCGCTACCCACATAAACACACCCTCACACATTTTCCCCCCCCATAGAGCTCCGAGGGGAGGCCTCCTGGCCGGCAGGTTTTCACCCGAAAAGCCTTTGTAGGGACAATCTTCACGGTTTCCTATGGCCAGGGAATTGGGCGGCCTCCCCCGATGCTGGTTCGCACCGCGGCGCTGTGACCAGGTTGAGATTGTATGGTCACGGCGAGGGCTGTCCAGCCACCATGGGTGCATCGCACCCCCCACACACACACGTATCGACAAGGCCGGCAGGGGGGGGGGGACCACCGCCACGAACGAAGGGGAAGCCCAGGAGGGGGGGGGGCAGCTGATTAGCGTGGCAGTGTGCTCGGGAACTGCCGGCACGAAGTAGTCCACAGCGGGCCTTTGTTACGGGAGCCGCGGCTGATTGGTATAACAAAGGCGCCGTGGCCACCACCGGCGGCTCAGCCATTGTTAGGGAACCGTGGGAATGCGGCTTGACGAGCATGGCGACCTGATTGGCCAAGAAGACTCTCGAGTCGGCATCCTCTGATGTAGGGAGATGATAAAAGGGGGGCGCAGCGAAGTAGAAGTTCTTTTACTCCGAAAAGCCAGTGCTCGTGACGACTTCGAGCTCGGCCGCCCGAACGTCCGTGAGACGCGTCGAGGTGAGCAGCGAGGAGACCAACGGAACGCCAAGCGCATCAAACCGTGAGTAAAAAGGTAAAAGCGTATCATAAGTAGATAAATCGGGAATAGACCATTGGGCGTTAGCGTAGGTCAGCCTTGTCGATCCACACTGATTTAACAGCAAATCGCAGGTAGCCAATAAGAAATCATTAATAACTAATCGTACCCTTGTGTGGTCTCGATGAGAAGTGTGAACACGCGCGGAGCTGTGTGTGCGTACGCTCGCGGCATGTGTAATCCGTGCTCCACAGGTGTGCGATCGTAACGTGGGTATTCGGTGTTGAGACGAGTGCTGCGTGGGGCTGTGTAACGAGGGAGTGGGAACGTGCGCGGTGCTGTGTGTACGTACGCTCGCAGCGAGTGAGTGCTGTGCGGGGCGGCGTGAGGGGGAGTGTCGCGTTTGATTGACGATGCTGTGCGTACGTACGCTCGCAGCGTGTGAGCGCTGTGCGGGGCTGTATGAGTAGAGGCGTCGCGTTCGAATGCCGGCGAAACCCTAGCGGGTATTAGGGCGGTGCGGTAACGCAAACGAGCCCGGAGATGCAGGCGGGGGAGACCCCGGGGGCTAACGGCCCCCACATTTGTGGACTTCTTTGCGTTGCCTCGTCACCCGGGAGCGGAGCACGCATCAGGGTTGTGGTGCGAACGGTCGCCGCGGAGTTCTGTGATTGTCGACGCGCTGTGGGGTCGCCGTGTTAAGCCGGTGGACTTACGGGGTTATGTAAATGTGCGCTGTTACTGTTGTCGAGACTTTTGAAGAATTGGTAGCACTTGGTTGTCAATAAATGATTATCTGCCACAGTTGGTTCGCGTCCTTGAGCAAAGTGTTTCAATAGTGCATCACGAATCGAGGTATAGTTAATAAATTACAAATTTTGTTAAGTTTCTCTGTATTCCTGATCGAGTTATTGTCCCTTTCATCGCCGTTAAAACAATTTTTCAAAAATCCGCGCTGGTGCCCGATAATACAATTATTGGAATTTCACGGCAGATAAAATTGATCCTAACTCATTTCTCTCTCTCCCACGTAAAAAAATGAGCGGCCGACACAATTAGCATGGCTGCAATAGCGATTCGGGTCTCATTTTTTGGCTGCTCACCCAGAGCTAAAAATGCCCTGATAGTGCATCGCCATTGCACTTTTCGCCTTTTGGCGTTCTCCGGTCTGAGACTGGTGAGACTAGGCCCTAAAGAAAGATGTATCTGTAGTAGGCCAATCCGTTTCAAAGACTGCATCATATATTAACAGTCATGTTTGTTTGCATGTTCGTTACAAGTGTAGAGGTGTATTTGTAAATGTGTATGGGCACGGATGGGTAACAAACACAAGGGGCGTGGTTATGGCCATACGCAGAGAAGGTGCTCACACCGACGTCCGCACCTGCCATCCCCCACGGCCCCCCCCCCCCCCCCCCGGGGGCCGATTGCTATAAAAGGTGGTGAGCCGGAGGGCTCGAGGTCGAGTATTAGCTTTAACCAGCGAAGATTGAAGACCAGCTAGAGTAGGCCCCGGAACTCCCCTGGCTCGCTGTCCTTGTCAGGGCCGACCAGGGAAAGCCGGTGGCATGGCCCCGAGAGCCCAGACTGATGTTCTTATAAGAGCCGGTCTGGAGACTCAGGGTGCCGGGAATCCCAGCTTGACCAGGGCTGGGATAGATAGCCTCCCTTAGCTCTGTAGTGGAGGACCTGGGAGTAGGCTAGCCGGGGTAGACGTTGGGTCTCCCTGTCAGACGGGTGTTGTGTATCCCCGGCTCTGTAAATACTTTAGTGTTAATAAATACGTGTGCCTCCAACGACGTCGTCCAAGCCTCCTGCAACTTACTACACAAGTACTGTGTGTGGTTAATGCAGCAATTGTTTCCTTGCAAAAGGTATCTATTGGTGTTTGAACATCTGAACACAACTCCTGTTTTATTGCCATAAAGGGTTAAACCTATTCTTATTTTCTCAAACTTTGCAAAAAAGGTAAAAAAAGAAAAATTACGCGCTGATGTTGACGTGATACGGCCGCACTACCCCTGGGACGCCTGACCCCTGCCCACATGAGCGGGTCACGGTGCCGGGTTCAGCAAAAGGCCTCGCCCGGTGGTTTGTGACTCCACAAACTGGACCCTGAGCCACAGCCCAGTGACCGAGTTAAACACGGCAACTCCCACCAGTGTCTCACAGCTCGACTACTGGAACGCGACTTTGAGACAGGAACAAATTATTTTCATGAAGTAGTTTAAAGTGTTAAACTTAAAAAAAATGAGGCTGAAAAACGAAGATAACAACAACAATGTTGTGGAGTAGAGCGGCAGGGAGCAACGAGTTTATTAGCAGCGTTCCCCTGCCAGTTCAGCTGATACGAGTTGAGGCGAGGTGAGTTGAGATGAGGTGAGTTGAGGTGAGTTTAGGTGAGTTGAGGTGAGGTGAGGTGAGTTGAGTTACGATGAGGAGAGGTGAGTTGAGGTGAGGTGAAATTAGGTGAGTTGAAGTGAGTTGAGGTGAGTTGAGGTGAGTTTAGTTGAGGTGAGGTGAGTTGAGTTACGATGGGGTGAGGTGAGTTGAGGTGAGTTTAGTAAAGGTGAGATGAGGTGAGTTGAGTTGTGATGAGTTGAGGTGAGGATAAGTATTTGAGACGAGGTGATCCGAGTCTTATTTTTTAAGCCACCCCTGGAGTTAAGACGTCTGTACTCTCTCACGCGTCAACACATTCCAGGGCTTGTCACGTGATATGCAAATCAAACTGAAAGACTTCCTGCTTCCTTGTCACCTAGTTACGTGGCTTGTTCCTCGTTTAGCGTCTTAGACGCAGCCAGCGACTGCCAGATAAACAGACAGCGACTGTCTGTGCTACAGCCATATACTGCCTGAAGTTACATCCAGCGACTGCCTGAGCTATAGCCAGAGACTACCTGAGCTCCAGCCAGCGACTGTCTGAGATACATCCAGCACCCGTCTCTGAGTGGAGACACGGGGCGATGGCGAGTGCGGTTCCCAGTGGTAGCGAGGCCCCAGGGGAGTTGACCTGCCCCATCTGCCTGGACGCCTTCCACTGCCCCTGCACGCTCAGCTGCGGCCACTCGTTCTGCCTCAAGTGCGTGAAGGGCACCTGGGATGTGACTAAGTCCTTTTCCTGCCCGCAGTGCCGAGTGACCTTCCCTCGGAGGCCCAAACTGAGCAAGAACTTCACGCTCGCCAACCTGGTGGAGCAGCGTAGTGCCGCAGATGAATTGCCCACCGTGGTCTTATGTGACTTCTGCAACGATGGCACGACCGCTGCCTTGAAGACCTGCCTCAGGTGTGATATGTCCTACTGTGCGACTCATGTAAAGCCTCATCAGGAGATCCTGAAGTTAAGTAGCCACATTCTGGTGGATCCAGGTACGAATCCTGAAGAACGCAAATGCAAGAAACACAGAAAGAGGATCAAGTTTTACTGCCGACAGGACGAGAGCTTGGTCTGCACAACCTGCATCATTGCAGGAGACCACAAGGGTCACGATGTGGCTTCGCTGGAGGATGAGCACAAGACACGGCAGGTGAGACGGTCTGTGTGTGTGAGTGGGAGCCCCTCCTGTGTGAAGTCATTATTTTCAAGTACTAACTGAACAATAATATCCAACTAAATATTTTATCATTCTTCTCTCAGCTTCCCATTGTTTCTTCAAATTTTAACAACCTTGATTTAATATAAAGTATGCTGAGGTTGTCAGTGCAGAAATAATACGAGAACATGTTATTATCAATCCTGTTATCTGACGAATTTATAAATGTGCTCTTAGTATATTTGATAAAACTGAAGGACTTTAATGCATACAATATTTTCTCAAAATGACGTGAGTGCATAGACTGTGGTTTGTATACAAAAAAAGTGGTTTGTGGAATAGAGGAGCATTCCCCAAAATGTAAACGAAATGTAAAACGACTGGGACTGCGTGAGCCGCAGTTTTCACCGCTTGGAAGCCTCGTGCCGGTCTGTCCCAGTTTAGCGCCGCACTCTACAGCAGCTACCGGGTCACTGGACTTGGTTTTCCAGAAATTTCGTGTGATATTGACAAACCAATTATTTCGTGACCGTATTTATATTTTCATCAAGATTCTCTTCACCGAATTTCTCCGACACTCAACAGAGACATGGCAGTCCCTCCTTGTACCATGTAAAACTAAACAAAAACTTTTTTATTTTACCAGGTGAAGCTCACAGAGCTACGTAGCTCTTTTTCAGAGGCAAACCTGGCCACAAATGACAGCTCAAAGAAGTGGCTTATGACGTCGAAATTCATAGCAGCCAAATAATCTAAACTCATGTTTCTAAATGTAGACAGAAAACCGGAGGACCTGGACATAAATCCATGCGACCATGGGAAGAACAAACTCCAAATATACAGGTGTCAGGGTCGGGATCGAAACCACGACCTCTTGTATACCAGGCAAAGCAGATTAACGTCTCATGGCGCCTTTTCCACCCACGACGCAGAGCCCCACCCATTGCTCAGGTAGCCCCGCCCATTAATCAGGTAGCAGTGGAGAGTGATTGGGTCCACAGGCTTAGGCTCCTGCGCGTGCTATCTGAGCCCAGCTATTTTTATTTTGAACTTCATTCGCACTAAACGTAGCTAATCGTGCTCATCGGAGGTGCAGGAGGCGTTTGAGCTCCTCGTGAAATCGGTTCCCTGCCACGCTTGCTCCCCAGCCTCCATCGCTGCACAGGGGTCGCTACAGCCTGGAGATGGAACCGTCACTGTGGAGGGGTCAGTGTGGAGTGGGGTTGAGAAAGGGAGCTCAGAGAATGAGTGGAGTCTCCCCTGGTGACGTCTCTCACAGAAACAAGTGGGAGAGGAGACGCGGGGGGTGGAGGAGAAGATTAGGGAAGCGGAGGAGTCCATAAAGCGGATGGAGGCCGCTCGCAGGGACGTGCAGGTGACTCCACTCTGAGTAGGGTTTGTGATGGAGGACAACTCCATTAATTCAAGTTGACTTCCATTGGCTCTGAACACATCGTGGGGCTAAATACACAACGGTCAATGCGCCTCAATACCCAGGACAAGCAAATAAGTGGTTCTCATCTCCAATAAGGAACTAGATCAGTGGTGGAAATTCCACATTCTTAGGATGGGGGACCGATATCCCCATGTGAACTGCCACTTCATCTTCTGTTATATATCTTTCTATTCAGGCCAGATGAGGTGGCACATACCTGTTATCCAGTACATTGGTGGCAGGGTTCACATTATATATATGTTTACAATGTGTATCGCATTGTGCTATGAACCCAAGTCACCTGAGATCAACTCCCAGCGATAACAAACATCAGTAATGAGTAATATCTGTAAAGCCACAACCACGCAATACACTGAATGCACGCAGTGTGCTTTATACGATGTGCATATTCAGGTAACCTATTCACGTAGTACACTCCCATTCAGTATATTGCAATGTGCTTTGTGAGCAGTAAAGTTCATTTTTATTTAAAAGGAGTATCCGACAAAGCACAGAGAATCTTCGAGGTAAGGTCACCAAGTTGCATGTCCAGTTCTCACCAGTGCACTGATCTTATCACTGCTCAGTCACGAAACCCAGATCTCGTGTCTAGTCCCAAATGGGCTTTTTTCGTGGTAGGAATACGGCTTGGAAGCGTTGCTGAACAGGCAGCTTCAATTATGACCTTTTGCTATTTTAATCTGCTCGCATTACACACACCTTGTACAACTCTACGAAAAGATAATGATAATATTTAATTATAATTAAAATTCCTTATTTTTCTGATATTTCTGATGTAATCTTTGCGATTGAGTCCTGTGTAATTTTCAGGGATATGATCGGTGACAATTGAATTGTTTATTGGCTACCGAGGCCGTGATTCACAGGAGGGGTTCATCCTCCATCAGGTCACCGGGGTTACAGGTCAAAACGTCTCCCATAGTTTGGGTTGCATGGCCACAGTGGCAATACTGTGGATTGACGTTAATGCATCTCGATGGGTCTCGATGGGTCTCTATGTATCTTGGAGTGTCGCAATGGGATTTGTATACAATCCATAGTTTGGATTGTATGACCACAGTTACACTGCCCTATATTGACTCAAATGGGTCTATATGCATCTCTATTCGTCTTCACGTGTCTCTGTGTTTCTCTATGGGTCTCTATATCTGAGTCTCTATGTATCTATATGGATCGCGAGGTATATATATGGGTCTCTATAGGTTTACTTTATTTCCCATAGTTTGCGTTGTGTGGCCACAGTCGCTTTTCCATTAATGATTCGGGAAAGAGTGGTGTAAACACCACCTCCCTAAAACATAGATCAACCGTTTAATAAAAACAAACCACACGCCCTGGCAGGGATCGATGACCAGGGTGAGGGAGCGAATCAATGGCGAGTTTGCCCGCATGAGAGCAGCTCTGGACGAGGACGAGAAGGCGGCTCTGGCTCGTGCAGCCATGAAGGAGCGCGAGCTGCTGACCCAGATCGAGACGAACATCGCTCACTACCAGCGCGAGATCGGCGAGCTCCAGGCAGCAGCCACTCGTCTGGAGGTCCTAGCGCAGGAGAGGGACTCGCTCGCCTTCCTGCAGGTGAGCGATGAGTCTCCGGTGTCGCTATTTGTACAGAGCCCTCGCCAGTGGCAGAGTTGAGGCTCCTGAATGAGGTTTTCACATCGACTGCGCTTTTTTCACGCACAGCCTGAGCTTCTGCCCATTGCTTACATTGTAACTCATTGTTGGTGTTCATGAGGTCATGAGCCAAGACTTTGTGGTGTATATTCCACCCGCGGTGTTGCGGTGGGAAATCCACTCATCCCATGGGAATGAAGTCATGAACCTCTCTCTCTCTCTCCCACAGGGGCACCTGGAGGAGACGCGCAGGTACAGAAGACTATCACTCACGACTCGACACACGACAACATGGGACTGAGTGCGAGGCACGGGCAGTGAGAGACTGGCTGTGTGTGGGGATGCTGTGTGTGTGATGATGCTGTGAGTGGTGGTGCTGATTGTGATGATGCTCCGAGTGATGATGCTGTGTGGTGATGCTGTGAATGATTGTAATGTGAGTGGTGATGTTTTGTGTGATGAGTCTATATGTGATGGAGCTGTGATGATCCTGAGTGATGATTATCTTTGTGAGAAAGTGGCCGTGTCTGCTCTGCTTTCACAGGACCGGGAGGGTTACAACGTCTCAACCCTCAGCTCCCCGCCAAGAGGACATTGCCTCACTTAAAGTCCTGGAGACAACTACTGTCAAGTTCATGTGTGAGTTATTCAGTGTGAATCATGGCTGATGGGGCCATCTTGACAACAGATGAACCCCGTGTGTGCACGAGGTCGACTCACCCTCAAATAATTACCTGGTGTAGTGTAAACATCACCACTAGGGAGACGAGACAAAGGGGGCCAGGCATGGTGCTGTCCACCCACCCCCTCGTGTGTCGTGCCAGCCTTCATAGATGCTCACGGACAGCACTTGTCCTAATAGTCTGCAAGGCTACACAAGAGATCTCTGTCTTTGTTCACATCCCATTCCAGGACCCAACTGAACAACACCATGAGACTCAGTGTGGTGTTCTTGTGTAAATAATCAGCATGAGTCAGGGGTAATTGTTATGTTGAGATGGAGTGTGTGCCTGTTAATGTGTATGCGTGGGGGGAGCGGTAGCACACTGCATTACGAACCCAGTTACCTGGGTTTGATTACCCGCCAAGGCTAACATCAGTGGCAGGTGATATCTGATCCAGTCCTGGGTCTCTGCTCGGCAGTTTCAACCTCAAATGAGTTCTTGATGCTGGTAATGATCATAATGATGGTGATAGTGGTCGTGATGAGCATGATGGTAATGATAGTGGTGCATCGGCCAGTCATCTCAGTCGACCCATGGCACCTGGGTCTGCCCCATGACCTCCTGCCAGTGGGCGTTCTACACTTCAAGTGGCTTCAATGTGCACATAGCCTAGCACAAGCACCGTGGTGACGTCACCGCTACTAAGTGGTGAATGGTGGTTATTTTTGGTAATTCTGCTGTTAGTGATAGTGAATGATGGGAATGGTGATGACATTGGTGAGTGATGGTGTTGTTCTTGGTGATGGTAATGATGGTGACATTGGTGATAATATAGGTGGTGATGGTTTTGCTGATGTCGCTGATGGTAGTCGTGATGATATTGGTTTTGGTCATAATGGTAGTGATAGTCGTGATGATGGTTTTGATGGTGGTTATGATGGTTATAATGATGCTTTTCGCGTTGGTGATGGTGATAAAGATGTTAGAGATGGTGGTGATGGGGATAGTGGTGATGGTCGAGGTTTTGGTATTGATGGTGCTAGTAGTGGTGATGATGATGGTTGTGATGTTGCTGATGGCGATAGTGATGTTGCTGATGTTCATAGTGTTGATGGTGATGTATATGTTTTTGTCATCGATGATATTGATGGCGAGGATGGTTGGTGATGGTAATATTGATGGTGGTGGATGATGGTGATGACAGTGTTCTGTAGTGATGTTGTCATCGCTGTTGTCACAGACGGATGCTCACCGACTCTGGACACAAACTCAGCTCATAACCAACTCCAGATTTCCTCGGATCTCAGGTCAATTACGCTGAAAGCTGCCTCTCAGGGTCGCCCCGATCACCCACATCGGTTTGATGGCTGTGCACAAGCCCTGTGCTGTGAGAGCTTCTCATCTGGCCACCACTACTGGGAGGTGAACGTGGGGGACACACGGCTGTGTCGGGTTGGAGTCGCATACGGGACGATCCCAAGGAAAGGGGGTGGTGCTGCACGACTGCTGGGAGGGAGCGACGCGTCCTGGTGTTTAGAGAAATGTGACAACATCTTCTCAGTGGTTCATGGTGGAGTGAAGACTGCACTGTCGGTGAGGGGGGCCCCCTCCCCCCGCAGAATCGGGCTTCATCTGCACTGGGAGGGGAGGCTCCTGGCATTTTACCGCGCCGACTCCATGGAGGTGATCCACGAGGTTCGGCAGAGATTCTCGCAGCCTCTCTACCCTGCGATGTGGATGGGGTGTTTGAATGATCGATTGAAGATCGTGGATCTGAGTCGTGCATCCTGAGGATGAGAGATAGAAACCAAGACAGAACCCAAGAAACAGAGGAGAGGGTGGATGTTGAGGAGAGGGGGAAGTGAGGGTGAGGGGAAGGATGAAAGGAAGGTTACGGGTGAGCGTGGAGGGTGATGGTGAAGGGTGAGGAGAGTGTGAGGAGAGGATGTGAAGGAGGGTGTAAAGAGACGGTGAGGGGGAGGTGAGGTTGAGTTTGTGTGAAAGAACCTGTGCAGTTCAAATCGCAGGTTCGTGTGGCCGCTCCTTCACCTGCAGTGCGTGCTCACATCACCACACCGTCTCATGCCTGCGATTCACCATCATCACCATCATCACTGTCATCATCACTACCATCACCACCATCAACACCACCACCATCATCATTATCACTACCATCACCACCATCACCACCATTATCACCCCATCATCACGACTGTCATCATCACGACCATCACCACCATCAACACCACCACCATTATAATCACCATAGTCATCACTACCACCATCATCGCCATCATCATTACCAATATCATCATCATCATCACCATCATGATCACCACCACCACATCATTAAAAACCTCCATCACTATCATCATTACTATCAACTCTACCAAAACTATCATAATCACTATCACCAACATCGTCAATATCATACCACGTTCACCACCATCATTACTATCATCACCATCACCCCATCATTACTATCATCAGCAACATCATCATCAACATCATTATCTTCATCATCACCACTACCACAACCACCACCATCATCATAATCATTATCACCACAATAATCAGCACCATTATCACGTCCATCATCATAATCATTACTTATCATTACCACTATCATCACTATCATCATTGTCATCATCACTATCAGAACCCACATCACCATCACCATTCTTACCACCAACAACAACAACCGCCATTCGCCACTAAGTCGCGGTGACGTCACCACGACGCTTGTGCCAGGCTATGTGCACGTTGAGGCCACGTGGCCTCATTCTTACCACCACTACCACCACAATCATCACAATCATTACCATCATCAACATCAATACCACAAAAACTGCCATAATTATCACCATTATCACATCCACCATCACGACCATCATCACCACTATCATCCTCACCTTGAAAACCACTATCACCATCATTCCCACCATCACCCTCGTCATCGCCCCTTACCACCATCTCCCTCATCACTACCATTACTACCACCACTGTCATTATCACCACCGCCACCATGATCACCACCATCATTATCACCATCACTACCATCATTACTACTGTAGTAAGTATGTAGGAGGCTTGACGACAGGATCGGAGGCACACTTGTTTATTACACCAACACAGTAATCACGGGTCACTTGGCTACAGGGATGCACAACAGCTAACCCCGCTAACCTATGCCAATCCCTCCACTACGGGGCTAGGGGAGGTTATCTGTCCCAGCCTGGTTAAGCTGGGATCCCGGCTCCCTGAGTCTCCAGACCAGCTTAGTCTGGGCTCTCGGGGCCACGCCACCGGCTTGCCCTGGTCGGCCCTTATAAGGACAGCGAGCCAGGGGAGCTCTGGGGCCTATTCTAGCAGGTCTTCCTTCTTCTCTGGTTAAAGCTGAGCCCCGACCTCGAGCCCTCGAGCTCATCACCTTTTATAGGACTCGCCCCCGAGGGGGGGCCCGTGGGGGATGCACATGCGGACGTCGGTGCGAGCGCCACCCTTGTGTACGGCCGTAACCCCGCCCCTTGTGTTTGTTGGCCATCCGTGGCCATGCATAATTACACCTCAACATCCGTAGCCATGCGCAATTACACCTCTACATCACCCCCCCCCTGTACAGCTCGCAGCCGTCCCCGGCTGCAAAAAAAAATCAGAATAAAGGTGCATCCCTCACGAAAACCGTGTGTGTGTGCCTCGCGTAATTTTTAACAAGAACAAAGAGAACCTTAACAAGAACAACAACAGGAAGAGAGAGAGAGAGAGAGAAAACAAATAACCCGACGCACCCCCCCGAATAAACACCCCAAAACCAACATATATACACACACTCCGGACGCCACCCCTCACACTGTCCGCAAGGCCCCCCAACGGCCGACCTCACAATAGTCTGCGCGTTTTGGCGCGCGTTCTCGCGGCGGGCCCGTCACAAGGGCCCGTCCCGGCACGCTCAGTGGCGGTTGTTGACGGTCCGGGTGCAAGAGAGTCAGGCGTCGCTGCCGAGTGACCCCCGACCCCTCCGGGAGGGGTTGGCGGGTGTGGACCCGTCACTCCTGTTGCACCTGGGGACGGAACAGTTGATGTCAGGTTAGGCGAGCGCAGCGACGTCGGGGAGTCGGCGGAACCCTCACACGTTTGGCCATGCGTGTGTGTGTGTGAACCACGGGGCGGCGCGATGAACGGTTTCAACCTTGAGGGGTGCACATACCACCGACACCTCCCCCATTTGACGCGAACACATTGCGGCCGCAAGACCTGTACGACCTCCACTGGCCCCCGCCACGGCCGTACCAACTTTGACGAGGTTGCCAGCGGCACCTGGGGACAGTGCAACCATGCCCTGTCCCCTGGTTTCCATTTGACCACATGTACCCGCCCCAACCGAAGCCTCTCGTTCGCCCTCTGGCGGAGTTCAGAATTTTGCACGGCCGCTTCCCGCGCCTCAGACAATTTGCTGATGTTAAATTTAACGTGTTCGGACAAGTTAGACTTCGCCTGGGGCGCCGAGAGCTTCAGCTGGGTCGTCACAGGGGGGTTAGCCTCGCGCCCATACATTAAAAAGAAAGGGGAAAATCCGGTGGCCGCATGGGGAGCCATTCTGTAGGCCTGCAACACACCGGCTATACGAAGGTCCCAATCTGTCTGGGATACTGACACCTGCTGGGACAGCATAGACGTGATGGTCCGATGCAGCCGTTCCACCATCCCGTCAGTTTGTGGGTGATACGGAGAGGTCCGAACCTTCTCCGTACCCAAGAGGTCGCACACCTCGCGGAGGAGTTTACCAGAAAAATTCCTACCCTGGTCAGTAAGCAGCCGTTCCGGAGCACCCTTGTCGAGGACATAGCCCTGGACAAAGGCCTCCGCGATGGCTGCTGCCGACTGGTTGGCCAGGGGCCAGGCCATAGGCCATCTCGTGAAGTACTCGACCCCCGTTAATAAATACCTATTTCCCCTGGGTGTAGCGGGAAATGGGCCGAGTATGTCTAGAGCAACGAGCTCGTTAACCCGGGAAACCTTTATGGACTGCAGCGGAGGGTTGGACCCCCTAGCAGGTGGCTTCCTCTGCGCGCATTGCGTGCACGACCCCAGGAGATCCCCCACGTCCTTTGCCATGCCCGGCCAGAAGAAATCGAGCTGGAGCGTGGCAAAGGTCTTGTGAACCCCCAAGTGCAGAAGCCGCTCATGAACAGCCCATACCACCTTACCCCTTAATGCTGCAGGCACCACGAGCCGCTGGCGGCGGGTTTTTCCGTCCCAGTGCATTAAAAGACCCTGGAACAACCCCCACGAGTCAACGTTCGCCACCCCCTGACCAACCCCCCCGGCGCGACGGCGCAGAGCGAGGAGGGAGGTGTCCTCCATTTGGAGGCGTCCCCATTCCGCGACCGACAACCCCAGCAACGAATCCCTCCCTTCTTGCTCGATAGGACCCGAAGCCGAAGGCGCATCGGCGGCGGCCACGAGGACCGAATCGGTGGTGACGTTCGGGGGCCTACAACGCCCCGAACCCAAGAGGCAAGCGCACTCCGAAGTGGGTGGCAACCGCGACAGGGCGTCAGCGTTCGTGTGGCGGACGCCCTTACGATATGTGGTGACAAAGTCATAGTCTTGGAGAATCTCCAACCATCGAGACAACTGGCCCGATGGTTGTTGAACCCGCAGGGCGTACTGTAGGGCCGCATGATCTGTACGGACGGTGAACCGCCGACCGTACAGATACGGGCGGTACTGCTGAATGAAATAAACAATTGCCAATAATTCCCGACGGGTAACGCAGTACCGCTGTTCGGCTGGAGACAGTACCCGACTACCATAAGCCACCACATGCTCTACGCCCCCAATGAGCTGGGACAGCACGCCCCCGATGCCCGTGTTACTTGCATCTGTATCGAGCAAGAAGGGTTGTGAAAAATCGGGGTAATTCAACGGCGGAGCCCCCACCAGGGCATTCCGGAGGGCGCGAAAAGCAGCCTCCTCCTCCGGCCCCCAATGAAACCTGACTCCCTTGGACGTCAAGGCATGCAATGGTTTCGCGATCGTAGCGAAGTCAGCCACAAACCGTCGATAATACGACGCGAACCCAATGAAACTCCTGACCTCTCCCACCGAGGTGGGAGTCGGCCAGGAGCTGACGCATTCCGTTTTGGCGGGATCAGTGGATATCCCCGAGCGCCCAACAATGTGACCCAAATACCGCACCGATTCGCGGAGTAAATGGCACTTCTGCGGTTTAAATTTTAAATTGGCAGCCCGCATTTTGAGAAAAACAGCACGCAACCTCTGGAGGTGTTCCTCGAAGGATTTGCTAAAGACGATGACATCGTCCAAGTAAATTAAACACGAATCCCATTGCAAGCCTGCCAAGACCAATTCCATTAACCGCTGAAAAGTTGCCGGCGCAGAATGTAAACCCATCGGCAAGCGGTTAAATTGGAAGAGACCTTGCGGTGTACGAAAAGCAGTCTTAGGTTTTGATTCGTCATCCAGAGGAAGCTGCCAGAATCCAGATAGCAAATCGAGAGTGGAAAAGAATCGCGCCCCCGCCAAGGCATCGAGCGACTCATCCATTCGAGGAAGCGGGTACGCATCTGCCACAGAAATTTTGTTCAAACGCCGAAAGTCGACACAAAACCGCAGTGAGCCGTCGTGTTTTTTTCACCAAAACGATCGGCGCGCCCCACGGGCTGTTGGAAGGGGAAATGATATCGGCGGCTAGCATGTCATCAACAGCCGATTTGACATGATCCTTTTTGGCGGGACTCAACCGAAAGGGATTTTGGCGGATTGGCGCGCTGTCACCCGTGTCAATATGGTGTCGCAGCAATTTAGTACAACCAATATCAAATTTGTGTTGACTAAAAACGTCAGCAAATTCGCTCAGGAGAACTCGCAGCTGCGCGCGCTGCGAGTCGGACAGGTCCACTGAACCCGCGCAAAGCGCATCCAGCCATCCGTCATCACAGTCCGAATGCGGTCGCGACGAAGGATCGGTGGTTACCTGACCCACGAGTGGTTCCTCATAGGGTACCGGCGTTGCGTGTGCAAGCACGGTCCCTTGAGGAACCACGGCCGTTCGCGATCCTACATTAAGGACTGCAATGAAGGGGTCCCCATCCCCTCTCACCATGGTCTGAGCCGCTAGCAAATCGGGTCCATTGACCCCGGCTCGAGATGGTCCCAACAAGACCCCCCGATCCGCAACCCCTTCATTAAACGGCCGACGCAACCTAAGAGGGACGAGCATCTGAGCCCCCGGAGGTACGCGCACAGTTTTTGTCACGAGCGCCTGCACGGTGGCAAACGCCCGACGCTCCGTGGTGGGGGAAGACAAAAATGTAACACATCGGCCCGATGGGAGCTCGATGCACCCCTGGTCAATCAGGATACGGATGGGCATTTTGGCCAAGAAATCCGTCCCCAACAGGCACGGAACCGCGAGTGAGGAGGAAACCAAAACAGGCCCGGATAATTTAATGTCTCCAATGCAAATAGTGGCGCGGATTTGCCCAATAATGCCCAGCGAGCCCCCGTTAGCAGCATAGCATGGCACGTCAACAGGGAGCAAGGGACGACTTTGAACGGGAAGGATGTTATAAATCAAATCAGATATAATGGTCGCCGATGCCCCTGTGTCAATTAAAATCCGCACCTCTACCCCATCAATGTGACCAACCACAACCGATGATCCCGCCGACGCAGCAACGACACGATGGGCGAACTCCGACCACTGACCCGGTTGGAGCGCTCGCCTCATTACAGAACAATCGCGCGCGACGGACGGCGATTTTCGAGCCCTGTTCAGTTGAGCGCGCGAGTGTGTGTCGGATGTGTGCATGGGCCAAACGTGTGAGGTGCCACGACTCGCCGTATTTCTCTGCTGGAGCTTGGGAGGAGACGGCGTGGCGTCCTGACTAGGTGTCGCCCCGCGCTGACGGGGAGCCCGGCATCCTGACGCGACGTGGCCTTGCAGGCCACAGTTGTAGCAGCGTGTGAGCGCCCCAGATGTCCTGGGCTGCTCCTGGCGGCTCGGTCCATTCCGAGCCTGTGGTGCCGCCGATCTCCATTCCCCTCGCCGCTCCACCCCGCAGACCTCCTCCGATGGGATGGCGGTGGCTGCCATGGCATGGCCGGCCGCCCCCTTGGCCGCCTTTCGACGTAGGGACCGCAGGCCCCCGTGGATGTGGCGCGCGACCAGCAGGGACGACATTTCTGCGTCGTCTTGAGCCAGGACGTTGACGTCCAGCTCATCAGCGAGTATCAGCAGCTTCTCAGCCACCATGGCATCCACTCCTTCCTCGTCCATCCGTGGAAAAGCAGCCTTCGCTAGGGCCAGGAGAGCCGTCCGGAAGGCCAGGGGCGATTCGTTGGCGCCCCGGTGTCGATCGTGGAACAGCTGCCTGCAGTCCGAAGGCGGCCCATAGACGGCTGACAGCAGCTGCAGCGCCAGGTGCAGAGTGGCGCGCTTTTCTTTAGGCGCCGAGGTGAGGGTAGCCAGGGCGTCGTTGTCCAACATCGCCGGCAGCGCGCGTAGAGCCTCGGCGTCTGACCAGTTCGCCATCTCTTGATGAGCGATGAACCGCCTCTTGAAGCCGCCCCAGTCTCCGTCCGCGCCGACGAATTCTTTTAGAGGCGGCAGACGCTGCTGTAACGCGACGTCCGTGGCTGCAGATCGCTCTCCGTCGCTCCCAGCAGATGATACAGTGTGGGCGGGCTGCGAGCATGGCATCGCCGGTCGCTCTGATGTTGACGCGCTGGCCGGTGTTGATGATGTCACGGCTTGTGCTTGGCGCTCAGCAGTCACCTGACGCGGGCCGGCCCCGCCCTCTGCTCGCACTGTAGTGATGGCGGGAAATTTAACCGCGAGCCGCGTCGGGGTGGCGGGAAACGTCGCCGCGCGTCGGCTGCTGTCGTCGACCCGCGCTGCCCCTCCAGCTCCCAGCCGCGTGATCTCCTCCAATGCGGCGGCCGCGGCATAGAGCAGTTCCGCCAGGCGGGAGTGAGCCAGCCGGAGTCCTTCGGCCGACGCATCCCCCCCTCTTGTCGTAGCGGCGCGGGCGTACTCGGCCCCGGCTGCTCCGATCCGGCCCCGGCCATCTCTGGTGGTGATTCGGCCCCGGCGTCTTCCATCTCCGACTCCTTGGTACGTGTCGTCCCTCGTGTGTCCATCGTTGAACGTTTTTACTTCTGACACCAGATGTAGTAAGTATGTAGGAGGCTTGACGACAGGATCGGAGGCACACTTGTTTATTACACCAACACAGTAATCACGGGTCACTTGGCTACAGGGATGCACAACAGCTAACCCCGCTAACCTATGCCAATCCCTCCACTACGGGGCTAGGGGAGGCTATCTGTCCCAGCCTGGTTAAGCTGGGATCCCGGCTCCCTGAGTCTCCAGACCAGCTTAGTCTGGGCTCTCGGGGCCACGCCACCGGCTTGCCCTGGTCGGCCCTTATAAGGACAGCGAGCCAGGGGAGCTCTGGGGCCTATTCTAGCAGGTCTTCCTTCTTCTCTGGTTAAAGCTGAGCCCCGACCTCGAGCCCTCGAGCTCATCACCTTTTATAGAACTTGCCCCCGAGGGGGGGCCCGTGGGGGATGCACATGCGGACGTCGGTGCGAGCGCCACCCTTGTGTACGGCCGTAACCCCGCCCCTTGTGTTTGTTGGCCATCCGTGGCCATGCATAATTACACCTCAACATCCGTAGCCATGCGCAATTACACCTCTACACTACCATGATCAACACCACTACCATCATCACCATTTCACCATTATTACCACCACTACCACCATCATCATGGTGACGTCTTTGTAACGTTTTTGTAGTTGGGGCTGTTATTTTTGTTTATTGTGTTTAACCGGGGCGAGAACTCAAGACACCAGAATAGGAGTCTCATTTGTAAGAGTGAGTGGAATGAGGAGCGAGTGCTTGGTTGAGTGAGTAGATGAGTAAGTAGTTAAGTGACAGAGATGGTGGGTTATTGAATGATTGAGTGAGTGCATGGTTGATTGGGTGAAATGGTGGGTGAGTGAGTGGGTGACGAGACGGGGGAGATGGTTGGTGGGTGAGTGAGTGCATGGGTGAGTGGGTCGGTGGAGTGTTTGAGTTAGTGAGAGGGTAAGTGAGTGGGTAAACTATTGAGTGCGTGAGTGAGTACATTAGTGAGTGAACGATTGAGTGCATGGGTGAATGAGATGGTGGGTGAGTGAGTAGCTGAGTGGGTCAGTGGTTATGTTAGTGAGCGAGAGGGTCGGTGAGTGGGTAAATGATTGAGTGAGTTCAAGTGTATCGTCTTTAACCGGGTGTAGAACTCGGACGACCGGGACAGCAGTCTCATTTGCAAGAGTGACCTGGGGCTGGGGGGGATCTCCAAAATAATAAAAATTAACCCGTAAAAACCAAGTTTTTCACTATAAATCCTTTATATGCGTGGCGGCTAGAGTCCTCTCGTCCTCTGGCTTGAGATGGCTGCCACCTATGGGTCAGATGATTGCCCTTCACCATTAAGCAATTGGTAATTAAATATAGTTTTTTTTCCCTAAAAAGTGTAAAGTTATGGAAAAAAATTTTCACGAAAATAAATTGTCACGCACAACGAGTCTGTGTGCAAAATGTCAGCTCGATTGGATCATGGGAAGTGGGTTAAAAAACGACCAAAAGATTTGCACCGTCGTAAGCGCGCAAGCAAGCAAGCAAGTGAACTTAATATAAAGGATTTAAAAACGACAACGTGAGTACAGGAAACAATAATGAAGCAAAGATTAAAGATTCATTAGCGGAAAAAAACAACCACCCCCACCGTGTTACAGACGGAACCGGAAAAAAACAGCGTCCCGAACAAACTCCCATAACTGCATGGGTGGAGACAGCATCTGTAAGTAGTGGTGATACGCGCTGGCAGGAGGGATCGTGAGGCAGCGCGTGGTGATTGGTTACATCGAGTGGGTGCTCATGTAGTGGTAATACGCGCTGCCAGGAGGGATCGTGAGGCAGCGCGTGGTGATTGGTTACATCGAGTGGGTGCTCACATCGCGGTCCGCATAGGCTCCGCCCCCTCGGGAGCGGAGGGCTATGTAAGGCGATGCGCGCTGGCACTCGGGGAGTGGGTAACCAGAGAAGACAGAAGACGGAGGAAGAGATAGGCCCTGGGAGCCCTAGCCCCGCTGCCCTTGTAAGGGCCGGGGTTCTGAGAGGCTCAGAGGCGAGGCCTTGGGATTCACGGTCCGACGCCCTTGTAAGGGCTCGGGCTGTGTAGCCCAGTGGTCGAGACCCGTAGTCTGACAAGAGGGGTCTGATAACTCCCTGTAGGGAGAGTGTAGCCGGAGAGCCTGAGTTAAGGCAGAGCTAGGCACGCGTACCCTACGGGAGAGACTGAGTACGGCCCGAGCCGAGTGCGCGTAGGGGTCTGATAGCTCCCCGTGGGGAGAGCGTAGCCAGAGAGCCTGAGTCGAGGCAGAGATAGGTGCGTGTACCCCACGGGGAAGACGGAGTACGTGGCCGAGTCAGGCACGTGTGACATAGGTGTTATCTCGGTTGGGACTGTTACGTGTGCAACCGTTGTGAATAAAGAGTGCTGCCCCGTCAACTCGTCTCCCGCCATTATTGAAGATATTACAACTGGCGTCAGAAGTGAACCTGTCTTCAAGTCATGGATACAAGGAAGACTCACAGGACTCACGAGCGTGACCGGGAGGGCGACCACGACGATTCGGGACAGCGAGCATCGGGTGGAGAGTAGGAAGAGATGCCGACGCCGCAGGACCCTTCACGGGCGCCCGACGATCCGCTGGGGTCCGACATTGGACTCCGCGACGCACATTCTCGTCTGGCGGAACTGCTGCTTGCCGCGGCGTCCATCCTGGCGGAGATCACTGCGTCAGGAGGAGGGAGGACGTCGACGGACGTCGAGAGGGGTCGCGTGGGTGATTCCCGCCAAAATGTGGTTCGCGCCAAGGACTTTGAAAATGGCGCCATTTTTACGGAGCGCTCGTCTGTGGCGGGAACCGCGAGCAACACGTGACCGGGGACCTCCACTCTCTGCCGCTCACGTCATCAGTGTGTGCTGCGGGCGGCCATCAACTGCCCGTGATAGGGGCCGCCATTTCCCATGCCGACGGCGTGGCGCGGGAAAATCATCAGTCGGAGGACGACATGGTTTTTCAGCAGCGACTTCCCGCGCTGACGGCCTTCAAAGCCGAAGGGGGTGACTGGGGCGCCTTCGAGCGGAGATTCCTCGCCCATCAGGAAATGTCGGGGTGGTCCGACGCTACGGCCCTGCGGGCACTGCCTGCGATGCTGGACGACAACGCGCTCGCGGCCTTCAGGTCCACCCTGAGGTCGGCCCGCTCCACGCTCAAGGCCGCGCTGGGCCTCATGGCCAAGGTGTATGGTCCACCCTCCGCCTGCCGCCACCAATTCTACGGGCGACGGAAGGGGGACACGGAGACAGCGCTCGCTTACCGCACAGCACTGCTGGCTCTCGCGGACGCCGCCTTCCCTCGCATGGACGAGGAGGGGCAGGACGCCATGGTATTGGAACAGCTGCTGACGCTGGCTCAGGACCTGGGGGTCCCCATCAACACGGCTGATGAGGTGGACGTTTGTTCGTTGCGAGTTGCAACGAGCATCCAGGCGCATGAGGTCCTAAAACGAAAACAGCCGTTCGTCTGCGCTTCTGCTGCGGTCCTGGCTCCTGCCCCGGTGGACACCGAACCTCAAGTCAGCCGCTTACGGGAGGAGGCTTTCGCTACAGCGCGACCGGGGGATTGGAGGTCGGGGGGTCGTTCGCCTCTGCGATCGACCCGCAAGCTGGAGCAACCGAGACCTGCGACGTCCCTCGTCACGTGCTACAACTGCGGCCTTCGCGGCCACGTGGCGTCCGGGTGCCGCGCTCCACGTCAGCGTGCTGAGGGACCTCGACTGGACGACGACCAAGGCCCCAAGTCGTCCCAACTACCCCTGGCAAGTCGCGGCACTACACATGCTCGGTCCGCATAGACGTCACACGTAGGCCGCCGTTTCGCGGCTGAGGAGGGGCACATGGGGGCTGGGGGATCGGTTCGGAAAGGGGGGTTTGTACGGGGGCCGAGAGAAATTGAATGGTCCGAGTTGGGCCACAGGATGGTGGCCGCGTCGGCCGGGGCGTCTGTGGTTACGGGTTTTATTGACGGTATCGAAGTCAGGGTGCTGGTGGACACGGGCGCGTCAACAACTATCATCTCTGACCTTATTTACAACATTCTCCCCGTCCAATGTCGGCTTCTGCTCCCGGTGGACGTGCCATGTTACGCGGCGAATGGGGGCTCATTGGGCATTGTCGGCCAGATTCGGGCGAGCATTTGCATAGGGGATATTAAATTATCGGGACCTGTTTTGGTCTCTTCTTCCCTAGCGGTTCTATGTCTGTTGGGTACAGACTTTTTGGCTAAGATGCCCATTAAAATTCGGGTGGATCAGTGGTGTATCGAGCTGCCATCGGGTCGCCGTATTTCATTTTTGTCTAACCCTACTAAATTGCGGACAGCTTGTGCGACGGTCCAAGCGCTAGCGACCCATACGGTGCACGTACCCCCGGGTTCACAGATGTTGGTACACCTCCGGTTGCGGAAGCCATTGGGTGGGGAGACTGCGGGGCAGGGCGTGCTTTTGGGTCCGTCGAACAGAGCTGTGGGGGGTTTGGACTTGGCGGTGGCTCAGACGTTGGTACGGGGTGACGGGGACCCGTTTGTCATGGTTTTGAACGCGGGTTGGCGGCCGGCCGTTATTCCGCAGGGCACCGTGCTGGCTCACGCGGCACCGCTCCCTGCGGAAGAGCGGCTTATTGCGCACGTTGATCCCGTCCCAGCGCATAAACTTCAATCGGGGGATGACCTGCAGTGGTTAGATTCGCTGTGTGCGGGCTCCAGTCATTTGTCAAGTGTGCAGTTGGGTGCACTGCGCGCTCTGCTCATCGAATTCTCAGATGTGTTCAGCAGGCACAAATATGATATTGGGTTCACGGACCTGTTACGCCACCACATTGAAACGGGTGACGCGGCACCGGTTCGGCAGAATCCGTTCCGGTTGAGTCCTACTGAGAAGGAACACGTTCAATCGGCCGTCAATGACATGTTAACCGCCGACATCATTTCGCCCTCATCCAGTCCGTGGGGAGCACCCATCGTTCTGGTTAAAAAACAAGACGGGTCCTTGTGGTTTTGCGTTGATTTCCGTCGCCTTAATAAGATCTCCATGGCTGATGCGTATCCGCTCCCCAGAATGGATGAGTCTCTGGATGCGTTAGCTGGGGCGCAGTATTTTTCAACGCTAGACTTACTGTCGGGATTTTGGCAATTACCACTCGACGAGGAGTCAAAACCTAAGACCGCATTCCGGACTCCTGTGGGCCTGTTCCAGTTTAATCGGTTGCCCATGGGACTCCATTCTGCTCCCGCGACGTTTCAGCGCCTTATGGAATTGGTTCTGTCAGGCCTGCAATGGGATACCTGCCTAATTTACCTTGACGACGTCATTGTTTTCAGTAGGACTTTCGAGGAACACCTCCAACGATTAAGGGGGGTGTTTCTGAGGATGCGGTCGGCTAAGTTAAAGTTTAAACCGGCAAAATGCCACCTGCTGCGGGAGTCCGTACGGTACTTAGGCCACATTGTCGACTCTTCGGGGATCTCCACCGATCCCGCGAAGACGAGCTGCGTTAGTTCATGGCCGACGCCCACGTCGGTTACCGAGGTCCGCAGCTTCATTGGGTTTGCTTCCTACTACCGTTGATTCGTTGAGCATTTTTCCACCATTGCCAAACCCTTACATGCTCTGACGGCCAAAGGGGTCAAATTTCGCTGGGGGCCAGAGGAGGAGGCCGCGTTCTGCTCCCTTCGGGACGCCTTGGTGGGTGCCCCGCCCTTGTGTTACCCTGATTTTACGAGACCCTTCCTGCTGGATACGGATGCCAGTAACACAGGCATTGGGGGGGTGCTCTCACAGGTTGTCGGGGGAGTCGAACGGGTGGTCGCCTACGGTAGCAGGGTTTTATCGCCGGCCGAACAGCGCTACTGTGTGACCCGTCGCGAGTTGCTGGCTATTGTTTTGTTTGTACAGCAATTTAGACCGTATCTCTACGGCCGTCATTTTACGGTCCGTACTGACCATGCGGCACTTCAGTACCATTGCGGGTCGCCCAACCCTCGGGCCAATTGTCACGGTGGTTGGAGGTCCTCCAGGACTATCAATTTACGACCACTTACCGTAAGGGGTTGCGCCACACCAACGCTGATGCCCTGTCGCGATTGTCGCCTCGTTCCGAATGTGCGTGTTTTCTGGGGTCGGCGCGCTGTAAACCACGTGTCGTTGTCCCCGAGGGTGAGTTGGTCGCGGCCGCGAATGCACCACTGGTCGATGTTCCCGCTACTCTTACGGGCGGAGACTCACTCCTTTCACTGTCCCTCGTTGAGTGGGGCCGACTCCAGATGGCCGACAGCTCCCTACTTACGTTGCGTCGTCGGGTGGGGGGTCCCGAGGAGGGTCCGAAGGGAGCCGGCTCCTGGTTGCTTAAACAGGGCCTGCTGATGAGATGGGACAATATGTCCCGGCGGCACGCACTCGTCGTGCCCTCCGCTATGCGGGGAAAACTTGTTCTGGCCGCACACGAACGCCTCTTGCATCTGGGGGTAAACAAAACGCTCGCTCTGCTCCAGCGAGACTATTATTGGCCGGGGATAGGGAGCGATGTGGTCAACATACTGAAGGGGTGTGTGGGCTGCGCTAAACGGAAACCACCGCCCGTCGCGCATAATCCGCCGCTACAGTCCATTCAGGTCTCGCGCACGAACGAGCTCGTTGCGCTAGATATTTTGGGGCCTTTTCCGGTCACGCCTAGGGGTAACAAGTACCTGCTGGTTGGGGTGGAATACTTCACTCGATGGCCTATGGCGTGGCCACTTGCCAACCAGTCGGCGGTGGCCGTGGCGGACGCCTTTGTCCAGGGCTACGTCTTGGACAAAGGTGCTCCCGAACGCTTGCTGACCGACCAGGGGAAGAATTTTTCGAGCAAATTGCTGCATGAGGTGTGCGACCTTTTGGGTACGAAAAAGGTGCGTACCTCCCCGTACCACCCACAGACTGATGGGATGGTTGAGCGACTCCACAAAACTATAACTTCCATGTTGTGCCAGTAGGTGTGCGAGGCACAGGTTGACTGGGACTTGCAGGTCCCGGGTGTCCTCGCCGCGTACAGGATGGCCCCCCATGCAGCTACGGGATTTTCCCCATTTTATCTGATGTACGGTCGGGAGGCCGATCCGCCCATAGAGACCCAGCTGGGGCTTTCCGTGCCGGGGCCTAAATCCAAGTTGGCTGACTATATTAAATTTAACATTGTGAAACTGGCCGAGGCACGGGAGGCTGCACGGCTGAATTCGAGGTCTCGCCAAATCACTAACGAGCGCTTGCGTGCACGGAAGGTGTACGTGCACGATTGGAAACCGGGCGATAGGGCCTGGCTGCACTGCCCTCATGCGCCGTTGGCTACGTCTCCTAAATTACTGAGGCCGTGGCGGGGACCCGTGGAGGTCGTGCGGGTTGCACGACCCCAGTGTGTGCAGATAAGATGGGGAAAGCGACGTTGGTACGTTCACCCCTCCCGGCTGAAACCATTCTCGCCACCATATGGCCTTCCTTTATGTCATGATGACCGAGCATGTGATGTGACCGGCGACTCGGGGAGGGGAATGTCTCCGCCTGATCCTCACATGTCTTCGCCTGATCCATTCCCAGGTGTCTCGGAACTGACGGCTGTCGACCGGCGGCAACCGGATCCCCAAGTCACGGGCGGCTCTTCCAGGCCGCTCCATGCCTCCCGGGGCTGCCGGAGCCACCGGACGATCGACAACGTCCCGTCCCGTACGACGGACCGGCCAGGCGGACTCGCGCTAGGTCGCGCCACTTTTCATGACTGAATAAATGAGGGGGGGTGAGGGACGCATCGGACGGATCGTCCCGTCACAGCGTTCCCCGTCCATCCTACCGCTCTATTGTTCCGTTCTAGGGGCGAGCGGGGGGGAGAGGACCAGGGGGTCAAAGAGACTCTGGACACGTCGGTTTTATAAAAGAAAAGAAACATTTTTTATTCAGTTACTCGTCGGGTTGTACATAAGTTCCTTGTTATTACTGAATAATGTTCGCGGTTATTGTGTTGTGTTGTGTTGCGTTGTGTTGCGTTGAGTTCATGTTACGGGGCGCACGTGTAGAGTGGGTTTTTTTTTGTCAGCCGGGCCGGCTGCGAGCTATGTGGGAGGGGGTGATGTAGTGGTGATACGCGCTGGCAGGAGGGATCGTGAGGCAGCGCGTGGTGATTGGTTACATCGAGTGGGTGCTCATGTAGTGGTGATACGCGCTGCCAGGAGGGATTGTGAGGCAGCGCGTGGTGATTGGTTACATCGAGTGGGTGCTCACATCGCGGTCTGCATAGGCTCCGCCCCCTCGGGAGCGGAGGGCTATGTAAGGCGATGCGCGCTGGCACTCGGGGAGTGGATAACCAGAGAAGACAGAAGACGGAGGAAGAGATAGGCCCTGGGAGCCCTAGCCCCGCTGCCCTTGTAAGGGCCGGGGTTCTGAGAGGCTCAGAGGCGAGGCCTTGGGATTCACGGTCCCACGCCCTTGTAAGGGCTCGGGCTGTGTAGCCCAGTGGTCGAGACCCGTAGTCTGACAAGAGGGGTCTGATAGCTCCCCGTAGGGAGAGTGTAGCCGGAGAGCCTGAGTTAAGGCAGAGCTAGGCACGCGTACCCTACGGGGGAGACTGAGTACGGCCCGAGCCGAGTGCGCGTAGGGGTCTGATAGCTCCCCGTGGGGAGAGCGTAGCCAGAGAGCCTGAGTCGAGGCAGAGATAGGTGCGCGTACCCCACGGGGAAGACGGAGTACGTGGCCGAGTCAGGCACGTGTGACATAGGTGTTATCTCGGTTGGGACTGTTACGTGTGCAACCATTGTGAATAAAAGAGTGCTGCCCCGTCAACTCGTCTCCCGCCATTATTGAAGATATTACATGTACACCAAACTCACAGTCGTGTCCACGTGTTGGGGGGCTATCTCGACTACCCAGGGCCACCCGTCGCAGCATCCAACGCGACATAACGACGACTCCCACAGACAACACCGATAGCCCACTCCTCCCGCCCCCCCCCCCCCACCCACGGTTCCTGGGTTTGTCGTCACAACGGCGAGCGGCAAGCCCCCCAGGGCGAGATCATCTCGGACTCCCCTTAGGCGTTGACCTCCCTCCGGGAGCGTCCGTGGACCGAGCAGCCGGACACTTCATTTGTAACCCAAACGGAGCCGTTGCCTCCCCCCCAACCTCCTCCTCTTGCCCAGCACTCAGCCTCAGGCCACCACTGGCAGCATGAAAGGAGCCGAGAGCGGGGGGCTCGAGGCTGCCGGTTCTGGGAGTGGACTCGTCTCGTCGTTGCTGTCGACTCGTCTCGTCGTTGTTGTCATCTCGTCGCCTTCGTCGCTGCCGTCTTCACTAGATATTGTGCTGCTGGAAGTTGTTGGCTATCTAGTTAGCGCCTTCAGTGTTTGATGGTTAGGGTTGTGTACAGGCTCGACTAAGTAATGGTGGAGAGAGTAAGGACGAGACCGTGGAAGTTGTGAAACACATTCCTGCGGAGGGAGCTGTTAGGAACGTTGGGTTGCTCGATCAATAGCCAAGGTCAACGGCGGCGTGGTGTATTCCCAAATATGGCCGACTGTGAGGGCGGGCACAAGCCGGCGTGAGTCGGTGAAACGTTGAGTTTTATAAGGGCACCACGGGGTGACCAGCCCCTCCCCACCCAGCCCCACCCTTCCCAGCCCCACCCTCCCCACCCAGCCCCTCCCCACCCTCCCTACCCAGCCCCTCCCCACCCTCCCCACCCAGCCCCTCCCCACCCTCCCCTCCCCACCCAGCCCCACCCTCCCCTCCCCACCCAGCCCCTCCCTCCCCACCCAGCCCCTCCCTGTACGACGGACGGACACAATAATCCCCTGTGGGCTGGTGTAACCAGGAGGTTCCTACCAGTAAGAAAGTGCCTCCTAGAAACTCTGTCTCTGAATCGTTGACACTACATTTGGTGTATGGAGTGCTTATAAAATTCAAAAGACATTAGGGTATAAGTAGCAATGTCAAAGTTATCCAAGAAGAAGAGCTCCAGTGGCTTCCTAATAATGTAAGGAAAAGCGTTCCAGACAGCCACAGAAGTAGCACATCTAACAGCGCCACGCAATACAGTGACCGTTATTGTTCGATCTTGCAATGTGATTATAACCATTACTGTACGTATATGTTGATAAGTTTTGCTGACTGAATTTCTGGCTGCCTGCCTGGCTTCTTGGTGGGCGGCCGAGCAAGTGAGCGTTTTCGGTGATGACATCATGCAGCGCATCTGCGGGATGGCATCAACAGCGTTGAGCCAGGTTCCTGCATGGTCCTGACGTCATAACCCTCCCACTCAAACCACCATTCACCCCTGGGCGTGTATCCCGCGCAAATGAGTGAGATGCGTCATCACGCTATCATATCATACTCAGATCATCATACTAGCAAACTACATTAGGAAAATAAGTTTGCTGACTGGATGGCTGGAGGGAGAGAGATGGACAGTCAGATAGAAATGGCATGCGGGCTTCTCGTGTTTGATTAGAAAATAAAAATGTTAAGTAAAAAAATATCAAAGGTAAAAAACCACAGCACGTGCTATTGTCTTGAGTAATACTGTTGATACGAAGTGACGTTAACTTACAGTCTATTGAAAGCAATACACGTACAGTGACACGGACGAATTTGACGTGAGTTTGTGTGACTAGACCAGTACTCGCTGTGTCTGATTCAATACAAATCCTATTGTAGTGCTCGTTCTGGCTATCAAGAAAAATACACGCAGTCTGCTGCACGGTGCACGTGAAGGAGTAAATGCATTTGTACTCTGATAGACTCACACAGAGATCCATAGACTCGTTCACACAGACACAGACTCACTCACTCAGAGACAAGTAGACTCATCACATAGAAACCCATATACTCACACAGAGACGCACACTCACACAGAGTATCATAGACACACACACACGTACCCATAGACTTACACAGATACCCATTCACTCAATAACACAGTGAGCCACAGACTCCCTCACACAGAGACCCGTAGACTTACCACACGTAGCCCCATAGACTCCCCTGTCGGTAGTAAATAGGGAAGCTAGGGCCAAGAGTGGGCAAAAACCAGAAACAGGAGGCACAGGGCATGAGCGGGACATTCGGGAGTAGGGCGAGCTGGAGAGTGGTTGTGTGTAGAGTTGTGCGAGAACTCTCACCTTCTGGGTTCTATTGCCGACACGCCATGCACACCAGGTCGGGTCACCCCAGAAAGTCAGTCTATGCCCAGACAAACCAGAGGTGAGAGATTAAACGTTACACTGTCCGTGTCGTCTTGGTCTTCCTGTCTTTGGTGGTGCATTGTGGGTGTGCAAGTGACTTGTTGTTAGGCAGGTAGCTAAATGTATTAGAGGGCTCGTCCGAACAGGACGCCCTCAGTTGAGAAAACCTCCCTACCACCAGCGAGTCCTGCATAGGGACTTCACCCCGAGGAGCCGTCTCCTTGAGCCTTGGGAAGGTCGCATGACCACAACCGGAGGGGGTATTAGGGGGTGTGTGCGTAGGGCAAGGGGCCAACTTTAGGCCGTGCTCAAGCCGCGCGCAGGGGCCACCGCTGAGTAATTTCTATCATGCACAAAGCGGGTCTCCCTCTATCTGGCGAAATGGGGCACGGTCCGATGTATCTCCGCTCGTGCCGCCAGAGGTTGCAGCAATGCGGAAAATGTGTAGATTCGCCGTGGGTACTATGGGCCAACCTTAGGTTGTGTCATCACCACCCCTGTGGAGAGATTCACATATATACATACGCACCCGCGGGTAAGGTTGCCGAAACGCGGTGTGGGCAAACCGATGCACATGCCGGTGCACTCCAGGAGGGTATTGCTCGGAGGAAGGACTGTCCTATATAGGGGACGAGGGCACCGAGAAAGAAACGGAGACCGCCAGAGGCTGGGCCCATCGAGTTTGCAGCCAGGCCCAGTGGCATGGTAGAGGGTCGCTCGATGCGCCCCCGCAGGAGTTGCTAGTGGAGACGAGCGATGATGGTGCACGAGGGTCTGGCAGTGGTCGGAGCTGCCCCGGGCAGGCATCCGTCGTGCCTGCAAGGCGTCAGGTGGAGTCAGCCTGCCAATTCCCCCACCCTGCTCGAGTTAACTGCACATCGAGTGACACCTATAAATACAGCAGTAGAGTGATAGAGACTGGTAGATCACCAGCACTGTGTTGCTACAGCAGTGGAGTGATAGAGACTGATAGATCACCAGCACTGTATTGATACAGCAGTGGAGTGATAGAGACTGATAGATCACCAGCACTGTGTTGATACAGCAGTGGAGTGATAGAGACTGGTAGATCACCAGCACTGTATTGATACAGCAGTGGAGTGATAGAGACTGGTAGATCACCAGCACTGTGTTGATACAGCAGTGGAGTGATAGAGACTGATAGATCACCAGCACTGTGTTGATACAGCAGTGGAGTGATAGAGACTGGTAGATCACCAGCACTGTGTTGATACAGCAGGGGAGTGATAGAGACTGGTAGATCATCAGCACTGTATTGATACAGCAGTGGAGTGATAGAGACTGGTAGATCACCAGCACTGTATTGATACAGCAGTGGAGTGATAGAGACTGGTAGATCACCAGCACTGTGTTGATACAGCAGTGGAGTGATAGAGACTGGTAGATCACCAGCACTGTATTGATACAGCAGTGGAGTGATATAGACTGGTAGATCACCAGCACTGTGTTGATACAGCAGTGGAGTGATAGAGACTGGTAGATCACCAGCACTGTATTGATACAGCAGTGGAGTGATAGAGACTGATAGATCATCAGAACTGTATTGATACAGCAGTTGAGTGATAGAGACTGGTAGATCACCAGCACTGTGTTGATAGAGCAGTGGAGTGATAGAGACTGGTAGATCATCAGCACTGTATTTATACAGCAGTGTAGTGATAGAGACTGGTAGATCACCAGCACTGTGTTGATAGAGCGGTGGAGTGAAAGAGACTGATAGATCACCAGCACTGTATTGATACAGCAGTGGAGTGATAGAGATTGGTAGATCACCAGCATTGTGTTGATACAGCAGTGGAGTGATAGAGACTGGTAGATCACCAGCACTGTGTTGATACAGCAGTGGAGTGATAGAGACTGGTAGAACACGAGCACTGTATTGAAAAAGCAGTGAAGTGATAGAGAGTGGTAGATCACCAGGACTGTATTGATATAGCAGTGGTGTGATAGAGACTTGTAGATCACCAGCACTGTATTGATACAGCAGTGGAGTGATAGAGACTGGTAGATCACCAGCACTGTGTTGATACAGCAGTGGAGTGATAGAGACTGGTAGATCACCAGCACTGTATTGAAACAGCAGTGAAGTGATAGAAACTGATAGATCACCAGCACTGTGTTGATACAACAGTGGAGTGAGAATGAACAACAATAAGACTCGCGAAGACTGCAGTAAAATAAAAACGACGAATGCATAAGAGACACTAAACGTCAGCAGAAGATTTAAAATGGCCGAGTGGCAAAATGCACTGGGAGCCAGCAGTGAGTCGAGATTGACAAATGGAACCCTCGAAGCTCTGCGATGTACGAGTGTGGCATGGGAGTGGATGTATTGTGTATGTAAGGGATGTCAGGGGTGGGGATGTTGATGGACAGTGGGTTAAGGGGCATGGAGGGGATTCCCAACCAAAAGGAAGGAGACAGCGGAGCGGCAACAGTGGAGGAGGGGAGGAGCAGGCGAGGAGATGCAGGAGGGGGCATCAGGGGGCTCGGGGCATTGTGGCGGGGGGGACGGATTGGGAGAGGGCTGTGGGCAAGTGTGGGCTGGGGGTGAATAAAATACGGACCCCAACCTCGTGTCAGTTCTACTTCACATGGACATTCTGCGATGTGCGGTGTCAGTGGTTCAGAGCGACTTGCACCGGCTGCACGTGCCGGTGTGTACAGTTCTGTGGTGGGAGTGGTGGCGCAGCGGTTAGCGCGGCGCGCCGTGCTACGATTCGGGCAGAAACCCCAATCCCGCTCATGGCCACCGCCCACACCAGGGACAGCGTCAGCGATTATCTCAACCGGCTCTGGGCCTCCTCTAGGTCGACTCAGCCTCAACTGATAACCTGGTGCGGTGTGTAGTAGACATCGGCACTAGAGAGACAAAGGCGGCCTGGTGGGTGTGGTTCTGGCCACTCACCGCCTAGAGTCTGTGTGGGCTACACGGGGGAGCTTTGTCTCTGCACGACACAGAGCAGTGAGCCGCAGCCACGTGACTGAGTTGAAGGCGACCAACTCCACAGGCGTCTCACAGCTCGAGAACGAGACACCCGACACATTGTTTACTTGTCTATGGTTCTTTCGATAAAGTCACGTAGATCGAAAAAAATAATAACAATAAAATAATAATTCATATGAAAATAAATGAATAAAAATTAACCCGTAAAAACAAAGTTTTTCACTATAAATCTTTTATATGCGTGGCATCGGTTTTATTGTATTATTCATTTCTGTTTTTCTTGAGTAAGAGTTTCATTTTATCACATTGGTATTTTAAATTAAATATAAGGAAAGTAGTATATAAGGATTATAAGGTTTTCAGTTTTTGTATGATTGTTTATATTGTACATTTTGTTGTTTTCTTGAATAATTTTCTGTGTTTAGAAAAAATATATGATTGTGTTAGTGAAAATTTTTTTTTCCTAAAAAGTGGAAAATTTTGGAGAGAAAAAATTCACGAAAATAAATTGTCACGCACAACGAGTCTGTGTGCAAAATGTCAGCTCGATTGGATCACGGGAAGTGGGTTAAAAAACGACCTAAAGATTTGCACGGTCGTAAGCGCGCAAGCAAGCAAGCAAGTGAACTTAATATAAAGGATTTAAAAAATAATTATTTTATTATTTAAATTTTTTTCTATCTCCGTGACTTTACCGAAAGAACCATAGAATATGAATTCTTGCAGTCACGAAAGTTTTTAAGTCATAATTGTATTGTTTAATGAGGTAGTTTAACGATTTAAATAAGCAAGAAAAAGTGAAGCTAAAATATTAAATATCGTGGAGCAGAGAGGGAGAGGCAACAGAATGAGAACAAGCATTCATACTGGTGGAATCCGATGAGCTATAAAGCTCTTTTTCACAGATGTCCAGTCGGGGCAGGTCAGAACGTTATAACAACAACAAGCAATACAACAACACGACAGGAGTGCAAAGTGTAGGAAAGGCAGACAAATCACTTCGAGATATATTTATAGAAATAAAACTACAAATATTTTTTTTCATACCAGATAAGGCTCCAATGAACTATTAGATATTTTTCAGATGCGACCTGGCCACAAATGATGGCTCCACTTAGTAACTAATCATCATCACCACGTGGAAATGTACAGCAGCAAAACAATCAAAATCTTTTAGACGCAACGAGTTTACGAGCAGCGTTCCCCTACGAGTTCAGTTGAGACCACGAGGTGAGTTGAGATATTGAGGTGAGTTCAGATGAGGTGAGGTGTGTGAGGATAGGATTTGAGACAAGGCGACGTGTCATCACATTCCAGGGCGTGTCATGTGATATGCAAATTAAACCGAAAGTGTTTGTACTGTACTTCCCTTTCTCACATTCACGAGGCTTGTTCCTGTTTTGTTTCTCAGACGCAGCCAGCTACTGCCTGAGCTACAGACAGAGGCTGCCTGAGCTCCAGCCAGCTCCCGTCTCTGAGTGGAGCCACAGGGCCATGGCGAGTGCGGCTCCCAGTGGTAGCGAGGCTCCAGGGGAGTTGACCTGCCCCATCTGCCTGGACGCCTTCCGCTGCCCCTGCACGCTCAGCTGCGGCCACTCGTTCTGCCTCGAGTGCGTGGAGGGTGCCTGTGATGCGGCAGAATCCTTCTCCTGCCCGCAGTGCCGAGTGACCTTCCCTCAGAGGCCCAAGCTGAACAAGAACTTCACGCTCGCCAACCTGGTGGAGCAGCGCAGTGCTGCAGAGAAAATAGCCACCGTGGTCGTGTGTGACTTCTGCAACGATGGTACGACTGCTGCCTCGAAGACCTGCCTCAGATGTGATATGTCCTACTGTGCGACTCATGTAAAGCCTCATCAGGAGAACGCGAAGTTAAGTAGCCACATTTTGGTGGATCCAGGTATGAATCCTGAAGAACGCAAGTGCAAGACGCACAGTAAGGAGCTAGAGTTTTACTGCCGACAGGACGAGAGCTTGGTCTGCACAACCTGCACCATCGCAGGAGACCACAAGGGTCACGATGTGGCTACGCTGGAGGATGAGCACAAGACACGGGAGGTGAGACGCTCTGCGTGTGTGAGTGGGAGCCTCTCCTGCGTGAGGTCATCATTTCCAAGTACGAACTGAACGATAATATCCAGCAAAATATTATATAATTTCTCTCTCAGCACCACATTGTTTTTTCAAATTTTAACAACCTTGATTTGATATAAAGTATGCTGAGGTTGTCATAGTGCAGAAATAATACTATTATTATCAATCCTGTCATAAACAGTGAGGGAAAACAGTATTTGATCCCCTGCTGATTTTGTACGTTTGCCCACTGACGAAGAAATGATCAGTCTATAATTTAATGGTAGGTGTATTTGAACAGTGAGAGACAGAATTAAAACAAAAAAATCCAGAAAAACGCATGTCAAAAATGTTATAAATTGATTTGCATTTTAATGAGGGACATAAGTATTTGACCCCTCTGCAAAACATGACTTAGTACTTGGTGGCAAAACCATTGATTGCAATCACAGAGGTCAGACGTTTCTTGTAGTTGGCCACCAGGTTTGCACACATCTCAGGAGGGATTTTGTCCCACTCCTCTTTGCAGATCTTCTCCAAGTCATTAAGGTTTCGATGCTGACGTTTGGCTTCTCGAACCTTGAGCTCCCTCCACACATTTTTTATGGGATTAAGGTCTAGAGACTGGCTAGGCCACTCCAGGACCTTAATGTGCTTCTTATTGAGCCACTCCTTTGTTGCCTTGGCCGTGTATTTTGTGTCATTGTCATGCTGGAATACCCATCCACGACCTATTTTCAATGCCCTGGCTGAGGGAAGGAGGCTCTCACCCAAGATTTGACGGCACATGGCCCCGTCCATAGTCCCTTTGATGTGGTGAAGTTGTCCTGTCCCCTTAGCAGAAAAACACGCCCAAAGCATAATGTTTCCACCTCCATGTTTGACGGTGGAGATGGTGTTCTTGGGGTCATAGGCAGCATTCCTCCTCCTCCAAACACGGCGAGTTGAGTTGATGCCAAAGAGCTTTATTTTGGTCTCATCTGACCACAACACTTTCACCCAGTTGTCCTCTGAATCATTCAGATGTTCATTGGCAAACTTCAAACGGGCATGTATTTGTGCTTTCTTGAGCAGGGGGACCTTGCGGGCGCTGCAGGATTTTAGTCCTTCATGGCGTAGTGAGTTACCAACTGTTTTCTTGGCGAATATGGTCCCAGCTGCCTTAAGATCATTGACAAGATCCTCCCGTGTAGTTCTGGGCTGATTCCTCACCGTTCTCATGATCATTGCAACTCCACAAGGTGAGATCTTGCATGGAGCCCCAGGCCGAGGGAGATTGACAGTTATTTTGTGTTTCTTCCATTTGCGAATAATCGTACCAACTTTTGTCACCTTCTCACCAAGCTTCTTCGCGATGGTCTTGTAGCCCATTCCAGCCTCGTGTAGGTCTACAATCTTGTCCCTCACATCCTTGGAGAGCTCTTTGGTCTTGGCCATGGTGGAGAGATTGGAATCTGATTGATTGAATGCTTTTGTGAACAGGTGTCTTTTATACAGGTAACAAGCTGAGATTAGGAGCACTCTCTTTAAGAGTTTGCTCCTAATCTCAGCTCGTTACCTGTATAAAGACACCTGGGAGCCAGAAATCTTTCTGATTTAGAGGGGGTCAAATATTTGTTTCCCTCATTAAAATGCAAATCAGTTTATAACATTGTTAACATGCGTTTTTCTGGATTTCGTTGTTGTTATTCTGTCTCTCACTGTTCAAATAAACCTACCAAAAAAATTATAGACTGATCATTTCTTTGTCAGTGGAAAACGTACAAAATTAGCAGGGGATCAAATACTTTTTTCCCTCACTGTAACAAATGTATAAATGTGCTCTTAGTATGTTTGCTAGGTGAGCTGCATTGCTCACCGCTTGGTAGCCTCGTGCCGGTCTGTGCCAGTTTAGCGCCGCACCCTACAGCAGCTACCGGGTCACTGGACTTGGTGTTCCAGAAATGTCGCGTGATTTTGACAGACCAAGTTTTTTCTGACCCTATTTATATTTTCATTAAGATGCTCTCTACCGAATTTCTCCGACACTCAACAGAGACTTTGAAGCCCCTCCTTGTGCCATGTGAAACTAAACTAAAAATAAAATGTATTTTACCAGGTGAAGCTCACAGTGCTATGAAGCTCTTTTTCAGAACCAAACCTGGCCACAAATGACAGCTCCAAGAAGTGGCTTATCAAGTTGAAATTCATAGCAGCCAAATACTCTAAACGCACGTTTCTAAATGTAGAGGAAAAAACCGGAGGTCCTGGACAAAAATCCATGCGACCATGGGGAGAACAAAGTCCACATATACAGGTGTCAGGGTGGGATCAACACCACGACCTCCTGTATACCACGCAAGGCAGATTAACATCTTGCGGCGCCTTTTCCACCCATTACTCAGAGCCCCATCCACTGCTCAGGTAGCCCCGCCCCCGACTCAGATAGCAGTGGAGAGTGATTGGGTCCACAGGCTTAGGCTCCTGCACGTGCTATGTGAGCCCAGATATATGTATGCTGAACTTATTTTGCACCAAACGTAGCCAACCGTGCTTATCGGAGGTGCGGGGGAATGACAACTAAACACAAAATGCTCCAGGACGCGTTTGAGCTCCTCGTGAAATCGCATCCCTGCAGCACTCGCTCCCCCAGCCTCCATTGCTGCACAGGGGCCGCTGCAGCTTTGAGATGGGACCGCCACTGTGGAGGGTGGAGGGGGTCCGTGTGGAGCGGGTATGAGAGGGGGCGCTCAGAGAGTGAGTGGAATCTCCCCTGGTGATGTCTCTAATAGAAACAAGTGGAAGAGGAGACGCGGGTGGTGGAGGAGAAGAGGAAGGAGGCGGAGGAGTCCATAAAGCGAATGGAGGCCGCTCACAGGGACGTGCAGGTAACCCTGTCTGGACCGGACCCTGTGACCTCGTAACTCCACTCTGAGTAGGGTTTGTGATGGAGGACAACTCCATTCATTCACGTGGACTTCCATGAGCTCTGAACACATCGTGGGACTAAAGACACAACGGTCAATGCGCATCAATACCCAGGACAAGCAAATAAGTGGTTCTCATCTCCAATGAGGAACTGAATTAGTCGTGGAAATTCCACATTCTTAGGATGGGGGCCTGTTATCCCCACGTGAACTGCCACTTCATCTTATGTTTTATATATATATATACGTCTATTCAGGCCAGATGAGGTGGCACATACCTGTTATCCAGTACATTGGTGGCAGGGTTCACATTATATATATGTTTACAATATGTATCGCATTGTGCTATGAACCCAAGTCACCTGAGATCAACTCCCAGCGATGACTAACATCAGTAGCGAGAAATATCTGTAAAGCCACAACCACACAATACACTGAATTCACGCAGTGTGCTTTATACAATGTGTATATTCACGTAACCTATTCACATAGTACACTCCCATTCAGTATACTGAAATGTGCTATGTGAGCATAAAAGTTCATTTGAATTTAAAAAAAGTATCCGACAAAGCACAGAGACACTTCGAGGTAAGGTCACCAAGTTGCATGTCCAGTTCTCATCGGTGCACCGATCTTATCACTGCCCAGTCACGAAACCCAGCTCTCGTGTCCAGTCCCAGCAGGGCTTGTTTTGTGGTAGGAATACAGCTTGGAAGCGTTGCTGAACAGGGAGCTTTAATTATGACTTTTTGCTTTTTCAATCTGCTCGCATTACCAACACCTTGCACAACTATGCGAAAAGATGGTGTTCATATTTAATTAGTATTTAAATTCTTTCTTTTTCTCAGATTTGTGATGTAATATTTGCGATTGAGTCCTGTGTAATTTGCAGGGTTATGATAGGTGACGATTGTATTGATTATTGGCTACTGAGGCCGTGATGCACAGGAGGGGTTCATCCTCCATCAGGTCAATTGGGTTACAGGTCAAAACGTCTCCCATAGTGTGGGAGACGTTAATGCATCTCTATGGGTCTCGATGGGTCTCTATGTATCCCTGAGTGTCTCCATGTGTTTAGTATACGGTCCACAGTTTGGGTTGTATGACCACAGTCACACTGTCCTAGATTGACTCAAATGGGTCTCAATGCGTCTCTATTCGTCTCCATGTTTCTCTGTGTTTCTCTATGGGTTTCTATATTTGAGTCTCTATGTATCTCTATGGATTGCGAGGTATATCTATGGGTCTCTATAGGTTTACTTTATTGCCCAGAGTTTGCGTTGTGTGGCCACAGACGCTTTTCCATTGATGACTCAGGAAAGAGTGGTGTAAACGCAACCTCCCTAAGACTTAGATCAACCATTGCGAGATTAACTCCTTTGTTAATTATTTGATACAAACAAATCACACGTCCTGGCAGGGATCGATGACCGGGGTGAGGCAGCGGATCAATGGCGAGTTTGCCCGCATGAGAGCAGCTCTGGACGAGGACGAGAAGGCGGCTCTGGCTCGTGCGGACAAGAAGGAGCGCGAGCTGCTGACCCAGATCGAGAAAAACATCGCTCACTACCAGCGCGAGATCGGCGAGCTCCAGGCAGCAGCCACTCGCCTGCAGGCCCTAACGCAGGAGAGGGACTCGCTCACGTTCCTGCAGGTGAGCGATGAGTCTCAAGTGTCGCTATTTGCACAGAGCCAGGAGTTGAGGCTCCTGAATGAGGTTTTCACATCGACTGCACTTGGTCACGCATGGCCTGAGCTTCCGCCCTGTCCTTGCGTGCCTTCGTCCCCACTCATGACGATGTTTGCAATGTAAGTCAGTGTAGGTGCTCATGAGGTCATAAGCCAAGACTTTATGGTTTATATTCCACCCGCGGTGTTGCGGTGGGAAATCCACTGATTCCATGGGAATGAAGTCATGAACCTCTCTCACTCTCTCCCACAGGGGCACCTGGAGGAGATGCGCAGGTACAGAAGACTATCACTCACGACTCGACACACGACAACATGGGACTGAGTGCGAGGCACGGGCAGTGAGAGACTGGCTGTGTGTGGGGATGCTGTGAGTGGTGGTGCAGATTGTGATGATGCTGCGAGTGATGATGCTGTGTGGTGATGATGCTGTGTGGTGATGCTGTGAATGATTGTAATGTGATTGGTGATGCTTTGTGTGATGAGTCTATATGTGTAATGGGTTCCGGAGACACTTGTAGAGGTAACTTCTTTATTACAATCCAACACTCCAACAGTCCTGATACTCTGTTACAGCCTAGGTACACAGCCTAGGTACACAGCCTAGATTAACTACTCTGGCTACGCTCTGGAACTCGCCCTCGCAAGGACGTACAGCCGGAAGTTCCAGAGTCCCACCACTGGCCCTCACAGCGTCCCAGGGTCCTGAGATGGCTGGTCTTGGGTCTTGGGTTTTGAGCTACAACTGGCCCTGATCGGCCAGGGAGCTGCCCTTTTATGCCTCGTCCCCAACGAGGGGTGGGGTTGTGTGCGCCTCCAGATATCCCACAGAGCACACACAACCCCCCCCCCCCCCCCGTTGGTGGCGCCAAGGGGCTTAACTGGCTGGGTTGTCTGGGATCCTAGCACCTGGCGCCGACGGCTTATCTGCCTAGGGTCCCAGAGCCCCCAGCAGCCCCTCCCCTCTTATGTCACTACATTACCCTCCTCTACGTAGCCTCCAGCCGACCCGGCTGTCAAAAAAAATACAATGGTACAATAAATTATTTGTTAACCATCAGAATGAGTGTATGCGTGTCAATGACTAAATGGATGACAAAATAAGATAAATGAGAAGAAAGCGCCTCTCCCCCTCCTGCGGTCATGCGTATATAAAAAAAAACTCCAGGTCACTAATGCAGAACAACACTGTATAAACACATTTATGCAGGATGAATGCACGCCCCAACCGCCCACTATACATGATGGCAAGGTGAGTGTCGGCGCGTTGGGACGAGAGTTCGTGGGCGGGGGTCATGAAAATCGTTTGAGTTTGGAGCGAGTCCGAGTGGCAGGTCCATCGGCCGGGATGGAGGCGGGAGGGGACCGACGACTCGTTGTTGCGCTCATGTCTTGGGTCGCTGATCCCGCGGGCAAGCTTGTTCCCGCTGGGTCGGCCATGGCGGGTTTCATTCCCGAGGCACCTGAGGGCCGGACAGCGGGACCTGCCCGAGAGTTAGATCCAGCATCATCGCGGCGCGGCTCGTTGGACATGTCGCGCTCTCGGGCCCCGAGAAGTGAAGGAGGTGTGTAGTGTTGAATGTAAGCTTTTAGACGTGACGGGTGCACGAACCAACGGCGCTTGCCATGCTGGATCCTGACACACTGTGGGCGGAGAACGCGAATAATAACAACCGGGCCTCTCCAAGGCTTAAGCAGTTTTGAGGAAGTAGCCAATGGTACCTGCGGGCAGTTGAGCCAGGCGCGGTCCCCTTCTACCCAAACGTGGCGGGACGTGCGGAGGTTCCGCAACCGCTCATTGGCAAGCTGACGGGCTTCTGAATTATTTTGAGCAGCCTCCCGGGCATCCACGAGACGACGCACATTAGCACGGATGTGGTCGGCAATCTTAGCCTTAGGTGTGGGCTGTTTAATGCGCAATTGTACGTCGATTGGGGGGCAAACCTCCCTACCATACATAAGATAGAATGACGAGTACCCCGTGGCAGCATGGGGCGCCATTCTATAGGCGGCCAAGACACCAGGTATGTGGAGATCCCAATCAGTCTGTGACTCAGACACCTGGTGGCTTAGCATGGAGGTAAGTGTCCTATGTAATCGCTCGACCATACCGTCAGTCTGGGGGTGATATGGCGAGGTGCGAATTTTGTGTGTCCCTAGCAGGTTGCACACATCCCGCAACAGGGTGGAAGAGAAATTTTTCCCTTGGTCGGTCAGCAGGCGTTCGGGAACACCCTTATCCAGGATGTAGCCCTGGAAAAAGGCCTCCGTAATGGCTGCTGCAGACTGGTTGGGGAGTGGCCAGGCCATGGCCCATCGGGTAAAATATTCCACCCCAACCAAAAGGTACTTATTACCCCGAGGAGTAGCGGGAAACGGACCCAAAATATCCAATGCGACAGGGTAGGAGCATCGACTAGTGCTTTTCGGATGGCATTGAACGAGGCCTGTTCTTACTCTCCCCAATGGAATTTTACCCCTTTGGCTGTTAATGCGTGGAGGGGCTTTGCGATGGATGCGAATCCCGCAACACATCGTCGATAATATGAGGCGAAGCCGATAAAACTCCGCACCTCCCCAACAGAGGTAGGAGTTGGCCATGAGCGCACGCAATTTGTCTTTTCGGGGTCCGTGGCAATTCCCGAGCGGCTGACAATATGGCCCAAGTAACGAACCGAATCCCTCATGAGGTGGCACTTTTGCGGTTTGAATTTGAGGTTAGCCGCCCGCATTTTAAGGAAAAGTGCCTTCAATCGCGTGAGGTGTTCATCAAAAGTTTTTGCTGAACACGATGACATCGTCGAGGTAGATTAGGCAAGAATCCCACTGGAGCCCAGCGAGGACCAGCTCCATCAGGCGCTGGAACGTCGCCGGGGCCGAGTGAAGTCCCATGGGAAGTCTGTTGAATTGGAACAGTCTCTGCGGTGTGCGAAAGGCCGTCTTTGGTTTGGATGCGTCATCAAGGGGTAGCTGCCAAAACCCCGAGAGGGGATCCAAGGTGGAGAAGTAGTGCGCACCTGCTAAGGCATCGAGCAACTCGTCCATCCTGGGAAGCGGGTAGGCGTCGGCCACAGAAATCTTATTAAGTTTCCTGAAGTCAACACAAAAGCGGAGGCTCCCGTCGTGCTTCTTAACAAGAACGATCGGCGCCCCCCATGGGCTGTTTGATGGTGCAATGACATCGGCCACCAACATATCGTTGACGGCCACCCGTACATGTTCCTTCTTGGCCGGGCTCAAACGGAATGGATTTTGACGAATTGGAGCGGCATCACCCGTGTCGATGTGGTGGCTTAGCAATTTAGTGCAGCCAATGTCGAATTTGCTTTGACTGAAAACGTCGGCGAAATTGCTCAGCAGCGTGCGTAATTTAGCATGCTGTAATGGTGACAAATCGGCAGAAGTGGAGCAAAGCGCGTCGAGCCATCCTGTGTCAGGACCTGGCTTGGCAACGGAAGAGGACTCGCCCCCTACGTGACCCATGATCACATCTTCTGACGGGGCTGACGTCGCGTGAGCAAGCACCATTCCCTGACAGATAACGGCCGTTTCCAATCCCGCGTTAAGGACCTGTATAAAGGGGTCATGGTCGCTTCGCACGAGCGTTTGTGCACACACGAGGTCCGACATCCGCTCAGCTGAACGCGAAGGCCCGATCACAGCACCCCCCATGAACGCGTCGTAGTCAAGGGGTTTATGAAACCGGAGGGGAACTAACATCTGAGAGCCGGGAGGAATGTTAATTGTACAGGCTGCTAACGCCTGCACCGTCGTAGATGCGGAGTGCAATCGAGTGGGTGTGGGCAGGAAGGCCATGCGTCGGCCGGAGGGGAGCTCAATACACCCTTTGTTAATGAGAATTTTAATGGGCATCTTCCCCAAGAAATCTGTTCCAAGGAGGCACGGAACGGCGAGGGTTGATGAGACCAAAATGGGCCCAACTAATTGGACGTCAGCAATGCGGATCTGAGCATTGATCCGTCCGGTGATGCCCAACGAACCCCCATTTGCGGCATAGCATGGCACATCAACTGGCTGCAAGGGACGGCATGTATCGGGCAGAATGTTATAAATTATGTCTGAAATGATGGTCGCCGATGCACCCGTGTCGATCAACATACGAACATCAACGTCCTCGATGGAACCCACTACGGCGGAGGACCCTGCCGCCGCGGCAATGACCCAATGGGCCAACTCGGACCATTGACCTGGTCCGAGCGCCCGGTTGCTCAATGATGGGCCCGAATCCCCCTCCTCCGAAGCATGACCCCCCTGTGTGGTGTGAGGGTGCGTGCTTGGTGTAAGTGGGGCCCGAGAGTGCGAGGTGTCGCGACTCGCCTGGGTATGCCGAGGATACGGTGGTGAGCGAGGCGCTGGGGTCGGAGGTCCTGAAGTCCGGCGTCGGGGGACCCAGCAGCCGGACGCCACATGGCCCCGAAGACCACAGTTGTGGCAGATGATGGACGCCCCGTCCTGGCGCGAGGTTGGTCGGTCCCGCTGGTGGTGATCCCGCTGGGATCGCCAATTGGATGATCCGCGACTTCCTGTTGCCGCGAAGGCCTGATGAGGCCCCGAATGCACGTCATAGGCTTGTGCATCAGGTGGGCCTGCGCAGGCGGCGATGGTCGTGTCCTCATCGCAATGGAGGTGTGCTTGGATGCACCTGGCAGCACGTAGCGACATGAAGTCATCATCATCATCGGCTGTCGGCATGGCAACTCGAAGCTGCCGGGCCAAGCTCATGAGCTTCTGCAGCACGAGTGACTCCCCAGCGTCTTCATCCATGCGAGGGTAGGCAACCCGCGCCATGGCCAGCAGCGCGCTGCGGTACCCCATCGCCGACTCGGAGGCCTTCTTCCTCCTCGCATCGAAGCGGTGACATGCTTCGGACGGGGGTCCATAAATCAGCCGCATCTGATGAAGGGCGTCCGTGAGCGTGGCTCGTTTCGCCCGTGGCACCGCAAGGAGTGCTGCGAGGGCGTCGTCGGCGAGCATGGCCGGGAGGCCCAGGAGCGCTTCATCCTCCGACCAGCTGGACGTCTCTATAAGAGAGACGAACCGGCGTTCGAACGCTGCCCACTCACCCCCCTCTGAAGAATATGCCTTGAGTTCTGGCAGGCGTTGCTGGACGTGAGCCCCGTGTTCGTTGCCTGGCGACCCGGCGCTGTGAGCCGGCGGTGAGGGACGCATCGCTGATGACGTGGCGTTGTTTGTTTGGACCGCGCTGCGCCCGGAAGTGACGTTGCTCCCAGCGGTCATTGCTACCCCGGCGGAAGTGACGACACACCCGGAAGTATCCCCCACATTTGTGGTGGGAATGCCGGTGGCTGGAACGGCGGTGGCGTCCACCATGTTTGTGGCGGCGGCGACGGCGGTCTCGGGCGGCCGCTGCGCCACTTCTCTCCCTCACGCCATCGCCTGTGAGCGCCGCATCTCGCCCAGGAGGGAGGTGGTGGCGTAGAGCAGCTCTGTGAGGCGAAGCAGCGCTTCCTCCATCCCTGCTCCCGACGCTGGAGAGGTGACGGCCGGTGGAGCAGACAGCTGCTCAGCCGGCGGTGCGGCATCGTTGTCGGCTGGCGTTGGCCACCCCATCGTTGCTTGCTCCTCGACATCGCCGTCAGGACTGAAGGTGCGTGGCTTACTTCTTGTTTCCATGGCCACTTCTGACGCCAAATGTAATGGGTTCTGGAGACACTTGTAGAGGTAACTTCTTTATTACAATCCAACACTCCAACAGTCCTGATACTCTGTTGCAGCCTAGGTACACAGCCTAGGTACCCAGTGTAGATACACTACTCTGGCTACGCTCTGGAACTCGCCCTCACAAGGACGTAGAGCCGGGAGTTCCAGAGTCCCACCACTGGCCCTCACAGCGTCCCAGGGTCCTGAGATGGCTAGTCTTGGGTCTTGAGCTACAACTGGCCCTGATCGGTCACGGAGCTGCCCATTTATGCCTCGGGTTGTCTGGGATCCCAGCACCTGGCGCCAAGTGGCTTAAGCATCTGGGTTGTCTGGGATCCTAGCACCTGGCGCCGACGGCTTATCTGTTTCGGGTCCCAGAGCCCCCAGCAGCCCCTCCCCTCTTATGTCACTACATATGTGATGGAGCTGTGATGATCCTGAGTGATGATTATCTTCGTGAGAAAGTTGCCGTGTCTGCTCTGCTTTCACAGGACAGGGGCGGTTACAACGTTTCAACCCTCAGCTCCCCGCCAAGAGGACATTGCCTCACTTAAAGTTCTGGATACAACTACTGTCAAGTTCATGTGTGAGTTATTTAGTGTGAATCATGGGTGATGGGGCCATCTTGACAACAGATGAACCCCGTTTGTGCACGAGGTCGACTCACCCTCAAATAATTACCTGGTGTAGTGTAAACATCACCACTCGGGAGACAAAGGGGGCCAGGCATGGTGCTGCCCACCCACCCCCTCGTGTGTCGTGCCAGCTATCATAGATGCTCACGGACAGCACTTGTCCCAATAGTCTGCAAGGCTACACAAGGGATCTCTGTCTTTGTTCACATCCCATTCCAGGACCCTACTGAACAACACCATGAGACTCAGTGTGGTATTCTTGTGTAAATAATCAGCATGAGTCAGGGGTAATTGTGATGTTGAGATGGAGTGTGTGCCTGTTAATGTGTATGCGTGGGGGGAGCGGTAGCACACTGCACTACGAACCCAGTTACCTGGGTTTGATTACCCGCCAAGGCTAACATCAGTGGCAGGTGATATCTGATCCAGTCCTGGGTCTCTGCTAGGCAGTTTCAACCTCAAATGAGTTCCTGAAGCTAGTAATGGTCATAATGATGGTGATAGTGGTCGTGATGAGCATGGTGGTAATGATAGTGGTGCATCGGCCAGTCATCTCAGTCGACCCATGGCACCTGGGTCTGCTCCATGACCTCCTGCCAGTGGGAGTTCTACACTTCAAGTGGCTTCAATGTGCACATAGCCTGGCACAAGCGCCGTGGTCACCACTACTTAGTGGCGAATGGCGGTTATTTTTGGTAATTCTGCTGTTAGTGATAGTGAATGATGGGAATGGTGATGACATTGGTGAGTGATAGTGTTGGTCGTGGTGATGGTAATGATGGTGACATTGGTGATAATATAGGTGATGGTTTTGCTGATGGCGCTGATGATATTCGTGATATTGGTTTTGATCAAAATGGTAGTGATGGTCGTTATGATGGTTATAATGCTTTTCGCATTTGTGATGGTGATAAAGATGTTAGAGATGGTAGTGATGGGGATAGTGGTGATGGTCGAGGTGATAGTATTGATGGTGCTAGCAGTTGTGATGATGGTTGTGATGTTGCTGATGGCGATAGTGATGTTGCTGATGTTCATAGTGTTGATGGTGATGTATATGTTGTTGTCATCGATGATATTGATGGCAAGGATGGTTGGTGATGGTAATATTGATGGTGGTGATGGTGGATGATGGTGATGACGGTGTTCTATAGTGATGTTGTCATCGCTGTTCTCACAGACGGATGCTCACCGACTCTGGACACAAACTCAGCTCATAACCAACTCCAGATCTCCTCGGATCTCAGGACAATGATGCTGAAAGCTGCCTCCCAGGGTCGCCCCGATCACCCACATCGGTTTGATGGCTGTGCACAAGCCCTGTGCCGTGAGAGCTTCTCGTCGGGCCACCACTACTGGGAGGTGGACGTGGGGGACACGCGGTGGTGTCGGGTTGGAATCGCGTACGGGACGACCCCAAGGAAAGGGGATCGTGCTGCACAGTTTCTGGGACGGAGCGACGCGTCCTGGTGTTTAGAGAAACGTGATGACGGCTTCTCAGTGGTTCATGGTGGAGTGAAGACTGCACTGTCGGTGAGGGGGGCCCCCTCCCCCCGCAGAATCGGACTTCACCTGCACTGGGAGGGGGGGCTCCTGGCGTTTTACCGCGCCGACTCCATGGAGGTAATCCACGAGGTTCGGCAGAGATTCTTGCAGCCTCTTTACCCTGCGATGTGGATGGGGTGTTTGAATGATCGATTGAAGATCGTGAATCTGAGTCGTGCATCCTGAGGATGAGGAGAGATAGAAACCCAAGAAACCAAGACAGAACCCAAGAAACAGAGGAGAGGGTGGATGTTGAGGAGAGGGGAAAGTGAGGGTGAGGGGAAGGATGAAAGGAAGGTGAGTAAAAGTTACGGGTGAGCGTGGAGCGTGACGGTGAAGGGTGAGGAGAGGGTGAGGAGAGGATGTGAATGAGGGTGTAGAGAGAGGTTGAGGTTGAGTTTGCGTGCATGAGCCGGTGCAGTTCAAATCACAGGTTCGTGTGGCCGCTCCTTCACCTGCAATGCGTGCTCACATCACCACACCGTCTCATGCCTGCGATTCACCATCATCACCATCATCATCACTGTCATCACGACCATCACCACCATCAACACCACCACCATCATCATTATCACTACCATCACCACCATCACCACCATTATCACTCCATCATCACCACTGTCATAATCACGACCATCACCACCATCAACACCACCACCATCATAATCACCATAGTCATCACTACCACCATCATCGCCATCATCATTACCAACAGCATCACCAATATCATCATCATCATCACCATCATAATCACCACCACCACATCATTAAAAACCTCCATCACTATCATCATTACTATCAACTCTACCAAAACTATCATAATCACTATCACCAACATCGTCAATATCATACCACGTTCACCACCATCATTACTATCATTATCACCATCACCCCATCATCATTACTATCATCAGCAACATCATCATCAACATCATTATCCCCATCATCACCACTACCACAACCACCACCATCATCATAATCATTATCACCACAATAATCAGCACCATTATCACGTCCATCATCATAATCATTACTTATCATTACCACTATCATCATCACCACCATCATTATCATCATCAATATCAGAACCCACATCACCATTCTTACCACCAACAACAACAACCGCCATTCGCCACTAGGTGGCGGTGACGTCACCACGACGCTTGTGCCAGGCTATGTGCACGTTGAGGCCACGTGGCCTCATTCTTACCACCACTACCACCACTACCACCACAATCATCACCATCATTACGATCATCAACATCAATACCACAAAAACTGCCATAATTATCACCATTATCACATCCACCATCACGACCATCATCACCATTATCATCCTCACCGTGAAAACCACTATCACCATCATTCCCACCAACACCCTCATCACGACCCTTACCACCATTTCCCTCATCGCTACCATTACGACCACCACTGTCATTATCACCACCGCCATCATGATCACCACCATCATTATCACCATTACTACCATCATTACTGCCATGATCAACACCACTACCATCATCACCATTTCACCATTATTACCACTACTACCACCATTATCATGGTGACGCCTTTGTAACGTCTTTGTAATTGGGGCTGTTATTTTTGTTTTATTGTGTTTAACCGGGGCGAGAACTCAAGACACCAGAATAGGAGTCTCATTTGTAAGAGTGAGTGAAATGAGGAGCGAGTGATGGGTTGAGTGAGTAGATGTGCAAGTAGTTAAGTGACAGAGATGGTGGGTGATTGAATGATTGAGTGAGTGCATGGTTGATTGGGTGAAATGGTGGGTGAGTGAGTGGGTGAGGAGACGGGGGAGATGGTTGGTGGGTGAATGAGTGAGTGCATAGGTTAGTGGGTCGGTGGAGTGTTTGAGTTAGAGAGTGGGCAAACTATTGAGTGTGTGAGTGAGTAGATTAGTGAGTGAACGATTGAGTGCATGTGTGAGATGGTGGGTGAGTGAGTAGCTGAGTGGGTCAGTGGTTAAGTTAGTGAGCGAGAGGGTAAATGAGTGAGTGAGTTCAAGTGTATCGTGTGTAACCGGGTGTAGAACTCGAGAGACCAGGACAGGAGTCTCATTTGCAAGAGTGACCTGGGGCTGGGGGGGTCTCCAAAATAACAAAAATGACGTCAGCACAGGGAACAATAACGAAGCAAAGATAAATGAGCGGAAAAGAAACAACCACCACCGTGTTACAGACAGAACCGGAAAAAAACAGCACCCTGAACAAACTCCCAATACTGCAAGGGGGGAGACAGCGTCTATCCACCCAACTCACAGTCGTGTCCACGTGTTGGGGGGCAATCTCGTCTACCCAGGGCCACCCGTCGCGACATAACGACGACTCCCACAGACAACTCCGACAGCCCACACCTCCCGGTCACCCCCACCCACGGTTCCTGGGTTTGTCGTCACAACGGCGAGCGGCAAGCCCCCCAGGGCGAGACCGTCCCGGATTCCCCCTAGGCGTGGGCCTCCCTCCGGGAGCATCCGTGGAGCGAGCAGCCGGACGCTTCGTTTGTAACCCAAACAGAGCCACCACCTCCTCCTCTTGCCCATTCATGAGCCTCCCATGGTGATGCTGTGTGTAATGATGATGGTGTGATGATGGTATGCGGTGGTGCTGTGTGTGGTGGTGCTGTGTGTGTGTGGTGGTGCTGTGTGTGTGTGTGTGGTGCTGTGTGTGTGTGTGTGTGGTGCTGTGTGTGTGTGTGGTGGTGCTGTGTGTGTGTGGTGGTGCTGTGTGTGTGTGTGGTGGTGCTGTGTGTGTGTGGTGGTGCTGTGTGTGTGTGTGGTGGTGCTGTGTGTGTGTGTGGTGGTGCTGTGTGTGTGTGGTGGTGCTGTGTGTGTGGTAGTGGTGTGTGTGTGTGTGGTGGTGCTGTGTGTGTGTGTGGTGGTGCTGTGTGTGTGGTGGTGCTGTGTGTGTGTGGTGGTGCTGTGTGTGTGTGTGGTGGTGCTCTGTGTGTGTGTGGTGGTGCTGTGTGTGTGTGTGGTGGTGCTGTGTGTGTGTGGTGGTGGTGCTGTGTGTGTGTGTGGTGGTGCTGTGTGTGTGTGTGGTGGTGCTGTGTGTGTGGTGGTGCTGTGTGTATGGTGGTGCTGTGTGTGTGTGTGTGGTGGTGCTGTGTGTGTGTGTGGTGGTGCTGTGTGTGTGTGTGGTGGTGCTGTGTGTGTGGTGGTGCTGTGTGTGTGGTGGTGCTGTGTGTGTGTGTGGTGGTGCTGTGTGTGTGTGGTGGTGCTGTGTGTGTGTGTGGTGATTCTGTGTGTGTGTGTGGTGGTGCTGTGTGTGTGTGTGGTGGTGCTGTGTGTGTGTGTGGTGGTGCTGTGTGTGTGGTGGTGCTGTGTGTGTGTGTGTGGTGGTGCTGTGTGTGTGTGGTGGTGCTGTGTGTGTGTGTGTGGTGGTGCTGTGTGTGTGGTGGTGCTGTGTGTGTGTGTGGTGGTGCTGTGTGTGTGTGTGGTGGTGCTGTGTGTGGTGGTGCTGTGTGTGTGTGTGGTGGTGCTGTGTGTGTGTGTGGTGGTGCTGTGTGTGTGTGGTGGTGCTGTGTGTGTGTGTGTGGTGGTGCTGTGTGTGTGTGGTGGTGCTGTGTGTGTGTGTGTGGTGCTGTGTGTGTGTGTGTGGTGGTGCTGTGTGTGTGGTGGTGCTGTGTGTGTGGTGGTGCTGTGTGTGTGGTGGTGCTGTGTGTGTGGTGGTGCTGTGTGTGTGTGGTGGTGCTGTGTGTGTGTGTGGTGGTGCTGTGTGTGTGTGTGGTGGTGCTGTGTGTGTGTGTGGTGGTGCTGTGTGTGTGTGTGGTGGTGCTGTGTGTGTGTGTGTGGTGCTGTGTGTGTGTGTGGTGGTGCTGTGTGTGTGGTGGTGCTGTGTGTGTGTGTGGTGGTGCTGTGTGTGTGTGTGGTGGTGCTGTGTGTGTGTGTGGTGGTGCTGTGTGTGTGTGTGGTGGTGCTGTGTGTGTGTAGTGGTGCTGTGTGTGTGGTGGTGCTGTGTGTGTGTGTGTGGGGGTGCTGTGTGTGTGTGTGGTGGTGCTGTGTGTGTGGTGGTGCTGTGTGTGTGTGGTGGTGCTGTGTGTGTGTGTGGTGGTGCTCTGTGTGTGTGTGGTGGTGCTGTGTGTGTGTGTGGTGGTGCTGTGTGTGTGTGTGGTGGTGCTGTGTGTGTGGTGGTGCTGTGTGTGTGTGTGGTGGTGCTGTGTGTGTGTGTGGTGGTGCTGTGTGTATGTGAGTGGTGCTGTGTGTGTGTGTGTGGTGGTGCTGTGTGTGTGTGTGGTGGTGCTGTGTGTGTGTGTGGTGGTGCTGTGTGTGTGGTGGTGCTGTGTGTGTGGTGGTGCTGTGTGTGTGTGGTGGTGCTGTGTGTGGTGATTCTGTGTGTGTGTGTGGTGGTGCTGTGTGTGCGTGTGGTGGTGCTGTGTGTGTGTGTGGTGGTGCTGTGTGTGTGTGTGTTGGTGCTGTGTGTGTGTGTGGTGGTGCTGTGTGTGTGTGTGTTGGTGCTGTGTGTGTGTGTGTTGGTGCTGTGTGTGTGTGTGTGGTGGTGCTGTGTGTGTGTGTGTGTGGTGCTGTGTGTGTGTGTGTGGTGGTGCTGTGTGTATGTGTGTTGGTGGTGCTGTGTGTGTGGTGGTGCTGTGTGTGTGGTGGTGCTGTGTGTGTGGTGGTGCTGTGTGTGTGGTGGTGCTGTGTGTGTGTGTGGTGGTGCTGTGTGTATGTGTGGTGGTGCTGTGTGTGTGTGTGGTGGTGCTGTGTGTGTGTGTGGTGGTGCTGTGTGTGTGTGTGGTGGTGCTGTGTGTGTGTGTGGTGGTGCTGTGTGTGTGTGTGGTGGTGCTATGTGTGTGTGGTGGTGCTGTGTGTGTGGTGGTGCTGTGTGTGTGTGTGGGGGTGCTGTGTGTGTGTGTGGTGGTGCTGTGTGTGTGTGGTGGTGCTGTGTGTGTGGTGGTGCTGTGTGTGTGTGTGGTGGTGCTGTGTGTGTGTGTGGTGGTGCTGTGTGTGTGTGGTGGTGCTGTGTGTGTGTGGTGGTGCTGGTGTAGAGGTTAAGTCGGGAACATCGCGTCACGCGCGCCTTCCGGTGGGATGGCTGACGGGAAATGACGTCATGGGGAGTGGGCGGGGCGATGGCGTCATGTTCCCTGATGTACTTAAGCTATTGCCCGTGAAGTGAGCAGGGTTCGTTGTAGGAACCCGGGAACGTGAAGGGTGGAAGGTAGCTAATGCTGGCTTCCTTTCAGACTCCGATGTTGGCTGATCCCTCGGCCGACACAGAAGAAAGAGCCGGCGAAGCTAGCTGTGCTTCAGAGCATACAGAGTGTGGGTCCGGGTGAAGGACCAAGCGTAGGACCCTTACCCCTGGGGACAAGTGTTATATCCCTTAATCTGCTACTGGCGTAAGCCCTTAGTAAACACCTGGCATAAGCCCCTACAGAAGATCTGCCTCCGAGTCGTCTTTACACCGCAACATTTGTATGTGATGATGCAGTGTGTGGTGATGCTGTGTGATGCTGCTGTATGTGATGATACTATGTGTGGTGATAGTAATGCTGTTTTGATGATGCTGTGTGTGTAGTAAAGCTGTGTGATGATAGTAATGCCATGTGATGCTGTAATTGTGATTTGAGTGATGATGCTTTGTGTGATGAGTCTCGATATGATGGAGCTGTGATGATCCCACGCGTGATGATGCTCTATGTGAAACAATAGCCATGTCTGTTCTGCTTTCACAGGACAGCGAGGGTTACAGCAGCTCCACCCTCAGGTCGTAGCCAAGAAGACATTGCCTCGCTTAAAGGCAATGAGGGAACTCTGGCTTAACGCCTGTGTGAGTTCTTCAGTGTGAAACATGGGTGATGGGGCCATCTTCACAATACATTATCCCCGTGTGTGTGTGCACGAGGTCGATACAGCCTCAAATGATCACCTGGTGTTGTATGTAAACATCACCACTAGGGAGACAAAGGTGGTCGGACGTGGTGCTGGCCGCCCACGTGTGCCGTGCCAGCCTTCCTAAATGCTCGTTAACATAACTTGCCCTAATGGTCTGTTTAGGCTACACAGGGAATCTTAGTCTTTGTTCACATCCCAATCCAGGACCCTATTGAACAGAGCCATGAGACTCAGAATGGCGTTCTTGTGTAAATAATCAGCATTACGAGTCAGGGGAAGTGTGATGTTGAGATGCAGTGTGTGCCTGGGAATGTGTCTGCATTTGTGCGTGGGGGGAGGGTTGGCATAGTGGTTAGCACACTGCATTATGAACCCAGTTACCTAGCTTTGATTACCAGCCATGGCTAACATCAGTGGCATGTGATATCTTATCCAGTCCTGGGCCTCTGCTAGGCAGTTTCAACCTCAAATGAGTTCCTGATGTTGCTAATGGTCATAATGATGGTTATAGTGGTCGGGATGGTGGGGATGATAGTGGTGCATCAGCCAGTCATCTCAGTCGACCCAAGGCACCTGAGGCTGCCCCATAACCTCATGCCAGTGGGCGTTCTACACGTCACGTGGTCTCAACGTGCACATAGCCCGCCACAAGCGCCATGGTGACGTCACCGCCACTTAGTGGCGAATGGCGGTTGTTGTTGGAAATTATGCTGATGTTGGTGAAAATGTGAGTAATTAGGCCGCTGTACGTGAGCTGTATCGTTCAGTTTCGTTCCGACAAACGGGGCACTACTTTTTCTTTTGCTCAATATGTTCAACGGTAATAAAAGGTATCCAAGCAAAAAGTTCTCCACGCATTATCCTGCAGTTAATGAGAAAAGTGTAATTTATTGGCGCACTATATTGACTGCGTATTGAGACATATAAAACTGTTGAGCTAGATTTTCAACCAATCAGCATCGAAAATGTAAGTAGGTCAGAGCCAAAATCAAGCCAATATCACTACGCACATGTAAACATTGAGGAGGACGTAAGCAGCACAGCTTCATCTGATAGCGGCGATCATTTGCAAAATGTTTGATCGGTTTATTACAATCAACAGAAAGCGCCAGCTTGACAAGTTGGTGCAGTCTGAGACAGAAAATGGAGGTATGTTTACTCAGGTATGAAACTGAAAACTGAAAAAAATGAAAGATTTCATGCTCTGCTCTCCTTGCCCCTTCCCTCTTTTTCTCTCTACCCCCTCTCTCCCTACTCTTTCTGTGCTCTCCTCTTTACCTCTCCCCTTCACTCTCTTTCTCTCTCTGTGCTCTCCTTTTTTTAAGATCAGAGGAAACAAGAAGATGCCTCTTCTCTCTCTGACAATCCCTTCCTGCCTTGTGAATATCTTGTGTGTATTAGCTCTGGTGTTGTTGCTACAAAGACTGTCAGAGATGACAAAAAAACTGCTTGTGATAAAGGTGAAACAGCAATGAAAAATTTCATCCAAGATCGAGTCCAGTCATCAAAAACAGAGTTCTCTCCAATAAAGTCCTTGAAGCTCACTACGTTTGGGGATCAAATGAAGAAATCATCCAAGACAAAAGATGGAAATCAAGTCATTCTAAAAAATGACAGGAGACTCTTTGCACGACTGTTAGTGATAAGTCAATCCCGGTCTGTAAACTTGAAAGAGATTCTGACATATTCACTTGGCAATATCTCATCCCCGCTAGCAAGCACTGATTGTTAATTAGCCAAAACAAATAAGGCTGCTCTTCTATCTTGTTTAGAATCAAAGGAACAAGGACCGTCATGTGAACAAGACTGTTGGTAATAATGGTGCCCTACTGATAGATGGCATGGCATTGATCAGGAGTCTCAAGAATATACCAGACACATTCGGTGAGCTTGCTGATGATCTTCTTCAACTTGTGATTAAGATGGGTAGAAAGTTCAGTTGTCCAAGGGTCGATTTTGTCAATGATCGCTACCCGGCAGTGAGCATCAAAAATGCTGAATGATCAAGACGTGCTGTTGCTGGACAACAATTACTGCAAATATACAGCATCAAGCAGAAGACTCCAGGTCAGTGGACCAAGTTTCTAGCCAGTGGTGAAAATAAAGAAGCCTTGACAGACTTTCTCTTTGAGACATGGAGAACTGTGCCTTTACAAGCAGCTGGAAAAGACATAGCTATCTTTGTGGCACACAGAAATGTATGTCATCAACTCACTCTTAAAGATGGCATTATGTCTGTCAAAGAGGTAGAATCTTTGACTTGTGACCATGAAGAAGCTGACACGAGGCTCCTACTTCATGCAAAACATGTCTGGAGTGAACTTTATAATAAGATAATCATCCAGAGTCCTGACACTGATGTTGCTATCATTTCACTTTCAATAATGGCTAAGCTTCCCTCAGCAAAGATGTACTTTGACAGGAACAAAAGACAGGCAATGAATGTTAGATCTCCAGGCTATTGGTTCTGCTTTGGGTCCTTCACTAACAGAGGCACTGATAGGACTACACACATTCACTGGCTGTGACTCAACTAGTTCATTTTATGGGAAAGGAAAAGAGAAACCACTAAATATAGTGTCTGGAAATGCAGAGTACATCAGTGCATTTGTTGCTCTTGGGAGGCAATTTGAAATGGACAGCACCACATTTGTGACCATATAACGTTTTGTGTGTGAGCTGTATGGAGAAAAGGTATCAGATGTTAATTTGGCCAGATACAATAGGTTCTGTGTCCAGGCCTCTTCCGAACAGGCATTACCTCCAACAAAAGATGCACTTACAGAGCACTTTAAGCGTGCTAACTACCAAGCTGCAATCCACAGGAGAGCATTGGATCCTTTTATAAATGCTCCCAGTCCAGACGGCTTTGGATGGATTGTCAAGGATGGTGATCTCACCATATCATGGATGACTAAAGATCCAGCTCCTCAATAGATTTTGGGGTCACTCCACTGTGGGTGTAAGTCTGGTACTTGTACAGGTGGAAGGTGCTCATGCCACAAGGCTGACCTGGCCTGCACTGACCTATGTAAATGTGTTCATTGTGACAATGTGAGATTAACTGAGGATATTGTTTCATGTGAATCTGATAGTGAGGGCAGTGATCTGGATATTTAGTGATGTGTATATGACAATAAAATTAATATAGGACATATATTTTATATAAATCAATCAAAATTAAATCTTGTTTACAATAATAATTCCTGTGAATATGTACATGTAGTGCAGTTACTGCTCGTGTATGCGAATTGACAATTCACCATTAAATGTGTTATTTTGAAAAGTGTTTTTTTTTATATATTATATTTTGGTTTAATTCTATTTGTTATTCAAATTTTACCTCAAATATTACCTTTGAATTGGAACAACATAATGAGAAGTAATTGGGATGTTAATGCTACAGTAGAAGTTTTCTTGATAATCTTATCATGTTTACTGTGCATAGATAGCAACTTCAGGTATATCACACATTTCAAACTGGTTTATTTTGTACTTCAAGTGGTAATTCTGCATTTTTGGGTTTATATGATAAACAGGTTTGAAAGTGCAATATTCCCTATGGTTTCCCTTTTTTTCAAAATGGGCACCTTTAGCATCATTTTTCTCAAAAACTGCATGGTTGTGTGCGGAGAACTTTTTCCTAAGGAATCTCTATATATTTCTGATGTTAAATATAAAAAAAGTAAGTAGTGCCCCACTTGGTGGAACGAAACCCTATTTCTAGGCCTCTTTTAGGCTACCGACAGCGGCCTAAATGGGAATGATGATGGCATTGGTGAGTGATGGTGTTGGTCGTGGTAATGCCAGTGATGGTCGTGGTGATGGTAATGATGGTGGCATTGGTGATTATATAGGTGGTGATGGTTGTAATGGTTTTGTTAATGGTGCTGATGGTAGTAGTGATTATGATATTGGTTATGGTGATAATGGTAGTGATGGTCCTGATGATGGTTTTGATGGTTGTTGAGATGGTTATGATGCTGGTCGCGTTGGTAATGGTGATGAAGATGTTAGAGATGGTGGTGATGTTCATAGTGTTGATGATGGTGGTGATGGTAGTGTTCATGTTGTTGTCATTGATGATATTAATGGCGAGGATAATTGGTGATGGTGATGTTTGTAATGTCCTTGTTGATGGTGAAGATGATGGTTGGTGACGGTGATGATGGTGATGATGGTGTTCTGTAGTGACGTTATCATTGCTGTTGTCACAGACAGACGCTCACCGACTCTGGACACAAACTCAGCTTATAACCAACTCCAGATCTCCTCGGATCTCAAGACGATGACAGGGGTCCGTGCCTCCCAGGGTCGCCCCGATCACCCACACCGGTTTGATCACTTTGCACAAGCCCTGTATTGTGACAGCTTCTCGTCGGGCCACCACTACTGGGAGGTGGACGTGGGGGACGCGCAGCGGTGTCGGGTTGGAGTCGCGTACGGGACGATCCCAAGGAAAGGGGGTGGTGTTGCTGTACAGCTGCTGGGAGGAAGCAACTCGTCCTGGTGTTTAGAGAGAAGTGGCGACAACTTCTCAGTGATTCATGGTGGAGGGACGACTGCACTGTCGGTGAAGGGGGCTCCCTCCCCCCGCAGAATCGGGCTTCGCCTGCACTGGGAGGAGGGGCTCCTGGCGTTTTACCGCGCCGACTCCATGGAGGTAATCCACGAGGTTCGGCAGAGATTCTTGCAGCCTCTCTAACCTGGGATGTGGGTGAATAATTATAATAAACCATCGAAGATCGTGGATCTGAGTCGTGCATACTGAGGATGAGGAGAGATAGAAATCCAAGAAACCGGAGCAGAAACCCAAGAAACAGAGGTGAGGGGGGATGGTGAGGAGAGGGCTTAGGAGGGAGGGGATCGTGGTGAGGGAAGGTGAGGGTGAGGTGAGCATGGAAGGGGAGGGTGAAGGGGGGGGGGTGAGGTTCAGGTTGGTGTGCGTGAGCGATGTCACCAGTGCAGTACAAATCGCCGGTGCAGAAGTTTGAGGGATTTGAATGAAATCTGAGTGGGGAATCAGCGCAGCCCCAGAGTCTGTGTGGCCGCTCCTTCACCTGCAGTGCGCGCTCGCGTCACCATGCTTTCTCATCCCTGCGATTCACCATCATCACCATCATCATTACCACCATAATGATCATCATCTTCATCATTACCATCACTCCATTATCATCACTATCATCAACATAATCACCAACATCATTTACATCATTATCCCCATCATCACCACGATCACCACCATCAACCATCATCACAGCCATCACAATCAACACCCAAAAAAACACCATAATCACATCCATCATAATCATCACTATCATCACCACCACCACCATCATCACCATAACCATCATGACCATAACCATCATCACCACCACTGTCACTATCATCACCGAGAAAACCACCATCACCATATCACCATTATTACCACCACGACCACCTTCATCACAATCATCCCTTATCTCCACAATAAATATTAAAGACATAACACATACCACGTAACGTTTAATTCATCCCATCAGTCGCAGGCACGGCCTTCTGGGAGTGCCTAATTTGAAGCGTCATTTACTTCAACGCAAGAAACACTCTGGGCAGGTTTCGACATTCAGTGTCTCATCATCAGCAGAGTCAGGCTCGTCGTAAAGCAACGTATGAATGTTGAACTTATTTCGCACCGTACGTAGCCAACCGTGCTAATCGGAGGTGCAATGCTGGCGAATTGCCCAGATGTTCATAGGCAAGGACAGGTTCTGACGTTCAGTGTCTCATCAGCAGCAGTCAGGCTTTGCTTAAACCAAGGCTCACGAAGTATTTGCCAACTGGATTCCTGGCCGCCTGCCTGTATGTACTGTATGTATGTTGAGATTATATTGCAACGAATGAAGCCAACTGGGCTAATCAGAGGTGCGGGGGAAAGACATCAAACTAAGCACAAAAAACACACAGGCACGGACAGTCAGGTACAAAGGCCGTGCGGGTTGCTCGTGTTTGATTAGAAAATGAAAATGGTCAATAAAAATCTAAGGTAAAAAAGAACACACAGCACGTGTTATTGTCTTGAGTATTACTGTTTATTTGAAGTGACTATAGAAAGCAATAAACGTACAGCGACACAGACTAATTTCACGTGAGTTTGTGTGTGACCAGACCAGTACTCGCTGTATCTGATTCAATACAAATCCTATTGTAGTGCTCGTTCTGTTTATCAACACAAATGTGCCAAGTCTACTGCACGGTGAATGTGAAAAAGTTAATGCATTAGCACTTTGATAGATTCACTCAGACCCATAGACTCACCACACAGAGACACAGACTCACTCAGAGACACAGACTCACGAACAGGGACCCATAGATTCCATCACACACAGACCCATAGACTCACAACTGAGATCCACACTCACACAGAGACCCATACACACACACCGAACCAGACTCAGAGACCCATACATTCACTCACAGAGACCCATAGACTAAGACAGAGACATATTCTTAGGTTTTTTCGGTAAAGTCACGTAGGTAAAACATCAAAATTAATAAAAATAAAATAAAGATCACGACGTTTCGGAGGCAACACAAGTCTCCGTCATCAGGTGGGACCGTCACAGCCAGATTAGCTGCATCAAGTGAGGCAATGATTCAAGATGTAATCCCTTAAAAGCGAGTTGGGGGGGGGGAGGAGAGGGGGAGTTCATCAGAATGTGGTAGCCAATGAATGGAACGTATCGGGAGGGAGGGGGGCGGGGCCAAAAGGGTGGGCGACAGCGTGGAAGCGATTGTGCGCAAGAGACAAACTGCTGCACACGCCAACGCATTGGGCAGAGAGGGGGGAGGGGGAGGCCTGAAACAATGACACAAAAGAACGGAAATGCCATTGTTTATACCAATGCTGGCTGAACAATGAAGAGATTACTGTTAAACACTCGGTAAAGTAAAGTAAAATAGTGCCTGTCAGATAAGATGGTCCATAAAAGTGTAATTAAGTATTTTTTGCGAGGTTAATAACATCTTTCCAATGATTACTAAGTTTGTACCCATCATCACGGTTGAAATTATGTCTGTGTTTGTATATTTGTATGGCTTCGTGTACAAACCTTTGATGGTAGCCAGGAGGTTTGCAGAGAACCTTGGTCTCGGAAAAGACAATTTCATGAGAACCCACCGAGTTGTAGCAATGATCGGCAACGGCCGAAGAATCAGTTCTGCCGTGTTTCAGATCTGACTTGTGCTCGCGGACACGATCAGCAACATGACGTTTCGTTTCTCCAATGTAGCAATCACCACAAATGCAACTCAATTTGTAGACTCCAGGATACTGTAAGTCAGGAACGACATCCTTCACAGATGGAATCAGATCACGGATTTTATGCACTGTACTGAATCGGACTTGGATCTTATGGTTGTTTAGAATTTTGGAGATCTTTTTGGTCACGCCTGCTATGTATGGTAACGTGATAGTTTTGGTCGGAGTTTCATGTGGCTGTTTCTGTGTGGTGGGAGAGACAGCTTGGCGGATAGTACGGTCAGAGTATCCGTTCATCCTGAGGGCCCGATGTACATGTCTTAATTCACCGGTCAGGTGGTGTTGGTCAGAAATGCCATGGGCTCTGTGGTATAGCGTTTTGATGAGAGAATTCTTTTGAGATGGGTGGTGGTGGGAATCCAGTTTCAAGTAGGAATCTGTGTGGGTGGCTTTCCTGTAGACAGAATGTCCCAAGGATCCGTCAGGCCTCCTCTCAAACAGAATATCCAAGAATGGTAGTTTACCGTCTTTCTCCACTTCCATGGTGAATCTGATGGATGGGTGTCTAGAATTGATGTGGTCCAAGAAGTGGTTCAATGCTGGGAGGCCATGTGGCCAGATGACGAAAGTATCATCCACATACCTCTTCCAAAAGGAAGGACGCAGGGTGGATGTCTGGATGGCGTCTGATTCAAACTTTTCCATGAACATGTTGGCTATAACTGGTGACAAGGGGGAGCCCATAGGGGTACCCTCATTCTGTTTGTAGAAGGTGCCATTCCAGGTAAAATAGGTGTTGGTGAGGCAATGCCTAACCAGCGCAGGTACATCAGAATTCAATCCATGTTGGACTAAGTCCTCAATTATTGTTAGGGTGTCCGGTACTGGGACTTTGGTAAACAAAGATACTACATCAAAGCTGACGAGGATGTCATCAGGAGATAGTACCATGTCTTTAACCATAGAGACTAATTGGGTTGAGTTGAGTACTGCCGAAGAGGTCTTGCCTGTGAAGGGGAGCAGAGTATCTGATAGAAAACGGGCTAGTTTGTACGTAGGAGAGTTTATCGTCGACACGATGGGTCGTAGCGGGGTGCCTTCCTTATGGATTTTGGGAAGACCATAGAGTCTGGGAGGTCTAGCCGCCGATGGTTTTAGAGAGGGACGTTTGCTTGGTTCGATTAGGGAAGTCGAACTCGTGATGATACTGTTGGTTTTCGTCGTTAGGCTTTTAGTAGGATCGTTTTTAATTTTGGAGTAACTCCCATCATTAAGAAGGTCCAGGATTTTGTTGTTGTATGAATCTTTATCCATGATGACCATGGCATTGCCCTTGTCTGCCGAGAGGATGACTATATCATCTCTCTTTTTTAGGTCCGCGAGTTCAGAGCGTTCGTTTTTGCTGATGTTACTAGTGGGTTTCTTAGCATTCTTAAGAATAGTAGCTATTTCAGCTCTTGCTACATCCGCATGGATGTGTCCTATGCCTCTGAGGGCTACATCAATCTGAGAAATCATATCTTCTACTGGTATATATTTAGGGGTGACGGCGAAATTTAGTCCTTTGGACAGTACCGTTTTTAGATTGTCAGAAATTGGGATGTTACTCTGATTAATCACGGTCTTATTAACATCCAGCTTTGCGATGTGTGGCTCTGGTTTCTTCTTAGATAGGAGGTTGAATTTAGAAATCAGGTTAGCTTTGCATTTGGCTGACATTGAGTCAGCAGAAGCAGAAGTCATGTTATCAACGTGGTTCCAGTCAGAAGGTGACATTTTTTGTGTTAACATTAAATGTGTTTGTAAGAGAGTCTTGTCTAAATTATCGAGTTCACATCGGAGTCACCTTCTGACTGGAACCACGTTGATAACATGACTTCTGCTTCTGCTGACTCAATGTCAGCCAAATGCAAAGCTAACCTGATTTCTAAATTCAACCTCCTATCTAAGAAGAAACCAGAGCCACACATCGCAAAGCTGGATGTTAATAAGACCGTGATTAATCAGAGTAACATCCCAATTTCTGACAATCTAAAAACGGTACTGTCCAAAGGACTAAATTTCGCCGTCACCCCTAAATATATACCAGTAGAAGATATGATTTCTCAGATTGATGTAGCCCTCAGAGGCATAGGACACATCCATGCGGATGTAGCAAGAGCTGAAATAGCTACTATTCTTAAGAATGCTAAGAAACCCACTAGTAACATCAGCAAAAACGAACGCTCTGAACTCGCGGACCTAAAAAAGAGAGATGATATAGTCATCCTCTCGGCAGACAAGGGCAATGCCACGGTCATCATGGATAAAGATTCATACAACAACAAAATCCTGGACCTTCTTAATGATGGGAGTTACTCCAAAATTAAAAACGATCCTACTAAAAGCCTAACGACGAAAACCAACAGTATCATCACGACTTCGACTTCCCTAATCGAACCAAGCAAACGTCCCTCTCTAAAACCATCGGCGGCTAGACCTCCCAGACTCTATGGTCTTCCCAAAATCCATAAGGAAGGCACCCCGCTACGACCCATCGTGTCGACGATAAACTCTCCTACGTACAAACTAGCCCGTTTTCTATCAGATACTCTGCTCCGCTTCACAGGCAAGACCTCTTCGGCAGTACTCAACTCAACCCAATTAGTCTCTATGGTTAAAGACATGGTACTATCTCCTGATGACATCCTCGTCAGCTTTGATGTAGTATCTTTGTTTACCAAAGTCCCAGTACCGGACACCCTAACAATAATTGAGGACTTAGTCCAACATGGATTGAATTCTGATGTACCTGCGCTGGTTAGGCATTGCCTCACCAACACCTATTTTACCTGGAATGGCACCTTCTACAAACAGAATGAGGGTACCCCTATGGGCTCCCCCTTGTCACCAGTTATAGCCAACATGTTCATGGAAAAGTTTGAATCAGACGCCATCCAGACATCCACCCTGCGTCCTTCCTTTTGGAAGAGGTATGTGGATGATACTTTCGTCATCTGGCCACATGGCCTCCCAGCATTGAACCACTTATTGGACCACATCAATTCTAGACACCCATCCATCAGATTCACCATGGAAGTGGAGAAAGACGGTAAACTACCATTCTTGGATATTCTGTTTGAGAGGAGGCCTGACGGATCCTTGTGACATTCTGTCTACAGGAAAGCCACCCACACAGATTCCTACTTGAAACCGGATTCCCACCACCACCCATCTCAAAAGAATTCTCTCATCAAAACGCTATACCACAGAGCCCATGGCATTTCTGACCAACACCACCTGACCGGTGAATTAAGACATGTACATCGGGCCCTCAGGATGAACGGATACTCTGACCGTACTATCCGCCAAGCTGTCTCTCCCACCACACAGAAACAGCCACATGAAACTCCAACCAAAACTATCACGTTACCATACATAGCAGGCGTGACCAAAAAGATCTCCAAAATTCTAAACAACCATAAGATCCAAGTCCGATTCAGTACAGTGCATAAAATCCGTGATCTGATTCCATCTGTGAAGGATGTCGTTCCTGACTTACAGTATCCTGGAGTCTACAAATTGAGTTGCATTTGTGGTGATTGCTACATTGGAGAAACAAAACGTCATGTTGCTGATCGTGTCCGCGAGCACAAGTCAGATCTGAAACACGGCAGAACTGATTCTTCGGCCGTTGCCGATCATTGCTACAACTCGGTGAGTTCTCATGAAATTGTCTTTTCCGAGACCAAGGTTCTCTGCAAACCTCCTGGCTACCATCAAAGGTTTGTACACGAAGCCATACAAATATACAAACACAGACATAATTTCAACCGTGATGATGGGTACAAACTTAGTAATCATTGGAAAGATGTCATTAACCACGCAAAAAAGACTTAATTACACTTTTATGGACCATCTTATCTGACAGGCACTATTTTACTTTACTTTACCGAGTGTTTAACAGTAATCTCTTCATTGTTCAGCCAGCATTGGTATAAACAATGGCATTTCCGTTCTTTTGTGTCATTGTTTCAGGCCTCCCCCTCCCCCCTCTCTGCCCAATGCGTTGGCGTGTGCAGCAGTTTGTCTCTTGCGCACAATCGCTTCCACGCTGTCGCCCACCCTTTTGGCCCCGCCCCCCTCCCTCCCGATACATTCCATTCATTGGCTACCACATTCTGATGAACTCCCCCCCCAACTCGCTTTTAAGGGATTACATCTTGAATCATTGCCTCACTTGATGCAGCTAATCTGGCTGTGACGGTCCCACCTGATGACGGAGACTTGTGTTGCCTCCGAAACGTCGTGATCTTTATTTTATTTTTTATTAATTTTGATGTTTTACCTACGTGACTTTACCGAAAAACCTAAGAATATGAATCCTTGCAGTCACGAAAGCTTCAAATCTAGAATTAATGCCATCTACGGGGAGGAATTCCACCTATCTGTTAGAGTTTTTAACAGATAACGAGACAAGAAGTCACAGCTTCTCGAGACGCTGGCCTTCCTCAAGAGATGCCGAGATAACAAGGAAATACCCATCGCTTTCACACTCACATCCGCTGCTGTGTCCTCACCGAACTCTAAACAGATCTTATTTAAAGCTAGCCTATCACTAATCTCGGAGAGAATAAGGTTACTCCGATTTGAACTCGATAATTTAGACAAGACTCTCTTACAAACACATTTAATGTTAACACAAAAAATGTCACCTTCTGACTGGAACCACGTTGATAACATGACTTCTGCTTCTGCTGACTCAATGTCAGCCAAATGCAAAGCTAACCTGATTTCTAAATTCAACCTCCTATCTAAGAAGAAACCAGAGCCACACATCGCAAAGCTGGATGTTAATAAGACCGTGATTAATCAGAGTAACATCCCAATTTCTGACAATCTAAAAACGGTACTGTCCAAAGGACTAAATTTCCCCGTCACCCCTATATACCAGTAGAAGATATGATTTCTCAGATTGATGTAGCCCTCAGAGGCATAGGACACATCCATGCGGATGTAGCAAGAGCTGAAATAGCTACTATTCTTAAGAATGCTAAGAAACCCACTAGTAACATCAGCAAAAACGAACGCTATGAACTCGCGGACCTAAAAAGAGAGATGATATAGTCATCCTCTCGGCAGACAAGGGCAATGCCACGGTCATCATGGATAAAGATTCATACAACAACAAAATCCTGGACCTTCTTAATGATGGGAGTTACTCCAAAATTAAAAACGATCCTACTAAAAGCCTAACGACGAAAACCAACAGTATCATCACGACTTCGACTTCCCTAATCGAACCAAGCAAACGTCCCTCTCTAAAACCATCGGCGGCTAGACCTCCCAGACTCTATGGTCTTCCCAAAATCCATAAGGAAGGCACCCCGCTACGACCCATCGTGTCGACGATAAACTCTCCTACGTACAAACTAGCCCGTTTTCTATCAGATACTCTGCTCCCCTTCACAGGCAAGACCTCTTCGGCAGTACTCAACTCAACCCAATTAGTCTCTATGGTTAAAGACATGGTACTATCTTCTGATGACATCCTCGTCAGCTTTGATGTAGTATCTTTGTTTACCAAAGTCCCAGTACCGGACACCCTAACAATAATTGAGGACTTAGTCCAACATGGATTGAATTCTGATGTACCTGCGCTGGTAGGGCATTGTCTCACCAACACCTATTTTACCTGGAATGGCACCTTCTACAAACAGAATGAGGGTACCCCTATGGGCTCCCCCTTGTCACCAGTTATAGCCAACATGTTCATGGAAAAGTTTGAATCAGACGCCATCCAGACATCCACCCTGCGTCCTTCCTTTTGGAAGAGGTATGTGGATGATACTTTCGTCATCTGGCCACATGGCCTCCCAGCATTGAACCACTTCTTGGACCACATCAATTCTAGACACCCATCCATCAAATTCACCATGGAAGTGGAGAAAGACAGTAAACTACCATTCTTGGATATTCTGTTTGAGAGGAGGCCTGACGGATCCTTGGGACATTCTGTCTACAGGAAAGCCACCCACACAGATTCCTACTTGAAACCGGATTCCCACCACCACCCATCTCAAAAGAATTCTCTCATCAAAACGCTATACCACAGAGCCCATGGCATTTCTGACCAACAACACCTGACCGGTGAATTAAGACATGTACATCGGGCCCTCAGGATGAACGGATACTCTGACCGTACTATCCGCCAAGCTGTCTCTCCCACCACACAGAAACAGCCACATGAAACTCCGACCAAAACTATCACGTTACCATACATAGCAGGCGTGACCAAAAAGATCTCCAAAATTCTAAACAACCATAAGATCCAAGTCCGATTCAGTACAGTGCATAAAATCCGTGATCTGATTCCATCTGTGAAGGATGTCGTTCCTGACTTACAGTATCCTGGAGTCTACAAATTGAGTTGCATTTGTGGTGATTGCTACATTGGAGAAACGAAACGTCATGTTGCTGATCGTGTCCGCGAGCACAAGTCAGATCTGAAACACGGCAGAACTGATTCTTCGGCCGTTGCCGATCATTGCTACAACTCGGTGGGTTCTCATGAAATTGTCTTTTCCGAGACCAAGGTTCTCTGCAAACCTCCTGGCTACCATCAAAGGTTTGTACACGAAGCCATACAAATATACAAACACAGACATAATTTCAACCGTGATGATGGGTACAAACTTAGTAATCATTGGAAAGATGTTAATAACCACGCAAAAAAGACTTAATTACACTTTTATGGACCATCTTATCTGACAGGCACTATTTTACTTTACTTTACCGAGTGTTTAACAGTAATCTCTTCATTGTTCAGCCAGCATTGGTATAAACAATGGCATTTCCGTTCTTTTGTGTCATTGTTTCAGGCCTCCCCCTCCCCCCTCTCTGCCCAATGCGTTGGCGTGTGCAGCAGTTTGTCTCTTGCGCACAATCGCTTCCACGCTGTCGCCCACCCTTTTGGCCCCGCCCCCCTCCCTCCCGATACGTTCCATTCATTGGCTACCACATTCTGATGAACTCCCCCCCCCCTCCTCCCCCCCCAACTCGCTTTTAAGGGATTACATCTTGAATCATTGCCTCACTTGATGCAGCTAATCTGGCTGTGACGGTCCCACCTGATGACGGAGACTTGTGTTGCCTCCGAAACGTCGTGATCTTTATTTTATTTTTTATTAATTTTGATGTTTTACCTACGTGACTTTACCGAAAAAACCTAAGAATATGAATCCTTGCAGTCACGAAAGCTTCAAATCTAGAATTAAGACAGAGACCCATAGACTCACAAAGAGACCTATATGCTCACACAGAGACCCACAGTCGGTTCTGCCGCCACTGCTGCTGTATTTGTTGTTGATGTTGTTGATGTCGTTCCACGGGGATGTTGGGGCCTCGGACCATCGTGGGTCAGGGCTGGAGACTGCTGTGTAGCACAGCGGAGGCACGGGAGCAGGGCCAGAGGGAGTGTCAATGGTGGTGGTGTACACGTGTCTGTGTGTAAAGGAGTCTGTGTGTGTACACGTGTCTGTGTGTACACGTGTCTGTGCGTAGACGTGTCTGTGTGTGTAGACGTGTGTGTACACGCGTCTGTGTGTGTACACGTGTCTGTGTAGACGTGTCTGTGTGTGTACACGTGTCTGTGTAGACGTGTCTGTGTGTGTACACGTGTCGGTGTAGACGTGTCTGTGTGTTTACACGTGTCTATGTAGACGTGTCTGTGTGTGTACACGTGTCTATATGTGTGTCTAATGTAGCGGTGAGCGCGCTGCGCTACGAACTTTGGCGACCTGGGTTGGGTTCCCGTTCACGGCCAACACCAGTGACGATTAATTATCTGAACCGGTCCTGGGCCTCCCCTAGGTCGACTCACCCTCAAATGAGTACCTGGTGCGATGTGTAAACATCGCCACGAGGGAGACAAATGCGGCCGGACGTGGTGTTGGCTACCTACCCGCTCGTGTGCCGTGCCGGCCTTCATAGGTGCTCACTAACAAAACTTACTCCGACAGTCTAAGGCTATACGGGGGATCTTTGTACACGTGTCTGTGTGTGTGTGTACGTGTGTCCATGTGTGCGTGTGTCCATGTGTGCGTGTACACGGAATGGGGAGCGGTAGTGTAGTGGTTAGCGTGCTGCACTAAGAACCTGGCGAACTGAGTTCGATTCTAGCTCAAGGCCAACACTGATGACGATTATCCGAACCAGTTCTGAGCCCTCACCTAGGTCAACTCAGCCTCAAATGAGTACCTGGTGCAGTGGTGTGTAGTGAACATCGCCACCGGGGAGACAAAGGCGGCCGGGCGTGGTGCTGGCCACCCACTCTCTCATGTGCCACAGGTGCTACAACTCGCGACCAGCACTTGCCCCTAGAGTCTATTGGAGGCTATATGGGGGAGCTTTGTCTGTCTCTACAATGTGACAAAGCTCCCCCGTGTAGCCCACCCAGGCTGGAGGAGCAAGAGCTGTTAGTAGCGAGGAGCAGCAGTGCCTGTGAAGTCCGCCATTGTGGCACACGAGGGGGTGGGTGGCCAGCACCACGCCCGGCCGCCTTTGTTTCCCCAGAGCTGATGTTTACACACCGCACCAGGTTCTGATTTGAGTCCGAGTCGACCTAGGGGAGGCACAGGACCCGGTTTTGATATCACTCGCCACTGATGTTGGCCGTGAGCCGCGACGCAGCGCGCGCAACCGCTCCCCACACTTAACACTTACAAACTACAACCATTAACCACCAATCACACTCACAGTGTGGGTCTCTATGGGTCTCTGTGGGTCTGTGTGGGTCTCAGTGGGTCTCTGTTTGGGGCTTTGTGTTTGGGTCTCCTAGTATGGGTCCCTGAGTATGGGTTTCTGGGGGTCTATGTATGGGTCTCTGAATATAGGTCTCTGTGGATCTAAGTATGGGTCTCAATGGGTCTCTGTGGGTCTATGTATAGGTCTCTGATAGGTCTCTGTGGTTCTATGGATGGATCTGTGGGTCTCTATGGGACTCTGAGTAAGGGTCTGTATGGGTCTTTGTGGGTTTCTGTGGGTTTCTGTATCGGTCTCTGTATGTATCTCTGTACGTGTCTCTGTGTGGGTCTGTGAGCAAAAGAATTCGCATTTATACTGCAGGAGAAATCCGAAAATCTCTAAAGCTCTTTCATCACAGATGTCCAGTCGGGGGGCCACTGGGGTCAGAACGTGACAACAGACACACAACGCGCGCACAAGACAGGACGGGAGGGGCAGCGTACAGGAGAAGTAAACAAATCACTCAACACATTCCTGCTGCGGAGGGAGCTGGTAGGAACGTTGGGTTGATCGGTCAATGGCCAGGGTCAACGGCGGCGTGGTGTATTCCGCAAATATGCCCGACTGAGGGCGGGCACAAGCCGGCGTGAGTAGGTTAAACGTTGAGTTTTATAAGGGCACCACGGGGTGACCAGCCACCCCCCACCCAGCCCCTCCCCACCCCTCCCCATCCAGCCCCACCCTCCCCACCCAGCCCCTTCCAACCCTCCCCACCCAGCCCCACCCCTCCCCACCCTCCCTTCCATCCCCACCCAGCCCATCCCTGCACGACAGACACAATAATCCCGTGGGCTGGTGTAACCAGGAGGTTCCTACCAGTAACAGATTGTCTACAAACAGCAGCGAGCCGCTTAAACACCCCCACCTCTCACCACCACCAACTCGTCGTCGCGACTTAAAGACACAAATATAAACAGGAGTAGATATTAAATGAAACGTTATTAAAGTTGTTTTTTTTATTTCCCTGCCACAGTCGCCGACCGCGCGTGGCCGGCATCGGCCTAGGCCGGCCTACCGAGCACCTCGCGCCTCGGCCGGTACGGATTCTATCCGAGGGGCGGTGTCTCTCGCGGCCTCGCCTCAGGGGGGTGGTTTAAACGCCTCGGCCTTTTGGCGGCGGGGGGGGGGGAGGGTTCTTTGTCTGTCGCTCTCTCTCAGGGGGGGCGTGAGGAAGACAAAGACGGCTGGGAGGGGGGTGAGGGGGGGACTCACGGCGACGAGGATTCGCAGGAAGCGAGGCGACTTCGTCAACAATGGGGAGCGGGAAACTCAAACCGAATGGATTAGTGCGCGTGGCGCACCTGAAGCATCGATTCCGATTCCTCTAGAGACGTCGATGTGTTTGGGGGCGGGTGGTCTGTCGATTTCTGGATCGATTTCGGAATCGCGATTCGATTTCACGTTAAGTTGAATACGATTCTAACACGATCCGAGTGGTGGTTCATATTTTCGTGGATCGATCCAACAATTAGAATCAGAATCTTTGTTTAGACTGCAGGAGGAGTCCAGTTGGGGTCACGGGGTCAGCGAGTTATTGCGTCACTGTAGTGTATAGTGTAGTGCAGGGATCGGCAACCAAAATAACAAGAAGAGCCATTTCTTTCCAATTCGGTACAAAATTCAGTATTTCAAGAGCCGCAATGCATCTGAGTACATACATACTCATCGTCAAGAAGCAGCCCGTAAAGAGCCGCATGCGGCTCCGGAGCCGTAGGTTGCCGACCCCTGGTGTAGTGTATAGTGTAGTGTATAGTAGTGTATAGTGTAGTGTATAGTAGTGTATAGTAGTGTATAGTGTAGTGTATAGTAGTGTATAGTGTAGTGTATAGTATAGTGTATAGTGTAGTGTATAGTGTAGTGTATAGTAGTGTATAGTGTAGTGTATAGTGTAGTGTATAGTGTAGTGTATAGTAGTGTATAGTGTAGTGTATAGTAGTGTATAGTGTAGTGTATAGTGTAGTGTATAGTAGTGTATAGTGTAGTGTATAGTAGTGTATAGTGTATTGTATAGTAGCGTATAGTGTAGTGTATAGTAGTGTATAGTGTAGTGTATAGTATAGTGTATAGTGTAGTGTATAGTAGTGTATAGTGTAGTGTATAGTGTAGTATTTAGTAGTGTATAGTGTAGTGTATAGTGTAGTAGATAGTGTAGTGTATAGTCGTGTATAGTGTAGTGTGTAGTAGTGTGTATTAGTGTAGTGTATAGTGTAGTGTATAGTGTAGTGTATAGTGGTGTATAGTGTAGTGTATAGTATAGTGTAGTGTATAGTAGTGTATAGTGTAGTGTATAGTAGTATATAGTGTAGTGTATAGTAGCGTAGTGTATAGTGTAGTGTATAGTAGTGTGTATAGTAGTGTGTAGTGTATAGTGTAGTGTATAGTGTAGTGTATAGTGTAGTGTATAGTGTAGTGTATATTAGTGTATAGTGTAGTGTATAGTGTATAGTAGTGTAGTGTATAGTATAGTGTATAGTAGTGTATAGTGTAGTGTAGTGTATAGTAGTGTATACTGTATAGTGTAGTGTATAATAGTGTATAGTGTAGTGTATAGTAGTGTATTGTAGTGTATAGTATAGTGTATAGTAGTGTATAGTGTAGTGTATAGTGTAGTGTAGTGTATAGTGTAGTGTATAGTAGTGTATAGTGTAGTGTATAGTGTAGTGTATAGTGTAGTGTATAGTAGTCTATAGTAGTGTGATGTGTATTGTATAGTGTAGAGTATAGTAGTGTATTGTGTAGTGTATAGTATAGTGTATAGTGTAGTGTATAGTAGTGTATAGTGTAGTGTATAGTGTAGTATTTAGTAGTGTATAGTGTAGTGTATAGTGTAGTAGATAGTGTAGTGTATAGTCTTGTATAGTGTAGTGTGTAGTAGTGTGTATTAGTGTAGTGTATAGTGTAGTGTATAGTGTAGTGTATAGTGTATAGTATAGTGTATAGTAGTGTAGTGTATAGTGTAGTGTATAGTGTAGTGTATAGTGGTGTATAGTGTAGTGTATAGTATAGTGTACTGTATAGTAGTGTATAGTGTAGTGTATAGTAGTATATAATTGTGTGTGTAGTGTATAGTTGTAGTGTATACTGTATAGTGTAGTGTATAGTAGTGTGTATAGTAGTGTGTAGTGTATAGTGTAGTGTATAGTGTAGTGTATAGTGTAGTGTATATTAGTGTATAGTGTAGTGTATAGTGTATAGTAGTGTAGTGTATAGTATAGTGTATAGTAGTGTATAGTGTAGTGTAGTGTATAGTAGTGTATACTGTATAGTGTAGTGTATAATAGTGTATAGTGTAGTGTATAGTAGTGTATTGTAGTGTATAGTATAGTGTATAGTAGTGTATAGTGTAGTGTATAGTGTAGTGTAGTGTATAGTGTAGTGTATAGTAGTGTATAGTGTATTGTATAGTGTAGTGTATAGTGTAGTGTATAGTAGTCTATAGTAGTGTGATGTGTATTGTATAGTGTAGAGTATAGTAGTGTAGTGTATTGTGTCACATGGTACAAATAAGTGGCAAAAGAAAATACACCTGCATAGGGAAAGTGGGTGATTAAAATTTTGAACCACCTGCAGCAAACAAAGTGTCAATCACCACCAGAGACTAGAGGGTGAATGGAGGACGACCCCAGGCCTCTCCGCTCTTGAACTCCAGCCAGCAGGGAACGAGAGCGGGTACCCAGAAACCGGCCACGCTTCCAGCTTGGACACCCGGTGGGGAGCAGGGAAGGGGCAGTGGAGCACAAGGAGGCTGCCTCTGACACCTCCCTATGGTAGAAAGGAGCCAGGAGGCGCCGGATCGCTTCCTCTCCTCCTCCGACGACGGTGTCAGGCTGGCGGTGGTGCTCGAGTGGCCTGCTGAGGTGCCATCTGTTGAGGAAGTACTGAAGGCGATCCAGAGTCTGAGACCAGGAAAGGCACCAGGCAGAGATGATCTCCCAACCGAAATGCTGAGGGAGGGTGGCGTTTGTGCACAGATTGCCCTACATGACATAACAATAGTCTGGAACACTGGACGTGTTCCGCAGGATTGGAAGGATACTCTGGTGGTCCCCTTCTTTAAGAAAGGGGACCGCACAGACTGTAACAACTACAGGGGCATCTCACTACTTAGTGTGCCGGGAAAGGTCCTGGCAAGGATTATTCAACATCGCCTTGCTAGGCACGCGGCTTTCTAGGCAGGAGAGGCTTGTGGAGCCCCAATGCCGTTTCAGGAAAGGGCGGTCCTGCACATGCCATATTTTCTGTCCGTCTGCTACAGCAGAGGTGTAGGGAATTTCAACAAGACCTACAACTCTGCTTTATTGACCTGGTCAAGGCCTATGATACCATCAGTAGGCCTGGGCTCTGGGCTGTTCTTCGTGCTTTCGGAGTCCCTGACCCTCTGCTCACGATCATTAAGGACCTTCATGATGGTTAGCGGGCCCGGGAAAACTACGTGGCCGGGAGTCAGAGCCTTTTTTTGTACACCTTGGGATGCGACAGGGATGTTCTCTTGCTCCCACATTATTTAACATCTATTTTGACCACGTAGTTCGTGAAGCCTTCAAAAGCTGTACCGGAGGAATTTCCATCTGGTCCAGATATAATGGGAGGCTGATCGATGCCCGGGTGCGGTCAAGGGATGACTCCCTATTACTCAACCATGTTACGTATGCCGATGATCTGGTGAATGCTGCTCACTCAGAGGAGGAGTTGGAGGCGCTGCTGCTGAACCTGGAACTTGCCACCGGGAGTTGGGGCCTTACCATCAGCCCCACCAAAACTAAGCACCTGCCTGGGCATTTTGTACCATCGGACACTCCACCCCCACAACTCTCAATTGGTTATGGGGCAGTTGTGGAGAGAGTGTAGAGTTTCCTATACCTGGGCAGTGTGCTCATGACCGGCTCCGGTTTAACAGCAGAGGTCTCACTCCGAATCAGTCAAGCGGCATTATCTTTTCATTGGTTGCGTAACGCTGTGTGGGAGCTAAGTTCAGTTCAGTTCATGTATTTGGTATAGCCCTGCGAGCCATTCGGCTCTTGAATCGGGTGCAACCGCAACAAACAAAAACATGAACATGAAACATCTTAAAGAGACTACGTGCAATAGAAAAATCCAGGAAAAAACAGCAAAGTCTTCCAGATAAGGCACCGCATATCAATGCTGTGTGCAAAAATCCCAGTGGGATGCAAGTCAAACAATAACAACCATAAGACAATTTATATTATCAGTCTAACTCTATACTACAACAAACAAATATGGCTAAACCAGAACTTTTTCGAAATCACCAAAATAAAGCTACAAAAACAATGTAACAGTGATCATAGGAACTGTGATTCCAATTTAACAATAAACGATATATATAACATGTACGAGCAAACTTTGCAACCATAGCTGGCTGCATGAGTCACTGCATAACAGCAGGAGTATCAGTAGGAATATATAAAATTTTCAATGTATCTTTAAAGATTAGCACACTATAATCAAAACACAAGATGTTACTTTGCAGCGGTCATCCGGAGCGATACATTTGATTTCAGGCCACTGAATAGCAGTGGCAGCGAGGGTGGACAACTCCTCTAGAGCATCTTCTTGGTTCTTTCGGTAAAGTCACGTAGAAAGAAATAAAAAAATAATAAAAAGAAAACATAATAAAATTATTCTCACGAGGTTTCGGCCACAACGCAAGTAGCCGTCTTCAGGTGAAGAACAGGTCTGTCAAGGAGACAGAATTATTTTATTATGTTTTATTTTTATTATTTTATTAATTTATTTCTACGTGACTTTACCGAAAGAACCAAGATGACTCCCTGCAGTCACGAAAGCTTTAAATCGAAATCCTCTAGAGCAGTTTTGAGTGAATATCTCATAAGTAGTGATTGAAGTTGCAGTTTATTGGAAATAGCATTCCAGACCCTGGGGGCTTTAATAGCAAAGGCCCTTGCTCCAGTATTTGTACGGCAATAGGGAATGTGAAGCTGGCAAATGAGCGAAGACCTTAGGTCAAATTTGTTCTTTGAAACAGAGAGGAGATCCAGCAGGTAGTCTGCGGATTTTTTGTCGTCATACGCATCATGAGATGCGGCGTCTTTTCATAGACAGGCAGTACATTGCACACCATTGGGTGGCAAAAACGTCGTCTTCCTCATGCTCACATTTCCCTCGTGATGCATGTTAGGACCAACGAAGGTGGCGTCTCTCGCTCCGCACGAAGCTTCAGGTCTTCTCGGCCACAGTCATTCCCTTCCTTCTCTACGCTTGCGAAACGTGGACCCCCCTGATGGAGCATCTTCGCCGGTTGGAAACATTTAGGATGGCGTGCCTACGATCCATCCTGGGTTTAACCAGGCTGGATTGTGTGAAGAGCTCAGAAATCCTTGAAAGATCTGGACAAGGCCCCATCGTTGAGCTCCTCCAGCAGGCAAGGCTGCGTTGGCTGGGCCATGTAGACCGCTTGCCCAGCCACCACATGCTTAAACAGCTTTTGTTCGGCCGGATCGAGGGGGCTAAACGGGTGCGGCAGGGGCTAGAGAAGAGATGGAGTGATGTGGTACAGGAGGACGTGGAACTGAGTGGACTTGCCGATGACTGGAACTAGCGGTGTCAAGATCGGCCTCTGTGGAGGAGGCTCGTGAAGGACGCTGCTGGGCAGTTGGAGGCAGTTGCCCTCCAACAACAACGGAGGGCGGAGGAGTGACGCTCACAACAAGTGGAGCGCCGGGTGGCTAAAGAACAACAAGTTGGCACAGTAGGGGGCACAGGTGGTGCATCAGCCAGTCGTCTCAGTAAGTCGACCCGTGGCATCTGGGTCTGCGCCGTGACCTCCTGCCAGCGGGCGTTCGACACTTCACGTGGCCTCAAGGTGCACACGGCCTGGCACAAGCGTCGTGCTGACGTCACCGCCACTTAGTGGCGAATGGCGGTTGTTGTTGTTGATAGTGATGATGATGGGGTGACGATGATGGTGCTGATGGTGAATCGCAGGGATGAGGAGGCGTGGTGACGTGAGCGCGCACTGCAGGCAAAGGAGCGGCCACACGAACCTGCGATTTGAACTGCACCGGCGACACCTCTCATGTCCGCCAACCTGAACCTCACCCTCCCCCCTCACCCTACCCCTCCATGCTCACCTCTCCCTTCCCTCAATTTTCACCTCATCCTCCCCTCACCCTCACCTAACCTCACCCTCCGTTTTACCTTCCCCTCACCCTCACTTCACCCTCTCCTCACCATCCCGCTTCTCCACCGTTGATTGGGTTACATGTTATACTAATAGGGGTTTTTCCCCTTTTTTCTGGCAACAAAACTGACACCTTTTACAAGGAATCATGCTTACATTAACCACAATACTTGCAGTCAAATGCAAACAAAAATCAATACTCTGATAATGTATGCATTGTCTTTTAAACGGATTGGTCCACACCAGAGACAGCTTTCTTTGGAGCCTTGTCTCATATGGTGTCGAACACCTAGTCTCATATGGTGTCGAACACCATATGAGACTAGGCTCCAAAGAAAGCTATCTCTGGTGTGGACCAATCAGTTTCAAAGACAATGCATAAATTATCAGAGTATTGTTTTGTGTTTGCATTTGACTGCAAGTATTGTGGTTAATGTAAGCATGATTCCTTGCAAAAGGTGTCAGTTTTGTTGCCAGAAAAAAAGGGGAAAAACCCCTATTAGTATATTTTGGTACTGGCAAAGGAGGTCCCATGATGGGTTACATGTTGTTTATGTCATTTATTGTGAAAATTCCGTCACAGTTCCTATGATCACTGTTTCATTGCTTTCATGGCTTTATTTTGGTGATTTCGAAAAGTGTATTGGTTTAGCCATGTTAGTTTGTTGTAGTACAGAGTTAGACTGATGGCCTTAATCTAAGTTGTCTTGTGGTTGTTGTTGGTTGTTTGACTTGCATCCCACTGGGATTTTTGCACACAGCGTTGGTGTACGGTGATTTTTTTCTGCAATGTTTTGCTGTCTTTTCTCGGATTTCTGTTTGCACTCAGTCACATATTCACTTTAAGATGTTTTCTTGTTCATGTTTTAGTTTTTTTGTTTGTTGCGGTTGCACCCGATTCAAGAGCCGAATGGCTCACAGGGCTACACCTAATACATGAACTTGAACTTGAAACTAACCTCACCCTCCGTTCCACCTTCCCCTCACCCTCACTTCGCCCTCTCCTCACCATCCACCCTCTCAACCATTTATTGGGTTTCTATCTCTCTTAATCCTCAGGATGCATGACTCCGATCCACGATCTTCAATCGATCATTACAATACCCCACACACATCGCAGGGTAGAGAGGCTGCAAGAATCTCTGCCGAACCTCGTGGATCACCTCCATGGAGTCGGCGCGGTAAAACGCTAGGAGCCCCCCCTCCCAGTGCAGGTGAAGCCCGATTCTGCGGAGGGAGGGGGCCCCCCCCACCGACAGTGCAGTCTTCACTCCACCATGAAACACTGAGAAGTTGTCGTCACATTTCTCTAAACACCAGGACGCGTCGCTCTCTCCCAGCTGCTGTGCAGCACGATCCCCTTTCCGTGGGATCGTCCCGTACGCGACTCCAACCCGACACCGCCGCGTGTCCCCCACGTCCACCTCCCAGTAGTGGTGGCCCGACGAGAAGCTCTCACAGCACAGGGCTTGTGACCAGTAATTAAACCGCTGTGGGTGGTCGGGGCGACCCTGGGAGTCACCGGTCAGCGTTATCCTCCTGAGATCCGAGGAGATCTTTAGTTTGTTATTAGCTGAGTTTGTGTCCAGAGTCGGTGAGCATCCGTCTGTGACAACAGCGATGACAACATCACTACCGAACAGCATCATCACCATCATTCACAATCGCCAACCATCATCTTCACCATCAACAATAACATCACAAGCATCCTCGCCATAAATATCATCAATAACAACATAAACATCACCATCACCACCATCATCAACACTATGAACATCAACATCACTATCGCAATAAGCAACATCACAACCATCATCACCACCACTAGCACCATTACAAACAATCACCACCACCATCATCACTACCAACACAACTATCCCCATCACCACCATATTCATCACTATCACCACCATCACTACCATGACCACCATCACCAATATCATCACTACCACCATCAGCGCCATCCGCAAAACCATCACCGCCTATATTATCACCAATGTCACCATCATTACCATCACCACGACCATCACTGCCATCACCACGACCAACACCATCACCAAACCCATTACCATTCTCATCACTCACATTATCACTAACATCAGCATCATTACCACCATCCTCATCACGGCCACTATCACCATCATTATGACCAGAAAACCAGCATCAGGAACTCATTTGAGGATGAAACTGCCGAGCAGAGGCCCAGGACTAGATCAGATATCACCCGCCACGGATGTTATCCATGGCGGGTAATCAAACCCAGGTAACTGGGTTTACAGTGCAGTGTGCTAACCACTATGCCACCGCTCCCCCCATGCACAAATGCACAGACACATTCACAGGCACACACTCCATCTCAACATCACAATTACCCCTGACTCGTAATGCTGAATATTTACCCAAGAACATGGCTCTGTTCAGTAGGGTCCTGGAATGGGATGTGAACAAAGACTAAGATCCCCTGTGTAGCCTTCACAGACTATTGGGACAAGTGCTGTCCATGAGAGTCTATGAAGGCTGGCATGGCACACGAGGTGGGTGGCCAGCACCGCGCCCGACCAACTTTGTCTCCCTAGTGGCAATTTGGTTTACACACCGCATCAGGTTCCAGGATGTAAACAGAGAAATATCCCCTGTGTAGCCATTACAGACTGTGGGGGCAAATCAGCACCGTTAAAGGTTGACATGACATACGAGGGGTGGGTGGCCAGCACTATGCCTGGCCGCCTTTGTCTCCCTAGTGGTGATATTTATAAAACTCCAGGTAATTATTTGAGGCTAAGTCGACCTCGTGCACACACACGGGGATCATTTATTGTCAAGATGGCCCCATCACACATGATTCATACTGAAGAACTCACACAAGCGTTTGACTGCAGTTGTCTCCAGGACTTTAAGTGAGGCAATGTCCTCTTGGCAGGGAGCTGAGGGTGGAGCTGATGTAACCCTCCCTGCCCTGTGAAAGCAGAGCAGACATGGCCACTGTCTCACGCAGAGCATCATCCTTCACAGGATCATCACAGCTCCATCACATAGACACTTATCACATCATTACCACGCGTGGGATCATCACCGCTCCATCAGACATGCACTCATCTAACACAGCATCATCACTCATCTCACAATTACAGCATCACCACACAGAATTACTATAACCACACAGCTTCATGCACACCATCACCACACACAGCGTCATCACATACAGCAACATCAGAGCACCATCAGACAGCATAATTACACACAGCATTACCAGACACCCCATCATTACACGCAGCATTATCACACAGCATCATCATAGACACCATCATCACACACCATCATCACACACAGCATCACTACACGCACCATAACCACACAAACCACCATCACAAACACCATCACCACACAAACCATGACAACAAACAGCATCCCCACACACAGCCAATGTCTCACGGTCTGCGCCCCACACTCCCATGTTGTCGTGTGTCGAGTCGTGAGTGATAGTCGTCTTTTACCTGCGCATCTCCTCCAGGTGCCCCTATGGGAGAGAGAGATGTGCGTTACTGTGACTCTACCTCCAATCCCTTGTGATCAGTGGAGTTCCCACTGCAACACCGTGGAATATAAAACCCAAAGTCCTGACTTATGACCCTATGATCACCAACACTGACTTACGGGGCAAATATTTCAGTGAGACCGGTTGATAGTCAACCGTAAACTTTATATTTTTCCAGGTAACGCCCACGGAGCTATTTAGCTCTTTTTCAGAAGCGACATGGCCACAAATAGCTCAAGGAAGTGGTTCATCACGTGGAAATTTATAGCAGCCCGATACTCTAAACTCACGTTTTCAAATGTGTAGTGAAAAACTGGAGGACCCGGAGAAAAATCAATGCGACCATGGAGGGAGAAATGTTGGGATCTCATCCCGGACCTTCGGTATCCCGGCTAGGTAGTTAACATCTCGCTGAGCCAGAATCTATATACAAACACAGAGACAATTTCAACCGAGAAGATGGATTCTGGCTCAGCAATCATTTGAAGGACGTAATAAACCATTTCGGATCTTAACTGATTGTGTTCACGTTTACGGTGACTTTCAGACCGCGTTCCACTCACTGGCATTGACTATATATCTTCTATTCTCCGCAGCGAATGGATTCTTAGCTCCGCTGCAAGTCTCCTATACTACTCTCCCATTGATATATTTCGTTGCTTCCTCTTAGTATCTTTCACGCGACGGTCAATTGTATTGTATAGCGGATTGTATAATAATAAATAGTATAAAATTGTAATGTTTAATACAATGTACAAAGTAATATATAGCATCGTAATTGTATAGTGAATATACAGCAGTGTGATATACATTAGGGTGGGTAGAATAATACATAGTGTAATTTTACAATGTACAAGGTGGTGTATAGTAATACAGTATATAATTTAATGTTGGGTTGGTCTATGGCAGTATATTATAGTATGGTGTAGACTCGTGTGATGTAAGAGAATAAAGTTTAGCTGGAAGCATATTATATTTTTTGCGACATAGAATTGTAATGTATTACTTACTGTTAGTAGCTCAGCTTATTGGAGAGTTTATTTAGTATACTGATGATACTATGTAGTTTATACTTTAATTGTTTTACGTGGTGGTTTAGTTACTGCAGCTACATACTATTAACATTCCTTCCCTTTATTAATGTTACCCCTATCCACTCCCTTTGATGCTGCTAATCCTGCATAATGCACGGGCATAATGACTTTATACTCCCCGCTAAACCTCCTACGCATTTCACAAGTAGTACTAATCGCATATCTGCATTTCCCATAAATATGCTAAATTCCTCTTGATATGCAAATTCCTTTGTCAAGGCGCTCTGCCCCCCTCCATCCCAGCTTAAATAGTCGCTCCAAGCCTGGGGCGTGTCATTCAGACTCTGTCTTCTCGACAGACCTGTTCTCCACCTGAGGACGGCTGCTTGCGTTGTGGCCGAAACGTCGTGAGAATTATTTTATTGTTTTATTTTTATTATTTTATTATTTCCATTCTACGTGACTTTACCGAAATAACCAGGAAGATGAATCCCTGCAGTCACGAAAGCTTTAAATCGAAACTGTGTACATTGTTGTTGTATGGTTGATTTAAGAAGTGAAATTCCATTAACATTTAGTTTAAAATCACAATGAAACAAACTTAATGGGAATCTGTTACAGGATGGGAAAGATAATTTATTTAAATGAGAAAATATGAGCTGGCCTTCCACGTGGCAGCCACTTGAGCTGCGATGTGAATCCATCAGTGGAGCTGTGTTCTCAAGCCCAGGAGATGCGAGCTCTCATTCAGGATCCTCCCTCTGCTGCTGTTGATGCTGATCAGTGGGCTCTGTGCCAATGGCAACACCGGAGACTCATCGCTCACCTGCAGGAACGCGAGCGAGTCCCTCTCCTGCGCTAGGGCCTGCAGGCGAGTGGCTGCTGTCTGGAGCTCGCTGATGTCGCGCTGGTAGTGAGCGATCTTCTTATCGATCTGGGACAGCAGCTCGCGCCCTTTCTGCTCCGCTTGCTCTAAAGCCGCCTTCTCCTCCACATCCAACGCTACTCTCGCGCGGGTGAATCTGACCGAGATTGAGGCCTTTTCATCTGTCATGGATCCCTGCAAAGAGAAATAAACTCCACCTCTGGTCTTTTGTGAAATGATCCGATTGCAACTCTAAGGAGTCCAGACAGTAATACGAGTCTGCTGTACTGAGGCCTCCTTCTTCCTCTGCCTCTGATAACGCCACTGTGCATTTTCACTACAACACGATTCGCCATAACTGGTGGGGGCTGTGAGGCAATTAAATCATCAAATACCATCATGAGTACATTTAGCATCCATGCCATTGTCATTGTGCAAGGTTATCAGGACGATGCTTTGTTTACCTTCGCATGAAGAGAAGGGAATTCTGTAAAGAGCCTTAATGAAATGGGAAGTTAGGCCAATTCCTCCTTAAATTAATGTTTTGAATGTGAGGAAAACTACATGTACGGCTGAAGAGAGCGGATCATGAAACCACTTGCTATACTGCCACCTGGCCACCCCAAAGCTTGAGTGATTTTAGTAAGATGGTGTACAACAGTCTGTGTGTGATCACCAACTCTGCCACCAGAGTATTGGATAAGAGGCACGTGCCACCTCATCTGACCAATATAGTTTACAGTCGTTGAAGTGGTAAGTTGTATGGAGATATGGGAATGTGGAATTTCCACCACTGATTGAGTTTCTCAGTGGAGATGAGAACCACCTCTTTGCTCATCCTGATTATTGAGGCGCATTAACTGTTGTGTCTTTAGTCCCACAATGTGTTTAGAGCCAATGGAAGTCCACGTGAATGAATGGAGTTCTCCTCCATCACAAACCCTACTCAGGGTGGAGTCACGGAGTCACCGAGTCCAGCCCAGACGCGGTACCTGCACGTCCCTGCGATCGGCCTCCATCCGCCTCACGGACTCCTCCGCCTCCTTCCTTTTCTCCTCCACTGCCCGCGTCTCCTCTCCCACTTGTTTCTGTGAGAGACGTCACCAGGAGAGACTAAACTCACTCTCTAAGCATCCCCTCTCACCCCAACTCCACGCGAACCCCTCCACAATGATGGCGGCAATAGCCCCGGAGGAGCAAGCGCAGAAGGGAACTCATTTTTCGAGGAGCTCAAACGTGCGCAGGGCTACCAAAGTAGTGGGTGGGGCTACTTGAGCAGTGGGGGGGGGGGGGCTACTTAAGTTGTTGGTGGAGCTGCCTCAGCAGTGGGCAGAGCTACCTGTGTATTGGGTGGAGCTACATGCGTATTGGGTGGGGCTACCTGAGGAGTCGGTGGAGCTACATGCGTATTGGGTGGGGCTACCTGCAGTGTGGATTGGGCTACCTGCGTAGTGGTTGGGGCTGCGTGAGTGTTGAGCGGTGCTGAGTAGTGGGTGGAACTACCTAAGCAGTGAGTGGGGATACCTGAGCATTGGGTAGGGCTACCTGAGCAGAGGGTGGAGCTACCTGCATAGTGGTTGGGGCTGCGTGAGTAGTGAGCGGTGCTGAGTAGTGGGTGGAGTTACCTGAGCAGAAGGTGGGGCTACTGGAGTAGTGGGTGGGGCTACCCGAATAATGAGCAGGTGACCCATGTAGTGGGTGGGGCTTCCTGAGTAGTGGGTGGGGCTACCTGAGCGGTGGGAGGAGCTACCTAAGTATTAGGTGTGGCTACTGGAGCTATCTGGGCAGTGGGCGGGGCTACCTAAGTAGTGGGTGGAACTGCCTCAGCAGTGGGCAGGGCTACTGGAGTAGTGGGCAGGGCTACCTGAGTAATGAGCGGTTATCAGAGTGGTGGGTGGGGCTACCCGAGAGGTGGGTGGGGCTACATGAGTAGTGGGCGGGCCTATCCGAGTCGTGGACGGGGCTATCTGAGTAGTGGGTGGACAGGGCACCATAGTGGTGAGATGTTATCTGCCTTGCCTGCTAAACAGGAGGTCGTGGGTTCGAACCGGACCCTGATGCCTGTGTAGTGTAGTAGAACGACACTACTGTATTGGCTCGGTATGGGGGCTGTCGGCAGTTGTCACGGAGGTCGTGTCGGGCCGTGACACTCTGTGTGAACCCAACAGGACACGTGACCGGATAAAAGCGGGCCAGGGGCCCCAGGGGGGGGGGGGGGGCGTGGCCTGGGGCAGAGCCAGCCATGCCGGAGTGGTTATAAGCGGGGTGTGGATGGAGAGCTGTGCTGTTCTGGGCTGTTCTGGACTGTTCTTCTGGGTCATCTCTGGGATGAAGCTCTCCGGTCTCCGCTAGTGGACCAGGCAGCGTGTTGGGCTGTCCTGGTCCAGTGATGTAGTATCCCCGTGTGTTGGTTAAGTTAGGAAAGGTGGCTACCACCTTAAGTCGTTGTGTTAAGTGTTAATTGTTATGTTACCTAATAAATAGAATTGCCTCCAAAGTTCCAGTGTGCGCCTGAATTTAACCCACTACACCTGTATACAGTCGACCCTTCCACATCGCGGGGATTTTGGGGCGCAGGCCCCCCCTTGATCTGGAAAAAAGCTTAAAATGTTTTGGTCTCCTTGGTCCCCTTGGCGAACGAAGCGGTACAAACAGATACGAGAAACGCGAGATACAAAGATCACTGCGAGATATCAAGTGAGAGGCTGCCATAAACACGCGTGGTGTCCTCTAAACCGCAGTTCTTTTCGCAAACTAACTTTTAAAAAAATGTAACTTCAAAAAATGGTGTATATTTATGGTTTGTGTGTCTCGCGCGTGACGTCACTCCAAATGAGGCCAACCCCCCTCATTAATATTCATGAACAGGTAGGGTCCTCTACATGGACTCCCCCCGCCTCATTAATAATCATGAACGGGTGACGTCACCCCACATGCCGCACCTCTCATTAATAATCATGAGCGGGTGACGTCACTCCACATACCGCACCCCTCCCTTCATTAATAACCATGAGCTGAACAATTTTCTATTGAATATTTCAGATTTACTGAAATATACGCCCGTCCTTGGAGGGGCAAACAAGCTAGTTGAAATATTAAATACATGAATTTTATCCAGTACTGTACATATAATTTATGTATTTGAGTGACTAAACTTTTTGCGTGTCGTCTGCGGCTTTCGCAAAACTCCCAAAAACTCCCAAAAAATGCCAATTTCATTTCTTATTCTAGATTTGAAGCTTTCGTGACTGCAAGGATTCATATTCTTAGGTTTTTTCGATAAAGTAACGTAGGTAAAAAATTAAAATTAATAAAAGTAAAATAAAAATAAAAATAAAAAATCACGACGTTTCAGAGGCAACACAAGCTTCTGTCTTCAGGTGGAACCGTCACAGCCCGACGGCTGTATCAAGTTAATGAGAGATTACAAGAGATACCACTCCGTATATATGTGTAGTGGTGATACGCGCTGGGATTAGGGATCGTATGCCAGCGCGTAATGATTGGCTGTGTATGTGGTGACGCGCGCTGACGGTGGAGGATCAGGGGTCAGCGCGGGGTCGTGGGTTACGGGGTACTGATTGGCTGTGTGCCGGTGACGCGCTGAGAGGGAGTGATCGGGTGGCAGCGCGGTGTGATTGGTGGAGTAGTGTTAACACGCGCTGGGGAAAACGGATCGTAGAGAGAGTGCGTCGTGATTGGTTCACTAAGGAACGATGCTCACGTCGACGTCCGCATCAGCTCTGTCTCTCGTGAGCAGGGGCTATAAAAGGGGATGCACACAGGCGTAAGGGCAGTATGTAACCAGCGAAGAATGAAGACGGGGATGAAGACATAGGGCCCTGCGGTACCTAGTCCCGCTGTCCTAACGGGACCGGGACTCTGTGTAACCCAGAGGCGAGTGTAGTGTGTGTAGCCATAGGCATAGGGTCTACACGAGCCGAATGCATTGTGTGTAGCCAAAGGCATAGGGTCTACACGAGTCAAGTGTATTGTGTAGCCAGAGGCATAGGGTCTACACGAGTCAAGTGTATTGTGTAGCCAGAGGCATAGGGTCTACACGAGTCAAGTGTATTGTGTGTAGCCAGAGGCATAGAGTCTACACGAGTTAAGTGGAGTGTATAGTCCAAAGGATAGAGACCACCCGTTGTATTGTGACACGTCAAGATTTAATAAAAGTGTGTTACCCGTCAAGAAGTTCCTGCCGTCAATTCAAATACTTCATATGGTTGAGGGGGGAAGGGCCAGGGACGGCACAGTTTTTTTATTAATATGGTAAGGTGAGGCTTAAGACTAAGAATAGACTGCATAACAAATGACTGAGCCTTTGTTATGGAGAGGTGCGGTTTGTGACTACGCATAGCTTACATAACAAATGCTGTAAATGAGACCGAGCCTCTGCCATGTAGATGGTAATAGGCTACATAACAAAAGACTGAGCCTTTATTATGGAGAGGTTCGGTTTGTGACTACGCCTGGCCTACATAACAAAAGTGTGAAAAAAAGAAAGCTAAACCTGGTAAAACAAAACTGGCTGTCTATCAGTTCCCTGTAATAGTTGTCTGTCAAATAAGATGGTCCAAATAAGTGTAGTTAAATCTTTTTGCATGGTTAATCACATCTTTCCAATGATTACTCAGTTTGTAACCATCATCACGGTTGAAATTATGTCTGTGTTTGTATATTTATATGGCTTCGTGTACAAACCTTTGATGGTAGCCAGGAGGTTTGCAGAGCACCTTGGTCTCGGAAAAGACAATTTCATGAGAGCCCACAGAGTTGTAGCAATGATCGGCAACGGCCGAAGAATCAGTTCTGTCTTTTCCGAGACCAAGGTGCTCTGCAAACCTCTTGGCTACCATCAAAGGTTTGTACACGAAGCCATACAAATATACAAACACAGACATAATTTCAACCGTGATGATGGTTACAAACTGAGTAATCATTTGAAAGATGTGATTAACCATGCAAAAAAGATTTAACTACACTTATTTGGACCATCTTATTTGACAGACAACTATTACAGGTTACTAATAGACAGCCAGTTTTGTCTAACCAGGTTTAGCTTTCTTTTTTTTCACACTTTTGTTATGTAGGCCAGGCGTAGTCACAAACCGAACCTCTCCATAATAAAGGCTCAGTCTTTTGTTATGTAGCCTATTTACCATCTACATGGCAGAGGCTCGGTCTCATTTACAGCATTTGTTATGTAGGCTATGCGTAGTCACAAACCGCACCTCTCCATAACAAAGGCTCAGTCATTTGTTATGCAGTCTATTCTTAGTCTTAAGCCTCACCTTACCATATTAATAAAAAAGTGTGCCGTCCCTGGCCCTTCCCCCCTCAACCATTATATATACGGAGTGGTATCTCTTGTAATATCTCATTTACTTCATTTCTTATGCCAACCCCTCGATATATCGAAACCGCGATGGGGAAAGTCGCGATGCAGAAGGGTCGATGGTGCTATGAACCCACCGTTCAAACACTCGTTTGAAAAAGAAATTGACGGGCATGTAAAATATTAAATCCACTTTAAAATGAGTCTGAGCTACTCACTGTGGTTTCGTTATAATTAGATGTTGCTGTTGAGAGCCAATGACAGAGTTCATCAGCTGATGCTGCGGTATCGTGGGTACTACGCGGTTACCATGAGAACCTCCTTCTCACCTTTCGTTTGTCGTGCTCCACCTTCAGAGTGACGAGCTCGTGTTCCCGATGATCCAACTGCCGGTGGGGCGCGACGTGGGTCATACAGAACGACGAATCACACTTTAGGCAAATCTTCACTGCGGGCTTCCTGTAATGATCGCAGCAAACAGCAGAAGCAGCAGAATCGGCAGCCATAAGCTCAGCCACTCGCAGCTGCTCGATGAGGTTGGTGAGCGTCACGTTCTTGCTCAGCTTGGGCCTCCGAGGGAAGGTCACTCGGCACTGCGGGCAGGAGAAGGACTCTGCCGCATTCCAGGCGTCCTCCACGCACTTGAGGCAGAACGAGTGGCCGCAGCTGAACGTGCAGGGGCAGCGGAAGGCGTCCAGGCAGATGGGGCAGGTCAACTCCCCTGGTACCTCGCTACCACTGGGAACTGCACTTGCCATGGCCCAATGGCTTCACTCAGAGACGGGCGCTGGCTGTAGCTCAGGCAGTCTCTGGCTGGAGCTCAGGCAGTTGATGGCTGTAGCTCAGGCAGTCTCTGTCTGTAGCTCAGGCAGTCTCTGTCTGTAGCTCAGACAGTCTCTGGCTGTAGCTCAGGCAGTCTCTGTCTGTAGCTCAGACAGTCTCTGGCTGTAGCTCAGGCAGTCTCTGTCTGTAGCTCAGGCAGTCTCTGTCTGTAGCTCAGGCAGTCTCTGGCTGTAGCTCAGGCAGTCTCTGTCTGTAGCTCAGACAGTCTCTGGCTGTAGCTCAGGCAGTCTCTGTCTGTAGCTCAGGCAGTCTCTGTCTGTAGCTCAGGCAGTCTCTGTCTGTATCTCAGGCAGTCTCTGTCTGTAGCTCAGGCAGTCTCTGTCTGTATCTCAGGCAGTCTCTGTCTGTAGCTCAGGCAGTCTCTGTCTGTATCTCAGGCAGTCTCTGTCTGTATCTCAGGCAGTCTCTGTAGCTCATGCATTCGCTGTCTGTTTCTCAGGCAGTCGCTGGCTGCGTCTGAGATGCTAACCGAGGAACAAGCCACGTAAATAGGTGACAAGGAAGAAGGAAGTCTTCCAGTTTTATTGGCATATCACGAGGCGTGCTCTGGAATGTGTTGACGTGTGAGTGAGTACAGACGTCTCCACTCCAGGGGTGGCTTAAAAAAGAAGACTCGGATCACCTCGTCTCAAATACTCATCCTCATTCACCTCATCACAACTCACCTCACCAACTAACCTCACCTCAACTCGTCTTAGCTGAACTGTCAGGAGAACGCTGCTAGTAAACTCGTTGCTCCCTGCCGCTCTACTCCACGACATTGTTGTTGTTCTTTGGTTCTTTCGATAAAGTCACGTATGAAGATAAAATAATGAATTAATTAATAGCATACTACGACGTTTCGATTGCAACACAAGCAATAATCATCAGGTATAAAAGAAATACAGTAGCAACACAAATCTAACCAGAAAACTATAGACAGACATATAAGCAGACAGATATAGTTTTTTGCTTAGATTTTTGTTGCTATTTCTTTTATACATGATTATGATTGCTTGTGTTGCAATCGAAACGTCGTAGTATGCTATTATTTAATTTATTATTTTATCTTCATACTTGACTTTACCGAAATAACCAAACAGTAATCCCTGCAGTCACGAAAGCTCCAAATTAAGATTGATTGATTGTTGTTGTTATCTTCGTCTTCCGGCTTCACTTTATTTCTTTTAAGTTTAACACTTTAAACTACTTCATGAAAATAATGTATTCCTGTCTCAAAGTCGCGATGCAGTTGTCGAGCTGTGACACACCGGTGGGAGTTGCCGTGTATAACTCGGTCATGGGGCTGCGGCTCAGGGTCCAGTTTATGGAGTCACAAACCACCGGGCGAGGCCCTTTGCTGAACCCGGCACCGTTAAACGCTCACGTGGGCGGGGGGCAGGCGCCCCAGGGGTAGTCTGGCCGTAACACATCAACATCAGCGCGTAAAAAAAAAATAGGACCTTTTTTTGCTGGTATCAAAGTGTGAGAAAATAATAATGATAGGTTTTACCCTTTCTGGCAATAAAACAGGAGTTGTTTTCAGATGTTCAAACACCAAATAAGTTTGTGTAGTTAATGCAGACTTTATTCGTTGCAAAAGGCATCCATTTTGTGTATGAACATCTTAACACCTCATGGGACCTCCCATGCCAGTATTAAAATATACGAATAAGTGTTACCCTTTCTGGCAACAAATCAGTTGTGTTAAGATGTTCAATCACCAAACAAATACTTTTGGAAGGAATAATGTCTTCATTAACCACACAGTACTTGTGTTTAAGATCGTGTAGATATATAAATGTGTAGTTAAAACCCGCCACCACCCGACACAGCCAACTAGTAAGTGTTGTCACGTCAACAGAACATGCCAATTCGTCACTAGTCCAGCACACCTGTGTGTTGGAGAGCCAAGCCACAACATCTACAATCTGAGTACGACGTTTCGTCCGTAATTACAACTAGCTTCATCAGGCGACAGCCAGATTTGTAGAGAAGTCTAACTGTTTAGCTCCTTATTTAGAGGCGTAGATGTGGTGACCACACTTTTGCGCTCTTGCACAAAGTGGGGGGCGGGGGGAGATTAATGAGACAGCATAAGCTCGTGTGTCACACTGTTGGATGGTTTCAGGAGAATTGCCGCATCTGGGTCGGCCGAATGCAACTGCTTCCGGTACCGCAAGGGAACCAACATCTCTATGCCCAGCGGTGATCTCTACTGACTCCCTCACCAATGCCTGAATGGCGACATTGCACTCGCCTCCCTTGCAACAGGATCCATAAAAAAATATCCGCTGCCCCGACGGCATCCATTACACATCTACTGCGTCAATTTTTGAGGGCATTTTATTCCAAAAGTCGTTGTTCCACAAGCATGGGATAGCCTGCGTTCTAGAAATAACAACGGCCCCTTAAATAACCCAATTCTTCATTTCATTTATCATGCTGTATACAATTTTATAATTGCTGTAAAGCGCCTTCGTAAATGTGCTATATAAATGTCATTAAGATAAGAACCGTGATTGGAACAGCCAAACATCCCCAAACTATCAATTTTGATTGAGAAGCCCTTGAATATGTGGAGTATTTCCCTCTTGACACCTCCATATCGTATCCATCCTGCTGTATGTGGGCGCATGGCAGCGTTATTGTTTCGTGCATTCATGAATCATGCGTTAAGTTTGTCTCCTTTGAGCAGGGGATGTACTGTAAGGTAGAAGTGACAGATGTCTCGAGGTACACCACAATCAGCTGTCGCTTAAATTAACCACATACTGTATAAGCATTTACTGCTTCTACCGTGGTATTGTATCATCAAGGTAACGTGTTACTGATCCTACATGTTTCAGTGGTAAGGACGATGCTGATGATTATGAACACGGATTGAATGATACAATTTGGAAAATGACAAAACTGATTGTCTCACATTTTCTTAATCAAAATAAGAGATGAGTTGCGCAACCAAATCACTAGAAATTGTGCGATCTCGTAACCTGCAGTTTCTTTTGCCAAAATCTGTGCGAGTAGTTGCACAACATAAGACAAGTCTCAGTGACTAACATGTCTGCCCCCTGTTCTGGTTACTACGACTCCTCGCCTGCATCTGGATTGTAACTCTTTATCGCAATTCAGAACTGTGCAGCGTGTGATGATGCGATACGTTGATATGAATCTCTAAGGAGATGCTTGAAAGTAGTCTCGTTACACTGTGAGCAAAATGTTGCAGATACGTCCATGTAGAAGCGATTCCGTTGCATACACCCAAGTTGCCAAGTTGCATGCAAATGATTGCTCTGGTGTCGACGTAACTTAACTTACGTCAAGTTGTGTTTTTTTTCACAGAAAACAATTCGTACCGATTTGGACAGTTGGCAATGTACGTTGCGAAACAAGTTGAACACACGTTCGTGAATTCTTGATTCCGTATCCTAACCACAATGCAATATGCTGTCCGTGTACAGCCCTTTTGTTAATCCACTGCGGGATGAAGGCCGCTGCACGCTGTGCGGGTTGTGGGGATTATTTGACTACGTTTCAGGGTATAGAAATAGAACGGTCGTGTGGTACGGGTAATCATTTGAGGAATTACCTCTCCGCTTAAGGATTGGAACGGCAACACAAAGTTGGGACAGAATGAGGATTTTTATTGAAATGTTTGTGGTATACCGTCACGTGTCTGACTCACTTGGGTCTGAATCATTGGTGGATATGTGAAAAAGTAGGATGTTATGTGAACGTTTTAAGAAACAGCCAGTTGCATTTTTGTACGCAAAAATAGGTTACTCGGCACGAATAAAGTGCAATCTTTTAAAAGTCTGGAAATGCTTTATTATTCTTCGGAGATAATAGGCTGTTTGCAAGACTAAGAATACGGGACTGCATGCCATAAGGTAAGGTTTATGAACACCTTTATAATGTGACCCTTGCACCCTGCACAGCTACTGCTTCACTGAATGTGGGCATTTTAGTTAGGGCGGACGTTGTAAGATTGATTATAGACCAATCTATATTCTTTCAACAGTTACTAATTTTTTTTTACTTTAATCACGAAGAGACGGATACCTAAAACTCACCATCTCCCATACAGTAAACAGTCTGCTTTCCATGAGGATTACTGCGCCACCACAGCTTTTATGGATCTATTAAAATGTTTTTCAGTAACCTGCATGAAGGCCGCTACTGCTGTGGACTATTTCTTGCCTCGTCTAAAGCGTTTTGAAACTCTGGACCATGGTATTCTACTCACAAGACGCAGTCAACTAGAATTGTCAGACAGTACGATTAAATGGTTTCATAGATACATCTCAGACCTTTATCTAAACGGTACATCGTCATAAAATCTCGTCCATAAATTTAAAAATAACAAAGGGCGTTACACAAGGCATGGTGGCTATGTGAGGGCCGTTGGCCCCCGGGGTCGCCCCCGCCTGCATCCCCTATTCCGGTTGCGTTACCGCACTGCCCTAATACCCGCTAGGGTTTCGCCGGCATTCGAACGTGACGCCCCTACTGTTACAACCTCGCGCAACGCTCCCACGCTGCGAGCATGTGTACGCACAGCATCATCAATCAAACCCCATACTCCCCCTCACGCAGCTTCGCGCAGCACTCACTCGCTACGAATATACGTATGCCCGTCTACAGCCCTGAGCAGTACTCACCTCCACGCCGAATAACCACGTTACCAATCGCGCACCTGTATCCTTTACGTAGTGAACGTTCGCGCACCCACGCAGCTCCACACGCGACACCCACTCTTGCGCCGCTCTGCGCAGCGCTCCCACGTGGCGAGCCGCTGTATAAACAGCACCACACGCGTTCACACTTCTCAGCGAGATCACACGAGGCCACGATCAGCTATTAATGATTTATTGTCTGCTACCTGGGACTTGTTGTTGAGTCAGTATGAATCGACGAGGCTGGCCTACGCTGATACCTTTATGCCTATTCCCGATTTATCTGCTTATGATCCTAATTCACCTTTTTACTCACGGTTAAGTGCCCACGGCGGTCCGTTGATCCCGTGGTCGTAGCGTACCTCGATGCGTCGCATGGACGTCCGGGTCGCTGGGCTGGAGAGCGTCTCGTGGCCTGATGCTGGAGTAAGAGAGAGATCTCCCCGTTTTCGCCCCCTTTTTATCGTCCCTACATCAAAGGGATGCTGCTCCGCCTGTGGTCGTCCCCTCCCAGTTTTTCTTTAACAATGGGCGCACGCCCGTTAGGGCGCGTGCGGCGGTTCCGGGCGCCTTTGCTATGCTAATCATATGTGCTGCGTGTTGCGGCGTTTATTCTAATTAATCCCTTTCTCATGCATGGTGCCTTGGTTATGCACATTATGCAGCGGCGTCCATCACAACGGCCTGCTGTGGAAGTTAAGCGCGGAGCCTCCGCATGTCTCCACCACTTGCCCCATCAATTGCGCACTATGCGCCTGAGTCGCCTCTTTGATTATTTGCAATTCCAGCTTTATCCTTTAATTTCCCCAACAATGGCACCTACGCACTCGAGCCTGCTTTGGCACGCTAAACTATGCCGCCCCGTCCCTCCTCTGCCTGTCTCGTCGACCCGTGGGGGTGTGTGTGGGGGATGCGTTTCAACCGCGGTGGCCGAATGCCCTTCGCCGCGACCATACAATCTTAAGGCCGGTCGCAGTGCCGCGGTGCGAAGTAGCGTCGGGGGAGGTCGTCCAATTCCCTTGTCGCCGGAAACCGTGAAAGTTAATCCCGATAAGGGCTTCTCGGATAAAAACCGGTCGGCGAGGTGACCTCCCCTCGGAGCTCTATGGGAGGGGGAAATGCGTGCGGCTGTGTTTATGTGAGGTGAGGTGAGGGGGACGCGGGGTTGGCTCAGCCGCTTGGTGGTGGCGAGGTCGTAGATGGGGCGCCTGCTGAACGGCTTTGTGGCGGCGGCATCACAGCTACTGTGACGCTGCGTACAAATCAGCTACTAATCTAACACTTAACAGATTAAACCCCATTTATCATTCGGATCTTCGATTTGTATTGGATCTACCATACAGCACCCACTAATGTGACCTCGACATTAAATACAATCTCATATCACTTGATGCAAAACGATTAAAAAAACCTTATTTGCAAATATGTGCTTTAATTAGCTAAATCATAAACCCTACTGTCAATAAAAAGAAACCTAAGACGTACATCTAATTGCCTGTGAAGTATGCCAACAATGAGAATTGGAATGGGTGACAAAGCCTTTGCCATTGCAGCACCAACGTTTTGGAACAACCTTGTTTCCTCCCTTAACATCATACATCTTCCTTCAATAAATGTTCTGAAGCAGAAGATTCATGCTGTACAAAGCCTCATTTGCAAATGTGATTGGAACGTTGATCCATACCCATGTACCGATAGTTCAATATTCATGTGCAGTTGTATCCAGGGACTGCCGTGTTGTCTTGGTGTGATCTGGGACTGTTCTTACTGCCTTGCTCACGCTTGAATTTAGTTTTGAAAATCGGTAGGAAGTATAATACGATTGCAATTTGTAGTTATAAACTTAGTTTAATGAGTATTTATCTAGTTTCAGTGATTTGCACACCTTTCCTATATTTTACACCCCTATCCGTTGTTTGGACTGTTTGTTATTATAACTTTCTGACCCACCCCTACTGGACATCTTTGAAAAATATCTTAATAAATCATTGGATTCCTCGAGTTTAAAGATGCTGATTCAAATTCTATGTATGTATGTTGAACTTATTTCGCACCGTACATAGCCAACCGTGCTAATCGGAGGTGCGGGGTGATGACAACAAACGAAACAGAACCATCAGTTCTAAAGAAATTATTTGCAATGTTCGAGTGATCCAGACGCCAAAATTCCTGCCCTTTAAGAATGCTTGTCTGAAACAAAACTGGCTGCATTTAAACCTGGGCAAGACAGAGTACAAGATAGTTGGCTCAAAGCAGCGTCTGAGAGCGTGGCAGGGCCACATCGATCATCCACTGATTAGGAGAGCTCGCCCTCTCCGTGTGTCCAAAGTACACAACCTCGGTGTTCTGTTCGATCAGAGCTTGACCGTGCGCTCACAGCTCATAGCTACGTTCAGACACTGGCGGAGCCAGTGGGGGGGTGGGGTGGCACGTGCCCCCACAATGATCCGATAGAAATCCTAATTTAGATCGGATCATTGGGGTTTATTAGTAGTAATAAATCGGCTTTTTGCGACCCCCACTGCCACTGTGAGATGACAGGACAATAGTCTTAGTCCATAATTGGTAATAAGTAACGTTAAAGCAGTTATAAGTGACTCAGAATTGTGCGCAGTTGCGTATACAGTACACGACTTCCCTGAAGGCATTCACCTTCAGCGAGCGCGATGCCGATCACACACGGTTCGAATTCGACCCACGATCGATGGCTGCGCCATCGCCGCACACGCGTCGAATAAAAAGCAAGGGACAAGTCCTTACTTACTAGCAACTACTATCATTTTTCATTGCTGGAGGGGTTGCCCCCCTACCTGAAAAACCTGGCTCTGTCATTGCGTTCAGAGTAGAGGGTTGTGCATGCTCCTCTCTGCCCCAGACCTGTAATCATTAGTCCATGCCTTTGTCTCAACACGCCTAGATTATTGGAACGCCCTCTGTGCAGAGCTTCCACTTGGACTAGTGCAAAGGCTCCAGTTAGTGCAGAATGCAGCTGCCCGGATGATCCGGCTGGTTAGCCGCTTTGAACATATTACGCTCCGCGCAGCTTGCAGCGGCTACCGGTCCGCTTCCGTGACGACAAACCCAGGAACCATGGTGGGGTGGACCGGGAGGAGTGGGCTGCCGGTGTTGTTTATAGAAGTCGTCGTTACGTCGTGTGGGACGCCGCGACGGGTGGCCCTGGGTAGACGAGATAGCCCCCCAACACGTGGACACGAGGGTGAGATGGGTATACAGACGCTGTCTCCCCCCTTGCAGTATTGGGAGTTTGTTCGGGGCGCTGTTTTTTTCCGGTTCCGTCTGTAACACGGTGGTTGTTGTTGTTTTTTTCTGACAATTTCTCTTTGCTCCGTTATTCTTCCCTGTGCTTACTTTGTCGTTTTTGTTATTTTAGAGATCCCCCCCAGCCCCAGGTCACTCTTACCAATGAGACTCCTGTCCTGATCTCCCGAGTTCCACACCCGGTTACATATGCGATACACTTGAACTCACTCACTCAATCATTTACCCACTCACCTATCCTCTCACTCACTAACTTAACCACTGACCCACTCAGCCACTCACCCACCATCTCACTCATCCATGCACTCAATCGTTCACTCACTAATCTACTCAATCACGCACTCAATCATTTACCCACTCGCCCTCTCACTAACTCAAACACTCCACCAATCCACTCACCCATGCACTCACTCACCCACCAACCATCTCCCAAGTCTACTCACCATCTCACCCAATCAACCATGCACTCCCTCAAATCGGGAGGAGGAGGGATATGGTGGTAATGGTCGTGATAAGGGTGACGGTGGGAATGATGGTGATGGTGGTTTTCACTGTGAGGATGATAGTGATGCTGATGGGGTGATGATGATGATAGTGACGATGATGTTGGTGATGGTGATTATGATGGTTTTGGTGGTGTTGATAGTAATGATGATGGTGATGCCGTTGGTAATAATGATGATGATGGTGGTAGTGATGACTTTGGTGATTATGACTCTCTCTCTCCCCCTATATCACATTCTCTCCTCTCCGCACCCTCTCCTCACCCTTCACCCTCGCCATCACCCTCATCGCTCACCCGCCACCATCCCTCACCTTTCCCTCCATTCTCCCCTCACCCTCACCTTACCTCTCCCTCCGTTCCAACTTACCCTCACTTTCACTTCACCCTCTCCTCACCATCCCCCTCTGCTCTGTTTCTTGGGTTTCTATCTCTCATCATCCTCAGGATGCACGACTCAGATCCACGATCTTCAATGGTTCTTTAAAATACGCCACCCACATCCCAGGGTAGAGAGGCTGCAAGAATCTCTGCCGAACCTCGTGGATCACCTCCATGGAGTCGGCGCGGTAAAACGCCAGGAGTCCCCCCTCCCAGTGCAGGTGAAGCCCGATTCTGCCGGGGGAGGGGGCCCCCCTTACCGACAGTGCAGTCTTCACTCCACCATGAAACACTGAGAAGTTGTCGTCACATTTGTCTAAACACCAGGACGCGTCGCTCCCTCCCAGCAGCTGTGCAGCACCACCAACACTCCCTTTCCGTGGGATCGTCCCGTACGCGACTCCAACCCGACACCACCGCGTGTCCCCCACGTCCACCTCCCAGTAGTGGTGGCCCGACGAGAAGCTCTCACAGCACAGGGCTTGTGCATAGTAATCAAACCGGTGTGGGTGATCGGGGCGACCCTGGGAGGCACCGGTCCGCGTCATCTTCCTGAGATCCGAGGAGATCTGGAGTTGGTCATGAGCTGACTTTGTGTCCAGAGTCGGTGAGCATCCGTCTGTGACAACAGCGATAACAACGTCACTACAAAACACCATCGTCACCATTATCCAGCATCACCACCATCAACATTACCATCACCAACCATCATCATCACCATCAACAATAACATCACAAACATCACTAAGCATCCTCCCCATCAATATTATCAATGACAACAACATATACCTCACCATCACCACCATCAACACAATGAACATCAACATCATTATCGCATTAAGCAACAGTACCACCTTCATTACCACCACTAGCACCATCACAAACATTCACCACTACCATCACTACCATCACCACGATCATCACCACTATCCCCATCACCACCATCTTCATCACTATCACCACCATCACAACCATCACCACCTACATTATCACTAATCTCACCATCATTACCACTGCCATCATCACTACCAACACCATGACCAAACCCATCACCATTCCCATCACTCACATTATCAGTAATATCAGCATCATTACCACTATCCTCATCACGACCACTATCACCATCATTATGACCAGTACCAGCATCAGGAACTCATTTGAGGTTGAAACTGCCTAGTATAGGCCCAGCACTGGATCACATATCTCTTGCCATTGATGTTAGCCATGGCTGGTAATCAAAGCTAGGTAACTGGGTTCGTAGTGCAGTGTGCTAACCACTATGCCAATGCTCCCCCCATGCACAAATGCACAGACATTCACAGGCACACACTCCATCTCAACATCACAATTACCTCTATCTCTTATTGCTGATTATTTACCCAAGAACACCACACTGAGTCTCATGGCTCTGTTCGGTAGGGTCCTGGAATGGGATGTGAACAAAGACTAATATGCCCTGTGTAGCCTTCACAGACTGTTGGGACAAGTGCTGCTCATGAGCGTATATGAAGGCTGGCATGGCACACGAGGTGGGTGGCCCGACCACCTTTGTCTCCTAGTGGCGAGTTTGTTTACACACCGCATCAGCTTCCTGGATGTAAACAAAGACATCCCCCGTGTAGCCTTTACAGACTGATGGGTCAAATCAGGACCGTTGAAGGCATGCACGACACACGAGGGGGTGGGTGGCCAGCACTACGCATGACCGCCTTTGTCTCCCTAGTGGTGATGTCTATAAAACACCAGGTAATTATTTGAGGCTGAGTCGACCTCGTGCACACACAACTGGATAATTTATTGTCAAGATGGCCCCATCACCCATGATTTACACTGAATAACTCACACAGGAGTTTGACTGCAGTTGTCTCCAGGACTTTCAGTGAGGCAATGTCCTCTTGGTTGGGAGCTGAGGGTGGAGCTGCTGTAACCCTCCCTGTCCTGTGAAAGCAGAGCAGACATGGCTGCTGTCTCAAATAGATCATCGTCACTCACAGCTCCATCACAGACACTCTTCACAGCATCTTCACGCGTGGGATCGTCACAGCTCCATCACACAGGCACTCATCAAACAAAGCATCATCACTCATCTCACAATTACAGCATCACACATAATTACTATTACGACACATAGCATCATCACATACAGCACCATCACACAGCATCACCACACACAGCATCCCCACAGCCAGTGTCTCACTGCGCCCCACACTCAGTCCCATGTTGTCGTGTGTGTCGAGTCGTGAGTGATAGTCGTCTGTACCTGCGCGTCTCCTCCAGGTGCCCCTGTGGGAGAGAGAGAGATGCGTTACTGTGATTCTACCTTCAATCCCTTGTGATCAGTGGAGTTCCCACTGCAACACAGTGGAATATAAACCCCAGAGTCTTGGCTTATGATCCTATGATCACAATACTGACTTACGGGGAAAATGTTTCAGAGTGAGACCGCTTGATAGTCAACTAAAAACTACTATTTTTATTTTTCCGGGTAAGGCCCACGGAGCTGTATAGCTCTGTAGCGACCTGGCCACACATGATAGCTCAACGAAGTGGTTCATCACGTGGAAATTTATAGCAGCCCAATACTCTAAACGCACGTTTTCAAATGTGGAGTGAAAAACTGGAGGACCTGGAGAATAATCCATGTGACCATGGAGGGAAACATGAAAACTCCAAATATATAAGGAAGTCAGGTTGGGGATGAAATCCACGACCTCCGGTATACCAGGGGAGGTAGTTAACATCTCGCCACCCCCATGAGGACCAACATTAATTTGCAGGGCAAATATTTCAGTGAGACCGGTTGATATTGATCTGTGTTGAGAGTAACTTCAGACTGGTAATATCTGGAGTTACCAATGCACATGGTGCAGGTCTTGTAGAAGTGATGTTCAATACACAATGATAGCATTAATAATTATATGAGACCGTATTTATTTTAGCATCCCTGATATGAACAATCAAGGTAGCGCATCCACGTGGAGGTACACAAGGTAAGAAACGGAGATGACATCGGGTCGTGAGCAGGAGCTGGTGGATTGTTGCATCGCGGCATCATGAGATGTGGCAATGTATTGGGGAGGCCTTCATCAATAAGTGGATAGATTATGGCTGATGATGATCATGAATACCGTGTACAATGTTGTTCTATGGTTGATTTAAAAAGTGAAATTCCATTAACAGTTAGTTTAAATTCACAATGAAACAAACTTAATGGGAATCTGTTAAAGGACGGGAGAGAGAATTAATTTAACTGAGAAAATATGAGCTGGCCTTCCAAATGGCAGCCACTGGAGCTGCGATGCGAGTCCATGAGTGGAGCTTTGTTCTCAAGCCCAGGAGCCTCCCTCTGCTGCTCCTGGTGAGAGGGCTCTGTGCCAATAGCGACACTGTAGACTCATCGCTCACCTGCAGGAATGCGAGCGAGTCCCTCTCCTGCGCTAGGGCCTGCAGGCGAGTGGCTGCTGCCTGGAGCTCGCTGATCTCGCGCTGGTAGTGAGCGATCTTCTTCTCGATCTGGGACAGCTGCTCGCGCCCTTTCTGCTCCGCTTGCTCTAAAGCCGCCTTCTCCTCCGCATCCAACGCTGCTCTCGTGCGGGCGAATCTGACGGAAATTGAGGCCTTTTCATCTGTCATGGACCCCTGCAAAGATAAATAAATGCCACCTCTGTTCATTAAATGTCTGGTTCTTTGTGAAATGACATTCAGGTCGGTGTGACTCGAGTGCAGCTGTGAAGGTGTGCAGACAGTGATACGAGTCTGCAGCATTGAGGCCTCCTTCTTCCTCTTCCTCCAATAATGCCGCTGTGCATTTTCACTACAACACGATTCGCCATAACGGGTGGGCGCTGTGAGGCATTGAAATCAAAGACCATCGTGTGTACATTTAGCGTCTGTGCCATTATCATTGCGCAAGGCTATCAGGAAGCGTGCTTGTTTACTTTTGCATGAAGCAAAGGGAAATCTGTAATTTGCCTTCACCAAATACATTCTCAATGAGTATCTTTCAATAAAATATTGACATGGGACGATAGGCCAATTCCTCTCTAAATTAATGTTTTGATTGTGAGAACAAACCCACCACACAGAGGCGTAGCTAGGGGGGGGGGCAGGGGGGTACATATGTCCCCGGGCGCCAAGGTAAAGGGGCGCCAAAATGAGGCTTACGTTACATTATAACTTATTGCGGCGGGCGCGGCAGCCTGAAACTGCTGCACAAATCTACACCTCAACCTAAAAGGTATATATCCCGCCACACAGCCTACATGTCATGTAATTACATTTTGGTACGCGCGCCTATTAAGAACTTACATGGAAGAACGTCCCAAACAACAAACAGGTGCAGTCTTTCAGCCTTAGTCAGTGGCATGTGTTTTTGGTGGCGGAAACTACGACATGATGATGAACTTGTTGACAGTAATGGGGAAGATGAGATAGAAGAATCTTCTGATAGAGAAGCTGAAAATACTCATTATGATGCTGTTCCTGCTGTACTAAGGTTTCACGATGTTGGCTACTTAGAATTTGATAAAACGACAAAGCTATCGAAAATATCACAGCCTCTTCGCAATGAAATGATTACTCTCGGATCCTTGCCTTTTCAGCACAAAGACAATCTATCATCAATATCCAGAGAACGTTCAATTACATCAGCAAGGTATAAACGCCGACTACCGAATGGAGAGGAAGTGAATCGTCGTGGCTATTATATTCACCAATCAATAAAGTTGCTTACTGTTTCTGTTGTCTATTATTTACATTATCGAGTTCAAACTCATGAGCTTCGTTTGAGTTAACAAACGGTTTCAACAAGTGGAGAAAGTCAGAAAAACTAAATTCTCATGAAAACAATCCGAGCCACCGCACAGCTTTTACTACATGTGTAATGCGGGCGTAAACGGCCTCGCGGATATGACGTCACGGGGGGAGGGGTTAGGTCACGTGGGGGAGAGGGGTAAGCTCTTAAGGGCGGTAACCGGAAGAGACGGGAGGAGAGTGTGGGAATAGAGACAGGAGGAGGCCACGCAGGGCAGAGGGTGGAGAGTGGCGAGATCGCCACGCGGTGAGACTCGGCACCGTCGGCCAGCGGTGTCCGGGCACGGGTGGAGCTGCAGCGAGAGCAGCTGTAGGACTGCACACGGGCGGAGAGACTGAGAGGGAAGCCTGCAGCGGAGCTGCATCGGGAGTGGGGAAAGGCTACGGGAGCGACGGCAGCTGTCAAGCTGCCAAGCGCGAAGGCTCTGAGCGAGGGCCGTGTGGGACAAGTTGTAAGAACCCAAATAAAGGACAACGGAGACAGACACAGTGAAAGAGTCCTTTATTACACATGGAAGGAAGCCGAACGAAGGATAATTGATGGTACTGGAATTGACGCAGTGGTTCAAGCTCAGATTCATTTGGAAAAACAACGTTGGCGAGATATATTGCAAAGAATACTCACCTGTATTAAGTTTCTGGTTTCACAAAATTTGGCACTACGTGGCCATGAGGAAAATTTGAATGCGGATGAGGATAAAAATGTTGGAAACTTTCTCGCGCTGATCAAACTCGTTGCTCAGTATGACCCATTGTTAGCAAAACAAGTATAGCACGCAGGAGAAAATCCGGGATCAGTTTCGTATTTGTCACCGGAAATCCAGAATGAATTTATCCACATACTTGCGTCGACTGTAACCAATTGTTGAGTGATATCAGGAAAAACAAGTACTACGGTATCTTACTTGACTCAACTCCTGATCTAGGACATCGGGAACAGCTTTCTCAGGTCATAAGATTTGTGGATGTGGATTTTCAAACTAAAAAAGTAACTATCGAAATCATTTTAGGTTATATCGAGATACATGCAAAAGATGCAGCAAGCCTAGAAAGAGTCATCGTCGAGAGACTGAAATCTGACAACATACCTCTAGCCGACTGTGTTATGACAATGCTGCTGTGATGACTGGGCATATATCCGGCCTTCAACAACGAATGTGACAAAAATCACAGAGCATTGTTTGTCAACTGTGACAACCACAGCTTAAATTTAGCAGGAGTACACTCAGCTAAAAAGGATCAACTTGTCGTCACATTTTTTGGAACAGTTGAAAGTATATATTTGTTTTTCTCTCGTTCAACAATTCGTTGGGAAGAGTTAAAAAAATCTGTGCCCATCACAGTAAAGCGGGAGCCTGAAACACGCTGGAGTGCACGATCAGAAGCTGTTAAAGCTATCTATGAAGGACTGGATGAACTAGTAGGGCTGCTAGACAAATTATCGGAGGACGTAACTATGACGCCTAAAACCAGAAGTGATGCAGAACAGTTACAGGCATGCGTATTACATTTTAACTACATAGTTTTATTACATTTCTGGAATGTCATTCTTGGAAAAAATTATCGTGTTCAAAAGCGCTTACAGGATCCTACTATGAATTTCAAGGAAGCAGCAACTGATCTTGAATCTTTGGAGCATGAATTTGTCAAGCTTCGTGATGATTTGAGCCAAGTTGCTGTAGAAAACGCCAAAACAAGATGCACAGCCTGGGGGATCGATGTGGACAGAAGAATTAGGCGACGTCGGAAGATTCCAGGAGAACTGGCAAGAGATGCAGGACTTTCAGCAGAAGAAGAAATTGTGCGCGTTATGAAGAGCGTATTTTATCGACTTCAACAGGAGATGTCAACACGGTTTTTACGACTAAAAGACCTGAACACAAAATTTGGATTTCTGCTGGACGTCAAAACTCTTCTATCCGACACAGATGTCGATGTAATTCCTCGAAATTGCACAGATTTTGGAAATTTCTATGACACCGACATCAATGGCCACGAACTTTTCACAGAAATAGGAGATTGCAAAATGCTGCTCAGTAACCGGAATTAAGTTCTACCAGAAACTCCTTTGGATCTTCTTGGTTTTATTGTGTATTATGGAGACGACATTTCCGAATTTTCGAATTTCACTGCAAATTTTATTAACAACTAGCGGTGAGTACCCGGCGTTGCCCGGGCGAAAAAAGCAGACATGTAGTTACACACGCAAATCCATTGATACACATGTAATAAACCTTCTTGAGATGGCTTCGGAATCAGTCCTGTTTATTTACACTTCCACAATTACACTTTACTCACACACTCTCCGTTGCTGGCAGACAACGGAGAGAGGGCAGACTTCACACCAAGTCCCCACCGCGCACGTGGCACCCAGCGCCCCCGTACGCGCGTGACTCCTGCTCTTGTCGTTCCCAAGTCTGCTCTCGATCGTTCTCTCTCTCTCTCTTAATCCCTTCGTCACGTGGTACCCCCCAGCCAATCCTCCATAGACAGCATTGACCGTTCTCGATGGTTCCCTGTCAATCCCGGGACCACGCCTCTGATCCGGCTCCCCATTAGCTGGGGCCCCGAATGGCCAAGCCAATCACCCCTGCTAACATGCCATGATCACGCAGAGGCCATGCTCCCTGTCTCAACCCTTATTGGCTACAAAGCAGGACCGGCAAGCCAATCCCCACGTGAACCCTCTATGGCTGTTATTACACGCACACATAGAGTTACAGGCACAAATGGACTCGCACATTCATACATAGACTGAACAACAACAACCGCCATTCGCCAGTAAGTGGCGGTGACGTCACCACAACGCTTGTGCCAGGCTATGTGCACCTTGAGGCCACGTAAAGTGTCGAACACCCGCTGGGAGGAGGTCACGGGGCAGACCCAGATGGCACAGGTCAACTGACTGAGACGACTGGCTGATGCACCACCTGTGCCCCCTACTGCGGCAACTTGCTGTACTTTAGCCACCCGGCACTCCGCTCATTGTTGTGAGCGTCGCTCCTCCGCCCTCCGTTATTGTTGGAGGGCGACTGCCTCCAACTGCCCAGTAGCGTCCTTCAGGAGGCTCCTCCACAGAGGCCGATCTTGACACGGCTGGTACCAGTCATCGGCAAGTTGACTCAGCTCCACGTCCTCCTGTACCACATCACTCCATGTCTTCTCTAGCCCGTGCCGGGCAGTTTAGCCCCCTCGATCTGGCCGAACAAAAGATGTTTAGGCATGCGGTGTCTGGCCATGCGGGCTACATGACTCAGGCAACGCAGCCTTACCTGGCGGAGGAGCTCACCGATGGGACTTAGTCCACATTTTTAAAGGATTTGTGAGCTCCTCACACAATACAGCCTGGTTAAATCCAGGATGGATCGTAGGCAGGCCATTCTAAATGTTTCTAACCGGCGAAGGTGTTCCATTAGGGGGGCGCAAGCGTAGAGAAGGGAGGGAATGACCGTGGCCGAGAAGACCTGGAGTTTTATGCGCAGCGAGAGACCAGGTAGCTTCCACACGGCGTAACGCAGCCGATGAAAAGATAATGGCGCTCGACTGATTTGGAGTGAGGCCTCTGCTGTTAAACCGGAGCCGGTCATGAGCACACTGGCCAGGTATGAGAATGTCGGCAATCTCTCCATAACTGCCGCATCACCAATTGTGAGTTGTGGGGGTGGATTGTTCGACGGTATAAAATACCCAGGCAGGTGTTTCGTTTTGGTGGGGCTGATGGTAAGGCCCCACCTCTTGGTGGCAAGCTCCAGATTCAGCAGCAGCACATCGAACTCCTCCTCCGAGTGAGCAGCAATTAGCAGATCATCGGCATACATAACGTGGTTGAGCAATAGGGAGCCATCCCTTGACCGCACCCGGGCATCGATCAGCCTCCCATTGTATCTGTAGCAGATGGGAATTCTTCCGGTACAGGCATTGAAGGCTTGACGAACTACGTGGTCCAAACATATGTAAAATAATGTGGGAGCCAGAGGACATCCCTGTTGCACCCCAAGGTGTAAAGGGAATTGCTCTGACTCACAGCCACGTAGTTAGACGCAGGGCCGCTCACCATCATGAAGGTCCTTAAGGATGGTGATCAGTGGGTCAGGGACTCGGAAAGCACAAAGAGCAACCCAGAGGCTAGGCCTACTGATGGTATCATAGGCCTTGAGCAGGTCAATAAAGCACATGCATGGACTGAGATGCACACATGGACCTACAGACACGCAAAGAAATGGAGTTACACTGACTAACATGGAGGCATGCACACACAGCGACTAACACACACGCACATGGACTGAGACACACACACATGGACTCACACACACAAACACATCGACTTACAGACACACACACATATGGACTCACACACACATAGACATGCACTTGAGATACACACACATGGAGTTACACACACATATCGACGTACACACATACAGGGACTTACACACATACATACATAGAGTGACACACACATTGCCGTACACACACATACACACGTGGACTATCACACATAGTGATCGACTTGAGATATACACACATGGCGTTACACACACATATATGGATGTACACACACACACCGACTCACACACAGTAATACGTGGACTTACACACACATTGACGTAAACACACATATGTACTTACACACACACATATGGACTAAGACACACACACATGGACTTAAAGACACGCATGGCTCTACACGCACACACATATGGACTCAAAGAAACACACATTGACAGGCACAGCAATCCCCGATGATGGCACAGCTATCAGTATGGCAGTACTACGTATGAGGAAATAGCGTGACGTGAGCGATGGAAACAATAGAAATGTATTGAAGAAATCACAGACTGGCAGTAGAGCCACGTAGGTAAAACATTTAAAAAGTAAAATAAAATAAAAATAAAAATCACGACGTTTCGGAGGCAACACAAGCTTCCGTCCTCAGGTGGGACCGTCACAGCCACGACTTCATACAGCTGTCGTGGCTGTGATGGTCCCACCTGAGGACGGAAGCTTGTGTTGCCTCCGAAACGTCGTGATTTTTATTTTTATTTTATTTTACTTTTTTAATGTTTTACCTACGTGACTTTACCGAAAAAACCTAAGAATATGAATCATTGCAGTCACGAAAGCTTCAAATCTAGAATTGGCAGTAGAGCGTGGCAGCGTCATAAAAGCGCAGCAAAAAAGGGAAAATTGAGCAACCTAAAAATCCAAAAAGAGTTTTGTGCACACAAACATAATTATTGTAACATGTCAACTTGTTTCATAATGGTAAACAATGAGCGTGAGTTGTTATTTGCACGCAACATCTGGCAACGTATTTGTTTAATAAAAATAAGCAATGAACGTGATACATTATCTGCACACAAACATGATTATTGTAATGTTTGTCAACTAATGTGTTTAACAATAAAAAACAATGAACTTGAGTTGTTAGCGTAAGAAGCAAGGAACTTTGTACTTACCATAGGCATGTTGAGGCCTTGTGCCATGCGTATCCCCCGTCCTGGCCTACATTGGCGAGGCGGCGGAGTTGGCACATTGCCAGGCTAGGGGCTTGGCCGCTACCCCCCCCCGCCTCCAGAATCCCCCGGGCGTGCAAGAATAATGCTATGTAAGCACAAAAATATGATCTACGGAGTCTGTACTATAAACTGGACGCATCGTGTTGGGGGGGGGGGGAGAAAGAGGACATGACACTGAAGAAATATCCGCAGCGTGATGTATGTGTTGCCTGTAAAACGCGTAAAACGAAATGTCGCCCGTGAGCTGGAGGTAACGCGCAGCACTTGATAAAGTCCGCCCCCCCCCCCCACGCAATTGGCGTCACTTGGTACGGTCGATGTCGTGCAATAAGTAAATAATGAATAATAGAAACGGCACAAATGTGTTAATTAAACTACTTTAAAGTTTACGGATGGGAAAACGGAATAGCCTATTCCCACCGCGGGACTTAGAGCGTGCCGCCCGGCAATTTTTTTATACGTGAAGGCCACCGTCCGAGAGCCAAATCCCCCGAAAGCGCGAGCGCGCGGAGACTTTTATATATAAGAGAAGATAGCAGTATCAATTGCAAGCTGTGAGCGGTCGTTCAGCAAATTGAAACTTATTTTGTCGTATTTGCGTGCTTCAATGGGACAAGATCGTCTCAACATTGGAAAAAAACAGATTTTGATTACGTGATTGACCAGTTTGCGACAGTGAAATCAAGAAAAAATAATCTTTTGTAGACTATGTCAACCAGTCTACGACAGTGGCTGAGTGAGCCATGTAATACAATTTCTATAAATTTGCTTCTTTAAATACAATGTTTCATTAAAATTTTAATTGTTATTCCTTATTCGATGTAATAGGAAAATGTGATTAAACGGGGGGGGGGGGGGGGGGGGGGGGGCGGGGGGCGCCAATTTTATAGTTCGTCCCCGGACGCAAAATATCCTAGCTACGCCTCTGCCACCACAGATGTATAAATGAAAAGAGGGGATCATGAACCCACTTGCTATACTGCCACCTGGCCAACTCAAATCCAAACTGGTTTCAGTATTATGGTGTACAACAGTCTATGTGTGATCCACCAAATTTGCCACCAGGGTATTGGATAAGAGGTATTTACTACCTCATCTGACCAATATTAATGGATGTTGAAGTGGTAAGTTGTATGCAGATATGGGAATTTTGAACTTCCACCACTGAATCAGTTCCTTATTGGAGATGAGAGCCACCTCTTTGCTCGTCTGAGCATTGAGGCGCATTGACCGTTGTGTCTTTAATCCCACGGTGTGTTCAAAGCCAATGGAAGTCCACGTTAATGGATGAGGTTATCCATACATCACAAACTCTATTCAGGGTGGAGTGACAGAGTCCGGCCCAGACGCGGTACCTGCACGTCCCTGCGAGCGGCCTCCATCTGCTTCACAGACTCCTCCACCTCCCTCCTCTTCTCCTCCACCGCTCGCGTCTCCTCTCCCACTTGTTTCTGTGAGAAAGGTCACCAGTCACCAGGGGAGACTCCACTCACTCTATAAGGGCCTCCTCTCACCTCCACTCCATTTGGACCCCTCCACAGTGCCGGTCCCAGCTCTAGTGGCCCCGTGCAGTTATGGAGGCCTTGAGAAAGAACACTGCACGGAACTATTTTCACGAGGAGATCAAATGCCTCCTGGAGCTCTGCTCAGATTTCACAGAACTTGAGTCCAGGACCCACTGACTCTGCACTGCAGAGGTTCACTTCACGTACATTCACTACCATTGGAGATTCACTGTCATGGTACTGATATTGTTCCCCCCCATAATTTGACATGATAAACTTGCTAATAAAACGTGCATTTTCTTAGTTAAGATACAATTTTAAGATCGTATATGATTTAAATATATTTCATTTTGAAATAAAAGGAAAATCCAGCCTTTATGTCAATACACTGCTGGATAGAGCCTATCCAATTTGTATCCATCAATGGGATTGTTTTGCCATAAACTTCCACCCACGTCATCGCTTTACGGCAACTCCTTCTGCAAGTTCCCAATGGTTAAGATTCACTCAGGGTCCAAGCACTAAAAACGCCTGCAGCATTCCCTAAAACATAGCCCTGAATGTTCGTTTGTCAAAACGCCAGGAGGTTGAATATACAATCGCTACAGTGATAACTACTGCAATCAGTAGTTATTAATGTAATCTCAGTAGCTACTACTGAACAGTCAATATATACTACTATAGAGTCAGCAAATAATACTGTAGAGTCGGTAGATACTACTGTAAACTCAGAAGATACTACTGTAATGCGAGCGTAAATGGGGTTGCTGCTGGGCTCTGGTCCAATCACACGGCCCGGGGTATTGGGGGGCGGAGCCTGTTCTGCAGGGCGTGTGGGAGGGGCCACCGTTCACCTTGGCTCCAATGGGAGGCGAGGTGAATGGGGGCGGAGTCAGCGGGGTAGTATGGGAAGGCTGGATCTGACGATCCGGAAGGGGAGGAGTCAGGGTCACGTGGGGGGAATGGATATAAGTGGAAGCCCGGAAGAGATCGGGGCAGTCGGGGAAGTTAAGAGTCTGAGCCACATTGGGTGGTGAGAGAGAGATCCGCGTCATCGGCCACGTGGCCAAAGAACCTCAGCACGCCGTCAGCCAGTGGTGTGCGGAGTGCGGGAGTAAAGGAGCTAATGGAGGAGCGTGCGTGGCACGTGAAAAGGAGCGTGCGCGGGGCGCGCGCAAGATGACGCTGGTCCGAGGAGGGGACCAGCGGGGTGCGGAGAAGAACCTGAATAAAAGACAAGCGGAGACCAGCAGTGCCTGACGGAGTCTTTTACTACACTACTATAGAGTCAATATATCCTTTTGTAGAGTTAAATGTTACTGCTGTAGAGTGGGCAGATACTTCTGTTGAGTCTGCTAACTACGCTAGTTACCACATAACTGTTACGACGGACCCGGGGCTACAACGTCTGCCTGGGTTCACGTCCTGGAAGACTTGTTGTGCGGAGATCGTAGACAAAGGGTTTCTTTGCCGGGATGAAGAACCATGGTCCCTCTCGAGACCTGGCTTATATTCTCTGTGGCGTGGCTGGCTCCACCACACCCAACTTCCAGAATCCTCGGGAAGGATCTGGGTCTCAATCATGTGACCCCCCTCTTGGGGCCCCTCTGTCAACTTAACTGGTCATGTATCCTCCCGAGTCAACCAGAGTGCCATGGCCTCGCACAACCTTATCCTTCAGTCGGCACCCACACACCCTGTCCTGTAGGGCCAGCACTGCACTTATGGCCTCGTGCCATCCAGCGATTTTATGCAGCGCACACCGTGCCCCTCTAGGGCCGGTACAACACCCACAACATGGTGGCATCCAGCGATGTCATTACACTACTATAGAGTCTGTAGATACTACTACAGGCATTAGATACTACTGTAGAGTCAGTAGTTACTACTATAGAGTCGGTAGTTACTACTATAGAGTTGGTAGTTACTACTATAAGGTCATTAAATACTACTACTACCACAGTCAGTAGATACCACTACAGTCAGTATATACTGCAGCTGATTTAGTAGATACGACTATAGAGTCAGCAGATACTGCTATACAGTCATCAGATACTCCTATAGAGTTAGTAGTTACTACTATAGGCATTGGCTATACAAGTACTATAGAGTTTGTAGATAATACTGTACAGTCAGTAGATACTACTATAGAGTCAGTAGTTATGACTGTAGAGTCCGTGAATTCTACTGTTGCAAATTCAACTGAGTTTCAGTCATACTATTAGAGGCAACACATGTTTTTAACACCAACAAACAGGGTAACTGCCCCTTAACAGAATGACAACCTATGGTGGTGACCACCAGGCTAACTACACTAATTACAACGTAACTATCTACGACAGACCAGGACCACAGCTCGGGTCCAGGTCCACGTGTTGGAGACTCGGTAGAACGTAGACATAGACGAAGGTTCCTTCAAGATGAACAACAATCCCAGCCCCTCTGGGGGACCAGGCTTATATTCTCTGCGGCGTGGGTGGCTCTGCCCTTGGCCACGACCATCTTCCAGAATCCTCGAGCAGCATCTGGACCCCGACCACGTGACCACCCCTAAGCCCCCACTTGCGGCCCCTTTGTAGACTTAACCCGTCACGTGTCTTCTCGGGTCAACCAGTGTGCCATGGCCTTCAGTTACCCTTTTTGCCCTATGGCCGGCTTTGCACACCAAGCATGATGCCATCCAGCGCTATCACTCAGCACTGACCGAGCCTCTCTAGGGCCGGCACTACACAGTGCCATACCGCGATGTCACTACACTACTATAGAGTAGGTAGATACTACTGTCGTCACTAGATTTGACTGTATAGTCAGTAGTTACTACTATAGAGTCGGTGGAATTTTGGGAATTTTGGGACAGAGAGTGGCGAGGGTTCGGATAGGGGAAACTGGGCTGGTATTGGTCTCCAAGTCGTTGGCTGTGCCCTGCCTTATGGGCACCGATTTTTTTGGGGAGGTTCCCCTCAAAATCCTTATTTACCTAGAGTGCATTGAAATGCCATAGGGACATCGATTGGCCTTTCTGCAATCCCCTACTAGGCTGGCAGTGGCAAAGGAATCTGTTACGATTCCACCAGGTGCACAGATACTGGTTCCCTTACAGCTCAGGAATCATCTGGAATTGGTGGATCCAAAGGAGGGAGTCCTCTTAACCCGGTCTAACATAGTGACTCAGGGTCTCACGTTGTTGGGCGCTCAGACTATTGTCAGAACGTACCAAGAGCCCTTTTCACAGGTGCTAAATTTTGGGCTTGGGGCAGCTGTGGTCCAAACTGACACAGTGTTGGCCCATGCAACTGCTGCACGTTGCGAGGAGACTGACACAGCTGCAGCAGAGGTCGTTGGCGTGGTGGAAGGGGAGGCAAGTCGGACGAGACATGGATCCGAATCGACCCAAGAATAACGGGAAGAGTTGGGTGCTCTATTGCAGGAGTTTGCGGATATTTTTAGCAAGGGAAAATTTGACATTGGCCACACTTCGTTACTGCAGCACCGCATCAACATGGGGAACGCAGCCCTGATAAGACAGAGTTCATATAGGATGAGCCCCTAAGAGAAGGACCATGTCCGGCAGGCAGTTGGTGAAATGTTGGCCGCGGACATTATCTCTCCCTCTACCAGCCCGTGGGGTGCTCCCATTGTATTGGTTAAAAAACAGGGAGGGGAGCCTGGGATTTTGCATAGATTTCCGGAAACTGAATCAAATTTCCATGGCAGATGCATATCCACTCCCTCAGATGGACGATTTCCTGGATGCGTTGTCTGGTGCCCAGTTTTTCTCGACCCTCGATTTCTTATCAGGGTTCTGGCAGCCGCCCCTGGACTAGGAATCCAAACCTAAGACCGCGTTCTGGACGCCCAAAGGGTTGTTCCAATTTAAATGCCTTCCTATGAGGCTGCATTCGGCTCCAGCCAAGTTTCAAAGGCTGAAGTATTTGGTCTTGGCAGGTCTGCGATGGGATTCGTGCCTCATTTATCTGGACGATGTCATCATGTTCGGACGCACATTCAAAGAGCACTTGCTGCAATTATGGTCGGTGTTTGTCAGAGTGTGGGTGGCCAACCTTAAATTAAAACCGCAAAAAGTACCACGTCTCACAAACATCTGTGCGGTATTTGGGCCATATTGTTAGCACATCCGGGATAGCCATGGACCCTGACAAAATGGCGGCCTGCCATCTGTTCTGGTTAAAGATGCGAGTGACACAGGCATAGGAGCTGTCCTGTCCTATGTTAAGAATGGAGTGGAAAGGGTAGTTGGATATGGCAGCCGCGTCTTGTTCACTACAGAAAAGCGGTACAGTGTCACCCACAGGGAACTCTTGGCCATGGTGTACTTTGTACAACAGTACAGGCCTTCTTCTTGGTTCTTTCGGTAAAGTCACGTAGAAGGGAAGTAATAAAATAATAAAAATAAAACATAATAAAATTATTCTCACGACGTTTCGGCCACAACGCAAGCAGCCGTCCTCAGGTGAAAACCATGTCCGTCGAGGCGACAGAGTCTGAATGAAACAGCACACGAGCTTGGAGCATATATATAAGCTGGGCGCCTTGACAAAGGAATTTGCATATCAAGAGGAATTTAGCATATTTATGGGAAATGCAGGAATGTGATTGGTACTACATATGCATGTGCATTATGCAGGATTAACAGCATCAAAGGGAGCTGCAGTTGCTGCTGCTGCTGCAGTTGCTGCTGCTGCTGCAGTTGCTGCTGCAGTTTCTGCTGCTGCTGCAGTTTCTGCTGCTGCTGCAGTTACTGCTGCTGCTGCAGTTGCTGCTGCTGCTGCAGTTGCTGCCTTATCCATTTTAATATAACACTATGTATTATTCTACCCACCATAATGTGTATCACACTGCTATATATTTACTATACAATTACGACACCATACATTACTCTACACACTGCACCATGCCAGTGAGTGGAACGCGGTCTGAAAGTCACCGTAAACGTGAACACAATCAGTTAAGATCCGAAATGGTTTATTATGTCCTTCCAATGATTGCTAAGCCAGAATCCATCTTCTCGGTTGAAATTGTCTCTGTGTTTGTATATGTGGATCGCCTCATGAACGAATCTCTCATGATAGCCAGATGGCTTGCAGAGAACCTCTGTCTTGGAGAAGTCAATGTCATGTGAGCCCACTGAATTGTAACAGTGATCTGCCACGGCTGAGGTGTTTGTCCTACCGTGTTTCAGGTCTGCTTTATGTTCACGGATGCGGTCCGAGATATGTCGTTTGGTTTCTCCAATGTAACTGCTACCACAGAGGCAACTTAGTTTGTAGACGCCAGGGTACTGTATGTCTGGAACCACATCTTTTACAGACGGGACCAGATCACGGATTTTATGTACTGTGTTGAATCGGACCTGGATCTTGTGTTTAATCAGGATTTTGGAGATCTTTTTTGTGACCCCAGCAATGTAGGGTAAGGTGATGGTCTTGAAAGGCTCCTCAACAGGATCCTTCTTGATGGTTGGAGTGATGGCCTTGCGGATTGTGTAGTCGGAGTAACCATTAGCCTTAAGAGCTTGGCGTACGTGTTTGAGTTCACTGGCAATATGTTCTTGGTCGGAATGCATTGGGCTCTATGGTATAGAGTCTTGATGAGGGAATTCTTCTGGGATGGATGGTGGTGGGAATCCGGTTTTAGGTAAGCATCCGTATGGGTGGCTTTCCTGTAGACAAAGTGGCTAATTGAACCATCAGGTCTCCTTTTAATTAGGACATCCAAAAAGGGTAGCTTGCCATCTTTTTCGACTTCCATGGTGAATCTGATGGCTGGGTGTATGGAATTGATGTGGTCGAGAAATTGGTCTAGAGCAGGCCGGCCATGTGGCCAGATGACAAAAGTGTCATCTACGTACCTCTTCCATAAGGTCGGGCGTAGAGTGACTTTACCGAAAGAACCAAGAAGATGAATCCCTGCAGTCACGAAAGCTTTAAATCAAAATTTAGTACAGGCCTAATCTCTATGGCAGGGATTTTGTTGTTCGCATGGTTCACGCGGCCCTTCAGTACTCCCTGCGAGTGGACCAACCTTCCGGCCAGCTCTCACGTTGGCTGGAAATACTTCTGGAGTATTCGTTCCGAGTGATATACCATGAAGGGGTGCTGCATTGTAACGCTGACGTGTTGTCCCACCTGCCCCCGGGGGTGGGTTGTGCGTGTTTGTCGGGCGCGGGTCGATGTAAACCTCCGGTGGCGGGGTCTCTGGCCATCATAACGGTGCTCAATGAGGAGGAGCCCGCCAAGGTGGTCGCGCCGGGGGACAGCACTTTCAATCTCATGAGTGCCGAGTGGGGGCGGTTGCAAATGGAGGATGTATCCCTTATTGCGTTGCAGAGTCGCGCTGAGTTGAGGCATAAAGAGTCTACTCCTATGGATGCCCCGCAATCGTTTCTTCAGGACGGCCTCTTGATGCGGGGCAGATTGAAGTGGGTGGTGCACGAGGATAAAATGTTACATCTTCGGGTGCGGAAGACGTTGTTGACGTTGCAGAGCGACTTTTATTGGCCGGGAATGTCGAGTGACATGTACCACTTGGTCAAGGGCTGTACGGACTGCGCGTGCAGTAAGCCGCTGCTAAGAAAGTCCCAGCCTCCGTTGCAGTCCATTTCAGTGTCCCAGATTAACGAGTTGGTCGCGCTCGATATTCTGGGACTTTCTCGGTCACGCAGAGAGGGAATAATTTATCCTGGTAGGGGTGGAATATTTATCTCGGTGGCCGATGGTCTGGCCATTGCCCGACCAATCGGCCGCTTCCATGGCTGATGCATTTTTGAACGGCTACGTAATCATTCATTTAAATTAAAGAAGTGCCTCCAAGTCTTAGAATCTCTGAGTTAAGTCACTACACTACTTTAGAATCACTAGATGCTACTTTAGAGTCAGTTGGTACTACTATAGAGTCACTAGATACTGCTGACTCTATTGTATGAGGGTGTGTAGGTATATATGACTACAAAATAAAAATTGGCTGGGGGGGGGCGGTTATTAAAATTTTTGGAGGGGGGGTCGACAATTGTCGGAAACCTATTAGATCAACTATCTACACCGCATTTACTATTACTTTTTGATTCAGGACTTCTGCAAGCCTCTTATAATTTCGTTGATGGACAAATGAACAAACGGAACGCTGGGCTTCCACAATAGCTTAGTATTTGTGTATGTATATGTTTTTTTTTTTTTATAAGAGAAGACAATTTTTGAAATAAAATTTTCCCGCAGACAAAGCTGGGTACTTCCTTTTAGTAAGATACAGTGGTACCCCGGAGATCGAGTTTAATTCGTTCCAGAAGGCCATTCGAACACCGAATTAATTTCCCCCATAAGAATTCATGTAAATGACATTAATTAGTTTCAGACACAAGAAATCTCTCATTATAAAGCATTTTAACACGAATTTTACAGTAATTACATGCATAAAAATCATTTAAAAAAACAAGAAACACAATAAATAAATAAATGGGATAAATGAATAAATATATGGAATCAATGAAATAAATGAACATTGAACTTCACTTTACCTGTAGTAAGGAGAGTTGATGGCTTGAGTGGAAGGTGGTGAGGAGGAGGAGGTGGTGGTGTTATTGTTTGGAAGGGAAGTCCCCTTCCATAATAACGTCCGGTAACTGCCCTTCTGGGGTTCTTTCTCTTTTGTGCTTCTTTTCTGCCACTAACTGTGAGTCACTTGAGCTCTTTCTGACTAAAAACTTATCTAAAGAGGTTTGTTTCTGCCTCCGTTTCAGGATGTTTAAAAATGACGTTGCATTATCATTAAAAAGATGTCTCACTCGGTTGGCTACTGCCTTATCTGGGTGAGAGCTACGTGTTAACTTCGCCTCTCATGCGGTAAAACCTTTGTCTGGGCATGCATCATGACGCTGGCCATACGCGTCTCGGCCATACAGGTTCTTTCAAGTCGCGATTGCCCGTTCGACCTCCGAATTTCGGTCGGTTTCTGGGGCAAAAAATGTTCCGAAATATCGTTCGAACACCGATTTGTTCGAGTTCTGGTGCGTTCGATCTCCGAGGTTCTACTGTATATACAATGTTACTTAAAATAATATCCAGGAGTAATCCGACTTTAACTCTAACATATACATTCTTTCATTAAGTTTATAGAGGTACTGTAAAGCGCACCTGCTCTTGACACATCACAGGACATGGGGATAACTCATGAACAGGGGGACACTGATACTCAGAGGAACACATGGTCACACGTGGAACACTGAGACTCAGCGGGACACATGGGAAAACTTGGAGACACTGAGACTCAAAGGGACGCGTGGGAACACTGAATTTATGTGGAATGTTGTCCAAGTCCTATGAAAAATATTAAATCCACTTTAAAATGAGTCTGAGCCACTCGCTGTAGTTTCGTTATAATTAGATATTGCTGTTGACAACCAATGACAGAGTTCATCAGCTTATGCTGCTGTATCGTGGGTACTACTCGGTGACTGTGATAACTTCCTCCTCACCTTTCGTTTGTCGTGCTCCATCTTCAGAGTGACGAGCTTGTGCCCTCGATGATCCACAGTGACGGTGCAGTCCCTGCAGACGAGGCGTCCGTCGTTAACGCAGTAGAAGAGGTACTCGTCTCCGTGCTCCGCGCACCGTCGATTCTCCAGGTTCACACCGGGCGACACCAGGACGTGGTCACGAAACTTTGCCAACTGCCGGTGGGGCGCGACGTGGGTCATACAGAACGAGGTCTCACACTTGAGGCAAGTCTTCACTGCGGGCTTCCTGCAATGATCGCAGCAAACAGCCGAAGCAGCAGCATCGGCAGCCATGGGCTCAGCCACTCGCAGCTGCTCGATGAGGTTGGTGAGCGTCACGCTCTTGTTCAGCTTGGGCCTCCGAGGGAAAGTCACTCGGCACTGTGGGCAGGAGAAGGACTCTGCCGCATTCCAGGCGTCTTCCACGCACTTGAGGCAGAACGAGTGGCCGCAGCTGAGCGTGCAGGGGCAGCGGAAGGCATCCAGGCAGATGGGGCAGGTCAACTCCCCTGGAGCCTCGCTACCGCTGGGAGCCGCACTCGCCATGGCCCCGTGGCTTCACTCAGAGACAGGCGCTGGCTGTAGCTGAGGCAGTCTCTGGCTGTAGCTCAGGCAGTCTCTGGCTGTAGCTCAGGCCGTCTCTGTCTGTAGCTCAGGCAGTCGCTGGCTGTAGCTCAGGCAGTCTCTAACTCAGGCAGTATCTGGCTGTAGCTCAGGCAGTCTCTGACTAACTCAGGCAGTCTCTGGCTGTAGCTCAGGCAGTCTCTGTACGTTTCTCAGGCTGTCGCTGGCTGCGTCTGAGACGCTAAACGAGGAACAAGCCACGTCAATAGGTGACAAGGAAGCAGGAAGTCTTTCAGTTTGAGTTGCGTATCACGAGGCGTGCCCTGGAATGTGTTGACGTGTGAGCGAGTAAAGACGTCTCCGCTCCAGGGGTGGCTTAAAAAAGACGACTCGGATTGCTACATCTCAAATTCTCATCCTCACTCACCTCACCTCAACTCACCTCACCCCATCGTAACTCACCTCATCGCAACTCACCTCAGGGGCCGTCCATAAACGACGTCACACGATTTTGGACGATTTTGGACCCCCCCCCCTCGTCACACGGCGTCACAAAAAGTCAGACCCCCCCCCCTCAAATATGACGTCACAAAGCTCTGCCCCCCCACCCCAAAACCATCTTTCCATTTATAAAATAAAACATGCTTCAAATCGCTTTAAACTATTGTCATTGTAGTGCGTATTTAATGTGGCGCTGAACTCTGATGTTGTAGGAGAAAACATATGTTTAAAAGGAGGCGTTGGAAAGCTTACATTTAGCATAAAATTAACTTGAAAATATTCAACGTATAACTAAAACTGCAGATGTTCAGAATATTATATTGAAATTATATTATAATTATAAAACATTAAAAGTAATTATAACTATAAAAATACTTGAAACTTTGTAGAAGAACGAAGCAAAATGGAGAGTACAATAATAACAACAATATATTCAGTCCAGAGAATGAAAATCCCTGGTAGAATGATTAGAATAAAAATGTTAACTAACAATCTTTAAAAAAATGTTCAAAATGTATGCTTCTCCATTCTCCCATGGAGAAGCAAAATGCTCCTTCATGGAATAAATAAAAGGTGACCTTAGTAAATTTAAATAATCAAATAGTTAATAATGAAAATGTATCAAAAATTAATGTTGTTATAACAGTTCTATATTTATTTTAATGTTGATGTCACATTTCTCAACCCCCCCCCCCTCGTCACGCATCGTCACAACTGTCTGACACCCCCCCCCCCTAGGTGCGTGACGTCATTTATGGACGGCCCCTTACCTCAGCTCACCTCAACTCACCTCACCTCAAATCACCTCACCCCATCGTAACTCACCTCACCTCAACTAAACGCACCTCAACTCACGTCAACTCACCTCAACTCACCTCATCTCACCTCAACTAAACTCACCACATCAACTAACCTCACCTCAACTCGTCTCAACTGAACTGACAGGGGAATGTGGGGGCTGACGTCCAACTCCCCGTTCCCCGTGAGCGGGTGGGGCGTGACGTCCATCCCCTCCACTTCCCCCTCCTCCACTTCGGCCGCCTCTCGCCGGGCCCCCGCCATTCGAGTGATCGGCCCCCCCGCGCCAACGCACTCTTTGAGGGACATCACTACTCGGCTGGCTCACCACCGCCCGGGGTTATCTCTCACACGCCCACGTACACCACCACCACTAATGCGGAGGTGGCTGCGTGCACGCGCGCGCCCCTGCCGGTGCTTGTTGCACACAAAGGCTCGCGCAAAAAAATAGCCATATGTATATGCACGCGCCCCTCCCCGTGACTAAGCCCTAATCCGCTGTGTAACTGTGCTACGCGACAAAGGGGATGGCTGCGGCATGACCCTGGGTGCACGCCTCACCTTTAAGGCTATTTTTAAATCCTTTATATTAAGGTCGCTTGCTTGCTTGCGCGCTTACGACCGTGCAAATCTTTCGGTCGTTTTTTAACCCACTTCCCGTGATCCAATCGAGCTGACATTTTCCACACAGACTCGTTGTGCGTGACAATACATTTTCGTGAAATTTTTTTTCAAAAATTTTACACTGTTTAGGAAAAAATATTATATTTCATTACGAATTGCTTAATGCTGGCAGACAATCAACCGACCCATAGGTGGCAGCCATCTCAAGCCAGAGGACGAGAGGACTCTAGCCGCCACGCATATAAAGGATTTATAGTGAAAAACTTTGTTTTTACGGGTTATATTATTACTATGTCCATGCGCCTTGTAAAGGCATGTGAATGCCAGCGAGCGGGTGGATCGACCCCGCCTTAATCACTCACGCGGCGCTGCGTCTTTCAGCTTTCTTTCAGCTTCTCTTTAAGTTTAACACTTTAAACTACTTGATGAAAATAATTTGTTCCTGTCTCAAAGTTGCGTTCCAGTTGTCGAGCTGTGAGACACCGGTGGGAGTTGCCGTGTTTAACTCGGTCACGGGGCTGCGGCTCAGGGTCAAGTTTGCGAAGCTACAAACCACCGGGCGAGGCCCTTTGCTGAACCCGGCACCGTTACCCGCTCATGTGGGCGGGGGGCAGGCGCCCCAGGGGTAGTGCGGCCGTAACACATCAACATCAGCGCATAAAAAAAACTAAATAGTACATTTTTTTTCCGGTATCAAAGTGTGAGAAGATAATAATGATAGGTTTTACCCTATCTGGCAATACAACGTGAGTTGTGTTCAGATGTTCAAACACCAATTAAGTTTGTGTGGTTAATGCAGACTTTATTCCTTGCAAAAGGCATCAATTTTGTGTTCGAACATCTTAACATCTGATGGAACTTCCCTTGCCAGTATCAAAATATAAGAATAGGTTTTACCCTTTCTGGAAATTAAACAGGAGTTGTGTTAAGATGTTAAAACACCAAACAAAAACTTTTGCGAGGAATAATGTCTGCATTAACCACACACAGTACTTGTGGTGAATATGCAAACAAAACATGCATTGATAATGTAAAGGCATTGTCTTTGAAACTGATTGGCCTACACCAGAGACAGCAGCCTTCTTTATGGCCAAGTCTCACCACCAATGTTTGTAGACTAGAGAACACTAAAACACGATCAGTACAAAGGCAAGAGAAAGCAGTTAGGATCCAATTTCTTTGCCCTGCAATTCCCACAATGCATTTTCTTCTTGGGCACCAGCGCGGATTTTTCAACATTGTTTAAATGGCGACAAAAACAAGGACATTAACTGGCTCAGGAATTCTAGATTTAAAGCTTTCGTGACTACAAAGAACCGTCAAAGCACAATTGCTGATGCTGATGCAGCAATTGTGCTGTGACGGTTCCACCTGAAGACAGAAGCTTGTGTTGCCTCCGAAACGTCGTGATTTATTATTTTTTCTATTATTTATTATTATTTATGTTTAATATTTATTTTTTACCTACGTGAATTTACCGAAAAAACCTAAGAGTATGGCTCAGGAATACAGCGAAACTTAACAAGATTTGGAATTAATTAACCATATCTCGATTCGTCATACAATATTGAAACACTTTGCTCAAGGACGCAAACCAACTGTGGAGAAAATCATTTATTGACAACCAAGTGCAACCAATTCTTAGAAACTCTCGGCAACATTAACAGCGCACGTTTACATAACCCCTTTAGTCCACCGGCTTAACACGGCGACCCCACAGCGCGTCGACGATCGCAGAACTCCGCGGCGACCGTTCGCACCACAACCCTGACGCGCGCTCCGCTCCTGGGTGACGAGGCAACGCGGCAGAAGCCCACCCAGCTTGGAGCGCAACATTCACTCTCGAGGTCGCGTGCAGCCTCGGGGATCCCCCCCAGGACCCAACGGTAGTGAGTGCAGCACTCCAAGGATTCAACGCAGCATCAACCTCAACCTTGGCTCGCACTCACAACGGTGCCCTTTAATGGTTCCACGCAGCCGCAGCCTAGGGACTTGGTTGGTTGCTCTCAACAGCGCTCTGAGCGACCCTGCTCAGCAGCAGCCACGCCCGCACGGCAGCACCGCACACAGCTGCTCCATGCACCAGCAGCATCGGACACCGACTCGCTGACACCACAGCAGCCGCTCCTCTGCAAGAGCCCCCCACCACCCGCCAACCGGCCCCGGTGAACGACGACCACCCCAGCCCCTCGTGCAGTAGAACCCCTCCTCTTAACGATGTTAATTTGTCTCACGAAACCGGTCGTTAAGTGAATTGGTCGTTAAGTGTGTCTATTAAATACCCGTTAAAGGATTACTTTGTTCTGATAGCTTCGAAAGTTACCCTTTTTCACCCAAAAACGCACTTCATAGTATTTAAACGATGGGTATGAATACAGGAAGATACTAACAGCAATATAAACAAATACCAACAACAGCCCGTCGTCAACAGGGGAATGGTCGATAAGTGAATACATTGTGCTCAATGGAGACCCGTCGTTAAGCGATTAGTCGTTAACAGAGGTGATCGTTGGGGAGGGGCTCTATACTACACTACTATCCACTACACTAGTGTAGTGGCATAGAATCGGTCACATACAGTATTTTTATTTTACTTTTATTAATTTTAATTTTTTACCTACGTGACTTTACCGAAAAAACCTAAGAATAGGGAAAAAAGTGTTTGATCCCCTGCTGATTTTGTACGTTTGCCCACTGACAAAGAAATGATCAGTCTATAATTTTAATGGTAGGTTTATTTGAACAGTGAGAGACAGAATAATAACAAAAAAATCCAGAAAAACGCATGTTAAAAATTTTATGAATTGATTTGCATTTTAATGAGAGAAATACGTATTTGACCCCCTCTCAATCAGAAAGATTTCTGGCTCCCAGGTGTCTTTTATACAGGTAACGATCTGAGATTAGGAGCACACTCTTCAAGGGAGTGTTCCTAATCTCAGCTTGTTACCTGTATAAAAGACACCTGTTCACAGAAGCAATCAATCAATCAGATTCCAAACTCTCCACCATGGCCAAGACCAAAGAGCTATCCAAGGATGTCAGGGACAAGATTGTAGACCTACACGAGGCTGGAATGGGCTACAAGACCATCGTCAAGCAGCTTGGTGAGAAGGTGACAACAGTTGGTGCGATTATTCGCAAATGGAAGAAACACAAAAGAACTGTCAATCTCCCTCGGCCTGGGGCTCCATGCAAGATCTCACCTCGTGGAGTTGCAGTGATCATGAGAACGGTGAGGAATCAGCCCAGAACTACACGGGAGGATGTTGTCAATGATCTCAAGGCAGCTGGGACCATAGTCACCAAGAAAACAGTTGGTAACACACTACGCCGTGAAGGACTGAAATCCTGCAGCGCCCGCAAGGTCCCCCTGCTCAAGAAAGCACATATACATGCCCGTCTGAAGTTTGCCAATGAACATCTTTGGCATCAACTCAATTCGCCGTGTTTGGAGGAGAAGGAATGCTGCCTATGACCCCAAGAACACCATCCCCACCGTCAAACATGGAGGTGGAAACATTATGGTTTGAGGGTGTTTTTCTGCTAAGGGGACAGGACAACTTCACCGCCGCATCAAAGGGATGATGGACGGGGCCATGTACTGTCACATCTTGGGTGAGAACCTCCTTCCCTCAGCCAGGGCATTGAAAATGGGTCGTGGATGGGTATTCCAGCATGACAATGGCCCAAAACACACGGCCAAGGCAACAAAGGAGTGGCTCAAAAAGAAGCACATTAATGTCCTGGAGTGGCCTAGCCAGTCTCCAGACCTTAATCCCATAGAAAATCTGTGGAGGGAGCTGAAGGTTCGAGTTGCCAAACGTCAGTCTCGAAACCTTAATGACTTGGAGAAGATCTGCAAAGAGGAGTGGGACAAAATCCCTCCTGAGATGTGTGCAAACCTGGTGGCCAACTATAAGAAATGTCTGACCTCTGTATTTGCCAACAAGGGTTTTTCCACCAAGTACTAAGTCATGTTTTGCAGAGGGGTCAAATAGAAATTTACACTACACTAGTGTAGTGACATAGCGGCATAGCACTGTCTGCTGACAGGGAAAGGGATCTGCAGCTCAAAGCAGACCTGACTGAGAGCAGGTCACGTGATAGACCAGAGAGGGATCTAGGGGAAAGTTTACAGAAGGGGCACATCGAGAATGCGTTAGTAGGTTCTAGAAGGGGGCGTGACCGGGGGCGGAGCCAGGCCACACTGGCAGTACAGGTAGTCCTCTACTTACGATGGAGATGCGTTACGACGACCCCATCGTAAGTCAAAAATATCGTAAGTTGAAGATGGACTCGCCAGGAGTTTTAAAGAATAGTGATAATTTAGCAAAACAGAGCAATGTACAGCACCGTACTGTGTAAACTATATACTGTATGTATTTATTAATTACAATACTGTATTGCACAGTAAAATGTAAAGTAAAAAAACAAGGTAAATTCTTAGCCTACCTATATGAACTGCAATTTAATGGAAAGTTTTTTTCAGGAAACAATTCTATAAACACGCTAACACCGAGACAACTTAACTCCGTCGACCGCTGGTGAGAGTGAGGCATCACACAAGGTGGGAGATGCGTACATCCTGGCAGCGTCCCAACGTACAGTATCATACCTCATACGCTGCTGCGTTTGCCTGCCGCGCGAAATTTAAAATATTTTACAATTTTGTCGTATCGCTATCCGCTATCGCCATCGAAAGATCGAAATATCGTAAGTCGGACCATCGTAACTCGGGGACTATCTGTATAAGAGGGGCCCAGGGAGGGGACCTCGGGGCTGTCGTTTGGAGTGGGATCTCGTCATGCTGCTGGAGTCTTCACCATCGTCTCCGTCTTCACAATCTCGGCGTCGCCAGTCAGGCAGTCTACCAGCTGTCCTGACTGGGAACCGTAGTTACCAAGTGTGAACTGTTACGGCCGTGTTAATAAAGTGCCTCCTACTCTAAGGGTCTCTGAGTCAGTCACCGCACATAAACCTACAGGTGACGATCCCTCTGTATAGTCCACAACAGACTATGAGCACCTAACTTTACACACACTCACTTTCACACGTACTCCCCACCACCTCACACAGCACCACCACCACCACACACACTACAATATAACACACTACTACACTATACACTACACCACTATACACTACAGTGTGATACTTTGGTTCTTGCCTACTTCTCCAGGCTCACCTGTATCGCGGCCACTATATTTTTGGTAAGCCAAGTGACGCCCGTGTATAGTGTGGGTCGAGTCGAGCGAGAGATCAATTGATACCAAAACTGTAAGCGATTCGAGAGGGTTGGTTTGTCTTTAATTATGAAATTGGTCACACTTTTTCTCGCATAAGGTATTCCAACGGTTTTAAGATAATTTTGGAGTCCTGATTCCAAATCTGGCATCAGTTTTTGTCTATCACATCAGGTTGAGATATCAAATATTGCATTTTCAATAAAAACTGCAGAAGAAAAATATTAAATAAATGTGTATATCTACATACAATTATATTATAAACACACTATCCTAAAAATACAGCACCATATTTTAACACTAAAACAGTTACTGACTCGCAACAGCTTGCAATCATAAGTGACAGAGTTAATTTCGGGTAAAATCAATGATAATGAAGTATGCCGATAGCATAAAAATGAGATGTGATAGAGCAAATCTGAGATCAGATTTGGAATCAGCACCCTGAAATAAGTCTAACACAGCTGCAAAAGTCCAGGCCAGAAAAAAAAAATTGTTTTTTTTGTTGACCAGTGTTAGTAGACCAAGCCACCCTGCCGGCTTTCACGCCGTAGCAGATCTCTGGGCAAACGCGGTGCACTCACGATACACAGGATGACCCCTTCATCCCGACACGCACATCTGAGCCTACGCTCACACACCCTTAAGGCACTTTGAGGCTCAGATGGCGTTTACCATCTGCTTTGGGCTACATTCACAAGCAACCCGACGTCAGGGTGAAACTCGACACCGCGTGTCGTGCACCACCGCCGGCCTGACACCGTCATCGTCAGAGGAGAGGAAACGAGCCGGCGCCTGCTGGCTCATTTCTACCATAGGGAGGTGTCAGAGGCAGCCTCCTTGTGCTCCACTGCCCCTTCCCTGCACCCCACCGGGTGTCCAAGCTGGAAGCGTGGCCGGTTTCTGGGTACCGCTCTCGTTCCCTGCTGGCTGGAGTTCAAGAGCGGAGAGCCCTGGGGTCTTCCTCCATTCACCCTCTAGTCTCTGGTGGTGATTGACACTTTGTTTGCTGCAGGTGTTTCAAAATTTCAATCACCCGCTTTCCCTATGCAGGTGGACCCCACCCTCCATTGTATTTTCGTTTGTCACTTATTTGTACGATGTGACACAATACACTACACTACTATACACTACTAGACACCAGAGGTGGGACAAAGTCATTGTTATGCAAGTCCAAGTCGAGTCTGAAGTCATCAAATTCATGACTCGAGTCTGACTCGAGTCCAAGTCACATGACTCGAGTCCACACCTCTGCTAGACACTACACTAGACTACTATACTGCACTATTATACACTACTATACTGTACACTACTATATACTCCTATACACTATAGTATTATACACTCCAATATACACTGGTATACACTACGCAATACACTTCACTGAATACTACACAATACTCTACAATACACGACACTACTATACACTACACAGTACACTACTGTGGCACATTAGGAATGGATCACTCTTTTAAGTATATCCTTATGCAGCAAGGGAGTAAAGTGTGGTTCTGTGAAGGTCCTGATGTGCTGTGCAGTGTGTTGTATCTGTGCCCCTTTTCTCAACAACAACAAAAAAAAATATTAAGAATTAAAAAAAATGTTTTTTTTATATCTATATATATATTTTTTTAATTAAATAATGAAAACAACCCGCTAACCCTCGCATGCACACCAGGAATCTGTGAAACGGGGAGGGCCATTAAACGGTAAGATTTCAGAGACGAGAGGTCAGAGACATCCAGATGGACAAAAGGTCGATGGCCTAACCTTCCCAAGACGTCTGGAGATGCACGGATAAGGTGCAGAGCAGAGAAAAACAACTATTGCAACTCGCGTTTTCTTTAACGTTTTCCTTAACGAACAGTAAAAACTTAACAAAAAGAATTAACCAGCAAACAATAGGGGCTTTGTTATTAGATATTCCCTTATATTACTCGTATTCACCGCATATATCTTAATTTGTATTGTATGTTTCTATCTACATGACCTTACCAAAAACTAAAGAATATGAATTCCAGAAAGCTTAAGTGGAAACTTAGTTACACTTAACCTCAGGACATTAAAATATAACTCAGAATAAAACACCAATCCCTGGAAACAAACGCATAACCAAACTTGACAAAGCCCTCCAAATAATGATGTAACGAGGATCATTACGAATATTCATTAAACATAGACCGAATAATAACCACGATATACTAAGACCGAGGGAACTCATAAGAAATATCAAGAATAAATGTAACACACAGGACCACATAAATGTATTGCAAAAATCTCCTCAGCCACCTTTGTCTACAACGGTCCGGCACAAACAGATGGCCCATAAATACTTAGGGGGTTAGATAGGGTTCGCGAGGAGGGGTCGCAAGGGTGTCTGGTTCTTCTCTCTCGGTTTGTTGTTTGTTTTCCTCTCGCAAGAGACGCACAGAGAGGAGAGGGTGTTCACGTTTTTGAGTTAAGCACAAACGCGCAGAAGAGTGAGCAGTCTGGTTCGAGTCGCGCTCAGTCTTGCAACTCGGCTTGCGACGCGGCGTTGCGACGGGGCTCGCAAGGGAGCTGGGGCGGATCGTGCCTCGAGGAGAGATGGGACGACGAGGGGTCGTTAGAGTGACAGTCTGAGTGCAGTCTGGTTCGAGTCGCGCTCAGTCTTGCAACTCGGCTTGCGACGCAGCGTTGCGACGGGGCATCGCAAGGGAGCTGGGGCGCGTCGTGCCTCGAAGAGAGATGGAACGAGGAGGGGTCGTTCGAGTCGCAGAAGTCTGAGTTCAACCTGGGTCGAGGCTGGGTTCAGCCGTGCTCCGGCTGGCGGAGCGTCGTGAGGGAACAAACACCGATACCGATGGCAGGTGTCGCTTCTCGCAGAACGAAGTGTCGAGGTGTGGTTAAGTGCGAGTGAAGCTGGCAGCTGCACGAACAAAGGAAAGCACGGAGAAGAGAGAGTGACGAGTGACGACAAGCAATTAACCTGTAGGAAGGGTGGAAATCGCTGGCTGGAGACCCGGGCAGGCCGCGCAATTGATTTTGTTGTGTTATATTGCATTGTATGGTTGTGGGGGGGTTAAGGGCTGTCGTCACTGTTAGTGGGGGGAGGCATGGGGAGACTTAAATGGTCCATGGGGGAGGCAGAACCGAGGACTTTTTTTTTTCTCCGGGGGCGGGGGTGATGTAGGGGTGTCGGGGGAAGGATTCCCACCAATAGGAGGGTTAGTGGGAGGGGTGATCGAGGAGATATAAGGGAAGAACGGGCTGGAAGATGGGGCCTTTGGTGGGAACGAGATTGGGACAGCTGGGGACAGGTGTGGATGGGAGAAAAGGATTAAAAGACGAAACCCCTACAATCTTGTGTCGGCTCTCCTTTACAGTAGTGTAGTGTAGAACCCCTCCCCAATGATCACTTCTGTTAACGACTAATCGCTTAACGACGGGTCTCCATTGACCATTCCCCTGTTGACGACGGGCTGTTGTCGGTATTTGTTTATAATAGTATTAGTATATTCCTGTTTTCATATCCATCGTTTAAATGCTATAAAGTACTTTTTGGGTGAAAAAGGTAACTTTCGAAGCTATCAGAACAAATTAAGCCTTTAACGGGTATTTCATAGACACACTTAACGACCAAATCACTTAACGACCGATTTCGTGGGACAAATTAACATCTTCTTGGTTCTTTCGGTAAAGTCACGTAGAAGGGAAGTAATAAAATAATAAAAATAAAACATAATAAATTATTATGTTTTATTTTTATTACATAATAAATTACATAATAAATTATTATGTTTTATTTTTATTATTTTATTACTTCCCTTCTACGTGACTTTACCGAAAGAACCAAGAAGATGAATCCCTGCAGTCACGAAAGCTTTAAATCGAAATCAAATTAACATCGTTAAGAGGAGGGGTTCTACTGCACGAGGGGCTGGAGTGGTCCTCGTTCACCGGGGCCGGGTGGCGGGGGGGTTGGGGGCTCCTGCAGAGGAGCGGCTGCTGTGGTGTCAGCGAGTCGGTGGCCGATGCTGCTGGTGCATGGAGCAGCTGTGTGCGGTGCTGCCGTGCGGGCGTGGCAGTGACCGAGTCTGCTGGTGAGTGGAGTCTCTCAGAGCGCTGTTGAGAGCAACCAACCAAGTCCCGAGGCTGCGGCTGCGTGGATCCATTAAAGGATTAAAGGGCGCCGTTGTGTGTGAGAGCCAAGGTTGAGGTTTATGCTGCTTTGAAACCTGGGAGTGCTGCACTACCGTTGGGTCCTGGGGGGGGGGGGGGGGGTGATCCCCGAGGCTGCACGTGACCTCGAGAGTGAATGTTGCGCACCAAGCTGGTGGGCTTCTGCCGCGTCACCCGGGAGCGGAGCGCGCGTCAGGGTTGTGGTGCGAACGGTCGCCGCGGAGTTCTGCGATCGTCGAGGCGCTGTGGGGTCGCCGTGTTAAGCCAGTGGACTAAAGGGGTTATGTAAATGTGCGCTGTTACTGTTGCCGAGACTTTTCAAGAGTTGGTTGCACTTGGTTGTCAAGAAAGTATTATCTGCCACAGTTGGTTCACGTCATTGAGCAAATTGTTTCAATAGTGCATGACGAATCGAGGCATAGTTAATAAATTCAAAAACTTAAATTTCTCGGTATTCCTGATCCAATTATTTTCCTTTTTGTCGCCATTAAAGCAACGTTGAACAATCCGCGCTGCTGACCTGTAACAAAATTTATCGTGGGAATTTCACGGCAAAGAAATGTATCCTAACTCATTTCTCTCTCTCCCACGTATACAAAAAAAGAGCGACCCTCATAAATTGCATGGCTGCGATAGCGATTCAGGGTCCCATTTTGTAGCTGCTCACCCCGAGCTATAGATGCCCTGTCTCTGGTGTAGGTCAATCCGACAATGCATCATATATTAACGGAGCCATGTTTGTTTGCACGCTCACCCAGAGCTAGAATACTCTGATCCGTGCATTGCCTTTGTACTGTTCGCCTTTTGGCGGTGTTCTCTGGTCTACAAACACTGGTGGTGAGACAAGGCCATCAAGAAGGCTGCTGTCTCTGGTGTAGGCCAATCAGTTTCAAAGACAATGCCTATATAATTATCAGAGCATGTTTTGTTTGCATATTCACCACAATCACTGTGTGTGGTTAATGCAGACATTCCTTGCTAAAGTTTCTGTTTGGTGTTCGAACATCTTAACACAACTCCTGTTTTATTGCCAGAAAGGGTAAAACCTATTATTATTTTCTCACACTTTTATACCGGCAAAAAGGTCTTATTTAGGGTTTTTTTACGCGCTGATGTTAATGTGATACAGCCGCACTACCCCTGGGGCGCTTGCCCCCCGCCCACATGAGCAGGTCACGGCGCCGGATTCAGCCCGATGGTTTGTGGCTCCACCAGCTGGACCCTGAGCCACAGCCCCGTGACCGAGTTAAACACGCAACTCCCACCGGTGCCTCACAGCTCGACTACTGCATCGCGACTTTGAGACAGGAACAAATTATTTTCATGAAGTAGTTTAAAGTGTTAAACTTAAAAGAAAATGAGAAGCTGAAAGACGAAGATAACAACAACAATATCGTGGAGTAGAGCGGCAGGGAGCAACGAGTTTACTAGCAGCGTTCCCCTGCCAGTTCAGCTGATACGAGTTGAGGTGAGGTGAGTTGGTGACGTGAGATGAGGTGAGTTGAGGTGCGTTGGGGTGAGGTGAGTTGAGGTGAGGTGAGTGAATGAGGATTTGAGTGGACGTCATCCGAGTCTTATTTTTTAAGCCACCCCTGTAGTGGAGACGTTTGTACTCGCTCACACGTCAGCACATTCCAGGGCACGCCTCGTGACATGCAAATAAAACTGAAATACTTCCTGCTTCCTTGTTACCTATTTACGTGGCTTGTTCCTCGTTTAGCATCTCAGACGCAGCCAGCAACTGCCTGAGTTTCAGACAGAGACTGTCTGAGCTACAGCCAGAGAATACCTGAGCTGCAGAGACTGCCTGAGATACAGACACAGACTGTCTGTGCTATAGCCAGAGACTGCCTGAGCTACATCAAGCGACTGCTTGAGCTACAGCCAGCGCCCGTCTCTGAGTGGAGCCACAGGGCATGGCGAGTGCGGCTCCCAGTGGTAGCGAGGCCCCAGGGGAGTTGACCTGCCCCATCTGCCTGGACGCCTTCCGCTGCCCCTGCACGCTCAGCTGCGGCAACTCGTTCTGCCTCGAGTGCGTGGAGGGCGCCTGGGATGCGGCAGAGTCCTTCTCCTGCCCGCAGTGCCGAGTGACCTTCCCTCGGAGGCCCAAGCTGAACAAGAGTGTGACGCTCGCCAACCTGGTGGAGCAGCGTAGTGCCGCAAAGAAAATGGCCACCGTAGTCTTGTGTGACTTCTGTAACGATGGCACAACCGCTGCCTCCAAGACCTGCCTCAGGTGTGATATGTCCTACTGTCCGACTCATGTAAAGCCTCATCAGGAGAACCCGAAGTTCAGGGGCCACATTCTGGTGGATCCAGACACGAATCCTGAGGACCGCAAATGCAAGACACACAGAAAGAAGATCAAGTTTTACTGCCGTAAGGACAAGAGCTTGGTCTGCACAACCTGCACCATCGCAGGAGACCACAAGGGTCACGATGTGGCGACGCTGGAGGATGAGCACAAGACACGGGAGGTGAGACGGTCTGCGTGTGTGAGCGGGAACCTCTCCTGCGTGAAGTCATCACTTCCCAGCATGAAAGGAACAATAATATCGAACTAAATATCATTCCTCTCTCAACTGCCCATTGTTCCTTAACATTTTAACAACATTGATTTATTATAAAGTATGCTGCTGTTGTCATAGTACATAAATAATACATCCGCAAGTTATTACCAATCCTGTTTTATGGAAAAATTATAAACTGGGCTTGGCGTTCCAGAAATGTCGCTTGATTTTGACAGACCAAGCATTTCGTGACCGTATTTATATTTTCATAAAGATGCTCTTCACCGAATTTCTCCGACACTCAACAGAGACATGGCAGCCCCTCCTTGTGCCATGTAAAACTAAACTACATTTTTTTTTATTTTACCAAGTGAAACTCACAGAGCAATGTAGTTGGCAACCTGGCCACAAATGACAGCTCAACGAAGTGGCTTATCAGGTCTAAATGTATAGCAGCCAAATACTCTAAACGCACCTTCCTAAACCGGAGGACCCAGAGAAAAATCTAAGCGACCATGGAGAGAGACATGCAAACTGCATATATACAGGTGTAGTGATATAGAATTGATCACTACAGCACGTAGCGCTAAGTACAGTAGAATGAGGAAATATGGGTGTAGAGGCGAGCACACCATGCAGTACCACACAGTGGGTCACTAGTGTTTGTGGCACTGGGTGCTAGCAGAGAGAGGCTGATGAGTCCTACCGACAGAGTAGAGCGTGGTGCGGGCTGCTGGTGGAAGGGGGCATATGAGGACGAGTCACCCCGGCCTCGGGTGAAGCACGTGATGGGCCGGGGTGAGGAATGTGGGGCCAAGGTGACCGATGGGACACGGGAAGTGTAGACGGGAATCTTCTGGAGAGTTCCTGAAGGAGGCGTGGTTAAGGGCGGAGCCGGGCAGGTGGCACGTGCAAGATAGCCTGGAACCTTCAGGAATGTTCCAGAAGGAGGCGCAGCCGAGGACGGAACTAGGACGCACTGAGAGAGATTAAAGCGAAGCCAAATGCAGACAGCCCAGATCAAAGATCGGGGCTGTCTGCAGGTGAAGTTAACCCAAGGTGCTATGTCTTCGTCTCTGACGTCGTGGGTCAGACTGCACGTTGGCTGCTCTGACCCGTTTATAGTTATCCCGTGTGTAATGGTGTGTAAGAGATAGGCATATTGTAGTCCCGTGTGTAACGGTGTTATATAGTGTAGAATAAACGATGTTGCCTCATAACTAGTGTCTCCGAAGTGACTCACTACACAGGTATCAGGGTCGGGTTAAAACCCACTACCTCCTGCATAGCAGGCAAGGCAGATAACATCTCGCCACTCCGGTTCCCTGTCCACCCACTACTCAGCACCGCCCACTACTCAGGTAGCCCTGAACATGTTTGAGCTCCTCATGAAATCAGTTCCCTGCAGCGCTTGCTCCCCACGCCTCCATCGCTGCACCGGGGCTACTGCCCCCGTCACTGTGGAGGGGTTCACGTGGAGCCGGGTGAGAGGGGACGCTCAGAGAATGAGTGGCGTCTCCCCTGGTGACGTCTATCACAGAAACAAGTTGGAGAGGAGACGCGGGCAGTGGAGGAGAAAAGGAGGAAGGCGGAGGAGTCCGTGAGGCGGATGGAGGCAGCTCGCAAGGATGTGCAGGTACCGCGTCTGGGCCGGACTCTGTGACCCCGTGACTCCACCCTGAGTAGGGTTTGTGGTGGAGAACAACTCAATTCATTCACGTGGGCTTCCATTGGCTCTAAACACGTTGTGGGAATAAACACACAACGGTCAATGTGCCTCAATAATCAGGACGCGCAAAGAGGTGGTTCTCATCTCCACTGAGAAACTGAATCAGTGGTGGAATTTCAACATTCCCATATCTCCATACAACTTACCACTTCAACGACTGTTTACTATATTGGTCAGATGAGGTGGTACGTACCTCTTATCCAATACTCTGGTGGCAGAGTTGGTGATCACACACAGACTGTTGTACACCATCATATTGAAATCACTCAAGTTTTGGGGTGGCCAGGTGGCAGTATAGCAAGTGGTTTCATGATCCCCTCTCTTCATCCATACATGTGTTTTTCTCTCACATTCAAAACATTAATTTAAAGAGGAATTGGCCATACTTCCCAATTCATTAAGGCTCTACTTGTTGAAGGCAAGTTACAGATTTCCCTTCGCTTCATGCGACGGTAAACAATGCATCGTCCTGATAGCTTTGCGCAATGAGAATGGCACAGATGCTAAATGTACTCATAATGGTATTTGATGATTTAATTGCCTCACAGCTCCCGCCAGTTATGGCCAGTCGTGTTGTAGTGAAAATGCGCAGTGGCGTTATCAGACGCAGAGGAAGGAGGTCTCAGTGCTGCAGACTCGTATCACTGTCGGGACACCTTAGAGTTGCACTCGAGTCACACCGACCTGAATGTCATTTCACAAAGGACCAGACATTTAATGAACAGAGGTGGCATTTGTTTCTCTTTGCAGGCATCCATGACAGATGAAAAGGCCTCAATCTCGGTCAGATTCACCCGCGCGAGAGCAGCGTTGGATGCGGAGGAGAAGGCGGCTTTAGAGCAAGCGGAGCAGACAGGGCGCGAGCTGCTGTCCCAGATCGAGAAGAAGATCGCTCACGACCAGCGCGAGATCAACGAGCTCCAGGCAGCAGCCACTCGCCTGCAGGCCCTAGCGCAGGAGAGGGACTCGCTCGCGTTCCTGCAGGTAAGCGATGAGTCTTCAGTGTCGCTATTGGCACAGAGCCCTCTCACCAGCAGCAGGAGAGGGAGGCTCCTAAAAGAGAGCTCACATCCGCTGGGCTTGAGAACACAGCTCCACTCATTGATTCGCATCGCAGCTCCAGTGGCTGCCATGTGAATAGCCCAGCTCATATTTTCTCAGTTAAATGAATATTCTCTATCCCGTCCTTTGACAGTTTCCCATTAAGTTTTTTTCATCGTGAATATCAACTATATGTTATTGGAATTGTACTTTTTAAATCAACCCTACAAAAACAACAACAATGTACACGGTATTCATGATTATCGTCAGCGATGATCAGGATGAAGGCCTCCCCAAGCCGTTGCCACATCTCATGATGCCTCGATGCAACAATCCACCAGCGCCTGTTCACGAGCCGATGTCATCTCTGCTTCTTACTTTGTGGACCTCCTCTTGGATGCGCTACCTTCAGTCTTCATATTATGGAAGCTAAAATATATTCCAAGTCTCATATGTGTATTAATGATATCTTTGTGTATTGACCACCACTTCTGCAAGACCTGCCACGTGTGCATTGACGACAGAAATTACCAGTCCTAAGTTACTCTCAATACAGATCAATATCAACCGGTCTCACTTTGAAATATTTGCCCTGCAAATCAGTGTTGGTGATCATAGCGTCATAAGCCAAGCCTTTGGGGTTTATATTCCACCCACGGTATTGCAGTGGGAACTCCACTGATCACAAGGGATCGGAGGTAGAATCACAGTAACGCATCTCTCTCCCACAGGGGCACCTGGAGGAGACGTGCAGGTAAAATATTTCGATCACTCACGACTCGATACACGACAACATGGGACTGAGTGTGGGGTGTGGGCAATGAGACATTGGCTGTGTGTGATGCTCTGTGTGGTGATGTTGTGTATGATGGTTCTGCGTGTTGATGCTGTGTTGATGCTGTATGTGGTGTTGCTCTAATTGTGAGATGATTGATGATGCTTTGTTTGATGAGTGCCTGTGTGATGGAGCTGTGATCATTGTGAGTGACGATGCTCTGCGTGAGACAGTGGCCATGTCTGTTCTGCTTTAACAGGGCAGGGAGGGTTACAGCAGCTCCACCCTCAGCCCCCAGCCAAGAGGACATTGCCTCACTTAAAGTCCTGAAGATAACTGCAGTCAAACTCCTGTGTGAGTTCTTCCATGTGAATCATGTATGATGGGGCCATCTTGACAGTAAATGATCCCCGTGGGTGTGCACGAGGTCGACTCAACCTCAAATGATTACCTGGTGTTTTATAAACATCACCACTAGGGCGTGGTGCTGGCTACCCACCTCCTCATGTGCCCTGTCGGCCTTCAAAGTTACTCGCTAACAGTACTTGCCCCAATGGTCTGTTAAGGCTGCACAGGGGATCTTAGTCTTTGTTCACATCCCATTCTAGGACCCTACTGTACAAAGCCATGAGACTTAGTGTGGTGTTCTTGTGTAAATAATCAACATTATGAGTCAGGGGTAATTGCGATAGTGAGATGCAGTGTGTGCCTGTGAATATGTAGGCATGTGGGGGGGGGGGGGGAGCGGTGGCTTAGTGGTTAGCCAACTGCACCATGTACGAACCCAGTTTACCTGGGCTTGATTACCCGCCATAGCTAACATCAGTGGCAGGTGATATCTGATCCAGTCCTGGGCCTTTGCTCGGCCGTTTCAGCCTCAAATTAGTTCCTGATGCTGGTAATGGTCATTATAATGGTGATAGTAGATTGTGATAAGGATGGTGGTAATGATGCTGATGTTAGTGATAATGTGAGTGATGGCATTGGTGATAGTATTCGTCGTGGTGATGGCAGTGACGGTCGTGGTGATGGTAATGATGGTGACATTGGTGATTATATAGGTGGTGATGGTTTTGTTGCTGGCGCTGATGGTAGCAGTGATGAATATATTGGTTATGGTGATAATGGTAGTGATGGTGGTGATCATGGTTTTGATGGTCGTTGTGATGGTTATGATGCTGATCGTGTTGGTGATGTCAGTAATAGTGATGAAGATGTTAGAGGTGGTGGTGATGGGGATAGTGATGGTGATGATGATGGTGGTGATGGTGAAAAATGGTAATGACGTTCTCTAGTGATTTTGCCATCACTGTGGTCACAGACGGATGCTCACCGACTCTGGACACAAACTCAGCTCATGACCAACTCCAGATCTCCTCGGATCTCAGGACGATGACGCGGACCCGTGCCTCTCAGGGTCGCCCCGATCACCCACACCGGTTTGATGGCTGTGCACAAGCCCTGTGCTGTGAGAGCTTCTCGTCGGGCCACCACTACTGGGAGGTGGACGTGTCGGACGCACAGCTGTGGTGGGTTGGAGTCGCGTACGGGACGATCCCACGGAACGGGGGACGTGCTGCACAGCTGCTGGGAAAGAGTGACACGTCCTGGTGTTTAGAGAAAAGTTGCAACAACTTCACAGTGATTCATGGTGGAGTGAAGACTGCACTGTCGGTGAGGGGGGACCTCTCCCTCCGCAGAATCGGGCTTCACCTGCACTGGGAGGGGGGGCTCCTGGCGTTTTACCGCGCCGACTCCATGGAGGTGATCCACGAGGTTCGGCAGAGATTCTTGCAGCCTCTCTACCCTGCGATGTGTGTGCAGTGTTATAATGAAGGATTGGAGATCGTGGATCTGAGTCGTGCATCCTGAGGTTGAGGATAGATAGAAACCCAAGAAACAGAGGGGAAGGTGGAACGGAGGGTGAGGTAAGGTGAGGAGATTGGAGGGGAAGGTGTCGGGTGAGCGTGGAGGGTGAAGGGTGAGGAGAGGATGTGAAGGAGGTAGAGAGAGAGGGTGAGGTTATGGCAGGTTGAGGTGAAAATTGAGGGAAGGGTGAGGTGAGCATGGAAGGGTAGTGTGGGGCTCGGGTTGGCGTGCGTGAGCGATGTCGCCTTTGCAGTAAAAATCGTAGGTTCGTGTGGCTGCTCCTTCGCCTGCAGTGCGCACTCGCGTCACCATGCCTCCTTATCCCTGCGATTCACCATCATCACCATAACTAACATCACCATCATCACCCCATCATCATCACCACTGTCATCACTACCACCATCATCGCCATCATCATCATTACCAACAGCAGCACCAACATCATTATCACCATCACCACCATCACTATCAACCACCATCACCATCATCATGATAATCAACCCCACCAAAACCATCATAATCACCATCACCAACATCATCGTCACGATCACCAACATCATTACTATCATCATCACCATCACCCCATCACTATCATTAGCAACATCATTATCCCCACCATCACCACTACCACGAACACCACCATCACCACCATCACCACCATCAACCAACCATCAACCACCACCATTATCACTATCAACACCATAATAATCATCACTATTTTCAAGTCTATCACCATCATCATAATCATTACTTATCACCACTATCAACATCACCAACATTATGACCATCATCACCATAACCATCATCACCACCATCAACATCATCACCATCATCATCACTATCACTGCCATACCACCGTCAAAAACTTCCATCATCATCATCACCTGCACTATCAAGCTCATCTCCATCACGACTAACACCACTACTGTAGTGGGTTCAAACTGACTCGCAGACACACTATTGGAGGCAACACATTTATTAACACCAACACACACCAACACAAGGGGTAACTGCCCCTTCACCAGATAACAACCTATGGTGGTGGACCACCAGGCTAACTACACTAATTCGACTGGGAGTAGCTATAATGGATGACCCTAGCTTGGGTCCAATTCCACGTGTTGATGACTCTTCTTGGACGTCAGATGTAGAACGTAGATTCTTCAGGATGACAACAGCAGCCGGTCCCACTGAGGGACCCGGCTTCTATGCTCCGTGGCGGGGCTCAATCTGCCCCTAGCCACGCCCACGTTCTCCAAACCTCGAGAAGGATCTCCACATGGACACGTGATCACACCAGCCCCCCCCCCCCTTTGGGGGTCTCTGGGTAGATATCTCCGGTCACGTGTCCTCCAGGGTCAACCAGATTGCCATGGCCCCTTGCAACCCAGTTCCGTGCCCGGCACTCTCACCCTCTATCCTGTAGGGGCTGGCACTGCACGCAAAGCGTGGTGCTATCTGTCACTGTGAGGCAGTGCTCACCGAGCCCGCTTAGGGCCGGTACTGCATCCACATTCAAGTGGTGTCAGCGATGTCAATACATCGCGCGCCGTGCCTTTCCCAGGCTGGCTTCACACGGTGACATCCAACGATGTTACTACACTACTATCATCACCACCATCGTCATTACCACCACAATGATCACCACCATTATTATCATCATCACTATCAGCACCCACATCACCATCACCATTCTTACCACCAAATCACAATGATTACCATCATTACGATGACCAACACCACAAAAACGGCCATAATCATCATCATGATCACATCCACCATCACGACCATAATCATCACCATTATCATCACGATCATCCTCACCGTGAAAACCACCGTGACCCTCATCACGACCATTACCACCAACACTGTCATTATCACCACCACCACCACCACTGTCATCACCACCACCACCACGATCACCACCATCATTATCATCATCATCAATATCATCACCGCCCACATGACCACCACGATTATCACTATCACCATTCTTACTATAATCATCACAACCATCACCACCATCACTACCATAATTACTACCATGATCAACACCAGTACCATTATCACCATTTCACCATCATTACCACCACTTTCACCATCATCATGGTAACGTCTTTGTAACGCTTTTGTAGATCCGGTTGTTATTTTTGTTTATTGTGTTTAACCGGGGCGAGAACTCAAGACACCAGGATAGGAGTCTCATTTGTAAGAGTTAGTGGCATGTGGAGTGAGTGCTTGGGTGAGTGAGCAGATGAGTAAGTAGATAAGTGACAGAGATGGTGGGTGACTGAATGATTGAGTGAGTGCCTGGTTGATTGGGTGAGATGGTGGGTGAGTGAGTGGGTGAGTAGACAGGGGAGATGGTTGGTGAGTGAGTGAGTGCATGGGTGAGTGGATCGGTGGAGTGTTTGAGTTAGTGAGAGGGTCAGTGATTGGGTAAATTATTGAGTGCGTGAGTGAGTAGATTAGTGGGTGAACGATTGAGTGCATGGGTGAGTGAGATGATGGGTGAGTGAGCGGCTGATTGGGTCAGTGGTTAAGTTAGTGAGCGAGAGGGTAGGTGAGTGTGTAAATGATTGAGTGAGTGAGTTCAAGTGTATCGTCTGTAACCGGGTGTAGAACTCGAGAGACCGGGACCGGAATCTCATTTGCAAGAGTGACCTGGGGCTGGGGGGGATCTCCAAAATAACAAAAACGACAACGTGAGCACAGGCAACAATGACGAAGCGAATATAAATTAACATAAAAAAACAACAACCACCAACGTGTTACGGACGGAACCGGAAAAAAACAGCGCCCCGAACAAACTCCCAATAATGCAAGGGTGGAGACAGCGCCGGTAAACCCAACTCACAGTCGTGTCCACGTGTTGGGGGGCGATCTCGTCTACCCAGGACCACCCGTCGCGGCGTCCAACGCGACGTAACGACGACTCCCACAGACAACACCAACAGCCCACTCCTCCCCTCCCCCGGTTAACCACCCCACCACAGTTCCTGGGTTTGTCGTCATGGAAGCGGACAGGTAGCTGCTGCAAGCTGGGCAAGGCGTAATGTGTTCAAAGCGGCTAACCCGCCGGATTTTCCGGGCAGCTGCATTCTGCACTAACTGGAGCGTCTGCACGAATCCAAGTGGAAGCTCTGCATAGATAACACTATGTAACACAATTTTTGTTCCTGGGTAGTAAGTGTTATTTCCTAATTGATCATGCCTAAAAAGTAAAGAAACTGGCTATTATTCTCTATAACCTTTGCTTTTGTGACCAGGACATTGATATTTTGAAATTTACCTATTTTCAGTGAGAAAACGGGTGAATATGTCTTTTCGTTCACATAGTCAGAAAAAAAACATATGAATGAAAATTAACATGTATTTATACTAAAGTAAAACAAAAATTATTACAAAAGAATAATAAGTGAGTAGTTTTGGAGATTTACAATTATACTGTAAATCACTTTCACGAATCAGCCCCCAAATATAGTCTCCCATCATGTTCTTGTTATACTGTCCTTTGTAGCGGCATTCTGCATCATAATCCAGGCGTGTTGAGACAAAGGCATGAACTAATGATTACAAGGCTGGGGCAGAGAGGAGCGGGCACCGCCCTCGGAGTGTTTGTAGGTGGTAGATATCTGCTCTGAACGTAGCTATGAGCTGTGAGCGCACGGTCAAGCTCTGATCGAACAGCACACCTTTGGACACACGGAGAGGGTGAGCGCTGCTAATCAGTGGAGGACCGAAATGGCCTTGCCACGCTCTCAGACGCTGTGTGGGGGCTCATGCCCCCCTCCTCCTCTCCCCCTTGGACCTCCTCTCCTTCGCGCCGGGCTGCCGCGCTATCGAGTCATCGGCCTCCCCGCACCAGCGTCCTCCCTGTGGGACATGGCTCGTGGCTGGCTCTCTGTCGCCTCGCCGCGTTATCCTGCCTCCCTCCCCTGCGTAAATCTACTCCCCTCCACCTCGGCTGCAAGAGCGTGGGTCCACGCGCCAGCGCAAGTCCCGGGCACACGAGTGAATCGATGGCAATATTCGCGAGTTGCACCATGGAGCGTTATACTCGCTTTGCGGACGCGTTGCGTGAAGTGCGCCGTGTAAACACGCACGCGAGCGCAAGCACCCGGCCTAACGGCGATCTATTGATGATGATATTCGCGCGCTAATTCCCCGTTCAATCACAGTCGATGGCCATATATGCGCGCTAATCCCCTGCGCAAAATGCTCTAGGTAAATACGCTCGCGATCACACGCACGCGAACGTCAACGATCGTTTTAGTACTGATTACCTGCGCGCTTCACACGTATGCACATACCCACACCACACCTACGCTCTGTACACACACACAGAAATCACGCGGCGTCATCACTCTGCGCTAAAGTTGATTAATGTGGTACCTGAAGAAAAGCCCTGTGTGGCCCGGAGCAAAACCATCTAGCGAGCAGCGTCCCACCTAGTTGTATCCAAACCCTCCTCACCTATCTATAACCAACCCTCTTGGAGCCCTCGCGCTATCCCTCACCCCTCTCACGTACTCACGGTTTCTCACGGACCTGCTGGGAGTCGGAGGGACGAGGGTCCGGGAGGTCTCTGCCTGGGTCGAGTCGTTGCTGTTCTTGCGCGTTGCCGTTTCTTTGCCTTTTTAGCTCTAGCCCGCTCGCTAGGTGTTTTTGGCTCTCCCCACGGCCCTATTCCCCTGCGTTCAGTGTGTGCTCATCGCGGTTGCTCAGTGAGCTCGACGTGGCCATACAATTTTAAGTTAATCCACGGGGCCGCAATGCAATTCGGCCTGGGGGTCGGCCAATCTCCTGACACTGGGAAACCGTGGGACATCCCCACGAGGGGGCCCTCGGGTGAAAACACAGGGTGCCAGGTTACCCCCCCACGAGGCCCTACGTGGGGGCACGTGTGTGTGTTCGGTTGGGGGGTTGCGAGGGGATAGCAGCTCCGGCAGAGTTTCTCCGTTGCCGCGGCACCACAGATGCTCTGAGCCAACTATCATGTACTCTGTCTTGCCCAGGTTAAGCTGCATACGGTTTTGCTCCGTTCAAACAGCGACTTCAGACAAGCATTCTGAAATAACAGATATAGCGGCGTCTGGATATGACGTACGTTAAAAACGTATTCATTTAGAACTGATTTTTTTGTTTGGTTTGTTGTCCTCACCCCGCATCTCCGATTATCACGGTTGGATATGTACGGTGCGAAAGAAGTTCAACATACATATAATCTGAATCAGCATCTTTATTTATAGTGTAGGAATCCAATGAGTTATGAAGCACTTTTTCAAAGATTTACAGTAGCGGCCGGTCAGAAAGTTACAATAACAAACAGTACAAACAACTGATCAGGGTGTAAAATATAGGAAAGGTGTGCAAATGATTGAAACTAGATAAATACTAATTAAACAAAGTATTTAACTACTATTTGCAATCGTGTATTACTTTATACCGATCTTTTCAACACTAAATGCAAGCGTGGCCAAGGCAGCAACACAACAACAGTTCCACATCACACCAAGACAACACGGCAGTCCCTGGATACAACTGCACATGAATATTGAACTATCGATACGTGGGTATGGATCAACGTTTCAATCACATTCGCAAATGAGGTTGTGTACAGCATGATTCTTCTGCTTCAGTACATTTATTGAAGTAAGATGTATGATGTTAAGGGAGGAAACAAGCTTGTTCCAAAACGTTGGTGCTGCAACGGCAAAGGCTTTGTCACCCATTACAATTCTCGCTGTTGGGATAGTTCACAGGCAATTATGTGTTCGTCTTAGGTTTCTTTGGCTTGATAGTAGGCTTCATGACTTAGCTAATTAAAGCACAGATTTGCCAATAAGGGTTTCATGGATGAACAGTTCCCAATGTATATTTCGTTTTGCATCAAGTGATGTGAGATTGTTTTTAAAGTCGAAGTCACATTAGTGGGTGCTGTATGGTCGATCCAATACAAATGGAATATCAGAATGATAAATGGGGTTTAGTCTGTTAAGTGTTAGATTATTAGCTTATTTGTACGCAGCGTCACAGTAGCCACCAAACTTTGTAGAACACCCTTTGTTCTTATAATATTTGTGGACGAGATTTTATGACAATGTACTGTTTTGATAAAGGTCTGAGATGTATCTCTGAAACCATTTTATCGTACTGTCTGACAATTCTAGTTAACTGCGTCTTGTGAGTATAATATCATGGTCAAGAGTTTCAAAGGGCTTTAGACGAGGCAAGGAATAGTCCACAGCAGTAGCGGCCTACATGCAGGTTACTGAAAAACATTTAAAATCATCCATAATAGCTGTGGTGGCGCAGTAATCATCATGGAAAGCAGACTGTTTACTGTGCGCGAGATTGTGAGTGATAGGTATCCGTCTATTCGTGATTAAAGTAAAAAAATGTTTAATAACTGTTGAAAGAATAGAGATTGGTCTATAATCATTCATACAACGTCCGCCATAACTAAACTGCCCACATTCAGTGAAGCAGTAGCTGTGCTGAGTGCAACGGTCACATTCTAAAGGTGTTCATAAACCTTTACCTTATGGCATGCAGTCCCGTATTCTTTGTCTAGCAAACAGCCTATTATCTCCGAAGTATAATAAAGCATTTCCCCACTTTTCAAAGATTGCACGTTATTGGTGCCGAGTAACCTATTTTTGCGTAAAAAATGCACTGGCTGTTTCTTAAAAAGTTTAAATAACATCCGACTTTTCACATATCCAACAATGATTCAGACCCTAGTGAGTCCGACACGTGACGGTATACCACAAACATTTCAATAAAAATCCTCATTCTGTCCCAACTTTGTGTTGCCGTTCCAATCCTTAAGCGGAGAGGTAATTCCTCAAATCCTTACCCACACCACACGACCGTTCTATTTCTATACCCTGAAACGTAGTCAAATAATCCCCACAACCCGCACAGCGTGCAGCGGCCATCATCCCGCAGTGGATTAACAAAAGGGCTGTACACGGACAGCGTATTGCATTGTGGTTAGGATACGGGATCCAGAATTCACGAACGTGTGTTGAACTTGTTTCGCACCGTACATTGCCAACTGTCCCAATCGGTACAAACTGTTTTCTGTGAAAAAAACACAACTTGACGTAACTACACTACGGGAACCTCATTTGCCAGTAAAAATATGATAATTGGTTGTTTACCCTTCTATCTGGCAACAAAACTGACACCTTTTTACAAGGAGTCATGTTTGCATAGACCGCAATACCTGCAGTCATAATACAAACAAAAGACATAACTCTGATAATGTGCACTGTCCTTGAAGTTGATTGGTCCACACCCGAGACAGCTTTCCTTAGAGCCTAGTCCAACCCATGTGAGACTAGGCTCTAAGGAAAGCTGTCTCGGGTGTGGACCAATCAACTTCAAGGACAGTGCACAATATCAGAGTTATGTCTTTTGTTTGTATTATGACTGCAGGTATTGCGGTCTATGCAAACATGACTCCTTGTAAAAAGGTGTCAGTTTTGTTGCCAGATAGAAGGGTAAACAACCAATTATCAACTTGACGTAAGTTAAGTTGCGTCGACACCAGAGCAATCATTTGCATGCAACTTGGCAACTAGGGTGTATTCAACGGAATCGCTTCTACATGGACGTCTCTGCAACATTTTGCTCACAGTGTAACGAGACTACTTTCAAGCATCTCCTTAGAGAATCATAGCAACGTATCGCATCATCAAACGCTGCACAGTTCTGAATTGTGATAAACAGCTACAATCCAAATGCAGGTGAGGAGTCGTGTAACCAGAACAGGGGGCAGACATTATAGTCACTGAAACTTAACTCACGATTCATGAATGCACGAAACAATAACGCTGGCATGCGCTCACATACAGCAGGATGGATACGATATGGAGGTGTCAAGAGGGAAATACTCGACATATTCAAGGGCCTCCCAATCAAAATTGATAGTTGGGGGATGTTTGGCTGTTCCAATCACGGTTCTTATCTTAATGACATTTATATAGCACATTTACGAAAGCGCTTTACAGCCATTATAAAAATGTATACAGCATTCTTAATTTTGGAGCTTTCGTGACTGCAGGAATTATTCTTTGGTTTTTTCGGTAAAGTCACGTATATACAGCATGATAAATGAAAATATACAGCATGATAAATGAAAATAAGAATTGGGTTATTTTAAGGGCCCGTTGTGATTTCTAAAACGCGGGCTATCCCATGCTTGTGGGACAACGACTTTTCGAATAGAATGCCCTCAGAAATTGACGGAGTGGAAGTGTAAGGGATGCCGTCAGGGCAGCGGATAATTTTTATGGATCCTGTTGGAAGGGAGGCGGGTGCAATGTCGCCATTCAGGCATTGGTGAGGGAGTCAGTAGAGATCACCGCTAGGCATAGAGATGTCGGTTCCCTTGCGGTACCGGAAGCAATTGCATTCGGCCGACCCAGATGCGGCGATTCTCCTGAAACCATCTAACAGTGTGACACACGAGCTTAAGCTGACTCATTAATCCCCCCCCCCCACTTTGTGCAAGAGCGCAAAAGTGTGGTCACCACATCTACGCCTCTAAATAAGGAGTGAAACAGTTAGACTTCTCTACAAATCTGGCTGTCGCCTGATGAAGCTAGTTGTAATTACTGGCGAAGCGTCGTACTCAGATTGTAGATGTTGTGGCTTGGCTCTCCAACACACAGGTGTGCTGGACTAGTGACGAATTGGCATGTTCTGTTGACGTGACAACACTTACTAGTTGGCTGTGTCGGGTGGTGGCGGGTTTCAACTACACATTTATATATCTACGCGATCTTAAACACAAGTACTGTGTGGGTAATGAAGACATTATTCCTTCCAAAAGTATTTGTTTGGTGATTGAACATCTTAACACAACTGTTTTATTGCCAGAAAGGGTAACACTTATTCTTATATTTGAATACTGGCAAGGGAGGTCCCATGAGGTGTTAAGATGTTCATACACAAAATGATGCCTTTTGCAACGAATAAAGTCTGCATTAAATACACAACTTATTTGGTGTTTGAACATCTGAAAACAACTCCTGTTTTATTGCCAGAAAGGGTAAAACCAATCATTATTATTTTCTCACACTTTGATACCTATTTTTTTTTACGCGCTGATGTTGATGTGTTACGGCCAGACTACCCCTGGGGCGCCTGCTTCCCACCCACATGAGCGGTTAACGGTGACGGGTTCCACAAAGGGCCTCGCCCGGTGGTTTGTGACTCCACAAACTGGACCCTGAGCCACAGCCCCGTGACCGAGTTAAACACGGCAACTCCCACCGGTGTCTCACAGCTCGACAACTGCATCGCGACTTTGAGACAGGAACACATTATTTTCATGAAGTAGTTTAAAGTGTTAAACTTAAAACAAATAAAGTGAAGCCGGAAGACGAAGATAACAACAACAACAATGTCGTGGAGTAGAGCGGCAGGGAGCAACGAGTTTACTAGCAGTGTTCTCCTGACAGTTCAGCTGAGACGAGTTGAGGTGAGGTGAGTTGAGATGAGGTGAGTTGAGGTGAGGTGAGTTGTGATGAGGTGAATGAGGATGAGTATTTGAGACGAGGTGATCCGAGTCTTCTTTTTTAAGCCACCCCTCGAGTGGAGACGTCTGTACTCGCTCACACGTCAACACATTCCAGGGCATATCTCGTGATATGCAAATCAAACTGAAAGACTTCCTACTTCCTTGTCACCCATTTACGTGGCTTGTTCCTCGTTTAGCTTCTCAGACGCAGCCAGCGACTGCTTGAGAAACAGCCAGAGACTGCTTGAGCTACATTTAGCGACTACCTGAGCTACATCAAGCAACTGCCTGAGCTCCAGCCAGAGACTGCCTGAGCTACAGTCAGAGACTGCCTGAGCTCCAGCCAGCGCCTGTCTCTGAGTGGAGCCACAAGGCCATGGCGAGTGTGGTTCCCAGTGGTAGCGAGGCTCCAGGGGAGTTGACCTGCCCCATCTGCCTGGACGCCTTCCGCTGCCCCTGCACGCTCAGCTGCGGACACTCGTTCTGCCTCGAGTGCGTGGAGGACGCCTGGGATGCGGCCAAGTCCTTCTCCTGCCCCCAGTGCCGAGTGACCTTCCCTCAGAGGCCCCAGCTGAACAAGAACTTCACGCTCGCCAACCTCGTGGAGCAGCGCAGTGCCACAGAGAAAATGGCTACCGTGGTCTTGTGTGACTTCTGCAACGATGGCACGACCGCTGCCTCGAAGACCTGCCTTAGGTGTGATATGTCCTACTGTGTGACTCATGTAAAGCCTCATCAGGAGAACCCGAAGTTAAGGGGCCACGTTCTGGTGGATCCAGCCACGAATCCTGAAGACCGCAAGTGCAAGACGCACAGAAAGGAGCTAGAGTTTTACTGCCGACAGGACAAGAGCTTGGTCTGCACAACCTGCACCATCGCAGGAGACCACAAGGGTCACGATGTGGCTACGCTGGAGGATGAGCACAAGACACGGCAGGTGAGACGGTCTGCGTGTGTGAGCGGGAGCCTCTCCTGCGTGAAGTCATCATTTCCCAGCATGAACTGAACAATAATGTCGAACTAAATATCATTCATCTTTCAACTGCCCATTGTTCCTTAACATTTTAACATTGATTTAATATAAAGTATGCTGAGGTTGTCATAGTACATAAATAATACATCCGCAAGTTATTACCAATCCTGTAATATGGAAAATTTATAAAATGGGCTTGGCGTTCCAGAAATGTCGCTTGAATTTGACAGACCAAGTATTTCGTGACCGAATTTATATTTTCATCAAGATGCTCTTCACCGAATTTCTCCGACACTCAACAGAGACATGGCAGCTCCTCCTTATGCCATGTAAAACTAAACTTAAACTATTTTATTTTACCAAGTGAATCTCACAGAGCTATGTAGTTGGCAACCTGGCCACAAATGACAGCTCAACGAAGTGGCTTATCAGGTCTAGATGTATATCAGACAAATACTCTAAACGCACCTTCCTAAACCGGAGGACCCAGAGAAAAATCCAAGCGACCATGGAGAGAGACATGCAAACTGCACATATACAGGTGTAGTGATATAGAATGGATCACTACAGTGCGTAGCAATAAGTACAGTAGAATGAGGAAATATGGGTGTAGAGGCGAGCACACCATGCAGTACCACACATTGGGTCACTAGTGTGTGTGGCACTGGGTGCTAGCAGAGAGAGGCTGATAAGTCCTACCGACAGAGTAGAGCGTGGTGCGGGCTGCTGGCGGAAGGGGGCATATGAGGACGAGTCACCCCGGTGAAGCACGTGGTGTGGGGCCAAGGTGACCGATGGAACACGGGAAGTGTAGCCGGGAATCTTCTGGAGCGTTCCTGAAGGAGGCGTGGTTACGGGCTGAGCCGGGCAGGTGGCACGTGCAAAATAGCCTGGAACCTTCTGGAATGTTCCAGAAGGGGGCGCAGCCGAGGACAGAGCTTGGCTGCACCGAGCGAGATAAAAGGGAAGCCAAATGCAGACAGCCCAGATCAAAGATTGGGGCTGTCTGCATATCAAAGATCGGGGCTGTCTGCGGGTGAAGTGAACCCAAGGTGCTATGTTTTCGTCTCCGTCTCTGACGTCGTGGGTCAGACAGCACGTTGGCTGCTCTGACCCGTTCATAGTTAGCCCGTGTGTAACGGTGTGCAAGAGATAGGCATATTGTAGTCCCGTGTGTAACGGTGTTATATAGTGTAGAATTAACGTTGTTGCCTCCTAACTAGTTTTTCCGAAGTGACTCACTACACTGGTTTCCTGTTCTCCCACTACTCAGCCCCGTCCACTACTCCAGTAGCCCCACCCACTGCTCAGGTAACTCCACCCACTACTTAGGTAGCTCTGTCCACTGCTCAGGCAGCTCCACCCACTACTTAGGAAACCCTGTGCACGTTTGAGCTCCTCGTAAAATCAGTTCCGTGCAGCGCTTGCTCCCCCAGCCTCCATCGTTGCATCGGGGGCTACTGCCCCCGTCACTGTGGAGGGGTTCACGTGGAGCGGGGTTGAGAGGGGATGCTCAGAGTGAGTGGAGTCTCCCCTGGTGACGTCTCTCACAGAAACAAGTGGGAGAGGAGACGCGGGCGGTGGAGGAGAAGAGGAGGGAGGTGGAGGAGTCCGTGAGGCGGATGGAGGCTGCTCGCAGGGACGTGCAGGTAATTGCATCTGGGCTGGACTCTGTGACCTCGTAACTCACTCTGAGTAGGGTTTGTGATGGAGGACAACTCCATTCATTCACGTGGGCCTCCATTGGCTCCAAACACATCGTGGGACTAAATACACAACGGTTAATCTAACCTATATAATTTGTCTGTCTGTCTGTCTGTCCGTCCGTCTGCGTACGCTCGCTTCCGGGGGAATTAGCCCTCGGACCGTGGGGTTCGCCGAGATTAAATATTGCCGGTGGGCACGCCCCCGGCCCCGCGGTGAACTTAGGCATTTCCGATTTTTCGTCTCTAAACTTTAAATCGGACCCATTATCGATTTAGTGCGATTTCTCTTTATTTATTTATTTACTATTGCCGACCGGCATGTAACGAAGCACGCCGTTGCGCATGCGCGAAGGCGGTTGCCCCTGGCAACGGGCGGTTGGCCCCTGGCAACGAGCGGTTGGCCCCTGGCAACGGGCAGCAACGCCGTCGCTGCGGGGTGGACGCCATTTTTAATTCCGGTTAAAAAGTATGCGCACGCATTAACACACGACACTGAGGTAAATTCATCAAAGTTTCACGTCCTCTTCACTCCCCCCCCACCCCAATGTGTGCAATTACTATCATAGGGTCGATAGATAATACAATTATAGCGATTAGACAGTATTATTTTAGCGCGGGGGGGTGGGGGGGTAACGGCCACAGCACCCAGCCTTGGCCGGGTGGGCAATCTAGGCGAGGCTGGAGGCTATGCACGGTACTAGGCCTCGACACCCCACACTTGTCAGGCGACGACTTTGTGCTATAAACTCGATATACCCAGCGTTGCCCGGGGGGAAAATACATTTAAAATGTTCTGAAAACTTTGAAACATAACATACCAATGAAAATATAACTGTGTAATTTAAAATGTAAAACCGACCGCGCCAAGAATCGATTCTCTGAATCGCGCAAAGGAATCGAAGGTTGTAGATTCATTTAGAATCGCCCTGTTCCCGTTTAATATAAGTTGGTTATAGAGTTGATATAAACTGCTACGAATGGGAAATATCCGGCGTTGACCGGGGCAAAAATATAATTAAAAACTCCTGAAAACTTTCAAACATAACATACCAATGAAAATAAAACTCTGTAATTAAAAATGGAAACCTCCTACGTGCCAGGAATCGATTCTCTGAATCGCAGAAAGGAATCATCGAAGGTTGTAGATTCCTTTATAATTGTCCTATTCCCGTTTAATATACTTACGTGTCGCCACGTTTGCTTAACATTTCCGACACACACATTCACACATTTAGCTTTTACATTTAACATACAAAACGTCAGCATGTACTGCTGTCATCATAGGCAAAAAATTTATACACCCTCAACACTCTCCCTCACCACTCTCCCTCACTCATCATCACCATTCTCCCTCACCACTAACTATCACTCACTATCACTCACCACTCACACTCACCATCACTCACCCTCACCACCACCACCACTCACCCTCACCACTCACCCTCACCACTCACTCTCACCGCTCACCACTCACCCTCACAAATCACACTCACCACTCACACTCACCACTCACACTCACCACCTCACCACTCATCACTCACCACTCACACTCACCACAGACCCCTTACTACTCACACTCACCACTCACCCCTCTCCCTCACCACTCACCCTCACCACTCACCCTCACCACTCACCCTCACCATTCACCCTCACCACTCACGCTCAACACTCACACTCACCACTAACCCCTCTTCCTCACCACTCACCACTCACCCTCACCACTCACGCTCACCACTCACCCTCACCAATCATCCTCACTACTCACCACTCACCCTCACCACTCACCCTCACCACTCACCCTCACCACTCACTCTCACCACTCACGCTCACCACTCACCCTCACCACTCACCCTCACCACTCACCCCTCTCCCTCACCACTCACCCTCACCACTCACCCCTCTCCCTCACCACTCACGCTCACCACTCACCCTCACCACTCTTCCTCACCACTCTTCATCACCACTCTTCCTCACTCCTCACCACTCACGCTCACCACTCACCCTCACCACTCACTAATCACCCTCACCACTCACTACTCACCCTCACCACCACTACTCACCCTCACCACTCTCCCTCACAAATCACCCTCACCATTCACCCCTTTCCCTGACCACTCACGTTCAATTTTTTCGATTTAAAGCTTTCGTGACTGCAGGGATTCATCTTCTTGGTTCTTTCGGTAAAGTCACGTAGAAGGGAAGAAATAAAATAATAAAAATAAAACATAATAAAATCAAATAATTCTCACGACGTTTCGGCTACAACGCAAGCAGCCGTCTTCAACAACCATCCTCACCCTCACCACCACCACTCTCCCTCACCACTCAACCTCACCTTAACCACTCACTCTCACCACTCACCCTCTCCACTCACCCTCAGCACTCACCCTCACCACTCACCACTCACTCTCACCACTCACCCTCACCACTCACCCTCACCACTCACCGCTCTCCCTCACCACTCACCCTCACCGCTCACCACTCACCCTCACCAATCACCATTACTGTGGTGGTGGTACCTGCTATCATGACAGTAGTACAAGCTGACGTTTTGTATGTGTAATGTCAAAAGCTAAATTAGTGAATGTGTGTGTCTGTAAGAAATGTTAAGCATACTTGGCAACACGTGAGCAAGTTTTTTTAAAAGCGGGAATAGGGGTGGTGGTGGTGAGGGTGAGTGTTGAGGGTGAGTGATGAGTGGTTAGGGTGAGTAGTGAGGGTGAGTGGTGAGCGTGAGTGGTGAGTGGTGAGCGTGACTGGCGAGTGGTGAGGGTGAGTGGTGAGGGAGAGTGATGAGGGTGAGTGTGGAGAGTGGTGAGGGTGAGTAGTGATTGGTGAGTGGTGAGGGTGAGTGGCGGTTGTGAGTGGTGATTAGTGAGGGGTGAGTGGTGAGGGTGAGCGTGAGTGGTGAGTGGTGAGGGTGAGTGGTGAGGGTAAGTGGTGAGCGGTGAGGGTGAGCAGTGAGGGTGAGTGGTGATTGGTCAGGGTGTGTATGATGAGGATGAGTGGTGAGAGTGAGTTGTGAGGGTGAGTGGTGAGGGTGAGTGGTGAGGGTGAGTGGCGGTTGTGAGTGGTGATTAGTGAGTGGTGAGGGTGAGTGGTAATGGTGAGTGGTGAGCGTGAGTAGTGAGGGTGAGTGGTGAGCGTGAGTGGTGAGGGTGAGTGGTGATTAGTGAGGGGTGAGTGGTGAGGGTGAGCGTGAGTGGTGAGGTTGAGTGGTGAGGGTGACGGTGAGCAGTGAGGGTGAGCAGTGAGGGTGAGTGGTGATTGGTGAGGGTGTGATTGGTGAGGATGAGTGGTGAGGGTGCGTGGTAAGGGTGAGTGGTGAGCGGTGAGGGTGAGTGGTTGTTGTGAGGGTGAGTGGTGAGGGTGAGTGGTGAGAGTGAGTGGTGAGGATGAGTGGTGAGGGTGAGTGGCGGTGGTGAGTGGTGATTAGTGAGTGGTGAGGATGAGTGGTGAGGGTGACCGGTGAGGGAGAGTGGTGAGGGTGAGTGGTTGTTGTGAGGGTGAGTGGTGAGGGTGAGTGGTAAGGTTGAGTGGTGATGTTGAGTGGTGAGGGTTAGTGGAGAGTGGTGAGGGTGAGTGATGAGTAGTGCGGGTGAGTGGTGAGGGTGAGTGGTGAGGGGTGAGAGATTGGTTAGTGGTGAGGGTGAGTGGTGAGGGTGAGTGGTAAGGTTGAGTGGTGATGTTGAGTGGTGAGGGTTAGTGGAGAGTGGTGAGGGTGAGTGGTGAGTAGTGCGGGTGAGTGGTGAAGGTGAGTGGTGGTTGTGACGGTGAGTGGTGAGTGGTGAGGGTGAGTGGTGAGGCTGAATGGTGAGTTGAATGGTGAGAGTGAGTGGTGAGGGAGAGTGGGGACGGTGAGTGGTGAGGGTGAGTGGTGAATAGTGAGTGGTGAGGGTAAGTGGTGATGGTGAGTAGTGAGGGTGAGTGGTTAGGGGTGAGTGGTGGGGATGAGTGGTGAGGGTGAGTGGTGAGGGTCAGAGGTGAAGGTGAGTGGTGAGGGTGAGTGGTGAGTGGTGAGGGTGAGTGGTGAGTGGTGAGGGTGAGTTTGAGGGTGAATGGTGAGGGTGAGTGGTGAGGGTGAGTGGTGAGGGTGAGTGGCGGTTGTGAATGGTGATTAGTGAGGGGTGAGTGGTGAGGGTGAGCGTGAGTGGTGAGGGTGAGTGGTGAGCGGTGAGGGTGAGCAGTGAGGGTGAGTGGTGATTGGTTAGGGTGTGATTGATGAGGATGAGTGGTGAGTGGTGAGGGTGAGTGGTTGTTGTGAGGGTGAGTGGTGAGGGTGAGAGGTGATTAGTGAGTGGTGAGGGTGAGTGGTAATGGTGAGTGGTGAGCGTGAGTGGTGAGGGTGAGTGGTGAGCGTGAGTGGTGAGGGCATGATTGGTGAGGATGAGTGGTGAGTGGTGAGGGTGCATGGTAATGGTGAGTGGTGAGCTGTGAGGTGGAGTGGTTGTTTTGAGGATGAGTGGTGTGGTTGAGTGGTGATGTTGAGTGGTGAGGGTTAGTGGAGAGTGGTGAGGGTGAGTGGTGAGTAGTGCGGGTGAGTGGTGAGGGTGAGTGGTGAGGGGTTAGAGATTGGTTAGTGTTGAGGGTGAGTGGTGAGGGTGAGTGCTAAGGTTGAGTGTTGATGTTGAGTGAGGGTTAGTGGAGAGTGGTGAGGGTGAGTGGTGAGTAGTGCGGGTGAGTGATGAGGGTGAGTGGTGGTTGTGACGGTGAGTGGTGAGTGGTGAGGGTGAGTGGTGAGGCTGAACGGTGAGTTGAATGGTGAGAGTGAGTGGTGAGGGAGAGTGAGGAGGGTGAGTGGTGAGGGTGTGTGGTGAATAGTGAGTGGTGAGGGTAAGTGGTGATGGTGAGTAGTGAGGGTGAGTGGTTAGGGGTGAGTGGTGGGAGTGAGTGGTGAGGGTCAGTGGTGAAGGTGAGTGGTGAGGGTGAGGGGTGAGTGGTGATTGGTGAGTGGTGAGGGTGAGTGGTGAGGGTGAATGGTGAGGGTGATTGGTGAGGGTGAGTGGTGAGGGTGAATGGTGAGGGTGAGTGGTGAGGGTGAGTGGTGAGGGTGAGTGGCGGTTGTGAGTGGTGAGTAGTGAGGGTGAGTTGTGAGAGTGAGTGGTGGTTGTGGCGCTGAGTGGTGAGGGTGAGGATGAGTGGTGAGGGTGAGTGGGGGTTGTGAGTGGTGATTAGTGAGTGGTGAGGGTGAGTGGCGAGGGTGACTGGTGAGGGAGAGTGGTGAGGGTGAGTGGTGAGTGTGGTGAGTGGTGAGGGTGAGTGGTTGTTGTGATGGTGAGTGGTGAGGGTGAGTGGTAAGGTTGAGTGGTGATGTTGAGTGGTGAGGGTTAGTGGAGAGTGGTGAGGGTGAGTGGCGAGTAGTGCAGGTGAGTGGTGAGGGTGAGTGGTGAGGGGTGAGAAATTGGTTAGTGGTGAGGGTGAGTGGTGAGGGTGAGTGGTGAGGGTCAGTGGTGAAGGTGAGTGGTGAGGGTGAGTGGTGAGGGTGAGTGGTGAGTGGTGAGGGTGAGTGGTGAGGGTGAATGGTGGGGGTGAGTGGTGAGGGTGAGTGGTGAGGGTGAGTTGCGGTTGTGAATGGTGATTAGTGAGGGGTGAGTGGTGAGGGTGAGTGTGAGTGGTGAGGGTGAGTGGTGAGTGGTGAGGGTGAGCAGTGAGGGTGAGCAGTGAGGGTGAGTGGTGATTGGTGAGGGTGTGATTGGTGAGGATGAGTGGTGACGGTGAGTGGTGAGGGTGAGTGGTGAGGGTTAGTTGTGAGCGTGAGTGGTGAGTGGTGAGGGTGAGTGGTGAGAGTGAGTGGCTAGAGGTGCGTGGTTACGGTGAGTGGTGAGGGTGAGTGGCTTTTGTGAGTGGTGATTAGTGAGTGGTGAGGGTGAGTGGTGAGGGTGAGTTGTGAGCGTGAGTGGTGAGTGGTGAGGGTGAGTGGTGAGCGGTGAGGGTGAGTGCTGAGCGGTGAGGGTGAGCAGTGAGGGTGAGCAGTGAGGGTGAGTGGTGATTGGTGAGGGTGAGTGGTGAGGGTGAGTGGTGAGCGGTGAGGGTGAGTGGTTGTTGTGAGGGTGAGTGGTGAGAGTGAGTGGCTAGGGTGAGTGGCGGTTGTGAGTGGTGATTAGTGAGTGGTGAGGGTGAGTGGTAATAGTGAGTGGGGAGCGTGAGTGGTGAGTGGTGAGGGTGAGCGGTGAGCGTGAGTGGTGAGGGTGAGTGGTGATTGGTGAGGGTGTGATTGGTGAGGATGAGTGGTGAGTAATGAGGGTGAGTGGTGAGGGTGAGTGGTGAGCGTGAGTGGTGAGGGTGAGTGGTGATTGGTAAGGGTGTGATTGGTGAGGATGAGTGTTGAGAAGTGTGGGTGAGTGGTGAGGGAGAGTGGTGAGGGTGAGTGAGTGGTGAGGGTGAGTGGCGGTTGTGAGTGGTGATTAGTGAGGGGTGAATGGTGAGGGTGAGGGTGAGTGGTGAGTGGTGAGGGTTAGTGGTGAGGGTGAGCAGTGAGGTTGAGTGGTGATCGTGAGTGGTGAGTGGTGAGCGTGACTGGTGAGTGGTGAGGGTGAGTGGTGAGGGTGAGTGGTGAGTGTTAGTGATGAGGGTGAGTGGTGAGGGTGAGTGGTGAGGGTGAGTGGTGAGGGTGAGTGGCGGTTGTGAGTGGTGATTAGTGAGTGGTGAGGGTGAGTCGTGAGCATGAGTGGTGAGGGTGAGTGGTGAGCGTGAGTGGTGAGGGTGTGATTGGTGAGGATGAGTGGTGATTGGTGAGGGTGTGATTGGTGAGGATGAGTGGTGAGTAGTATGGGTGAGTGGTGAGGGTGAGTGGTGAGCCTGAGTGGTGAGGGTGAGTGGTTAGGGTGAGTGGTGATTGCTGAGGGTGTGATTGGTGAGGATGCGTTGTGAGTAGTAAGGGTGAGTGGCGAGGGTGAGTGGCGGTTGTGAGTGGCGGTTGTGAGTGGTGATTATTGAGTGGTCAGGGTAAGTGGTGAGGGTGAGTGATGAGCGTGAATGGTGAGTGGTGAGGGTGAGCGGTGAGGGTGAGCGGTGAGCGTGAGTGGTGTATACTTGGCGACACGTAAGCAAGTTTTTTTTTTTAAACGGGAATAGGGTAAGTGGTAGTGGTGAGGGTGAGTGGTGAGCGTGAGTGGTGAGTGGTGAGGGTGAGCGGTGAGCGTGAGTGGTGAGGGTGAGTGGTGATTGGTGAGGGTGTGATTGGTGAGGGTGTGATTGGTGAGGATGAGTGGTGAGTAGTGAGAGTGAGTGGTGAGGGTGAGTGGTGAGGGTGAGTGAGTGGTGAGGGTGAGTGGCGGTTGTGAGTGGTGATTTGTGAGGGTGAGTAGTGAGGATGAGTGTTAAGCGTGACTGCTGAGTGGTGAGGGTGAGTGGTGAGGGTGAGTGGTGAGGGTGAGTGGCGGTTGTGAGTGATGATTAATGATGGGTGAGTGGTGAGGGTGAGCGTGAGTGGTGAGGGTGAGTGGTGAGCGGTGAGGGTGAGCAGTGAGGGTGAGTGGTGATTGGTGAGGGTGTGATTGATGAGGGTGAGTGGTGAGTGGTGAGGGTGAGTGGTTGTTGTGAGGGTGAGTGGTGAGAATGAGTGGTGAGAGTGAGTGGTGAGTGGTGAGGGTGAGTGGCGGTTGTGAGTGGTGATTAGTGAGTGGTGAGGGTTAGTGGTAATAGTGAGTGGGGAGCGTGAGTGGTGAGTGGTGAGGGTGAGCGGTGAGCGTGAGTGGTGAGGGTGAGTGGTGATTGGTGAGGGTGTGATTGGTGAGGATGAATTGTGAGTAATGAGGGTGAGTGGTGAGGGTGAGTGGTAATCGTGAGTGGTGAGGGTGAGTGGTGATTGGTGAGGGTGTGATTGGTGAGGATGAGTGATGAGAAGTGAGGGTGAGTGGTGAGGGTGATTGGTGAGGGTAAGTGAGTGGTGTGGGTGAGTGGCGGTTGTGAGTGGTGATTAGTGAGGGGTGAATGGTGAGGGTGAGCGTGAGTGGTGAGGGTGAGTGGTGAGGGTGAGCAGTGAGGGTGAGCAGTGAGGGTGAGCAGTGAGGGTGAGTGGTGATTGGTGAGGGTGTGATTGGTGAGGATGGGTGGTGAGTGGTGAGGGTGAGTGGTAAGGGTGAGTGGTGAGCGGTGAGGGTGAGTGGTTGTTGTGAGGGTGAGTGATTATTGTGAGGGTGAGTGGTGATGGTGAGTGGTGAGGGTGAGTGGTGAGAGTGAGTGGTGAGGGTGAGTGGCGGTTGTGAGTGGTGATTAGTGAGTGGTCAGGGTGAGTGGTAATGGTGAGTGGTGAGTGGTGAGCGTGAGTGGTGAGTGGTGAGGGTGAGTGCTGAGCGGTGAGGGTGAGCAGTGAGGGTGAGCGGTGAGGCTGAGTGGTGATTGGTGAGGATGAATGGTGAGGGTGAGTGGTGAGCGGTGAGGGTGAGTGGTTGTTGTGAGGGTGAGTGGTGAGGGTGAGTGGTAAGGTTGAGTGGTGATGTTGAGTGGTGAGGGTTAGTGGAGAGTGGTGAGGGTGAGTTATGAGTAGTGCGGGTGAGTGGTGAGGGTGAGTGGTGAGGGGTGAGAGATTGGTTAGTGGTGAGGGTGAGTGGTGAGGGTGAGTGGTAAGGTTGAGTGGTGATGTTGAGTGGTGAGGGTTAGTGGAGAGTGGTGAGGGTGAGTGGTGAGTAGTGCGGGTGAGTGGTGAGGGTGAGTGGTGGTTGTGACGGTGAGTGGTGAGTGGTGAGGGTGAGTGGTGAGGCTGAATGGTGAGTTGAATGGTGAGAGTGAGTGGTGAGGGAGAGTGGGGACGGTGAGTGGTGAGGGTGAGTGGTGAATAGTGAGTGGTGAGGGTAAGTGGTGATGGTGAGTAGTGAGGGTGAGTGGTTAGGGGTGAGTGGTGGGGATGAGTGGTGAGGGTGAGTGGTGAGGGTCAGAGGTGAAGGTGAGTGGTGAGGGTGAGTGGTGAGTGGTGAGGGTGAGTGGTGAGTGGTGAGGGTGAGTTTGAGGGTGAATGGTGAGGGTGAGTGGTGAGGGTGAGTGGTGAGGGTGAGTGGCGGTTGTGAATGGTGATTAGTGAGGGGTGAGTGGTGAGGGTGAGCGTGAGTGGTGAGGGTGAGTGGTGAGCGGTGAGGGTGAGCAGTGAGGGTGAGTGGTGATTGGTTAGGGTGTGATTGATGAGGATGAGTGGTGAGTGGTGAGGGTGAGTGGTTGTTGTGAGGGTGAGTGGTGAGGGTGAGAGGTGATTAGTGAGTGGTGAGGGTGAGTGGTAATGGTGAGTGGTGAGCGTGAGTGGTGAGGGTGAGTGGTGAGCGTGAGTGGTGAGGGCATGATTGGTGAGGATGAGTGGTGAGTGGTGAGGGTGCATGGTAATGGTGAGTGGTGAGCTGTGAGGTGGAGTGGTTGTTTTGAGGATGAGTGGTGTGGTTGAGTGGTGATGTTGAGTGGTGAGGGTTAGTGGAGAGTGGTGAGGGTGAGTGGTGAGTAGTGTGGGTGAGTGGTGAGGGTGAGTGGTGAGGGGTTAGAGATTGGTTAGTGTTGAGGGTGAGTGGTGAGGGTGAGTGCTAAGGTTGAGTGTTGATGTTGAGTGAGGGTTAGTGGAGAGTGGTGAGGGTGAGTGGTGAGTAGTGCGGGTGAGTGATGAGGGTGAGTGGTGGTTGTGACGGTGAGTGGTGAGTGGTGAGGGTGAGTGGTGAGGCTGAACGGTGAGTTGAATGGTGAGAGTGAGTGGTGAGGGAGAGTGGGGAGGGTGAGTGGTGAGGGTGTGTGGTGAATAGTGAGTGGTGAGGGTAAGTGGTGATGGTGAGTAGTGAGGGTGAGTGGTTAGGGGTGAGTGGTGGGAGTGAGTGGTGAGGGTCAGTGGTGAAGGTGAGTGGTGAGGGTGAGGGGTGAGTGGTGATTGGTGAGTGGTGAGGGTGAGTGGTGAGGGTGAATGGTGAGGGTGATTGGTGAGGGTGAGTGGTGAGGGTGAATGGTGAGGGTGAGTGGTGAGGGTGAGTGGTGAGGGTGAGTGGCGGTTGTGAGTGGTGAGTAGTGAGGGTGAGTTGTGAGAGTGAGTGGTGGTTGTGGCGCTGAGTGGTGAGGGTGAGGATGAGTGGTGAGGGTGAGTGGGGGTTGTGAGTGGTGATTAGTGAGTGGTGAGGGTGAGTGGCGAGGGTGACTGGTGAGGGAGAGTGGTGAGGGTGAGTGGTGAGTGTGGTGAGTGGTGAGGGTGAGTGGTTGTTGTGATGGTGAGTGGTGAGTGTGAGTGGTAAGGTTGAGTGGTGATGTTGAGTGGTGAGGGTTAGTGGAGAGTGGTGAGGGTGAGTGGCGAGTAGTGCAGGTGAGTGGTGAGGGTGAGTGGTGAGGGGTGAGAAATTGGTTAGTGGTGAGGGTGAGTGGTGAGGGTGAGTGGTGAGGGTCAGTGGTGAAGGTGAGTGGTGAGGGTGAGTGGTGAGGGTGAGTGGTGAGTGGTGATGGTGAGTGGTGAGGGTGAATGGTGGGGGTGAGTGGTGAGGGTGAGTGGTGAGGGTGAGTTGAGGTTGTGAATGGTGATTAGTGAGGGGTGAGTGGTGAGGGTGAGTGTGAGTGGTGAGGGTGAGTGGTGAGTGGTGAGGGTGAGCAGTGAGGGTGAGCAGTGAGGGTGAGTGGTGATTGGTGAGGGTGTGATTGGTGAGGATGAGTGGTGACGGTGAGTGGTGAGGGTGAGTGGTGAGGGTTAGTTGTGAGCGTGAGTGGTGAGTGGTGAGGGTGAGTGGTGAGAGTGAGTGGCTAGAGGTGAGTGGTTACGGTGAGTGGTGAGGGTGAGTGGCTTTTGTGAGTGGTGATTAGTGAGTGGTGAGGGTGAGTGGTGAGGGTGAGTTGTGAGCGTGAGTGGTGAGTGGTGAGGGTGAGTGGTGAGCGGTGAGGGTGAGTGCTGAGCGGTGAGGGTGAGCAGTGAGGGTGAGCAGTGAGGGTGAGTGGTGATTGGTGAGGGTGAGTGGTGAGGGTGAGTGGTGAGCGGTGAGGGTGAGTGGTTGTTGTGAGGGTGAGTGGTGAGAGTGAGTGGCTAGGGTGAGTGGCGGTTGTGAGTGGTGATTAGTGAGTGGTGAGGGTGAGTGGTAATAGTGAGTGGGGAGCGTGAGTGGTGAGTGGTGAGGGTGAGCGGTGAGCGTGAGTGGTGAGGGTGAGTGGTGATTGGTGAGGGTGTGATTGGTGAGGATGAGTGGTGAGTAATGAGGGTGAGTGGTGAGGGTGAGTGGTGAGCGTGAGTGGTGAGGGTGAGTGGTGATTGGTAAGGGTGTGATTGGTGAGGATGAGTGTTGAGAAGTGTGGGTGAGTGGTGAGGGAGAGTGGTGAGGGTGAGTGAGTGGTGAGGGTGAGTGGCGGTTGTGAGTGGTGATTAGTGAGGGGTGAATGGTGAGGGTGAGCGTGAGTGGTGAGTGGTGAGGGTTAGTGGTGAGGGTGAGCAGTGAGGTTGAGTGGTGATCGTGAGTGGTGAGTGGTGAGCGTGACTGGTGAGTGGTGAGGGTGAGTGGTGAGGGTGAGTGGTGAGTGTTAGTGATGAGGGTGAGTGGTGAGGGTGAGTGGTGAGGGTGAGTGGTGAGGGTGAGTGGCGGTTGTGAGTGGTGATTAGTGAGTGGTGAGGGTGAGTCGTGAGCATGAGTGGTGAGGGTGAGTGGTGAGCGTGAGTGGTGAGGGTGTGATTGGTGAGGATGAGTGGTGATTGGTGAGGGTGTGATTGGTGAGGATGAGTGGTGAGTAGTATGGGTGAGTGGTGAGGGTGAGTGGTGAGCCTGAGTGGTGAGGGTGAGTGGTTAGGGTGAGTGGTGATTGCTGAGGGTGTGATTGGTGAGGATGCGTTGTGAGTAGTAAGGGTGAGTGGTGAGGGTGAGTGGCGGTTGTGAGTGGCGGTTTTGAGTGGTGATTATTGAGTGGTCAGGGTAAGTGGTGAGGGTGAGTGATGAGCGTGAATGGTGAGTGGTGAGGGTGAGCGGTGAGGGTGAGCGGTGAGCGTGAGTGGTGTATACTTGGCGACACGTAAGCAAGTTTTTTTTTTTAAACGGGAATAGGGTAAGTGGTAGTGGTGAGGGTGAGTGGTGAGCGTGAGTGGTGAGTGGTGAGGGTGAGCGGTGAGCGTGAGTGGTGAGGGTGAGTGGTGATTGGTGAGGGTGTGATTGGTGAGGGTGTGATTGGTGAGGATGAGTGGTGAGTAGTGAGAGTGAGTGGTGAGGGTGAGTGGTGAGGGTGAGTGAGTGGTGAGGGTGAGTGGCGGTTGTGAGTGGTGATTTGTCAGGGTGAGTAGTGAGGATGAGTGTTAAGCGTGACTGCTGAGTGGTGAGGGTGAGTGGTGAGGGTGAGTGGTGAGGGTGAGTGGCGGTTGTGAGTGATGATTAATGATGGGTGAGTGGTGAGGGTGAGCGTGAGTGGTGAGGGTGAGTGGTGAGCGGTGAGGGTGAGCAGTGAGGGTGAGTGGTGATTGGTGAGGGTGTGATTGATGAGGGTGAGTGGTGAGTGGTGAGGGTGAGTGGTTGTTGTGAGGGTGAGTGGTGAGGGTGAGTGGTGAGAGTGAGTGGTGAGTGGTGAGGGTGAGTGGCGGTTGTGAGTGGTGATTAGTGAGTGGTGAGGGTTAGTGGTAATAGTGAGTGGGGAGCGTGAGTGGTGAGTGGTGAGGGTGAGCGGTGAGCGTGAGTGGTGAGGGTGAGTGGTGATTGGTGAGGGTGTGATTGGTGAGGATGAATTGTGAGTAATGAGGGTGAGTGGTGAGGGTGAGTGGTAATCGTGAGTGGTGAGGGTGAGTGGTGATTGGTGAGGGTGTGATTGGTGAGGATGAGTGATGAGAAGTGAGGGTGAGTGGTGAGGGTGATTGGTGAGGGTAAGTGAGTCGTGAGGGTGAGTGGCGGTTGTGAGTGGTGATTAGTGAGGGGTGAATGGTGAGGGTGAGCGTGAGTGGTGAGGGTGAGTGGTGAGGGTGAGCAGTGAGGGTGAGCAGTGAGGGTGAGCAGTGAGGGTGAGTGGTGATTGGTGAGGGTGTGATTGGTGAGGATGGGTGGTGAGTGGTGAGGGTGAGTGGTAAGGGTGAGTGGTGAGCGGTGAGGGTGAGTGGTTGTTGTGAGGGTGAGTGATTATTGTGAGGGTGAGTGGTGATGGTGAGTGGTGAGGGTGAGTGGTGAGAGTGAGTGGTGAGGGTGAGTGGCGGTTGTGAGTGGTGATTAGTGAGTGGTCAGGGTGAGTGGTAATGGTGAGTGGTGAGTGGTGAGCGTGAGTGGTGAGGGTGAGTGCTGAGCGGTGAGGGTGAGCAGTGAGGGTGAGCGGTGAGGCTGAGTGGTGATTGGTGAGGATGAATGGTGAGGGTGAGTGGTGAGCGGTGAGGGTGAGTGGTTGTTGTGAGGGTGAGTGGTGAGGTTGAGTGGTTAGAGTGAGTGGTGAGAGTGAGTGGTTAGGGTGAGTGGTGAGGGTGAGTGGCGGTTGTGAGTGGTGATTAGTGAGTGGTGAGGGTGAGTGGTGAGCGTGAGTGGTGAGGGTGAGTGGTGAGCGTGAGTGGTGAGTGGTGAGGGTGAGTGGTGAGTGGTGAGTGATGAGTGGTGAGGGGTGAGAGAGTGGTTAGTGGTGAGGGTGAGTGGTGAGGTTGAGTGGTGAGGTTGAGTGGTGAGTGTTAGTGGAGAGTGGTGAGGGTGAGTGGTGATTGGTCAGTCGTGATTGGTGAGGATGAATGGTGAGTAGTGAGGGTGAGTGGTGAGGGTGAGTGGTGGTTGTGATGGTGAGTGGTGAGGGTGAGTGTTGAGGGTGAGTGCTGAGGCTGAATGGTGAGTTGAATGGTGAGAGTGAGTGGTGAGGGATGGTGGTGAGGGTGAGTGGTGAGGGTTAGTGTTGAGGGTGAGTGGTGAGGGTGAGTGGTGATTGGTGAGTGGTGAGGGTGAGTGGTGAGGGTGAATGGTGATGGTGAGTGGTGAGGTTGAGTGGTGAGGTTGAGTGGTGAGTGTTAGTGGAGAGTGGTGAGGGTGAGTGGTGATTGGTCAGTCGTGATTGGTGAGGATGAATGGTGAGTAGTGAGGGTGAGTGGTGAGGGTGAGTGGTGGTTGTGATGGTGAGTGGTGAGGGTGAGTGTTGAGGGTGAGTGCTGAGGCTGAATGGTGAGTTGAATGGTGAGAGTGAGTGGTGAGGGATGGTGGTGAGGGTGAGTGGTGAGGGTTAGTGTTGAGGGTGAGTGGTGAGAGTTAGTGGTGATTGGTGAGTGGTGAGGGTGAGTGTTGAGGGTGAGTGGTGAGGGTGAGTGGTGATTGGTGAGTGGTGAGGGTGAGTGGTGAGGGTGAATGGTGATGGTGAGTGGTGAGGGTGAGTGGTGAGGGAGATTGGTGAGTGGTGAGTTGTGAGGGTGAGTGGTGAGTAGTGAGTGGTGAGTGTGAGTGGTGAGGATGAGTGGTGAGGGTGAGCTGTGAGTGTTGAATGGTGAGGGTGAGTGGTGAGTACAGTCAATATGCACTGCTGTAATCATAGCAGGTACCACCACCACATTACGTACTGCTCTCATCAGAGCAGGTACCACCACACTCGGTATGTACTGCTGTAATCATAGCAGGTACCACCACAACAGTATGCACTGCTGTAATCATAGTATATACCACCACAGCAGTATGCACTGCTGCAATCATAGTATATTCCACCACAGCAGTATGCACTGCTGCAATCATAGTATGTACCACCACAGTCAGTATGCACTGCTGTAATCATAGCAAGTATCACCACAGCAGTATGCACTGCTGTAATCATAGCAGGTACCACCACAGTCACTATGCACTGCTGTAATCATAGCAGGTACCACCACAATATGCACTGCTGTAATCATAGCAGGTTCCACCACAACATGCACTGCTGTAATCATAGCAGGTTCCACCACAATATGCACTGCTGTAATCATAGCAGGTTCCACCACAATATGCACTGCTGTAATCATAGCAGGTACCACAGTCAGTATGCACTGCTGTAATCATAGCAGGTACCACCAGTCAGTATGCACAGCTGTAATCATAGCAGGTACCACCACAATATGCACTGCTGTAATCATAGCAGGTACCACCAGTCAGTATGCACAGCTGTAATCATAGCAGGTACCACCACAATATTCACTGCTGTAGTCATAGCAGGTACCACCACAATATGCACTGCTGTAATCATAGCAGGTACCACCACAATATGCACTACTATAATAATAGCAGGTACCACCACAATATGCACTGCTGTAATCATAGCAGGTACCACCACAATATGCACTGCTGTAATCATAGCAGGTACCAACACAGTATGTACTGCTGTAATCATAGCAGGTACCACCAGTCACTATGCACTGCTATAACCATAGCAGGTACCACCAGTCAGTATGCACTGCTGTAGTGATAGCAGGTACCACCTCAGTCGGTATACACTGCTGTAGTGATAGTAGATACTGCTATAGATTTAGTAGTTACTACTATAGTCAGTGGATACAACTATAGAGTCAGCAGATACTATACAGTTAGTCGTTACGAGTATATAGTCGGTAGATACTACTGTAGGCCCAGTAAATACTACTATGGTCAGTAGTTATTACAGTCACTAAATACTACTACACAGTCAGTAGCTACTACTGGCTCAGTAGATACTACGGTACAGTCAGTAGATACTACTATACAGAATCAATAGATACCACGTCCTCTGTTGTATGTAAGGTGTTGTTAGTATATATACCTACGAGGGCTTAAGATATTTTTTGAGGGGGGGGGGGGGGGAGACCACAATTTTCGGAAACCTTTTGACATCAACTATTTACCCCACACTTTCTACAACTTTTTGGACTTGTAAAAGCCTCTTATATATTTGTTGGTGGAGAAATGTACAAACAGCCCACCGGGCTTTGACAATACCTTAGTATCTGTGTATATATATGTAAGGTTTTTAAGAAATATATTTTTCACCCGGGCGAAGCCGGGTACTTCCGCTAGTATGCCTATATAATCAGGACATGCAAAGAGGTGGTTCTCATCTCCACTGAGAAACTGTTGTATATATCGCGTCTTGAAAAAATTTAAATAAATATGAAAAATTAAATAAAAATGGGGAAATGCGTAATAAACCGAAAGTATGCTAATTTATGTAATTGTGCACGTAATTAATGCTATGTATGGAGGTGTAATTGTATAAAGTTATGCAAATGGATGCGATTATGCTAATGTATGTGGTTATGATAATTAGGTTCGGCTTCGTTGTCTAGGGGTGTATTATCAATCGGGACAATACAATGAATTGTATGAAGTTATGCAAGTGTGATGTAATTATGCTAAATTAAGCTCGGCTTCATTGTCTTGGGTTCGAATTATCAATCGGGACAATAGAATTATTCTCGCTTTAACATTTACTGATTATGTCTTAGTATTTTTATGTCAGGTCTCCAAATTCAAATCTCACCACAGGATACAGTTCGCATAATTAAGATTATTATGCATGAACTTAGGAAGGCACCACTCAGACACTTCTGTGTTAAGCAATTTTAATTTCTAACCAATTTAATAACACTCTAATATTCGAACTCTTATGCTTGGAATTGTCAACACAGTACTCCTGGAGATGTTCTCATTGATCCGTACATTTGTAATAAAGGACTCTTTAGGCGATGTAGGTCTCCGTTTGTCCTTTATTGGGTTCTTGTCTTGCACCCCGTGATGTCCGCGTTCTGGACCCGCGCCTCTTCTGTCGTGCGCCCCACGCACGCGTCGTGTGCTCCGCACACTCTGCAGCCATCCCGCTGCCCCGTATGCCCCGCCTCTCTTCTATCTCCTTACACTCCGCTAGCTCCACACACTCCGCTAGCAACTGCCACCCCACGTACACCGCTGGACGATGGTGCCGTGACTCCGACCACGTAGCAAATGGCGCCACTCTTCCGCCACCACCCAGCGTGGCTCTCCCCTATTTCCACTCTCTCCCGACTCCCAGATCTCTTCCGGCTCTCACCCTATATCCTCCTTCTCACGTGACCCTGACTCCTCCTTCCTGCACTGACCCTGTCTCCGCCCCCACTCACCCCGACTCCCATTGGAGCCGAGGTGAGCAGTGGCTCCTCCCACTCGCCCCGTCGACCAGGCTCCGCCTCCCCAATACTCCGGCCCGTGTGAGTGGTGCGGAGGCAGCGCCCACCCTGTCCTTGCTCGCATTACACATTTAACCCTCAATGATTACGTTTGTTAAACTCGGTAACAGAACAATCGATTCATTCCTCAGAGTAACGCGAGCATATACGGCGATAGGAAAAAGTCCTTAAACAGGCAATAAAGAAACATGTCCCGAAGGCAAAAGTATACGTCAATGAATTCATTGGTAAGATTATGCAATTAACGAAAACGAATGACTAAATACTTCTAAATAATCGTATTCATGTAACTCGATGGGCAGCAATGCTTTTCTTGATCGGCTGATATTTAACGCACCACCTTGGAATGGCAACCCTTCTTGAAACACAAAAATAACTTTTTGGAACAATCTTATTAGTCCGGATATGCGTGTTGTGTGTGTGTGTGTCTTCTTTGCCAATTGATGTGGCAGCTTAGGCAGTACGGCGTTCCTTGTGCTGAAAATACCTCGGGTTCCCAGCAGGGCTGCTGGGCCGTGTGGTGTGTGTATTGAACACACGGCGCTCTTGCCGGCGCCAACACTCTTCCTCTTGGCATTGCCAGCTCTCTCCACTGCTGGTTGGTTGAGATGGCGCGATGCTCGCCGTCGGTGGTGCGCGATGATTCTGTCGTCAGATAGCGCGCGCAGCTCGTCTGCTGGTCGCCGTTCCTCACTCTTGTCTTGGTTCCCAGCTGGTGCTTGTCGGTGTGTGTATGGGTCGAACCCACGGCGCTCTCGCTGGTCCTGACAATCTTGCTCACAGGCTCTTTCCCCTGCTCCGTGCTCTCTCCTTGATCGTGCAGCTGCCAGCTTCACACGGACACCCGCCCTCACTTCAGGGCTGCTCTGGCTCAGGCCCTTTCCACTGCTCCGTTCTCTCTCCTTTGGCGTGCAGCTGCCAGATTCACGCTGGCATTCCGTAATGCATCTCCCACCCTTCAGGGCTTCGCCTTTGCTTTGCTCAACTTCCGTGCTCTCCGCCCTTCCTCCAAGAGGGCTCTTGCTGTGCACTGCTTGTCACTGGCTGGGTCACTCACTCTCAAAACTTGTAAATTGTGTAGGGGTTATTACGGGAGGAACAGCGGACAACAAACACAGGGCTGTCGGCACTCACATACACGGGTGGTCACACCGACGTCCGCATCAGTTATTGCCCACGCCCCCAGCCCTTGGAGGCGATCCCTATAAAAGGTGGAACCCAAAGAGCTCGAGCTCAGTTCGACACGAAGCTGACCAGTGAAGATCCAAGACTCAGAGATTAGGCCCTGGGACTCCCCGGTCTCGCCGTCCTTATAAGGGCCGAGCCGGGTAAGCCAGTGGCGCGGCCCAGGAGCTTCCAGACCGCTGCCCTTGTCAGGGCAAGGCTGGTTAGCTGGTGCCGAGATCTGTGCTTGCCAGGGCCAGATCAGTCAGCCTCCCGTAGCCCAGTAGAGGAGGACTGGGGGACAGGACAGAGGGCTTAGTACTAGGGTGGGTTTCCCATAGTACGGGTGAAGGGGCCGATACCCCTTCAACTATTGTATCTGTCCCGGAGTTAATAAACAGTGTGTCTCAACTTCGACATCGTCTCCTCTGCTACTTACTACATCTGGTGTTAGAAGTGGTCCAAGCATGGATACGAGACGGAAGACTCGTGCCCAAGACCCAGGAGAGGATGACGACGAGGGAGGGGCAGTGCAAGACATCGCCGCCGACGTACCTGCACAACTGCTGCCGGCTCCAACATCGGCGGGGGCGTCGGAGAGGGCCGGGACGTCGACTGACGAGTTGGCGTTGGCTCACTCGCGGCTGGCGGAGCTCTTGTATGCAGCGGCCGCTATGCTCGAACAAATAACTCGCCTGGGGCCGGGAGGAGCGACGCGGCGGGAAGATGGACAACGCCCGCCAGAAACTCCCGCCTTTACAACAGCGGGGCGACTCGAAACTCCCGCCTCACAGACAGTAGGGGCGGAGGGAGGAGTCCCAGCTCGTCACGCGGGAGACGGTGCCCAGCCAGCAGCCGCCACGTCATCGGCGGAGGCGGGTCGCGGTGGCGGCCTGCACCGACCAAGCCCCGACCAACACGTCACTGACGGCGCGACACCCATTAGAGTCCGCCATTGCTCATACTGTACGGGGACGCGCTACGGATGCTGCAAGAGGATCGGAGACGGAGCCGACATTCCAGCAACGTCTGCCGGCCCTGCAGGTATTTGTTGCAAGCGACGGCGATTGGGGGGGGTTCCAGCGCCGGTTCTTGGCCCACCAAGAGATGGCAGGCTGGTCGGACAACGAGGCGCTGTGTGCTCTCCCGGCGTTATTGGACGGCGACGCCCTGGGCACTCTCACTGCTGCACCCAAGTCGGCACGCTCCACCATTCAGTCGGCGCTGCAGCTGCTGGCCACCGTTTATGGGCCGCCTTCTGATTGTCGCCAGCTCTTCTATGAGCGGCAGAAGGGTGACAAGGAATCGCCACTCGCTTATCGCACGGCCCTGCTGTCATTGGCGAAAGACGCTTTCCCGCGCATGGATGAAGAGGGGATCGATGCGATGGTGGCCGAGAAAATTTTGCTGCTGGCTGACGATCTCGACTTCACCATCTTAGCGCAGGACGATGCGGATATGTCATCACTGCGGGCTGCAAGGCACATTCACGCCAATCTCATCTCCCAGCGGAGGAAGGCGAACAAAGCTGCTGCACGACACACCGTGGCGGCGACCTCTTCCGGAATGGAGGGAGCCTTCGCTGCGGATCGTTCTGCAGGATGGCGATCTGCCGAGCGTCCAGCTCGGGACGTCCCAAGCCACCGAGACCAGCCCAAGTCCTCTGGAACGCTCGTCGTCTGCTATAATTGTGGCCTCCGGGGTCACGTGGCGTCCGGATGCCGGGCTCCTCGACAGCGCGGTGCGAGACCTGGTGCTGCGGACGGCCCTCCTCACAAGCCTTCGCAACATCCTCGGGCAAGTCATGGCACCCCACATGTTCGGCCTGCACACACACCCACTTTCCTATCACATGGTCCGGCACACAATTCTCGGGGGTTGGGTGCTGGTGCGTCGGGTCACGGCATGTCGGGGAGGGCGCTCCAACCGGGCCAATGGTCCGAGTTGGCTCACCGAGTTGTGGCTGCATCGGCGGGGTCGTCCGTTGTCGCGGGACATATTGACGGGGTGGAGGTACGGTTATTGGTCGATACGGGAGCTTCGGCAACTATCATTTCGGATTTGATTTATAATATTCTGCCCGTTCAGAGTCGCCCGTTGCTCCCTGTCGATATACCGTTTTACGCTGCAAATGGGAGCTCGTTGGGTATTATCGGTCAAATTCGAGCGCAAATTTCCATAGGGGACATTAAACTATCTGGGCCGGTGTTCGTCTCTTCCTCGCTGGCTATTCCGTGCCTGTTGGGGACAGACTTTTTGGCCAAATTGCCCATCAAAATTCTGATTGACCAGCAATGCATCGAGCTTCCATCAGGCCGACGTATGACCTTCCTACCTGCCACCCCTCCCGTGCGTGTTGCCTGTGCTACGGTACAGGCGCTTGTTGCTCGGACGGTGCGTGTACCCCCGGGGGCACAGATGTTGGTACCCCTGCGCTTGCGCCGTCCGTTCGATAAAGGGGTCTCTGACCGAGGCGTTATTTTGGGACCATCTAGAGCCGGGGTGAGTGGGCCAGATCTGGTAACGGCCCAGACTATTGTTAAAGGGGATGGGGACCCGTTTATCGCGGTCCTCAATGTCGGGACACGGACGGCAGTGGTTTCGCAAGGTACCGTGTTCGCACATGCAGTTCCGGTACCTGCGGAAACGCCGATCGTTGGCCAGGTGGCCACCGATTCTCATACGCGATTAGCCTCAGACGCTGACGAGGGTTGGCTGGATGCGTTGTGTGCTGAGTCACCTGACCTGTCCGACGCACAACGTGCTAAATTACGCGCCTTATTGCGAGAATTTTCCAACGTCTTCAGTAAACACAAATACGATATCGGATGTACCGAATTGCTACGCCACCATATTGACACCGGTGACAACGCTCCTATCCGCCAGAATCCTTTTCGGTTATGTCCCGCCGAAAAGGATCATGTCAAATCGGCTGTAGATGACATGTTGAAATCGGACGTAATTTCTCCCTCAACCAGCCCTTGGGGTGCACCCATAGTGTTGGTTAAAAAGCACGACGGGTCCCTAAGGTTCTGCGTTGATTTCCGGCGATTAAATAAGATCTCGGTGGCCGATGCTTATCCGCTTCCTCGAATGGACGAATCGCTGGATGCCCTCGCGGGATCGCGATTCTTTTCCACTTTGGATTTGCTCTCAGGATTTTGGCAACTTCCCTTGGACGACGAATCTAGACCCAAAACTGCTTTCCGAACGCCGCACGGCCTCTTCCAATTCAATCGCTTACCCATGGGATTACACTCTGCTCCCGCGACGTTCCAGCGCCTGATGGAATTGGTCCTCGCTGGCTTGCAATGGGAGGTGTGTTTGATTTACCTGGATGACGTTATCGTATTCAGTAAGACATTCGAGGAACACCTTGATAGGCTTCGGGCCGTTTTTCTCAAGATGCGCGCTGCTAATTTGAAATTCAAGCCACAAAAGTGCCATTTGCTGCGCGAATCTGTTAAATATTTGGGTCACATCGTCGGCCGGTCAGGTATCTCAACCGATCCCGCCAAAACGCGTTGTGTCAGCTCCTGGCCTACCCCAACCTCGGTGGGGGAGGTTAGAAGCTTCATCGGCTTTGCTTCATATTACCGTCGGTTTGTTGCGGACTTTGCTTCCATCGCTAAGCCACTACATGCCTTGACGTCAAAAGGGGTCAAATTTCATTGGGGGCGGGTGGAGAACGCCGCTTTTGTCTCTCTTCGGGATGCCCTGGTGGGGGCCCCGCCGTTAAGCTACCCCGATTTTTCCATGCCGTTCGTGCTCGACACGGACGCAAGCAATACCGGGATTGGAGGCGTGCTGTCACAAATTGTGGGTGGCGTGGAGCGCGTTGTGGCTTATGGTAGTAGAGTACTGTCCCCGGCCGAGCAGCGGTACTGCGTCACCCGCCGCGAACTGTTGGCTATCGTGTTCTTTATCCAACAGTACCGGCCATATCTGTACGGCCGGCATTTCACCGTCCGTACAGATCATGCGGCATTGCAGTATGCCCTACGAATTAACCAGCCATCGGGGCAGTTGTCCCGATGGCTCGAGATCATGCAGGATTTCGATTTTGAAACAACTTACCGGAAGGGGATTCGCCACACCAATGCCGATGCCCTATCACGCCTGCCGATCGCCCCGGATTGCACTTGTTTCTTGGGTTCGGGCCGTTGCAAATCGGCGAGTGACGGTCAGGATCGGGTTCTTGCGGCCGCAGTTGATACTCCTTCGGACGCTGGTCCTATTTCGGAGGGTGGGAGTGATTCCCTACTTGGCTTGTCGAGTGCTGAGTGGGGCCGCCTCCAAATGGAGGATGCGACCCTCCTGGCACTACGACGTCGCGCGGAAGGATCGGGTCCAGGGAAGTCGGGCGTTGACTCATGGGGGTGGTGCCAGGGCGTACTCATGCATTGGGACGCGACAATCCGCCGTCACAGGCTGGTGGTGCCTTCCACGTTGAGGGGTAGGGCTGTATGGGCTGCTCATGAACGGCTCCTGCACCTGGGTACCCTCAAAACGCTTGCCACGCTCCAGCTTAATTACTTTTGGCCGGGCATGGCAAGAGACGTGGACGATCTGCTGCGGTCCTGTACCCAGTGTGCACAACGGAAGCCGCCGGCGAAGGGAGCCAGTCCACCGCTCCAGTCCATTTCGGTCACCCGGGTTAACGAGCTGGTCGCCCTTGATATTTTGGGACCGTTTCCTTCCACGCCGAGGGGTAATAAGTACCTGCTGGTTGGCGTGGAATATTTCACGCGATGGCCTATGGCTTGGCCCCTCGCCAACCAGTCCGCAGCGGCCGTTGCGGAGGCTTTTGTTCAGGGCTACGTCCTCGACAAGGGCGCTCCGGAACGGTTGTTGACCGATCAGGGAAAGAATTTCACTAGTACCCTCTTACACGAGGTATGTGGCCTTCTGGGTACGAAGAAAGTTCGTACCTCGCCTTACCACCCACAGACGGATGGGATGGTGGAACGCTTGCATAGGACTCTTACGTCCATGCTATCCCACCAGGTATCTGAGTCCCAAAACGATTGGGATCTACGGATCGGGGGAGTCCTGGCGGCATACAGGATGGCTCCTCACGCGGCGACCGGTTTCTCGCCATTTTTTTTTATGTATGGTCGCGAGGTTGACCCGCCTGTCGCGACTCAGCTGGCGATTGCCGCGCCTCATGCTAAGTCGAAAATCGCCGACCATGTTAAATTCAACATCCTTCGCTTGGCGGAGGCACGGCAGGCGGCCATGCAAAACTCTGACTCCCGCCAGAAACAAAACGAGAGGTTGCGGTCGCGCCGGACTCACACGCACGAATGGCACCCGGGCGACCGAGCATGGTTGCACTGCCCCCAGGTGCCATTGGCCACCTCGGCTAAGTTGTTGCGACCATGGAGGGGCCCTGTTGAAATTGTGCAGGTTGTGCGGCCTCAATGTGTGCGCATTAAGTGGGGGAAGCGTCGGTGGTTTGTACACCCTTCACGGTTAAAGCCATTTTTTGCTCCGCACGCTTCCTCCCACGAAAATGGCCGAACATGTGGGGAGTCCTCTGACTCCGGGGGGGCGGGATCGATGCCAGCCTCTGATCCACTAATGACTGTCACGTCTTCAGGAGCCCCAGGACTGAAGCCCTCTGGGCTGCCAGCCTCCCCCGTGGGGGGCGGCGCTGGCACGTCCGGGAAACCGGACGACCAGGCACCTGCTGATGCGACACCTGCCACCGACTCTACCAAGCCGGCCCCTTGTGACGGGCCCGCTGCACGGACTCGCGCCAAAACGCGCCGGTTGTTATGATTAACTTTCCGCGCGTGTTCCGTTGCTGCGGAACCCGCTCATTGTATATATGTTTTTTTTGGTTGTATGTGTGTGTAATCACGATGGCCACGCTATCTGCTTGTTGCTTGCTGTCCATGTAAGTGTGTGCGTGTGTTGGGAATGGACGGAGAGTCTGCTGTGGTTGCTGAGTTTCAAAGGGAGTGTGTGCGCTGCTGCGTGGAGTTGTCATCTTGATGGTATAGTTAATTATTAACGTGGGGGCGTCGGGTACCCTGTGCTGTACCATCTCGTGGGTTACCGTGCGCGATGGGCTTAATTGAAAAAAAGAGGGAAAAAAAAAATGTTTTTTTGGGCTGTATTGTGCTGCGAGGTGCGGTGTGCAATGCGGTCATTGCATGGCAGAGAATAATTGTGTTGTGGTTGCAAAGTTGCGACGGGATTGATGGTGTGTTGGTCGCCTGCAGATTTGCTTGCTATTATGCTTCAATGTGCGCGTGTGATCGCGATATGCTGATTGCATGTGCTGGTATACCGTTCTGTATATGTATTGCGGTTCTGCGTGAGGGGTTTTTTTTGTTATATAGGGAACCATCGGTTGATGTTACGCTTGTTCTTGTTATTGTTACTGTTACGAGGCACACGTGTATTGACGGTGTTAATCTTTATTCTTGGGGGTTGAGGGATTGTTGCAGCCGGGACGGCTGCGAGCTGTACAGGGGGGGGGTGATGTAGGGGTTATTACGGGAGGAACAGCGGACAACAAACACAGGGCTGTCGGCACTCACATACACGGGTGGTCACACCGACGTCCGCATCAGTTATTGCCCACGCCCCCAGCCCTTGGAGGCGATCCCTATAAAAGGTGGAACCCAAAGAGCTCGAGCTCAGTTCGACACGAAGCTGACCAGTGAAGATCCAAGACTCGGAGATTAGGCCCTGGGACTCCCCGGTCTCGCCGTCCTTATAAGGGCCGAGCCGGGTAAGCCAGTGGCGCGGCCCAGGAGCTTCCAGACCGCTGCCCTTGTCAGGGCAAGGCTGGTTAGCTGGTGCCGAGATCTGTGCTTGCCAGGGCCAGATCAGTCAGCCTCCCGTAGCCCAGTAGAGGAGGACTGGGGGACAGGACAGAGGGCTTAGTACTAGGGTGGGTTTCCCATAGTACGGGTGAAGGGGCCGATACCCCTTCAACTATTGTATCTGTCCCGGAGTTAATAAACAGTGTGTCTCAACTTCGACATCGTCTCCTCTGCTACTTACTACAATTGTATTCGCACACCTCTTACACCACTCTGATAGCTTAGTACAATAAAACTTATCGCAATCATTGACTCTGCAAGCGACTCAAAACATCAGGATAACTGTAGAATAAAACTTTCAGCGATACTCTGTCGGTCCATGCCGAACTCAGCACCGAGCATCACTTCACCCCTCTTCTCTGCGAGACACAACACCCATTGTTGATCTCGAGGCCATGCCCCAGAATCTGCCCGTCGCGGTACTCACTTGCATGATCTGTGTCGTTGGTTGTATCTGAAATGCTCTCCCCTCTGCGCGTCTCTTGCGAGAGAGTAAAAAACAGATGCCCTCTGTCACCATCCTCGAGGTTGCAGCCGCCTGGTTGCCCCGCCCCCTATTTGACCTTTGACAGTTTCTGTTTTTGTTTGCATCCCTCCCCCTCTCTTCGTGCTGTCTGCTAAAAGGGAGGGGAGGCACCCTTCATACGTATTTTATGGATACCATGTGTTGTCAAATTGGTGGAAAACAAAGGCGGCCGTGGAGGCTCAGATTCCATGGAATACACATTATCTGGTCTTGTGTGTTTGAAGTATGTTTTTCGTATCTCTTTTGAGTTACCCTAGGTCTAATCTCTTGTGATTATTTTTTGGTTTATGTTTAACCACGATTCGAAATGTCATTAGATGTTACCTCCAGTATTTCAGGGGTTTTATTAACTTTTGCTCCATGCCTGTATCCAGGGATCCGTGCTCTTTATTCTCGAGTTATATTTTAATATCCTGAGATTAGAGATGTAACTAAGTTTCCACTTAAGCTTTCTTGACTGCCGGAATGGTAAAGTCACGGAGATAGAAAGATAAAATAAGAAATAAAATAATACTGCAGTCTATAATATCGACTTATTCTTATAGCCAAGCTTCGAACTTTTACCGTATTCAAAAAATATCAGTTAAAATGTCCGTTTTCCCTGTGTTCTGTGTCCGTGCAGTGAGTCTGACTATTTGTTTGTGAACTGCCTAAAACGTCCGTGGGGAGGTCATGGCATGCGGTCCTTTGACAATCTGGAGATTTCCCAGATTGTCGTTAACCCCTCTTTGCCCCGGAGTTTATTATTTGATGTTTTTTTTATGACCTCCATATGCTTGGTGCTTGTGAGAGGTAGCGGGATTGAGAGTGTTGTTTCATTTATTTATTTATTTTAAAAAATATTGGCAGAATTATTCTTAATATTATTTTTGGGAAAAAGGCCTATATTCAACAAAACTGAATCAGTGATGGAAATTCGACATTCCCATATCTCCATACAACTTACCACTTCAACATCTGTTATCTATATTGGTCAGATAAGGTGGTACATATATATTATCCAATATTCTGGTGGCAGAGTTGGTGGATCACACACAGACTGTTGTACACCATCTTACTGAAATCAATCAGGCGTTAGGGTGGCCAGGTGGTATTAGAGCAATTCGTTTCATGATCCCCCCTCTTCATCCATACATATGCGGGTTTCTTTCACATTCAAAACATGAATTGAAAGAGGAATTGGCCGAACTTCCGAATTCCTTAGGGCTCCTCTTGTTGAAGGCTAATTACAGATTTTCCTTCGCTTCATACGAAGGTAAACAAAGCATCGTCTTTATAGCCTTGCGCTATGAGAATGGCACAGATGCTAAATGTACTCATGATGGTATTTGATAATTTAATTGCCTCACAGTCATCACCAGTCATGGTGAATCGTGTTGTAATGAAAATGCACAGTGGCGTTATCAGAGGCAGTGGAAGAAGGAGGCCTCAGTGCTGCAGACTCGTATCACTGTCTGGACACCTTTACAGTTGCACTCGGGTCACACCGACCTTAATGCAATTTCACAACGGATCAGACATTTAATGAACAGAAGTGGCATTGCTTTCTCTTTGCAGGGATCCATGACAGATGAAACAGTTTCAATCTCGGTCAGATTCACCCGCGCGAGAGCAGCGTTGGATGCGGAGGAGAAGGCGGCTTTAGAGCAAGCGGAGCAGAAAGGGTGCGAGCTGCTGTCCCAGATCGAGAAGAAGATCGCTCACTACCAGCGCGAGATCAGCGAGCTCCAGGCAGCAGCCACTCGCCTGCAGGCCCTAACGCAGGAGAGGGACTCGCTCGCGTTCCTGCAGGTGAGCGATGAGTCTCCAGTGTCGCTATTGGGGACAGAGCCCTCTAACCAGCAGCAGCAGCAGAGGGAGGCTCCTGAATGAGCGCTCGCATCCACTGGGCTTGAGAACACAGCTCCACTCATGGACTTCGCAGCTCCAGTGGCTGCCATGTGGAAGCCCAGCTCATATTTTCTCAGTTAAATTAATATTCTCTCTCCCATCCTTTAACATATTCCCATTAAGTTTGTTTCATTGTGAATATAAACTAAATGTTATTGGATTTGCACTTTTTAAATAAATCCTACAACAACAATGTACATAGTATTAATGTCATCAGCCATAATCAATCCACTGATGGATGAAGGCCTCCCCAGACCATTGCCACATCTCATGTTCTAGATTTGAAGCTTTCGTGACTGCAAGGATTCATATTCTTAGGTTTTTTCGGTAAAGTCACGTAGGTAAAACATCAAAATTAATGAAAATAAAATAAAATAAAAATCACGACGTTTCGGAGGCAACACAAGTCTCCGTCATCAGGTGGGACCGTCACAGCCGGACCAGCCGCATCAAGTGAGGCAATGATTAGGGGATTGCATCTTGGATCATTGCCTCACTTGATGCGGCTGGTCTGGCTGTGACGGTCCCACCTGATGACGGAGACTTGTGTTGCCTCCGAAACGTCGTGATTTTTATTTTATTTTCATTAATTTTGATGTTTTACCTACGTGATTTTACAGAAAAAACCTAAGAATATGAATACATCTCATGTTGCCGCGATGCAACAATCCACCAGCACCTGCTCACGAGCCGATGTCATCTCTGCTTCCTACTTTGTGGACCTCCTCTTGGATGCACGACCTTCAGTGTTCATATTATTGAAGCTAAAATAAATAACTATGGCCCAAAGGGCCAACGGTAACTCCTATGAGATATCGGATCCAGGGACGCAGACCCCAGACCCCAGGAGGGGGCTGGGGAGGATGACGTCACCCGTCCAGGACCTGGTGGAAGGCTCTGGAAGGAAGGTGTGGCCGGGGCGGGGCGAGCCACGCATCTGTATAAAAGCCGGACCCTTGAACTGTCTCAGCAGTCGTCGTTCACCCGAAGATCAAGAGCTTCTGAAGAGAAGAGCCCAATGGGTCGGCTCTAAGCTTATATACCAGTGAAGACCCAAGCTTCACTCCGAAGGGTTAGAATAGCCATTGTGAGGAGTATTCAGTCCGGAGGGGCAAACCTCCATAGTTATCGGGTGTGAGGGGCCGTTACCCCTATATGTTAAGGAATTGTTGTTAAATAAATTACGTGCTGCCTCAGAGAGACTCTTTTCTAGTTATTGACCCACTACATGCGTATTGATAAGATTGTCTTGAATATCGCTGATACCCTTGTGTATTGTCCACCACTTTTGTAAGACCTGTCATGTGTGCATTGACGACATAAATTACCAGTACTCAGTTAATCTCAACACAGATTCATATCAACCCGTATCACTCTGAAATATTTGCCCTGCAAATCAGTGTTGGTCTTCATAGGGGTGGCGAGATATTAATTACCTCGCCTGGTATCAAATCGGGGATTTGATCCCAACCCTGACATCCTTATACATTTGGAGTTTTCATGTCTCTTTCCATGGTTGCATGGATTTTTCTCCGGGTCCTCCAAAATTTCCTTCCACATTTGAAAACGTGCGTTTAGAGTATTGGGCTGCTATACCATTTTCACGTGATGAACTACTTCGTTGAGCTATCATTTGTGACCAGGTCGCTTCTGAAAAAGTGCTATACAGCTCCGTAGGCCTTACCTGGAAAAATTAAAATAGTTGACTATCAATCGGTCTCATTCTGAAATATTTGCCCTGTAAGTAAGTGTTGGTGATTCAAGACTTTGGGTTTATATTCCACCCGCGGTGTTGCAGTGGGAACTCCACTGATCACAAGGGATTGGAGGCAGAGTCACAGTAACGCATCTCTCTCTCTCTCCCATAGGGGCACCTGGAGGAGACGCGCAGGTAAAAGACGACTTTCACTCACGACTCGACAACATGGGACTGAGTGTGGGGTGCGGACAGTGAGACATTAGCTGTGTGTGGGGATGCTGTGTGTAGTGAATGTTGTGTGATGGTGCCGTATGTGATGATGCTGTGTATGGTGTTAGTAATTTTGTGTGGTGATGATGCTGTCTGGTGATGCTGTGTGATGCTGTGTGGTAATGATGCTGTGTGATGAGGCTGTGTGTGGTGATGCTGTGTGATGATGCTGTGTGGTGATGTGTAGTATGCTGTGTCATGAGGCTGTGTGTGGTGATGCTGTATGATGAGGCTGTGTGTGATGAGGCTGTGTGTGGTGATGCTGTGTGATGAAGCTGTGTGTGGTGAGGCTGTGTGGTGAAACTGCGCGGTGATGCTGTGTAATGAGGCTGCGTGGTGATGCTGTGTGGTGGTGATGCTGTGTGTGGTGATGCTGTGTAATGAGGCTGTGTGTGTTGATGCTGTATGTGGTAATACTGTGTGATTATGCTGTGTGTGGTGATGCTGTGTTTTGATACCGTGTGTGGTGATGCTGTACGTGGTAATATTAATTCTGTGTGGTGATGCTGTAATTGTGAGATGAGTGATTATGCTTTGTTTAATGATTGCCGGTGTGATGATGCTGTGATGATCCTGTGAGTGACGATGCTCTATGTGAGACAGTGGCCATGTCTGTTCTGCTTTCACAGAACAGGGAGGGTTACAGCAGCTCCACTCTCAGCTCCCAGCCAAGAGGACATTGCCTCACTTAAAGTCCTGGAGACAACTGCAGTCAAACTCCTGTGTGAGTTCTTCAGTGTGAATCATGGGTGATGGGGCCATCTTGACAATACATTATCCCCGTGTGTGTGCACGAGGTCGACTCAGACTCAAATAATTACCTGGTATTTTATAAATATCACCACTAGGGAGACAAAGGCGGCCAGGCGTAGTGCTGGCCACCCACCTCGTGTGTCGTGCCAGCCTTCAACGGTGCTGATTTACCCCACAGTCTGTAAAGGCTAGACGGGGGATTTACATTCTGGAACCTGATGCGGTAGTCTGTGAAGGCTACACATGGGATCTTTGTCTTTGTCTTTGTTTACATCCCATTCCAGGACCCTACTGAACAACACCATGAGACTCGGTGTAGTGATAGTGATGAAGATGGTGGTGATGGGAATAGTGGTGATGGTAGTGATGGTGGTGATTGTTTGTGATGGTCCTAATGGTGGTGATGATGGTTGTGATGTTGCTTATTGCGATAGTGATGTTGTTGATGTTCATAGTGTTGATGATGTCGGTGATGGTGATGTTTATGTTGTCATTGATGATATTGATGGCGAGGATTATTGGTGATGGTGATGTTTGTGATGTTATTGTTGATGGTGAAGATGATGGTTGGTGATGTTGATGGTGGTGATGGTGGATGATGGTGATGACGGTGTTCTGTAGTGATGTTGTCATCGCTGTTGTCACAGACGGATGCTCACCGACCCTGGACACAAACTCCGCTCATAACTACCTCCAGATCTCCTCGGATCTCAAGACGATGACGTGGACCGATGCCTCCCAGGGTCGCCCCAATCACCCACACCGGTTTAATAGCTTTGCACAAGCCCTGTGCTGTGAGAGCTTCTCGTCGGGCCACCACTACTGGGAGGTGGATGTGGGGGATGTGGAGTGGTGGCGGGTTGGAGTCGCGTACGGGACGATCCCACGGAAATGGGATCGTGTTACACAGCTGCTGGGAGGGAGCAACGTATCCTGGTGTTTAGAGAAACGTGACGACAACTTCTCAGTGTTTCATGGTGGAGAGAAGACTGCACTGTCGGTGAGGGGGGCCCCCTCCCCCCGCAGAATCGGGCTTCACCTGCACTGGGAGGGGGGGCTCCTGGAGTTTTACCGCGCCGACTCAATGGAGGTGATCCACGAGGTTCGGCAGAGATTCTTGCAGCCTCTCTACCCTGGGATGTGGGTGAGGTATTGTAATGATCGATTGGAGATCGTGGATCTGAGTCGCGCATCCTGAGGATGAGGAAAAATAGTAACCCAAGAAACTGAGATGGAAACCCAATAAACTGATGAAAGGGGGGATGGTGAGGAGAGGGTGAAGTGAGGGTGAGGGTAAGTTGGAGGGGAAGGTGAGGGAAGGGGACAGGTAAGCGTGGAGGGTGAAGGGTCAGGAGGGGGTGAGGAGAGGAGAGGATGGGAAGGAGGGGGTAGAGGCGATGGTGAGGCAAGGTGGGGGTCAGGGGAGGGTGGGGTGATGGGAGGGTGAGGTGAAAATTGAATGAAGGGTGAGGTGAGCATGGAAGGGGAGGGTGAGGGGGGAGGGTGAGGTTCAGGTTGGTGTGCATGAGCGATGTCACCTATGAAGTACAAATCGCCGGTTCAGAAGTTTGAGTCCATGTGGCCGCTCCTTCACCTGCAGTGCGCGCTCGCGTCACCACGCCCCCATCATCCCTGCGATTCACCATCATCACCCCATCATCACTATTATCATCATCACCATCATCCCCATCAACACCACCATCATTGTAATCACCAGTCATCACTACCTCCATCATCACCATCATTACCACCATAATGATCATCAGCATCATTGTCATTACTCCATTTTAATCACTATCATCACCCCCACTCTATCATCATCAATATCATCACCAACATCATCAACATCATTATCCTCATCATCACTACGACCACGACCACAACCATTATGAACTACCATCACCACGAACACCACAACAACCACCATAATCATCACCATTATCACATCCATCACAATCATCATCACTATCATCACCACCATCATCACCACTACCAACACTGCCACGATCATCACCTCCATCATCGTTACCACCATCATCATCATCATCACAATCATCACAATCACCATCATTACCATCATCAACACCACAATAAACACCAGAATAATCACCATTATCACATCCATCATCACGACCATCATCATCACTATCATCACCGTAAAAACCACCATAACCGTCATCATTATCACCATCTCCCTCATCACCATCACGACCACCACAATCATCATCACCACGACCATGATCAACACCATCGTCATCATCACCACCCACACCACCATTATCACCATCACCCTTCTTACCATCACTCCAATCATTATTACAATGATAAACACCAATACTATCATCATCATTTCACCATTATTACCACCACTACCACCTTCATCACAATCATCATTACCATCACCATTACTATCATTGTCACTAACATCATCATCATTCCTCCTTCGCAAAACCCTTCTCTCCACAAGACACATTAAAGACATAATACACACCACGTACTTTCTGCCCCGCCCCTTCTCTCTCCCCCCACCTCCTCTCTCCTCTCGCCCCCTCTCTCCCCCACCTCCTCTCGCTCCCCCCTATTGCCGAGGCCTATATAACCTCGTGCCACGGCAGGTCTCTCGCCTACTTCAGCAGTTGTTTTCTTGCCGTGGTTGTCCCACCTGATGACGGTTGCTTGTGTTGCGATCGAAACGTCGTGATCTATTATTTTTCTACCTACGTGACTTCAGCGAAAGAACCAGAGAGTATGGATTCCTGCAGTCACGAAAGCTTCAAATCAAGATTGACCTCACGTATTGTTTTACTCATCCCATCAGTCGCAGGCACGGCCTTCTGGGAGTTCCTAATTGAAGTGGCATTTGGTTAAACGCAAGCAACACTCTGGGCCGGTTTCGACCTTCAGTGTCTCATAAGCAGCAGAGTCAGGCTCGCGTGAAGCAATGTATGAATGTTGAACTTATTTCACATCGTACGTAGCCAACGTACGTAGCCAACCGTGCAAATCGGAGGTGCAATGCTGGCGAATTGCCCAGATGTTCATAGGCAAGGTCAGGTTCTGACGTTCTGTTTCTCATCAGCAGAAGTCAGGCTTTACTTAAACCAAGGCTCACAAAGTTTTGCCAACTGGATTCCTGGCCACCTGCCTGTATGTATTGTGTGTTGAGATTATATTGCAACGAATGTAGCCAGCTGGGCAAATCGGAGGTGCGGGGGAAGGACAACAAACTAAACACAAAAACACACACAGGCACGGACAGTCAGGTACAAAGGCCGTGCGGGTTGCTCGTGTTTGATTAGATAATGAAAATGGTCAATAAAAATCGAAGGTAAAAAAGAACACACAGCACGTTATTGTCTTGAGTATGACTGTTTATTTGAAGTGACTATAGAAAGTAATACACGTACAGTGACACAGACTAATTTCACGTGAGTTTGTGTGTGACCAGACCAGTACTCGCTGTATCTGATTCAATACAAATCTTATTGTAGTGCTCGTTCTGTTTATCAAGAAAAACGTGCCAAGTCTACTGCACGATGATTGTGGAAGAGTTAATGCATTAGCACTTTGATAGATTCACTCAGACCCATAGACTCACCACACAGAGACACTCACTCACTCAGAGACACAGACTCACGAACAGGGACCCATAGATTCCATCACACAGACCCAGACTCACAACTGAGATCCACACTCACACAGAGACCCATACACACACACCGAACCAGACTCAGAGACCCATAAATTCACTCACACAGAGACCCATAGACTAAGACAGAGACCCATAGACTCACCACACAGATACCCATTGACTCATGATACAGAGACCCATAGACTCATGATACAAAGTGTAGTGTATAGTGTAGTATACTAGTACAGCACTAGTGTATAGTGTAGTGTATAGTAGTGTAGTGTATAGTGTAGTGTATTGTATAGTGTATAGTAGTGTATTCTGTAGTGTATACCAGTGTATAGTGTAGTGTATAATAGTAGAGCGTATAGTAGTGTATAATAGTGTAGTGTGTAGTAGTGTAATAGTTCGTTAGAGGCGCACACACTGAACTTGGGAGGCAACACTTTTTATTATTAACACAACGGGTAACTCTTAACATAGGGTGGTGACCACCGACCTATCCTCGCTAACACACATCATCACTCGCTAACACTCGCTAATACTGACGCTCTGATACGACTTGTGTGGCCAAGCCAGGAGGGCTACTGGTTGGCCACGCGGACTTGAGGCTTCACTCTTCTTCTTCACGAGGCGTCTTCACGAGGCATCTTCATCCTGGACCCGAGCAGCCCCGCACCAGGTGAGGAGCCTGCTTATATGCGCCTCGGCGTGTGCGGGCCACACCCCGGGCACGCTCACCTTCGAGAACTCTCGAGAAGGTGACCACGTGGTCCCCAGGGTGCCCCCGGGGCCCCCGGCCCCCACCTTGATCCAGTCACATGTCCAGCCGGGGTCATCCAGAGTGCCACGGCCTCACACAACCCCCGCGGTACTGACCCACGGCCTGCAGACCCCCTGATACGGCAGTGATGTCATTCCCGCATGCAGACGTAGTGACGTCATGTGTGTGTGGACCCGCGCGAGGTAGTGACACTCCCCCAGGTTGTGACGTCACGCGTGTGTGTGGAGGCCCACACGGTAGTGACGTAACACTACATCACCCCCCTCCCCCATGTAAAAATACAGCCGTCTCAGCTGTGATAACACAGGGAAAAAATACAGTTTGCCCCCAACAAGCAACGTCAATAAATAACCGCTGACAAAAAATAACACGAGAACAAATGTACTAATATAGAACCCCGAACGAACCACGAACGCACCAACAAGAAGACGAACAAGCATCAACACAAAGAAACGGGAACGGACAGCCCCAACACCCCAAGACGCCCCCCCCCTCACTCGCAACTCGATGAACCACAACAGCAATTCTGTGGGTGGAGAAAAATCACGCGCGATCGTAACATTAAAGACCAGTGGAACAATCTGCATGTGTGACAGTGTCATTTGAACCGTGCGGTCCGTGAGCGAGTCCACATGGCCGGACCCCCAGGGGAGGCGGGCCGAAGCACCCCGGAAGGTGTGGGGGTAGCGTCGTCACAGGTGGGCGGCTGCAGCCCCCCCGTTGGGGGCAGCGGTGCGGATGGAGGTCTGCCAGTCGATAGCCACTCCTCCTCGAGCAGGGTTTTCGGAGGAGCATCTCCGACGGCGCTGAGAGGATCACGAGCTCCGATCCTGCGGGCGGGACCACAGAGCCACCCTGAGGGACCACCTCAACCGGCGCGCCCCAATCAGTTTCACATACAATGCCTTTATAATTATCAGAGGATGTTTTCTTTGCATATTCACCACAATAACTATATGTGGTTAATGAAGACATTATTCCTTGCTAAGGTTTCTGTTTGGTGTTTTAACATATTAACACAACTCCTGTTTTATTGCCAGAAAGGGTAAAACTTATTATTCTTATATTTTGATACTGACAAGGGAGGTCCCGTGAGGTGTTAAGATGTTCGAACACAAAATTGATGACTGTTGCAATGAATACAGTCTGCATTAACCACACAATCTTATTTGGTGTTTGAAAACCTGAACACAACTCATGTTGTATTGCCATAAAGGGTAAAACCTATCATTATTACTTTCTCATACTTTTATACCGGCAAAAAGGTCCTATTTAGTTTTTTTACGCACTAAGCGGGTGTAAAGTATGAGCCGACACCAGATTGCAGGGGTCTCGTCCTTTATTCCTTTCCTTCCATCCACACCTGTCCCCAGCCGTCCCAATCTCGTTCCCGCCAAAGGCCCCTTCTTCCCGCCCGTTCTCTCCTTATATCTCCTCGATCACCCCTCCCACTAACCCATCTATTGGTGGGAATCCTTCCCCTGACACCCCTACACGGGTAACGGTGCCGGGTTCAGCAAAGGGCCTCGCCCGGTGGTTTGTGGCTCCACCAGCTGGACCCTGAGCCACAGCCCCGTGACCGAGTTAAACACGGCAACTCCCACCGGTGTCTCACAGCTCGACTACTGGAACACGACTTTGAGACAGGAACAAATTATTTGCATGAAGTAGTTTAAAGTGTTAAACTTAAAACTAAACAAACAGACTGAAAGAGGAAGAAAACAACAATCTCGTGGAGTAGAGCAGCGGGGAGCAACGAATTTACTAGCAGCCAGTTCAGTTGAGACGAGCTGAGGTGAGTTGAAGTGAGTTGAGGTGACTTGAGTGGAGTTGAGTTGGGGTGAGTTGAGGTGAGTTGAGGTGAGGTGAGATGAGGTGCCGTGAATTGTGATGAGTGGAGTTCAGTTGTGATTAGTTGTGATGAGGTCAGGTGAGTTGTGATGAGGTGAGTAGAGGTCAGGATGCCGATTTGAATCGAGGTGATCCGAGTCTTATTTTTTAAGCCACCTCTAGAGTAAAGACGTCTGTACTCTTGGTTTAGCCATGTTTGTTTGTTGTAGTACAGAGTTAGACTGATGGCCTTAATCTAAGTTGTCTTGTGGTTGTTGTTGTTGTTGTTTGACTTGCATCCCACTGGGATTTTTGCACACAGCGTTGGTGTACGGTGTTTTTTCTGCAATATTTTGCTGTCTTTTCTTGGATTTTCTGTTTGCACTTAGTCACATATTCACTTTAAGATGTTTTTTGTTCATGTTTTTGTTTGTTGCGGTTGCACCCGATTCAAGAGCCGAATGGCTCACAGGGCTATACCTAATACATGAACTTGAACTTGAACTCTCTCACACGTCAACACATTCCAGGGCACGTCTCGTGATATGCAAATCAAACTGAATGACTTCCTACTTGTCACCTATTAACGTGCCTTGTTCCTTGTTTAGCGTCTCAGACACAGCCAGCGACTGCCTGAAATACAGACAGAGACTGCCTGAGATACAGCAGAGGCTGCCTGAGCTACAGCCAGTGACTGCCTGAGATCCAGTCAGATACTGCCTGAGCTACAGCCAGCGACTGCCTGATCTACAGACAGTTACTGCCTGAGCTCCATCAAGCGCCCGTCTCTGAGTGGAGCCACAGGGCATGGCGAGTGCGGCTCCCAGTGATAGCGAAGCTCCAGGGGAGTTGACCTGCCCCATCTGACTGGACGCCTTCCGCTGCCCCTGCACGCTCAGTTGAGGCCACTCGTTCTGCCTCAAGTGCGTGGAGGGCGCCTGGGATTCGGCTAAGTCCTTCTCCTGCCCGCAGTGCCGAGTGACCTTCCCTCAGAGGCCCAAGCTGAGCAAGACCTTCACGCTCGCCAATTTGGTGGAGAAGCGCAGTGCTGCAGAGAAAATGGCCACCGTGGTCTTGTGTGACTTCTGCAACGATGGCACGACCGCTGCCTCGAAGACCTGCCTCAGGTGTGATATGTCCTACTGTGTGACTCATGTAAAGCCTCATCAGGAGACCGCGAAGTTCAGGGACCACATTCTGGTGGATCCAGACACGAATCCTGAAGACCGCAATTGCAAGATGCACAGAAAGAAGATAAAGTTTTTCTGCCGTCAGGACAAGAGCTTGGTCTGCACAACCTGCACCATCGCAGGAGACCACAAGGGTCACGATGTGGCTACGCTGGAGGATGAGCACAAGACACGGGAGGTGAGACGGTCTGTGTGTGTGAGCGGGAGCCCCTCCTGCGTTAAGTCATCATTTTCATGTAATAACTGAACATAAAATAAATATCTAACTAAATATTATATTATTCCTCTTTCAGCTGCCCATTGTTTATTCTAATTTTAATAACCTTGATTTCATTTCAGGTATGCTGAGGTGGTCATAGTGCAGAAATAATACAACCACATGTTATTATCAATCCTGTTATATGACAAATTTATAGATGTGCTCTTAGTATATTTTATAAAAATTAAGGACTTCAATGTGTAAAATGTTTTCTCAAAATGGCGTGAGTGCATAGACCGTGGTGTATACAAAAAGTGGTTTGTGGTAGAGAGGAGCATTCACTAAAATGTAAACGAAATGTAAAACGACTGGGACTGGGTGAGCTGCAGTGCTCACCGCTTGGTAGCCTCGTGCCGGTCTGTGCCAGTTTAGCGCCGCACTCTACAGCAGCTACCGGGTCACTGGACGTGGCGTTCCAGAAATGTCACGTGATTTTGGCAGACCAAGTATATCGTGACCGTATTTATATTTTCATCAAGATGCTCTCTACCGAATTTCTCAGACACTCAACAGTGACATTGCAGCCCCTCCTTGTACCATGTTAAACTAAACTAAAACGAATTTTTATTTACCAAGTGAAGCTCACTGAGCTATGTAGCTTTTTTTCAGAGGCAACCTGGCCACAAATGACAGCTCAACAAAGTGGCTTATCAGATCTAAATGTATGGCAGCCAAATACTCTAAACGCACCTTCCTAAACGTGGACAGAAAAACCGGAGGACCCAGAGAAAAATCCAAGCGACCATGGAGAGAGACATGCAAACTGCATATATGCAGACATCAGGCGCGGGTTCACACGCACGACCTCCTGTAGCAGGCAAGGCAGATAACAGGACCCTGCGGGTTGGGCTGGTAGGAACGAATAACCAAAGAATATAAACATAATGTATTATTACACTTGTTTAGCCAGGAAAGCCCCACTGAGTGAAAAGGTTTTTGTAGGGTCCTGCCAAGTGTTTGCAGTAGGGGGCGATGTTGCTACACCTAATCAGACCATACGAAGGGAGAGATTGAGGCCTAGTTCTAGGCTTTAGGCCTAACTGTAGGCTTTAGGGCGCTGTGAGTTAATTTTTAATTTAAATGTTTTAATTATTTATGTTAAAGCTTTAAATTTAAATTTTTCTATTTAAAAACATGAGGGAATGTTACATTGTTAAATATTAACCCCCTTTCACACACGCGGGGGTACGATACGAAGGGAGAGTTTCAGGCCTAGTTCTAGGCTTTAGGCCTAGCTGGAGGCTTTAGGGCGCCGTGAGTTAATTTTTGTATTGAAATGTTTTAATTATTAATGTAAAAGCTTTAAATGTAAATGTTTCTATTGAAAAACATGAGGGAATGTAACATTGTTAAACATTAACTCCCTTTCATACATGCGGGGGTAGGATACGAAAGGAGAGTTTCAGGCGTAGTTCTAGGCTTTAGGCCTAGCTGTAGGCTTTAGGGCGCTGTGAGTAAAATTTGAATTTCAAAGTTTTAATTAACAGCTATCTCAGGGAATTTTAAGGGAATGTTACACTTGTTTCGCCAGGAAAGCCTCACTGAGTCTAAAGGTTTTTGTAGGGTCATGCCAAGTGTTTGCAGTAGGAGGCGATGTTGCTACACGGTCGGACGGACGGTCGGACGGACGGACGAAATAATCTATTGGTGGCTGGTCCACTTCATTCCTACCAGTAACATTGTCACTCCCGTGCCCTGTCAATCCAGTCCTCATATTGCCCCGCCCACTATTATGGTAGCCCCACCCAATGATCAAGTAGCCCCACCCACTGCTCAAGTAGCTCCAACCACTACTCAGTACCACCCACTACACAGGTATCCCCACCCACTACTTAGGTAGCCCTGAACACGTTTTAACTCCTCGTGAAATCTGTTCCCTGCAGCCTTTGCTCCCCCAGCCTCCATCGCTGCACCGGGGCTACTGCCCCCGTCACTGTGGAGGGTTCGCGTGGAGCGGGGGTGAGAGGGGACGCTCAGAGAGTGAGTGGAGTCTCCCCTGGTGATGTCTCTCACAGAAACAAGTGGGAGAGGAGACGCGGGTGGTGGAGGAGAAGAGGAAGGAGGCGGAGGAGTCCGTGAGGCGGATGGAGGCCGCTCGCAAAGACGTGCAGGTACCGTGTCTGGGCCAGACTCTGTGACCCTGTGACTCCACTCTGAGTAGGGTTTGTGATGGAGGAGAACTCCATTCATTCACGTGGACTTCCATTGGCTCTAAACACATTGTGGGACTCAAGGCACAACGGTTAATACACATCAATAATCAGGATGAGAAAAGATGTGGTTCTCATCTCCGTTGAGAAACACAATCAGTGGTGGAAATTCAAGATTCCCATATCACCATACAGTTTACCACATCAATGACTGCGAACTATAGTGATCAGATGAGGTGGTATGTACCTCTTATCCAATTATCTGGTCGCAGAGTTGGTGGATCACACACAGACTATACTCTTTGGTTATTTCTGTAAAGTTACGTAGGTATAAAATTTAATAAATCACGAAGTTTCGGGCACAACACAAGCATCCGTCATCAGGATTTAGGGTGGCCAGGTGGCTGTATAGCAAGTGGTTTCATGAACCCCTCTCTTCATCCATACATATGTGATTTTTCTCTCACATTCAATACATCCATTTAAAGAGGAACTGGCCTACCTTCCCATTTCATTCAGGCTCTACATGCTGAAGGCAAATTACAGACTTCCCTTTGCTTCATGCGAAGGTAAACAAAGCATAGTCCTGATAGCCTTGCACAATGAGAATAGCACGGGAGCTAAATGTACTCATAATGGTATTTGATGACGTCATTGTCGAACAGCCCCCGCCAGTTAAGACGAATCGTGTTGTAGTGAAAATGCACAGTGGCGTTATCAGAGGAAGAGGAAGAAGGAGGCCTCAGTGAAGCAGACTCGTATCACTGTCTGGACACCTTCACAGTTGTACTCGGCTCACACCGACCTGAATGTCATTTCACAAAGGAACAGACATTTAATGAACAGAGATGGTATTTATTTCTCTTTGCAGGGATCCATGACAGTTGAAAAGGCCTCAATCTCGGTCAGATTCACCCACGCGAGAGCAGCATTGGATGCGGAGGAGAAGGCGGCTTTAGAGCAAGCGGAGCAGAAAGGGCGTGAGCAGCTGTCCCAGATCGAGAAGAAGATCGCTCGCTACCAGCGCGACATCAGCGAGCTGCAGGCAGCAGCCACTCGCCTGCAGGTCCTAGCGCAGGAGAGGGACTCGCTCGCGTTCCTGCAGGTGAGGAATGAGTCTCCAGTGTCGCTATTGGCACAGAGCCCTCTCTCCAGCAGCAGCAGAGGGAGGCTCCTGAATGAGAGCTTGCATCCACTGGGCTTGAGAACACAGCTCTACTCATGGACTCGCATCGCAGCTGCAGTGGCTGCCATTTGGAACGCCAGCTCATATTTTCTCAGTTTAGTTAATTATCTCTCCTATTTTTAACAGATTCCCATTAAGTTTGTTTCATTGTGATTCTAAACTAAATGTTATTGGAATTGAAATTTTTAAATAAACCCTACAACAACAGCAACAACAATGTACATGGTCATCATTATTATCATTAGCCATGATCTATCCACTGATGGATGAAGGCCTCCCCAAGCCATTGCCACATCTCATGATGCTGCGATGCAACAATCCACCAGCGCCTGCTCACGACCCGATGTCGTCTCTGCTTCTTGTGTGGGGGCCGCTGGCCCCCGGGGTCCCTCCCGCCTGCATCCCCTATTCCGTTTAGGTTACCCCACCTCCCTATTACCCGCTACGGTTTCGCCGGCATTCGAACGCGACGCCCCTACTGTTACAGTCTCGCGCCGCGCTCCCACGCTGCGAGCATACACGCGCACAGCATCATCAATCAAACGCCACACTCCCCCTCTTTACACCGCTACGTACAGCTCTCGTATACTGCGAGCGTGTGCCCGCCTATAGCCCTGTGCTGCACGTTACCAATGCGCATCCGTATCCGACACGTAACGAACGTATGAGCACTCCCACACACACGCCGCTCCGCGCACTCCAACTCCACTCACGTTATGATCACGCACCTGTATCGCACCCGGGGTGGACGCACGCACACACACGCAGCTCCCCACGCGACACTCTGCACGACAAGATCACGCGAGACCACGCTTCGCTATTAATGATTTATTATATGCTACCTGCGAATTGATGTCAAATCAGTGAGTCGACGAGGCTGGCCTACGCTGATACCTCTATACCTATTCCCGATTTATCTGCCTATGATTCTAATTCACCTTCTTACTCACTGTTAAGTGTCCACGGCGGTCCGCTGATCCTTGTGCTAACCGCGTGCCTCGGTGCGTCACACGGACGTCCGGGTCGCTGGCTGCAGCTGCGTCTGGTCGCCTGGCGCTGGAGTAAGAGAGCGATTTCCCCCTTGCGCTCCCCATTTATCCTGATTCCCGGACCCCTACCCCCTTCCCCTGCACCGTGCGCCTTCGCTATGCTAATTAATCCTTTGTCCGCGCGGCGTGAACTCCAAACAATGGCACGCGCCCCCCCTCGCCCGGGCCAGGCAACTCCGCGGTGCCTTTGTTCCGCTAATCAAATGAGCGACCTGCACGGCGCAAATTCCAATCAATCCTTTTCTCACGCAGGCCCCCATCATCGAGGTTCATGCGGTGGTGTCCATCACAAAGGCCCGTCGTGGGAAGCTGTGCATGGCTCCTCGCGCGCTTCCCCTCTCCCGATTATTTATACTAATAGCCTTATCCTTTAACTCCCCTAACAATGGTGCCTGCGTACCCGAGCGTAATTATGCCGTCCCTCCGCTGCCGGTGCGGGGGTGCCGGATTATGCAGTTCAGGTGCGCTGCGTGTTTTCTAATGATGCTCCTCCATCACAATGCTTATTCCCTCTGCCTGCCCCGTCGATACTGGTGTGTGTGGGGGGAAATGCGCCTCAACCGCGGTGGCCGAATGCCCCACGCCGCGACCACACAATATTAAGGCCGGTCGCAGCGCCGCGGCGCAACGTAGCACGGGGGAGGTCATCCAATTCCCTGATCGCCGGAAACCGTGAGAGTTGATCCCGATAAGGGTTTCTCGGATAAAAACCGGTCGGCCAGGCGACCTCCCCTCGGAGCTCTATGGGGGGGGGGAAATGAGTGCGGGTGTGTTCATGTGAGGTGAGGTGAGGGAGACGAGGGGTCGGCTCCGTTGCTTGGTGGTGGCGAGGTCGGAGATTTGGCGCCTGCCGAACGGCTTCGCGGCGGCGGCATCACATAGCCCCCCGAGGTGCCAGTCCCCGTCCCGGGTTGACTGGAGCACCTCGCTGGGGCCGCGCCCACGTTGCGGGGTCCGGGAGATCCGTCCGGACCTGGTGGCTGGCCTCGGGGCGGGTGGTTCCGTCCTCTGTAGCTCCTGCGGTGGTCTCCTCCTCCACTCCAGCAGCTCTCCCCGTCCTCCGGCACCTGTGGGCTGGGGCACAAACTCAGCAGCGGAAGGGTTTAGTGGCCGTCGTCCGCGCCGTCTCCGGACTGGATCGGGGCGTCTCGGGGGCCCGGCGGGGCCCATGTAGTGTGCGAGGCCCCCCAACACGAGGGGTGCGGGTACTCCGGGATTTCGGGGCCTTCGGGTGACGGGGTTCTCTCTCGCCGGGGCCGCTTTCCATGGTTTTAAGCGGCGGACATTGACCACCGTCTCTCGACCCCTCTCCCCGCCATCAATTAGTACCGTCCAGGGGGAGATCTGTCGTACCACGGTCCAGGGTCCCCGCCAGTAGGTCGTCAGTTTCCCCACCTGCCCGGCCCCGACGCGAGGGGTGTGTAGCCACACCTTAGCGCCTGTCAGGAATAAGGGGGGTTCCATGCGGGGTCGGGTGCCCTGTTCCTGCCGCCGATGCGCGGCTTCCCCTTGCGGGTATGCTCGGCCTCGGGCTTCTCGCAGGGTCTCCAACAGGTGTTCCACGGGGCGGCTTCCCTCCTCCGGCTGGGGGGAAGGGACGCCGAATAGCAGATCTGCGGGTAAACAAGACTCACGGCCGAACATCATTAAAAACGGGGTTTGTCCCGTCGACGTGTGTACGGTGGTGGCGTAGGCGAAAAGGGCGTAGGGGAGGTGTTCGTCCCAATCCCGTTGATTTGCAGCCGCCATACGTTTGAGTTTCCCCGCTAAGGTCTGATTCATGCGCTCCACCATACCGTTCGCCTGGGGGTGGTACGCTGTGGTTCGGTCCTTCTGGATTCCGAATTCTCGGCACAGTGCCTGGAACAACTCGGCCTCGAACTCGCTACCCTCGTCGGTGAGGACTCGTTCTGGGATCCCGTGCTTAAGTACGTAGTGTTCCACAAATGCCCGGGCCACCACCAAGGCCGTTTTATCAGGGATGGCCACTGCCACGGGGTAGCGGGTGAAATACTCTACTGCGACTAGGATATATCGGTTGCCTTGATGGGATCGCGGGAATGGCCCCTGTAGGTCGATCCCGACCAGCTGATTCGTGCGGCTGACGCGGAACGGCCTTAGGGGTACCTGGTATCGTGCCGGTTTCGGCCCGCACTGCTGACAGGCGCGGCAGCCCTGTACCCAGGCCGCCACGTCTTGTGCCAATTTGGGCCAGAGATACTGGCGACGCAGGGTCTCTCGAGTACGTCGTTCCCCATCGTGGCCCCCGAGTGGGTGGTCATGCACCAGCCGTAGCAGCTGGGGTCGCACCTGGGCAGGAACACAGATGCACCCCGGCTGGCCGGCCTCGGTTAACTCCCGTACCACTCCGTTCTGCACACACAACCGGGCATACAAACCGCTCCAGGGTCCTGGTAGGGCGCTCTTTTCCTCCCGCAGTGCCGCCTCCACTGCCGCCAGATCCGGATCTCGCTGCTGGGTCTGTCTCAGCTGCTCGTCGTTTAGGCCCGGGAAGGCGCAGCCGACGTCCTCCTGGATCCGTCCGATCGGGTCCCAAGCCGCGGGTCCCGCGCTTGCCGGGCGGTCGACGGGATCCTCAGTGCCACCTGTGAGGCTCTCTGTGGCGCACACTGCGCTCTCTCTCGCTGGGGGGGGGTCAGTGGCCGCGGCCTCTCGGGGGTCCGTTGCCTGCCGGCAGCGTCCCCCCGTGAAACACGGGCAGGCCTCCTCCGCTCTCGTCTCGGCGTACACCGTGGGTCGCCTCGACAAGGCGTCCGCGTTTGCATGCGTCCGGCCAGCCCGATACTCGATTTGCAGGTTGTACTCCTGCAACTGCGCCAACCAACGGGCCATCTGCCCCCGCGGCTCCTTGAATGTAAGAAGGAACTGAAGAGCATAATGGTCAGTGCGTACGCGACATCTCCTGCCGTACAAATACGGCCGGAACTGCTTACATGCGAAAATCACGGCGTACAACTCTTGGCGGGTCACGCAATAGTTCAGCTCGGCCCCACTCAGGGTCCGGCTGGCGTACGCGATGACTCGTTCCGTCCCATCCTGTACCTGTGACAACACCGCGCCCAGCCCGCTGCTGCAGGCGTCGGTGTCCAAAATAAAATCGGTGGTAAAATCGGGGAAAGCGAGGGTGGGGGCGTGGGTGAGGTGGTCTTTGAGAGTGGTGAAGGCCGTCTGGCAGGCCCCCGTCCACTGATAGGGGTGCTTAGGGGAGGTGAGTTGGGTGAGGGGGTGTGCAATCTCGCTGAATCCCTTTACAAATCGACGATAATAGGTGGCGAGCCCCAAAAATGATCTGATCTCTATCAGATTCCTTGGCCGTGGCCACTCCACTACGGCGCGTACCTTCTCCGGATCGGTGCGCACGCCTGCCTCGCTGACGCGATGCCCGAGGTACCCCACCTCGCGTTGTGCGATGTAACACTTACGTGGCTTGAGCTTGAGATGAGCCGCTCGCAGTCGCTGGAACACCTCTCGTAGCCTGGACCAATGCTCAGACAAAGATCTACTGAACACGATCACATTGTCCAAGTAAATCAGGCACTGTTCCCATTGCAAACCCCGCATCACCAACTCCATCAGCCGCTGGAACGTCGCGGGTGCATTGGTGAGTCCGAACGGGAGTACTCGAAACTCGAATAGTCCCATCGGGGTGGTGAATGCTGTTTTCGGCCGATCCTCCTCCGCCATCTCCACCTGCCAGTACCCGGACGCGAGATCGAGGGTGGAAAAATATCGCGCTCCGGCGAGGCTGTCAAAAGTGTCGTCGATGCGGGGTATGGGGAAGGCGTCGCCGAGCGTGACTGCGTTCAGTTTACGGTAATCGACGCAGAACCGGGTTGACCCATCCTTTTTCGTTACTAGTACCACCGGGGCTGACCAGGGGCTCGCCGAGGGCTGAATTATGTTATCGCGAAGCATGTCCCCAACCGCCTCTTTGATCTGGGTGCGTTCGGGTGCGCCCACTCGGTACGCAGGGAGTTTGATGGGTCGGGCTGCACCGGTGTCAATTTGGTGCTTAACAAGGTCGGTCCGACCTACGTCCGAGTCGTGTTCGCTGAACACGTCGGCATACTCCCGCAGTAACTCGCGCAGCCGATCGGCCTCTCCCCTAGGTAAATCTGCCCATGGTACATGTAATGTGTCGAGCAGGGGAACGACCTCGGCTCGGGGAGTCGGGCCGACTCGCCAGGCCAGGTCCTGCTCACCCTCAGGACGACCGGGGTCCTCAGCCCAGAGTGCGAACACCGAGTCGTTAGAGTGGCGTGCGTGCAGGGGGTGTACTGTGGCTATCAGGGTGCGCCGTCGCAGTATCGCTGGGGTATTGTGGGGGTTAAACATCCTCATAAACAATCGGTCCCCATCTGCGTTCACCAACGTGGCGGATCCCACAACCCCATACCGTTTTGCCAACTCCGGGTGAGGAGTTAGCATTACCTCCCCTGATGGTCGGAGCGCGGGGTCGGTGGGGGATGTTGCCACCGGCACCAGCATCTCGGTGAGCGGGCCGATGGTGACTGTCGTCGCCAGGATAGCGGCCACAGGTGCAAAGCGGAGGCGCGTTGGTTCTCGTCCCAGGAACGGTATCCGCTCGCCGTTGCTCTCCATGGTGGCGCATCGCTGGCGGGGTTGCACGTTGAGTCCCAACCGTTCTAGGAGGTCGGTACCTGCGATGCACTCGTGACACAACGCACTCGACACGTAGAACTCCTGGGTGCACACCTGACTGCCTATGCGGACCTCTAGGGTTGCTCTCTCCAGCAACCCCATTCCGGCTCCGCTCGCCGTGTGCAGCGCGCGGTCCGGGGCCTGCAGGTGACGCACGTCGACCCCGATCGCGCTGCAGTGCGCTGCGCTCACGAGCGAGGCCACCGCCCCCGTGTCCAGCAGGATTCGGGTACGCACTCCGTTTACCTCCCCTTCCACTAGCGACGTGGCCCCCGTGATCCCCGCCACCAGCTCCCGTAGCCAGTCGCCAGGAGTCACCGTTTCCGGGGGCGTTGTTGCTGGAACCTGTGTGGAGATCACTCGCTCTCCATTATCACTACAGCTTGTTCGTGTCGGGGCTACGTCGATTTCACCCCCTGGTGGTCCCCTCTCTAGGGGGGCCTTAGTGTTTGACCTTAGCTCTTGTCTAGCTCGGGCGACCTGAGGACAGTCCCTCCTGAGATGCCCTCGCCGATCGCAAACATAACACGTCCGGGGAGGGGTGGCGGCTCCGTAGTGGGTCCCCTGCCCGCTCCCTTTCCCTGTACGCAGTTGTTCCAACTCGGACTCTAATTGGGATACCTTCCCGGCCAGCCCCCCTACTGTGGAGTGTAGCTCACCCATCTCAGACTGGATGGTCTTCACATTTCTATTCGCTTCCTCGCGTATCTGGGTTACCCTCTCACCTACTTGGTTTATCATATCTCCCATACCCGCCTGTAACCCAGCTACCCACCCCGGGGTTTTCTCGCTGGGTCTCTGGGGCTCCCTTGCCCGTCCCCTCCCTGCGATGGCGAGCTCCTCCTCCTCGTCCGAGAGTAGGCTCACTACGGCGCACTCTCGTCCCCTCCCTCGAGGCTGCGCACGCTCACCAGAGAGCTTCTCGCATTTACGCGCGCGCTCGACAAGTGCGTTAAAGGAGAGGCGTGCACCGTCTATATTTGGCTGCCACCACGGGGTGCATGCCAAATATCGCTGGACCTTCCCGGCGGCGAGGCTCTCAATTACTTTCGCCTCGTGCTCCGGGTACGCGAGCTGGGTCAACATGCGTACGTCCTCGGCGTAATCTCGCAGATCCTCGCCGGGCTGGCGGCAGCGTGCCTCTAAGGCCGCCTGCGCATCCTCCTCGTCATAGGCGCCGAAGCGCCGTTCGAGTTCGCACATTAATTTTTCCCACTGAGTTTGTGCGCTTGCGGGCAAAGCTTCCACAAAGTCGGCTGCCCGTCCATCTAAATGTAGTTCTAACTGCTGCAACGCCTCTTCCTCTGACCACCCATTAACCTTTTTAGCCCCCTTGATGCTGCGGGCAAACGATTTCCATGATGGAATCCCTTTGCCCGTAAATGTGCATTTTACTTTAACTTGGGTTGGGGGCCTCTCTCCCTTGGGGGCGCGGGGAATCGTCCCGTTTCTGACACCAATATGTGGGGGCCGCTGGCCCCCGGGGTCCCTCCCGCCTGCATCCCCTATTCCGTTTAGGTTACCCCACCTCCCTATTACTCGCTACGGTTTCGCCGGCATTCGAACGCGACGCCCCTACTGTTACAGTCTCGCGCCGCGCTCCCACGCTGCGAGCATACACGCGCACAGCATCATCAATCAAACGCCACACTCCCCCTCTTTACACCGCTACGTACAGCTCTCGTATACTGCGAGCGTGTGCCCGCCTATAGCCCTGTGCGGCACGTTACCAATGCGCATCCGTATCCGACACGTAACGAACGTATGAGCACTCCCACACACACGCCGCTCCGCGCACTCCAACTCCACTCACGTTATGATCGCGCACCTGTATCGCACCCGGGGTGGACGCACGCACACACACGCAGCTCCCCACGCGACACTCTGCACGACAAGATCACGCGAGACCACGCTTCGCTATTAATGATTTATTATATGCTACCTGCGAATTGATGTCAAATCAGTGAGTCGACGAGGCTGGCCTACGCTGATACCTCTATACCTATTCCCGATTTATCTGCCTATGATTCTAATTCACCTTCTTACTCACTGTTAAGTGTCCACGGCGGTCCGCTGATCCTTGTGCTAACCGCGTGCCTCGGTGCGTCACACGGACGTCCGGGTCGCTGGCTGCAGCTGCGTCTGGTCGCCTGGCGCTGGAGTAAGAGAGCAATTTCCCCCTTGCGCTCCCCATTTATCCTGATTCCCGGACCCCTACCCCCTTCCCCTGCACCGTGCGCCTTCGCTATGCTAATTAATCTTTGTCCGCGCGGCGTGAACTCCAAACAATGGCACGCGCCCCCCCTCGCCCGGGCCAGGCAACTCCGCGGTGCCTTTGTTCCGCTAATCAAATGAGCGACCTGCACGGCGCAAATTCCAATCAATCCTTTTCTCACGCAGGCCCCCATCATCGAGGTTCATGCGGCGGTGTCCATCACAAAGGCCCGTCGTGGGAAGCTGTGCATGGCTCCTCGCGCGCTTCCCCTCTCCCGATTATTTATACTAATAGCCTTATCCTTTAACTCCCCTAACAATGGTGCCTGCGTACCCGAGCGTAATTATGCCGTCCCTCCGCTGCCGGTGCGGGGGTGCCGGATTATGCAGTTCAGGTGCGCTGCGTGTTTTCTAATGATGCTCCTCCATCACAATGCTTATTCCCTCTGCCTGCCCCGTCGATACTGGTGTGTGTGGGGGGAAATGCGCCTCAACCGCGGTGGCCGAATGCCCCACGCCGCGACCACACAATATTAAGGCCGGTCGCAGCGCCGCGGCGCAACGTAGCACGGGGGAGGTCATCCAATTCCCTGATCGCCGGAAACCGTGAGAGTTGATTCCGATAAGGGTTTCTCGGATAAAAACCGGTCGGCCAGGCGACCTCCCCTCGGAGCTCTATGGGGGGGGGGGGAAATGAGTGCGGGTGTGTTCATGTGAGGTGAGGTGAGGGAGACGAGGGGTCGGCTCCGTTGCTTGGTGGTGGCGAGGTCGGGGATTTGGCGCCTGCCGAACGGCTTCGCGGCGGCGGCATCACACTTGCTTTGTGGACCTCATCTTGGACGCACTACCTTCAGTGTTCCTATTATGGAAGCTAAAATAATTACGAGGTCTCATACGCGTATTAATTACATATTTTTGTGTATTCACCACCACTTCTGTAAGACCTGCCACGTGTGCATTGACGACATAAATTAATCTCAACACTGATTAATATCAACTGGTCTCACTCTGAAATAGTTGCCCTGCAAATCAGTGTTGGTGCTCATAGGGGTGGCGAGATGTTATCTACCTCGCCTGGTAAACCGAAGGTCGGGGATTGGATCAATACCCTGACGTCCTTATACATTTGGAGTTTTCACGTCTCTTTCCATTTTTCTCTGGGTCCTCCAGTTTTTCACTCCACATTTAGAAACGTGCGTTTAGAGTATTGAGCTGCTATAAATTCCCACGTGATATACCACTTCATTGAGCTATCATCTGTGGCTCGATCGCTTCTAAAAAAGAGATATATTGCTCAGTGGGCCTTGACTATCAACCGGTCTCACTGAAATATTTGCCTCGTAAGTCAGTGTTGGTGATCATGGGTCATAAGCCAAGACTTTGGGTTTATATTCCGCCCACAGTTTTGCAGTGGGAATTTCACTGATCACAAGGGATTGGAGGTAGACTCACATTAACGCATCTCTCTCTCTCACATAGGGGCACCTGGAGGAGACGCGCAGGTAAAGACGACTATCACTCACGACTCGACACACGACAACATGGGACTGAGTGAGGGGTGCGGGCAGTGAGACATTGACTGTGTGTGGTGATGGTGTGTGATCATGCTGTGTGTGGTGAAGTTCTGTGTGGTGATGCTGTGTGATGAGGCTCTGTGGTGAAGCTGTGTGATGAGGCTGCGTGTGGTGATTCTGTGTGGTGATGTTGTAATTGTGAGATGAGTGATGATGCTTTGTTTGATGAGTGCCTGTGTGATGGAGCTGTGACGATCCCACGTGTGATAATGCTGTGATGAGTGTCCATGTGATGGGGCTGTGATGATCCTGTGAGTGACGATGCTCTATGTGACACAGGTGCCATGTCTGCTCTGCTTTCACAGGATAGGGAGGGTTACAGCAGCTCCACCCTCAGCTCCCAACCAAGAGAACATTGCCTCACTGAAAGTCCTGGAGACAACTGCAGTCAAACTCCTGTGTGAGTTATTCAGTGTAAATCATGGGTGATGGGGCCATCTTGACAATAAATTATCCAGGTGTGTGTGCACGAGGTCGACTCAGCCTCAAATAATTACCTGGTGTTTTATAAACATCACCACTAGGGAGACAAAGGCGGTCATGCGTAGTGCTGGCCACCCACCCCCTCGTGTGTCGTGCATACCTTCAACGGTCCTGATTTGACCCATCAGTCTGTAAAGGCTACACGGGGAATATCTTTGTTTACATCCTGGAAACTGATGTGGTGTGTAAACAAACTCGCCACTAGGATTCATATTCTTAGGTTTTTTCGGTAAAGTCACGTAGGTAAAAACATTAAAATTAATAAAAGTAAAATAAAATAAAAATCACGACGTTTCGGAGGCAACACAAGCTTCCGTCTTCAGGTGAAACCGTCACAGCCACCACAGCTGTATCAAGTAAATGAGAGATTGCAGGAGCTACCACTCCGTTTATATAATGGTTGGAGAGGGGGGAAGGGCCAAGTACAGCACACTTTTTATTCATATGGTAAGGTGAGGCTTAAGAGGGTGAGCCTTTGTTATGGTTTGTGACAACTAAACATGGTGAACATGGTAAACATGGTAAACCTGTAATAGTTCTCTGTCAAATAATACATAAGATTGGTCAAATAAGTGTAGTTAAATCTTTTTTGCATGGTTAATCACATCTTTCCAATGATTAACCATGCAACTTGGCCCTTCCCTCCTCTCCAACCATTATATAAACGGAGTGGTAGCTCCTGCAATCTCTCATTTACTTGATACAGCTGTCGTGGCTGTGACGGTTCCACCTGAAGACGGAAGCTTGTGTTGCCTCCGAAACGTCGTGACTTTTATTTTATTTTACTTTTATTAATTTTAATGTTTTTACCTACGTGACTTTACCGAAAAAACCTAAGAATATGAATCCTTGCAGTCACGAAAGCTTCAAATCTAGAATCGCTACTAGGAGACAAAGGTGGTCGGGCGTGGTGCTGGCCACCCACCTCGTGTGCCATGCCAGCCTTCATAGACGCTCATGAACAGCACTTGTCCCAACAATCTGTGAAGGCTACACAGTGGATATTAGTCTTTGTTCACATCCCATTCCAGGACCCTACCGAACAGAGCCATGAGACTCAGTGTGGTGTTCTTGGGTAAATAATCAGCAATAAGAGATATAGGTAATTGTGATGTTGAGATGGAGTGTGTGCCTGTGAATGTCTGTGCATTTGTGCATGGGGGGAGCATTGGCATAGTGGTTAGCACACTGCACTACGAACCCAGTTACCTAGCTTTGATAACCAGCCATGGCTAACATCAGTGGCAAGAGATATGTGATCCAGTGCTGGGCCTATGCTAGGCAGTTTCAACCTCAAATGAGTTCCTGATGCTGGAAATGGTCATAATGATGGTGATAGTGGTCGTGATGAGGATGGTGGTAATGATGCTGATATTACTGATAATGTGAGTGATGGGAATGGTGATGGGTTTGGTCATGGTGTTGGTAGTGGTGATGGCAGTGGTAATGATGGTAAGATTAGTGATAATGTAGGTGGTGATGGTTGTGATGGTGGTGATAGTGATGAAGATGGTGGTGATGGAGATAGTGGTGATAATCGTGGTGATGGTAGTGATGGTAGTGGTGAATGTTTGTGATGGTGCTAGTGGTGGTAATGAAGGTGGTACTGTTGCTTAATGCGATAATGATGTTGATGTTCATTGTGTTGATGATGGTGGTGATGGTGAGGTATATGTTTTTGTCATTGATAATATTGATGGGGAGGATGCTTAGTGATGTTTGTGATGTTATTGTTGATGGTGGTGATGCTGGATAATGGTGACGATGGTGTTCTGTAGTGACGTTGTTATCGCTGTTGTCACAGACGGATGCTCACCGACTCTGGACACAAATTCAGCTCATGACCAGCTCCAGATCTCCTCGGATCTCAGGAAGATGACGCGAACCGGTGCCTCCTGGGGTCGCCCCGATCACCCACACCGATTTAATCGCTGTGCACAAGCCCTGTGCCGTGAGAGCTTCTCGTCGGGCCACCACTACTGGGAGTTGGACGTGGGGGACACGCGGTGGTGTCGGGTTGGAGTCGCGTACGGGACGACCCCAAGGAAAGGGGATCGTGCTGCACAGTTTCTGGGACGGAGCGACGCGTCCTGGTGTTTAGAGAAACGTGACGACAACTTCTCAGTGATTCATGGTGGAGTGAAGACTGAACTGTCGGTGAGGGGGGCCCCCTCCCCCCGCAGAATCGGGCTTCACCTGCAATGGGAGGGGGGGCACCTGGCGTTTTACCACGCCGACTCCATGGAGGTAATCCACGAGGTTCGGCATAGATTCTTGCAGCCTCTTTACCCTGCGATGTGGGTGGGGTGTTTGAATGATCGATTAAAGATCGTGGATTTGAGTCGTGCATCCTGAGGATTAGGAGAGATAGAAAACCAAGAAACCGAGACAGAACCCAAGAAACAGAGGAGACGGGGGATGTTGAGGATATGGCGAAGTGAGGGTGAGGGGAAAGTGGAACGGAAGGTGAGGGAAGGATACGGGTGAGCGTGGAGGGTGATGGTGAATGGTGAGGAGATCGTGAGGAGAGGATGTGAAGCATGGGGTAGAGAGAAGGTGAGGGGGGAGGGTTAGGTTCAGGTTGTTGTGCATGAGCGATGTCGCCGGTGCAGTTCAAATCGCAGAATCCGTGTTGCCGCTTCTTCACCTGCAGTGCGCGCTCGTGTCACCACGCCTGCTCATCCCTGCGATTCACCATCATTACCATCACCAACAGCATCATTATCACCACCATCATAATCACCATAGTCATCAGTACCACCATCATCATCGCTATCATCATTACCAACAGCATCACCAATATCATCATCACCATCACTATTACCATCACCACCATCACTGTCAACCACCATCATCATTACTATTGTAGTGTTATTAAGGACTGACTTCTAAACTTCTTTATGACACACACTATTTATTGTCTTAATACACAGTCCCTATCACACAAAGGGGTATATGGTCCCCTCACCCATTACCGTGAGGAGATACAGCCTCCGGACCTTGCACAGCTCTCTAATCTCCCTGCTATCCCAGCGTCCTCTGGCTGGACCTAGGGGATCTCTCCCGACCACTGGTTACACAGAGCCCTAGCCCTGATAAGGGCTGGAGGGCTTGGTCCAGGGTCCTAGATGTCTTCGGCCGACTTGGGTCTTCGTGTAGCAGAACTGCCCGAGAGCTCTCAGCGCTCTGGCTTTTATACCTGTTCGTGGCCGGGTTGTCCAATCCCCGGCCTCCTTGTGGAACCCTCTGATTGGTCCTTCCCAATCTGGCGTTTGGATCCTACCTCACCCCATTTGACCCTGACAGTTTGATTGAGCGGGAAAACCTTGTTTTACGATCCGCTCACGAACAGCGAGTCGTTATCACCACTACATCACCCCCCCCCCCCTTCGGAAGCTTCAGCCGTCCCGGCTGTTACAAAGAGAAAAACCCCGCCATCAATGAACCGATGTGTGTGCCACAAAAAACAACAAGAACCACAAAAACAATAAGAACACCCAATATAATTACCCCCCCCAAAAACACAACATATGTACACGGTGAGAGACAATCAACAATAACGAAATTCACGACGCAACAACCCATGCAGCGTTTCGCTGCAGAAAAAAACGATGGCCAATCATGAAAACCGACGCGATTTAGCCCGCGTATATTTCGCGGGCCCATCGTAGGGGATGGGTGTCCTCATCCGGGTTGCAGGCTGGTCAGGCAGCCTGGCAAAAATGTCGGTAGGGACAGGGGGCCTCTCTGCGGAGACTCTTGGTGCAGATTGGTCAGGCAGCCTAGCAAACATGTTGGGTGGGTCAGGAGGCCTCTCTGCGGAGCCTCTTGGTGCAGACGGGTCAGGCAGCCTGGCAAACATGTTGGGTGGGTCAGGAGGCCTCTCTGCAGAGCCTCTTGGTGCAGACGAGTCAGGCAGCCTGGCAAATATGTTGGGTGGGTCAGGAGGTCTCTCTGCGGAGACTCGAGGTGCAGGCAGGTGAGGCAGCCTGGCAAAAATATCGGGCGGGTCAGGCAGCCAGACAAAAATATTGGGTGGGTCCTGAGGCCTCTCTGCAGAGACACGTGGTGCTCCCCGGTTCCCAGCGGCAGAACGTGCCTCGCACGACTCCATCAGTCCCGCATCATCTGCGGGAGGAATGACACGTCTGCGCCGTGGATTAAGTACCAACGGGGCGACATCCGGCTCGTCGGACACATCACACGCTCGGCCCTCGTGTTGTGAGTTTGACGCAGAGCCGCGCGGAGCAACAAATGGCTTCAGGCGAGAAGGGTGCACAAACCAGCGACGCCATCCCCAACGGATTTTAATACATTGTGGTCGTACAATCTCGACGACTTCAACCGGACCCCGCCATGGTTTAAGGAGCTTTGCCGATGTCGACACCTTCACCTGGGGGCAATGAAGCCATGCCTTATCACCTGGAGCCCACCGATGCATGAACGTGCGAGGGGCTTGCAACCTCGAATTGGCCCGCTGGCGGGAGGCGGAATTTTCAATCGCCGCATCACGTGCCTCAGACAGCTTCCGGAGATTGAAGCGTAAATGATCAGCGAGCTTCGATGACCATGGAAGCTGCTATATCCCAAGCCGAACGTCAGCTGGGGGAATGGCCTCCCTGCCATACATTAGGAAAAATGGGGAGAACCCCGTCGCTGCGTCTGGCGCCATGCGGTAAGCAGCGAGGACCCCTGGGATCTGCAAGTCCCAGTCTACGTGGGATTCATCAACCTGATGGCACAGCATATAGGTGAGGGTTCTATGCAGCCGCTCCACCATGCCATATGTTTGGGGGTGATAGGGCGAAGTGCGCACCTTCTTAGTGCCCAATAGGTGACATACCTCGCTCAACAGGGTACTTGAAAAATTTCTTCACTGATCGGTCAGCAGCCGTTCTGGAGCGCCCTTGTCCAACACATAGCCTTGAACAAAGGCGTCCACAACGGCTGCTGCCGACTGGTTGGGGAGGGCCCAGGCCATAGGCCACCGTGTGAAATACTCAACCCCAACCAGAAGGTACTTATTACCACGAGGAGTTGTAGGGAAAGGCCCCAAAATGTCAAGAGCAACCAGCTCGTTCACACGAGATACCGAGATGGGCTGCAGTAGTGGGCATGCTGGCTTCGCTGGCGGCTTTCGTTGCGCACATTGGGTGCAACCCATTAAAATATCAGTCACGTCGCGAAGCATGCCCGGCCAGTAGAATTGCAATCTTAGCAAACCCATTGTTTTGTGTACACCCAGGTGCGACAATCGCTCGTGTGCCGTGCACACGGCCGTACACCGCAAAGCCGAAGGCACCACAATTTTGTACTGGCAGGAATCAGCATCGCAATGCATGAGCAGACTGCGCCGCATAGCAAAAGAGTTCAATTTGCCCGAACATGAGGTCGTATCACATGCGCGACGACGCAGAGGCAACAATGACGCATAGTTCATTTGGTGCCTACCCCATTCGTCCAGCGTTATCCCCAGCAAGTCGTCACTCACTGGCGGACTTTCGTGGTCTGCTCCCGGCACAGAATCGGAGGGAAGCGCGGCAGAAAATGTTTCAGGAGGTGCAACCGGCTGTACCATTGGTGGCTTGCAGCGGCCAGAACCCGTAAAGCACGCGCATTTTCTTTCTGGCAGAAGACGAGATAGCGCGTCGGCATTATTGTGCTGTGTACCCTTTAGGTAAATCACCATAAAATTGTAATCCTGGAGGACTTCAAGCCATCGGGAGAGCTGGCCAGATGGTTGGTCACCGCGCAAAGCGTATTGCAACGCAGAGTGATCGGAGCGAACGGTAAACCGTTGACCGTACAGGTATGGCCTGTATTGCTGTATGAACAATGGCCAGCAGCTCGCGTCGGGTAACGCAATAGCGTTGCTCTGCAGGGGACAAGACCCTGCTTCCATAGGCAACGACCCTCTCAATGCCATTTACGGTTTGGGACAGCACCCCGCCGATCCCGGTGTTGCTGGCATCGGTTTCGCAAAATCGGGGTAAGCTAAGGGCGGTGCTGCTACGAGAGCGTTCCGCAAGGAGTCAAATGCGGCCTGTTCAGAGTCTCCCCAATGAAATTTGACCCCTTTCGCCATAAGAGCATGCAGTGGCTTGGCGATTGTAGCGAAACCAGCCACAAACCGTCGGTAATACGACGCGAACCCGATAAAGCTGTGAACATCCCCCGCAGAGGTGGGGGTAGGCCATTGGCTGACACATTTTGTCTTTTCAGGGTCGGTGGAAATTCCCGAGCGGCTGACTATGTGGCCCAGATAGCACACAGACTCACGCAGAAGGTGGCATTTCTGCGGTTTGAATTTCAGGTTAGCAGCTCGCATCTTTTCGAAAACAGCGCGCAACCGTTCAATGTGTTCGTTGAACGTGCGGCCAAAGACGATAACGTCGTCAAGATAGATGAGACATGAGTCCCACTGGAGCCCAGTGAGGACCAGCTCCATGAGCCTCTGGAACATCGCTGGGGCCGAGTGGGGACCCATGGGCAACCTATTAAACTTGAAAAGGCCCTGTGGTGTCCGAAAAGCAGTCTTTTGTTTTGACGCTTCGTCGAGGGGAAGTTGCCAAAACCCCGACAGAAGGTCTAAAGTGGAAAAATATTGCAGCCCTGCCAGAGCATCCAATGACTCATCCATACGTGGAAGAGGATAGGCGTCAGCCACGGAAATTTTATTTAGGCGCCGAAAATCGACACAGAATCGAAGACTGCCATTGTGCTTTTTGACCAGCACTATCGGAGCACCCCAGGGTCTGGTTGAAGGAGAAATTATATCAGCTGCCAGCATGTCGTCAACTGCCCATTTGACATGCTGTTTCTCCACCGGGCTGAGCCGAAATGGGTTTTGGCGGATAGGGGCAGCGTCACCAGTATCAATGTGGTGACGCAGCAGCTTGGTGCAGCCAATATCAAATTGTGATTTGCTGAACACATCCGAGAATTCCCACAAAAGAGCCCGCAATTTAATCTGCTGTGACCCGGATAAATCACCGGCATCCGCGCAGAGGGCGTCAATCCATCCCTCGTCTAACTTAGGAGGAGGGCGAGGCTGCCGACTGTCAGATACATGTCCAACAACCTCGGTCCCCAGAGGCGCCACTGTCGCATGAGCGAGCACTGTCCCCTGTGGAATGACGATTTCGGACAGACCAACATTTAAAACTTGTAAAAATGGCTCTCTGTCGCCCGCTATGAGAGTCTGTGCGGCCACCAATGATAGGCTCTTAACTGCTGTGTTGGAGGGCCCCAACAGAATGTCATTTACCGAGGCTGTGGTAGCGAGCGGTTTCTTTAACCGCAAGGGTACAAGCATTTGTGCCCCTGGCGGAATGCATACAGCGCAAGCCGTAAAAGCCTGCACGGAGGCATTTGCCGTTCCATGAATGCGTGACTGCGGGTAAAAATGCCATCCGGCGGCCCGACGGGAGTTCAATACATCCCTGGTCGATGAGGATTTTAATGGGCATTTTGGCAAGAAAATCAGTTCCCAGGAGGCACGGCACCGCGAGGGAAGAAGAGACCAAAATAGGACCGGCCAATTTAATATCACCAATTGCAATTTGCACCCGAATTTGCCCGTTAATTCCCAGAGAACTTCCATTTGTGGCAAAACACGGAACAGAGACCTTTTGCAATGGTCGACATCGCACCGGCAGTATGTTATAAATCAAATCGGAAATGATAGTGGCAGATGCACCGGTATCGACGAGCACACGAAACTCTACACCCTCGATTGAACCAACAACCACCGAGGAACCCGCTATCGCTGCGACCACTCCATGGGCCAGCTCCGACCACTGCCCAGGTCGGAGTGACCGTGAAGAGTCGCCTGAACACCGCGCGTCATACGCCGAATTCCGAGCGAAGTCAACGGTGCGTTGTGGTGTATAAGGTGTGAGTGAGGGCCGAGCGTGAGGGGTGCCGCGACTCACCTGTTTATGCCGCGGTGCGCTGGGAGCCCTGTGGTCCCGGTCTTGGGATCCGGAGAAGCTCTGACGAGGTACACGGCAGTCGGAAGAGATGTGGCCTCGGCGGCCACAGTTGAAGCACGTCACGTCGCCCGTCCCCGCTCCTGGTCGTCGCGGCGTCTGGTGCGATCCGGTGATCGCCAGCCTGTCGCCCTGAACGTTGAGAAGACCCGATCTGGAGAGCGATCATCGTCCCTGCTGGCAGGCCCTGATGTCGTAGCAGATGTGGTGATGGGCTCGTCCTGGTCGAGCATCAAGTGAGCATGTGTAACGGGTTCCGGAGACACTTGTAGATGTACTTCTTTATTACAATACAACACTCCAACAGTACTCCAACTCTCCAACAGTCCTGATACTCTGTTACAGCCTAGGTACACAGCCTAGCTACACAGCCTAGATACTCTACTCTGGCTACGCTCCGGAACTCGCCCTCACAAGGTCGTAGAGTAGGGAGTTCCAGAGTCGGGAGTTCCAGAGTCCCAGCGCTGGCTCTCGCAGCATCCCAGGGTCTTCAGATGGCTGGTCGTGGGTCTTGGGTCTTGAGTTACAACTGGGCCCTGATCGTCCAGGGAGCTCTCCTTTTATGCCTGGTCTAACGAGGGGTGGGGCCGTGTGCGCCACCAGACATCCCACAGAGCACACACAGCCCCCCCCCCCCCCCGTTGGCGGCGCCAAAAAGGCTTAAGCGCCTGGGAACCCAACGCCTGGCGCCCAGAGGCTTAAGCGTCTGGACCCCCTGGGAACCCAGCGCCTGGCGCCCAGAGGCTTAAGCGTCTGGACCCACCTGGGAACCCAGAGCCCCCAGCAGCCCCTCCCTTCTTATGTCACTACATTACCCCCCTCTACGTAGCCTCCAGCCGACCCGGCTGTCAAAAAAAATACAATTGTACAAGAAATTATTTGTTAACCATCAAAATGAGTGTGTGACAAATCAAGAAAAAAAATGAGAAGAAAGCGCCTCTCCCCCTGCTGTGGTCACCGATGCAGAACAACACTGTATAAACACATATATGCAGGATGAACGCACGCCCCAATCGCCCACTATACATGATGGCAAGGTGAGTGGCATCGCGTTGGGACAAGAGTTCGTGGGCGGGGGTCATGAAAATCTTTGAGTTTTGAGCGAGTCCGATTGGCAGGTCCATCGGTCGCGACGGAGGTGGGAGGGGACCGACGACCCGCTGTTGTGCTTGTGTCCTGGGTCGCTGATCCCGCGGGCAAGCTTGTTCCCGCTTGGTCGGCCGTGGCGGATTTCATTCCCAAGGCACCTGAGGGCGGGACAGCGGGACCTGCCCGAGAGTTAGAAGCAGCATCATCGCGGCGCGGCTCGTCAGACATGTCGCGCTCTCGGCCCCGGAGAAGTGAAGGAGGTGTGTAGGGTTGAATGTAAGGTTTTAGACGTGACGGGTGCACGAACCAACGTCGCTTGCCATGCTGGATCCTGACACACTGCGGGCGGAGAACGTGAATAATAACAACCGGGCCTCTCCAAGGCTTAAGCAGTTTTGAGGAAGTAGCCAATGGTACCTGCGGGCAGTGGAGCCAGGCGCGGTCCCCTTCTACCCAAACGTGTCGGGATGTGCGGAGATTCCGCAACCGCTCGTTGGCAAGCTGACGGGCTTCTGAGTTATTTTGAGCAGCCTCCCGGGCATCCACGAGACGACGCACATTAGCACGAATGTGGTCGGCAATCTTAGCCTTAGGTGCGGGCTGTTTAATGTGCAATTGTACGTCGATTGGGGAGCAAACCTCCCTACCATACATAAGATAGAATGGCGAGTACCCCGTGGCAGCATGGGGCGCCATTCTATAGGCGGCCAAGACACCAGGTATGTGGAGATCCCAATCAGTCTGTGACTCAGACACCTGGTGGCTTAGCATGGAGGTAAGTGTCCTATGTAATCGCTCGACCATACCGTCAGTCTGGGGGTGATATGGCGAGGTGCGAATTTTGTGTGTCCCTAGCAGGTTGCACACATCCCGCAATAGGGTGGAAGAGAAATTTTTCCCTTGGTCGGTCAGCAGGCGTTCGGGAGCACCCTTGTCCAGGACGTAGCCCTGGAAAAAGGCCTCCGTAATGGCTGCTGCAGACTGGTTGGGGAGTGGCCAGGCCATGGCCCATCGGGTAAAATATTCGACCCCAACCAAAAGGTACTTACTACCCCGAGGAGTAGCGGGAAACGGACCCAAAATATCCAATGCGACGATCTCATTGACCCGGGAAACTTTAATGGATTGGAGCGGCGGGCAGGACGGCCTAGCAGGTGGTTTCCGCCGTGCACATTCTGTGCAACCTTGCACAAGGTCAGCCACATTGTTTGCCATGCCCGGCCAGAAAAATTCCAATTGGATTTTAGCTAGTGTTTTCTGAACACCCAAGTGCAAGAGGCGACTGTGGGTTTCCCACACAAGTCGCCCCCGCAGGGAGGTGGGCACCACCAATGTGTGGGATTGGGACCCCCCATCCCAATGCATGAGGACGCCTTCCCGGATGGCATATGATACGGGGCCCCCCTGTCCCCTGTGACCCTCGGCATCCCTAGCGCGGCGTCTCAATTTGAGGAGGGAGACGTCTTCCATCTGAAGACGTCCCCAGTTGTCCAACCCGAGGCCCAGCAATGCGTCCTGCGGAACTTGCGTGGAGGGAGCCCCGTGGTCCCCGACCCCATCCCCGGCCGCGGCCGCAAGGGATGGGGGCGGTACCCCGTCAGGCTGCCTACAACTCCCCGCACCCAAAAAACAAGCACAGCGCTCATTGTTCGGCAGTCGCGACAACCCGTCGGCGTTCCCGTGTTGAATCCCCTTGCGGTAAATGACAGTGAACGCAAAGTCCTGGAGGATCTCGAGCCAACGCGAGAGCTGTCCAGATGGTTGGTCCACTCGCAAGGTGTATTGTAGCGCCGCGTGGTCGGAGCGTACTGTGAAATGCCTGCCATACACGTATGGCCTGTACTGCTTTATGAAAAAAACGATAGCAAGCAATTTGCGGCGCGTCACGCAGTAACGTTGCTCCGCGGGCGACAGCACCCTGCTGCCATAGGCGACGACGCGCTCCACTCCATTGACAATTTGCGACAGCACCCCTCCAATTCCGGTGGTGCTGGCGTCTGTATCCAGAATGAACGGAGTGGTAAAATCTGGATAAGACAGGGTAGGAGCATCGACCAGTGCTTTTCGGATGGCATTGAACGATGCCTGTTCTAACTCTCCCCAGCGGAATTTGACCCCTTTGGCCGTTAATGCGTGGAGGGGCTTCGCGATGGATGCGAATCCCGCAACAAATCGTCGATAATATGAGGCGAAGCCGATAAAACTCCGCACCTTCCCAACAGAGGTAGGAGTTGGCCATGAGCGCACGCAATTTGTCTTTTCGGGGTCCGTGGCAATTCCCGAGCGGCTGACAATATGGCCCAAATAACGAACCGAATCCCTCATGAGGTGGCACTTTTGCGGTTTGAATTTGAGGTTAGCCGCTCGCATTTTAAGGAAAACTGCCTTCAATCGCGTGAGGTGTTCATCAAAAGTTTTGCTGAACACGATTACATCGTCGAGGTAGATTAGGCAAGAATCCCACTGGAGCCCAGCGAGGACCAGCTCCATCAGGCGCTGGAACGTCGCCGGGGCCGAGTGAAGACCCATGGGAAGTCTGTTGAATTGGAACAGTCCCTGCGGCGTGCGAAAGGCCGTCTTTGGTTTGGATGCGTCATCAAGGGGTAGCTGCCAAAACCCCGAGAGGAGATCCAAGGTGGAGAAGTAATGCGCACCTGCTAAGGCATCGAGCGACTCGTCCATCCTGGGAAGCGGGTAGGCGTCGGCCACAGAAATCTTATTAAGTTTCCTGAAGTCAACACAAAAGCGGAGGCTCCCGTCGTGCTTCTTAACAAGAACGATCGGCGCCCCCCATGGGCTATTTGATGGCGCAATGACATCGGCCGCCAACATATCATTGACGGCCACCCGTACATGTTCCTTTTCGGCCGGGCTCAACCGGAATGGGTTTTGACGAATTGGAGCGGCATCACCCGTGTCGATGTGGTGGCTTAGCAATTTAGTGCAGCCAATGTCGAATTTGCTTTGACTGAAAACGTCGGCGAAATCGCTCAGCAGCGTGCGTAATTTAGCATTCTGTAATGGTGACAAATCGGCAGAAGTGGAGCAAAGCGCGTCGAGCCATCCTGTGTCAGGACCTGGCTTGGCAACGGAAGAGAACTCGCCCCCTACGTGACCCACGATCACATCTTCTGGCGGGGCTGGCGTCGCGTGAGCAAGCACCATTCCCTGACAGATAACGGCCGTTTCCAATCCCGCGTTAAGGACCTGGATAAAGGGGTCGTGGTCGCTTCGCACGAGCGTTTGTGCACACACGAGGTCCGACACCCGCTCAGCTGAACGCGAAGGCCCGATCACAGCACCCCCCATGAACGCGTCGTAATCAAGGGGTTTACGAAACCGGAGGGGAACTAACATCTGAGAGCCAGGAGGAATGTGAATTGTGCACGCCGCCAACGCCTGCACCGTCGTAGATGCAGAGTGCAACCGAGTGGGTGTGGGTAGGAAGGCCATGCGTTGGCCGGAGGGTAGCTCAATACACCCTTTGTTAATGAGAATTTTAATGGGCATCTACCCCAGGAAATCTGTTCCGAGGAGGCACGGAACGGCGAGGGTTGATGAGACCAAAATGGGCCCAACTAATTGGACGTCAGCAATGCGGATCTGAGCATTGATCCGTCCGGTGATGCCCAACGAACCCCCATTTGCGGCATAGCATGGCACATCAACTGGCTGCAAGGGACGGCATGTATCGGGCAAAATGTTATAAATTATGTCTGAAATGATGGTCGCCGACGCACCCGTATCAATCAACATACGAGCATAAACGCCCTCGATGGAACCCACTATGGCAGAGGACCCTGCCGCAGCGGCAACGACCCTATGGGCCAACTCGGACCATTGACCCGGTCCGAGCGCCCGGTTGTTCAATGATGGGCCCGAATCCCCCTCCTCCGAAGCATGACCCCCCTGTGTGGTGTGAGGGTGCGTGCTTGTTGTAAGTGGGGGCCGAGAGTGCGAGGTGTCGTGACTCGCCTGGGTATGCCGAGGATACGGTGGTGGCCGAGGCGCCGGAGGTCCTGAAGTCCGGCGTCGGGGGACCCGGCAGCCGGACGCCACATGGCCCCGAAGGCCACAGTTGTGGCAGACGATGGACGCTCCGTCCTGGCGCGAGGTTGGCCGGTCCCGCTGATGGTGATCTCGCTGGGATCGCCAGTTGGACGATCCGCGATTTTCTGTTGCTGCGAAGGCCTGATGAGGCCCCGAATGCACGTCATAGGCTTGAGCATCAGGTGGGCCTGCGCAGGCGGCGATGGTCGTGTCCTCATCGCAATGTAGGTGTGCTTGGATGCACCTGGCAGCACGTAGCGACGTGAAGTCGTCGTCGTCGTCGGCTGTCGGCATGGCAACTCGAAGCTGGCGGGCCAAGCTCATGAGCTTCTGCAGCACGAGTGACTCCACAGCGTCTTCATCCATGCGAGGGTAGGCAACCTTCGCAATGGCCAGCAGCGCGCTGCGGTACCCCATCGCCGACTCGGAGGCCTTCTTCCTCCTCGCATCGAAGCGGTGACGTGCTTCGGATGGGGGGTCCATAAATCAGCCGCATCTGATGAAGGGCATCCGTGAGCGTGGCACGTTTCGCGCGTGGCACAGCAAGGAGTGCTGCGAGGGAGTCGTCGTCGAGCATGGCCGGGAGGCCCTGGAGCACTTCATACTCCGACCAGCCAGACGTCTTTATAAGAGAGACGAACCGGCGTTCGAACGCTGCCCACTCACCCCCCTCTGAAGAAAATGCCTTGAGTGCCGGCAGGCGTTGCTGGACGTGAGCCAAGCTTTCGTTGCCTGGCAACCCGGCTGAAGCTGGCTTCACGTTCGCAGCGCTGTCACTCGGCGGTGAGGGACGCAGCGCTGATGACGCGGCGTTGCTAGGTTGCAAACAGCTGTCACCCGGCGGTGAGGGACGCAGCGCTGATGACGCGGCGTCATCGGGTTGGCCCACGCTGGGCCCGGAAGTGACGTCGCTCCCAGCGGCCACTGCTCCCCCCCCAGAAGTGACGACACACCCGGATGTCTTTGTGTTGGAGCCGGCGGAATGGCGCGGTCGCTGCGCCGCCTCTCTCCCTGCTGCCTCCGCCTGTGAGCGACGCATGTCGTCAAGGATGGAGACGGTGGCGTGGAGCAGCTCGGTGAGGCAAAGCAGCGTTTCCTCCATTGCTGCTCCCGACGCTGGAGGAGGATCGGCAGGTGTGGTGGACGACTGCTCAGCCGGCGGTGCGGCGTTGTTGTTGGCCCGAGTTGGCTGCCTCGTCGCCGCTTGCTCCTCAACATCGCCGTCAGGACTGAAGGTACGTGGCTTACTTCTTGTCTCCATTGCCACCTCTGACGCCAAATGTAACGGGTTCCGGAGACACTTGTAGATGTACTTCTTTATTACAATACAACACTCCAACAGTACTCCAACTCTCCAACAGTCCTGATACTCTGTTACAGCCTAGGTACACAGCCTAGCTACACAGCCTAGATACTCTACTCTGGCTACGCTCCGGAACTCGCCCTCACAAGGTCGTAGAGTCGGGAGTTCCAGAGTCGGGAGTTCCAGAGTCCCAGCGCTGGTTCTCGCAGCATCCCAGGGTCTTCAGATGGCTGGTCGTGGGTCTTGGGTCTTGAGTTACAACTGGGCCCTGATCGTCCAGGGAGCTCTCCTTTTATGCCTGGTCTAATGAGGGGTGGGGCCGTGTGCGCCACCAGACATCCCACAGATCACACACAGCCCCCCCCCCCGTTGGCGGCGCCAAAAAGGCTTAAGCGCCTGGGAACCCAACGCCTGGCGCCCAGAGGCTTAAGCGTCTGGATCCCCTGGGAACCCAGCGCCTGGCGCCCAGAGGCTTAGGCGTCTGGACCCACCTGGGAACCCAGAGCCCCCAGCAGCCCCTCCCTTCTTATGTCACTACACATGGATGCTCTGGGCAGCTCGCAATGAGCACGTCTTCATCATCCATGGCTTGGATGACAAGGCGCAGTCCCCGCGCCATCTCCACCAGCTTCTGTAGGACGAGAGCGTCGATGGCTTCATCGTCCATGCAGGGGTAAGCCGCTCTTGCCATGGCGAGTAGCGCGGTGCGGAACGCCAATGGCGATTCTCTTGGCTTGCACCGTCTCTCGTAAAACTGGTGGCGTGTGGCGGAAGAAGGTCCGTAGACATCGGACAGCCGCTGAAGTGCCGTTTGTAGTGTCGCTCTTTGTCGCTTGGGAATGGAAATGAGCGCAGAGAGAGTCATCGTCCAAGGTGGCTGTTAGTGCACGTAGCGCCTGGGCATCTGACCAGCCCACCATCTCCTGGTGGCTGAGGAAGCGACGCTCAAATGCCGCCCAGTCGCCCCCTGTGGACGAGAATTCACAGAAGACGGGCAGACGTTGCTGTAGAGCAGCCGCGTCATCCTCTTCGTCTAGGTCGGACTCGGTCCCAAACGCGGCGATCGCTTGATCCACGACATTTACTGTACGGCGTCTCAGCCGTGATGACGTGGCATTGCTGGAGTGGCTTGCAGAGGCAGCGTCGCGCTCTGATGACGCGGTGTGCCGTGATTGGCCGCCGGAGTTCCCAGCATGCACGTGGCTTCCGCTTCCGGCGGAACCACGTGACCCATCGGCGGGAAACTCAACCTCTTCCGGGTGTGTGATGGCAGGAATGTCCGCCGTCGGCCGCTCCACTCCGCCCGCAGCCCCCAAGGTAATTTCCTCCAGGATGGCTGCTGCAGCATGCAGCAGCTGGGCGAGACGTGCGTGAGCAACCTGGATTCCGCCGCTCGCGGCGATCGGCTGCACCGCTGGTGGTGGGGCGGCTGTCGGCACGCCGGCGTCTTCAGCGCCGCCCTCAGCACCCACGGGTGAGTTGGAGCGTGCGTCGTCCGGACTTCGCGTGCGGTTCATTCGTCTTGTTTCCATCTTCTGACTCCAGTTGTAGTGTTATTACGGACTGACTTCTAAACTTCTTTATGGCACACACTGTTTATTGTCTTAATACACAGTCCCTATCACACAAAGGGGTATATGGTCCCCTCACCCGTTACCCTGAGGAGATACAGCCTCCGGACCTTGCACAGCTCTCTAATCTCCCTGCTATCCCAGCGTCCTCTGGATGGACCTAGGGGATCTCTCCCCGACCACTGGTTACACTGAGCCCTAGCCCTGATACGGGCTGGAGGGCTTGGTCCAGGGTCCTAGATGTCTTCGGCCGACTTGGGTCTTCGTGTAGCAGAACTGCCCGAGAGCTCTCAGCACTCTGGCTTTTATACCTGTTCGTGGCCGGGTTGTCCAATCCCCGGCCACCTTGTGGAACCCTCCGATTGGTCCTTCCCAATCTGGCGTTTGGATCCTACCTCACCCTATTTGACCCTGACCGTTTGATTGAGCAGGACAACCTTGTTTACGATCCGCTCGCGAACAGCGAGTAGTTATCACCACTACACTATCAACACCACCAAAACCATCATAATAACCATCACCAACATCGTCACTATCATACTACGTTCACCACCATCATTACTGTCATCATCACTATCATCAGCAACATCATCATCAACATCATTATCTCCATTATCACCACTACCACAATCACCACCATCACCACCATCAACCACCATCAAGCACCATCAACCACCACCATCAACCACCACCATCATCATAATTACTATCATCACCACAATAATCACCATTATCACGTGCATCATCATAATCATTACTTATCATTAACACTATCATCATCACCATCATTATAACCATCATCACCATAATCACCACTATCAACATTATCACCACCATCATCACCACCATCATCACCACCATCATTATCATCATCACTATCAGAACCCACATCATCATCACCATTCTTACTACCAACAACAACAACCGCCATTCACCACTAAGTGGCGGTGACGTCACCACGACGCTTGTGCCAGTGCTATGTGCACGTTGAGGCCACGTGGCCTCATTCTTACCACCACTACCACCAAAATCATCACCATCATTACGATCATCAACATCAATACCACAAAAACTGCCATAATTATCACCATTATCACATCCACCATCACGACCATCATCACCACTATCATCCTCACCGTGAAAACCACTATCACCATCATTCCCACCATCACCCTTATCACGACCCTTACCACCATCTCGCTCATCACTACCATTACTACCACCACTGTCATTATCGCCACCGTGATCACCACCATCATCACCATCACTACTATCATTACTACCATGATCAACACCACTTCCTTCATCACCATTTCACCATTATTACCACCACTACCACCATCATCATGGTAACGTCTTTGTAGTTGGGGCTGTTATTTTTGTTAATTGTGTTTAACCGGAGCGAGAACTCAAGACACCAGAATAGGAGTCTCATTTGTAAGAGTGAGTGGAATGAGGAACGAGTGCTTGGGTGAGTGAGCAGATGAGTAAGTAGTTAAGTGACAGAGATGGTGGGTGATTGAATGATTGATTGAGTGCATGGTTGATTGGGTGAGATGGTGGGTGAGTGAGTGGGTGAGGAGACGGGGGAGATGGTTGGTGGGTGAGTGAGTGAGTGAGTGCATGGGTGAGTGGGTCGGTGGAGTGTTTGAGTTAGTGAGAGGGTCAGTGAGTGGTTAAACTATTGAGTGCATGAGTTAACGATTGAGTGCATGGGTGAGTGAGATGGTGGGTGAGTGAGTAGTTGAGTGGGTCAGTGGTTAAGTTAGTGAGTGAGAGGGTAGGTGAGTGTGTAAATGATTGAGTGAGTGAGTTCAAGTGTATCGTCTGTAACCGGGTGTAGAACTCGGAAGACCGGGACAGCAGTCTCATTTGCAAGAGTGTCTTGGGGCTGGGGGGAATCTCCAAAATAATAAAAACGACAACGTGAGTACAGGAAACAATAATGAAGCGAAGATTGAAGATTAATTAGAGGAAAAAACAACCACCACCACCGTGTTACAGACGAAACAGAAAAAAAGCGCCCCGAACAAACTCCCAATACTGCAAGGGTGGAGACAGCGTCTGTCCACCCAACTAACAGTCGTGTCCACGTGTTGGGGGGCGATCTCGACTCCCCAGGGCCACCCGTCGCGGCGTCCAACGTGACGTAATGACGACTCTCACAGACAACACCGATAGCCCACACATCCCGATTCCCCCCCCCCCCACCACGGTTCCTGGGTTTGTCGTCACAATGGCCAGCGCGGTGCCACTGCGGCAAGCCCCCCAGGGCGAGACTGTCCCGGACTCCCCCTCAGCGTTGACCTCCCTCCGGGAGCATCCGTAGAGCAAGCAGCCGGACCATTCGTTTGTAACCCAAATGGAGCCGTTGCCTCCCCCCCATCTCCTCCTCTTGCTCAGCACTCAGCCTCCCATGCAAACAAAAACACGTCAAAACCCCCTCAGCCTGGGTGAACGAGGCAGGGCGTGAACAATAAGAAGAGGTTTTCATACCCCTTTTCTGGCACAAATAAATGAGAGTTATGTTGAGATGTTCAAACACCAAACAGTATACCTTTTGCAAGGAATCAAGTACTGCATTAACCACACACGGTACTTGTGTTGTACACGTGTAGTGAAATAGCGCTGGCTAGTGGACAGCAGCGGCAGCTGTGGTGGACAGACCGTGCACACGCCGGTGAGGGCGTGCACGGGGTGGAGGCAGAGAAAGGAACTGGGGCAAGGGTCACAGAGGACCTCATCTGGAGGCCCCTGGAACCTGCTGGTGGGTTGGAGAAAGGAGGCGCGGTCAGCACGGAGCCAGGCCGTGCTGGCAGCATGAAAGGAGCTGAGAGCGAGGGGCTCAGGGCTGCCGGTTAGGGCTGAACGATTAATCGATTTCAAATCGAAATCGCAATGTGAAACAATGCTATTAGCGTATTGCAACGGTTGTGATTTTAGCACGTCTTTTTTATTTACCTTAACAATTGTTCTACATTTCATTGGTCTATTTCAATTAAAATTTTCAATAAATACATTTTTGAAGAAATTCATATCTTTTAAGTTATCATACTTGCATTAGAATATATAGAGCAGTTCATAAATTGATGGTATCATGTGGTAATGTTCCATCACATGTTTATAATCTATTACACAGTGAATATTGAGTTGAAGCTTGACTTACATTTTTTTTAATTGGAAATCAAATCGCAATCAAAAAATTCTCAATTAGATATTTTGAGCATGTACGCCAAGCCCTCAAGATGAATGGATATTCGGACCGCACAGTCCGCAAAACTGTATCGCCAACCATGGTGAGAGAACCATCTGAGTACCCAATCAAAACCATCAGGAATCAAGTCCAAAATCTTGAATAAACACAACATCTAGGTTCGATTAAACACAGTACACAAAATCTGTGATATGATCACATCTGTGAAGGATGTGATTCCTGATATGCAATACCCTGGTGTCTACAAACTAAGTTGTCTGCGGCAGCAGTTACATTGGGGAAACTAAATGACATGTCTCAGACCGTGTTCGCAAACACAAAGCAGATTTGAAACACGGCAGAACCAATACCTTTGCCGTGGCTGATCACTGTTTTAACGCGGTGGGCTCACATGACATTGTTTTTTCCGAGACTAAGGTACACTGCAAACCTTCGGGCTACCTTCAAAGATTTGTCCATGAAGCCATCCAGATATATAAACACAGACACAATTTCAACCAAGAATATGGATACAAACTGAGCAATCATTGGAAGGACGTTATTTACCGGTTTAAGTCATAACTGGTGGTGATGTCTCCCTTTCTGCCTGCCGATGTTAACAGATATTCTCGACTCTCTGAGCCACATTCACTAACACAGCCTCTCTCTCCCCCTGCTACCGATTATCTATGCCCCACCCCTCTTCCCCCCTTGCCTCCCCTCTCTTATCTCTGCCACCCCCCCTCTCTCTCCCCCCTGCCGCTGATCTCTTACTCTTGTCTCGGCAGCTCTCTCTCCCCCCTTGTCCCACTCGGCCCCTGCCGCCGGTCTTGTTGCGATCGAAACGTCATGATATATTATTTTCTACCTACGTGACTTTACTGAAAGAACCAAAGAATACAGATATTTTCCCAAAATCGTAAAGCCCTACTGCTGGTTCTGGGAGTGGACTCGTCTCGTCGCTGCTGTTACCTCATCATCGTCGTCGCTGCCGTCTTCACTAGATATTGCGCTGCTGGAAGTTGTTGGCTATCTCAGTCAGCGCCATCAGTGTTTGATGATTAAGGTTGTGTACAGGCTAGACTAAGTAATGGTGGAGAGTGTAATGATGAGACCGTGGAAGTTGTGAATAAAGAAGGTGCCTTCTAGAAACTCTGTCTCTGAATCGTTGACACTATATTTGGTGTCAGGAATGGTTAGAAAATTCAATAGACAGGGTATAAATGGCAATGCCAAATATATCCAAGAAGAAGAGCTCCAGTGGCTTCCTAATAACTTAAGGAAACGCGTTCCAGACAGCCACAGAAGCAGCACATCTAACAGCGCCACACAATACGGTGACCGTCTTTGTTCGATCTTGCAATGTGATGATAACCATTACTGTACGTATATGTTCATAAGTTTTGCTGGCTGAATTTCTGGCTGCCTGCCTGGCTTCTTGGTAGGCGGCCGAGCAAGTGAGCGTATTCGGTGATGACATCACGCAGCGCATCTGCGGGATGGCATCAACCGCGTTGAGCTAGGTTCCTGCATGCTGCTGAAGTCATAACCCTCCCACTCAAACCACCATTCACCCCTGGGCGTGTATCCCGCGCAAATGAGTGAGATGCGTCATCACGCTATCATATCATACTCAGATCATCATACGAGCAAACTACATTAGGAGAATAAGTTTGCTGACTGGATGGCTGGAGGGAGAGACAGATGGACAGTCAGATAGAAAGGGCATGCGGGCTACTCGTGTTTGATTAGAAAATAAAAATGTTAAGTAAAATAAATAAATGGTAAAAAACCACAGCACGTGCTATTGTCTTGAGTATCACTGTTGATACGAAGTGACGTTAACCTACAGTATATAGAAAGCAATACACGTACAGCAACACGGACGAATTTGACGTGAGTTTGTGTGTGAACAGACCAGTACTCGCTGTGTCTGATTCAATACAAATCCTATTGTAGTGCTCGTTCTGGCTATCAACAAAAATACACGCAGTCTGCTGCACGGTGCATGTGAAGGAGGCAATGCATTTGCACTTTGATAGACTCACACAGAGATCCATAGACTCGCTCACACAGAGACACAGGCTCACTCAGAGACAAATAGACTCATCACATAGAAACCCATATACTCACACAGAGACCCACACTCACGCAGAGTATCATAGACACACACACACGTACCCATCGACTTACACAGATACCCATTCACTCAATAACACAGTGAGCCATAGACTCCCTCACACAGAAACCCATAGACTTTCCACATGTAGCCCCATATACTCCCCTGTCGGTAGCAAATCGGGGAGCTAGGGCCAAGAGTGGGCAAAAACCAGGAAGGGAAGGCACAGGGCATGAGCGGGACATTCGGGAGCAGGGCGAGCTGGAGAATGGTCGTGTGTAGAGTTGTGCGAGAACTCTCACCTTCTGGGTTCTAGTGCCGACGCGCAATGCACACCAGGTCGGGTCACCCCAGAAAGTCAGTCTATGCCCAGACAAACCAGAGGTGAGAGATTAAACGTTACAAAGTCCGTGTCGCCTTGGTCTTCCTGTCTTTGGTGGTGCATTGTGGGTGTGCAAGTGACTTGTTGTTAGGCAGGTAGCGAAATGTATTAGAGGGCTCGTCCCGAACAGGACGCCCTCAGTTGAGAATACCTCCCTACCACCGAGTCCTGCATAGGGACTTTACCCCGAGGAGCTATCTCCTTGAGCCGTGGGAAGGCCGCATAACCACGGTTGGAGGGGGTGTTGGGGGGTGTGTGCGTAGGGCAAGGGGCCAACTTTAGGCCATGCTCAAGCCGCGCTCAGAGGGGCCACCGCTGAGTAATTTCTATCGTGCACAAAGTGGGTCTCCCGCTATCAGGCGAAACGGGGCACGGTCCGATTTATCTACGCCCAGTGCCGCCAAAGGTCGCGGAAAGGTGTGAAGAGTAGATTCGCCGTGGGTAGGAGGGGCCGACCTAAGGTTGTGTTCACACCACCCCTGTGGAAAAATACACATATATACATATTCACCCGAGTGGTAAAATGCACTGGGAGCCAGCAGTGAGTCGAGACTGACAAATGGAACCCTCGATGCTCTGCAATGTACGAATGTGGCATGGGAGTGGATGTATTGTGTATGTCAGGGATGTCAGGGGTGGGAATGGAAATGGACAGTGGGTTTTGGGGCATGGAGGGGATTCCCAACCAAAAGGAAGGAGACAGTGGAGCGGCAACAGTGGAGGAGGGGAGGAGCAGGCGAGGAGATGCAGGAGGGGGCATCAGGGGGCTCGGGGCATTGTGGCGTGGGGGACGGATTGGGAGAGGGCTGTGGGCAAGTGTGGGCTGGGGGTGAATAAAAGATGGACCCCACCCCAACCTCGTGTCGGTTCTACTTCACATGGACATTCTGCGGTGTGCGGTGTCAGTGGTTCAGAGCGACTTGCACCGGCTGCACGTGCCGGTGTGTACAGTTCTGTGGTGGGAGTGGTGGCGCAGCGGTTAGCGCGGCGCGCCGTGCTACGATTCGGGCAGAGACCCCAATCCCGCTCATGGCCACCGCCCACACCAGGGACAGCGTCAGCGATTATCTCAACCGGCTCTGGGCCTCCTCTAGGTCGACTCAGCCTCAACTGATAATCTGGTGCGGTGTGTAGTAGACATCGGCACTAGGGAGACAAAGGCGGCCTGTGGGTGTGGTTCTGGCCACTCACCGCCTAGAGTCTGTGTGGGCTACACGGGGGAGCTTTGTCTCTGCACGACACAGAGCAGTGAGCCGCAGCCACGTGACTGAGTTGAAGGCGAGCAACTCCACAGGCGTCTCACAGCTCGAGAACGAGACACCCGACACATTGTTTACTTGTCTATGGTTCTTGCGGTAAAGTCACGTAGATCGAAAAAAATAATAACAATAAAATAATAATTCATATGAAAATAAATGAATAAAAATTAACCCGTAAAAACAAAGTTTTTCACTATAAATCTTTTATATGCGTGGCATCGGTTTTATTTTATGATTAATTTCTGTTTTTCTTGAGTAAGAGTTTCATTTTTATCACGGGTATTTTAAATTAAATATAAGGAAAGTAGTATATATGGATTATAAGGTTTGCAGTTTTTGTATGATTGTTTATATTGTACATTTTTGTTGTTTTCTTGAATAATTTTCTGTGTTTAGGAAAAATATATGATTGTGTTAGTGAAATGCTTTTTTCCTAAAAAGTGGAAAATTTTGGAGAGAAAAAATTCACGAAAATAAATTGTCACGCACAACGAGTCTGTGTGCAAAATGTCAGCTCGATTGGATCACGGGAAGTGGGTTAAAAACCACCACTACCACCATTATCATGGTGACGCCTTTGTAACGTCTTTGTAATTGGGGCTGTTATTTTTGTTTTATTGTGTTTAACCGGGGCGAGAACTCAAGACACCAGAATAGGAGTCTCATTTGTAAGAGTGAGTGAAATGAGGAGCGAGTGATTGGTTGAGTGAGTAGATGTGTAAGTAGTTAAGTGACAGAGATGGTGGGTGATTGAATGATTGAGTGAGTGCATGGTTGATTGGGTGAAATGGTGGGTGAGTGAGTGGGTGAGGAGACGGGGGAGATGGTTGGTGGGTGAATGAGTGAGTGCATAGGTTAGTGGGTCGGTGGAGTGTTTGAGTTAGAGAGTGGGTAAACTATTGAGTGTGTGAGTGAGTAGATTAGTGAGTGAACGATTGAGTGCATGTGTGAGATGGTGGGTGAGTGAGTAGCTGAGTGGGTCAGTGGTTAAGTTAGTGAGCGAGAGGGTAAATGATTGAGTAAGTTCAAGTGTATCGTCTGTAACCGGGTGTAGAACTCGGAAGACCAGGACAGCAGTCTCATTTGCAAGAGTGACCTGGGGCTGGGGGGATCTCCAAAATAACAAAAATGACGTCAGCACAGGGAACAATAACGAAGCAAAGATAAATGAGCGGAAAAGAAACAACCACCACCGTGTTACAGACAGAACCGGAAAAAAACAGCACCCTGAACAAACTCCCAATACTGCAAGGGGGGAGACAGCGTCTGTCCACCCAACTCACAGTCGTGTCCACGTGTTGGGGGGCAATCTCGTCTACCCAGGGCCACCCGTCGCGACATAACGACGACTCCCACAGACAACTCCGACAGCCCACATCTCCCGGTCCCCCCCACCCACGGTTCCTGGGTTTGTCGTCACAACGGCGAGCGGCAAGCCCCCCAGGGCGAGACCGTCCCGGATTCCCCCTAGGCGTGGGCCTCCCTCCGGGAGCATCCGTGGAGCGAGCAGCCGGACGCTTCGTTTGTAACCCAAACAGAGCCACAACCTCCTCCTCTTGCCCATTCATGAGCCTCCCATGGTGATGCTGTGTGTAATGATGATGGTGTGATGATGGTATGCGGTGGTGCTGTGTGTGTGTGGTGGTGCTGTGTGTGTGTGGTGGTGCTGTGTGTGTGTGGTGGTCCTGTGTGTGTGTGGTGGTGCTGTGTGTGTGTGGTGTTGCTGTGTGTGTGTGGTGGTGCTGTGTGTGTGTGGTGGTGCTGTGTGTGTGTGGTGGTGCTGTGTGTGTGTGGTGGTGCTGTGTGTGTGTGGTGGTCCTGTGTGTGTGTGGTGGTGCTGTGTGTGTGGTGGTGCTGTGTGTGTGTGTGTGGTGGTGCTATGTGTGTGTGTGGTGGTGCTGTGTGTGTGTGGTGGTGCTGTGTGTGTGTGGTGGTGCTGTGTGTGTGGTGGTGCTATGTGTGTGTGTGGTGGTGCTGTGTGTGTGTATGGTGGTGCTGTGTGTGTGTGTGGTGGTGCTGTGTGTGTGTGGTGGTGCTGTGTGTGTGTGGTGGTGCTATGTGTGTGTGGTGGTGCTGTGTGTGTGTGTGTGTGGTGGTGCTATGTGTGTGTGTGTGTGGTGCTGTGTGTGTGGTGGTGCTGTGTGTGTGTGGTGGTGCTGTGTGTGTGTGGTGGTGCTGTGTGTGTGTGTGTGGTGGTGCTGTGTGTGTGTGTGTGGTGCTGTGTGTGTGGTGGTGCTGTGTGTGTGTGTTGGTGCTGTGTGTGTGTGGTGGTGCTGTGTGTGTGGTGGTGGTGCTGTGTGTGTGTGTGGTGGTGCTGTGTGTGGTGGTGGTGCTGTGTGTGTGTGGTGTGTGTTGTGTGTGGTGTGGTGTGTGTGTGTGTGTGGTGGTGCTGTGTGTGTGTGTGTGGTGGTGCTGTGTGTGTGGTGGTGCTGTGTGTGTGTGTGGTGGTGCTGTGTGTGTGTGTGGTGGTGCTGTGTGTGGTGGTGCTGTGTGTGTGTGTGTGGTGGTGCTGCGTGTGTGTGTGCGGTGGTGCTGTGTGTGTGCGGTGGTGCTGTGTGTGTGTGGTGGGGCTGTGTGTGTGTGTGGTGGTGCTGTGTGTGTGTGTGGTGGTGCTGTGTGTGTGTGGTGGTGCTGTGTGTGTGTGTGTGGTGCTGTGTGTGTGTGGTGGTGCTGTGTGTGTGTGGTGGTGCTTTGTGTGTGGTGGTGCTGTGTGTGTGGTGGTGCTGTGTGTGTGTGTGTGGTGGTGCTGTGTGTGTGTGTGTGGTGTGTGTGGTGGTGCTGTGTGTGTGGTGGTGCTGTGAGTGCGGTGGTGCTGTGTGTGCGGTGGTGCTGTGTGTGTGTGTGTGGTGCTGTGTGTGTGTGTGGTGCTGCGTGTGTGTGTGTGTGGTGGTGCTGTGTGTGTGTGGTGGTGCTGTGTGTGTGTGGTGGTGCTGTGTGTGTGTGTGGTGGTGCTGTGTGTGTGTGTGGTGCGGTTGTGTGTGTGTGGTGGTAGGTGTGTGTGTGTGGTGGTGCTGTGTGTGTGTGGTGGAGCTGTGTGTGTGTGGTGGAGCTGTGTGTGTGTGTGGTGGTGCTGTGTGTGTGTGTGTTGTGCTGTGTGTGTGTGGTGGTGCTTGTGTGTGTGTGGTGGTGCTGTGTGTGTGGTGGTGCTGTGTGTGTGTGGTGGTGCTGCTGTGTGTGTGGTGGTGCTGTGTGTGTGTGTGTGTGCTGTGTGTGTGTGTGGTGGGTGCTGTGTGTGTGGTGGTGCTGTGTGTGTGGTGGTTGGTGCTGTTGTGTGTGTGGTGGTGCTGTGTGTGTGTGGTGGTGCTGTGTGGTGTGTGGTGGTGCTGTGTGTGTGTGGTAGTGCTGTTGTGGTGTGTGTGTGGTGCTGTGTGTGTGTGTGGTAGTGCTGTGAGTGTGTGGTAGTGCTGTAGGTGTGTGTGGTAGTGATGTGGTGTGTGGTGGTGCTGTGTGGTGTGTGTGTGTGTGTGGTGATGTGTGTGTGTGGTGGTGCTGTGTGTGTGTGTGTGGTGTGCTGTGGTGTGGTGGTGGTGCTGTGTGTGTGTGGTGGTGATGTGTGTGTGTGGTGGTGTGCTGTGTGTGTGTGGTGGTGATGTGTGTGTGTGTGGTGGTGCTGTGTGTGTGTGTGGTGGTGCTGTGTGTGTGGTGGTGCTGTGAGTGTGGTGGTGCTGTGTGTGTGTGGTGGTGCTGGGTGTGTGGTGGTGCTGTGTGTGTGTGTGGTGCTGTGTGTGGTGGTGCTGTGTGTGTGTGTGTGGTGGTGCTGCGTGTGTGTGTGCGGTGGTGCTGTGTGTGTGTGTGGTGGTGCTGTGTGTGTGTGTGGTGGTGCTGTGTGTGTGTGTGGTGGTGCTGTGTGGTGTGGTGGTGCTGTGTGTGTGTGTGGTGCTGTGTGTGTGTGGTGGTGCTGTGTGTGTGTGGTGTGGTGCTTTGTGTGTGGTGGTGCTGTGTGTGTGGTGGTGCTGTGTCTGTGTGTGTGGTGGTGCTGTGTGTGTGTGTGGTGTGTGTGGTGGTGCTGTGTGTGTAGTGGTGCTGTGAGTGCGGTGGTGCTGTGTGTGCGGTGGTGCTGTGTGTGTGTGTGTGGTGCTGTGTGTGTGTGGTGGTGCTGCGTGTGTGTGTGGTGGTGCTGTGTGTGTGTGGTGGTGCTGTGTGTGTGTGGTGGTGCTGTGTGTGTGTGTGGTGGTGCTGTGTGTGTGTGTGGTGGCGCTGTGTGTGTGTGGTGGTGCTGTGTGTGTGTGGTGGTGCTTTGTGTGTGGTGGTGCTGTGTGTGTGTGTGGTGGTGCTGTGTGTGTGTGTGTGGTGCTGTGTGTGTGTGGTGGTGCTGTGTGTGTGTGTGGTGGTGCTTTGTGTGTGGTGGTGCTGTGTGTGTGTGGTGGTGCTGCGTGTGTGTGGTGGTGCGCCTTCCGGTGGGATGATTTGACAGAAAGTGACGTCATGGGCAGTGGGCGGGGCGATGACGTCATGTTCCCTCGACGTACCTAAGCTAGTGCCCGTGAAGTGAGCAGGGTTCGTTGTAGAAACCCGGGAACGTGAAGGGTGGAAGCTAGAACCAGGTGTAGGGCTGACGGAGTCTGAAAGGAAGCCAGCATTAGCTGGCTTCCTTTCAGACTCCGATGTTGGCTGATCCCTCGGCCGACACAGAAGAAAGAGCCGGCGAAGCTAGCTGTGCTATAGGCAGACAGAGTGTGGGTCCGGGTGAAGGACCAAGCATAGGACCCCTATCCCTGGGGACAAGTGTTATATCCCTTAATCTGCTACTGGCGTAAGCCCTTAATAAACACCTGGTATAAGCCCCTACAGAAGATCTTCCTCCGAGTCGTCTTTACACCGCAACATTTGTATGTGATGATGCAGTGTGTGGTGATGCTGTGTGATGCTGCTGTATGTGAGATGCTATGTGTGGTGATAGTAATGCTGTGTGTGATGATGGTTTGTGTAGAAAAGCTGTGTGATGATAGTAATGACATGTGGTGATGCTGTAATTGTGATTTGAGTGATGATGCTTTGTATGATGAGTCTCGATATGATGGAGCTGTGATGATCCCACGTGTGATGATGCTGTGATGCATGTCTATGTGATGGAGTTGTGATGATCCTGTGAGTGACGGTGCTCTATGTGAAAAGGTAGCCATGTATGTTCTGCTTTCACAGGACAGCGAAGGTTACAGCAGATCCACCCTCAGGTCCTAGTCAAGAGGACATTGCCTCGCTTAAAGGCACCGAGGGAACTGTGGCCAAACGCCTGTGTGAGTTCTTCAGTGTGAAACTTGGGTGATGGGGCCATCTTCACAATACATTATCCCCGTGTGTGTGCACGAGGTCGATACAGCCTCAAATGATCATCTGGTGTTGTATGTAAACATCACCACTAGGGAGACAAAGGTGGTCGGGCGTGGTGCTGCCCGCCCACCTTGTGTGCCGTGCCAGCCTTCCTAAATGCTCGTTAACATCACTTGCTCTAATGGTCTGTTTAGGCTACACAGGGGATCTTAGTCTTTGTTCACATCCCAATCCAGGACCCTATTGAACAGAGCCATGAGACTCAGTATGGCGTTCTTGTGTAAATAATCAGCATTACGAGTCAGGGGAAGTTGTGATGTTGAGATGCAGTGTGTGCCTGTGAATGTGTCTGTGCATTTGTGCGTGGGGGGAGGGTTGGCATAGTGGTTAGCACACTGCATTATGAACCCAGTTACCTAGCTTTGATTACCAGCCATGGCTAACATCAGTGGCAGGTGATATCTTATCCAGTCCTGGTGCCTCTGCTAGGCAGTTTCAACCTCAAATGAGTTCCTGATGTTGCTAATGGTCATAATGATGGTTATAGTGGTCGGGATGGTGGGGATGATAGTGGCGCAGCAGCCAGTCATCTCAGTCGACCCATGGCACCTGAGGCTGCCCCATAACCTCCTGCCAGTTGGCGTTCTACACTTCACGTCGTCTCAACGTGCACATAGCCTGGCACAAGCGCCATGGTGATGTCACCGCCACTTCGTGGCGAATGGCGGTTGTTGTTGGAAATTATGCTGATGTTGGTGAAAATGTGAGTAATGGGAATGATGATGGCATTGGTGAGTGATGGTGTTGGTCGTGGTAATGCCAGTGATGGTCGTGGTGATGGTAATGATGGTGACATTGGTGATTATATAGGTGGTGATGGTTTTAATGATTTTGTTAATGGCGCTGATGGTAGTAGTGATGATGATATTGGTTATGGTGATAATGGTAGTGATGGTCCTGATGATGGTTTTGATGGTTGTTGAGATGGTTATGATGCTGGTCGCGTTGGTAATGGTGATGAAGATGTTAGATATGGTGGTGATGCTCATAGTGTTGATGATGGTGGTGATGGTAGTGTTCATGTTGTTGTCATTGATGATATTGATGGCGAGGATAATTGGTGATGGTGATGTTTGTAATGTTCTTGTTGATGGTGAACATGATGGTTGGTGACGGTGATGTTGATGGTGGTGATGGTGGATGATGGTGATGATGGTGTTCTGTAGTGATGTTGTCATCGCTGTCACAGACGGATGCTCACCGACTCTGGACGCAAACTCAGCTCATAACGAACTCCAGATCTCTCCGGATCTCAGGATGATGACGCTGACCCGTGCCTCCCAGGGTCGCCCCGATCACCCACACCGGTTTAATCACTTTGCACAAGCACTGTGCTGTGAGAGCTTCTCCTCGGGCCACCACTACTGGGAGGTGGACGTGGGGGATGCGCGGTGGTGGCGGGTTGGAGTCGCGTACGGGACGATCCCACGGAAAGGACGTGGTGGTGCTACACAGCTGCTGGGAGGGAGCGACGCGTCCTGGTGTTTAGAGAAACGTGACGACAACTTCTCAGTGATTCATGGTGGAGTGGAGACTGCACTGTGGGTGAGGGGGGCCCCCTCCCCCCGCAGAATCGGGCTTCACCTGCGCTGGGAGGGGGGGCTCCTGGCGTTTTACCGCGCTGACTCCATGGAGGTGATCCACGAGGTTCGGCAGCGATTCTTGCAGCCTCTCTACCCTGCGATGTGGGTGTAGTGTTCTAATGAACCATTGAAGATTGTGGATCTCAGTAACGCATCCTGAGGATGGGTAGAGAGAAACCCAAGAAACCGAGACAGAAACCCAATAAACGAATGAGAGGGGGGATGGTGAGGAGAGGGTGAAGTGAGATTGAGGGGAAGGTGGAACGGAAGGTGGAATAGAAGGTTGAACGGAAGGTGAGGTAAGGTGCGGGGAGGGTGAGGTTATGGGATGGTAAGGTGACGGTTAGGGGAGGGTTGGGGTGAAAATTTAGGGAATAGTGAGGTGAGCATGGAGTGGGAGGGTGAAGGGGGGGGTTGGTGTGTGTGAGCGATGTCATCTGTGAAGTACAAATCGCCGGTGTAGAAGTTTGAGGGATTTGAATGAAATCTGAGTGGGGAATCAGTGCAGCCCCAGAGTCCGTGTGGCCGCTCCTTCACCTGCAGTCCGCGCTCGCGTTACCAGGCCCCATCATCGCTGCGATTCACCATCATCATCATTACCACCAACCCATCATCATCAATATCATTATCCCCATCATCACTACGATCACCACCATTAACCACCATCACCACCATCAACAACAACAAAAAACACCATAATCACATCCATTATCATAATCATCACTATCATCACCACCATCACCACCATAAACATCATGACCAGAACCATCATCACCACAATCATCATCATCACCACCATCATCATTACTACCACCATGATCACTATCATCACAATAATCACAATCATCACCAAGATCACCATCATCACCACCACCAACACTGCCACGATCATCGCCTCATCATCATCACTGTCATCACCGTGAAAACCACCATCATCCTCATCACCATTTCACAATTATTACCACCACTAACACCTTCATCACAATCATCATCGTTACTATTGTAGTGCTGAACTTTACGCGGACAACTTCTTCCTTTTCTGTCGTCACTTTATTTTATCCAACTCAGCACATTTCGCCACCATTTCCAGCGCGTTCTCCGCTTGCTCGTCGCGCTCTGCCGGCCTCGCTCGCTCCGTTCCTCCCTCCCTCTCCGTCTCTCCCGACTCTCTCAGCTTCTCCGTCTCACTCCGACTGTCTCTCTCGTTCGGCTTCTCCGTCTCTACTGCTACCCTAGACTTGTTCTTCTACTCCACTGCTGCCCTATACTTCTTCTACCCCGCTGCTACCCTATACTTCTTCTTCTACCCCACTGCTACTCTACACTTCTTCTTTTGCTCCGACCGTCTCCGTCCAGCTCCTAGCACAACTCCTCGTCTCACTCTGACCCTCCCGTATTTATCCCCGTCCCTATTAATTTACATTAATTAACTGGCATCCCCCCCAACGCCCCGCGCCCCCGGCCCCCGGCGCCACCTGTCCCCATTCCCAGACTTAAAGGCGCCACCCTGTCCCTGACAACAACTGGCCAATCACTGCCCTGCATCCATAATTGCCTAACGGGCCGTCTCCGTCTCCCCCGTTGTCCCCCAGCAACACCAGAATGTCACGATCACGATACGACCCCAATGTTCCCAGCCCGCACGTGTTTACCCCCCTTGCCGTGCGTTAAACCACTACACTATCATCATCCCCCCCCCCCCCCCCTGGCAAATCCCTTATCTCTACATAAAACATTAAAGACCTAACACAGACCACGTAACGTTTTACTCATCCCATCAGTCGCAGGCACGGCCTTCTGGGAGTGCCTAATTGAAGCGGCATTTAGTTCAACGCGAGCAACACTCTGGGCAGGTTTTGACATTCAGTGTCTCATCAGCAGCAGTAAGTCTCGTCGTGAAGCAACTTATATCGCAACGTACGTAGCCAACCGTGCTAATCGGAGGTGCAATTCTGGCGAACAGCCCAGATGTTCATAGGCAGGAACCAGTTTCGACATTCAGTGTCTCATCATCAGCAAGTCCAGGCATTGCTTAAACCAAGGCTCACGACGTTTTGCTGACTGGATTCATGGCTCCCTGCCTGGCTTCTTGGCGAGCAAGTGGGGACGTCACGGCGCGCATCTGCGGGATGACATCACCACCTCACCCCACAGCGTTGAGCTGGGTTTCTGCGTGTCGCTGACACCTCCCCCCCACCCCGTCATAATCCACCATTCACCCCAGGGTGTGCATTGCACACAAATGAGTGGGATGTGTCATCACGATATCGTGTCATACTCAGATCATCATACTAGCAAACTACATTAGGAAAATACATTTTGCTGGCTGGATGGCTGGAGGGAGAGAGGGAGGGGCGGACAGTCAGGTACAAAGGCCGTGTGGGCTGCTCGTGTTTGATTAGAATATAAAAATGTTCATTTAAAAATTTAAGGTAAAAAAAATCACACAGCACGTGTTATTGTCTTGAGTATTACTGTTTATTTAAAGTGGGTCTACAGAAAGCAATACACGTACAGCGACTCGGACGAATTTGACGTGAGATTGTGGGTGACCAGACCAGTACTCGCTGTCTGATTCAATACAAATCCTCTTGTAGTGCTCGTTCTGTCTATCAACAAAAATGTGACAAGCTTTCTGCACTGTGAACTTGAAAGAGTTCTGCATTAGCACTTTTATAGATTCACTCAGACCCAGACTCACCACACAAAGACACAGACTCACTCACACAGACCCATAGACTCACTCAGAGACACACTCATTAACAGGGACCCATAGACTCACACAGAGACCCATACACACACACCAACCCAGACTCACACTGAGACCCATAGTCTCACATAGAGACCCATAAACTTAGAGACCTATACACTCACACAGAGACCCATTGTCGGTTCTGCCACCACTGCTGCTGTAGTTGTTGTTGCTGTAGTTGTTGATGTTATTTTTTGATGTCGTTCCACGGGGATGTTGATGCCTCGGATCACCGTGGGTCAGGACTGGAGACGGCTTCCCTGCACGCGTTGCTGGTGATGTGGAGCACAGCGGAAGCACGGGAGCAGGGCCAGAGGGGGTGTCAATGGTAGTGGTTTACACATGTCTGTGTGTGTGTACACGTGTCTGTGTGTGTGCACACGTGTATGTGTGTCTCCGCCTCGCTGTGCGCCACGTTGCACCGCTAGCTGAGTAGTTAACCTCGCATCCAATAAACGCTCAGAGCCAGGGTGAACGTCCGACTCCAAACGTCATTTATTGAATTGAACGAGTTAAAACTGGTAAGAAAACAGCACAGATACAGCATCTGTTAATACCCGGAAACACCAACACAATGAATGAACACCACAGCATCATAACATTGTCATAGATAACATGTTTCTCAACAATAGATCCTGGATGGACCAGGCACCTACATTACCAGTGAATAGCTATACAAGAGCATAAGCTACTGTGTTACATAAAGGCACATCGTGTATTCCTCACACTGCACCCCAAATGTACCGCACTACATATAACACTTAACTGTGGATGAGACATTTTGTCATCCTTGCTCTCAAGATCGCAATATAGTTACTTGGGTACAAGTTTGACTCGACTTATTAAATTACAAGTAACATTCACAATAAGTAAAGTTGCAGGCTTCGTTGTTAACTAGGTCTCGTATTTATCATAACAATTTAACATAATTATAAAGGCATTCACAGCATTATAACGGTCATTCTAACATTATAACAGCTTTCCCAGTATTATAAGAACATAAACGAACTTACAGAAAATGCTTCTTAAAGTCCTACAATGGACAATTACAGCTGTCTTCACTGGGACGCGATTTGTGCCGCCATCTTGAATGGCTGCATCCAGCCTCGTGGCTGAAAGACTGTCAAATCGGAACTTCCTGGTCACGTGACCAAACTCAGCATCAAAACAGGAAATGCCTGTATGCGCACACCCCGTGAGGCAGAACAGTGTGTGTGTACACGTGTGTGTCCATGCGTGTGTGTACACGGAATGGGGAGCGGTAGTGTAGTGGTTACCACGCTGCACTAAGAACTCGGCGAACTGAGTTCGATCCTAGCTCAAGGCCAACACTGATGACGATTATCTGAACTGGTCCTGAGCCTCACCTCGGTCGACTCAGCCTCAAATGAGTACCTGGTGCGGTGGTGTGTAGTGAACATCGCCACTGGAGAGACAAAGGCGGCTGGGCGTGGTGCTGGCCACCCACTCTCTCGTGTGCCACAGGTGCTACAACCCGCGAACAGCACTTGCCCCTAGAGTCTATTGGAGGCTACACGGGGGAGCTTTGTATGTCTCTACAATGTGACAAAGCTCCCCGTGTAGCCCACCCAGGCTGGAGGAGCAAGAGCTGTTAGTAGCGAGCAGCAGCAGCGCCTGTGAAGGCCGCCACTGTGGGGCACGAGGGGGTGGGTGGCCAGCACCACGCCCGGCAGCCTTTGTCTCCCCAGCGCTGATGTTTACACACCGCACCAGGTTCTGATTTTGAGTCCGAGTCGACCTAGGGGAGGCACAGGACCCGGTTCTGATTTCACTCGCCACTGATGTTGGTCGTGAGCCGCGACACAGCGCAAGCAAACGCTCCCTACAATTAGCACTTACAAATTACAACCATGAACCACCAATCACAATCACAGTGTGGGTCTGTATGGGCCTCTGTGGGTTACTATGAGACTCTGTGGGTCTCTGTATGGGGCTTTGTGTTAGGGTCTCCGAGTATGCGTCTCTGTGGGTCTGCATGGGTCCCCGAGTATGGGACTCTGTGGGTCTATGTATGGGTTTCTGGCGGTCTATGTATGGATCTCTGAATATATCTCTCTGTGGTTTTAAGTATGGGTCTCAATGGGTCTCTGTCGGTCTATGTTTCGGTCTCTGTCCGGGCAACACCCCGGCCACGCCCACCTTCGGGAACTCTTGAGAAGGCTCTTCTTCTGACCACGTGGCCCCCAGGGTGCCCCCAGGGCCCATCGCCCCCACCTTGATCCGGTCACGTGTCCAGCCGGGTTCATGCAGAGTGCCACGGCCTCACAAAATCCCTGCTGTACTGACCCACGGCCTCCAGACCCCCTGATCCGGCCGTGACGTCATTCCCGCATTCAGACGTAGTGACGTCATGTGTGTGTGAGTGTGGACCCGCGCGAGGTAGTGACGCCACGCGTGTGTGTGTAGGCCCACACGGTAGTGACGTACCAAGTCACTACAGTAATGTATTGCGTAGTGTATAGCAGTGTATTGTGTAGTGTATAACAGTGTAGTGTATAGTAGCCTATAGTAGTGTAGTGTATTGTGTATTGTATAGTGTAGTGTAGAGTATAGTAATGTAATGTATTATGTCACATGGTACAAATAAGTGGCTTAAGAAAATACACCTGCATAGGGAAAGCGGGTGATTGAAATTTAGAAACACATGCAGAAAACAAAGTGTCAATCACCACCAAAGACTAGAGGGTGAATGGAGGAAGACCCCAGGCATCTTCGATCTTGAACTCCAGGCAGCAGGGAACGAGAGCGCTACCCAGAAACTGGCCACGCTTCCAGCTTGGACACCCGGTGGGGAGCAGGGAAGGGGCAGTGGAGCACAAGGAGGCAGCATCTGACACCTCCCTATGGTAGAAAGGAGACAGCAGGCGCCAGATCGCTTCCTCTCCTCCGACGACGACGACGGTGTCAGGCTGGCGGTGGTGCTCGACTGGCCTGCTGAGGTGCCATCTGTTGAGGAAGTACTGAAGGCGATCCAGAGTCTGAGACCAGGAAAGGCACCAGGCAGAGATGATCTCCCAACCGAAATGCTGAGGGTGGCGTTTGTGCATAGACTGCCCTACATGACATAACAATAGTCTGGAACACTGGACGGGTTCCGCAGGATTGGAAGGATACCCTGGTGGTCCCCCTCTTTAGGAAAGGGGGAACGCACAGACTGTAACAACTACAGGGGCATCTCACTACTTAGTGTGCCGGGAAAGGTCCTGGCAAGGATTATTCAAAATCGCCTTGCTAGGCACGCGGCTTTCTAGGCAGGAGAGGCTTGTGGAGCCCCAATGCCGTTTCAGGAAAGGGCGGTCCTGCACATGTCATATTTTCTGTACGTTTGCTACAGCAGAGGTGTAGGGAATTCCAACAAGACCTACAACTCTGCTTTATTGATCTGGTCAAGGCCTATGATACCATCAGTAGGCCTGGGCTCTCGGTTGTTCTTCATGCTTTCGGAGTCCCTGACCATCTACTCATGATCATTAAGGACCTTCATGATGGTGAGCGGGCCCAGGAAAACTACGTGGCCGGGATTCAGAGCCATTTCCTGTACACCTTGGAATGCGACAGAGATGTCCTCTTGCTCCCACATTATTTAACATCTATTTTGACCACGTAGTTCGTGAAGCCTTCAATAGCTGTACCGGAGGAATTTCCATCTGGTCCAGATATAATGGGAGGCTGATCGATGCCCGGGTGCGGTCAAGGGATGACTCCCTATTACTCAACCATGTTACGTATGCCAATGATCTGGTGAATGCTGCTCACTCAGAGGAGGAGTTGGAAGCGCTGATGCTGAACCTGGAACTTGCCACCGGGAGTTGGGGCCTTACCATCAGCCCCACCAAAACTAAGCACCTGCCTGGGTATTTTGTACCATCGGACACTCCACCCCCACAACTCCCAATTGGTGATGGGGCAGTTGTGGAGAGAGTGTAGAGTTTCCTATACCTGGGCAGTGTGCTCATGACCGGCTCCGGTTTAACAGCAGAGGTCTCACTCCGAATCAGTCAAGCGGCATTATCTTTTCATTGGTTGCGTAACGCTGTGTGGGAGCTAACTTCAGTTCAGTTCATTGATTAGGAATAGTCCTGTGAGCCATTCGGCTCTTGAATCGGGTGCAATCGCAACAAACAAAAACATGAACAAGAAACATTTGAAAGTGATTACGTGCAACAGAAAAATCCAGGAAAAAACTGCAAAGTCTTCGAGATAAAGCACCGTATATCAACGCTGTGTGTAAACATCCCAGTGGGATTCAAGTCAAACAATAAGAACCATAACACAATTTCGATTATCAGTCTAACTCTGTACTACAACAAACAAATATGGCTAAACCAGAACCTTTTCGAAATCACCAAAATAAAGCTACAAAAACAATGTAACAGTGTCACGGGACCTCCTTTGCCAGTACCAAAATAAACTAATAGGGGTTTTCCCCTTTTTTCTGGCTACAAAACTGATGCCTTTTGCAAGGAATCATGCTTACGTTAACCACAATACTTGCAGTCAAATGCAAACAAAAAACAATACTCTGATAATTTATGCATTGTCTTTGAAACTGATTGGTCCACACCAGAGATAGCTTTCTTTGGAGCCTAGTCTCATATGGTGTTCAACCAGATGACGCCAAAAGGCGCACATTCATTCCCTTCCTTCTCTACGCTTGCGAAACGTGGACCCCCCTAATGGGGCATCTTCGCCAATTGTAAATATTTAGGCTGGCCTGCCTACGATCCATCCTGGGTTTAACCAGGCTGGATTGTGTGAGGAGCACACAAATCCTTGAAAGATCTGGATAAGGCCCCATCGTTGAGCTCATACGGCAGGCAAGGCTGCGTTGGCTGGGCCATGTAGACCGCCTGCCCAGCCACAGCATGCCTAAACAGCTTTTGTTCGGCCGGATCGAGGGGGCTACATGGGCGCGGCACGGGCTAGAGAAGATATGGAGTGATGTGGTACAGAAGGACGTGGAGCTGAGTGGACTTGCCGATGACTGGAACCAGCGGTGTCAAGATCGGCCTCTGTGGAGGAGGCTCGTGAAGGACGCTACTGGGCAGTTGGAGGCAGTCGCCCTCCAACAACAACGGAGGGCGGAGGAGTGACGCTCACAACAACAAGCGGAGCGCCGGGTGGCTAAAGCGCAGCAAGTTGGTACAGTAGGGGGCACAGGTGGTGCATCAGCCAGTCATCTCGGTCATCTCAGTCAGTCGACCCGTGGCACCTGCTGGGTCTGCCCCGTGACCTCCTGCCAGCGGGCGTTCGACACTTCACGTGGTAGCCTCAAGGTGCACATGGCCTGGCACAAGCGTCGTGCTGACGTCACCGCCACTTAGTGGCGAATGGCGGTTGTTGTTGTTGATAGTGATGATGATGGGGTGATGATGATGTTGGTGATGGTGACGATGGTGCTGATGGTGAATCGCAGGGATGAGGAGGTGTTGTGTATGTACCCCCTTTTTATTTTTTTTTTAATATTATTTTTTTTTTAAGAATTATTCTGCCAACATAGATAATATCGTTTTTTTTTTAATAGACGCGGCCACGTGGGAACGAACACGCCCCCACACTTCCACAGAGGCCCCCACACTTCCACAGATGCGCGCATACCTCATTTCAAAGGAGAGAGGACATGAAAGGGTGGGCAATAAGGTAATAAAAAAATAAACTCCCCTAAATTCACACAAGAGGAACAAGGGAGGGGGGGAATTGCAGGCGGGGGGTTGCAGAACCAGGAGACACGGAGGAAGAGATAATTATATTCTTAACAAAGAAACAGCATCGACGACAAAAAGCACAGATGGGTCTTTGAACCATGTTAAATACACAAGTTACCAACTTAACCATAAAGATTAAGCAAACAGTATCCATCCTCACTCCAATTGAAAACCAGACGACAATCTGAACCAGAATCGCGACCCATCATTGTTAATAAATACTGACATTATTTACCTTTAAAGAATATCTACACGGCCGGGCCGAAGCATCAAAGAATAATTATGGCATCGATTTCGCTCCAAAACAAAATTCCTAGCCGGGATATCAGATTAAATAATCACAAGAAGTCAAATAATAAGTACGGAATTAAAGTAGAAGAGGAATCAAGGGCGGAGAAGGCTCTCAAAATTAACCAAACACAACAACCCATGGGAAGCGAGCAACACGGCCGCCTTTGTCTTTCCGAGAGGATCTCCACACGCAGGCACAAAGCTAGGAAATGACACCCATAAAGGGGGCAATGGCTCAAAGGAAATTAACACGTCTTCGAATAAATAAGCGCATGCGCCGGGTGCTCCCACCGTGGAAACAACCGCCTTTGTCTCCCCACAACACGGACAAACACGCACGCGAAACACACGGACAAACACGCACGCGAAACACACGGACGGACACACACACGGACGCAGATGGTCCACCCCCACAGGAAGGTTTTATGACACAGCTTTTGAACAACTCGGGAAGCCGAGTGGAATTTTCCGATATAAACCGAAGGAAAATCCATACAACACAGAGATCGACAGGGGCTCTGGCCTCCATCACAGATCGACAGGGGCTCTGGCCTCCATCACAGATCGACAGGGGCTCTGGCCTCCATCACAGATCGACAGGGGCTCTGGCCTCCATCAGAGATCGACAGGGGCTCTGGCCTCCATCACAGATCGACAGGGGCTCTGGCCTCCATCACAGATCGACAGGGGCTCTGGCCTCCATCACAGATCGACAGGGGCTCTGGCCTCCATCACAGATCGACAGGGGCTCTGGCCTCCATCACAGTTCGTCAGGGGCTCTGGCCCCCATCACAGAGATATCATCCGGGCTACGAGCCCATCTTCGGCTCCACCACAGATCTTCACGAGCTCCGGCCTACATCTCATCTCGTCTCCGGGCTAAGGCCCCACCAGAGTTCTCCAGGGCGACAACCATCTCTCCTCGTCACCGCCAACGAAGAAGCTCCTGTCATTCAGAATGACGAGGGTCGCGGAGTAGCGACGCGTAGCTACAAGCCGAGGTCTGCACCACCTGAGAAGAATCGCTACCCTGAGTCGCAGAGCTGCGAGTGAAGCCAACAAAGACGCCAACGTCCACCCTGCCACGAACGAAGCATCGCTCCTCGTCAGAGTGACGACCAGCGAACAACCCGCAGGAAAGGCGGAGATCGCTGAACGAGCGCCAACTTGCGCCACCTTGCGCCACCGTGCGCCACCGTGCACCACTTTGCGCTGAACGTGCGCCACCGTGCGCCACCGTGCGACACCGAGCGACAACGAGCGACACCCAGATCGACCAGCATCAACCCAAACCGACTCGTCATCCCGCCGTGGAGAAAAAGAGTCAAAGTCTTCTGAACGAGCGCCGCCGCTCACCTCACAGCGGAGAAAGTCTCAGCTGCCGCTCGCACAAACAACAGAGGTCGTATCGCTCCCCACATACAGACTCAAGAAAACACAGAGAAAATCTTGTCAAACCAGTTTCCTTTGTCCCAGAATATCGCCGAAGAGTTAATTAAAACAGAGCCAGATTCGCTCTCGCGCCCACACGCCCTCACCCACCATTGTATCAAACATTCCGTTAAAAAGGATTTTAGACTTGCCGATGAATCTATTGACATATACTTTCGCCTCTGGGATACAATAAGTGCTTTTTATTACCGCCATATGAAGTGTGTCATGCTTGTTTTCAAACTCGACCAGTCGCCGATTGTGATCAATACATGGGCGAACTAATGATGCCTGGTAGGAAAAGTAGAGGTTACAATTGATAGAAGTGTTTTTAGTCATTCAGTTCGTTAAATGCATAAGTGTTTATTCATTCATTTTAGTCAAATGCATAAGAGTTTGGTTATTCATATTAGTTAGTGCATAATATCGCAAATGCATAAGAATTTTAGTTATTCAATTTAGCTAAATACATAGTCTCGCAAATGCATAAGTGTTTATTCATTCATTTTAGTCAAATGCATAAGAGTTTCGTTATTCATATTGCATAATTGCATAATTTCACAAATGCATAAGTGGTTATTCATTCATTTTAGTCAAATGCATAAGAGTTTCGTTATTCATATTGCATAATTGCATAATTTCACAACTGCATAAGTTTTTGTCGTTCATATTAGTTAATTGCATAATCTTGCCCATGAATTATTGACGAATGTTTGACCTGCATGATAGAATGTCGCGTGCTTGTTAGAATAAAATTGTTATCACAGAAGCATATTGAGTGTTCTTTCCAAGTCCATGCAAAACCATCTTATTCATAAGAGCTGTATCCTGCGATGAGATATGAAAATGGAGACCTAAAATATTATAACACACACTAGGATAATCGGTAAATGAATCTATGATAATCGTGTTATCCTGATTGATAACTCTGGATAAACGAAACTAAGCAAATTATCATAACTGCACACATTAACATAATCGCAAGCCTCCGCATAAATTACTACGATTATCTCCGTGATTATCATAATTTATGCATATAATCACACGCATTATCATAATTCATGCGTATTAATACACACACTATCATAATTAATGCGATTTGCGCATTTTTCGGAAAATTATTCATTTTTATTATTTTCATCAAAATTTCATAATTCCGACACATACAACAAAATGGGTGGCTCGTCCGGGATCTCTCACAGACAGTGTTTTGCATGGATGATGGAATGAACCACTTCGTGTTAACCAGAATATCGGGATCGAACATTGCATGGTAATTGTGAACGGGCGGAAAACAAAAAAAAACGCCCTCTAAGGTTAAAACCCAGAATAGCAGGTTAAAACAGAGACAGTGGAATTAAGATAATATCGTATCAAACCAATTGCATCCTCTGATAAATGGTGTTAGAGGTACGCACTCTGAATCGGAAAATAACAGATAGCTCGAGTCGAATTGACTACACTCTGTGAGATAATTGTTTTATATGCACTCTGAAAGGGAATGTCAAAGTAACTCCCGCCACACCTTGAGATGCTGGGATTAAGAATAATTTTTGAATGGGTTACGGGATACCGGGAGCTCGTATTTAAACGTACCGACCAATCTGTTACAAAGCAGTACAGTCAGAGAGACATATGGGAAGGGAGCTGTATCGATAACACGAACACACCTCGGGGGAAACTAATTGACTGGATAAAAGGTAACGAAGGCGAACACGATGCAAAAACTGCAGAGAAGGCAGGACAGGACTCATTCCTTCTCACACAGGCATACAGACAGGGATTGTGGAATGAGGGAAAATTTGGAAAGGAAACGGGAGAGAAATCAGTGCTCGCGACACCAGCGAAACTCACAGACGTGGATCCACAGAATAAATATGGAAGTGACATTAAATCACACTCTTGGGTACGTGGACAGAGTCCAGGGATTGATCGCACAAAAATTATGGATATCGAACAAAAAATCATTGACAAAGGGAAACCCTCACAATTCGAGAGAAGGGATGGAGAGATACATATGCAAACAAAAACATGTGAGACTGACAACTTCACAGATAGAGGGAGGAAAAATGTTAAAGTAAAATCGCCAGGACATGGTACACTAAGGGCAGAGGCAAAAACTGAAGGGAAATGGCAACACGAGCGACACGGCACTGGGCGCGCACACAGAAAATGCACACCACTTAAACACAAGCGACACAGCACAGACCAAAGTGACAGATTGCCTGATGATAACTTGTTTGATGATGACGCTGTCGGCAATCAACTTTCGGAATACCTATTCACCAGTAAAACCCTTAAATTGATGGACAAGGCTCTAGTCAGAATTCCCGATTTTGACCCCCACAATAAGACTATGGATATCCACACACATATCGCAACCGTAGAAGAGGAGGCAATGATTAGAGGGCTGAGGAGACGGGATGAAAAAGCGAGTTTGTTGAAACGGACCTTACATAAAGAATCTATTCCATGGGTAAAGTCACTACCACACAAGGTTAGAAATGATTTTAAACAATTGAGCCTGGCAGTGATTCGGAAGTTTGGAGAATATTCGACACTCACTGAGGGGTTTTATGCTGTAAAATCGATGACCCAGGGCATGGACCAAGATCCACGTGACTACCTCGTCCAATTTAAAAGAGCGTATTATGCAGGCGATGTGAATCAATACCACGAAGGAGATAAAATGTTCAAAATTATGTTTTTTGAATCCTTGAGCCCAGAGATTACAGAAAGGGTGAGGATGGTTTTGAATCCAGAAACCGCATCCTTACGCCGCATAGAGAGCAAGGCGTACATGGCATGGTTGTACAGAGCTAAGAATCATAATTCGGATCCAGAACACAGGGAGAGGGATGAGGAACCCAGCCTCTCAGAGAGGAATAAAAATCACCGAGCAGTCCCACAATGCAGGACAGAGCAGAAACGCACGCACCCATGGCAAAATAACCCAGAGAGAGGTTGGCACGAGAATGAGAGCGGCACAAAGCCGAACATTCAGGAGAATCGCAGGAGGGGGAGGTTCAGAATAGAACCATACCAACACCCCATGCCACGACACACACAAGATCAAAATTACCCACAAAGATGGCGAGGTAACAATCCAGGAAAAATTTGGCACCCAAATGGGAGAAATACTGGGCTAAAAATGTACGAGAATCGCAGGAGGGAGAGGTTCAGAGCAGAACCATATCAACACCCCATCCCACGACACACGCAAGGTTCAAATTACGCACAGAGATGGCAAGATAACCACCTAGCGGGAAGGTGTTACACAGACCGCGGAGGTATGGATGCGAACATTCAGGAGAATCGCAGGATGGGAGGTCAAACACAATCGATCCAATTCCGACCAATTCCTCCACCGGCTATACCAGGAGGGAATAGAGGAATAACACAGAATGCGGTCCAAATACGTGATGAACCATCCACAGTGAGTGCGAGCGAGCGGCCAACACGCGCCCCACCCGCCGAGGTGTTAAACCCTGAGCAGGCTGCAAGTGACAGGGCTGAATGGAAGAGTGATCGGACGGTGGATAGCAGACAGCAGAGACAAAGAGAGAACACAGAGACACGCCCTGAGGAGCGCAGGCGTGAGCCTTTGAATGGAAAATATCCAAGGGAAACCAAAAATTATGTGGATCGGAGTGCTAAAATGGAGACGAATGTCCATGACGTATCGGGAATGGTGTTGAAATCCAACACACTCGTAAAAACAAAGAGGGCAACATTACGAAGGACAGAATTAAATCGACACACTGACTCGGCAAATGTGCATGTAATCGCAGAGAGAGCGAATGCCACGAACCAAGTGTCAAAGTGGGTCGTGTGCGCGAATTCTGGTTACGTGCAGCACAATTTTTCACCACACACTCCCACGACGCGAGAGAGTGAGAGAGGAAACTACAAAAACGAACCCGAAAACCGTGATCAAATTATCAAAGTGATAAGTGGTAAACCAGGCAACATGAGGAAGGTAACGCATAAATGCGTTCGAAACCGCTACCTAGCGTTTCCCAGGATTTAACAAAAACAAAAATGAATGTTCGTCAGAGTTATGATGTATGAGAACCGATGTAACGCAATATCGATGTTAACGTGTGTTATTTTCTTTGCTTAATTCAAATGTAACCAGGATTTAACAAAAACAAAAATGAATATTCGCCGGAGTTATGATGTATGAGAACCGATGTAACGCAATATCAATGTTAACATGTTGTTATTTTCTTTGCTTATTTCAGATGTAACCAGGTTAAGATTGTAATACGTGCACGCGCGTCGTAAGAAATAACCGCCGAGAGTAAGGGCGGCTGATGGGATGCATGACATAAAAAGGGGGCATTACTTTGTTTGAAAATTCGCCAGTGGCCAAATCGACCCCTGATAATTTTCAAAAGGGCGGACTGTTGTGTATGTACCCCCTTTTTATTTTTTTTTTAATATTATTTTTTTTTTAAGAATTATTCTGCCAACATAGATAATATCGTTTTTTTTTTTAATAGACGCGGCCACGTGGGAACGAACACGCCCCCACACTTCCACAGAGGCCCCCACACTTCCACAGATGCGCGCATACCTCATTTCAAAGGAGAGAGGACATGAAAGGGGGGGCAATAAGGTAATAAAAAAATAAACTCCCCTAAATTCACACAAGAGGAACAAGGGAGGGGGGGAATTGCAGGCGGGGGGTTGCAGAACCAGGAGACACGGAGGAAGAGATAATTATATTCTTAACAAAGAAACAGCATCGACGACAAAAAGCACAGATGGGTCTTTGAACCATGTTAAATACACAAGTTACCAACTTAACCATAAAGATTAAGCAAACAGTATCCATCCTCACTCCAATTGAAAACCAGACGACAATCTGAACCAGAATCGCGACCCATCATTGTTAATAAATACTGACATTATTTACCTTTAAAGAATATCTACACGGCCGGGCCGAAGCATCAAAGAATAATTATGGCATCGATTTCGCTCCAAAACAAAATTCCTAGCCGGGATATCAGATTAAATAATCACAAGAAGTCAAATAATAAGTACGGAATTAAAGTAGAAGAGGAATCAAGGGCGGAGAAGGCTCTCAAAATTAACCAAACACAACAACCCATGGGAAGCGAGCAACACGGCCGCCTTTGTCTTTCCGAGAGGATCTCCACACGCAGGCACAAAGCTAGGAAATGACACCCATAAAGGGGGCAATGGCTCAAAGGAAATTAACACGTCTTCGAATAAATAAGCGCATGCGCCGGGTGCTCCCACCGTGGAAACAACCGCCTTTGTCTCCCCACAACACGGACAAACACGCACGCGAAACACACGGACAAACACGCACGCGAAACACACGGACGGACACACACACGGACGCAGATGGTCCACCCCCACAGGAAGGTTTTATGACACAGCTTTTGAACAACTCGGGAAGCCGAGTGGAATTTTCCGATATAAACCGAAGGAAAATCCATACAACACAGAGATCGACAGGGGCTCTGGCCTCCATCACAGATCGACAGGGGCTCTGGCCTCCATCACAGATCGACAGGGGCTCTGGCCTCCATCACAGATCGACAGGGGCTCTGGCCTCCATCAGAGATCGACAGGGGCTCTGGCCTCCATCACAGATCGACAGGGGCTCTGGCCTCCATCACAGATCGACAGGGGCTCTGGCCTCCATCACAGATCGACAGGGGCTCTGGCCTCCATCACAGATCGACAGGGGCTCTGGCCTCCATCACAGTTCGTCAGGGGCTCTGGCCCCCATCACAGAGATATCATCCGGGCTACGAGCCCATCTTCGGCTCCACCACAGATCTTCACGAGCTCCGGCCTACATCTCATCTCGTCTCCGGGCTAAGGCCCCACCAGAGTTCTCCAGGGCGACAACCATCTCTCCTCGTCACCGCCAACGAAGAAGCTCCTGTCATTCAGAATGACGAGGGTCGCGGAGTAGCGACGCGTAGCTACAAGCCGAGGTCTGCACCACCTGAGAAGAATCGCTACCCTGAGTCGCAGAGCTGCGAGTGAAGCCAACAAAGACGCCAACGTCCACCCTGCCACGAACGAAGCATCGCTCCTCGTCAGAGTGACGACCAGCGAACAACCCGCAGGAAAGGCGGAGATCGCTGAACGAGCGCCAACTTGCGCCACCTTGCGCCACCGTGCGCCACCGTGCACCACTTTGCGCTGAACGTGCGCCACCGTGCGCCACCGTGCGACACCGAGCGACAACGAGCGACACCCAGATCGACCAGCATCAACCCAAACCGACTCGTCATCCCGCCGTGGAGAAAAAGAGTCAAAGTCTTCTGAACGAGCGCCGCCGCTCACCTCACAGCGGAGAAAGTCTCAGCTGCCGCTCGCACAAACAACAGAGGTCGTATCGCTCCCCACATACAGACTCAAGAAAACACAGAGAAAATCTTGTCAAACCAGTTTCCTTTGTCCCAGAATATCGCCGAAGAGTTAATTAAAACAGAGCCAGATTCGCTCTCGCGCCCACACGCCCTCACCCACCATTGTATCAAACATTCCGTTAAAAAGGATTTTAGACTTGCCGATGAATCTATTGACATATACTTTCGCCTCTGGGATACAATAAGTGCTTTTTATTACCGCCATATGAAGTGTGTCATGCTTGTTTTCAAACTCGACCAGTCGCCGATTGTGATCAATACATGGGCGAACTAATGATGCCTGGTAGGAAAAGTAGAGGTTACAATTGATAGAAGTGTTTTTAGTCATTCAGTTCGTTAAATGCATAAGTGTTTATTCATTCATTTTAGTCAAATGCATAAGAGTTTGGTTATTCATATTAGTTAGTGCATAATATCGCAAATGCATAAGAATTTTAGTTATTCAATTTAGCTAAATACATAGTCTCGCAAATGCATAAGTGTTTATTCATTCATTTTAGTCAAATGCATAAGAGTTTCGTTATTCATATTGCATAATTGCATAATTTCACAAATGCATAAGTGGTTATTCATTCATTTTAGTCAAATGCATAAGAGTTTCGTTATTCATATTGCATAATTGCATAATTTCACAACTGCATAAGTTTTTGTCGTTCATATTAGTTAATTGCATAATCTTGCCCATGAATTATTGACGAATGTTTGACCTGCATGATAGAATGTCGCGTGCTTGTTAGAATAAAATTGTTATCACAGAAGCATATTGAGTGTTCTTTCCAAGTCCATGCAAAACCATCTTATTCATAAGAGCTGTATCCTGCGATGAGATATGAAAATGGAGACCTAAAATATTATAACACACACTAGGATAATCGGTAAATGAATCTATGATAATCGTGTTATCCTGATTGATAACTCTGGATAAACGAAACTAAGCAAATTATCATAACTGCACACATTAACATAATCGCAAGCCTCCGCATAAATTACTACGATTATCTCCGTGATTATCATAATTTATGCATATAATCACACGCATTATCATAATTCATGCGTATTAATACACACACTATCATAATTAATGCGATTTGCGCATTTTTCGGAAAATTATTCATTTTTATTATTTTCATCAAAATTTCATAATTCCGACACATACAACAGAGGCGTGGTGACGTGAGCGCGCACTGCAGGCAAAGGAGCGGCCACACGAACCTGCGATTTGAACTGCACCGGCAACATTGCTCACGCACGCCAACCTGAACCTCACCCTCCCCCCTCACCCTACCCCTCCATGCTCACCTCTCCCTTCCCTCAATTTTCACCTCACCCTCCCCTCACCCTCACCTAACCTCACCCTCCGTTCCACCTTCCCCTCACTTCACCCTCTCCTCACCATCCCCCTCTCTACCGTTTATTGGGTTACATGTTATACTAATAGGGTTTTTTCCCTTTTTTCTGGCAACAAAACTGACACCTTTTGCAAGGAATCATGCTTACATTAACCACAATACTTGCAGTCAAATGCAAACACAGAACAATACTCTGATAATTTATGCATTGTCTTTGAAACTGATTGGTCCACACCAGAGACAGCTTTCTTTGGAGCCTAGTCTCATATGGTGCCGAACACCATATGAGACTAGGCTCAAAAGAAAGCTGTCTCTGGTGTGGACCAATCAGTTTCAAAGACAATGCATAAATTATCAGAGTATTGTTTTTTGTTTACATTTGACTGCAAGTATTGTGGTTAATGTAAGCATGATTCCTTGCAAAAGGTGTCAGTTTTGTTGCCAGAAAAAAAGGGGAAAAACCCCTATTAGTATATTTTGGTACTGTCAAAGGAGGTCCCATGATGGGTTACATGTTGTTTATGCCATTTATTGTGAAAATTCCGTCACAGTTTCTATGATCACTGTTTCATTGCTTTCATGGCTTTATTTTGGTGATTTAGAAAAGTATATTGGTTTGGCCATGTTTGTTTGTTGTAGTACAGAGTTAGACTGATGGCCTTAATCTAAGTTGTCTTGTGGTTGTTGTTGGTTGTTTGACTTGCATCCCACTGGGATTTTTGCACACAGCGTTGGTGTACGGTGATTTTTTTCTGCAATGTTTTGCTGTCTTTTTTGTATTTCTGTTTGCACTCAGTCACATATAGTAACTTTAAGATGTTTTTGTTTATTTTTTTTGGTTTTTTGTTTGTTGCGGTTGCACCCGATTCAAGAGCCGAATGGCTCACAGGGCTACACCTAATACATGAACTTGAACCTGAACCTAACCTCACCCTCCGTTCCACCTTCCCCTCACTCTCACTTCACCCTCTCCTCACCATCCCCCTCTCCACCATTTATTGGGTTTCTATCTCTCTTCATCTTCAGGATGCACGACTCAGATCCACGATCTTCAATCGATCATTACAATACTTCACACACATCCCAGGGTAGAGAGGCTGCAAGAATCTCTGCCGAACCTCGTGGATCACCTCCATGGAGTCGGCGCGGTAAAACTCCAGGAGCCCCCCCTCCCAGTGCAGGTGAAGCCCGATTCTGCGGAGTGAGGGGGCCCCCTTCACCGACAGTGCAGTTTCCACTCCACCATGAACCACTGAGAAGTTGTCGTCATATTTCTCTAAACACCAGGACGCGTCGCTCCCTCCCAGCAGCTGTGCAGCACCACGTCCTTTCCGTGGGATCGTCCCGTACGCGACTCCAACCCGCCACCACCGGACGTCCCCCACGTCCACCTCCCAGTAGTGGTGGCCTGACGAGAAGCTCTCACGGCACAGGGCTTATACACAGCCATAAAACCGGTGAGGGTGATCGGGGCGACGCTGGAAGGCATAGACCGCTGTCATCATCCTGAGATCCGAGGAGATCTGGAGTCTGTTATTAGCAGAGTTTGTGTCCAGAGTCGGTGAGCGTCCGTCTGTGACAACAGCGATGACAACATCACTACAGAACACCGTCATCACCATCATCCACCATCACCACCATCAACATTACCATCACCAATCATTATCTTTACCATCAGCAATAACATCACAAACATACACATCACCAAGCATCCTTGCCATCAAAATCATCGATGACAACAACATAAACATCACCATCACCACCATCAACACTATGAACATCAGCAGCATTACTATAGTAATAAGCAACATCACAACCATCATCACCACCACGAGCACCATCACAAACAATCACCACCATCACTACCATCACCACTATTTCCATCACCACAATCTTCATCACTATCACCAAAATCACCAACACGACCATCATCATAACCATCACAACGACCATAAAAATCATCATCACCACCATCACTACCATGACCACCATAACCAATATCACCTCTACTACCATCAGCGCGATCAGCAAAACCATCACAACCTTCACCACCTATATTATCGCCAATGTCACCATCAATACCATCACCACGACCGTCACTGACATCACCACAACCAACACCATCACCAATGCTATCACCATTCCCATCACTCACATCACTAACATCAGCATCAGGACCACCATCATCACGACCACTATCACCATCATTATGACCATTACCAGCATCAGGAACTCATTTGAGTTTGAAACTGCCCAGTAGAGGCCTTGGACTGGATAAGATATCACCTGCTACTGATATTAGACATGGCGGGTAATCAAACCCAGGTAATTGGGTTCGTAGTGCAGTGTGCTAACCACTGTGCTACCGCTCTCCCCACGAACAAATGCTAGACACATTCACAGGCACACACTCCATATCACCATCACAATTACCACTGACTTATTGCCGATTATTTACCCAAGAACACCACACTGAGTCTCATGGCTCTGTTCAGTAGGGTCCTGCATTGGGATGTGAACAAAGACTAAGACCCCTTGTGTAGCCTTCACAGACTATTGAGACAAGTGCTGTCCGTAAAGGTCTATGATGGCTGGCATGGCACACGAGGTGGGTGACCAGCACCACGCCCGACCACCTTTGTCTCCCTAGTAGAAATATATCCCCGAGTAGCCTTTACAGACTGTTGGGGAAAATCAGCACCTTTGAAAGCTGGCACAGCACATGGGGGGCTTGGTAGACAGCACTACGCCTGGTCACCTTTGTTTCCCTCGTGCACACACACACGGTGATCATTTATTGTGAAGATGGCCCCATCACCCATGATTCACACTGGAGAACTCACACAGGAGTTTGACTGCAGTTGTCTCCAGGACTTGAAGCGAGGCAATGTCCTCTTGGCTGGGAGCTGATGGTGGAGCTGCTGTAGCCCGCCCTGTCCTGTGAAAGCAGAACAGACATGGCCACTGTCTCACATAGAGCATCGTCACTCACAAGATCATCACAGCTCCACGTAGACAAGCATCACAGCATCATCACTCATCCCACAATTACAGCATCACCACTCAGAATTACTATTACCACAAAAAAACATTTCCACACACAGTATCAACACACAGCATAAACGCACACAGCATCAACACAGCATTACCACACAGGATCATCACACACAGCATCATTATACAGCCTCATAACACACAGCATCACACACAGCATCACCACACACAGCATCACCACACACAGCATCACCACACACAGCATCACCACACACAGCATCACCACACACAGCATCACCACACACAGCATCACCACCACACGGCATCACCATCACATGGCATCATCACACACAGCATCCCCACACAGCACACAGCCTAATCAGCACACAGCATCACCACACACAGCATCCCCACACACGGCATCACCACACACAGCATCCCCACACAGCCAGTGTCTCACTGTCTGCGCCCCACACTCAGTCCCATGTCGTGTGTCGAGTCGTGAGTGAAAGTCGTCTTTTACCTGCGCGTCTCCTCCAGGTGCCCCTGTGGGAGAGAGAGATGAATTACTGTGACTCTACTTCCAATCCCTTGTGATCAGTGGAGTTTCCACTGCAACACCGTGGGTGGAATATAAACCCCAAAGTCTTGGCTTATGACCTTATGATCACCAACACTGACTTACGGGGCAAATGTTTCAGAGGGAGACCGCTTGATAGTCAACTAATAACTACTTTATTATTAATTTTCCACTTAAGTCCCACGGAGCTATAGAGCTCTTTTTCAGAAGCCACAAATGATAGCTCAACGAAGTGATTCACCACGTGGACATTTATAGCAGCCCAATACTTTAAACGTACGTTTTCAAATGTGGAGTGAAAAACTGGAGGACCCTGAAAAAAATCCATGCGTCCATGGAGGGAGACATGAAATCTACAAATATATAAGGACGTCAGTGATGAGATTAAATCCACGACCTCCGGTCTACCAGGCGAGGTAGTTAACATCTCGCCACCCCCATGAGGACCAACACTGATTTGCAGGGCAAATATTTCAGAGTGAGACCGGTTGATATTGATCTGTGTTGAGATTAACTTAGGACTGGTAATTTCTGGTGTTACTAATGCACATGGTGCAGGTCTTGCAGAAGTGATGTTCAAGACATAATGATATCATTAATAGCGTATGCGACGTATTAATTTTAGCATCCATAATATGAACACTGAAGGTCGCGCATCCAAGTGGAGGTACACAAAGTAGGAAACGGAGATGACATCGGGTCGTGAGCAGGCGCTGGTGGATTGTTGCATCGCGGCATCGTGAGATGTGGCAATGTTTTGGGGAGGCCTTCATCCATCAGTGGATAGATTATGGCTGATGATAATCATGAATACCGTGCACATTGTTGTTGTAGGATTTATTTAAAAAGTGCAAATCCAATAACATTTAGTTTATATTCACAATGAAACAAACTTAATGGGAATATGTTAAAGAACGGGAGAGAGAATTCATTTAACTGAGAAAATATGAGCTGGGCTTCCACATGGCAGCTACTGGAGCTGCGATGCGAGTCCATGAGTGGAGCTGTGTTCATAAGTCCAGTGGATGCGAACTCTCATTCAGGAGCCTCCCTCTGCTGCTGCTGGTGAGATGGCTCTGTGCCAATAGCGACACTGGAGACTCATCGCTCACCTGCAGGAATGCGAGCGAGTCCCTCTCCTGCGCTAGGGCCTGCAGGCGAGTGGCTGCTGCCTGGAGCTCGCTGATCTCGCGCTGGTAGTGAGCGATCTTCTTCTCGATCTGGGACAGCTGCTCGCGCCCTTTCTGCTCCGCTTGCTCTAAAGCCGCCTTCTCCTCCGCATCCAACGCTGCTCTCGCGCGGGTGAATCTGACCGAGATTGAGGCCTTTTTATCTGTCATGGATCCCTGCAAAGAGAAACAAATGCCACCTCTGTTCATTAAATGTCTGGTCCTTTGTGAAATGACATTCAGGTTGGTGTGACCCGAGTGCAACCTTGAAGGTGTCTAGACAGTGATACGAGTCTGCAGCACTGAGGCCTCCTCCTTCCTCTGCCTCTGATAACGCCACTGTGCATTTTCACTACAACCCGATTCGCCATAACTGGCCGGGGCTATGAGGCAATGAAATAATCAAATACCATCATGAGTACATTTTGCGTTTGTGCCATTCTCATTGCGCAAGGCTAACATGATGATGCTTTGTTTACCATTGCATGAAGCGAAGGGAAATCTGTAATTGCCTTCAACAAGTAGAGCCTTAATGAATTGGGAAGATAGGTCAATTCCTCTGTAAATGAATGTTTTGAATGTGAGAGAAAACCACATGTATGGCTGAAGAGAGGGGATCATGAAATCACTTGCTATACTGCCACCTGGAAACCCTAAAGCCTGATTGGTTTCAGTAAGATGGTGTACAACAGTCTGTGTGTGATCCACCAACTCTGCCACCAGAGTATTGGATAAGAGGTACGTACCACCTCATCTGACCAAAATAGTTCACAGTCGTTGATGTCGTAAGTTGTATGGAGATATGGGAATGTGGAATTTACACCACTGCTTCAGTTTCTCAGTGGAGATGAAAACCACCTTTTTGCTCGTCCTGATTAATAACCGTTGTTTCTTTAGTCCCACAATGTGTTTAGAGCCAATGGAACTCCACGTGAATGAATGCAGTTCTCCTCCATCACAAACTCTACTCACAGTAGAGCCACAGGGTCAGAGTCTGGCCCAGACGCGGTACCTGCACGTCCCTGCGAGCGGCCTCCATCCGCTTCACGGACTCCTCCGCTTCCTTCCTCTTTTCTTCCACCGCCCGCGTCTCCTCTCCCACTTGTTTCTGTGAGAGACGTCACCGGGGGAGACTCCACTCACTCTCTGAGCGTCTCCTTTCACCCCAACTCCACATGAACCCTCCAGAGTGACGGGGGCAGTAGCCCCGGTGCAGAGGCTGGGGGAGCAAGCGCTTGCAGGGAACAGATTTCACGAGGAGCTAAGCAGTGGACAGAGTTACCTGAGTAGTGGGTAGAGCTACCTGAGCAATGGGCAGAGTTACCTGAGTAGTGGGTGGGGCTACCTGAGTAGTGGGTGGGGCTACCTGAGTAGTGGGTGGGGCTACCTGAGCAGTGGGTGGATCTACCTAAGTATTAGGTGTGGCTACTGGAGCTATCTGGGCAGTAGGCGGGGCTACCTAAGTAGTGGGTGGAGCTGCCTCAGCAGTGGGCAGGGCTACTGGAGTAGTGGGTGGGGCTACCTGAGTAATGAGCGGTTATCAGAGTGGTGGGTGGGGCTACCCGAGAGGTGGGTGGGGCTACGTGAGTAGTGGGCGGGCCTATCCGAGTTGTGAACGGGGCTATCTGAGTAGTGGGTGGACAGGGCACCATAGTGGTGAGATGTTATCTGCCTTGCCTGCTAAACAGGAGGTCGTGGGTTCGAACCGGACCCTGATGCCTGTGTAGTGTAGTAGAACGACACTACTGTATTGGCTCGGTATGGGGGCTGTCGGCAGTTGTCACGGAGGTCGTGTCGGGCCGTGACACTCTGTGTGAACCCAACAGGACACGTGACCGGATAAAAGCGGGCCAGGGGCCCCAGGGGGGGCGTGGCTTGGGGCAGAGCCAGCCATGCCGGAGTGGTTATAAGCGGGTGTGGATGGAGAGCTGTGCTGTTCTGGGCTGTTCTGGACTGTTCTGTGATGTTCTTCTGGGTCATCTCTGGGATGAAGCTCTCCGGTCTCCGCTAGTGGACCAGGCAGCGTGTGGGGCTGACCTGGTCCAGTGATGTAGTATCCCCGTGGGTTGGTTAAATTAGGAAACGTGGCTACCACCTTAAGTCGTTATGTTAAATGTTAATTGTTATGTTACCTAATAAATAGTGTTGTCTCCAAAGTTCCAGTGTGTGCCTGAATTTAACCCACTACACCTGTATACAGTCGACCCTTCCACATTGCGGGATTTTGGGGCGCAGGCCCCCCGTGATCTAAAAAAAACGCGTAAAATGGTTTGGTCCCCTTGGCGAGCGAAGCGGTACAAAAAGATACGAGAAAAGCGAGATACAAAGATCACTGCGAGATCACTGCGAGATATCACGTGAGAGGCTGCCGTAAATACGCTTGGTGTCCTCTTAACCAGCGCATAGCACCACAGTTCTTTTCGCAAACTAACTTAAAAAAAAATCTAACTTAAAAAATTGTGCATACTTATGGTCTGTGTGTCCCGCGCGTGATGTCACTCCAAATGAGGCCAACCCCCCTCATTAATATTCATGAACAGATGGGGTTCTCTACATGGACTCCCCCCGCCTTATTAATAACCATGAGAGGGTGACGTCACTCCACATGCCGCCCCCCTCCCCTCATTAATATTCATGAGCGGGTGACGTCACTCCACATGCCGCCCCCCTCCTCTCATTAATAACCATGAGCGGATGACGTCACTCCACATGCCGCCTCCCTCATTAATAATCATGAGCGGGTGACGTCACTCCACATGCCGCACCCCTCCCCTCATTAATATTCATGAGCGGGTGACGTCACTCCACATGCCGCACCCCTCATTAATAATCATGAGCTGAACAATTTTTTTATTGAATATTTCAGATTTACTGCAATATACACCCGTCCTTGGAGGGACAAACAGGCTAGTTGAAATATTAAATCCATTAAAATTATACAGTACTGTACATATAATTTATGTATTTGAGTTTCTAAACTTTTTGTGTGTCGTCTGCGGCTTTCGCGTGTCATCTGCACCTTTCACAAAAACTCCCAAAAAATGCCCATTTCATTTCTTATGCCAACCCCGCGATATATCGAAACCGCGATGGGGAAAGTCGCGATGCAGAAGGGTCGATGGTGCTATGAATCTACCCTTCAAACACTCGTTTGAAAAATAAATTTACGGGCATGTAAAATATTAAATCTACTTTAAAATGAGTCTGAGCCACTCGCTGTGGTTTCGTTCTAATTAGATGTTGCTGTTGAGAGCCAATGACAGAGTTCATCAGCTGATGCTGCGGTATCGTGGGTACAACTTGGTGACCATGCGAACCTCCTCCTCACCTTTCTTTTGTCATGCTCCACCTTCAGAGTGACGAGCTCGTGCCCTCGATGATCCACAGTGACGGTGCAGTCCCTGCAGACGAGGCGTCCGTCGTTAACGCAGTAGAAGCGGTACTCGTCTCCGTGCTCCGCGCACCGTCGATTCTCCAGGTTCACACCTGGCGACACCAGGACGTGGTCACTAAACTTTGCCAACTGCCGGTGGGGCGTGAGGTGGGTCATACAGAACGACGTATCACACTTGAGGCAAGTCTTCACTGCGGGCTTCCTGCAATGATCGCAACAAACAGCAGAAGCAGCAGAATCGGCAGCCACGGGCTCAGCCACTCGCAGCTGCTCGATGAGGTTGGTGAGCGTCACGTTCTTGTTCAGCTTGGGCCTCCGAGGGAAAGTCACTCGGCACTGCGGGCAGGAGAAGGACTCAGCCGCATCCCAGGCGCCCTCCACGCACTTGAGGCAGAACGAGTGGCCGCAGCTGAGCGTGCAGGGGCAGCGGAAGGCGTCCAGGCAGATGGGGCAGGTCAACTCCCCTGGAGCCTCGCTACCACTGGGAGCCGCACTCGCCATGGCCCTGTGGCTCAACTCAGAGATAGGCACTGGCTGTAGCTCAGGCAGTCACTGGCTGTAGCTCAGGCAGTAGCTGGCTGGAGCTCACACAATCTCTGCCAGTAGCTCCGGCAGACTGGCTGTAGCTACGGCAGTATTTAGCTATAACTCACGCAGTCTCTGGCTGTAGCTCATGCAGTCTCTGGCGACATCTGAGACACTAAACCAGAAACAAGCCACCAAAATGTGAGGCAGGTTAAAGTACAAAGTCTTTCAGTTTGATTTGCATATCATGAGGCACACCCTGTAATGTGTTGACTTGTGACCGGGTAGAGATGTCTCAGCGCCAGAGATGGCTAGATAAAGAGTCAGCTCACCTTATCTCAAATCACATCATCTCAACTAACCTCTTGTCAACTCAGCTCATGTCAACACACTTCTGTGAAGGTTGGTCCATCTTGGCTCGATGAACATTCTTGTTGTCCACACAGATGCTCTCAAAGGCAAAAGCTACCCTCCAATTACACAAACTCACGAGCCCAACCGTCATGCTTAGATAACGTAGGTTGTCCCCTAACAAAGTTTAACTCACCTACCAAGCTCCAAATAATTGTGACGCGAAAGACTCAAATCTCACAACAGTTGAACACCAACAAATCCCGGCGCGTCTAGTCCAGTCCTTCAGTTGAAAAAGTCCCTCAGTTGAAAAAGTCTGGTCTCAAACAGGTCTTCAGGGTTCACGAAGTTTGTCCAAAACATTGGCCATGAATAATGAGCCTGGCACGGTGCACAACCAGGGACTCACCACTCAAAGCAGGTGGCCTCCATGGGCACTGCAGGTGTCCTCAACAGTCTGAAACGAAAAAGCTGCTGCAGGGTTGTGGTTAGGTTTCTCGCACATTCAAAAACGCTAATTTGAAGAGGAATTGGCTGAACGTCCCAAAAAATATTTATTTGAAAAGAGGCTCATTGATGGTTTACTTCTTGAAGGCCGATTTACGCAGATTACCCTTCGCTGCAAGTGACAGATACGTTATAAAAAAAATGGTGACCTCTAGGGCAGTGTCGTTGCCATTCCACAAGTTGAGCGGTGGTTTAAAATAAGGTTACATAATACAATGATATGGATGGCAGGGACGTGTTAGAGGCTGAGGAATGGGTGACTGCGATAGGGGATACTTAGAGATAACGAAAGGGTAGGGGGAGGGAAGAGAAAGAGTGTGACGGTGGGTAACCAACTTTAGCATCACTACATGATACCTCCACCATAGTGAACTATTTTTCAGGCCAGTTGGTTCCACAATGCGGAATAAGCAGCGACACCCATGGACCAGGCTTTTAAGCGGTGAAGCAATTTTACTTCTGTGCTTTGGCCAGGTTACAGACAGTAGGGTGAGATTTGTGTTGGCCCACCAACACGGCCTATCTAAACCCACTCACGTCTATGACCCTGCGTAATCCTGACACACGCACAGTCTCAGCAGTCGTGGTCGTTATGCGTTTCACCATATCACACACATCACCAAAACCAACTCCACTGTCCACACGCACTATAGACACCCCACGAATATCCCCAATAGGCACACCGCATCTTAGTAATTGATTCACCCACTCACTCATTTACTCACCCACTCACTCACCCACCCACTCACTCAACCACCATATCACTCACTCATGCACAATCCGACTCGCCCACATATGCATGTCATAAAACGCGTCCTGGAAAGTGCCGACGTCAGGGGTTGCTGGTCAAAGTCCATCTCAACTAACCTCATGGCAACTCACCTAATCTCAAATAACCTCTAGTAGACTAATCTCAAGTCACCTCATTCTCACACCTCATCTCACCTCAATTCAACTCACTTCTCGACTCACCTCATTCTCACCTTCTCAACTCACCTCACCCTGAAAGACCTCACCTTAAATCACCTCACCCACCCACTCACTCACCCATTAATTCGCTCATGCTCCATTTCAAACATTCACTCACAATCTCACACACCGACTTACTCACTCTCAACTGGCTAAATAAATAAACTCCTTGTAGAGCTGCCCATTTACCGTTTCATAACAAAGCCACATTGTAACAAAGCGATGAATTACTACAATTACCACAATCCACGAACACCTGAAACCACCGTCTGCTACACGGTACACGTTAACAAGCCCATGCATTGACACTTCCATAGATTCACAGAGAGACCTATAGACTCACCACATTGAAACTCATCAGAGAGACCCCATAGACTCACCACGCAGAGACCCATAGAGTCACACAGAGACCGTAGACTCACCACACAGAAACCCATAGACTCGTCAGAGAGACCCCATAGTCTCACTACGCAGAAAACCATAGACTCACCACACAATGAAGTAGGCATCAGCGCAGAACGGACACGGTTCAGCGGGAAGAGAACAACAAAAATGAATTTCGATTTAAAGCTTTCGTGACTGCAGGGATTCATCTTCTTGGTTCTTTCGGTAAAGTCGCGTAGAAGGGAAATAATAAAAAACATAAAAATAAAACATTATAAAATACAATTCTCACGACGTTTCGGCCACAACGCAAGCAGCCGTCCTCAGGTGAAGAACAGGTCTGTCGGAAAGACAGCGTCTGAATTCAGCATTCAAAAACTAGTTTTTTATGTAATTTATTTATACGTTTTAGTCTAAATATTTGCTTTCAATGCTTTCACAATTTGTATCTCCCAAAAAAGCTGCCTTGAAATGTATAAAATACCAAAGTTAAATGCGTCAATGTTTTATTGTTATAAATATATAGTAACTAGCGATAAGTACCCGGCATTGCCCGGGGTAAAAAAACAGACACACACATCGACCTACACACACAGACATTGACGCACACACACAAAGACATGGACTTACACACACGCACATATGGACTCACACATACAGACATCGACTTTAGATACACACACATGGAGTTACACACACAAATCGACATACACACATACAGCGACTAACACACACATATACGTAGACTCTCACAGACACATCGACCTAAGCACACATATGGACTTTGTTGTATATATAGGCCTTTTTCCAAAAAAATTATATGAAGAATAATTCTGCCAATATTATTTTTTTCATAATTAAAAGGGTGAGGGCACACCCCACACTTCACACCCAGCTGCTTTACCGCATTAAAAGCAACTCGAGGGAAAAGGCCGTAAAAGAACCATTAAATAATAAACTGCGGGGCAAAGAGCGGTTAGCAACTGTCTGGAAAATCTCCAGGTTGTCAGATGACCATATGACACGACCTCCCCAAACGTTTTGGACAGTTCACAAACAAATCTCCAGAGCCGTAAAACACCGGCACATAGCAGGGACAAACGGACATTATAACTGATATTTTTTTTTTATACAGTAAAAGTTTGAAGCTTGGCTATAAGAATAAGTCGACATTATAGACTGCAGTATTCCTTATTTTATTTTGTATCATTATTCTTCTATCTACGCGACTTTACCGAAAGAACCAAAGAATGAATTATGGATAAACATAAACCAAATAATAATTATGAAGTATTAGACTGAGGGTCATCCAGAAGAATAAAAAAGGCGAAACAGGTCAATCACACATAACCAAGATAAAATGTATCCCATAGAGAGAGAGCTTCCCAACCGCCTTTGTCTTCCAGCAGCACGTGATAGAAAATTTGCATACGCATGCAGAGGGCATCTCCCCTTAAAAAGAAAAATCTAACACCATGAAGGAACTCCAAACCACGATGGAAGTACTGTAACACTACTACAAACATACCTTGAGTCACTTACAGAATCAGAACTACAAAAGTGGTACGGTATCAAGGTATAAGAGGTAAAATAATATTTTTTTCCCAACGGTTTAAGAGAAACAACTTCAAAGGCCAGTGCTCCTCTTTGTGAGAGAGAAACATTTTTTAACACCCCACCGCGAGGGAAGAGGGGGGAATGCCACCGGACAGGGAGAACCCCTCCCTCCAGAGTGATTATTACAAAATAATAGGTTGGAATGCCATCGTAAAGAGATAACCCATCCCTCCAGAGTGATTATTACAAAATAATAAATCGAGGTGTAGCATTTTGGGGCATCTGTTTTCCACGGATGAAAAGATGACTTGAGGAGGCGGACAGAAACCAGTATTTTAGGGTGAGACTTAACAGATTGCTTAAGAAATTAGGACATACACACACACACGGACACACGTACAACTTCCCCAACAGCAAAGAGCGAAATCAAATGAAGTTCTGGTCCTTTGTGAGAAGGCGAGCCGAAGGGAGAGAATTTAAGATAAAAACAGAGACACGACCCATACATTACTGCTGCAAGGGACTACGAAAAGCGACAGAGAGTACTGCGATGGGCAGACTCCGGGGCATTGCCTCGAGATCAACAATGGGTGTGGTGTCTCGCAGAGAAGAGGGGCGAGGTGATGCTTGGTGCTGAGTTCGGCATGGACCGACAGAGTATCGCTGAAAGTTTTATTCTACATTTATCTTGATGTTTTGAGTCACTTGCAAAGTCAAGGATTGCGATAAGTTGTTTTGTACTAAGCTTTCACAGTTGTTTAAGAGGTGTGCAATAACTATTTGCAAGTTTTGAGAGTGAGTGCCAGCTCCCACGAGTGCTGCGATCGGCAGGCTCCGGAACCTGCCCCCGTGACTGGCACATCGTCAACGAGCTGCATCAGCAGAAGCCACGACTCTACAAAGTCAACGCAAAGAGTTGAGTTCTGCAAGCGGCAAGCTCCGGGGTGGGCTCTGCAATCAACCAAGGATGGCGAGGCTTGCCGAGTAGCGATGAGTCACCGAGTACGAGTTCAGCTCTGACAGAAGAAGTATCGCTCAAAGTTATTCTACACTGAGAACCAGCTCCCACGAGCAGCTGCACCCCAAGAGATAGAGTGATGACCAACGACGAGCAATCAACCGGGAGAACGGAGCCGGAGAGAGCGCGCAGCAGCGCCAGCAGCGCCACTGAGCAAGGGTGTCAGCTGCCAGCGAACGAGCGGCAAGAGCGATCGAGCATCTGTGGTGGCCGCTGGCCCCCGGGGTCCCTCCCGCCTGCATCCCCTATTCCGTTTAGGTTACCCCACCTCCCTATTACCCGCTACGGTTTCGCCGGCATTCGAACGCGACGCCCCCACTGTTACAGTCTCGCGCCGCGCTCCCACGCTGCGAGCATACACGCGCACAGCATCATCAATCAAACGCCACACCCCCCCTCTTTACACCGCTACGTACAGCTCTCGTATACTGCGAGCGTGTGCCCGCCTATAGCCCTGTGCGGCACGTTACCAATGCGCATCCGTATCCGACACGTAACGAACGTATGAGCACTCCCACACACACGCCGCTCCGCGCACTCCAACTCCACTCACGTTATGATCGCGCACCTGTATCGCACCCGGGGTGGACGCACGCACACACACGCAGCTCCCCACGCGACACTCTGCACGACAAGATCACGCGAGACCACGCTTCGCTATTAATGATTTATTATATGCTACCTGCGAATTGATGTCAAATCAGTGAGTCGACGAGGCTGGCCTACGCTGATACCTCTATACCTATTCCCGATTTATCTGCTATGATTCTAATTCACCTTCTTACTCACTGTTAAGTGTCCACGGCGGTCCGCTGATCCTTGTGCTAACCGCGTGCCTCGGTGCGTCACACGGACGTTCGGGTCGCTGGCTGCAGCTGCGTCTGGTCCCCTGGCGCTGGAGTAAGAGAGCGATTTCCCCTCTGCGCTCCTCTATTTATCCTCCCTACCTCAAAGGGGATGCTGCGCTGAACAATGGGCTCGTGCACCCCAAGCCCGCGCACGGCTGTTCCCGGGCGCTGTTGATATGTTAATCGGTGAACGACGTTGGCGGCGTACATCCTAATTACTCCCTTACCCTTCCTAACAATGGGGCCTGTGCGCTCAAGCGCAATTATCCCAACCCTCCATGACTATGCGCAACAGCCCCTGTGATCCCGCTATTCATGCTGTCCCGTGCCTCCCCTGCTTGCCCCGTCGACTCGTGGGAGTGTGTGTGGGGGGAAAATGCGCCTCAACCGCGGTGGCCGAATGCCCCACGCCGCGACCACACCATATTAAGGCCGGCCGCGGCGCCGCGGTGTCACGTAGCACGGGGGGGGGGTCATCCAATTCCCTGATCGCCGGAAACCGTGAGAATTAATCCCGATAAGGGTCTCTCGGATAAAAACCGGTCGATCAGGTGACCTTCCCTTCCAGCTCTATGGGGGGGGGGGGATGCGTGCGGGTGTGTGCTTATGTGGGGCGGGTGATGGGGGGCAGTGCGGTGGGGGAAGCCGGGCGGCTCCCTGGTTCGGCAGAGCGGCCCCGTCGTTGTGGCACCACATAGCCCCCCGGGGTGCCAGTCCCCGTCCCGGGTTGACTGGAGCACCTCGCCTGGGTTGCCCCCACGAGGTATCGCCGCGGGGTCCGCGGGATTCGCCCGGCCCTTGTGGCTGGCCTCGGGGGTGGCGGCTCCGTCTCCTGGGGCTCCGGCGGTGGTCTCCTCCTCCATTCCAACGGCTCCCCTCGGCCTCTGGCACCTGCGGGCTGGGGAACAAACTCAGAGGCGGTGGGGTTTAAGGGTCGCCGTCCTCGTCGCCCCCGGCCCCGCCCGGGGCCCCTCGGAGCCCGGGGCTCCGTGGGGCCCATGTACTGCGCGAGGCCCCCGGGCACGGGGGGTGGGGGGACCCCGGGGTTTCGGGGTACTTGGACGGCGGGGCTCCCCCCCTCGAGGGCTGCTCGCCACGGCTTCAGTCGGCGGATGTTGACCACCATCTCCCGGCCCCTCTCTCCTCCTTGAATCAGCACCGTCCATGGTGAGATCTGCCGTCTCACAATCCAGGGTCCTCGCCAGTAGGTGGTCAGCTTCCCCACCTGTCCGGCACCGACGCGGGGAGTGTACAGCCACACCTCGGAGCCCGCAGTGTAGAAGGGGGGCTCCATACGGGGTCGGGCGCCCTGCTCTTGCCGCTGGTGCGCGGCCTCTCCGTGCGGGTAGGCTCGGCCCCTGGCCCCTCGCAGGGTCTCCAGCAAGTGCTCCACGGGGTGGCTCCCTTCCTCCCGTTGCGGCGGAGGAACACCGAACAGCAGATCCGCGGGCAGGCGAGACTCGCGACCAAACATCATTAGGAACGGGGTCTGTCCTGTAGAGGTGTGAACGGCGGTGGTGTAGGCGAACAGGGCATAGGGAAGGTGTTCGTCCCAGTCCTGTTGATTCGCGGCCGCCATGCGTTTAAGCTTCCCGGCCAGAGTCTGGTTCATCCTCTCTACCAACCCGTTCGCCTGGGGGTGATACGCCGTGGTTCGGTCCTTCTGGATCCCGAACTCTCGGCACAGCGCCTGAAATAGTTCGGCCTCGAATTCACTACCCTGGTCGGTAATGACTCGTTCGGGGATCCCGCACTTAAGTACGTAGTTTTCCACGAAGGCCCGGGCCACTACGAGGGCTGTTTTATCCGGGATAGCCACCGCCACGGGGTAGCGGGTGAAGTATTCCACCGCTACGAGAATATATCGGTTGCCCCGGTGGGATCGTGGAAAGGGCCCCTGCAGGTCGATTCCGACCAACTGATTCGTCCGACTGACTCGGAACGGCCTCAGGGGTACCTGGTACCTCGCCGGCTTTTGCCCACACTGCTGACAGGCCCGGCAGCCCTGCACCCAGGCGGCCACATCTTGTGCCAATTTGGGCCAGAGATACTGGCGACGCAGGGTCTCTCGAGTGCGTCGTTCCCCATCGTGGCCCCCGAGTGGGTGGTCATGCACCAGCCGTAGCAGCTGGGGTCGCACCTGGGCAGGAACACAGATGCACCCCGGCTGGCCGGCCTCGGTTAACTCCCGTACCACTCCGTTCCGCACACACAACCGGGCATACAAACCGCTCCAGGGTCCTGGTAGGGCGCTCTTTACCTCCCGCAGTGCCGCCTCCACGGCCGCCAGATCCGGATCTCGCTGCTGGGTCTGTCTCAGCTGCTCGTCGTTTAGGCCCGGGAAGGCGCAGCCGACGTCCTCCTGGATCCGTCCGATCGGGTCCCGAGCCGCGGGTCCCGCGCTTGCCGGGCGGTCGACGGGATCCTCAGTGCCACCTGTGAGGCTCTCTGTGGCGCACACTGCGCTCTCTCTCGCTGGGGGGGGGTCAGTGGCCGCGGCCTCTCGGGGGTCCGTTGCCCGCCGGCAGCGTCCCCCCGTGAAACACGGGCAGGCCTCCTCCGCCCGCGTCTCGGCGTACACCGTGGGTCGCCTCGACAAGGCGTCCGCGTTTGCATGCGTCCGGCCAGCCCGATACTCGATTTGCAGGTTGTACTCCTGCAACTGCGCCAACCACCGGGCCATCTGCCCCCGCGGCTCCTTGAATGTAAGAAGAAACTGCAGAGCATAATGGTCAGTGCGTACGCGACATCTCCTGCCGTACAAATACGGCCGGAACTGTTTGCATGCGAAAATCACGGCGTACAACTCTTGGCGGGTCACGCAATAGTTCAGCTCGGCCCCACTCAAGGTCCGGCTGGCGTACGCGATGACTCGTTCCGTCCCATCCTGTACCTGTGACAACACCGCGCCCAGCCCGCTGCTGCTGGCGTCGGTGTCCAAAATAAAATCGCTGGTAAAATCGGGGAAAGCGAGGGTGGGGGCGTGGGTGAGGTGGTCTTTGAGAGTGGTGAAGGCCGTCTGGCAGGCCCCCGTCCACTGGTAGGGGTGCTTAGGGGAGGTGAGTTGGGTGAGGGGGCGTGCAATCTCGCTGAATCCCTTTACAAATCGACGATAATAGGTGGCGAGCCCCAAAAATGATCTGATCTCCGTCAGATTTCTTGGCCGTGGCCACTCCACTACGGCGCGTACCTTCTCCGGATCGGTGCACACGCCTGCCTCGCTGACGCGATGCCCGAGGTACCCCACCTCGCGTTGTGCGATGTAACACTTACGTGGCTTGAGCTTGAGATGAGCCGCTCGCAGTCGCTGGAACACCTCTCGAAGCCTGGACCAATGCTCAGACAAAGATCTACTGAACACTATCACATCGTCCAAGTAAATCAGGCACTGTTCCCACTGCAAGCCCCGCATCACCAACTCCATCAACCGCTGGAACGTCGCGGGCGCATTAGTGAGTCCGAACGGCAACACGCGAAACTCAAACAGGCCCATCGGGGTGGTGAATGCTGTTTTTGGCCGATCCTCCTCCGTCATCTCCACCTGCCAGTAACCGGACGCCAGATCGAGGGTGGAAAAATACCGCGCTCCTGCGAGACTGTCGAAGGTGTCGTCGATGCGAGGTATGGGGAAGGCATCGCCGAGCGTGACTGCGTTTAGTTTACGGTAATCGACGCAGAACCGGGTTGACCCATCCTTTTTCGTTACTAGTACCACCGGGGCTGACCAGGGGCTCGCCGAGGGCTGAATTATGTTATCGCGAAGCATGTCCCCAACTGCCTCTTTGATTTGGGCGCGTTCGGGTGCGCCCACTCGGTACGCAGGGAGTTTGATGGGTCGGGCTGCACCGGTGTCAATTTGATGCTTAACAAGGTCGGTCCGACCCACGTCCGAGTCGTGTTCGCTGAACACGTCGGCATACTCCCGCAGTAACTCGCGCAGCCGATCGGCCTCCCCCTTAGGTAAGTCCGCCCATGGTACATGTAACGCGTCGAGCAGGGGAACGACCTCGGCTCGGGGAGTCGGGCCGACTCGCCAGGCCAGGTCCTGCTCACCCTCAGGACGACCGGGGTCCTCAGCCCAGAGTGCGAACACCGAGTCGTTAGAGTGGCGTGCGTGCAGGGGGTGTACTGTGGCTATCGGGGTGCGCCGTCGCAGTATCGCGGGGGTATTGTGGGGGTTAAACATCCGCATAAACAATCGGTCCCCATCTGCGTTTACCAACGTGGCGGATCCCACAACCCCATACCGTTTTGCCAACTCCGGGTGAGGAGTTAGCATTACCTCCCCTGATGGTCGGAGCGCGGGGTCGGTGGGGGATGTTGCCACCGGCACCAGCATCTCGGTGAGCGGGCCGATGGTGACTGCCGTCGCCAGGATAGCGGCCACAGGTGCAAAGCGGCGGCGCGTTGGTTCTCGTCCCAGGAACGGTATCCGCTCGCCGTTGCTCTCCATGGTGGCGCATCGCTGGCGGGGTTGCACGTTGAGTCCCAACCGTTCTAGGAGGTCGGTGCCTGCGATACACTCGTGACACAACGCACTCGACACGTAGAACTCCTGCGTGCACACCTGGCTGCCTATGCGGACCTCTAGGGTGGCTTTCCCCAGCAGCCCCATTCCGGCTCCGCTCGCAGTGTGCAGCGCGCGGTCCGGGGCCTGCAGGTGACGCACGTCGACCCCGATCGCGCTGCAGTGCGCTGCGCTCACGAGCGAGGCCACCGCCCCCGTGTCCAGCAGGATTCGGGTACGCACTCCGTTAACCTCCCCTTCCACCAGCGACGTGGCCCCCGTGATCCCCGCCACCAGCTCCCGTAGCCAGTCGCCAGGAGTCACCGTTTCTGTGGGCGTTGTTGCTGGAACCTGTGTGGAGATCACTCGCTCGCCATTATTCTCACAGCTTGTTTGTGTTGGGGCTACGTCGATTTCACCCCCGGTGGTCCCCTCTCTAGGGGGGCCTTAGTGTTTGACCTTAGCTCTTGTCTAGCTCGGGCGACCTGAGGGCAGTCCCTCCTGAGATGCCCTCGCCGATCGCACACATAACACGCCCGGGGAGGGGTGGCGGCTCCGTAGCGGGCTCTCTGCCCACTCCCTCCTCCCCCAGTGCGCTGCTGCTCATATTCTGCTTCTAGAAGCGCTATCCTTCCAGTTAGCCCTCCTACCGTGGAGTCTAGTTCCCCCATCTCGGATCGGATGGTCTCAACGGAGGATTGCAGCTTGGTCATATTCTCACCTACGTGGGTTACCCTTTCACCTACTTGGGTTATCATATCTCCCATGCCGGCCTGTAACCCGGCTACCCACCCCGGGGTCGTCTCGCTGGGTCTCTGGGGCTCCCTTGCCCGTCCCCTTACTGCGATGGCGGGCTCTTCCTCCTCGTCGGAGAGTAGGCTTGCTACGGCGCACTCTCGTCCCCTCCCTCGAGGCTGCGCGCGCTCACCAGAGAGCTTCTCGCATTTGCGCGCGCGCTCGACAAGTGTGTTAAAGGAGAGGCGTGCACCGTCTATATTTGGCTGCCACCACGGGGTGCGTGCCAAATATCGCTGGACCTTCCCGGCGGCGAGGCTCTCAATTACTTTCGCCTCGTGCTCCGGGTACGCGAGCTGGGTCAACATGCGTACGTCCTCGGCGTAATCTCGCAGATCCTCGCCGGGCTGACGGCGGCGTGCCTCTAAGGCCGACTGCGCCTCCTCCTCGTCATAGGCGCCGAAGCGCCGTTCGAGTTCGCACATTAATTTTTCCCACTGAGTTTGTGCGCTTGCGGGCAAAGCTTCCACAAAGTCGGCTGCCCGTCCATCTAAATGTATCTCTAACTGCTGCAACGCCTCCTCATCCGACCACCCATTAACCTTTTTAGCCCCCCTGATGCTGCGGGCAAACGATTTCCATGATGGAATTCCTTTGCCCGTAAATGTGCATTTGATTTTAACCTGGGTTGGGGGGCCTCTTTCCCTTGGGGGTGCGGGGGATCGTCCCGTTTCTGACACCAATATGTGGGGGCCGCTGGCCCCCGGGGTCCCTCCCGCCTGCATCCCCTATTCCGTTTAGGTTACCCCACCTCCCTATTACCCGCTACGGTTTCGCTGGCATTCGAACGCGACGCCCCCACTGTTACAGTCTCGCGCCGCGCTCCCACGCTGCGAGCATACACGCGCACAGCATCATCAATCAAACGCCACACCCCCCCTCTTTACACCGCTACGTACAGCTCTCGTATACTGCGAGCGTGTGCCCGCCTATAGCCCTGTGCGGCACGTTACCAATGCGCATCCGTATCCGACACGTAACGAACGTATGAGCACTCCCACACACACGCCGCTCCGCGCACTCCAACTCCACTCACGTTATGATCGCGCACCTGTATCGCACCCGGGGTGGACGCACGCACACACACGTAGCTCCCCACGCGACACTCTGCACGACAAGATCACGCGAGACCACGCTTCGCTATTAATGATTTATTATATGCTACCTGCGAATTGATGTCAAATCAGTGAGTCGACGAGGCTGGCCTACGCTGATACCTCTATACCTATTCCCGATTTATCTGCTATGATTCTAATTCACCTTCTTACTCACTGTTAAGTGTCCACGGCGGTCCGCTGATCCTTGTGCTAACCGCGTGCCTCGGTGCGTCACACGGACGTTCGGGTCGCTGGCTGCAGCTGCGTCTGGTCCCCTGGCGCTGGAGTAAGAGAGCGATTTCCCCTCTGCGCTCCTCTATTTATCCTCCCTACCTCAAAGGGGATGCTGCGCTGAACAATGGGCTCGTGCACCCCAAGCCCGCGCACGGCTGTTCCCGGGCGCTGTTGATATGTTAATCGGTGAACGACGTTGGCGGCGTACATCCTAATTACTCCCTTACCCTTCCTAACAATGGGGCCTGTGCGCTCAAGCGCAATTATCCCAACCCTCCATGACTATGCGCAACAGCCCCTGTGATCCCGCTATTCATGCTGTCCCGTGCCTCCCCTGCTTGCCCCGTCGACTCGTGGGAGTGTGTGTGGGGGGAAAATGCGCCTCAACCGCGGTGGCCGAATGCCCCACGCCGCGACCACACCATATTAAGGCCGGCCGCGGCGCCGCGGTGTCACGTAGCACGGGGGGGGTCATCCAATTCCCTGATCGCCGGAAACCGTGAGAATTAATCCCGATAAGGGTCTCTCGGATAAAAACCGGTCGATCAGGTGACCTTCCCTTCCAGCTCTATGGGGGGGGGGGAATGCGTGCGGGTGTGTGCTTATGTGGGGCGGGTGATGGGGGGCAGTGCGGTGGGGGAAGCCGGGCGGCTCCCTGGTTCGGCAGAGCGGCCCCGTCGTTGTGGCACCACACATCTTCAAGGACAAGCATCGTGCCGAAGAAGCTCATCCAGCAGCGGACAAGCAGCTGCAGCTGACGCCCCGAGCGAGAGAGAGCAACGAAGCCGTTTGTATGACACAACAACAACAACCGCCATTCCCCACTAAGTGGTGGTGACGTCACCACGACGCTTGTGCCAGGCCATGTGCACCTTGAGGCCACGTGAAGTGTCGAACGCCCACTGGCAGGAGGTCACGGGGCAGACCCAGCAGGTGCCACGGGTCGACTGACCGAGATGACCGAGATGACTGGCTGATGCACCACCTGTGCCCCCAACTGTGCAAACTTGCTGTGCTTTAGACACCCGGCGCTCCGCTCATTGTTGTGAGCGTCGCTCCTCCGCCCTCTGTTGTTATTGGAGGGCGACTGCCGCCAACTGCCCAGTAGCGTCCTTCACGAACCTCCTCCACAGAGGCCGATCTTGACACCGCTGGTACCAGTCATCGGCAAGTCCACTCAGCTCCACGTCCTCCTGTACCACATCACTCCATCTCTTCTCTAGCCCGTGCCGCGCCCGTTTAGCCCCCTCGATCCAGCCGAACAAAAGTTGTTTAGGCATGCGGTGGCTAGGCATGCGGGCTACATGACCCAGCCAACGCAGCCTTGCCTGCCAGAGGAGTTCACCAATGGGACTTTGCCCAGATCTTTCAAGGATTTGTGAGTTCCTCACACAATTCAGCCTAGTTAAACCCAGGATGGATCGTAGGCAGGCCAGCCTAAATGTTTCTAACTGGCGAAGATGCTCCATTAGGGGGGTCCACGTTTCGCAAGCGTAGAGAAGGGAAGGAATGACTGTGGCCGAGAAGACCTAAAGCTTCGTGCGGAGCGACAGACCAGGTAGCTTCCACATAGCATTACGCAACCGATGAAAAGATATTGCCGCTCGACTGATTCGGAGTGAGACCTCTGCTGTTAAACTGGAGCCAGTCATAAGCACACTGCCCAGGTATGGGAAACTCTCCACTCTCTCCACAACTGCCCCTTCACCGATTGGGAGTTGTGGGAGTGGAGTGTCAGATAGTACAAAATACCCAGGCAGGTGCTTAGTGTTAGTGGGGCTGATGGTAAGGCCCCACCTCTCAGTGGCACGCTCCAGTCTCAGCAGCAGCGTCTCCAACTCCTCCTGTGAATGAGCAGCTATTACCAAATCATCGGCATACATAACGTGGTTGACCAATAGGGAGCCATCCCTTGATCGCACCCGGGCATTGATCAGCCTCCCACTATAATCTGTACCAAATGGAAATTCCCCTGGTACAGCTTTTGAAGGCTTCACGAACTACGTGGTCAAAATAGATGTTAAATAATGTGGGAGCCAGAGGACATCAGTGTCGCACCACAAGGTGTACAGGGAATGGCTCTGACTCTCCTCAGCGTGCCTAGCAAGGCGATGTTGAATAATCTTTGCCAGGACCTTTCCCGGCACACTGAGGAGAGAGATGCCCCTCTAGTTGTTAAAGAGGGGGACCACCAGGGCATCCTTCCAATCCTGCGGAACCCGTCCAGCGGTCCAGACTGTTGTTATGATGTCATATAGGGCAGCCTGTGCACAAACGCCACCCTCCCTCAGCATTTCGCTTGGGAAATCATCTCTGCCCGGTGCCTTTCCTGGACTCAGACTCCGGATCGCCTTCAGTACTTCCTCAACAGATGGCACCTCAGCCAGCCACTCACAGGGGGTGACTTCTTCCAAAATTTGAGGCACCGCAGCCTCAGCAGGGTCATCCCCACTTTGTCCCATGATGTTTTCCAGGCTGAGGCATTCCGCCTCCCCCAGGACCTCACAGAAATGCTCAGCAAATCTGCAAACCTGTTCCTGGGGGTCGGAAATTGTATCACCATTCTTTCCCCTAATGATGGTAATAGGTGTGGTGCTGCAGGTTACTTTTTTGATAGAGTTAAATAGGGATTTGTGATCGCGAGCCATTGAGGCAGACTCCATCTCCTCAGCAACCCGTGACCACCACCCATCCTTGCAGTGCCTCACGGCTCTCCGAACCTCCGAGCTAAGGCTGCGGTAAGCCTCCTTATTCTCTGATGTGGGATGTTGTAGACGATTAGAGTGGGCCTGTCGCTTTTTCTCAACCATCCTGAACACCTCCTCTGTCAGCCAGGGTCTCAGGAGAGGTCTGGACCGCGTACCCCAAGCTGCCATTGCAGCTGCATGAGTCACAGTCCTAAACCTCACCCATTTACCCTCAACATGGACCCAAGCACACACATCGACTCACATACACAACAACAACAACCGCCATTCGCCACAAAGTGGCGGTGACGTCACCACGACGCTTGTGCAGGCAATGTGCAACTTGAAGCCACGTGAAGTGTCGAACGCCCGCTGGCAGGAGGTCACGGCGCAGACCCAGGTGCTACGGCTCGACTGACCGAGATGACCGAGATGACTGGCTGATGCACCACCTGTGCCCCCTACTGTACCAACTTGCTGTGCTTTAGCCACCCGGCGCACCGCTCGTTGTTGTGAGCGTCGCTCCTCTGCCTTCTGTTGTTGTTGGAGGTTGACTGCCTCCAACTGCCCAGTAGCGTCCTTCACGAGCATCCTCCACAGAGGCCGATCTTGATACCGCTGGTACCAGTCATCGGCAAGTCCACTCAGCTCCAAGTCCTCCTGTACCACATCACTCCATCTCGTCTCTAGCCCGTGCCGCCCCCGTTTAGCCCCCTCGTACCGGCCGGACAAAAGCTGTTTAGGCAGGCGGTGGCTGGGCATGCGGACTACATGACCCAGCCAACGCAGCCTTGCCTGCTGGAGGAGCTCACCGATGGGACTTTGCCCAGATCTTTCAAGGATTTGTGAGCTCCTCACACAATCCAGCCTGGTTAAACCCAGGATGGATCGTAGGCAGGCCAGCCTAAATGTTTTCAACCGGCGAAGATGCTCCATTAGGGGGGTCCACGTTTCGCAAGCATAGAGAAGGGAGGGAATGACTGTGGCCGAGAAGACCTGAAGCTTCGTGTGGAGCGACAGACCAGGTAGCTTCCACACAGCGTTACACAACCGATGAAAATATATTGCCGCTCAACTGATTCGGAGTGAGACCTCTGCTGTTTAACTGGAGCTGGTCATAAGCACACTGCCCAGGTATGGGAAACTCTCCACTCTCTCCGCTACTGCCCCATCACCGATTGGGAGTTGTGGGGGTGGAGTGTCCGATGGTACAAAATACCCAGGCAGGTGCTTAGTTTTGGTGGGGCTGATGGTAAGGCCCCACTTCTTAGTGGCACACTCCAGTCTCAGCAGCAGTGTCTCCAACTTCTCTTCTGAATGAGCAGCTATTACCAAATCATCGGCATACATTACGTGGTTGACCAATAGGGAGCCATCCCTTTGTAATGCGAACGTAAATGGGGTTGCTGCTGGGTTCTGGCCCAATCACACGGCCCGGGGTATTGGGGGCGGAGCCCGGAATGGGGGGCGTGTGGGAAGGGCCGCCGTTCACCTCGGCTCCAATGGGAAGCGAGGTGAATGGAGGTGGAGCCAGCAGGGCAGTATGGGAAGGCCGGATCTGACGATCCGGAAGGGGAGGAGTCAGGGTCACGTGGGAGAGACAATATAGAGGGGAGCCCGGAAGAGATCGGGGCCAGTTGATGGAGTGAAGAAGCAGGACCACATTGGGTGGCCGCAGCACCATCAGCCACGTGGCTGATGGGGCTTCGGCACACCGTCGGCCAGCGGTGTGCGGAGCGGGAGAAGGAGCTGACGGAAGAGCGTGCGGGGGACGCAAGAGGAGCGTGCGGGGCACGCGAGAGGAGCATGCGGGGCACGCGAGAGGAGCCGCTGGTCCCTTGTCAGGACCAGCGGGGTGTGAGGACGAGTGGAGGAGCTGAGGAGGAAGCACATGCGGGAACGTGCGCGAGACGACGCTGGTCCGCGGAGGAGACTAGCGGGGTGCGGAGAAAGAACTTGAATAAAAAACAAGCGGAGACCAGCAGTGCATGATGGAATCTTTTATTACACTGGAGTCAGAGGTGGACTTTTTCAAGGCAAAATAACATCGAGGAAGATGGCCGAAAACTTGAAAAAGCGTAACCCACTTGTTACGTGTTCCGACAACGAAGAGACGGCCGCCGGTGCACGTCCTCCAGCGACCACGTGGCAGGCCGCAGCCATCTTGAACATCGCGGCGAAGAGGCGGCCGTGCGCTGCCATCTCGGAGGCGCCGTGTGGTGTGCATCCTGCTGCTGAGCAGCTGTTTTGCGGGAAGGAGCCGCAAGGAGAAGACGCCGACACTGCTGCTGCCGGGGCTGGAGCTCCCCCGTCCTGGCTCGTGTGCGAGACACCGGAGCAGTCGCGGGAGGACGCCGCGCTCACCGTCCGAGTTCTTCGAGGCGTCTCAAGTCACCACCCTGCCGTCCTCTGCTCGCTGCAGCCCCGGGCGAGTCGTGACGATATGCACCCGGCCCTAACACACCTCACCCATCTTGCTTGTGCCGGGGTGCGATTGTTTGTATGTCTCGAGCGTGAGGAGCGCGGGTCAGGGTGTGTGTGTGTGTGTGAGGATGGACGGGCTGTCTGCTTGTGTTTGCTCTGTGTCAAATAGTGTTTATGCGTTGCGGCATGGGGATGTTATCTTGATGGCGAAGTTAATTATTAATTCGGTTGCGTCGAGTGTCCCGCGCTGTTACCATCCTGTGGGTTGCCGTGTGCGACGTGGATATTTTGATGATTTTTTTTTTTGCTGCACGGTGCGACAGGGTTAACGGTGTGTTGTCTGCCTGCAGCTCTGCTTGCGATTGTGCATAATGTACGACCTGTGTGGAACTTTGCTGCTTGTAATCGTGATATGCTGACTGCACGTACTGTATAGACTGTCTTTCTGTACGGATACGGATTGCGGTGCATTGTTTTGACCATTGGGGTCGGGATTTTTATTAGTTGTGCGTACCTGTTCTGAAATTGGTTAATTCTAAGGGGACCCTAAATTTTGGTTGTATGGGTGTTCGTGCACACGAGATTGCATGTGTGTTCATAGGAAATTGCGAGTGTTGAGGGATGGGGCTGTAAATTGCCGCCAAGTGGCGTCGCTCTTTCCGTTGATTGCATGTGGCCAGGGGTTGTATTGCGAGTTGGTGTGTATGAGCAATGTGTCTTGGTCAACTATGGGTTAAAAATTCCCCCGATACGACTGCTCTGGGCAGCGAGCTGCGGCTATGCGTCGTATCGTTGGGGGTTGTTAAAACGTGACAGGGGATGTGTGTTGTGACCCCCAGCGAGGGGCAGCTGGGGTGCACGCACGGGAAAAACTGCCGAAGTGGTCGCACGATGGGCCGCCATTTTGGCTAGCGCGGGAAATCGCGAGGATGCGCTCGACGCATGGGGCCGCCATTTTGAGCGCGCGCGGGAAATCGCGGGGATGCGCTTGGTGCAGGGGGCCGCCATTTTGAGCGCGCGGGGGAAATCGCGGGGATGCGCTTGGTGCAGGGGGCCGCCATTTTGAGCGCGCGGGGGAAATCGCAGGGATGCGCTTGGTGCAGGGGGCCGCCATTTTGAGCGCGCGGGGAAAACCTCGGTGAGGCGCTTCGCGCATGCCGCCATTTTGAGTATACACGTCGAGCCCCGGGGATGCGGTTATGGATATCATCCCTTGACTCTCTTGTTGCGCTCTAACTTGTGTGCGTGCATTGCGTGTTGTGCGCAATGCTGGCGTGTTGGCGCCCATCGGGGTAACAGGAGCATAGTGGCCCGTGTCTGACTAAGGGGGGGCGTGTCATTGCACCAGCATTTTGGGACAGAGATGTTGGCTGGGTTCTATTCTGGGGCAAATATTTCACCAGTATACGCCTGGCATTGTTGAGTGGGTGATGCACGAGTTGTGGTCACATCGGCCTATGGCCGATGGCTGACCTGACAGCCCGGAGGCGAGACACTCCGTGGTATGTCTCAAACTAATGGGCCGGGTGCTCGTATGGCTCGGGGAGTCGGGGTTCCGTTGTGCGGTGGCAGACTGTGAACCTGGTGGGCCGGGGGCTCACGGAATTCAGGAGTAGAGGTTCCGTTATGTGGCAGCGAACGGGGAGACCTGGCTAGCATGGCGCGGGGATTCCCCTTGCGGGCCCTCCAGCGGGAAGGGCCGCGGACTTGTTCCGCTCTGGGTTATGACATTATTGGATGTATAAGGGGACATTGCCCCGTGGGGGGGTCGATGGGGTCTGGCCTTGCCAAGGGATGAACCTTCCCTTGTCTGTAAAGCATCAGACTATAAGATGCTGGGGTGTGTCCATTGGTGATGGGATAGCACGCGATGGAGCGTGGCTGAGTCGTTGCGATGTGCCATTGTCTCGTCCCCGAAATTGCACTGGCCGAATGTATGGCCAGTGGACGTTGCTGTGGTTGGCCGACCACGGCGAGGGCGAAGGCAAGTTAAATGTTGCCGCTGGGGAGCGTGGCTCTTTCCAAGCAAGGGTGTGCGGCTGGGGGCTGTGTTGAGAGTGACAGTGGGTAGATGCTGTGTACGTGAGATGTCTGTGCTGGTCCTCAAGGGAGGACTGCTGATGGGCAAGAGCAGGAATTTTTTTTGTCATGTGTAAATAGTATTTTTTGGTTAAAATATAAATACTGGGGCATCCATCGCGTAAATTTTTGGGTATTTATTGCGGTTCTCCTTACGCGGGGCGGATTTAGATCATCTCCACTACCCTGGGGCCGGGTGGCTGTCGTGTACGACATGCGGATGTGCGTTTTGTTGTGCTGTGCCTCAGGGGGTTGGGTTCTCCTTCTCGTCACAGATCTTCGGCGCCTGCCACACTGGGTGTTACCGGTTGAAGGGGTAGTGGTGCGCCTGTTCGTCACTCCTGCTCTACCAGTTGCTCTCTGAAGTTGGACTTGAGCCAGGCGGATGGAACAGCAACACGGATACGCTCTAAGACACCGCATTCCTGGTTTATGCGTGTCGGCCATTCTTGCGTGTCGGTTGCCGTTGTTGTGTATTGCTTTCCATTCCTTAATTTTTTCTTGCTTGTTGCGCGGAGGACGGGCCGGTGTTCCGTACCGGATCCAGATCCCTTCCCTTTCGTTAATTGTGTTGTCGTTGTACTCTCCATTGTGTCTGGGGTGATTCCTGATTGTGATGCAGTCGCTCGCATTATTTTATCCTATTGCAGTCGGGACGGCTGGATTTTTCATCAGGGGTGGGGGGGTCATGTAATGCGAGCGTAAATGGGGTTGCTGCTGGACTCTGGCCCAATCACGCGACCCGGAGTATTGGGGGCAGAGCCCGGTATGGGAGGTGTGTGAGAGGGGCCGCCGTTCACCTCGGCTCCAATGGGAAGCGAGGTGAATGGAGGTGGAGCCAGCAGGGCAGTATGGGAAGGCCGGATCTGACTATCCGGAAGGGAGGAGTCAGGATCACGTGGGAGAGGGGTTCTAGAGGGGAGCCCAGAGGAGATCGAGGCGAGTTTATGGAGTGAAGAAGCAGGACCACGTTGGGTGGCCGCCGCGCCATCGGCCACGTGGCTGATGGGGCTTCGGCACACCGTCGGCCACCGGTGTGCGGAGCGGGAGAAGGAGCTGACGGAGGAGCGTGCGGGGCACGCAAGAGGCGCGTGCGTGGCACGCGAGAGGAGACGCTGGTCCCTTGTCAGGACCAGCGGGGTGTGAGGACGAGTGCAGGAGCTGAGGAGGAAGCGCGTGCGCGGGGCGCACGCGAGACGACACTGGTCCGAGAGGAGGCCAGTGGGGGTGCAGAGAAGAACCTGAATAAAAGACAGACGGAGACCAGCAGTGCCTGACGGAGTCTTTTATTACAAGTCTATGGGTCTATGTGTAAGGAAGTCTATGGGTCTCTGTCTGAGTCTATAGGTCTCTGTGTGACGGAATCGATGTGTCCCTTTGTGTGAGTCTGTGTCTCTGTGCGGTGAGTCTATGGGTCTGAGTGAATCTATCAAAGTGATAATGCATGAACTCTTTCATGTTCACCATGCAGCAGACTTGGCACATTTTTGTTGATAGATAGAACGAGCACAACAATAGGATTTGTATTGAATCAGATACAGTGAGTACTGGTCTGGTCACAAACAAACTCACGTCAAATTCGTCCGTGTCACTGTACGTGTATTGCTTTCTATAGACTGTAGGTTAGTCTATTTTTCTAAAAAGTTATACTCAAGACGTGCTGTGTTTTTTAAACCTTCGATTTTTAATTGAACATTTTTATTTTCTAATCAAACACGACCATCCCGCATGGGCTTTGTACCTGACTGTCCGTCCCTCCATATCTCCCTCCAACCATCCAACGAAAAAAAAGCATTTTCCTAATGTAGTTTGCTAGTATGATGGTCTCAAAATTATATGATAGCTTGATGACGCATCTCACTCATTTGCGTGAGATGCACGCTCTGGGGTGAATGGTGGATTAGGAAGGAGGGAGGGAGGTTGTGACGTCACCACCATGCATGAACCCGGCTCAACGCTGTGGGGTGCGGTGGTGACGTCATCCCGCAGATGCGCGCCGTGACGTCACCACTTGCTCGCCCGCTCGCCAAGAAGCCAGGCAGGCAGCCAGGAATCCAGTCATCAAAACTTATGAACATTTCCGTACAGTAATGGTTATAGTCCTATTGCAGGATCCAACAAAGACGGTCACCGTATTGTGTGGCGCTGTTAGAGGTGCTGCTTCTGCAGCCGTCTGGAACGCCTTTCCTTACATTATTATGAAGCCAATGGATCTCTTCACTTTTAAATCATCTAAATTTACAAACTATTTATTTACAACTTATTTTTGTGTTTAGTTTGTTGTCCTTCCCCCGCACCTCCGATTAGCCCAGTTGGTTACATATGTAGGGATTATTACGGGAGAAACGGCAGACAACAAACACAGGGCTGTCGGCACTCACATACACGGGTGGTCACACCGACGTCCGCATCCGTTATTGCCCACGCCCCCAGCCCTCGGAGGCGATCCCTATAAAAGGTGGAGACCCAAAGAGCTCGAGGCAGTTCGACACGAAGCTGACCAGTGAAGATCCAAGACTCGGAGATTAGGCCCTGGGACTCCCCGGTCTCGCCGTCCTTATAAGGGCCGAGCCGGGTAAGCCAGTGGCGCGGCCCAAGAGCTTCCAGACCGCTGCCCTTATCAGGGCAAGGCTGGTTAGCTGGTGCCGAGATCTGTGCTTGCCAGGGCCAGATCAGTCAGCCTCCCGTAGCCCAGTAGAGGAGGACTGGGGGACAGGACAGAGGGCTTAGTACTAGGGTGGGTTTCCCATAGTACGGGTGAAGGGGCCGATACCCCTTCAACTATTGTGCATGTCCCTGGGTTAATAAACAGAGTGTGCCTCAACTTCGACATCGTCTCCTCGAACTTACTACATCTGGTGTTAGAAGTGGTCCAAGCATGGATACGAGACGGAAGACTCGTGCCCAAGACCCAGGAGAGAATGACAACGAGGGAGGGGCGGTGCAAGACATCACCGCCGACGTACCTGCACAACCGCTGCCGGCTCCGACATCGGCGGGGTCGTCGGAGAGGGCCGGGACGTCGACTGACGAGTTGGCGTTGGCTCACTCGCGGCTGGCGGAGCTCCTGTATGCAGCGGCCGCCATGCTGGAACAAATAACTCGCCTGGGGCCGGGAGGAGCGACGCGGCGGGAAGATGGACAACGCCCGCCAGAAACTCCCGCCTTTACAACAGTGGGGAGACTCGAAATTCCCGCCACGAAGACAGTAGGGGCAGAGGGAGGAGCCCCAGCTCGTCACGCGGGGGACGGAGCCCAGCCAGCAGCCGCCACGTCATCGGCGGAGGCGGGTCGCAGTGGCGGCCTATCAGGGGTTGCAACGTCACCACCATCGGACGCCAGCACCGACCAAGCCCCGACCAGCACGTCACTGACGGCGCGACACCCGTTAGAGTCCGCCATTACTCGTACAGTACGGGGACGCGATACGGATGCTGCAAGAGGTTCAGAGACGGAGCCGACATTCCAGCAACGCCTGCCAGCCCTGCAGGTATTTGTAGCAAGCGACGGCGATTGGGGGGGGTTCCAGCGCCGGTTCCTGGCCCACCAAGAAATGGCGGGCTGGTCGGACAACGAGGCGCTGTGTGCTCTCCCGGCGATGCTGGACGGCGACGCCCTGGGCACCCTCACCGCTGCACCCAAGTCAGCACGCTCCACGATTCAGTCGGCGCTGCAGCTGCTGGCCACCGTTTATGGGCCGCCCTCCGATTGTCGCCAGCTCTTCTATGAACGGCAGAAGGGCGACAAGGAATCGCCACTTGCTTATCGCACGGCCCTGCTGTCATTGGCGAAAGACGCTTTCCCGCGTATGGACGAAGAAGGGATCGATGCGATGGTGGCCGAGAAAATTTTGCTGCTGGCCGACGATTTGGACTTCATCATCCTAGCACAGGTCGATGCGGATATGTCATCATTGCGGGCTGCAAGGCACATTCACGCCAATCTCATCTCCCAGCGGAGGAAGGCAAACAAAGCAGCTGCACGACACACCGTGGCGGCGACCTCTTCCGGAATGGAGGGGGCCTTCGCTGCGGATCGTTCTGCAGGATGGCGATCTGCCGAGCGACCGGCTCGGGACGTTCCGAGCCACCGAGATCAGCCCAAGTCCTCTGGAGCGCTCGTCGTCTGCTACAATTGTGGCCTCCGGGGCCACGTGGCGTCCGGATGCCGGGCTCCTCGACAGCGCGGAGCGAGACCTGGAGCTGCGGACGGCCCTCCCCACAAGCCTTCGCAACATCCTCGGGCAAGTCATGGCACCCCACATGTTCGGCCTGCACACACACCCACTTTCCTCTCACAAGGTCCGACACACGATTCTCGGGGTTTGGGTGCTGGTGCGTCGGGTCACGGCATGTCGGGGAGGGCGCTCCAACCGGGCCAATGGTCCGAGTTGGCTCACCGGGTTGTGGCTGCATCGGCGGGGTCGTCCGTTGTCACGGGGCATATTGACGGGGTGGAGGTACGGCTACTGGTCGATACGGGAGCTTCGGCAACTATCATTTCGGATTTGATTTATAATATCCTGCCCGTTCAGAGTCGCCCGTTGCTCCCTGTCGACATACCGTTTTACGCTGCGAATGGGGGCTCGTTGGGTATTATCGGCCAAATTCGAGCGCAAATTTCTATAGGGGACATTAAACTATCTGGCCCGGTGTTCGTCTCCTCCTCGCTGGCTATTCCGTGCCTGTTGGGGACAGACTTTTTGGCCAAATTGCCCATCAAAATTCTGATTGACCAGCAATGCATCGAGCTACCATCGGGCCGACGTATTACGTTCCTGCCTGCCACCCCTGCCTTGCATACTGCCTGTGCTACGGTACAGGCGCTCGTTGCTCGGACGGTGCGTGTACCCCCGGGGGCACAGATGTTAGTACCCCTGCGGTTGCGTCGACCGTTCGATAAAGGGGTCTCTGACCGGGGCATTATGTTGGGACCATCTAGAGCCGGGGTGAGTGGGCCAGATCTGGTGACGGCCCAGACTATTGTTAAAGGGGATGGGGACCCGTTTATCGCGGTCCTCAATGTCGGGACACGGACGGCAGTGGTTTCGCAGGGTACCGTGTTCGCACATGCGGTTCCGGTACCTGCGGAAACGCCGATCATTGGCCAGGTGGCCACCGATTCTCAAACGCGATTAGCCTCAGACACTGACGAGGGTTGGCTGGAGGCGTTGTGTGCCGAGTCACCTGACCTGTCCGACGCACAACGTGCTAAATTACGCGCCTTATTGCGAGAATTTTCCGACGTCTTCAGTAAACATAAATACGATATCGGATGTACCAAATTGCTACGCCACCATATTGACACCGGTGACAACGCTCCTATCCGCCAAAATCCTTTTCGGTTAAGTCCCGCCGAAAAGGATCATGTCAAATCGGCTGTAGATGACATGTTGAAATCTGACATCATTTCTCCCTCGACCAGCCCTTGGGGTGCACCCATAGTGTTGGTTAAAAAGCACGACGGGTCCCTAAGGTTCTGCGTTGATTTCCGGCGATTAAATAAGATCTCGGTGGCCGATGCTTATCCGCTTCCTCGAATGGACGAATCGCTGGATGCCCTCGTGGGATCGCGATTCTTTTCCACTTTGGATTTGCTCTCAGGATTTTGGCAACTTCCCTTGGACGACGAATCTAAGCCCAAAACAGCTTTCCGAACGCCGCACGGCCTCTTCCAATTCAATCGCTTACCCATGGGATTACACTCTGCTCCCGCGACGTTCCAGCGCCTGATGGAATTGGTCCTCGCTGGATTGCAATGGGAGGTGTGTTTGATTTACCTGGATGACGTTATCGTATTCAGTAAGACGTTCGAGGAACATCTTGATAGGCTTCGGGCCGTCTTTCTCAAGATGCGCGCTGCTAATTTGAAATTCAAGCCACAAAAGTGCCATTTGCTGCGCGAATCTGTTAAATATTTGGGTCACATCGTCGGCCGGTCAGGCATCTCAACCGATCCCGCCAAAACGCGTTGTGTCAGCTCCTGGCCTACTCCCATCTCGGTGGGGGAGGTTAGAAGCTTCATCGGCTTTGCTTCATATTACCGCCGGTTTGTCGCGAACTTTGCTTCAATCGCTAAGCCACTACATGCCTTAACGTCGAAAGAGGTCAAATTTCATTGGGGGCCGGTGGAGGACGCCGCTTTTGTCTCTCTTCGGGATGCCCTGGTGGGGGCCCCGCCGTTAAGCTACCCCGATTTTTCCATGCCCTTCGTGCTCGACACGGACGCAAGCAATACCGGGATTGGAGGCGTGCTGTCACAAATTGTGGGTGGCGTGGAGCGCGTTGTGGCTTATGGTAGTAGAGTATTGTCCCCGGCCGAGCAGCGGTACTGCGTCACCCGCCGCGAACTGTTGGCTATCGTGTTTTTTATCCAACAGTACCGGCCATATCTGTACGGCCGGCATTTCACCGTCCGTACAGATCATGCGGCGTTGCAGTATGCCCTACGAATTAACCAGCCATCGGGGCAGTTGTCCCGATGGCTGGAGATCATGCAGGATTTCGATTTCGAGACAACTTACAGAAAGGGGATTCGCCACAACAATGCCGATGCCCTATCACGCCTGCCGATCGCTCCGGATTGCACTTGTTTCTTGGGTTCGGGCCGTTGCAAATCGGCAAGTGACGGCCGGGATCGGGTTCTTGCGGCCGCAGTTGATACCCCTTCGGACGCTGGTCCTATTTCGGGGGGAGGGAAAGATTCCCTACTAGGCTTGTCAAGTGCTGAGTGGGGTCGCCTCCAAATGGAGGATGCGACCCTCCTGGCGCTACGACGTCGCGCGGAAGGATCAGGTCAAGGGAAGTCGGGCGTTGACTCATGGGGGTGGTGCCAGGGCCTACTCATGCATTGGGACGGGACGATCCACCGTCACAGGCTGGTGGTGCCTTCCACGTTGAGGGGTAGGGCTGTATGGGCTGCTCATGAACGGCTCCTGCACCTGGGTACCCTCAAAACACTTGCCATGCTCCAGCTTAATTACTTTTGGCCGGGCATGGCAAGAGACGTGGACGATCTGCTGCGGTCCTGTACCCAGTGTGCACAACGGAAGCCGCCAGCAAAGGGAGCCAGTCCACCGCTCCAGTCCATTTCGGTCACCCGGGTTAATGAGCTGGTCGCCCTTGATATTTTGGGACCGTTTCCTTCCACGCCGAGGGGTAATAAGTACCTGCTGGTTGGCGTGGAATATTTCACGCGATGGCCTATGGCTTGGCCCCTCGCCAACCAGTCCGCAGCAGCCGTTGCGGAGGCTTTTGTTCAGGGCTACGTCCTCGACAAGGGCGCTCCGGAACGGTTGTTGACCGATCAGGGAAAGAATTTCACTAGTACCCTTTTACACGAGGTATGTGGCCTTCTGGGTACAAAGAAAATTCGTACCTCACCTTACCATCCACAAACGGATGGGATGGTGGAACGCCTGCATAGGACTCTTACGTCCATGCTATCCCACCAGGTATCTGAGTCCCAAAACGATTGGGATCTACGGATCGGGGGAGTCCTGGCAGCATACAGGATGGCTCCTCACGCGGCGACCGGTTTCTCGCCATTTTTTTTGATGTATGGCCGCGAGGTTGACCCGCCTGTCGCGACTCAGCTGACGATTGCCGCGCCTCATGCTAAGTCCAAAATCGCGGACCATGTTAAATTTAACATCCTTCGCTTGGCGGAGGCACGGCAGGCGGCCATGCAAAACTCTGACTCTCGCCAGAAACAAAACGAGAGATTGCGATCGCGCCGGACACACACGCACGAATGGCACCCGGGCGACCGAGCATGGTTGCACTGCCCCCAGGTGCCATTGGCCACCTCGGCTAAGTTGTTGCGACCATGGAGGGGCCCCGTAGAAATTGTGCAGGTTGTGCGGCCTCAATGTGTGCGCATTAAGTGGGGGAAGCGTCGGTGGTTTGTGCACCCTTCACGGTTAAAGCCATTTTTTGCTCCGCACGCTTCCTCTCACGAAAATGGCCGAACATGTGGGGAGTCCACTGACTCCGGGAGGGCGGGGTCACCGCCAGCCTCTGATCCGCTAATGACTGTCCCGTCTTCAGGAGCCCCAGGACTGAAGCCCTCTTGGCTGCCAGCCTCCCCTGTGGGGGTCGGCGCTGGCACGTCCGGGAAGCCGGACGACCAGGCACCTGCAGATGCGACACCTGCCACCGACTCTACCAAGCCGGCCCCTTGTGACGGGCCCGCTGCACGGACTCGCACCAAAACGCGCCGGTTGTTATGAATAGCTTTCCGCGCGTGTTCCGTTGCTGCGGAACCCGCTCATTGTATACATGTTTTTTTTGTTGTTTGTGTGTGTGTGTATGGATGCTTCTTGTGCGTGGGGATGGCGAACAGCGTTCTGTATATATGTTGCATTTTTGGGGAGGGGGTTTTTATAGGGAACCATCGGTTGTTGTTACGCTTGTTCTTGTTATTGTTACTGTTACGAGGCACACGTGTGTTGACTGTGTTAATCTTTATTCTTGGGGGTTGAGGGATTGTTGCAGCCGGGACGGCTGCGAGCTGTACAGGGGGGGGGGTGATGTAGGGATTATTACGGGAGAAACGGCGGACAACAAACACAGGGCTGTCGGCACTCACATACACGGGTGGTCACACCGACGTCCGCATCCGTTATTGCCCACGCCCCCAGCCCTCGGAGGCGATCCCTATAAAAGGTGGAGACCCAAAGAGCTCGAGGCAGTTCGACACGAAGCTGACCAGTGAAGATCCAAGACTCGGAGATTAGGCCCTGGGACTCCCCGGTCTCGCCGTCCTTATAAGGGCCGAGCCGGGTAAGCCAGTGGCGCGGCCCAAGAGCTTCCAGACCGCTGCCCTTATCAGGGCAAGGCTGGTTAGCTGGTGCCGATATCTGTGCTTGCCAGGGCCAGATCAGTCAGCCTCCCGTAGCCCAGTAGAGGAGGACTGGGGGACAGGACAGAGGGCTTAGTACTAGGGTGGGTTTCCCATAGTACGGGTGAAGGGGCCGATACCCCTTCAACTATTGTGCATGTCCCTGGGTTAATAAACAGAGTGTGCCTCAACTTCGACATCGTCTCCTCGAACTTACTACACATACATTGCAATATAATTTCAACATACATACAGTACATACAGGCAGGCGGCCAGGAATCCAGTCGGCAAAACTTTGTGAGCCTTGGTTTAAGCAACGCCTGGCTCTGCTGCTGATGAGACACTGAATGTCGAAACCTGCCCAGAGTGTTGCTTGCGTTGAACCAAATGCCGCTTCAATTAGGCACTCCCAGAAGGCCGTGCCTGCGACTGATGGGATGAGTAAAACGTTACGTGGTGTGTATTATGTCTTTAATGTTTCATGTGGAGATAAGGGATTTGCAAAAGGGAGGGGGGGTGATGATGATAGTAATGGTGATGGTGATGATTGTGATGGTGGTAGTGGTGGTAATAATGGTGAAATGGTGATGAGGGTGATCGTGGTTTTCACGGTGATGATAGTGATGGTGGTGATGGTGGATGTGATAATGGTGATGATTTTGGTGTTTTTTGTTGTATCGATGATCATGATGATGGTAATGATGATTGTGATTATTGTGATGATTATGGTGTTTTTTGTGGTTTTGATGATGGTAATGATAGTAATGGTTGTGATTACTATGATGATGATGGTGATCATGGTGATGATCGCGGCAGTGTTGGTGGTGATGATGGTTATGGTGATGGTAGTGATGGTGATGATGACGGTGGTTGTGATGATAGTGATGATTATGATGATAGTGATGGATGTGATTATGGTGTTTTTTTTTGGTGTTGATAGTGATGGTGATCGCAGTAATGATGGAAATAATGATGTTGATTATGTTGGTGATATTGATGATAGTGATGCTGATGATGATGGGTTGGTGGTGATGATAGTGATGATAATGGAGAAATGATAATGATGAAGATAATCATGATGGTGGTAATAATGATAATGGTGGTGATGGTGATGACAGTGGTGGTGTTGATGGTAGTGGTGATGATGGTGATTGTGGTTATGATAGTGATGATGGTGGTGATGATAGTGATGATTGTGACGATGATATTGGTGATGGTGATTATGATGGTTTTGGTGGTGTTGATAGTAATCATGATGGTGATCGTGACAATGCTGTTGGTGATGATGGCGATGATGGTGGTGGTGATGACTATGGTGATTATGATGGGGGCCGTGTTGATGGTGGTGATGATGGGGTGATGGTGATGATGGTGAATCGCAGGGATGAAGAGGCGTGGTGACGCGAGCGTGCACTGCAGGTGAAGGAGCGGCCACACGGACTCTGGGGCTGCGCTGATTCCCCACTCAGATTTCATTAAAATCCCTCAAACATCCACACCGGCGATTTGTACTTCACAGGTGACATCGCTCACGCACATCAACCTGAACCTTACCCTCCCCCCTCACCCTCTATGCTCACCTCACCCTTCTCTAAATTTTCACCTCACCCTCCCCTCACCTTACCTCACCTTCCGTTCAACCTTCCGTTCAACCTTCCGTTCCACCTTCCGTTCCACCTTTCCCTCACTCTCACTTCACCCTCTCCTCACCATCCCCCTCTCCTCCGTTTATTGGGTTTCTGTCTCGGTTTATTAAGTTTCTTTCTACCCATCCTCAGGATGCATCACTCAGATCCACGATCTTCAATGGTGCATTAAAACACCACACACACACCCCAGGGTAGAGAGGCTGCGAGAATCTCTGCCGAACCTCATGGATCACCTCCATAGAGTCGGCGCGGTAAAACGCCAGGAGCCCCCCCTCCCAGTGCAGGTGAAGCCCGATTTTGCGGGGGGAGGGTGCCCCCCTCACCGACAGTGCAGTCTTCACTCCACCATGAACCACTGAGAAGTTGTCATCACGTTTATCTAAACACCAGGACGCGTTGCTCCCTCCCAGCAGCTGTGCAGCAACACCACCCCCTTTCCGTTGGGTCGTCCCGTACGCGACTCCAACACGCCATCGTCGCGCATCCCCCACGTCCACCTCCCAGTAGTGGTGGCCCGACGAGAAGCTCTCACAGCACAGGGCTTGTGACCAGTAATCAAACCGGTGTGGGTGATCGGGGCGACCCTGGGGGGCACTGGTCAGCGTCATCGTCCTGAGATCCGAGGAGATCTGGAGTTGGTTATAAGCTGAGTTTGTGTCCAGAGTCGGTGAGCATCCGTCTGTGACAACAGCGATGACAACATCATTACAGAACACCGTCATCACCATTATCCACCATCAACATCACCATCTCCAACCATCATTTTCACCATCAACAATTGCATAACAAACATCACCATCATCAATGACAACAACATATACATCCGCACCATCATCAACACTATGAACATCAACAACATCACTATCGCAATAAGCCACATCACAACCATCATCACCATATCACAAACAATCACCACCATCACTACCATTACCACTATCCCCATCACCACCATCTTCATCACTATCACCAACATCACCAACACGACCAGCATCATAACCATCACAACGACCATCAAAACCATCATCACCACCATCACTACCATGACCACAATAATCAATATCATCTCTACTACCATTAGAGCCGTCAGCAAAACCATCACATCCATTACCACCTATGTTATCACCAATGTCACCGTCATTACCATCATTACGAGCGTCACTGCCATCCCATTACCATCACCAATGCCATCACCATTCCCATCACTCACATCACTAACATCAGCATCATTTTCACCATCCTCATCATGACCACTATCACCATCATTATGACCATTACCAGTATGAGGAACTCATTTGAGATTGAAACCGCCGAGCAGAGACCCAGGACTGGATCAGATATCACCTGCCACGGATGTTAGCAATGGGGTGGTAATCAAACCCAGGTAACTGGGTTCGCAGTGCAGTGTGCTACCGCTTCCCCCACGCATACACATTCACAGGCACTCACTGCATCTCAACATCAATATTACCCCTGACTCATGCTGATTATTTACACAAGAATACCACACTGAGTATCATGGTTCTGTTCAGTAGGTTCTGGATTGGCATGTGAACAAAGACAGAGATCCCTTGTGTAGCCTTCCAGACTATTGGGACAAGTCCTGTCCGTGAGCATATATGAAGGCTGGCATGACACACGAGGTGCGTGGCCAGCACTATGCCTGGCCGCCTTTATATCCCTAGTGGTGATGTTTATAAAACTCCAGGTAATAATTTGAGGCTAAGTCGACCTCGCGCACACACACGGGGATCATTTATTGTCAAGTTGGCCCCATCACCCATGATTCACACTGAAGAACTCACACAAGCGTTTGACTGCAGTTGTCTCCAGGACTTTAAGTGATGCAATGTCCTCTTGGCCTGGAGTTGAGGGTGGAGCAACCATCCATGCCCTGTGAAAGCAGAGCAGACATGACTACTGTCTCACATAGAGCATCGTCACTCACAGAATCATCACAGCTCCATCACATAGACACTTATCACATCATTATCACGCGTGGGATCATCACCGCTCCATCAGACATGCACTCATCTAACACAGCATCATCACTCATCTCACAATTACAGCATCACCACACAGAATTACTATAACCACACAGCTTCATGCACATCATCACCACACACAGCATCATCACATACAGCAACATCAGAGCACCATCAGACAGCATCATTACACACAGCATCACCAGACACCATCATTACACGCAGCATTATCACACAACATCATCATAGACACCATCATCACACACAGCATCACTACACACACCATAACCACACAAACCATGACAACAAACAGCATCCCCACACACAGCCAGTGTCTCACGGTCTGCGCCCTACACTCCCATGTTGTCGTGTGTCGAGTCGTGAGTGATAGTCGTCTTTTACCTGCGCATCTCCTCCAGGTGCCCCTGTGGGAGAGAGAGATGCGTTACTGTGACTCTACCTCCAATCCCTTGTTATCAGTGGAGTTCCCACTACAACACCGTAGAATATAAAACCCAAAGTCCTGACTTATGACCCTATGATCACCAACACTGACGTATGGGACAAATATTTCAGAGTGAGACCGGTTGATAGTCAACCGTAAACTTTTTATTTTTCCAGGTAACGCCCACGGAGCTATTTAGCACTTTTTCAGAAGCGACATGGCCACAAATGATAGCTCAAGGAAGTGGTTCATCAAGTGGAAATTTATAGCAGCCCGATACTCTAAACTCACGTTTTCAAATGTGTAGTGAAAATCTGGAGGACCCGGAGAAAAATTCAATGCGACCATGGAGGGAGAAATGTTGGGATCTAATCCCGGACCTTCGGTATCCCAGGCTAGGTAGTTAACATCTCGCTGAGCCAGAATCTATATACAAACACAGAGACAATTTCAACCGAGAAGATGGATTCTGGCTCAGCAATCATTTGAAGGACGTAAAAAACCATTTCGAATCTTAACTGATTGTGTTCACGTTTACGGTTACTTTCAGACCGCGTTCCACTCACTGGCATTGACTATATATCTTGTATTCTCCGCAGGGAATGGATTCTTTGCTCCGCTGCAAGTCTCCAACCACTACTCTCCCCTTGACATATTTCGTTGCTTCCTCTTAGTATCTTTCACGCGACGGTCAATGGTACAGTGTATAGCGGATTGTATAATAATAAATAGTATAAAATTGTAATGTTTAATACAATGTACAAAGTAATATATAGCATCGTAATTGTATAGTGAATATACAGCAGTGTGATATACATTAGGGTGGGTAGAATAATACATAGTGTAATTTTACAATGTACAAGGTATAAGGTGGTGTATAGTAATACAGTATATAATTTAATGTTGGGTTTGTCTATGGCAGTATATAGTATGGCGTAGACTCGTGTGATGTAAGAGAATAAAGTTTAGCTGGAAGCATATTATATTTTTTGCGACATAGAATTGTAATGTATTACTTACTGTTAGTAGCTCAGCTTATTGGAGAGTTTATTTAGTATACTTTAATTGATTTACGTGGTGGTTTAGTTACTGCAGCTACATACTATTAACATTCCTTCCCTTTATTAATGTTACCCCTAGCCCCTCCCTTTGATGCTGCTAATCCTGCATAATGCACGGGCATAATTACTTTAAACTCCCCGCCAAACCTCCTACGCATTTCACAAGTAGTACTAATCGCATATCTGCATTTCCCATAAATATGCTAAATTCCTCTTGATATGCAAATTCCTTTGTCAAGGCGCTCTGCCCCCTCCATCCCAGCTTAAATAGTCGCTCCAAGCCTGGGGCGTGTCATTCAGACTCTGTCTTCTCGACAGACCTGTTCTCCACCTGAGGACGGCTGCTTGCGTTGTGGCCGAAACGTCGTGAGAATTATTTTATTATGTTTTATTTTTATTATTTTATTATTTCCATTCTACGTGACTTTACCGAAAGAAACAGGAAGATGAATCCCTGCAGTCACGAAAGCTTTAAATCGAAACTGTGTACATTGTTGTTGTATGGTTGATTTAAGAAGTTAAATTCCATTAACATTTAGTTTAAAATCACAATGAAACAAACTTAATGGGAATCTGTTACAGGATGGGAAAGATAATTTATTTAAATGAGAAAATATGAGCTAGCCTTCCACGTGGCAGCCACTTGAACTGCGATGCGAATCCATGAGTGGAGCTGTGTTCTCAAGCCCAGGAGATACGAGCTCTTATTCAGGAGCCTTCCTCTGCTGCTGCTGGTGAGAGGGCTCTGTGCCAATAGCGACACTGGAGACCCATCGCTCACCTGCAGGAACGCGAGCGAGTCCCTCTCCTGCGCTAGGACCTGCAGGCGAGTGGCTGCTGCCTGGAGCTCGCTGATGTTGCGCTGGTAGCGAGCGATCTTCTTCTCGATCTGGGACAGCAGCTCACGCCCTTTCTGCTCCGCTTGCTCTAAAGCCGCCTTCTCCTCCACATCCAACGCTGCTCTCGCGTGGGTGAATCTGACCGAGATTGAGGCCTTTTCATCTGTCATGGATCCCTGCAAAGAGAAATAAATGCCACCTCTGGTCCTTTGTAAAATGACCCGAGTGCAACTCTGAAGGTGTCCAGACAGTGATACGAGTATGCAGCTCTGAGGCCTTCTTCTTCCTCTGCCTCCGATAACGCCACTGTGCATTTCCACTACAACACGATTCGCCATAGCTGGTGGGGGCTGTGAGGCATTGAAATAATCAAATACCATCATGAGTACATTTAGCGTTTGTGCCATTCTCATTGCGCAAGGCTATCAGGATGATGCTTTGTTTACCTTCGCATGAAGCGAAGGGAAATCTGTAATTTGCCTTCAACAAGTAGAGCATTAATGATATGGGAAGTTAGGCCAATTCCTCTTTAAATGAATGTTTTGAATGTGAAAGAAACCCACATGTGTATGGATGAAGAGAGGGGATCATGAAACCACTTGCTATACTGCCACCTGGCCACCATAAATCCTGATTGGTTTCAGTAAGATGGTGTATAACAGTCTGTGTGTGATCACCAACTCTGCCACCAGAGTATTGGATAAGAGGTACGTGCCACCTCATCTGATCAAAATAGACAGTCGTTGAAGTGTTAAGTTGTATGGAGATATGGGAATGTGGAATTTCCACCATTGATTTAGTTTCTCAGTGGAGATGAACACCACTTATTTGCACATCCTGATTGTTGAGGCACATTGACCGTTGTGTATTTAGTCCCAAAATGTCTTTGGAGCCATGGGAAATCCGTGAATGAATGGAGTTGTTCTGCATCACACATTACTCAGGGTGGAGTCACGGGGTCACAGAGTCCGGCCCAGACGCGGTACCTGCACGTCCCTGAGAGCTGCCTCCATCTGCCTAACGGACTCCTCCGCCTCCCTCCTCTTCTCCTCCACCGCCCGTGTCTCCTCTCCCACTTGTTTCTGTGAGAGACGTCACCAGGGGACACTCCACTCACTCTCTGAGCGTCCCCTCTCAACCCCGCTCCACGTAAACTCCTCCACCGGGGCAAAAGCCCCGGTGCAGCGATGGAGGCTGGGGGAGCAAGTGCTGCAGGGAACAGATTTCACGAGCTCAAACGTGCGCAGGGCTTCCTAAGTAGTGGACAGAGCTACCGACGTAGTGGGTGGGGCTACCTGAGTAGTGGGTGGAGCTACCTGAGTAGTGGGCGAGGCTACCTGAGTAGTGGGCAGGGCTACCTGAGTAGTAGGTGGGGCTACCTGAGCAGTGAGTGGAGCTCCTTGTGTAGTGGGTGGAGCTACCTGAGCAATGGGCAGAGCTACCTGAGTAGTGGGTGGGGCTCCTGAGTAGTGGGCGGGGCTACCTGAGTAGTGGGTGGGGCTCCTGAGTAGTGGGTGGAGCTATCTGGGCAGTGGGCAGGGCTACTGGAGTAGTGGACGGGGCTATCTGAGTAGTGGGTGGACAGGGCACCATAGTGGTGAGATGTTATCTGCCTTGCCTGCTATACAGGAGGTCGTGGGTTCGAACCCGACCCTGATGCCTGTGTAGTGTAGTAGACCGACACTACTGTATTGGCTCGGTATGGGGGCTGTAGGCAGGTGTCACGGGGGTCGTGTCGGTTCGTGACACTCTGCGTGAACCAGATAAAGGCAGGCCAGGGGCCCCAGCAGAGTCACATGGTTAGGGTTCGGGCCTTCACGAAGGATCAGGAAGGGGGGCGGGGCCTGGGGCGGAGCCGGCCACGCCGGAGTGGTTATAAGCGGGGTGTGGATGGAGAGCTGTGCTGTTCTGGGCTGTTCTGGACTGTTCTTCTGGGTCATCTCTGGGATGAAGCTCTCCGGTCTCCGCTAGTGGACCAGGCAGCGTGTTGGGCTGTCCTGGTCCAGTAATGCAGTATCCCCGTGTGTTGGTTAAGTAAGAAAAGGTGGCTACCACCTTAAGTCGTTGTGTTAATTTAACCCACTACACCTGTAAACAGTCGACCCTTCCACATCACAGGACGCAGGCCCCCCGTGATCTGAAAAAAACGCGTAAAATGTTTTGGTTTCCTTGGTCTCCTTGGCGAGTGAAGCGGTACAAAAAGATACGAGAAACGCGAGATACAAAGATCACTGCGAGATCACTGCGAGATATCACGTGAGAGGCTGCCGTAAACACGCTTGGTGTCCTCTAAACGAGCGCATAGAACCGCAGTTCTTTTCGCAAACTAACTTTTAAAAAAATGTAACTTGAAAAAATTGTGTATATTTATGGTCTGTCCCGCACGTGACGTCACATCAAATGAGGCCAACCCCCCTCATTAATATTCATGCACAGGTGGGGTCCTCGACATGGACTCCACCCGCCTCATTAATAATCATGAACGGGTGATGTCACTCCACATGCCGCACCCCTCCCCAATAACCATTAGCAGGTTAAATCACTCCACATGGGGCACCCCCCCCCACCCCCCTCATTAATAATCATGAGCTGAACAATTTTTCTATTGAATATTTCAGATTTACTGCAATATACACCCGTCCTTGGAGAGACAAACAGGCTAGTTGAAATATTAAATACATTAATATTATACAGTACTGTACATATAATTTATGCATTTATGAGTTACTAAACTTTTTGTGTGTCATGTACTGGCCTTTGCGTGTCGTCTGCGGCTTTCGCAAAACTCCCAAAAAAATGCCCATTTCATTTCTTATGCCGACCCCGCGATATATCGAACCGCGATGGGGAAAGTCGCGATGCAGAAGGGTGCTATGAATCTACCGTTCACACACTCGTTTGAAAAATAAATTGACGGGCATGTGAAATATTAAATCCACTTTAAAATGAGTCTGAGCCACTCGCTGTGGTTTCGTCATAATTAGATGTTGTTGTTGAGAGCCAATGACAGAGTTCATCAACTGATGCTGCGGTATCGTGGGTACAACTTGGTGACCGTGCGAACCTCCTCCTCACCTTTCGTTTGTCGTGCTCCACCTTCAGAGTGACCAGCTCGTGGCCTCGATGATTCACAGTGACGGTGCAGTCCCTGCAGACGAGGCGTCCGTCGTTAACGCAGTAGAAGCGGTACTTGTCTCCGTGCTCCACGCACCGTTGATTCTCCAGGTTCACACCGGGCGACACGAGGACGTGGTCACTAAACTTTGCCAACTTCTGGTGCGGCGCGACGTGGGTCATACAGAACGACGTATCACACTTGAGGCAAGTCTTCACTGCGGGCTTCCTGCAATGATCGCAGCAAACAGCAGAAGCAGCAGCATCGGCAGCCATGGGCTCAGCCACTAGCAGCTGCTCGATGAGGTTGGTGAGCGTCACGCTTTTGTTCAACTTGGGCCTCCGAGGGAAGGTCACTCGGCACTGTGGGCAGGAGAAGGACTTGGCCACATCCCAGGCGCCCTCCACGCACTCGAGGCAGAACGAGTGGCCGCAGCTGAGCGTGCAGGGGCAGCGGAAGGCGTCCAGGCAGATGGGGCAGGTCAACTCCCCTGGAGCCTCGCTATCACTGGGAGCTGCACTCGCCATGGCCCCGTGGCTTCACCCAGAGACGGGCGCTTGATGGAGCTCAGGCAGTCACTGTCTGTAGATCAGGCAGTATTTGACTGTTGCTCAGGCAGTTGCTAAATGTAGTTCAGGCAGTCGCTGGCTGTAGCTCAGGCAGTCTCTGTCTGTATTTCAGGCAGTCGCTGGCTGTGTCTGAGACGCTAAACAAGGAACAAGCCACGTTAATAGGTGACAAGTAGGAAGTCATTCAGTTTGATTTGCATATCACGAGACGTGCCCTGTAATGTGTTGACGTGTGAGAGAGTGCAGACGTCTTCACTCCAGAGGTGGCTTAAATAATAAGACTCGGATCACCTCGACTCAAATCGGCATCCTGACCTCTACTCACCTCATCACAACTCACCTCACCTCACCACAGCTCATCACAACTGAACTCCACTCATCACAATTCACGGCACCTCATCTCACCTCACCTCAAGTTACCTCAACTCACCCCAACTCACCTCAGCTCGTCTCAACTGAACTGGCAGGGGAACGCTGCTAGTAAATTCGTTGCTCCCTGCCGCTAAACTCCACGAGATTGTTGTTATCTTCGTCTTTCAGTCTGTTTGTCTAGTTTTAAGTTTAACACTTTAAACTACTTCATGAAAATTATTTGTACCTGTCTCAAAGTCGCGTTCCACTTGTAGAGCTGTGAGGCACCGGTGGGAGTTGCCGTGTTTAACTCGGTCACGGGGCTGTGGCTCAGGGTCCAATTTGTGGAGCCACAAACCACCGGGCGAGGCCCTTTGCTAAACCCGGCACCGTTACAAGCTCATGTGGGCGGGGGGCAGGCGCCCCAGGGGTAGTGCGGCTGTAACACATCAACATCAGCGCGTGAAAAAAATACAAAATTAGACCTTTTTTGCCGGTATCAATTTTGATAAAATAATTATAGGTTTTACCCTTTCTGGCAATAAAACAGGAGTTGTGTTCGGATGTTCAAACACCAAATAAGTTGTGGTTAATGCAGACTTTATTCCTTGCAACAGGCATCAATTTTGTGTTTCAACTTATTAGCACCTCATAGGACCTCCCTTTCTAGTATTAAAATATAAGAATACGTTTTACCCTTTCTGCCAATGAAACAGGAGTTTGTTAAGATGTTAAAACACCAAACAGAAACTTTAGCAAGGAATAATGTCTGCATTAACCACACAGTGATTGTGGTGAATATGCAAACAAACATGCTCTGAAAATTTATAGGCATTGTATCTTAAACTGATATGTCTACACCAGAGACAGCAGCCTTCTTTATGGCCTTGTCTCACCACTAGTGTTAGTAGACCAGAGAACAACGCCTAAAGGCGAACAGTCCAAAGACAATGCACGGATCAAAGCATTTATACTTCTGGGTGAGCATGCAAACAAACATGGCTCTGTTAATATATGATGCATTGTCGGATTGGCCTACACCAGAGACAGGGCATTTATAGTCCGGGGTGAGCAGCTACAAAATGCGACCAGAATCGCTATTGCAGCCATGCAAATTATGAGGGTCGCTCTTTTTTATATACGTGGGAGAGAGAGAAAGGAGTTAGGATCCATTTTCCTTGCCGTGCAATTCCCACGAAAAATGTGTTAGAGGGCAGCAGCGCGGATTGTTCAACGTTACTTTAATGGCGACATAAAGGAATTTTTTTGGATTAGGAATACAAATGACGTCACGCGATTTTTGACCCCCACCCCTTCGTCACACGGCGTCACAAAAAGTCAGACCTCCCTTCAAATATGACGTCACAAAGCTCTGCTCCCCCCCCCACAACACCATATTTCTATTTTGAAAATAAAACATGCTTCAAATCGCTTTAAACTATTGTCATTGTAGTGCGTATTTAATGTGGCGCTGCATTTTGATGTTGTAGAGGTAAACATGTATTAAAAAGCCTATTTAATTAAGTAGAACGTGTTGTCTATATTTATTTAAAGTTGCGCATTTTTACGTGACATCACATTTCTCAACCCCCCCCCCCCTCGTCACACATCGTCACAAATGTCTGACCCCCCGACCCCCCCCCCTAGGTGCGTGAGGTCATTCATGGACGGCCCCTTAACAAGATTTGGAATTGACTATGCCTCGATTCGTCATGCACAATTGAAACAATTTGCTCAAGAACACGAACCAACTGTGGTGGATAATCATTTCTTGACAACCAAGTGCAACCTTGATTTGAAGCTTTCGTGACTGTAGGAATCCACACTCTTTGATTATTTACCGAAATAGCCAAATGCAACCAATTCTTCAAAACTTTCGGCAACAGTAACAGCGCACGTTTACGTAACCCCGTTAGTCAACCGGCTTAACACGGCGACCCCACAGCGTGGCGACCATTCGCACCACAACCCTGACGCGTGCTCCACTCCCGGGTGACGAGGCAACGTGGCAGAAGCTCAGTTTGGTGCATAAATTCACTCTCGAGGTCGCGTGCAGACTCGGGGATCCCCCCCAGGATCCAACGGTGGTGCAGCACTCCCAGGATTCAACGCAGCATCAACCTCAACCTTGGCTCGCACTCACAACGGCGCCCTTTAATGGATCCACGCAGCCGCAGCCTCGTGACTTGGTTGGTTGCTCTCAACAGCGCTCTGAGTGACCCTGCTCAGCAGCAGCCACGCCCGCACGGCAGCTTAGCACACAGCTGCTCCACGCACCAGCAGCACCGGGCACCGACTCGCCCACACCGCAGCAGCCGCTCCCCTGCAGGAGCCCCCCACCCCCCCGCAAGCCGGCCCCGGTGAACGACGACCACCCCAGCCCCTCGTGCAGAAGAACCCCTCCTCCTAACGATGTTAATTGGTCCCACGAAACCGGTCGTTAAGTGATTTGGTCGTTAAGCGTGTATATGAAATGCACGTTAATGGCTTGGTGGTGTATAGTAGTGTCACATAGTGTATAATAGTTTAGTGTGTGTATAGTGACGTGTATAGTAGCGAGGTGTATACTAGTGTCGTGGATAATATTGTATAGTAGTGTAGTGTATATTAGTGTAGTGTATAGTAGCGTAGTGTTTAATGGTGTATTGTATAGTAGTGTCTAGTGTATAGTAGTGCAGTGTATATCATAGTGTATAGTGTAGTTTATGGTGTACTGTATAGTGCAGTGTATAGTAGTGCAGGGTCGTCGTAGTAGTTTAGTAGAACCCCTCTTAACGACGGTAATTGGAACCACGAAACCAGTCGATAAGTTATTTGGTCGTTAAGCGAGTAAAGGAAATTCACGTGAAAGGCTGAACTCGTTCCGATAGCATCGAAAGTTACCCTTTTTCACCCTAAAACGTACTTTATAGCAGGGGTCCCCAACTCCCGGGCCGCGGACACCACTTGTACACGACCGGTCCGTTGCCTGTTAGGAACCGGGCCGCACAGCAGGAGGTGAGAGCGGTGAGGCTGCGCTTGGCCCGCCCCCATTGTTTTAATATTTACCACTTCCATCCGCGCCTTTTTCCCGTACTGCGCACTTGTCTCAGTCACAGTGTTGGTAAGCCCACAAGCAGACCCCTATCCAAAATGAGTAAAAAACAAACTTCGCTGGAGAGCTTCATTCAAAAGCGGGAAAGCCCCAATGATGAACCCCTCCATCTCTCCCCTGGTTCGTGAAAAAATTGTCTTCTACGAAACCGGCCCTTGGTGCCAAGAAGGTTGGGGGCCGCTGCTTTATAGTATTTAAACAATGGATATTAATACATGGAGATACTAACAACATTATAAATCATTACCTACAGCAGCCCGTCTTCAACAGGGAAATGGTCCATACACGAACACATTGGGCTTTTTGGAGTCCCGTCGTTAAGCGATTAGTCATTAACAGAGGTGATGATTAAGAGGAGTTTTACACTACACGACTATACACTACACTACTATACACTACACACTACACTACTACACACTACACTACTATACACCACACTACTATACACTACACGATACACTACTATACGATACACTACTATACACTACACTACTATACACTACACTATACACTACACTACTAAACACTATACTACACTACACATTACACTACTATACAGTATACACTATACATTACACTACTATACATGGGTATAGCTCAATTAAATATGCAAATTTGGCCCTGCCCTTGCAGCCTCTGCAAACCAACTTGGCTCGTACAGCGCCCCCAATGGGATTCCCGGAACATCGTCACAGGAGGCACTGACTTGTTGTGGACCTCACTCTCCACCAATCACGCACAGCCCCGTCTACTAACCTCTCACTCTCCACCAATCACGCACAACCCCGTCTACTAACCTCTCACTTTCCACCAATCACGCACAGCCCCGTCTACTCACCCTCTCACTTTCCACCAATCACGCACAGCCCCGTCGACTCACCCTCTCACTCTCCACCAATCACGCACAGCCCCGTCTACTCACCCTCTCACTCTCCACCAATCACGCACAGCCCCGTCGACTCACCCTCTCACTCTCCACCAATCACGCACAGCCCCGTCGACTCAGCCTCTCTCTCTCCACCAATCACGCACAACCCCGTCTACTCACCCTCTCACTCTCCACCAATCACGCACAGCCCCGTCTACTCACCCTCTCACTCTCCACCAATCACGCACAGCCCCGTCGACTCACCCTCTCACTCTCCACTAATCACGCACAGCTCCGTCTACTCACCCTCTCTCTCCACGCCAACTGGCTTGCATTGACAGGCGAACTCGTGCCCCGCCCACGGTCAAGGCCACGCTGCGTGGCGCTGCCTTGGCATCCGGAGATGGGGAGGTTGGTGTATTTCCCACTATTATACATGACGCTAAATACTTAACAATACACTGCACTATTAACACTATTCTATACACTGCACCACTACACACTACTGTAGCGCTCATACCGACACGACAGCGTCTTGTCTTTCCTCGTTTCTTTATTCACGTATATAGTTCCACATCGCTCCCGTCAACACCGCTCAATGTTCCTGCGCTCGCTCGCTGCGCTGGCCTCGCTCGCTCCCTGCGCTGGCCTCGCTCGCTCCCCTCTTCTCCTCCGTCGGCTCTCCTCTCCGCTCTTTCCCTCTCTCTAGCTCGGCTGCTCTTTATCAACTCCGCTGTCCCACTCCATCCTAACTATCTCCGTTCTCCTTCCAAATCCAGCTGCTTCCTACTCTCCATCGTCTCTCTCTGATGCTTGCGCTACTCCGCTGCTACCCTACACTATCCTCGCTCTTTTCCACTGCTACCCTACGCTGTACTCACTCTATCTACTGCTACCCTACGCTGTACTCACTCTATCCACTGCTACCCTACGCTGCACTCACTCTATCCACTGCGCCGTCTCTCCATCCGTCTGTCTCTCCTCCCAGGCACGAACTCCCGTCTCACTCCACAACCCCTCACTTTATCCTCGAACCAATTACTAAATATACTCTTCTGATGATACTATGTAGTTTATACTTTAGTTGTTTACGTGGTGGTTTAGTTACTGCAGATACATACTATTAACACTCCTTCTCTTTATTAATGCTACCCCTACCCCCTCCCTTTGATGCTGCTAATCCTGCATAATGCACGGGCATAATGACTTTAAACCCCTCGCCAAACCTCCTCCGCATTCCACAAGTAGTACTAATCGCATATCTGCATTTCCCATAAATATGCTAAATTCTTCTTGATATGCAAATTCCTTTGTCAAGGCGCTCCCCCCCCCTCCATCCCAGCTTAAAAAAGACGCTCCAAGCCTGGGGTTGTCATTCAGACTCTGTCTCCTTGACAGACCTGTTCTTCACCTGAGGACGGCTGCTTGCGTTGTGGCCGAAACGTCGTGAGAATTATTTGATTATGTTTTGTTTTTATTATTTTATTATTTCCATTCTACGTGACTTTACCGAAAGAACCAAGAAGATGAATCCCTGCAGTCACGAAAGCTTTAAATCGAAGTAGTAGCGTCCTTCATGAGCCTCCTCCATATGGGCCGATCTTGAAACCGTTGGTAACAGTCTTCAGCAAGTCCAATCAGCTCCACTTCCTCTTGCACCACATCCCTCCATCTCTTCTCCAGCCCATGTCGTGCCCGTTTAGCCACCTCTATGAGGCCAAACAGAAGCTGCTTGGCCATGCTGTGGCTAGACATGCAGACTACTTGACCCATCCTCCCTCCCAGCTTAAATAGACGCTCCAAGCCTAGGACGTGTCATTCAGACTCTGTCTTATCGACAGACATGTTCTTCGCCTGAGGACGGCTGCTTGCATTGTGGACGAAACGTGAGAATTATTTTATTATGTTTTATTTTTTTTATTTTATTACTTCCCTTCTACGTGACTTTACCGAAAGAACCAAGAAGATGAAGCCTAATAAAGCTGAGATGTTTGTCTTGTGGGAATTCTCTAGACCTCTGCTTTAGGACACGGACAGAGAATATGGCATCCGTGCAGGACCACCCCCGTCTGAAACCACATTGGGGCTCCGCAAGCCTCGTTCCAGCGTGTCTGGCATGGTGGTGTTGAATAATCCTTGTCAGGAACTTTCCCTTCAAACTGAGAAGAAATATGGCCCTGTAATTGTTACAAGCTGTGCGGTCCCCCTTCTTGAAGAGGGGGGCCACCAGGGCATCCTTCCAATCCTGCGGTAGCAATGCTGTGCTCCAGACAGTTGTGATGATGTCATGTTGGGCAGCCTGCACACAAATGCCACCCTTCCTGAGCATTTCTCTTGGGAGATCTTCTCTGCCCGGCAATTTTCCTGGTTTCAGACTCCGGGTCGCCCCTCACACTTCCTCTACAGATGGCACCTCAGCCAACCACTCAGAAAGGGTGGCTTCTCCCCCAAATATTTGAGGTACTGCAGCCCTAGCAGGGTTATCCCTACCTTGCGCCATGATGTTGTCTGGACTGAGAGAATTCCCCTCCTCCAAGACCTCACAAAAATGCTCTGCAACCCCGCAGACCTATACCTGAAGGTCTGAGATGAGATTACTGTTCTTTTCCCTATGGATGGTGATAGGTGAAGCACTGCAGGTTACTTTTTTGATGGAGTTAAATAGTGATTTGTGATCGCGGGCCATTGAGGCAGACTCCATCTCCTCTGCAATCTGTGACCACCACCCATCCTTGCAGCACCTCACGGCTCTCCGAACCTTCGAGCGAAGACTGCGGTAATCCTCTTCATTCTCTGACGTGGGATGCTGTAGACGATGAAAGTGGGACTGTCGCTTTTTCTCAGCCATCCTGAACACTTCCTCTGTCAGCCATGGTATCTGGGGAGGTCTGGACCGCGTTCCAAAAGCAGTCATTGCAGCTGAGTGAGTCACAGTCCTAAACCTCGTCCATTTACTCTCGACATCTGGAGGAGTGGGGGACGATGCCAACCCCAGGCGCAAGTGATGATTAATTTCTCGCTTGCAACTTTAATCAGCTAGCTGAGACCAGGCCACCCTAGGTTTGAATGGGGTCCTGGGTGTACAACTATCACCGGAGTGGAAGAATAGCAGTGCATCTTACAGATGACAAGTCGATGGTCAGATGGAAGATCAGCTCCACGGTAGGTCCTGGTGTCAAGGACATGGGCCGCATCCACTGTTCCATCACTACGTAGTCCAGCAGATGTTCTTGCTTGGACACGACATGCATCAATGATTTTGTTTGGATGTGCCGATGCCGGAAGAGCGCTTTGGTAATTACAAGCCAATGGGCTAACAGGCCACGGACCGGTCGTGTACAAGTGGTGTCCGCGGCCCGGGGGTTGGGGACCCCTGCTATAAAGAACGTTTTTGGGTGAAAAAGGGTAATTTTCGATGCTATCGGAACAAGTTTAGCCTTTAACGTGAATTTTCTTTACTCGCTTAACGACCAAATAACTTAACGACTGGTTTCGTGGTTCCAATTACCGTCGTTAAGAGGGGTTCTACTGAACTACTACGACGACCCTGCACTACTATACACTACACCATACAGTACACCATGAACTACACTATACACTACACTATACACTATGCTATACACGACACTACTACACACTACACTAGACACTACTATACACAACACTACACTACTATACGCTGCACTACTATACACGACACTATGTGGGGGCCGTTGGCCCCCGCGGTCCCCCCCGCCTGCATCCCCTATTCCGTTTACGTTACCCCACCTCCCTAATAACCGCTAGGGTTTCGCCGGCCTTCGGACGCGACGCCCCTACCCATACGGCTTCACGCGGCGATCCCACGCTGCAAGCATACGTGCGCACAGCATCATCAATCAAACGCCATACTCCCCCTCTTTACACCGCTACGTACAGCTCTCGCACGCTGCGAGCGTGTGCCCGTCTATAGCCCTGTGCGGCACTCACCTCCACGTCGAATAACCACGTTACCAATGCGCACCCGTATCCGACACGTAGCGAACGTACGCACACTCACGCACACAGCTCCCCGCGGCACTCACTCACCACTGAATACTCGCGTTATGATCGCGCACCGGTATCATACACGGAGTGAACGCACGCACACACACGCCGCTCCACACGCAGCACACTGCTCGACGCCGCTCTGTGCAGCGCTCCCACGAGGCGAGCCGCAGCACTACTCGCGTTCACACCGCTCACGAGATCACACGAGGCCACGCTTCGCTATTAATGATTTATTATTTGCTACCTGCGAATTGATGCTAAATCAGTATGAGTCGACGAGGCTGGCCTATTCTACCACCCCTGAATCTATTCTCTATTTATCGGCTACGATCCTACTTCACCTTCTTACTCACTGTTAGGTGCCCACGGCGGTTCGTTGATCCCGTACTCGCAGCGCACCTCGATGCGTCTCACGGACGTTCGGGTCGCTGGACTGGAGAGCGTCCTGTCGCCTGGCGCTGGAGTGAGAGTGATTTCCCCTTTGCGCCCCCTTTTTATCCTCCCTACATCGAAGGGATGCGGCTCTCAGTCTTTCCTTAACAATGGGCTCGCGCCCGCTAGCACGCGCACGGCGGTTCCGGGCGCCTTTGATATGCTAATCAATGTGCGCGTGCGCGGCGTAAATTCTAATTAATACCTTTCTCACACAGGCCTTTATTATTGCAGATTATGCGGCGGCGTCCATCACAAAGGCTCGCCGTGGGAAATTTGTGCACGGGCTCCCCTCTCCCGATCTATTCATACTTTCAGCTTAATCCTTTACCTTCCCTAACAATGGTGCCTGCGCGCTCAAGCGTAATTATCCTAACCATCCGTGACTATGCGCAAGAGCCCCTGCGGTCCCGCTACTCATGCTGTCCCGTCCCTCCCCTGCTTGCCTCGTCGACACGTGGGGGGTGTGTGTGGGGGATGCGTTTCAACCGTGGTGGCCGAATGCCCTTCGCCACGGCCATACCATCTTAAGGCCGGTCGCAGCGCCGCGGTGCAAAGAAGCGTCGGGGGAGGTCGTCCAATTCCCTGATCGCCGGAAACCGTGAGAGTTAATCCCGATAAGGGTTTCTCGGATAAAAACCGGTCTATCAGGTGACCTCCCCATCCAGCTCTATGGGGTGGTGAATGCGTGCGGGTGTGTTCATGTGAGGTGAGGTGAGGGGGACGAGGGGTTGGCTCCGTCGCTTGGTGGTGGCGAGGTCGGGGATGGGGCGCCTGCCGAACGGCTTCATGGTGGCGGCATCAAAACTACTATAAACTACACTATACACACACTAAACTATTATACACTACTATACACTACACTAAGCCATTAACGTGCATTTCATATACTCGCTTAACTACCAAATCACTTAACGACTGGTTTCGTGGAACCAATTACCATCGTTAAGAGGAGGGTTTCATCTGCACGAGGGGCTGGGGTGGTCGTCGTTCACCGGGGCCGGGCGGTGGGGGGGGGCCTCTGCAGGGGAGCGGCTGCTGCGGAGTGGGCGAGTCGGTGCCCGGTGATGCTAGTGCGTGGAGCAGCTGCGTGCGGTGCTGCCATGCGGGCGTGGCAGTGACCGAGACTGCGGCTGAGTAGAGGCGCTCAGAGCGCTGTTGAGAGCAACCAACCAAGTCACGAGACTGCGGATGCATGGATCCATTAAAGGGCGCCGTTGTGTGTGCGAGCCAAGGTTGAGGTTGATGCTGCGTTGAATCCTGGGAGTGCTGCACCACCGTTGGGTCCTGGGGGGGATCCCCGAGTCTGCACGCGACCTCGAGAGTGAATTTATGCACCAAACTGAGCTTCTGCCACGTTGCCTCGTCACCCGGGAGTGGAGCACGCGTCAGGATTGTGGTGCGAATGGTCGCCGCGCTGTGGGGTCGCCGTGTTAAGCCGGTGGACTTACGGGGTTACGTAAACGTGCGCTGTTACTGTTGCCGAGAGTTTTGAAGAATTGGTTGCATTTGGCTCTTTCGGTAAAGAATCAAAGAGTGTGGATTCCTGCAGTCACGAAAGCTTCAAATCAAGGTTGCACTTGGTTGTCAAGAAATGATTATCCGCCACAGTTGGTTCGTGTTCTTGAGCAAATTGTTTCAATTGTGCATGACGAATCGAGGCATAGTTAGTCAATTCCAAATCTTGTTAAGGGGCCGTCCATAAATGACCTCACGCACCTAGGGGGGGGGGGGCGGGGGGTCAGACATTTGTGACGATGTGTGACGAGGGGGGGGGGGGTTGAGAAATGTGATGTCACATAAAAATGCTCAACTTTAAATAAATATAGACAACACGTTCTACTTAATTAAATTGGATTTTTAATACATGTTTTCTCCTACAACATCAAAATGCAGCGCCACATTAAATACGCACTACAATGATAATAGTTTAAAGCGATTTGAAGCATCTTTTATTTTCAAAATAGAAATATGGTGTTGTGGGGGGGGAGCAGAGCTTTGTTACGTCATATTTGAAGGGGGGTCTGACTTTTTGTGACGCCGTGTGACGAAGGGGGGGGGGGGGTCAAAAATCGCGTGACGTCATTTGTATTCCTGATCCAAAAAAAATCATTTTTGTCGCCATTAAAGTAACGTTGAACAATCCGCGCTGCTGCCCTGTAACAAATTTTTCGTGGGAATTACACGGCAAGGAAAATGGATCCTAACTCCTTTCTCTCTCTCCCACGTATATAAAAAAGAGCGACCCTTATAATTTGCATGGCTGCAATATCGATTCGGGTCGCATTTTGTAGCTGCTCACCCCGGACTATCCGACAATGCATCATATATTAACAGAGCCATGTTTGTTTGCATGCTCACCCAGAAGTATAAATGCTCTGATCCGTGCATTGTCTTTGGACTGTTCGCCTTTAGGCGTTGTTCTCTGGTCTACTAACACTAGTGGTGAGACAAGGCCATAAAGAAGGCTGCTGTCTCTGGTGTAGACATATCAGTTTAAAATACAATGCCTATATATTTTCAGAGCATGTTTTGTTTGCATACTCACCACAATGACTGTGTGGTTAATGCAGACATTATTCCTTGATAAAGTTTCTGTTTGGTGTTTTTACATCTTAACAAACTCCTGTTTCATTGGCAGAAAGGGTAAAACTTATTCTTATATTTTAATACTAGAAAGGGAGGTCCTATGAGGTGCTAATACGTTGAAACACAAAATTGATGCCTGTTACAAGGAATAAAGTCTGCATTAACCACAACTTATTTGGTGTTTGAACATCCGAACACAACTCCTGTTTTATTGCCAGAAAGGGTAAAACCTATCATTATTTTCTCAAAATTGATACCGGCAAAAAAAGACTTATTTTGTATTTTTTTCACACGCTGATGTTGATGTGATACAGCCGCACTACCCCTGGGGCGCCTGCCCCCCGCCCACATGAGCGGGTAACGGTGCCGGGTTCAGCAAAGGGCCTCGCCCGGTGGTTTGTGGCTCCACAAACTGGACCCTGAGCCACAGCCCCGTGACCGAGTTAAACACGGCAACTCCCACCGGTGCCTCACAGCTCTACAAGTGGAACGCGACTTTGAGACAGGTACAAATTATTTTCATGAAGTAGTTTAAAGTGTTAAACTTAAAACTAGACAAACAGACTGAAAGACGAAGATAACAACAATCTCGTGGAGTATAGCGGCAGGGAGCAACGAATTTACTAGCAGCGTTCCTCTGCCAGTTCAGTTGAGACGAGTTGAGGTGAGTTGGGGTGAGTTGAGGTGACTTGAGGTGAGGTGTGATGAGGTGCCGTGAATTGTGATGAGCTGTGATGAGGTGAGGTGAGTTGTGATGAGGTGAGTAGAGGTCAGGATGTCGATTTGAGTCGAGGTGATCCGAGTCTTATTTTTTAAGCCACCTCTAGAGTGAAGACGTCTGCACTCTCTCACACGTCAACACATTACTGGGCACGTCTCGTGATATGCAAATCAAACTGAATGACTTCCTACTTGTCACCTATTAACGCGTCTCAGACACAGCCAGCGACTGCCTGAAATACAGACAGAGAATGTCTGAGCTACAGCCAGAGACTGCCTGAGCTACAGGCAGCGACTGCCTGAACTACACTTAGCAACTGCCTGAGCTACAGTCAGATACTGCCTGATCTACACACAGTGACTGCCTGAGCTCCATCAAGCGCCCGTCTCTGAGTGGAGCGACAGGGCCATGGCGAGTGCGGCTCCCAGTGGTAGCGAGGCTCCAGGGGAGTTGACCTGCCCCATCTGCCTGGACACCTTCTGCTGCCCCTGCACGCTCAGCTGCGGCCACTCGTTCTGCCTCAAGTGCGTGGAGGACGCCTGGGATGTGGCAGAGTCCTTCTCCTGCCCACAGTGCCGAGTGACCTTCCCTCGGAGGCCCAAGCTGAACAAGAACGTGGCACTCACCAACCTCATCGAGCAGCTGCGAGTGGCTGAGCCCATGGCTGCAGATTCTGCTGCTTCTGCTGTTTGCTGCGATCATTGCAGGAAGCCCGCAGTGAAGACCTGCCTCAAGTGTGAGACGTCGTTCTGTATGACCCACGTCGCGCCCCACCAAAAGTTGGCAAAGTTTAGTGACCACGTCCTGGTGTCGCCTGGTGTGAAGCTGGAGAATCGACGGTGCGCAGAGCACGGAGACGAATACTGCTTCTACTGCGTTAACGACGGACGCCTCATCTGCAGGGACTGCACCGTCACTGTGGATCATCGAGGCCACGAGCTCGTCACTCTGAAGGTGGAGCACGACAAACGAAAGGTGAGGAGGAGGTTCGCATGGTCACCACGTAGTACCCACGATACCGCAGCATCAGCTGATGAACTCTGTCATTGGCTCTCAACCGCAACATCTAATTATGACGAAACCACAGCGAGTGGCTCAGACTCATTTTAAAGTGTATTTAATATTTTTCATGCCCGTCAATTTATTTTTCAAACGAGTGTTTGAAGGGTAGATTCATAGTACAGTCGACCCTTCTCCATCGCGACTTTCCACATCGTGGTTTCGATATATCGCGGGGTCGGCATATGAAATGAAATGGGATTTTTTTGGGAGTTTTGCTAAAGCCATAGACGACACGCGAAGGCCAGCAGACGACACACAAAAAGTTTACTAACTTATAAATGCATAAATTATATGTACAGTACTGTATAATATTATTGTATTTTATATTTTAACTAGCTTGTTTGTCCGTACAAGGACGGGTGTATATTGCAATAAATCTGAAATATTCAATAGAAAAATTGTTCAGCTCATGATTATTAATGAGGGGGGTGGGTTGCCCCATGTGGAGTGACGTAACCCGCTCATGGTTATTGGGGAGAGGTGCAGCATGTTGAGTGACGTCACCCTCTCATGGTTATTAATGAGGGGAGGGGTGCGGCATGTGGAGTGACGTCACCTGTTCATGATTATTAATGAGGGGGGTTGGCCTCATTTGGAGTGATGTCGCGCGCGGGACACACAGACATCTTTGGCTCATTATAGTAGTAAATACCATAATTTACACCATTTTTTAAGTTACATTTTTAAAAGTTAGTTTGCGAAAATAACTGCGGTTCTATGCGCTAGTTTGGAGGACACTAAGCGTATTTACGGCAGCCTCTCACTTGATATCTCGCAGTGATCTCGCAGTGATCTTTGTATCTCGCGTTTCTCGTATCTTTTTGTACCGCTTCACTCGCCAAGGGGACCAAAACATTTTACGCGTTTTTTCTGATCGTGGGGGGCCTGCGCCCCTAACCCCACGAGGTGGAAGGGTCGACTGTATACAGGTGTAGTGGGTTAAATTCAGACACACACTGGAACTTTGGAGACAACACTATTTATTAGGTAACATAACAATTAACACTTAACATAACGACGTAAGGTGGTAGCCACCTTTCCTAACTTAACCAACACACGGGGATACTACATCACTGGACCAGGACAGCCCAACACGCTGCCTGGTCCACTAGCGGAGACCGGAGAGCTTCATCCCAGAGATGACCCAGAAGAACATCACAGAACAGTCCAGAACAGCACAGAACAGTCCAGCTCTCCATCCACACCCCGCTTATAACCACTCCGGCATGGCTGGCTCTGCCCCAGGCCACGCCCCCTCCCCCTGGGGCCCCTGGCCCGCTTTTATCCGGTCACGTGTCCTGTTGGGTTCACACAGAGGGTCACGGCCCGACACGACCTCCGTGACAACTGCCGACAGCCCCCATACCGAGCCAATACAGTAGTGTGGTTCTACTACTCTACACAGGCATCAGGGTCCGGTTCGAACCCACGACCTCCTGATTAGTAGGCAAGGCAGATAAGATCTCACCACTATGGTGCCCTGTCCACCCACTACTCAGATAGCCCCGTCCACGACTCGGATAGGCCCGCCCACTACTCATGTAGCCACACCCACCTCTCGGGTAGCCCCACCCACCACTCTGATAACCGCTCATTACTCAGGTAGCCCTGCCCACTACTCCAGTAGCCCTGCCCACTACTTCATTAGCCCTGCCCACTGCTGAGGCAGCTCAACCCACTACTTAGGTAGCCCCGCCCACTGCCCAGATAGCTCCAGTAGCCACACCTAATATTTAGGTAGCTCCACCCACTGCTCAGGTAGCCCCACCCACTACTCAGGTAGCCACACCCACTAAATAAGCCCCACCCACTACTTGGGTCACCTGCTCATTATTCGGGTAGCCCCACCCACTACTCCGTTAGCCCCACCCTCTGCTCAAGTAGCCCTTCCCAATGCTCAGCACCGCTCACTACTCACGCAGCCCCAACCACTACGCAGGTAGCCCAATCCACTACGCAGGTAGCCCCACCCAATACGCAGGTAGCTCTGCCCACTGCTGAGGCAGCTCCACCAACAACTTAGGTAGCCCCCCCCCCCCCCACTGCTCAAGTAGCCCCACCCACTACTTTGGTAGCCCTGCACACGTTTGAGCTCCTCGAAAAATTAGTTCCCTTCTGCGCTTGCTCCTCCAGGGCTACTGCCCCCATCATTGTGGAGGGGTTCGCGTGGAGCGGGGGTGAGAAGGGACACTTGGAAAGTGAGTGGAGTCTCCCCTGGTGACGTCTCTCACAGAAACAAGTGGGAGAGGAGACGCGGGCGGTGGAGGAGAAGAGGAGGGAGGCGGAGGAGTCCGTGAGGCGGATGGAGGCCGCTCGCAGGGACGTGCAGGTACCGCGTCTGGGCCAGACTCTGACCCTGTGACTCCACCCTGAATAGGGTTTGTGATGGAGAACAACTCCATTAATTCACGTGGACTTCCATTGGCTCTAAACACATTGTGGGACTAAAGAAACAACGGTTAATGCGCCTCAATAATCAGGACGATCAAAGAGGTGGTTCTCATCTCCACTGAGAAACTGAATCAGTGGTGAAAATTCCACATTCCCATATCTCCATACAACTTACCACTTCAACGACTGTTAACTATATTGGTCAGATGAGGTGGTACGTACCTCTTATCCAATACTCTGGTGGCAGAGTTGGTGATCACACACAGACTGTTGTACACCATCTTACTGACATCACTCAAGCTTTGGGGTGGCCAGGTGGCAGTATAGCAAGTGGTTTCATGATCCCCTCTCTTCAGCCATACATGTGGTTTTCTCTCACATTCAAAACATTAATTTAAGGAGGAATTGGCCTAACTTCCCATTTCATTAAGGCTCTACATGTTCTTCTTCTTGGTTCTTTCGATAAAGTCACGTAGAAGGGAAGTAATAAAACAATGAAAATAAAACATAATAAAATAATTCTCACGACGTTTCGGCCACAACGCAAGCAGCCGTCCTCAGGTGAAAACCAGGTCTGTCGAGGCGACAGCGTCTGAATGAAACAGCACACGAGCTTGGAGCATATATATAAGCTGGGTTGGAAGGGGGGGAAAGGGCGCCTTGACAAAAAAAATTGCATATCAAAAGGAATTTAGCATATTTATGGGAAATGCAGGAATGTGATTAGTACTACATATGCCTGTGCATTATGCAGGATTAGCAGCATCAAAGGGAGGGGATATGGGAAATGCAGGTATGTGAATAGGACTAATTATGCCCGTGCATTATGCAGGATTAGCAGCATCAAAGGGAGGGGTAGCATTAATTAAGGGAAGGAGTGTTAATAGTATGTAGCTGCAGTAACTAAAACCAACACGTAAACAACTAAAGTATAAACTACATAGTATCATCAGTATACTAATTATACTCTACAATAAGCTGAGTTACTAACAGTAAGTAATACATTACAATTCTACGTCGTAAAAATTATATAATATGCTTCCATCTAAACTTTATTCTCTTACATCACACGAGTCTACACTGTAATATATACTGCCATAGACATACCCAACATTAAATTATATACTGTATTGCTATAAACCTTATACATTGTAATATAACACTACGTATTATTATACCCACCCTATTGTATATCACACTGCTATATATTCACTATACAATTACGATACTATATATTACTTTGTACATTGTATTAAGCATATAAATGTTATACTATTTGTTATTATACACTGTACCATTGACCATTGTGCCAATGGGTGAGTAGTGGGAGGAAACTTGCAGCGGAGCAAAGAATCCATTCCCTGCGGAGAATACAATGCCAGTGAGTGGAACGCGGTCTGAAAGTCACTGTAAACGTGAACACAATTAGTTAAGATCCGAAATGGTTTATCACGTCCTTCCAATGATTGCTAAGCCAGAATCCATCTTCTCGGTTGAAATTGTCTATGTGTTTGTATATGTAGATCGCCTCATGAAAGAATCTCTCATGGTAGCCAGATTATGAGAGCTCGGTGCCCCGAGCTCTCATACTCTGATGGTGCATTGTCTTTGAGTTGTGCGCCTTTTGGCGTCATCTGGTCCAACCCATGTGAGACTAGGCTCTAAGGAAAGCTGTCTCGGGTGTGGACCAATCAACTTCAAGGACAGTGCACATTATCAGAGTTGTGTTTTTTGTTTGCATTATGACTGCAGGTATTGTGGTCTATGCAAACATGACTCCTTGTAAAAAGGTGTCAGTTTTGTTGCCAGATAGAAGGGTAAAAAACCATTATCATATTTTTACTGGCAAATGAGGTTCCCATAGTGTAGATGCTTGCCCCGAGTTCTCATACTCTGATGGTGCATTGTCTTTGAGTTGTGCGCCTTTTGGCGTCATCTGGTCCAACTCATGTGAGACTAGGCTCTAAGGAAAGCTGTCTCGGGTGTGGACCAATCAACTTCAAGGACAGTGCACATTATCAGAGTTGTGTTTTTTGTTTGCATTATGACTGCAGGTATTGTGGTCTATGCAAACATGACTCCTTGTAAAAAGGTGTCAGTTTTGTTGCCAGATAGAAGGGTAAAAAACCATTATCATATTTTTACTGGCAAATGAGGTTCCCATAGTACTTACTGTTAGTAACTCAGCTTATTGTAGAGTATAGTTAGTATACTGATGATACTATGTAGTTTATACTTTAGTTGTTTACGTGTTGGTTTTAGTTACTGCAGCTACATACTATTAACACTCCTTCCCTTTATTAATGCTACCCCTCCCTTTGATGCTGCTAATCCTGCATAATGCACGGGCTTAATTAGTACTATTCACATACCTGCATTTCCCAAATCCCCTCCCTTTGATGCTGCTAATCCTGCATAATGCACAGGCATATGTAGTACTAATCACATTCCTGCATTTCCCATAAATATGCTAGATTCCTTTTGATATGCAAAGTCTTTTGTCAAGGCGCCCTTTCTCCACCTTCCAACCCAGCTTATATATAAGCTCCAAGCTCGTGTGCTGTTTCATTCAGACGCTGTCGCCTCGACAGACCTGGTTTTCACCTGAGGACGGCTGCTTGCGTTGTGGCCAAAACGTCGTGAGAATTATTTTATTATGTTTTATTTTATTATTTTATTACTTCCCTTCTACGTGACTTTACCGAAAGAACCAAGAAGATGAATCCCTGCAGTCACGAAAGCTTTAAATCGAAATTTAGCTCTACATGTTGAAGTAAAATTACAGATTTTTCTTCGCTTCATGCGAAGTTAAACAAAGCATCGTCCTGATAACCTTGCACAATGATAATGGCACAAATGCTAAATGTACTCATGATGGTATTTGATTATTTCAATGCCTCACAGCGCCCACCAGCTATGGCGAATCGTGTTGTAGTGAAAATGCACAGCGGCGTTATCAGAGGCAGAGGAAGAAGGAGGCCTCAGTGCTGCAGACTCGTATCACTGTCTAGACACCTTCAGAGTTGCATTCGGGTCACACCGACCTGAATGTTATTTCACAAAGGACCAGACATTTAATGAACAGAAGTGGCATTTGTTTCTCTTTGCAGGGATTCATGACAGATGAAAAGGTCTCAATCTCGGGCAGATTTGCCAGCGCGAGAGCAGCATTGGATGTGGAGGAGAAGGCGGCTTTAGAGCAAGCGGAGCAGAAAGGGCGCAAGCTGCTGTATCAGATCGAGAAGAAGATCGCTCACTACCAGCGCGAGATAAGCGAGCTCCAGGCAGCAGCCACTCGCCTGCAGGCCCTACCCCAGAGGAGGAACGCACTCACATTCCTGCAGGTGAGCGATGAGTCTCCAGTGTCGCTATTGGCACAGAGCCCTCTCACCAGCAGCAGCAAAGGGATGTTCCTGAATGAGAGTTCGCATCCACTGGGCTTGAGAACAAAGCCCCACTCATGGATTCGCATCGCAGCTCTAGTGGCTGCCATTTGGAAAGCCAGCTCATATTTTCTCAGTTAAATTAATTCTGTCTCCCGTCCTTTAACAGATTCCCATGAAGTTCGTTTCATTGTGAATATAAACTAAATGTTAATGGAATTTCACTTTTTAAATCAACCATACAACAACAATGTATACGGTATTTATGATTGTATTCAGCCATCATCTATCCACTTATCAATGAAGGCCTCCCCAAGCCATTGCTACATCTCATGATGCCGCGATGCAACAATCCACCAGCTCCTGCTCACGAGCCGATGTCATCTCTGCTTCTTACTTCGTGTACCACGAACTTCATTGTTCATATCAGGGATGCTCAAATAAATACTATCTCATACACTTATTAATTATATCATTGTGTCTTGAACATCACTTCTACAAGATCTGCACCATGTGCATTGATTACTCGAGAAACTTCTAGTCCTACGTTCCTCTCAACACAGATCAGTATCAACCGGTCTCACTCTGAAATATTTGCCCTGCAAATCAGTGTTGGTCCTCAGGGGGGTGGCGAGATGTTAACTACCTCGCCTGGTATACCCAACCCTGACGTCCTTATATATTTGGAGTTTACATTTCTCCCTCCACGGTCGCATGGATTTTTCTCCGGGTCCTCCAGTTTTTCCTTCCACATTTGGAAACGTGCGTTTAGAGTATTGGGCTGCTATACATTTTCAGGACATGAACCACTTCGTTGAGCTATCATTTGTGGCCAGGTCGCTTCTGAAAAAGAGCTATACAGCTGCGTGGGCCTTTCCCGGAAAATAAATTGTAGTTTATCGTTAACTATCAACCGGTCTCACTCTGAAATATTTTTCACATAAGTCAGTGTTGGTGATCATAGGGTCATAAGCCAAGACTTTGGGGTTTATATTCCACGGTGTTGCAGTGGGAACTCCACTGATCACAAGGGATTGGAGGTAGAGTCACAGTAACGCATCTCTCTCTTCCATAGGGGCACCTGGAGGAGACGCGCAGGTAAAAGACGACTTTCACTCACGACTCGACACACGACAACATGGGACTGAGTGTGGGGTGCGGGCAGTGAGACATTGGCTGTGTGTGGGGATGCTGTATGCGGTGATTGTTTGTGTGGTGATGGTGGTGTGTGCGGTGGTGGTTTTTGTGGTGATGGTGTGTGTGATGATGCTGTGTGGTGGTGGGTGTGGTAAAGCTGTGTGATGATGCTGTGTGTGGTGATGCTGTCTGATGGTGCTGTCTGTGATGATGCTAAGTGTGGTGATAGTAATGCCATGTGGTGATGCTCTAATTGTGATGTGAGTGATGATTTGTGTGATGAGTCTCGATGTGATGGAGATGTGATGATCCCACGTGTGATGGTGATGTGATGAGTGTCTATGTGATGGAGCTGTGATGATCCTGTGAGTGACGATGCTCTGCGTGAAACAGTGGCCATGTCTGTTCCGCTTTCACAGGACAGGGAGGGTTACAGCAGATCCACCCTCAGGTCCGAGCCAAGAGGACATTGCCTCGCTTAAAGGCACCGAGGGAACTGTCGCCAAATTCCTGTGTGAGTTCTTCAGTGTGAATCATGGGTGATGGGGCAATTTTCACAATAAATTATCGCCATGTGTGCACGAGGGCGAATCAGCCTCAAATTATTCCATGGTGTTGTGTGTAAACATCGCCACTATGGAGACAAAGGTTGTCAGGCGTAGTGCTGGCCAACCAACCCCAGTCTGTTAAGGCTGCACGGGGAGTATTCATCTTTGTTTGCATCCTGGAAGTTGATGTGGTGTGAACAAAATCGCCACTAGGGAGACAAAGGTGGTCGGGTGTGGTGCTGACCACCTGAATCCTCGTGTGCCCTGCTGGTCTTCATAGACACTCGCTAACAGCACTTGCCCCAATGGTCTGTTTAGGCTACACAGGGGATCTTTGTCTTTGTTCACATCCCATTCCAGGACCCTACTGAACAGAACTATGAGACTCAGTGTGGTGTTCTTGTGTAAATAATCAGCATTACGAGTCAGGGGTAATTGTGATGTTGAGATGCAGTGTGTGCCTGTGAATGTGTCTGTGCATTTGTGCGTGGGGGGAGCGGTGGCATAGTGGTTAGCACACTGCACTATGAACCCAGTTACCTGGCTTTGATTACCCGCCATGGCTAACATCAGTGGCAGGTGATATCTGATTCAGTCCTGGGCCTCTACTAGGCAGTTTCAACCTCAAATGAGTTCCTGATGCTGGTAATGGTCATAATGATGGTGGTCGTGATGAGGATGGTGCTAAAGATGCTGTTAGTGATAATGTGAGTGATGGGAATGGTGATAGCATTGGTGATGGTGAAGATGGTGACATTGGTGTTAATATAGGTGGTGATCGTTGTGATGGTTTTGCTGATGGTGCTGATGGTAGTAGTGATGATGTTGGTATGGTGATCATGGTAGTGATGGTGGTGATGGTGGTTTTGATGGTCGTTGTTATAGTTATGATGCAGGTCGTGTTGATGTTGGTGATATTGATGAAGATGGTGGTGATGGGGATAGTGGTGGTCGTGGTGGTGATAGTTGTGGTGATGGTGGTGATGTTGCTTATTGCAATAGTGATGTTGATGATGTTTATAGTGTTGATGGTGATGTTTATGTCGTTGTCATTGATATTGATGGCAAGGATGGTTGGTGATGGTGATGTTTGTGATGTTATTGTTGATGGTGCACATCGTGGTTGGTGATGTTGATGGTGGTGATGGTGGATGATGGTGATGACGGTGTTCTGTAGTGATGTTGTCATCGCTGTTGTCACAGACGGACGCTCACCGACTCTGGACACAAACTCAGCTTATAACCATCTCCAGATCTCCTCGGATCTCAGGACGATGACACTGACCCGTGCCTCTCAGGGTCGCCCCAATCACCCACACCGGTTTGATCGCTGGTCACAAGCCCTGTGCTGTGAGAGCTTCTCGTCGGGCCACCACTACTGGGAGGTGGACGTGGGGGACGCGCAGCTGTGTCGGGTTGGAGTCGCGTACGGGACGATCCCACGGAAAGTGAGTGGTGATGCTGTACAGCTGCTGGGAGGGAGCGATGCGTCCTGGTGTTTAGAGAAACGTGATGACAGCTTCTCAGTGGTTCATGGTGGAGTGAGGACCGCACTGTCGGTGAGGGGGGCCCCCTCCCCCCGCAGAATCGGGCTTCACCTGCACTGGGAGGGGGGGTTCCTGGAGTTTTACCGCGCCGACTCCATGGAGGTGATCCACGAGGTCCGGCAGAGATCCTTGCAGCCTCTCTACCCTGGGATGTGGGTGGGGTATTGTAATCAACCATTGAAGATCGTGGATCTGAGTCGTGCATCCTGAGGATGAGGAAAAATAGAAACCCAAGAAACTGAGATGGAAATCCAAGAAACTGATGAAAGGGGGGATGGTGAGGAGAGGGTGAAGTGAGGGTGAGGGGAGACTGGAGAGGAAGGTGAGTTAAGGGGACAGGTAAGCGTGTCAGGAGGGGTTGAGGAGAGGAAAAGATGGGAAGGAGGGGGTAGAGGCGATGGTGAGGCAAGGTGGATGTCAGGGGAGGGTGGGGTGATGGGAGGGTGAGGTGAAAATTGAATGAAGGGTGAGGTGAGCATGGAAGGGGAGGGTGAGGGGGGGGGTGAGGTTCAGGTTGGCGTGTGTGAGCGATGTCGCTGGTGCAGTACAAATCGTCGGTGTGGAAGTTTGAGGGATTTGAATGAAATCTGAGTGGGGAATCAGCGCAGCCCCAGAGTCCGTGTGGCCGCTCCTTCACCTGCAGTGCGCGCTCGCGTTACCACGCCCCATCATCGCTGCGATTCACTATCATCACCCCATCATCACTATCATCATCCCCATCAACACCATCATCATTGTAATCACTACCTCCATCATCACCATCATTACCACCATCATGATCATCAGCATCATTGCCATTACTCCATTTTAATCACTATCATCACCACCACTCTATCATCATCAAAATCATCGCCAACATCATCAACATCATTATCCCCATCATCACTACGACCACGACCATAACCATCATGAACCACCATCACCACCAACACAAAAACACCATAATCCTCACCATTATCACGTCCATCACCATCATCACTATCTATACCACCATCATCACCACTACCAACACTGCCACGATCATCACCACCATCATCGTTACCACCACCATGATCACCACCATCATCACAATCACCATCATTATCATCATCATAAACACCACAAAAAACACCATAATAATCACCATTATCACATCCACCATCACGACCATCATCATCACTATCATCACCGTAAAAACCACCATAACCGTCATCATTATCACCATCTCCCTCATCACTATCACTACCACCACCACAATCATCATCACCACGACCATGATCAACACCATCATCATCATCACCACCCACACCACCACCACCATTATCACCATCACCCTTCTTACCATCACTACAATTATTATTACAATGATAATCACCAATACCATCATCACGATTTCACCATTATTACCACCACTACCACCTTCATCACAATCATCATTACCATCACCATTACTATCATTGTCACTAACATCGTCATTCCTCCTTCGCAAAACCCTTCTCTCCACAAGAAACATTAAAGACATAATACACACCACGTACTTTCTGCACCCCCCCCCCCCTTCACTCTCCCCCCCTGCAGCCGATCTCTCAGATCTCTCCAAGTGCTGCCACGGGGTCCACTTTCTGCCCCCTCCACCTCCTCTCTCCCCCCACCTCCTCTCTCCCCCCGCCCCCTCTCTCCCCCCACCTCTCTCCCCCCACCTCTCTCTCTCCCCCCGCCCCCTCTCTCCCCCCACCCCCTCTATCCCTCCGCCCCCTCTCTCTCCCCGCCCCCTCTCTCTCCCCGCCCCCTCTCTCCCCCCGCCCCCTCTCGCCCCCCGCCCCCTCTCTCCCCCCGCCCCCTCTCTCCCCCCGCCCCTCTCCCTCTCTACCCCCGCCCTCTCTCTCCCCCCGCCCCCTCTCTCCCCCCGCCCCCTCTTTCCCCCCTCCCCCTCTTTCCCCCCGCCCCCTCTCTCCCCCCGCCCCCTCTCCCCCCCCACCTCTCTCTCTCCCCCCGCCCCCTCTCTCCCCCCGCCCCCTCTCCCCCCCCCACCTCTCTCTCTCCCCCCGCCCCCTCTCTCCCCCACCCCCTCTTTCCCCCCGCCCTCTCTCTCCCCCCGCCCCCTCTCCCCCCCCCCACCTCTCTCTCTCCCCCCGCCCCCTCTCTCCCCCACCCCCTCTCCCCCCCACCTCCTCTCTTTCCCCCCTATTGCCGAGGCCTATATAACCTCGTGCCACGGCAGGTCTCTCGCCTACTTCAGCAGTGTTTTTCTTGCCGTGGTTGTACCACCTGATGACGATTACTTGTGTTGCGATCGAAACGTCGTGATCTATTATTTTTCTACCTCCGTGACTTCAGCGAAAGAACCAAAGAGTATGGATTCCTGCAGTCACGAAAGCTTCAAATCAAGATTGACACCACTTATTGTTATTATTTGGTTCTTTCGGTTAAGTCACGTCTAAAGATAAAATAATAAATTAAATAATAGCATATTACGACGTTTCGATTGCAACACAAGCAATCATCATCAGGTATAATGAAATAGCGACATAAAATCTAACCAGAAAACTATAGACAGACATATTAGCAGACAGATATCAACAAGATATCAACAAGATACATGTATCTTGTTGATATCTGTCTATAGTTTTCTGGTTAGATTTTATGTCGCTATTTCATTATACCTGATGATGATTGCATATAAGCAGACAGATATCAACAAGATACATGTATCTTGTTGATATCTGTCTGCTTATATGTCTGTCTATAGTTTTCTGGTTAGATTTTATGTCGCTATTTCATTATACCTGATGATGATTGCTTGTGTTGCAATCGAAACGTCGTAATATGCTATTATTTAATTTATTATTTTATCTTTAGACGTGACTTAACCGAAAGAACCAAATAATTCCTGCAGTCACGAAAGTTCTAAAATTAAGATTGAACCACGTATTGTTTTACTCATCCCATCAGTCGCAGGCACGGCCTTCTGGGAGTTCCTAATTGAAGCAGCATTTGGTTCAACGCAAACAACACTCTGGGCAGGTTTCGAAATGCAGTGTCTCATCAGCAGCAGAGTCAGGCTCGCGTGAAGCAATGTATGAATGTTGAACTTATTTCGCATCGTACGTAGCCAACGTACCTAGCCAACCGTGCAAATCGGAGGTGCAATGCTGGCGAATTGGCCAGATGTTCGGTGTCTCCATCAGCAGCAGCTAGGCTTTGCTTAAACCAAGGCTCACGAAGTATTTGCCGACTGGACTCCTCGCCGCCTGCCTGTATGTATTATGTGTTGAGATTATATTGCGCCAAATGTAGCCAACTGGGCTAATCGGAGGTGCGGGGGAAGGACAACAAACTAAACACAAAAACACACAGGCACGGACAGTCAGGTACAAAGGCCGTGCGGGTTGCTCGTGTTTGATTAGAAAATAAAAATGGTAAATAAAAATCGAAGGTAAAAAAGAACACACAGCACGTGTTATTGTCTTGAGTATTACTGTTTGTTTAAAGTGGGTCTATAGAAAGCAATACACGTACAGTGACACAGACTAATTTCACGTGAGTTTGTGTGTGACCAGACCAGTACTCGCTGTATCTGATTCAATACAAATCCTATTGTAGTGCTCGTTCTGTTTATCAACACAAATGTGCCAAGTCTACTGCACGGTGAACGTGAAAGAGTTAATGCATTAGCACTTTGATAGATTCACTCAGACCCATAGATTCACCACACAAGAGACACACTCACTCAGAGACACAGACTCACGAACAGGGACCCATAGATTCCATCACACACAGACCCATAGACTCACAACTGAGATCCACACTCACACAGAGACCCATACACACACACCGAACCAGACTCAGAGACCCATAAATTCACTCACAGAGACCCATAGACTAAGACAGAGACCCATAGACTCACCACACAGAGACCCATAGACTCATGACACAGATACCCACAGACTCATGACACAAAGATCCATAGACTTACACAGAGACCCATAGACTCACAAAGAGACATATATGCTCACACAGAGACCCACAGTCGGTTCTGCCGCCACTGCTGCTGTATTTGTTGTTGATGTGGTTTATGTTGTTCATGTCGTTCCACGGGGATGTTGGGGCCTCTGACCATCGTGGGTCAGGGCTGGAGACAGCTTCCCTGCACGCGTTGCTGGTGCTGTGTAGCACAGCAGAGGCACGGGAGCAGGGCCAGAGGGAGTGTCAATCGTGGTGGGGTACACGTGTGTGTGTGTACGTGTCTGTGTGTAGATGTGTGTGTGTACGCGTGTCTGTGTGTACACGTGTCTGTGTAGACGTGTCTGTGTGTAGACGTGTGTACGCGTGTCTGTGTGTGTACACGTGTCTGTGTAGACGTGTCTATGTGTGTATGCGTGTCTGTGTGTAAAGGAGTCTGTGTGTACGCGTGTCTGTGTGTGTACACGTGTCTGTGTGTACACGTGTCAGTGTAGACGTGTCTGTGTGTGTAGACGTGTGTAGACGTCTGTGTGTGTACACGTGTCTGTACACGTGTCTGTGTGTGTACACGTGTCTATATGTTTGTAATGTAGCGGTTAGCGCGCTGCGCTACGAACTTTGGCGACCTGGGTTGGGTTTCCGTTCACGGCCAACACCAGTGACGATTAATTATCTGAACCGGTCCTGGGCCTCCCCTAGGTCGACTCACCCTCAAATGAGTACCTGGTGCGATGTGTAAACATCGCCACGAGGGAGACAAATGCGGCCGGACGTGGTGTTGGCTACCCACCCGCTCGTGTGCCGTGCCGGCCTTCATAGGTGCTCACTAACAAAACTTACTCCGACAGTCTAAGGCTATACGGGGGATCTTTGTACACGTGTCTGTGTGTGTGTACGTGTGTCCATGTGTGCGTGTACGTGTGTCCATGTGTGCGTGTACACGGAATGGGGAGCGGTAGTGTAGTGGTTAGCGTGCTGCACTAAGAACCCGGTTACCCGAGTTTGATTCTAGCTCAAGGCCAACACTGATGACGATTATTTGGTCCTGAGGCTCACCTAGGTCGACTCAGCCTCAAATGAGTACCTGGTGCAGTGGTGTGTAGTGAACATCGGCACCAGGGAGACAAAGGCGGCCGGGCGTGATTCTGGCCACCCACTCTCTCGTGTGCCAGTGCCGGCCTTGATAGGTGCTACAACCCGCGAACAGCACTTGCCCCTAGAGTCTATTGGAGGCCACACGGGGAAGCTTTGTCTGTCTCTACAATGTGACAAAGCTCCCCGTGTAGCCCACCCAGGCAAGAGGAGCAAGAGCTGTTAGTAGCGAGGAGCAGCAGTGCCTGTGAAGGCCGCCACTGTGGCACACGAGGGGGTGGGTGGCCAGCACCACGCCCGGCCGCCTTTGTCTCCCCAGCGCTGATTTTTACTACACACCGCACCAGGTTCTGATTGAAGTCCTAGTCGACCTAGGGGAGGCACGGGACCCGGTTCTGATTTCACTCGCGCACGCAACCGCTCCCCACACTTAACACTTACAAACTACAACCATTAACCACCAATCACAATCACAGTGTGGGTCTCTATGGGTCTCTATGAGTCTGTGTGGGTTACTATGGGACTTTGGGTCTCTATGGTTTTGTAGGTGTCTGCGAGTCTATATGGGTCTCTGTATGGGGCTTTGTGTTAGGGTCTCCGAGTATGGGTCTCTGTGGGTCTGTATGGATCCCCGAGTATGGGACTCTGTGGGTTTCTGTATGGGTCTCAATAGGTCTGTGGTTCTATGGATGAATCTGTGGGTCTCTATGGGACTCTGAGTATGGGTCTATGTATGGGTCTTTGTGGGTTTCTGTATGGGTCTCTGTGGGTTTCTGTATCGGTCTCTGTGTGGGTCTGTAAGCACCAGAATTTGCATTAATACTGCAGGAGAAATCCGAAAATCTCTAAAGCTCTTTCATCACAGATGTCCAGTCGGGGGCCACGGGGGTCCGAACGTTACAACAACACACAACACGCGCACAAGACACGACGGGAGGGGCAGCGTACAGAAGTAAACAAATCACTCAACACATTCCTCCTGCGGAGGGAGCTGGTAGGAACGTTGGGTTGCTCGGTCAATGGCCAGGGTCAACGGCGGCGTGGTGTATTCCGCAAATATGGCCGACTGTGAGGGCGGGCACAAGCCGGCGTGAGTATGTTAAACATTGAGTTTTATAAGGGCACCACGGGGTGACCAGCCCCTCCCCACCCAGCCCCACCCCTCCCACCCCCCACCCAGCCCCTCCCCACCCTCCCCACCCAGCCCCTCCCCACCCAGCCCCTCCCCACCCAGCCCTAACCCTCCCCACCCTCCCCTCCATCCCCACCCTCCCCACCCAGCCCCTCCCTGCACGACGGACACAATAATCCCCTGTGGGCTGGTGTAACCAGGAGGTTCCTACCAGTAACAGATTATCTACAAACAGCAGCGAGCCGCTTAAACACCCCCACCCTACCACCACCACCAACTCGTCGTCGCGAGTTAAAGATACAAATATAAATAGGAGTAGATATTAAATGAAACGTTATACTGGTAGGAACGAAGTGGACCAGCTTACAATAGATTATATCGTCCGTCCGTTTGTGCGTCCGTCTGTCCGTCCGTGTAGCAACATCGCCCCCTACTGCAAACACTTGGCATGACCCTACAAAAACCTTTAGACTCAGTGACGCTTTCCTGGCTAAACAAGTGTAACATTCCCTTATAATTCCCTCAGATAGCTTTTAATTAAAACATTTAAATTAATGAGGCTTTCCTGGCTAAATAAGTGTAACATTCCCTTATAATTCCCTGAGATAGCTTTTAATTAAAACTTTTAAATTAAAATTTAACTCACAGCACCCTAAAGCCTACAGCTAGGCCTAAAGCCTAGACCTAGGCCTCAAACTCTCCATTCGTATCGTACCCCCGCGTGTGTGAAAGAGAGTTAATGTTTAACAATGTTACATTCCCTGATGTTTTTAAATAGAAACATTTACATTTAAAGCTTTTACATAAATAATTAAAACATTTATATTAACAATCAACTCACGGCGGCCTAAAGCATACAGCTAGGCCTAAAGCCTAGACCTAGGCCTCAAACTCTCCCTTCGTATCGTACCCCCGCGTGTGTGAAAGGGAGTTAATGTTTAACAATGTTACATTCCCTGATGTTTTTAAATAGAAACATTTACATTTAAAGCTTTAACATAAATAATTAAAACATTTATATTAACAATTAACTCACGGCGGCCTAAAGCCTACAGCTAGGCCTAAAGCCTAGACCTCGGCCTCAAACTCTCCCTTTGTATCGTACCCCCGCGTGTGTGAAAGGGAGTTAATGTTTAACAATGTTACAGTCCCTGATGTTTTTTAATAGAAACAATTACATTTAAAGCTTTTACATTAAAAACAACTCCTTACCCCCCCCCCTCGTCGGCGGCTCTCCAGCCGAGCCAGGCCTGGGAATCTCTCCCCCGCTTGGGGTGTATTTGGCGGGGCTACAGCGGCAGGGGGCGGGGCTACGCGGGGCTGGGCGGGACAACGGTGGCAGGGGGCGTGGGCACGAGGTGGAGGTCGAGGCTACGCGGGGTTGGGGCGGGGTTACGGCAGTAAGGGGCGGGGCAACGAGCTGGGGGCGGGGACACCGAGATGGGGCGGGGCCACGGGTGGCCGGGGCGGGGTTACGCGGGTGGAGGGCGGGGCCACGGGGCATCCACTTATTGGCGGCCATTTTTTGCCATTTCATTTTATTATAGCCATTCAATTGTTTGTTCCTACCAGCCCACCCCGCAGGGTCCTGTTTAAAGTTGTTTTCAATTTCCCTCCCCACCGCCGCCGACCGCGCGTGACCGGCATCGGCCTAGGCCGGCCTACCGAGCACCTCGCGCCTCGGCCGGTACGGATTCTATCCGAGGGGCGGTGTCTCTCGCGGGGGGGGGGGGGGGGGGGGCTTCTTTGTCTGTCGCTCTCTCTCGGGGGGAGGGGGGGGGTGAGGAAGACAAAAACGGCTGGGAGGGGGGTGAGGGGGGGACTCACGGCGACGAGGATTCGCAGGAAGCGAGGCGGCTTCGTCAACAATGGGGAGCGGAAAACTCAAAACGAATCGATTACTGCGCGTGCGCGTCTGAAGCATCGATTCCGATTCCTCTCGAGACGTCGATGTGTTGGGGGGCGGGTGGTCTTATTCGATTTCTGGATCGATTTCGAAATCGTGATTCAATTTCACGTTATGTTGAATACGGTTATAACACGATCCGAGTCGTGGTTTATATTTTCGTGGATCGATCCAACAACTAGAATCAGAATCTTTATTTAGACTGCAGGAGTCCAGTCGGGGTCACGGGGTCAGCGAGTTACAGCATCACTGTAGTGTATAGTGTAGTGTATAGTAGTGTATAGTGTAGTGTATAGTAGTGTATAGTGTAGTGTATAGTAGTGTATAGTGTAGTGTATAGTAGTGTATAGTAGTGTAGTAGTGTGTAATGTATAGTAGTGTATAGTGTAGTGTATAGTAGTGTGTAGTGTGTAGTGTATAGTAGTGTATAGTGTAGTGTATAGTAGTGTATAGTGTAGAGTATAGTAGTGTATAGTAGTGTATAGTGTAGTGTATAGTAGTGTATAGCAGCGTATAGTGTAGTGTATAATAGTGTATAGTGTAGTGTATAGTAGTGTATAGTGTAGTGTATAGTAGTGTATAGTCTAGTGTATAGTAGTGTTTAGTAGTGTATAGTGGTGTAGTGTATAGTAGTGTTTAGTGTAGTGTATAGTAGTGTATAGTGTAGTGTATAGTAGTGTATAGTAATGTATAGTGGTGTAGTGTATAGTGTAGTGTATAGTAGTGTATAATGTAGTGTATAGTAGTGTGTAGTGTAGTGTATAGTAGTGTATATCCCTAGCACAGGACCGACCTGCCTGGAGAAGAAAAGTACAGGACGGTGCAGTCCTCTGTGAGAGTAGGAGACGCTCCTGTGCTATCTTGAAGAGGCAGCAGCGCAAATCTACCAAGGAAGGACGTGTGGCTGCACCTCAGAGCTCTACATCCTCCCTGACCTGTCCAGTGTGCTACAGGGAATTCCGGGCTCGGATTGGCCTCTTCAGCCATCTGCGCACTCATCAAAACCCAACATAATGACAAACGTGCCATGGTCATCATCAACTTTGATGGACGAACAAGAAGAAGAAGTGTATAGTAGTGTATAGTGTAGTGTATAGTGTAGTGTATAGTAGTGTAGTGTAAAGTAGTGTATAGTGTAGTGTATAGTGTAGTTTAGAGTAGTGTATAGTAGTGTAGTGTATTGTATAGTAGTGTAGTGTATAGTGTAGTGTATATTGTAGTGTAGAGTAGTGTAGTGTTTAGTGTATAGTAGTGTATAGTGGAGTATATAGTATAGTGTATAGTAGTGTAGTGCATAGTGTAGTGTATAGTAGTGTATAGTGTCGTGTATAGTAGTGTATAGTCTAGTATATAGTAGTGTAAAGTGTAGTGTATAGTGTAGTGTATAGTAGTGTATAGTGTCTATTGTAGTGTATAGTAGTGTATGTTGTAGTGTATAGTAGTGTATAGTGTAGTGTATAGTAGTGTATAGTGTAGTGTATAGTGTATGTTGTAGTGTATTGTAGTGTATAGTGTAGTGTATAGTCTAGTATATAGTAGTGTAAAGTGTAGTGTATAGTGTAGTGTATAGTAGTGTATAGTGTCTATTGTAGTGTATAGTAGTGTATGTTGTAGTGTATAGTAGTGTATAGTGTAGTGTATAGTAGTGTATAGTGTAGTGTATAGTGTATGTTGTAGTGTATTGTAGTGTATAGTGTAGTGTAGAGTGTAGTGTATAGTAGTGTAGTGTATAGTAGTGTATCGTGTAGTGTATAGTAGTGTATAGTGTAGTGTATAGTAGTGTATAGTGTAGTGTATAGTATAGTGTAGTGTATAGTGTAGTGTATAGTGTAGTGTATAGTATTGTATAGTGTAGTGTATAGTAGTGTATAGTGTAGTGTATAGTAGTGTATAGTGTAGTGTATAGTAGTGTATAGTAGTGAATAGTGTAGTGTATAGTGTAGTGTATAATAGTGTATAGTGTAGTGTATAGTAGTGTATAGTGTAGTGTATAGTAGTGTATAGTGTAGTGTATAGTAGTGTATAGTAGTGTAAAGTAGTGTATAGTGTAGTGTATAGTAGTGTATAGTGTAGTGTATAGTAGTGTATAGTGTAGTGTATAGTAGTGTATAGTGTAGTGTATAGTAGTGTATAGTGTAGTGTATAGTGTAGTGTATAGTGTAGTGTATAGTGTAGTGTATAGTAGTGTGTAGTGCAGTGTATAGTAGTGTATAGTAGGGTATAGTATAGTGTATAGTGTAGTGTATAGTGTAGTGTATAGTAGTGTAGTGTAAATAGTGTATAGTGTAGTGTATAGTGTAGTTTAGAGTAGTGTATAGTAGTGTAGTGTATAGTGTAGTGTATTGTATAGTTGTGTAGTGTAGTGTATATTGTAGTGTATAGTGTAGTGTAGAGTAGTGTAGTGTATAGTGTATAGTAGTGTATAGTGAAGTATATAGTATAGTGTATAGTAGTGTAGTGTATAGTGTAGTGTATAGCATTGTATAGTGTCGTGTATAGTAGTGTATAGTCTAGTATATAGTAGTGTATAGTGTAGTGTATATTGTAGTGTATAGTGTATGTTGTAGTGTATAGTAGTGTATAGTGTAGTGTATAGTGTAGTGTATAGTAGTGTATAGTGTAGTGTGTAATGTAGTGTGTAGTGTAGTGTATAGTGTAGTGTATAGTGTAGTGTATAGTGTAGTGTATAGTGTAGTGTATAGTAGTGTAGTGTATACTGTAGTGTATAGTGTAGTGTACAGTAGTGTATAGTGTAGTGTATAGTGTAGTGTATAGTGTAGTGTATAGTGTATGTTGTAGTGTATAGTAGTGTATAGTAGTGTATAGTGCAGTGTATAGTAGTGTATAGTGTAGTGTATAGTGTATGTTGTAGTGTATAGTAGTGTAGAGTGTAGTGTAGAGTGTAGTGTAGAATGTATAGTGTATAGTAGTGTATAGTGTAGTGTATAGTGTAGTGTATAGTGCAGTGTACAGGGTTGCGATTTCCGCATGGAAAATGCGGAAGGAGGTTTCAAATTTTCCCGCATTTTTGCTAAAGTTAACCGCAAACGGTGGAAAGACTACTCCTATGACCGCGCGCTTTTAACAACACGTTCATGCGTTCTATTGGAAAGGATACATGCAAGGCCCAGCATCACGTAGGGCTTTGAGTTACTGATTAGAATGAATATATGATTTCCGCATTTCCGCACAAGAACCGCATACTTTATTCAAATGCGGAGCCGTGATTACGAGCACATGTACATGATGTATCCTTTCCAATAGAACGCATTAACGTGTTGTTAAAAGCGCGCGGTCACAGGAGTAGTCTTTCCACCGTTTGCGGTTGACTTTAGCAAAAATGCGGGAAAATTTGAACCCTCCTTCCGCATTTTCCATGCGGAAATCGCAACCCTGGCAGTGTATAGTGTAGTGTATAGTAGTGTAGTGTATAGTGTAGTGTATAGTGTAGTGTATAGTGTATAGTGTAGTCACTACACTATACACTACACTACTATACACTACACTATACACTACTATACACTACACTGTAGTGTATAGTGTAGTGTATAGTGTAGTGTACAGTATAGTGTATAGTAGTATATAGTGTAGTGTAAAGTAGTGTATAGTATAGTAGTGTGTAGTGTATAGTAGTGTATAGTGTAGTGTGTAGTGTATAGTGTAGTGTATAGCTGAGGTGTGGACTCGAGTCATGTGACTTGGACTCGAGTCAGACTCGAGTCATGAATTTTAGGACTTCAGACTCGACTTGGACTTGCATAACAATGACTTTGTCCCACCTCTGAGGTGTGGACTCGAGTCATGTGACTTGGACTCGAGTCAGACTCGAGTCATGAATTTGATGACTTCAGACTCGACTTGGACTTGCATAACAATGACTTTGTCCCACCTCTGGTGTATAGTAGTGTATAGTGTAGTATATAGTGTAGTGTATAGTAGTGTATAGTGTAGTGTATAGTAGTGTATTGTAGTGTATAGTGTAGTGTACAGTAGTGTATAGTGTAGTGTACAGTAGTGTATAGTGTAATGTATAGTGTAGTGTATAGTAGTGTAGTGTAAAGTAGTGTATAGTGTAGTGTATAGTGTAGTTTAGAGTAGTGTATAGTAGTGTAGTGTATTGTATAGTAGTGTAGTGTATAGTGTAGTGTATATTGTAGTGTAGAGTAGTGTAGTGTTTAGTGTATAGTAGTGTATAGTGGAGTATATAGTATAGTGTATAGTAGTGTAGTGCATAGTGTAGTGTATAGTAGTGTATAGTGTCGTGTATAGTAGTGTATAGTCTAGTATATAGTAGTGTAAAGTGTAGTGTATAGTGTAGTGTATAGTAGTGTATAGTGTCTATTGTAGTGTATAGTAGTGTATGTTGTAGTGTATAGTAGTGTATAGTGTAGTGTATAGTAGTGTATAGTGTAGTGTATAGTGTATGTTGTAGTGTATTGTAGTGTATAGTGTAGTGTATAGTCTAGTATATAGTAGTGTAAAGTGTAGTGTATAGTGTAGTGTATAGTAGTGTATAGTGTCTATTGTAGTGTATAGTAGTGTATGTTGTAGTGTATAGTAGTGTATAGTGTAGTGTATAGTAGTGTATAGTGTAGTGTATAGTGTATGTTGTAGTGTATTGTAGTGTATAGTGTAGTGTAGAGTGTAGTGTATAGTAGTGTAGTGTATAGTAGTGTATCGTGTAGTGTATAGTAGTGTATAGTGTAGTGTATAGTAGTGTATAGTGTAGTGTATAGTATAGTGTAGTGTATAGTGTAGTGTATAGTGTAGTGTATAGTATTGTATAGTGTAGTGTATAGTAGTGTATAGTGTAGTGTATAGTAGTGTATAGTGTAGTGTATAGTAGTGTATAGTAGTGAATAGTGTAGTGTATAGTGTAGTGTATAGTAGTGTGTAGTGCAGTGTATAGTAGTGTATAGTAGGGTATAGTATAGTGTATAGTGTAGTGTATAGTGTAGTGTATAGTAGTGTAGTGTAAATAGTGTATAGTGTAGTGTATAGTGTAGTTTAGAGTAGTGTATAGTAGTGTAGTGTATAGTGTAGTGTATTGTATAGTTGTGTAGTGTAGTGTATATTGTAGTGTATAGTGTAGTGTAGAGTAGTGTAGTGTATAGTGTATAGTAGTGTATAGTGAAGTATATAGTATAGTGTATAGTAGTGTAGTGTATAGTGTAGTGTATAGCATTGTATAGTGTCGTGTATAGTAGTGTATAGTCTAGTATATAGTAGTGTATAGTGTAGTGTATATTGTAGTGTATAGTGTATGTTGTAGTGTATAGTAGTGTATAGTGTAGTGTATAGTGTAGTGTATAGTAGTGTATAGTGTAGTGTGTAATGTAGTGTGTAGTGTAGTGTATAGTGTAGTGTATAGTGTAGTGTATAGTGTAGTGTATAGTGTAGTGTATAGTAGTGTAGTGTATACTGTAGTGTATAGTGTAGTGTACAGTAGTGTATAGTGTAGTGTATAGTGTAGTGTATAGTGTAGTGTATAGTGTATGTTGTAGTGTATAGTAGTGTATAGTAGTGTATAGTGCAGTGTATAGTAGTGTATAGTGTAGTGTATAGTGTATGTTGTAGTGTATAGTAGTGTAGAGTGTAGTGTAGAGTGTAGTGTAGAATGTATAGTGTATAGTAGTGTATAGTGTAGTGTATAGTGTAGTGTATAGTGCAGTGTACAGGGTTGCGATTTCCGCATGGAAAATGCGGAAGGAGGTTTCAAATTTTCCCGCATTTTTGCTAAAGTTAACCGCAAACGGTGGAAAGACTACTCCTATGACCGCGCGCTTTTAACAACACGTTCATGCGTTCTATTGGAAAGGATACATGCAAGGCCCAGCATCACGTAGGGCTTTGAGTTACTGATTAGAATGAATATATGATTTCCGCATTTCCGCACAAGAACCGCATACTTTATTCAAATGCGGAGCCGTGATTACGAGCACATGTACATGATGTATCCTTTCCAATAGAACGCATTAACGTGTTGTTAAAAGCGCGCGGTCACAGGAGTAGTCTTTCCACCGTTTGCGGTTGACTTTAGCAAAAATGCGGGAAAATTTGAACCCTCCTTCCGCATTTTCCATGCGGAAATCGCAACCCTGGCAGTGTATAGTGTAGTGTATAGTAGTGTAGTGTATAGTGTAGTGTATAGTGTAGTGTATAGTGTATAGTGTAGTCACTACACTATACACTACACTACTATACACTACACTATACACTACTATACACTACACTGTAGTGTATAGTGTAGTGTATAGTGTAGTGTACAGTATAGTGTATAGTAGTATATAGTGTAGTGTAAAGTAGTGTATAGTATAGTAGTGTGTAGTGTATAGTAGTGTATAGTGTAGTGTGTAGTGTATAGTGTAGTGTATAGCTGAGGTGTGGACTCGAGTCATGTGACTTGGACTCGAGTCAGACTCGAGTCATGAATTTTAGGACTTCAGACTCGACTTGGACTTGCATAACAATGACTTTGTCCCACCTCTGAGGTGTGGACTCGAGTCATGTGACTTGGACTCGAGTCAGACTCGAGTCATGAATTTGATGACTTCAGACTCGACTTGGACTTGCATAACAATGACTTTGTCCCACCTCTGGTGTATAGTAGTGTATAGTGTAGTATATAGTGTAGTGTATAGTAGTGTATAGTGTAGTGTATAGTAGTGTATTGTAGTGTATAGTGTAGTGTACAGTAGTGTATAGTGTAGTGTACAGTAGTGTATAGTGTAATGTATAGTGTAGTGTATAATCGTGTATAGTGTAGTGTATAGTAGTGTGTAGGAGTGTATAGTGTAGTGTATAGTGTAGTGTATAGTGTATAGTATTCTATAGTAGTGTATTGTGTATTGTATAGTGTAGAGATTAGTAGTGTAGTGTATTTTGTCACATGGTACAAATAAGTGGCAAAAGAAAATACACCTGCATAGGGAAAGGGGGTGATTGAAATTTAGAAACACCTGCAGCAAACAACGTGTCAATCACCACCAGAGACTAGAGGGTGAATGGAGGAAGACCCCAGGCCTCTCCGCTCTTGAACTCTAGCCAGCAGGGAACGAATGCGGTACCCAGAAACCGGCCACGCTTCCAGCTTGGACACCCGGTGGGGTGCAGGGAAGGGGCAGAAGAGCACAAGGAGGCTGCCTCTGACACCTCCCTATGGTAGAAATGAGCCAGCAGGCGCTGGATCGCTTCCTCTCCTCTGACGACGACGGTGTCAGGCCGGCGGTAGGAGCTCGAGTGGCCTGCTGAGGTGCCATCTGTTGTCGAAGTGTAATGAAGCTCTTTGAGACGACTTCTGGAATCCGTCTGTTATTCACTTTAGGTTACAGTTACTTCACGCTGCTGATAGGCAGCGTGAGAGGGACAGATAGAGAGAGACGCACTGCCACGTGGCAACTCGGAGCCCCGCTCCCGCGTGGCCCCCTTCCTCCGTTCGTTCCCGTTCTGACCACGTGTCGTTACTCTCTACCCCTATTTAATACCCGGGTCACGTGGTACGCTTCCGCCAATCCTCGTTAGCCTGCATCGAATCTTCCAGGCTCCCTCGTCAGCTCCCGGGACCACGCCCCTGACTCATCTCCCCATTGGCTGAGGCCAAAGCCAGCAGAACCAATCTCCATAGCTGTCACCTCTCCATCACGTCAGGGCCATGCCCTCAGGCTTCCCCCCATTGGCTGTAAACCAGGACCGGCAGAGCCAATCACCATGACAAGTTGTGATACGTCAGTGAGCAGGATATATTCTCATATTATAGAAGTACTGAAGGCGATCCAGAGTCTGAGACCAGGAAAGGCACCAGGCAGAGATGATCTCCAAACAGACATGCTGAGGGAGGGTGGCGTTTGTGCACAGACTGCCCTACATGACATAACAATAGTCTGGAACACTGGACGGGTTCCGCAGGATTGGAAGGATACCCTGGTGGTCCCCCTCTTTAAGAAGGGGGACCGCACAGACTGTAACAACTACAGGGGCATCTCACTACTCAGTGTGCCGGGAAAGGTCCTGGCAAGGATTATTCAAAATCGCATTGCTAGGCACGCGGCTTTGTAGGTAGGAGAGGCTTGTGGAGCCCCAATGTGGTTTCAGGAAAGGGCGGGCCTGCACATGCCATATTTTCTGTCCGTCTGCTACAGCAGAGGTGTAGGGAATTCCAACAAGACCTACAACTCTGCTTTATTGACATGGTCAAGGCCTATGATACCATCAGTAGGCCTGGGATCTGGGTTGTTCTTTGTGCTTTCGGAGTCCCTGACCCTCTGCTCACGATCATTAAGGACCTTCATGATGGTGAGCGGGCCCGGGAAAACTATGTGGCCGGGAGTCAGAGCCTTTTTTTGTACACCTTGGGATACGACAGGGATGTCCTCTTGCTCCCACATTATTTAACATCTATTTTGACCACGTAGTTCGTGAAGCCTTCAATAGCTGTACCGGAGGAATTTCCATCTGGTCCAGATATAATGGGAGGCTGATCGATGCCCGGGTGCGGTCAAGGGATGACTCCCTATTACTCAACGATGTTACGTATGCCGATGATCTGGTGAATGCTGCTCACTCAGAGGAGGAGTTGGAGGCGCTGCTGCTGAACCTGGAACTTTCCACCGGGAGTTGGGGCCTTACCATCAGCCCCACCAAAACCAAGCACCTGCCTGGGCATTTTGTACCATCGGACACTCCACCCCCACAACTCTCAATTGGTGATGGGGCAGTTGTGGAGAGGGTGTAGAGTTTTCTATACCTGGGCAGTGTGCTCATGACCGGCTCCAGTTTAACAGCAGAGGTCTCACTCCGAATCAGTCAAGCGGCATTATCTTTTCATTGGTTGCGTAACGCTGTGTGGGAGCTAACTTCAGTTCAGTTCATTTATTAGGTATAGCCCTGCGAGCCATTCGGCTCTTGAATCGGGTGCAACCGCAACAAACAAAAACATGAACAAGAAACATTTTAAAGTGACTATGTGCAACAGAAAAATCCAGGAAAAAACAGCAAAGTCTTCTAGATAAAGCACCGTATATCAATGCTGTGTGCAAGAATCCCAGTGGGATGCAAGTCAAACAATACCAACCTTAAGACGATTTAGATTATCAGTCTAACCAGTCCCTCCAGAAAAACGCGATTATGCGATCGCAAGATTCCACGCAAAATCAGCCAAAGTCCGCATATTTATGCGGGGGGCGCGTTTTTTCAAATACGCCGCACTTTCGCCGCATAAATTGCAGATTTCCGCGCGCAAAATATGCGGGCTTGCATGATTTCATAATCCCCGCATTTTCGTTGCAAAAAGTCACATATATCTTAGCAGAAAATTGAAAAATGTTGCGTTTACTTCACACAAGCGCAGCCATTTCCCCTGTTGCCATGGGAACGTTATGAAGTGACGTCACTCATTACAGTTGTAAGATTGCACTTTTTTGTTAGTAGTATGTAAATTTACATTACTGTAAGACTGTACTGTTACTGTATTGCTTACGTTACTGTGCACTGAAAACACTTATTTTAACAGAAGATGTCTGTTTTGTATAGCTACCTCTGTAAAACAGGAAGCACACATTTTATTTTTAAATATTTTATTTATTCATTTTTACAGAAGTTGTAGCATATTCATTTTGTAAAGCTACAGAAATTGTTCGACTCAATGTTTTGTAAGTTTGAGCCATCTGTTTGTTAAGGTCTGAAATAAAACAAGATGAGAACTTAAATATTCCCAGCACTTTCTGTGATGTAGTATGCTTGCTTATCATAGGAAGTAATAAGAAATGACTCTTTACATTAAAGTAGTAGCCTAGTGAATAGGGTGTTGGGGGAATCACTTTTTTTTCTCTTTTTCATCAAACCGCAATTTTTGCAAGTTCCCGCAATTTAATCGCATAAAACTGCATAAATATCCCGCATATTCCATCGCATTTTTTAAGAAAACGTGCCGCATAATCAACGATTTTTGCCCGCAACAATCACCAAAAAACTCCGCGTTTTTCTGGAGGGACTGTCTAACTCTGTACTACAACAAACAAATATGGCTAAACCAGAACCTTTTCGAAATCACCAAAATAAAGCTACAAAAACAATGTAACAGTGATCATAGGAACTGTGATTCCAATTTAACAATAAACGATATACATAACATGTACGAGCAAACTTTGCAACCATAGCTGGCTGCATGAGTCACTGCATAACAGCAGGATTATCAGTAGGAATATCAAACATTTTTAATGTATCTTTAAAGATTAGCACACTATAATCAAAACACAAGATGTTACTTTTCAGCGGTCATCAGGAGCGATACATTTGATTTAAGGCCACTGAATAGCAGTGGCAGCTAGGGTTGTACAACTCCTCTAGAGCAGTTTTGAGTGAAGATCTCATAGGTAGTGATTCAAGTTGCAGTTTATTGGAAATAGCATTTCAGACCCTGGGGGCTTTAATAGCAAAGGCCCTTGCTCCAGTATTTGTACGGCAATAGGGAATGTGCAGCTGGTAAATGAGCGAACACTTTAGGTCAAATTTGTTCTTTGAAACAGAGAAGAGATCCAGTAGGTAGTCTGCGTATTTTTTGTCGTCATACGCATCATGAGATGCGGCATCTTTTCATAGACAAGCAGTACATTGCACACCATTGGGTGGCAAAAACGTCGTCTTCCTCATGCTCACATTTCCCTCATGATGCATATTACGACCAACGAAGGTGGCGTCTCTCGCTTTGCACGAAGCTTCAGGTCTTCTCGGCCACAGTCATTCCCTCCCTTCTCTACGCTTGCGAAACGTGGACCCCCCTGATGGAGCATCTTCGCCAATTGTAAATATTTAGGCTGACCTGCCTACGATCCATCCTGGGTTTTATGGTTGTTGTTGTTGTTTGACTTGCATCCCACTGGGATTTTTGCACACAGAGTTGGTGTACGGTGATTTTTTCTGCAATATTTTGCTGTCTTTTCTTGGATTTTCTGTTTACACTTAGTCACATATTCACTTTAAGATGTTTTTTGTTCATGTTTTTGTTTTTTGTTTGTTGCGGTTGCACCCGATTCAAGAGCCGAATGGCTCACAGGGCTATACCTAATACATGAACTTGAACTTGAACCAGGCTGGATTGTGTGAGGAGCTCACAAATCCTTGAAAGATCTGGACAAGGCCCCATCGGTGAGCTACTCCGGCAGGCAAGGCTGCGTTGGCTGGGCCAAGTAGACCGCCTGCCCAGCCACCGCATGCCTAAACAGCTTTTGTTCGGCCGGATCGAGGGGGCTCAACGGGCGCGGCACGGGCCCGAGAAGAGATGGAGTGATGTGGTACAGGAGGATGTGGAACTGAGTGGACTTGACGGTTACTGCAACCAGCGTTGTCAAGTTCGGCGTCAGTGGAGGAGGCTCGTGAAGGACGCTGCTGAGCAGTTGGAGGCAGTCGCCCTCCAACAACAACGGAGGGCGGAGGAGTTACGCTCACAACAACAAGCGGAGCGCCGGGTTGCTAAAGCACAGCAAGTTGGCACAGTAGGGGGCACAGGTGGTGCATCAGCCAGTCGTCTCAGTCAGTCGACCTGTGGCATCTGGGTCTGCCCCGTGACCTCCTGCCAGCGGGCGTTCGACACTTCACGTGGTAGCCTCAAGGTGCACATGGCCTGGCACAAGCGTCGTGGTGACGTCACCGCCACTTAGTGGCGAATGGCGGTTGTTGTTGTTGATAGTGATGATGATGGGGTGATGATGATGTTGGTGATGGTGACGATGGTGCTGATGGTGAATCGCAGGGATGAGGAGGCGTGGTGACGTGAGCGAGCACTGCAGGCAAAGGAGCGGCCACACGAACCTGCGATTTGTGCTGCACCGGCGACATCGCTCATGTTCGCCAACCTGAACCTCACTCTTCCCCCCTCATCCTACCCCTCCATGCTCACCTCTTCCTTCCCTCAATTTTCACCTCACCCTCCCCTCACCCTCACCTAACCTCACCCTCCGTTCCACCTTCCCCTCACCCTCACTTCGCCCTCTCCTCACCATCCCCCTCTCCACCGTTTATTGGGTTTCTATCTCTCATCATCCTCAGGATGCACGACTCAGATCCACGATCTCCAATTGATCATTATAACGCCCCACCCACATCCCAGGGTAGAGAGGCTGCAAGAATCTCTGCCGAACCTCGTGGATCACCTCCATGGAGTCGGCGCGGTAAAACGCCAGGAGCCCCCCCCTCCCAGTGCAGGTGAATCCCGATTCTGCGGGGGGAGAGGGACTCCCTCACCGACAGTGCAGTCTCCACTCCACCATGAACCACTGAGAAGCTATCGTCACGTTTCTCTAAACACCAGGACGCATCACTCCCTCCCAGCAGCTGTGTAGCACCACCACTTCCTTTCCGTGGGATCGTTCCGTACGCGACTCCAACCCGCCACCACCGGACGTCCCCCACGTCCACCTCCCAGTAGTGGTGGCCCGACGAGAAGCTCTCACAGCACAGGGCTTGTGCACAGCCATAAAACCGGTGTGGGTGATCGGGGCGACCCTGGGAGGCACCGGTCTGCGTCATCTTCCTGAGATCCGAGGAGATCTGGAGTTGGTCATGAGCTGACTTTGTGTCCAGAGTCGGTGAGCGTCCGTCTGTGACAACAGCGATAACAACGTCACTACAGAACACCATCATCAACATCATTCACCATCACCACCATCAACATCACCAACCATCATGTTCACCATCAACAATAACATCACAAACATCACCATCACCAACCATACTTGCCTTCAATATCAATGACAACAACATAAACATCACCATCTCCACCATCATCAACACTATAAACATCAACAAAATCACTATCGCAATAAGCAACATCACCACCATTACCACTATCACCACCACTGCCATCACCACGACCATCACCACTATCCCCATCACCACCATCTTCATCAATATCAGGGACATCAACACGACCAGCATCATAACCATAACTACGACCATCAAAACCATCATCACCACCATCACTACCATGACCACCATAACCAATATTACGACGACCATCAGCGCCATCAGCAAAACCATCAACCTCCACCACCTATATTATCACCATTGTCACCATCATGACCATCACGACCATGACTGACATCACCACGACCAACACCATCACCAATACTATCACCATTCCCATCACTCACATTATCACTAACATCAGCATCATTACCACCATCATCACAACCACCATCACCATCATTATGACCATTACCAGCATCAGGAACTCATTTGAGGTAGAAACTGCCTCGTAGAGACCCAGGACTGGATCACATATCACCTGCCACTGATGTTAGCCATATCGGGTAATCAAACCCAGGTAACTGGGTTCGTAGTGCAGTGTGCTAACCACTAAACCACCGCTCCCCCCCATCACACACAAATGCATACACATTCAAAGGCACACACTGCATCTCAACATCATAATTACCCCTGACTCGTAATGCTGATTATTTACCAAAGAACACCACACTGAGTCTCATGGCTGTGTTCAGTAGGGTCTTGGAATGGGCTGTGAACAAAGACAAAGATCCCCTGTGTAGCCTCAACAGACTATTGGGGCAAGTGCTGTTAGCGAGTGTCTATGAAGACCAGCACGGCACACGAGGAGGTGGATAGCCAGCACCACGCCCGACCACCTTTGTCTCCCTAGTAGCGATTTTGTTCAAATACCGCATCAAGTTCCCTGATGTAAACAAAGAAAAATATTCCCCGTGTTGCCTTAACAGACTGTCGGGGCAAATCAGCCCCTTTGAAAGCTGGCACAGCACATGAGGGGCTTGGTGGCCAGCACGACGTCTGGCCACCTTTGTCTCTCTAGTGGTGATGTTTACACACACAACTAGGTAAGTATTTCAAGCTGAGTCGACCTCGTGCACACACACACGGTGATCATTCATCGTGAAGATGGCCCGATCACCCATGTTTCACACTGAATAACTCACACAGGTATTTGGCCACAGTTCCTTCGGTGCCGTTAAGTGAGGCAATGTCCTCTTGGCTGGGGGGATGAGTGTGAATCTGCTTTAACCCTCCCTGCCCTGTGAAAGCAGAACAGACATCGCTGCTGTCTCACGCAGAGCATCGTCACTCACAGGATCATCACAGCTCCAACACATAGACACGTATTACACAAGCATTACTCACATCACAATTACAGCATCACCACATGGCATTACTATCACCACACATAGCATCATCACACACAGCACCATCAGACAGCATCACACAGCTTCACACACCACACACACAGCATCATCAGACAGCTTCACCACACACCATCATCATCACAGCATCACCACACACATCATCATCACACAGCACCATCAGACAGCATCACCACACGCAGCATTATCACACACAGCTTCACTATCACCACACATAGCATCACATACAGCACCATCACGCAGCATCACCACACACAGCATCATCACAGACAACATTCATCACGCATTATCACCACACACAGCATCATCACGAACACCATGCTCACACACAGCTAATGTCTCACTGCCCGCACCCCACACTCAGTCCCATGTTGTCGTGTGTCGAGTCGTGAGTGATAGTCGTCTTTACCTGCAAGTCTCCTCCAGGTGCCCCTATGGGAGAGAGAGAGATGCGTTACTGTGACTCTACCTCCAATCCCTTGTGATCAGTGGAGTTCCCACCGCAACACCGTGGGTGGAATATAAACCCCAAAGTCTTGGCTTATGACCCAATGATAACCAACACTGACTTACGGGGCAAATGTTTCAGAGTGAGACCGCTTGATAGTTAACGATAAACTACAATTTATTTTCCAGGTAAGGCCCACGGAGCTATTTAGCTCTTTTTCAGAAGCGACCTGGCCACACATGATAGCTCAACGAAGTGGTTCATCTCGTGGAAATTTAACGCAGCCCAGTACTCTCAACGCACGTTTCAAATGTGGAAGGAAAAACTGGAGGATCCAGAGAAAAATCCATACGACCATGGAAGGAGAAATGTAAACTCCAAATATATAGGGACGTCAGGGTTGGGTATACCAGGCTAGGTAGTTAACATCTCGCCACCCCCCTGAGGACCAACATTCATTTGCAGGGCAAATATTTCAGAGTGAGACCGGTTGATATTGATCTGTGTTGAGAGTAACGTAGGACTAGAAGTTTCTGGAGTTACCAATGCACATGGTGCAGATCTTGTAGAAGTGATGTTCCAGACACAATTATATCTTAAATAAGTGTATGAGACTGTATTTATTTGAGCATCACTAATACGAACAATGAAGTTAGCGCATCCAAGTGGAGGTATACAAAGTAACAAGCAGAGATGAAATCTGGTCGTGAGCAGGCGCTGGTGGATTGTTGCATCGCGGCACCATGAGATGTGGCAACGGCTTGGGGAGGCCTCCCTCAATAAGTGGATAGATTATTCATAATATAGATCGCGAAAGCCTACGTGTTAAATTGATAGATTATGGCTGATGACAATCATGAATACCGTGTGCATTGTTGTTGTATGGTTGATTTCAAAGTGAAATTCCATTAACATTTAGTTTATATTCACAATGAAACCAATTTAATGGGAATCTGTTAAAGGACGGGAAAGATAATAAATTCAACTGAGAAAAGATGAGCTGGGCTTCCACATGGCAGCCACTGGAGCTGCGATGCGAGTCCATGAGTGGAGCTGTGTTCTCAAGCCCAGTGGATGCGAACTCTCATTCAGGAGCCTCCCTCTGCTGCTGCTGCTGGTGAGAGGGCTGTGCCAATAGCGACACTGGAGACTCATCGCTCACCTGCAGGAACGCGAGCGAGTCCCTCTCCTGCGCTAGGGCCTGCAGGCGAGTGGCTGCTGCCTGGAGCTCGCTGATCTCGCGCTGGTAGCGAGCGATCTTCTTCTCGATCTGGGACAGCAGGTCGCGCCCTTTCTGCTCCGCTTGCTCTAAAGCCGCCTTCTCCTCCGCATCCAACGCTGCTCTCGCGCGGGTGAATCTGACCGATATTGAGGCCTTTTGAACTGTCATGGATCCCTGCAAAGAGAAACAAATGCCACCTCTGTTCATTAAATGTCTGGTCCTTTGTGAAATGACATTCAGGTCGGTGTGACTCGAGTGCAACCTTGAAGGTGTCTAGACAGTGATACGAGTCTGCAGCACTGAGGCCTCCTCCTTCCTCTGCCTCTGATAACGCCACTGTGCATTTTCACTACAACCCGATTCGCCATAACTGGCGGGGGCTGTGAGGCAATGAAATAATCAAATACCATCATGAGTACATTTAGCGTCTGTGCCATTCCCATTGTGCAAGGATATCAGGACGATGCTTTGGTTACCTTCACATGAAGCGAAGGGAAATCTGTAATTTGCCTTCAACAAGTAGAGCATTAATGATATGGGAAGTTAGGCCAATTCCTCTTTAAATGAATGTTTTGAATGTGAGAGAATGCCACATGTGTATGGATGAAGAGAGGGGATCATGAAACAACTTGCTATACTGCCACCTGGCCACCCTAAAGCCTGATTGGTTTCAGTAAGATGGTGTACAGTCTGTGTGTGATAGACCTTATCTGACCAATATAGTTAACAGTCGTTGAAGTGTTAAGTTGTATGGAGATATGGGAATGTGGAATTTCCACCACTGATTTAGTTTCTCAGTGGAGATGATAACCACCTCTTTGCGCGTCCTGATTATTGAGGCTCATTAACCGTTGTGTTTAGTCCCACAACGTGTTTAGAGCCAATGGAAGTCCACGTGAATGAATGGAGTTGTCCTCCATCACAAACCCTACTCAGGGTGGAGTCACGGGTTCACAGAGTCTGGCCCAGACGCGGTACCTGCACATCCCTGCGAGCGGCCTCCATCCGCCTCACGGACTCCTCCGCCTTCTTCCTCTTCTCCTCCACCACCCGCGTCTCCTCTCCCACTTGTTTCTGTGAGAGACGTCACCAGGGGAGACTCCACTCACTCTCTGAGCATCCCCTCTCATCCCGCTCCACGTAAACCCCTCCACAGTGACGTGGGCAGTAGCCCCGGTGCAGCAATGGAGGCTGGGGGAGCAAGCGCTGCAGGGAACTAACTTCACGAGGCACTCAAACGTGCGCAGGGCTTCCTAAATAGTGGGTAGGGCTGTCTGAGCAGTGAGTGGAGCGACCTGAGCAGTGGGTGGGGCTACCTGAGTAGTGGTTGGTGCTACAAATGAGGTGGGTGAGGCGACCTGCTTAATGGATTTGGCTACCTGAACAGTGGGCGGGACTACTGGAGTAGTGGGCGGGGTTATCTGAGTAGTGGGTGGACAGGGCACCGGAGTCATCAGATGTTATCTGTCTTGCCTGTTATACAGGAGGTCGTGGTTTCGAACCCGTGCCTGATGCCTGTATATATGCAGTTTGCATGTCGCTCTCTATGGTCGCATGGATTTTTCTCTGGGTCCTCCGTTTTTGTGTCCACGTTTAGGAAGGTGCGTTTAGAGTGTTTGGCTGCCATACATTTAGACTTGATAAGCCACTTCGTTGAGCTGTCATTTTTGGCCAGGTTGCCTCTGAAAAAGAGCTTCATAGCTCAGTGGGCTTCACTTGGAAAAATATAAAGTAGTTTTATTTTAGTTTTTCATGGTACAAGGAGGGTCTGCAATGTCGCTGAGTGTCCGAGAAATTCCGTAGAGAGCATCTTGATGAAAATATAAATACGGTCAGAAAATACTTGGTCTGTCAAAATCACGTGACATTTCTGGAACGCCACGTCCAGTGACCCGGTAGCTGTTGTAGGGTGCGGCACTAAACTGGGACAGACCGGCACGAGGCTACCAAGCGGTGAGCACTGCAGCTCACGCAGTTCCAGTCGTTGTACATTTCGTTTATATTTTAGTGAATGCTTCTCTCTACCACAGACGACATTTTGTATACAAACCACAGTCTATGCACTCACGTAATTTTGAGAAAACATTGTACACATGAAAGTTTTTCAGTTGTATCAAGTCATATTTGTAAATTATAACTTCACTCAGGAGACGATTCGGCTCACACACACAGACCGTCTCACCTCCCGTGTCTTGTGCTCATCCTCCAGCGTAGCCAGATCGTGACCCTTGTGGTCTCCTGCGATGATGCAGGTTGTGCAGACCAAGCTCTTGTCCTGTCGGCAGCAAAACTCCAGCTCCTTTCTGTGCGTCTTGCACTTGCGGTCTTCCAGATTCGTGCCTGGATCCACCAGAATGTGGTCCCTGAACTTCAGGTTTTCCTGATGAGGCTTTACATGAGTCGCACAGTACGACATATCACACCTGAGGCAGGTCTTCGAGGCAGCAGTCGTGCCATCGTTGCAGAAGTCACACAAGACCACGGTGGCCAATTCATCTGCGGCACTGCGCTGCTCCACCAGGTTGGCGAGCGTGAAGTTCTTGTTCAGCTTGGGCCTCCGAGGGAAGGTCACTCGGCACTGCGGGCAGGAGAAGCACTCGGCCGCATCCCAGGCGCCCTCCACGCACTCGAGGCAGAACGAGTGACCGCAGCTGAGCGTGCAGGGGCAGCGGAAGGCGTCCAGGCAGATGGGGCAGGTCAACTCCCCTGGAGCTTCGCTACCACTGGGAGCCGCACTCGCCATGGCCCCGTGGCTTCACTTAGAGACAGGCGCTGGCTGTAGCTGAGGCAGTCTCTGGCTGTAGCTGAGGCAGTCTCTGGCTGTAGCTCAGGCAGTCTCTGGCTGTAGCTCAGGCAGTCTCTGTCTGTAGCTCAGGCAGTCTCTGACTAACTCAGGCAGTCTCTGGCTGTAGCTCAGACAGTCTCTGACTAACTCAGGCAGTCTCTGGCTGTAGCTCAGGCAGTCTCTGACTAACTCAGGCAGTCTCTGTCTGTAGCTCAGGCAGTCTCTGGCTGTAGCTCAGGCAGTCTCTGTCTGTAGCTCAGACAGTCTCTGGCTGTAGCTCAGACAGTCTCTGGCTGTAGCTCAGGCAGTCTCTGGCTGTAGCTCAGACAGTCTCTGGCTGTAGCTCAGACAGTCTCTGGCTGTAGCTCAGACAGTCTCTGGCTGTAGCTCAGGCAGTCTCTGTCTGTAGCTCAGACAGTCTCTGGCTGTAGCTCAGACAGTCTCTGTCTGTAGCTCAGGCAGTCTCTGGCTGTAGCTCAGGCAGTCTCTGTCTGTAGCTCAGACAGTCTCTGGCTGTAGCTCAGACAGTCTCTGTCTGTAACTCAGGCAGTCTCTGTCTGTAGCTCAGACAGTCTCTGTCTGTAGCTCAGACAGTCTCTGGATGTAGCTCAGGCAGTCTCTGTCTGTAACTCAGGCAGTCTCTGTCTGTAGCTCAGGCAGTCTCTGTCTGTAGCTCAGACAGTCTCTGGCTGTAGCTCAGACAGTCTCTGTCTGTAACTCAGGCAGTCTCTGTCTGTAGCTCAGACAGTCTCTGTCTGTAGCTCAGGCAGTCTCTGTCTGTAACTCAGGCAGTCTCTGGCTGTAGCTCAGACAGTCTCTGGCTGTAGCTCAGGCAGTCTCTGTCTGTAGCTCAGGCAGTCTCTGTCTGTAACTCAGGCAGTCTCTGGCTGTAGCTAAGACAGTCTCTGGCTGTAGCTCAGGCAGTCTCTGTCTGTAGCTCAGGCAGTCTCTGACTAACTCAGTCAGTCTCTCTCTGTATCTCAGGCAGTCTCTGTAGCTCAGGCAGTCGCTGTCTGTTTCTCAGGCTGTCGCTGGCTGCGTCTGAGACGCTAAACGAGGAACAAGCCACGTAAATGGGCAACAAGGAAGCAGGAAGTCTTTCAGTTTGAGTTGCGTATTACGAGGCGCGCCCTGGAATGTGTTGACGTGTGAGCGAGTACAGACGTCTCCGCTCCAGGGGTGGCTTAAAAAAGAAGACTCGGATCACCTCGTCTCAAATACTCATCCTCACCTCTACTCACCCTCCCTCTACTCACCCCATCGTAACTCACCTCACCTCAACTCACCTCATCTCACCTCACCTCAACTCACCTAAACTTACTTCAACTCACCTCATCTCAACTGAACTCGTTGCTCCCTGCCGCTCTACTCCACGAGATTGTTGTTGTTTCCAGAATCAGAATCAAAGGGTTTTATTCGCCATGAAAGTTCGCACAGACAAGGAATTAACTTTGGCAGGAAGGTGCATACATTCAACATATAGGAATCTTAAATCTTAAATAAGTGGTGTACAAGTCTAACTATACTAAAGGTACAACGTCTAACTAATACTAAGGAGATAAAGTATGTAAAAATTTAGAATAAAATAAGATTTTTAAATAGCTATACTATACAATATAAAATACAAATAGGGTAACATAGTGCAACTATGGCAAGGTGTCATTGTGCAGATAAAGTGTTAAAGTCAGTGTGAGCTTTGGCCTTGTTGAAGAGGCCAGCAGTGGATGGGAAGAAACTGTTTTTGTGGCGTGAGGTTTTCGTCCTGATGGACCGCAGCCTTCTGCCGGAGGGGAGTAGCTGGAACAGAGAGTGTCCAGGGTGGGAGGAGTCGGCCACAATCTTCCTCGCTCGCCTCAGGGTCCTCGAGGTGCGCAGGTCCTCGAGGGTAAGCAGATTGCAGCCAATCACCTTCTCAGCAGTGCGGATGATACGCTGCAGTCTTCTCTTGTCCTTGGCAGTGGCAGCAGCGTACCAGATGGTGATGGAGGAGGAGAGGATGGACTCAATGATGGCTGCGTAGAAGTGCACCATCATTGTCTTTGGCAGGTCGAATTTATTCAGCTGCCGTAGGAAATACATCCTCTGTTGTGCTCTCTTTATGAGGGAGCTGATGTTCAGTTCCCACTTAAGGATAGTGCCCAGGAAGCGGAAGGACTCCACAGTGTTGACTGGGGAGTCGTACAGGTTGATGGGGGTGAGTGGGGCTGTATTCTTCCTGAAGTCCACAACCATCACCACTGCCTTAAGAGCATTGAGCTCTAAGTTGTTCTGGCTACACCAGGTCACCAGGTTGTCAGCTTCCCACCTATAGTCAGACTCATCCCCACCAGAGATGAGCCCAATGAGGGTGGTGTCGTCTGCAAACTTCAAGAGTTTGACGGACGGATGACTGGAGGTGCAGCTGTCGGTGTACAGGGAGAAGAGCAGAGGGGAAAGGACGCAGCCCTGAGGAGATCCGGTGCTGATGGACCAGGAGTCAGAGACTTGTGTTCCCAGCTTAACGCACTGCTTCCTGTCGGACAGGAAGTCTGTGATCCACCTGCAGGTGGAGTCGGGCACGTTCAGCTGGGAGAGCTTGTCCTGAAGCAGGGCAGGGATGATGGTGTTGAAAGCAGAGCTGAAGTCCACAAACAGGATCCTGGCATAGGATGCTGGGGAGTCCAGGTGCTGTAGGGTGAAGTGGAGGGCCATGTTAACTGCGTCGTCCACAGACCTGTTGGCTCTGTAGGCAAACTGCAGGGGGTCCAGGAGAGGGTCTGTGATAGCTTTGAGATGTGCCAGCACCAGGCACTCAAAAGACTTCATTACCACAGAGGTTAGGGCGACGGGTCTATAATCATTAAGTTGTTGGCCTTAGCTTTTTGGGCACAGGGATGATAGTGGAGGACTTGAGACAGGCTGGTACATGGCATGTCTCCAGTGAGGTGTTGAAGATGTTGGTGAACACTGGAGACAGCTGGTCAGCGCAGTGCTTGAGGGTCGCTGGAGAGACAGAGTCTGGCCCAGCTGCTTTGCGGGGGTTCTGCCTCTTGAAAGTCTGTTAACCTCTCCCTCCTGAATTGAGTCATCGTTGTAGTGGGGGGAGGGGGGAGGCCTCTTGGGTGGGAAGGGGTAGTTCAGGACAGTCCAATTGTCTTTCAAATCTGCAGTAGAACTCGTTCAGGTCGTTGGCCAGGCGGGAGTTGTTAGTGGTGTGGGGGGCTCTGGGCTTGGTAGCGGCGTTCAAAATCCAGTAAATCCTTGTGGAAGCGCTCGCCTTGATCCTCCGAGTACACTCCCATGTTCTCCTTGAATGTATCAAGATGGGCATAAAGGATATGGGCTTTGAGGGACATCCTACAGCCCATTGTGCCGTAGTTCTTCACCAGCCTCAACCAGCTCCACATAGTTTTTGACCTTGTGTTTGCCCAGAAAGACAAAAAATCTGTGCCACAAAGCTATTCCAAGCCGCTTCCTCCTTGCTAGTGAGCTTCTTGTGGGATTCATTGCACTCCAGGATATTCTTTATCTGTGATCCGATGAAGACAACGGCTTTGACCTTTGCCTCAGACAGCTTAGTGAAGAAGTCTTGAAGGTACTTGAAGGCTGCCGACTCTTTATCTCCAGCTCTGACAAATTGTTTCATAAGGCCCAATTTGATGTGCAGCATTGGCATCAGCACCTTCCGGGGGTCCACCAATGGCTCCCACTTGCCGTTGTTCCTCCCCACAGAGAACTCGATCCGCTGTGGCCAGTCCCGCCTGTGGTAGTGCGCCTTGGTTGTCCCTGCTGTCCCAAAGGCAAATATATCAGGGAAACTTGGTAAAACCTCCTTGGAGACCCATCAGGAATGCCATCATTTTGAAGTCTCCGATGACCTCCCAGCCGTACTCATCAGACTGCAAGTCGTCCAGCAAGGTATTGATGCTGTTGTAATCCTCTTTGAGGTGCACCGAGTGAGCCAGGGGAAGAGACGTGTACTTGTTACCATTAGGGAGCAGCACAGCTTTGAGGCTCCTGGATGAGCTGTCAATGAAGAGGCACCACTTATTCTGGTTACAGGCGATTCTGATTGCCACAAACAGACTGGTCACATTGTGGCAGAAGAGCCCATCTTGACGGGTGAAGAAGCTGCAAAAAGGTTGGTGACGCTTCCTCTGATCTGCGACTTGCACACTTTCATCCAACAAGTTCCACTGCTTGAGCCTAGACGTCAAAAGCTCGGCATTGGTTTGGTGAGACCAAGATCTCTGATCAAGTCGTTGAGGTCTTTTTGGTTGGGGTAGTATGGTTTCTCTCCTCAGCTCCACCTCTGAAATTGTCATCTGGATCTACATCTTCCTTGCTCTCTGACTTGCTGCTCTCTTCTAAAGACGGCTGCTCTCTCTCTGGAGTGGGTACGGGGAGCTCATGGCAGTGTGTTACCGGGGTGATGGATGAAGAAAGGTCCTGATACGTGATAGCAGGTGCATTATTGCCAGTCCGACGTTTGGAAGGGTCCACCTTGCAAAAGTAGCAGTTGCTTGAGTGGTCACTGGGTTCCCCCCAAATTATTGGGATAGCGAACTTCATGGCTCTCTCTTCCCCTCTGTACCATCCTTCAAAAATAAATTTCACCCATGAATAATGTGTAAGAGAGTCTGACAACATTGTTCATGTTTATTTTTTTCAATAACATTGAAAATTGTAAAACATTTTAAAATTAAAAACTTTAACAATTAAAAAAATTTGAACAAATTTTATAATATAAAATTCTCAGCAACAATTGTACATCTTACCTTCCAGAGTTTTTACATTGCTTGAAGGTGAAATGAGGTGCCCAGGGTTTGTCTTGATCCCCGACAGGCATGCCAAAATATGCCTTGTAGGTCTCACACATTTTAGCAGATCCTTCCACAGAGTACTTTTTCGCTCGTCTTGATAAATTGGCCACAGACATAGCAAAATGCGTCTGCCGGATGCTTGCAGCCTCTTGATGCCATCTCAGAAAAATGCCGATATGTATCCACTTAGGCAGCTGGAACTAAACTGAACTGGTGGGCTTAAGGCCCCTGTATTTATACTACTATTTATATTACTGGAAAGTTATATAATGTTCTAGAAGTTACTCCTAATTTACTCAGCACTGAATCTATCTTGAAAATAGGTAAATTCCAAAATATCACTGTCCTGCTCACAAAAGGTTGTGGGGAATAGCCAATTCTGTACTTTTGAGGCATAAGCAATGAGTGTAATTCAGGCGTGTTAAGAAAAAGTCATGAACTAATGATGACAGGTCTGCGGCAAAGAGGAGCGGGCACAACCCTCCGAGTGTTTGTAGGTGGTAGATATCTGCTCTGAACGTAGCTATGAGTTGTGAGCGCACGGTCGAGCTCTGATCGCTGCAGTCAGTTTTGCTCTGTTCATACAGCGACTTCAGACAAGCATTCTCAAATAACAGAGATAGCGGCATCTTGATATGACGGACATTGAAAACTAATTTCTTTAGAACAGATTTTTGTGTTTGGTTTGTTGACCTCACCCCGCACCTCTGATTAGCACGGTTGGCTATGTACGGTGCGAAAGAAGTTCAACATACATACATACATAGAATCTGAATCAGCATCTTTATTTAAACTGGAGGAATCTAATGAGTTATGCAGCTCTTTTTCGAGATGTGCAGTAGGGGCAGGACAGAAAGTTACAATAACAAACAGTACAAATAATCGATAGGGGTGTAAAATATAGCAAAGGTGTGCAAATCACTGAAACTAGATAAAGACTAATTAAACAAAGTATATAACTACAAATTGCAACCGATTTTTTCAACACATACATTTATTTAATGAAGATTCATGATGTTAAGGGAGGAAACAAGGTTGTTCCAAAACGTTGGTGCTGCAACAGCAAAGGCCTTGTCACCCATTCCAATTCTCGTTGTTGGGATAGTTCACAGGCAATTAGATGTGCGTCTTAGGTTTATTTGGCTTGACAGTGGGGTTTATGATTTAGCTAATTAAAGCACAGATTTGCCAATAAGGGTTTTTGTGGATGAACAGGGCCCAATGTAGATTTCGTTTTGCATCAAGTGATGTGAGATTGGATTTTAAGTCGAGGTCACATTAGTGGGTGCTACATGGTACATACAATACAAATATAAGATCAGAATGATAAATGGGGTTTAGTCTGTTAAGTGTTAGATTAGTAGCTGATGTATACGCAGCGTCACCATAGCCACCGTACCTTGTTATTTAACAATTTGTGGACGAGATGTTACCACAATGTACCTTTTTGATAATGGTCCGAGATGTATCTCTGAAATTATTTAATCGTACTGTCTGACAATTATAGCTGACTGTCTAGTGAGTAGAATATCATGGGCAAGTTTCAAAAGGCTTTTTACGAGGATACAATGCCACATTACAGACAGAAAATGCCGATTTGTCGTTAATTTAAGCGCTACAGCCGATGGTGGTGTACCTCGGCACATCTGTCACTTCTCCTGCTCAAATGAGACGAACTTAACCCACGATTCATGAACTTAACAATAATATTAACATTAACCCTGGAATATGCTCACACAGCAGAATGGGGAAGATACGGAGGCGTTCCAAGAGGGAAACACTTCACATATTCAAGGGCCTCTCCATGGACATGGATAGTCTGGGGGTGGTTGGCTGATCCAATGGCGGTTGGTGGACGACCTTGGCCTTGGTGATGTTCAAGGGTGGTACTGTCCACCCACCCTCACTCCTCGTGTGCCGTGCCGGCCTTCAAAGGTGCAACTCGCTAACAGCACGTGGCTCAGCAGAAGTGCGCTAAGGCTGTACGGGGATATTTGTGAATACCTCTACAGTCTTGTCATCTCCCACAGCTCCGAGATTACGCAGCCATCGCTGCAATCATATTTAGTCATCTGGGAAGAGTAAGATGGAGTTCATTCGCAAATCAGAGGGGTATCTCTCAATGGATTGCCCTGTATGAGGGTGATTTCTTAAGGTAGTGGTTTGTATGTTAAAGGTGGTTTCAGGTGTTGGTGGTTTGTGGTCAATGCAGGATTGAACGCTTTGTTACAATGTGGCTTTTTATTAAATGGTATATGGGCAGCTACACGAGGTTATTTTGTGTTAGCCAAATGAGAGTGAGTGAGTGCGTGAGATGGTGGGTGATTGAATCAGTGAGTGGGTGAGTGTAAGAGTGACACAATGCAAGTGAGATGGTGCATGAGTGAGTGAGATGGTGAGTGAGTGAATGAGTGATATGGTCGGTGAGTGAATCGATGGGTGCGTGAGATGGTGGGTGAGTAGGATGTTGGGTGAGTGAATGAGATGATGCATGAGTGAATGAATGAATCGGTGAATGAGTGAGATATGCTGTGGTGAGTTTTGGGGCGAGGTAAGTGAGGTGAGTTAGCATGAGGTATGTTGAGATAAGATGACGTGAATTGAGATGAGGTGAATTGAGGTGAGATGAGGTGTATGAGGATGAGGTGAGTTGACATGTTAGTTGAGATGGACTTTGACCAGCCACCCCTGGCGCTCACACGTCAGCACTTTTCATACCGAAAGAACCAAACAGTGCAGTACTTTATGATCACAAATACGGCAAATGCACGCATTGGACCGTGACCACGGGACTCCGGGAGGAGACCATCGACGACTGCCGGGCAGGCGGCTCCGAGACCTCAGACTGCAGCTGCGCCAAGCTGTTCAACGTGCGGTCGGAGGTGCCGGCCAAGTACAAACACCGTCTTTTTGAGTGCACACTTCTAGAGCGCAGTTGTCAGTGCAAAACAAGACACCCCCTGCTGGGTGCTGGGAATCCTTGAGGCTGCAAACGACTTCACTGCAGATTCGTGTATCCAGGGTTCATGCTGCCTCAAGGCCGTAGCCATGGAGTCAACATTGGGGGAGACCAAATCTTTCAGGGAATCTGGGGGTCCCCCCCCCCATAAAAAAATCTAAATTTTAAAACGAATTTCCTGCCTAAAATATATAAAAATTCACTAACAGATAGGATGGACTATTTATTTATTTTTTACAATAATGTCTAATAGTGTATTGTATTACATTGCCCTGTTTTTTCTTTTTTACCTTTTCTTGTTTAATTGTATGTAATGGCAGAGATTAGGGATTCATAAAGTACTACCATAACCACAATCATAAAAACAGAAATCTATTTTATAGCAATATATTGGGGGGGACATTTTGAGCATATTTGAATATTGGATGTTTCCCCCCCCAATAAATATTATAATTACGGCCTTGTGCTGCCTCATCCCTTCACCCAAGAGTGGAGCGAGCGTGAGGGTTTGTACGACGATCTCCGCGCTATATTCTTGGTTCTTTCGGTAAAGTCAAGTAGTAGGGAAATAATAAAATAATAAAAAAAATAAAACAATTGATTGCTTTAAATTAAAAATATACATTTTTAAAAAAAAATATTATTAAATAAAAATATAATTTTTATTTTTTATTTTATGAAGTAATAAAAATATGAAATAATGTTTTATATAAAAATATGAAACAATTTATGTTATTATTATTAAATAATAAAAATATAAAAGAAAAATGTTTTATATTTTATTATTAAATAATACAAATATAAAAGAAAATGTTTTATATAAAAATATATAACAATAAATTTTGTATATTTTTTTTATTTTATTATTTCCCTACTACGTGACTTTACCGAAAGAACCAAGAATATGAATCCTCGCAGTCACGAAAGCTTTAAACCAAAGTTCAAGATCTCCGCGCTCTCTGCAAGTTTTATTGTCACGGAGCTCTGCTGTTGTCATCACAGGGGGGCGCTGCGTAGCGTCAATTACAGCACATTCACACGTCGTGTTTGCTTGTAATCATACGCACACTTACACACGAGTTGTTAGAATCATGTAAGCTACGTAACTACGTTATTCTGAATGCTTAAATATACATATTAAACATTTAAGATGATTTTAAAGACTTTTATAGCTTTAAATACTAGATTTATTTACTTGAGATTTTAAGTTTTCGTGACTGCAAGGATCCATACTCTTTGGTTTTTTCGGTAAAGTGACCGTAGGTGGAAAAATAATACAAAAAAAAATTGAAATTATTAAATTTTTGTTATTTCTATTTTTTCACGTGACTTTACCAAAAGAACAAAGAGTATGGATTTATTTACGTCAATAATGTAATACAGCATTTTTACATATCATAACTACTTTTGATTCAAGTCACACTTACAAACGAGTTTTGAGAATAACCTAAGCTATGTAACTATGTTGCTATAAATGTCAACATTCGCAGCTTAAATCCAAAATACGTTATTAAAGATTTACCTCAGAATGCTACAGAGTTGTGTTACATTCTTAATCACGTAACTCTATCTGGACAAGTCGTAACCTTACACCACTGTTCCCTACCTCACAGCACAGTAAATGTAATCAGCACAGTGACTTTACCTCACGTGCCTGTACGCAAGAAGTAAAACTTTTACCTCAGCCCGTGTCTCACCGCCTCGCTGCTGAGCAACATCACTGCCGCCAATCTGATGTTGGTTTCCCGCCAAAATCAGGGGTCAGAGGGCAGGTGGGTGGGGCCTGAGGGCAGGTGGGCGGGGCCTGAGGGCAGGTGGGCGGGGCCTGAGAGCAGGTGGTTGGGGCCTGAGGGCAGGTGGGCGGGGCCTGAGGGCAGGTGGGCGGGGCCTGAGGGCAGGTGGGCGGGGCCTGAGGGCGGGTGGGCGGGGCCTGAGGGAGGGGGCGGGGCCTGAGGGCGGGTGGGCGGGGCCTGAGGGCAGGTGGGCGGGGCCTGAGGACGGGTGGGCGGGGCCTGAGGGCGGGTGGGCGGGGCCTGAGGGCAGGTGGGCGGGGCCTGAGGGAGGGGGGCGTGTCCTGCGTGGGTCAGCGTTGAGCTCTGATGAAGCCACCTTTGGGTGTGGATGCAGGTCTCAGTGGGATGATGGACCGCCTTGCTCCTCGGGAATGCAACGTGAACGTTCGTTGCGATCACAGATCGCGGACGGTCGTCCAACTTCTCTCAATGGAACAACCAAACACAGCCACGGATTATTCTCTCTCTCGTGCGCGAATGTGTCAACAGGGGCCGTTCAAAAATGACGTAACGTGATTTTGGATCATTTTTGACCCCCCCCCCCTCGTCACACGGCGTCACAAAAAGTCAGACCGCCCCCCTCAAATATGACGTCACAAAGCTCTGCCCCCCCCCCAAACCGTATTTCCATTTTAAAAATAAAACGTGCTTCAAATCGTTATAAACTATTGTCATTGTAGTGCGTATTTAATGTGGCGCTGCACTCTGATGTTGTAGGAGTGTTGTTGTAACAATTAGTGTTGTTATAACAATTCTTTATTTATTTAAAGTTGGCATTTTGATGTGACGTCACATTTCTCAAACCCCCCCCCCCTCGTCACACATCGTCACAAATGTCTGACCCCCCCTCTAGTTGCGTGACGTCATTTATGGACGGCCCCTAATGGGGGCAGGAGCAGGCAGGAGACGTGATCAGGAAGCGGCGCCCGCAACAACAAAACAGAAGTCGCCAAAATAAGAAGTAAAACAAATGATAGTGGTGGACGTCAAGAAGAAGAAGATGAAGAGAGAAGGAGAGCGAGGTAGGGGAGGGGAAGGCAGAGCTTTGTGACGCCATATTTGAGGGGGAGTTGGAGTTTTTGTGACGCCGTATGACGAGTGGGGGGGGGGGGTCAAAAATCGTCCAAAATCGCGTGACGTCATTTATGAACGGCCCCTTGAGCGTCCTCACAGCAGCCTGGCTGCCAGCGGTTCCTCGCTGGGCCGCACCATCGCCGGCACCTCGTGGCTTCCTCTCCATTTCTTGGTTCTTTCGGTAAAGTCACGTAGAAGGGAAGTAATAAAATAATAAAAATAAAACATAATAATACCGAAAGAACCAAGAAGATGAATCCCTGCAGTCACGAAAGCTTTAAATCGAAATTCCTCTCCACTCTTTACGATCGGCGCTGCTCCCCTCCCGCATCTCTTGCCTGCCCCCCACGCCCACCACGCGTCCGCTTGGTGGCCCGGCTGCCGGCGGTCGCCTGCCGGGCCACGCCGGCGTCATGCGAATTCCTCGCCATCCCACGTGGCTGGATGGGAGGTCGAGCTCCTGCCCCTATGGGGAGTCTTCACCGTGTCAGTATGCCGGCCAGGGAAGATTCGTGTCCATGGCAAGCGAGCTGGGCTGAAGCTGCACCTTCTACCTCGTCGTGGGTCCAGCCAGAACTGCGCTGCTGCACTGCACAGACGTTGTGGACGTCTTTTGCGGTGCGGTGGAATCGACTGCGGTGGCCCCCTTCTCCCTCCTGGCTCCAGCCCATCGCCCACCCCCCTTTGTCTTCTCAATACAACGATGCCTCATTATTTTTTCAGCCCCCCAAGCTTTCTGTAACCCCCACCCCCCCCCAGCTACGACCAGGCCTATCAAAGCCCCTCTTTATCCATCCATATTTTTTTATTGTCATCAAAAGTACACCAGCACTTTACAATAACCCAATTCTTCATTTAATTCATCAAGCTATATACGATTTTAGAATTGCTGTTAAACACCTTCATAAAGATGCTATATAAATCTATTTAAGATTAGATACGAACCGTGATTGGACCAGCCAAACATCCCCCAAACTATGTCGATGGAGAGGCCCTTGAATATGTGGAGTATTTCCCTCTGACAAAACCCCTCATCTTATCCATCCTGCGATATGTGAGCATATGCCAGCGTTATTGTTAAGTGCATTGACGCATCGTGTGTTAAGTTTGTCTCCTTTTTGAGCAGGAAATGTACTGTAAGGAAGAAGTGACAGGTACATTGCCGTCAGCTGTGCCGCTTAGATTAACTACAAATCGGCGTTTCCTGGTTCTATTGTAGTATTATATCCTCAAGATAACGTGTTACTGATAATAAATGTTTCAGTGCTAAGGACAATGCTGATGATGATGGACACGGATTGAATGATGGAATTTGGAAAATTACAAAACGGATTGTCTCACATTTTCTTAATCCAAGTCCACATCTTAGAGACGAGTTGCGCAACCAAATCACTCGAAATCGTGTGACTTAGTCACCTGCAGCTGCTTTGGCAAAATCTGTGCACAACAAAACACAAGTCTCAGTGACTAAACTGTCTGCCCCCTTTTCTGGTTACCACAACCCCCCACTTGCATCTCAATTGTAACTTTATCACAATTCGGAACTGTACAGCGCGTGATGATGCATTACGTTGCTATGATTCGCTAAGGAGATCGATGCTTGAAAGTAGTCTCGTTACACTGTGAGCAACCTGTTGCAGAGACGTCCACATAGAAGCGATTCAGTTGCATACACCCGAGTTGCCAAGTTGCACGCAAATGATGGCTTGGGTATAAGACGTACATAACTTATGTCAAGTTGTATTTTTCACAGAGCACAGTTCGTATCGATTTGAACAGTTGGCTACGTACAGTGTGAAACAAGTTCAACATACGTACGTGAATTATTGATCCCGTTTCCTAACTACAATGCAATACGCTGTCCGTGTACAGCCCTTTTGTCAATCCACTGCGGGATGAGGGCCGCCGCACGCTGTGCAGGTCGTGGGGGTTATTTGACCACGCTTAAGGGTACACAATAGTCGTGTGGTATGGGTACGGATTTGAGGAATTACCTCTGTGCTTAAAGATTGGAACAGTAATGCAAAGTTGTGACAATTAGCATTTTGATAATTGGTTCTTTACCCTTCTATCTGGCAACAAAACTGACACCTTGTTGCCAGATAGAAGGGTAAAGAACCAATTATCATATTTTTACTGGCAAATGAGGTCCCCATAAATTAGCATTTTTTTTATTTTTACAGTCCAACGTCGCATATCCGACTCGCTGGGGACTGAATCATTGGTGGCTTTGTGAAAAAGTCGGATGTGATTATAACGTTTTTAGAAACTGCCAGTTGCATTTTTAGGAACAAATAAGTTACTCGGCACCAACGAAGTGCAAACTTTTGAACGTGGGAAAATGTTTTATTGTACTTCAGAGATAAGCAGCTGTATGCTAGATTAAGAATGTGTGACTGCATGCGATAAGGTAAGATTTACAAACACCTTTGGAATGTATCGTTGCACCCTGCACAGTTACTGCTGAACTGGATGTGGGCAGTTTTGTTAGGGCGGACATTGTAAGAATATTTCAGACCAATTGTTGTTCTTTCACAATTACAACAATATTCGAAAAAAAATATTTAAAGCACGAATAGACGGCGACCTGAAACTCACAATCTCCCGCGCAATAAATAGTCTGGTTTCCATGAGGATTACCGTGCCACCACAGCTATGATGGATAATTATTTTTTCTTCAGTAACCTGCATAAAGGCCACTACTTCTGTGCACTATTCATTGCCTCGTCAAAAGCCTATGATACTGTTGACCATGATATTCTATGATAATTGGTTCTTTACCCTTCTATCTGGCAACAAAACTGACACCTTTTTACAAGGAGTCATGTTTGCATAGACCGCAATACCTGCAGTCATAAATACAAACAAAAGACATAACTCTGATAATGTGCACTGTCCTTGAAGTTGATTGGTCCACACCCGAGACAGCTTTCCTTAGAGCCTAGTCTCACATGGGTTGGACCAGAAGACGCCAAAAGGCGCACAACTCAAAGACAATGCACCATCAGAGTATGAGAGCTCGGGGCAAACATCTACACTATGGGGACCTCTTTTGCCAGTAAAAATATGATAATTGGTTCTTTACCCTTCTATCTGGCAACAAGGTGTCAGTTTTGTTGCCAGATAGAAGGGTAAAGAACCAATTATCATAATTTTACTGGCAAATGAGGTCCCCATAGTGTAGATGCTGACCCTATTTCCAGGCACAAAAGTTATGCTTCTTTCCAATGTCCATGTTGGTAAAGGACTAGTCAATGCAGCGATGGGACGGATAACTGACATCATATGGCTTATTTTCCGTTGAGCTCAGTTGTATGCAGAAGACATTCCATCATTAAAAATAGATTTTGGAGAGATTGCATTTCACTGAATTGAGCCGATGTCTGTCCAGTTCCTTGCCGAATATCCATTTGGAACAGCAGAAAGGCGCATGCTAACGCTCATCCTCTGTTGGGCTCCAACGGTCCACAAAATTCAGAGATCCAGCGTGAACTATACACCAAGCTTACAGGAAGCATTGTTTGCATCATAAAGGTACTGAATGAGATTAATGGACTAAGAGAATTGTCCTAATATAGTCAAGGATAGTAGATTTTTTTAATTATTTGAAACGGTTTTGATACTTTAACTCTAATATGTATAAAGAAATCTCAAACGTACAGAAATGTCATTCATACATTCATAACAATACAAACATACTAATTTAACTTTGCTATTTCATACATTTCAATTCAGCTTTTTGGGATATAGAAATTGTGAATGCATTGAAAGCAATTATTTAGACTAAAACGTATAAATAAATTAAGTCAAAACCTAGTTTTTGAATGCACATGCTTTTATTTCCAATCAAAAATAGAAAAATTAATTTGACCCCAGAATAAATTTAATTGATCTACTAAATAAAAGTGAGTGGTTTCCTTTCGATATGATACATTTATTTATGCCAGCCACCTACTTAATTCAAATTTAATAAATCCTGGGGTCAAAATAATGTATTTTCTTCGTTTGAATGCAAATAAAAGTAAGTGCATTGAAAAACTAGTTTTTTAACCTAATTTCATTTGTGTTGTTCTCTGCCCCCTGAACAATGCCCATTCTGTTGGAATATGCGCTGATGCCTACTAAATTGTCTGGTGAGTCTATGGGTTTCTGTGTTGTGAGTCTATGGGTGTCAATGTGAAACTAGAAAAGCGTCAAGCATGGGCTCGTTAACGTGCACCGTGTAGAAGACGGTGGTTTCAGGTGTTGGTGGGTTGTGGTCATTGTAGTAATTCATCGCTTTGTTACAATGTGGCTTTATTATGAAAAGGTTTATGGGCAGCTCCACGAGGAGTTTATTTCTTTATCCAGTTGAGAGTGACTAAGTCGGTGCGTGAGATGGTGAGTGAATGTTTGAAATAGAGCACGAGCGAATTAATGGGTGAGTGAGTGAGTGCGTGAGGTGATTTTAAGGTGAGGTATGTGAGGGTGAAGTGAGTTGAGATGGTGAGGATGAGATGAGTTGAAAAAAAGTGAGTTGAATTGAGGTGAGATGAGGTGTGTGAGAATGAGGTGAGATGATATGATTTTACAAGAGGTTATTTGAGATTAGGTGAGTTGACATGAGGTTTGTTGAAATGAACTTTGACCAGCAACCTCTGGCACCGAGACGTCGGCACTTTTCAGGGCGCGTCTTGTGACATGCATATGTGGGCGAGTGGGATTGTGCATGAGTGAGTGATATGGTGGTTGAGTGAGTGAGTGGGTGAGGTAATAAGTGAGTCGGTGAGGTAATGAGTGAGTAGGTGAGTGAATGAGTGAGTGGGTGAGTGAATGAGTGAGTGGGTGAATAAGTTACTAAGATCCTGAGTGAGTGAATGAGTGAGCAAATGCCTGAGATGGTGGGTGTGTTCATGAGTGAATTAATGGGTGAATATGTGAGTGGGTGAATTAGTGCCTAAGGTGGTTAAGTGAGATAGTGGTGAGTGATTGGGTGAGTGATAAGTGAGTTGGTGGGTCAGTGAATGAGTGAATGAAGGGGTAATTGAGTGACAGAAATGGCGAGAGGGTGAAATAGCGAGATGGTAGATAAGTGAGTGAGATGAAGAGTGAGTGAATGACGAAGTGAATGGATGAGTTGGTGAGATTGTGAGTAAATGAGTTGAGGACAGGGTGCTATGGTGTCGTTTGAGTCCCTGTCTCTCTGTGCCTCTTTCTCCCTGTACTCAATCTCGTTATCGATCCTTATTCCTCTTTGGACCCTCCACTGAATAAACACCCCCTGTACATTGAGCAGCACTGCCCATAGACTCAACACTGCCCATAGACTCAATGCTGCCCAAAGACTCAACACTGTTCATAGACTCTACACTGACCCTGCCCAAAGACTCAACACTGTTCATAGTCTCTACACTGACCCTGTACATGAAGCAGCCTCACTTCTTACCCTCTTTCTTTCTCTATAGTAAAGCCTGACCTCTTCTCCATTACCCTATCTCGTTGTCATGGATACAATATAACGTGGTTCACAGTGGTGTTCAATGATGGTACAATAGTCTGACTCGACGGGTTTCCGGTCCATTTGAAACTGAAATTATTTGGATGTGACTAGAGACCAGGTGGCCAAAACCCATTGGCACCTTCCAGTATACAAGGGGGTTGACTGTTAGAGCAGCACCAGCAAAAGAAGCAGCACCAGCGGGAGAAGCAGCGGCAACAGTGGAGGAGGCAATGGCACCAGCGGGGGCTGCAGCAGCACCAGCAGCAGTGAGCTGAGCGAGCAAGGCAGCTCCCCCTTGGGTGGAAGCAAAGACCCACGGCCTGGTGTGAGCATCAGAAGGGAGAAGGCAGATCCAACCCACTGTAGGCCACTTGGACTGATACCTAAAACCGCAGTGCTGGTTTCCCAGCCAGTGGATGCGGTGTGCCTATTGGGGATATTCGTGGGGTGTCTATAGTGCGCGTGGACAGTGGAGTTGGTTTTGGTGATGTGTGTGATATGGTGAAACGCATAACGACCACGACTGCTGAGACTGTGCGTGTGTCATGATTACGCAGGGTCATAGACGTGAGTGGGTTTAGATAGGCCGTGTTGGTGGCCCAACACAAATCTCACCCTACTGTCTGTAACCTGGCCAAAGCACAGAAGTAAAATTGCTCCACCGCTTAAAAGACTGGTCCATGGGTGTCGCTGCTTATTCCGCATTGTGGAGCCGACTGGCCTGCAAAATAGTTCACCATGGTGGAGGTATCATGTAGTAACGCTAGAGTTGGTTACCCACCTTCACAATCTTCCTCTTGCCTCCCCCTGCCCTTTCATGCTCTCTAAGTATCCCCTATCGCAGTCACCCATTTCTCAGCCTTTAACACGCCCCTGGCATCCATATCATTGTATTATATAACCTAATTTTAAACCACCGCTCAACTTGTGGAATGGCGACGCCACTTCCCTAGAGGTCCCCATGTTTTTTATAACGTATCTGTCACTTGCAGCGAAGGATAATCTGCGTAAATTGTCCTTCAACAAGTAAAGCCTCAATGAGTCTCTTTTCAAATAAATATTGTTTTGGGAGATTCAACCAATTCCTCTTCAAATTAGTGTTTTTGAATGTGCGAGAAACCTAACCACAACCCTGCAAGCAGCTCTTTTCGTTTCAGACTGTTGAGGACACCTGCAGTGCCCATGGAGGCCACCTGCTTTGAGTGGCGAGTCCCTGGCGGTGCACCGTGCCAGGCTCATTATTTATGGCCAATGTTTTGGACAAACTTCGTGAACCCTGTAGACCTGTTTGAGACCGGACTTTTTCAACTGAAGGACTGGACTAGACGTGCCGGGATTTGTTGGTGTTCAACTGTTGTGAGATTTGAGTCTTTCGCGTCACAATTATTTGGAGCTTGGTAGGTGAGTTAAACTGTGTTATGGGACAACCTACGTTATCTAAGTGTAATGCGAGCGTAAATGGGCTCGCTTGATGTGACGTAACAGGTGGAAGGAGTTAGGGTCACGTGGGGGAGAGGATTTAGGGACAGGAAGCGGAAGGGTTCGGGGAGAGAGTCAGAGTAAAGACAGGGGAAGGCCACGCGGGGCAGGAGGAGGAAAGTGGCGCGACCGCCACGAGCTGGAGACTCGGCACCGTCGGCCAACGGTGTCCGGGCACAGAGGCGACAGAGGACCAGCAGCAGGGCTGCATATCGGGCAGCAGTGGGGCTGCATAGCGGGCAGCAGTGAGGCTGCATAACGAGCGGCAGTGGGACTGCATGGTGGAGCAGCGACGGGGCTGCAGGAGCAACGGCAGCGGTGTGGCTGCCAAGCGGCAGGCAGAGGAGACACTGAGCGAGGACGCCGTGCGGGCAAGGTTGTACGAACCGAATAAAGGACAACGGAGACAGACACGGTGCAAGAGTCTTTTATTACATAAGCATGACGGATGGGCTCGTGAGTTTGTGTAATTGGAGGGTAGCTTTTGCCTTTGAGAGCATCTGTGTGGACAACAAGAGTGTTCATCGAGCCAAGATGGACCAACCTTCACAGAAGTGTGTTGACATGAGCTGAGTTGACAAGAGGTTAGTTGAGATGAGGTGATTTGAGATGAGGTGAGCTGACTTTATCTAGCCACCTCTGGCGCCTAGACATCTCTGCCCGGTCACAAGCAAACACATTCCAGGGTGCGCCTCATGATATGCAAATCAATCTGAAAGACTTTGTACTTTAACCTGCCTCACATTTAGGTGGCTTGTTCCTGGTTTAACGTCTCAGATGTCGCCAGAGACTGCGTGAGCTATAGCTAGAGACTGCGTGAGCTATAGCTAGATACTGCCGGAGCTACAGGCAGAGATAGCGTGAGCTACAGCAAGAAGCTGTCTGAGCTACAGCCAGAGACTGTGCTACAGAAAGACTGCCTGAGCTACATCCAGTGCCCGTCTGAGTGAAGCCACAGGGCCATGGCGAGTGCGGCTCCCAGTGGTAGCGAGGCTCCAGGGGAGTTGACCTGCCCTATCTGCCTGGACGCCTTCCGCTGCCCCTGCACGCTCAGCTGCGGCCACTCGTTCTGCATCAAGTGCGTGGAGGGCGCCTGGGATGCGGCAGAGTCCTTCTCCTGTCCACAGTGCCGAGTGACTTTCCCTCGGAGACCCAAGCTGAACAAGAACGTGACGCTCACCAACCTCATCGAGCAGCTGCGAGTGGCTGAGCCCGTGGCTGCCGATGCTACTGCTTCTGCTGTTTGCTGCGATCATTGCAGGAAGCCCGCAGTGAAGACTTGCCTCAAGTGTGAGACGTCGTTCTGTATGACTCACGTTGTGCCCCACCAGAAGTTGGCAAAGTTTAGTGACCACGTCCTTGTGTCGCCCGGTGTGAACCTGGAGAATCGATGGTGTATGGAGCACAGAGACGAATACCGCTTCTACTGCGTTAACGACGGACGCCTCGTCTGCAGGGACTGCACCGTCACTGTGGATCATCGAGGCCACGAGCTCGTCACTCTGAAGGTGGAGCACGACAAACGAAAGGTGAGGAGGAGGTTCTAAAGGCCACCGAGTAGTACTCATGATACCGCAGCATCAGTTGATGAACTCTCTCAACAGCAACATCTAATTATAACGAAACCACAGCGAGTGGCTCAGACTCATTTTTAAGTGGATTTAATATTTTACATGCCCGTCAATTTATTTTTCAAACGAGTGTTTGAAGAGTAAATTCATAGTACAGTCGACCCTTCTGCATCGCGACTTTCCCCATCGCGGTTTCGATATATCGCGGTGTCGGCATAAGAAATTAAATGGGTATTTTTGGGGAGTTTTTGGGATATTTGCGAAAGCCACAAACGAACACGCAAAGGCCAGCAGATGACACGTAAGAAGTTTAGTGACTCAAATGCATAAAATTATATGTACAGTACTGTATAATATTAATGTATTTTATATTTTAACTAGCTTGTTTGTCCGTCCAACGACGGGTGTATATTGCAGTAAATCTGAAATATTCAATAAAAAAAAGAGTTAGTTTGCGAAAATACTTCGGTTCTATGCGCTGGTTTGGAGGACACCAAGCGTGTTTATGGCAGCCTCTCACTTGATATCTCGCAGTGACCTCGCAGTGATCTTTGTATCTCGCGTTTCTCGTATCTTTTTGTACCGCTTCACTCGCCAAGGGGACCAATTTGACCAAAACATTTTAAGCGTTTTTTTCAGATCACGGGGGGCCTGCGCCCCAAAACCCCGCGATGTTGAAGGGTCGACTGTATCCAGGTGTAGTGGGTTAAATTCAGGCGCACACTGGAACTTTGGAGGCAACACTATTTATTCAGTAACATAACAATTAACACTTAACATAACGACTTAAGGTGGTAGCCACCTTTCATAACTTAACCAACACACGGGGATACTACATCACTGGACCAGGACAGCCCAACACGCTGCCTGGTCCACTAGCGGAGACCGGAGAGCTTCATCCCAGAGATGACCCAGCAGCACAGCAGAACATCACATAACAACCCAGCTCTCCATCCACACCCTGCTTATAACCATTCCGGCGTGGCCGGCTCCGCCCCAGGCCAGGCCCCCCTTCCCAATCCTTCGGGAAGGCCCAAAATCCAACCACGTGATTCCCCTGGGGCCCCTGGCCCCCTTTTATCTGGTCACGTGTCCTGTTCGGTTCACGGCCCGACACGACCCCTGTGAAACCTGCCTACAGCCCCCATACTGAGCCAATACAGTAGTGTCGTTCTACTACACTACACAGGCATCAGGGTCCGGTTCGAACCTACGACCTCCTGTATAGCAGGCAAGGCAGATAACATCTCACCATTCTGGTGCCTTGTCCACCCACTACGACTCGGATAGCCCCGCCCACTACTCATGTAGCCCCACCCACCATTCGGGTAGCCCCTCCCACCAACTCTGATAACCCCGCTCATTACTAAGGTAGCCCCGCCCACTACTCCAGTAACCCTGCCCACTGCTGAGGCAGCTCCACCCACTACTCAGGTAGCTCCACCCTCTACTTAGGGAGCTCTGTTAACTGCTTCGGTAGCTTCACCCACAACATAGGAAGCCCTGTACACGTTTGAGCTCCTCGTGAAATTAGTTCCTTGCAGTGCTTGCTCCCCCAGCCTCCATTGCTTCACCAGGGCTACTGCCCCCGTCACTGTAGAGGGGTTTGCGTGGAGTTGGGGTGAGAGGAGACGCTCAGAGAGTGAGTGGAGTCTCCCCTGGTGACGTCTCTCACAGAAACAAGTGGGAGAGGAGACGCGGGCGGTGGAGGAGAAGAGGAGGGAGGCGGAGGAGTCCGTGAGGCGGATGGAGGCCACTCGCCGGGACGTGCAGGTACCACGTCTGGGCCGGACTCTGTGACCCTGTGACTCCACTCTGAGTAGGGTTTGTGATGGAGGACAACTCTATTCATTCATGTGGACTTCCATTGGCTCTAAACACATGATGGGACTAAATACACAATAATCAGGACAAGCAAAGAGGTGGTTCTCATCTACACTGAGAAACTGAAGCAGTGGTGGAAATTATACATTCCCATATCTCCATACAACTTACTACTTCAATGACTGTAAACTATATTTATCTCGGCCTCGCTGTGCGCTGCGTTGCACCGCTAGTCGAGTAGATAACCTTGCGTTCAATAAACCCTCGGAGCCAGGATGAACGTCTAACTCCAATCGCCATTTATTGATTGTAACAAGATAAAACTGGTGAGAAAACACAGATACAGCATCTGTTATAATCCGGAAACACCAACACAATAAACACCACAGCATCAGAACATTGTCTTAGATAATAATAGATCCTGGACGGACCAGGCCCCTACATTACCACTGAACAACTAGACAAAAGCACAAGCCGGTGTGTTGCATACAGGCACATCGTGTATTCATCCCACTGCACCCCAAATGTACAGCATTACACATAACACTAAACTGTGGATGAGATACTTCGTCATCCTTACTCTCAGGATCGCAACATAGGCACAAGTCTGACTCGACCTACTAAATCACAAGTAACATTCACAATAAGGAAAGTAGCAGGCTTCATTACTAACTAGGCCTCGTATTTACTACAACAACTTAACGGCACCATAAAGGCATTTACATCACTATAACGGTCATTCCAACGTTACAACAGCATTGCCAATATTATAGGAATATAAACAACTTACAGACAATGCTTCTTAAGCTCCAACAATGGACAACTGCGGCTGTGGTCTCACTGAGATGCGATGCGTGCCGCCATCTTGACTTATCTGTGTAATGGCCAACGCCCGCGTGGTACAGTGGAAATCTAAAATCGTAACTTCCTGGTCACGTGACCAAAATTAGCATAAAAAAACAGGAACTTCCTGTGAACGTACGCTCCACATCTGCCGTGAGGCAAGACAATATTGGTCAGATGAGGTGGTACGTACCTCTTATCCAATACTCTGGTGGCAGAGTTGGTGGATCACACACAGACTGTTGTACACCATCTTACTGAAACCAATCAGGCTTTAGGGTGGCCAGGTGGCAGTATAGCAAGTGGTTTCAAGATCCCCTCTCTTCATCCATACATGTTTTTTTCACATTCAAAACATTCATTTAAAGAGGAATTGGCCTAACGTCCCATTTCCTTAAGGCTCATTGCAGATTTCCCTTCACTTCATGCGACGGTAAACAAAGCATCGTCCTGATAACCTTGCGCAATGAGAATGGCACAGAAGCTAAATGTACTCATAATGGTATTTTATTATTTCATTGCCTCACAGTCCCCACCAGTTATGGCGAATCGTGTTGTAGTGAAAATGCATAACGGAGTTATCAGAGGCAGAGGAAGAAGGAGGCCTCAGTGCTGCAGACTCGTATCACTGTCTAGACACCTTCACAGTTGCACTCGGGTCACACCAACCTGAATGTCATTTCACAAAGGACCAGACATTTAATGAACAGAGGTGGCATTCTCTTTGCAGGGATCCATGACAGATGAAAAGGCCTCAATCTCGGTCAGATTCACCCACGCGAGAGCAGCGTTGGATGCGGAGGAGAAGGCGGCTTTAGTGCATCTGGAGCAGAATGGGTGCGAGCTGCTGTCCCAGATCGAGAAGAAGATCGCTCGCTACCAGCACGAGATCAGTGAGCTCCAGGCAGCAGCCACTCGCCTGCAGGCACTAGCGCAGGAAGGGGACTCGCTCGCGTTCCTACAGGTGAGCGATGAGTCTCCAGTGTCGTTATTGGCACAGAGCCCTCTTACCAGCAGCAGCAGAGGGAGGCTCCTGAATGAGAGCTCGCATCCACTGGGCTTGAGAACACAGCTCCACTCATGGACTCGCATCGCAGCTCCAGTGGCTGCCATTTGGAAGGCCAGCTCATATTTTCTCAGTTAAATTAATTCTCTCTCCCGTCCTTTAATAGATTCCCATTAAGTTGATTTCATTGTGAATTTAAACTAAATGGTATTGGAATTGCACATTTTAAATCAACCCTACAACAATGTACATGGTATTCATGATTATCATCAGTCATGATCTATCCACTGATGGATGAAGGCCTCCCCAAGCCGTTGCCACATCTCATGATGCCGCGATGCAACAATCCACCAGCGCCTGCTCACGAGCTGATGTCATCTCTGCATCTTGCTTTGTGGACCTCATCTTGGATGCGCGACCTTCAGTGTTCATATTATGGAAGCTAATACAATTACGAGGTCTCATACGTATTACTGTAATTACATTCTTGTGTATTCAACACCACTTCGGAAAGACCTGCAACGTGTGCATTGACGACATATATGAATCTCAACACTGATTAATATCAACTGGTCTTACTCTGAAATAGTTGCCCTGCAAATCAGTGTTAATCCTCATAGGGGTGGCGAGATGTTAACTACCTCGCCTGGTTTCCCGAAGGTCGGGGATTTGATCCCAACACTGACGTCCTTATTAATTTGTAATTTTCATGTCTCTTTCCATGGTCGCATCGATTTTTCTCCGGGTCTTCCAGTTTTTCACTCCACATTGGAAACGTGCGTTCAGAATATTGGGCTGCTTTCAATTCCCACGTGATGAACCACTTTGTGAGCTATCATTTGTGGCCAGGTCGCTTCTGAAAAAGAGCTAAATAGCTCCGTGGACCTTACCTGGAAATATAAAAATAGTAGTTTATGGTTGACTATCAAGCAGTCTCACTGAAATATTTGCCCCGTAAGTCAGTGTTGGTGAGCCAAGACTTTGGGTTGATATCCACCCGGGTTGTTGCAATTGGAACTCCACTGATCACAAAGGATTGGAGGCAGTCACAGTAACGCATATCTCTCTCCCATAGGGGCACCTGGAGGAGACGCGCAGGTAAAAGACGACTATCACTCATGACTCGACACACGACAACATGGGACTGAGTGTGGGGTGCGGGCAGTGAGACATTGGCTGTGTGTGGTGATGCTGTGTGGTGAAGCTGTGTGGTGATGCTGTGTGTGGTAATAGTGTAGTGGTGATACGCGCTGGGGTAAGGATCGTGTGCCAGCGCGTAGTGATTGGCTGTGTGTGTTGGTGACGCGCGCTGACGGTGAAGGATCAGGGGTCAGCGCGGGGTCAGGGGTTATGAGGCGGTGATTGGCTGGGTATCGGTGACGCGCGCTGACAGCGAGGGGATCTTGAGGCAGCGCGTGGGGATTGGTCAACTAAGGGGGTGCTCACGTCGAGGTCCGCATACGCTCCGTCTCCCGGGAGCGGAGGCTATATAAGGCGGTGCGCACAGGCGCACTGGGAGTTGGTGACCAGCGAAGACCGAAGACGGAGGAGGAAGAGATAGGGCCCTGAGGCACCTAGTCCCGCTGTCCTTGTAAGGACCGGGGCCCTGTGTGGCTCAGAGGCGGGACCCTGGGACCCGGGGCCGAACGTCCGTGTGAGGGCCGGCCCGCGGGACCCAGAGGTTGTGACCCACGCCCAAGCTGGGGTGGGCCTGTAGGCTCCACGGACACTACGGGGCTGGAGTGGCTGTGAGCGTGCAGCGTGAGTGTGTAGTGTGAGCCGTAGTAACCACATGTGTCAAGTGGAGTGTGTAGTGTGAGCCGTAGTAACCACATGTGTCAAGTGGAGTGTGTAGTGTGAGAAGTAGTGACCACACGTGTCAAGTGGAGTGTGTAGTGTGAGAAATAGTGACTACACGTGTTATCGTGAGACGACAAGGTTTAATAAAAAGTGTGCTACCCGTCAAGTGGTTTCCTGCCGTCATTCCGAATACTTCAATAGTAATTATGTGTGTTGATGCTGTAATTGTGAGATGAGTGATGATGCTTTGTTTGATGAGTGCCTGTGTGGAGCTGTGATGATCCCACGCGTTATGATGCTGTGATACGTGTCTATGTGATGGAGCTGTGATGATCCTGTGAGTGACGATGCTCTATGTGAGACAGCAGCCATGTCTGTTCTGCTTTCACAGGACAGGGAGGGTTACAGCAGCTCCACCCTCAGCTTTTAGCCAAGAGGACATTGCCTCGCTTAAAGTTCTGGAGACAACTGCAGTCAAACTCCTGTGTGAGTTCTTCAGTGTGAATCATGGGTGATGGGGCCATCTTCACAATAAATGATCACCGTGTGTGTGTGCTCGAGAGCGACTCAGCCTCAAATTATTACCTGGTGTTGTGCGTAAACATCACCACTAGGGAGACAAAGGTGGTCGGGCGTGGTGCTGGCCACCCACCTCGTGTGCATTGCCAGCCATCATAGACCTTTACGGTCATCACTTGTCCCAATAGTCTGTGAAAGCTACACAGGGGATCTTAGTCTTTGTTCACATCCCAATGCAGGACCCTACAGAACAGAGCCATGAGACCCAGTGTGGTGTTCTTGGGTAAATGATCAGCATGAAGAGTCAGAGGTAATTGTGATGTTGAGATGGAGTGTGTGCCTGTGAATGTGTCTGTGTATTTGTTCGTGGGGGGAGTGGTGGCATAGTGGTTAGCACACTGCATTACGAACCCAGTTACCTAGGTTTGATTACCCGTGTTGTATATATAGGCCTTTTTCCAAAAAATTACATTAAGAATTATTCTGCCAATATATTTTTTTTAAATAATGAATCGGGGTGTAGCATAAGGCACAAACAAAAAAATATAACAACCACCCTCACCCCTCACCCCCCCCCCCCACGAGCAGCTGCGCCTCACACTCAAAACCAGGCAGCCGGAGATAAACCATAAAAGGTAATTTCAAAAAAACCTTGGTACAAAGGAAAGAGAGGAGGAAGTTTTCTAATGATATTCTGGGGAGATCTCATCACAACTTCAAAAGGCCCCCTCAACACAATGCATATGATTCCAAGAACACAGGATGAGATGTTACTATCCTTTGTGCAAGCACTTTCAAGAGTTCATGAACAGTGAGCCTGGTGAAATTTGGGGAGCGCATCGTCAGTAGTGTACCTTTGGTTCCTAGGGTGTTTCGGCCTTTCATACTATACACCCTCCCCACAGGCGGCCAGCGACAGGGTGATCAATCCTACGCTTGCGTCCCATTCCCAATTAGTCATAGGAGTTGCCTTGTTGTAGATAGCCAACATCCCATGGGACTATGCATGGCAGGGGCGTCCTCCTCCCTGAATCAAGCATTGTTGACCGCATACCTCCTGGCCGTCTCACTTTGGGGCCCAGCTGGGGTCTTTCCTCTTCATCCAGAGCCACTGACTGCTGCCTTCTGCCGCCTCCGATACAGCTCTGATTGCCGAACGCTGGCTCTGGCCCTTAATTCCCAGGTCTCTAAGCAGTCTGGTTGTAGATGTTGCCACAAAACCTCTGCAGCCCACCTCCACTGGTCGGACTTCTGTGTTCCAGCCATGATGCCGTGCTTCGGCAGCTAGATCGGCATAGCGCAGATGTTTTCGCTCATAAGCCTCATCTACTGAGTCCTCCCAGGGTACTGTGAGCTCAATGATGAAGACCTTCTTGAGCGAACGGGACCAGAGCACAATGTCAGGTCTTAGGGTGGTGGTTGCGATCTCCGGAGGAAACACAAGTTGCCGGCCAATGTCAGCTAGCATTTTCCAGTCGCGGGCCAAGCGCAGCTGGTCTTGCTCTAATGGTGTAGAGCAGAGTACTAAGCGCCATGATTCATGTTTTAATTGTTTTCGATTCTCTTAATACAACGGTTAAAAGTTCAGAACTTAGCGACAAAGATTAAGTCGGCATCAAAAACCACCAACACACTCACCCTGATTAAAAACCAGACTGCAGTCACGTTGGTGGCCTTGATTTAGTAAGTATCTTATTTTACGCTCATTTACCTCACATTGTTCTAACCTCAGGACATCAAAATTTGACTCAAGTGAAACAGCACAAATTCCTAGATACAGACAGACAACAAAGTTAAATAAACCCTAAGAAATACGTGGTTATAACAATGCTAAATCACAAATCATGAGAACTGTATCCTGCGGTGAGATTTGAATTTGGAGACCTAACATAAACACACTAAGACATGATCAGTAAATGTTAAAGCGAGAATAATTGTATTATCCCGATTGATAATACAACCCTAGACAACGAAGCTGAGCTTAATTTAGCATAATTGCATCAAACTTGCATATCTTCTTACAATAATTGTATTGTCCCGATTAATAATACGACCCTAGACAATGAAGCTAAGCATAATTAGCAGAACTGCATACATTAGCATAATCGCATACATTGGCATACGTTAATATGATTATCTCCCTAATTAGCATAATAATTATATACATTAGCATACTTTCGGATAATTAAGCATTTTTCCAATCTTCATTACATTTTTATTATTAATTTGTCAAGACCCGACATATACAACACCTGCCATGGCTAACATCAGTGGCAGGTGATATCTGATTAAGTCCTGGGCCTCTGCTAAGCAGTTTAATCCTCAAATGAGTTCCTGATGATGGTAATGGTCATAATTATGGTGATAGTGGTCGTGATGATGATGGCAATGATGATGTTAGTGATGTGAGTGATTGGAATGGTGATAGCATTGGTGATGGTGTTGGTCGTGGTGATGTCAGTGACGGTCTTGGTGATGGTAATGATGATGGCATTGGCGATAATATAGGTGGTGAAAGTTGAGATGGTTTTGCTGATGGCGCTGATAGTAGTAGTGATGGTATTGGTTATGGTGATCATGGTAGTGATGGTGGTGATGATGATTTTGATGGTTGTTGTGATGGTTGTGATCTTGGTCGTGTTGGTGATGTTGGTGATAGTGATGAAGATGGTGGTGATGGGGATAGTGGTGATGGCCGTGGTGATGGTAGTGATGGTGCTAGTGGTGGTGATGGTTGTGATGTTGCTTATTGCGATAGTGATGTTGTTGATGTTTATAGTGTTGATGATGGTGGTGGTGATGGTGATGTTTATGTTGTTGTCATTGATATTAATGGCGAGGATGGTTGGTGATGGTGATGTTTGTGATGTTATTGTTGATGGTGAATATGATGGTTCATGACGTTGATGGTGGTGATGGTGGATAATGGTGATGGCGGTGTTCTGTAGTGATGTTGTCATCGCTGTTGTCACAGACGGACGCTCACCGACTCTGGACACAAACTCAGCTCATGACCAACTCCAGATCTCCTCGGATCTCAGGACGATGACGCTGAAAGCTGCCTCCCAGGGTCGTCCCAATCACCCACAACAGTTTCATGGCTGTGCACAAGCCCTGTGCTGTGAGAGCTTCTCGTCGGGCCACCATTACTGGGAGGTGGACGTGGGGAAGGCACGTGGGTATCGGGTTGGAGTCGCATACGGGACGATCCCACGGAAAGTGGATCATGCTGCACAGCTGCTAGGAGGGAGCGACGCATCCTGGTGTTTAGAGAAACGTGACGACAACTTCTCAGTGGTTCATAATGGAGTGAAGACTGCACTGTCGGTGAGGGGAGCCCCCTCCCCCCGCAGAATCGGGCTTCACCTGCACTGGGAGGGGGGGCTCCTGGCCTTTTACCGCGCCGACTCCATGGAGGTGATCCACGAGATTAGGCAGAGATTCTTGCAGCCTCTCTACCCTGGGATGTGGGTGTGGCTTTTTAATGAACCATTGAAGATCGTGGATCTGAGTCGTGCATCCTGAGGATTAGGACAGATAGAAACCGAGACAGAAACCCAAGAAACCGAGACAGAAACCCAAGAAACAGAGGAGAGGGGGGATAGTGAGGAGAGGGCGAAGTGATAGTGAGGGGAAGGTGGAACGGAGGGTGAGGGAAGCTGAGCGTTAGGGGAGGGTGAGGTTAGGGGAGGGTGGGGTGATGGGAGGGTGAGCTTTAAATTGAGGGGTGAGGTGAACACTCAAGGGGTGTTTGCGCCGCACACGTAAGGGTGTCTACATCCACGTCCGTAACGGTTAGCCCTGGGGGGCTGGGGTGGCGCTGTGATCCCCCAGAGCCCCAACCCTCGGGGGGGAATTATTATTTAAGACGGGGAGCCGGTAGGCTCGGGGTCGAGTATCACAGCTTAACCAGCGAAGACCAGCAGGATAGGCCCTGGGACTCCCCTGGCTCGCTGTCCTTCTAAGGATCGACCAGGGCAAGCAAGTGGCGCGGTCCTGAGAGCCCAGAGCCGATGCTCTTGTACGAGCCGGTCTGGTTGGCTAAGGGTGCCGAGATCCGAGCTTGGCCAGAGCCGGATCAGATAGCCTCCCCTAGCTCTCTAGTGGAGGACCTGGGAGCAGACTAGCCGGGCTAGCGCTAGGGGTGTCTCCCTGTTAGACGGGTGAAGGGGCCGTTACCCCTTCAAGTATTGTGTTCTGCCCTTTGGTTGAATAAATAAGTGTGCCTCCGACTACGTCGTCTCTGTCTCACTGAGAACCCACTACACATGGAAGGGGAGGGTGAGATTCAGGTTTGTGTGCGTGAGCGATGTCGCCTGTGAAGTACAAATCGCCGGTGCAGAAGTTTGAGGGATTTTATTTAAATCTGAGTGGGGAATCAGCGCAGCCCCAGAGTTCGCGTGGCCGCTCCTTCACCTGCAGTGCGCACTCACGCCACCATGCCTCATCATCCCTGCGATTCACCATCATCACCATCATCATCCCATCATCACTACCATCACCCCATCATCATGATCACCGCCATCAACACGGCCCCCATCATAATCACCATAGTCATCACCACCACCATCATCGCCATCATCACCAACAGCATTATCACGACCACCATCACCATCATCATCCACCATCATGATCACGATTACTATCAACACCACCAAAACCAACATTCACAATCACCATCACCAACATCATCATCACAATCATCACTATCACTGTCAAAACCACAATCACCACCACCACCACCACCGTCATCATCATTACCACCATCATGATCATCTTCCTCATTACCATCAACCAGGCGTTGCTTAAACCAAGGCTCACAAAGTTTTGCCAACTGGATTCCTGGCCGCCTGCCTGTATGTACTGTATGTATGTTGAAATTATATTGCAATGTATGTGTAGTAAGTAGAGGAGGAGACGATGTCGAAGTTGAGACACACTGTTTATTAACTCCGGGACAGATACAATAGTTGAAGGGGTATCGGCCCCTTCACCCGTACTATGGGAAACCCACCCTAGTACTAAGCCCTCTGTCCTGTCCCCCAGTCCTCCTCTACTGGGCTACGGGAGGCTGACTGATCTGGCCCTGGCAAGCACAGATCTCGGCACCAGCTAACCAGCCTTGCCCTGATAAGGGCAGCGGTCTGGAAGCTCTTGGGCCGCGCCACTGGCTTACCCGGCTCGGCCCTTATAAGGACGGCGAGACCGGGGAGTCCCAGGGCCTAATCTCCGAGTCTTGGATCTTCACTGGTCAGCTTCGTGTCGAACTGCTCTCGAGCTCTTTGGGTTCCACCTTTTATAGGGATCGCCTCCGAGGGCTGGGGGCGTGGGCAATAACTGATGCGGACGTCGGTGTGACCCCCCGTGTATGTGAGTGCCGACAGCCCTGTGTTTGTTGTCCGCCGTTTCTCCCGTAATAACCCCTACATCACCCCCCCCCCCCTGTACAGCTCGCAGCCGTCCCGGCTGCAACAATCCCTCAACCCCCAAGAATAAAGATTAACACCGTCAATACACGTGTGCCTCGTAACAGTAACAATAACAAGAACAAGCGTAACATCAACCGATGGTTCCCTATAAAAAAAAAAAAAACCCCCACCCGGAACCGCAACACATATACAGAACGGTATAACAGCACATGCAATCAGCATATCGCGATCACACGCGTACATTGAAGCACAATAGCAAGCAAATCTGCAGGCGACCAACACACCATCAATCCCGTCGTAACTTTTCAACCACAACACAGTTATTCCCTCTCATGCAACGACCGCATCGCACACAGCACCTCGCAGCACAATACAGCCCAAAAAAAACATTTTTTTTCTTTTTTTTTCAATTAAGCCCATCGCGCACGGTGACCCACGAGATGGTACAGCACAGGATACCCGACGCTCCCACGTTAATAATTAACTTTACCATCAAGATAACAACTCCACGCAGCAGCGCACACACTCCCTTTGAAACTCAGCAACCACAGCCGACTCTCCGTCCATTCCCAACACACGCACACACTTACATGGACAGCAAGCAACAAGCAGATAGCGTGGTCATCGTTATTACACACACATACAACCATTAAAAAAACATATATACAATGAGCGGGTTCCGCAGCAACGGAACACGTGCGGAAAGCTAATCATAACAACCGGCGCGTTTTGGCGCGAGTCCGTGCAGTGGGCCCGTCACAAGGGGCCGGCTTGGTAGAGTCGGTGGCAGGTGTTGCATCAGCAGGTGCCTGGTCGTCCGGTTTCCCGGACGTGCCAGCGCCGCCCCCCACGGGGGAGGCTGGCAGCCAAGAGGGCTTCAGTCCTGGGGCTCCTGAAGACGGGACAGTCATTAGTGGATCAGAGGCTGGCATCGATCCCGCCCCCCCGGAGTCAGAGGACTCCCCACATGTTCGGCCATTTACGTGGGAGGAAGCGTGCGGAGCAAAAAATGGCTTTAACCGTGAAGGGTGCACAAACCACCGACGCTTCCCCCACTTAATGCGCACACATTGAGGCCGCACAACCTGCACAATTTCAACGGGGCCCCTCCATGGTCGCAACAACTTAGCCGAGGTGGCCAATGGCACCTGGGGGCAGTGCAACCATGCTCGGTCGCCCGGGTGCCATTCGTGCGTGTGAGTCCGGCGCGACCGCAATCTCTCGTTTTGTTTCTGGCGAGAGTCAGAGTTTTGCATGGCCGCCTGCCGTGCCTCCGCCAAGCGAAGGATGTTAAATTTAACATGGTCGGCGATTTTCGACTTAGCATGAGGCGCGGCAATCGTCAGCTGAGTCGCGACAGGCGGGTCAACCTCGCGACCATACATCAAAAAAAATGGCGAGAACCCGGTCGCCGCGTGAGGAGCCATCCTGTATGCCGCCAGGACTCCCCCGATCCGTAGATCCCAATCGTTTTGGGACTCAGATACCTGGTGGGATAGCATGGACGTAAGAGTCCTATGCAAGCGTTCCACCATCCCATCCGTTTGTGGATGGTAAGGCGAGGTACGAACTTTCTTTGTACCCAGAAGGCCACATACCTCGTGTAAAAGGGTACTAGTGAAATTCTTTCCCTGATCGGTCAACAACCGTTCCGGAGCGCCCTTGTCGAGGACGTAGCCCTGAACAAAAGCCTCCGCAACGGCCGCTGCGGACTGGTTGGCGAGGGGCCAAGCCATAGGCCATCGCGTGAAATATTCCACGCCAACCAGCAGGTACTTATTACCCCTCGGCGTGGAAGGAAACGGTCCCAAAATATCAAGGGCGACCAGCTCGTTAACCCGGGTGACCGAAATGGACTGGAGCGGTGGACTGGCTCCCTTCGCCGGCGGCTTCCGTTGTGCACACTGGGTACAGGACCGCAGCAGATCGTCCACGTCTCTTGCCATGCCCGGCCAAAAGTAGTTAAGCTGGAGCATGGCAAGTGTTTTGAGGGTACCCAGGTGCAGGAGCCGTTCATGAGCAGCCCATACAGCCCTACCCCTCAACGTGGAAGGCACCACCAGCCTGTGACGGCGGATCGTCCCGTCCCAATGCATGAGTAAGCCCTGGCACCACCCCCATGAGTCAACGCCCGACTTCCCTTGACCTGATCCTTCCGCGCGACGTCGTAGCGCCAGGAGGGTCGCATCCTCCATTTGGAGGCGACCCCACTCAGCACTCGACAAGCCAAGTAGGGAATCACTCCCACCCTCCGAAATAGGACCAGCGTCCGAAGGAGTATCAACTGCGGCCGCAAGAACCCGATCCTGGCCGTCACTTGCCGATTTGCAACGGCCCGAACCCAAGAAACAAGTGCAATCCGGGGCAATCGGCAGGCGTGATAGGGCATCGGCATTGGTGTGGCGAATCCCCTTCCGGTAAGTTGTCTCAAAATCGAAATCCTGCATGATCTCGAGCCATCGGGACAACTGCCCCGATGGCTGGTTAATTCGTAGGGCATACTGCAACGCTGCATGATCTGTACGGACGGTGAAATGCCGGCCGTACAGATATGGCCGGTACTGTTGGATAAAGAACACGATAGCCAACAGTTCGCGGCGGGTGACGCAGTACCGCTGCTCGGCCGGGGACAGTACTCTACTACCATAAGCCATAACGCGCTCCACGCCACCCACAATTTGTGACAGCACGCCTCCAATCCCGGTATTGCTTGCGTCCGTGTCGAGCACGAACGGCATGGAAAAATCGGGGTAGCTTAACGGCGGGGCCCCCACCAGGGCATCCCGAAGAGAGACAAAAGCGGCGTTCTCCACCGGCCCCCAATGAAATTTGACCCCTTTTGACGTCAAGGCATGTAGTGGCTTAGCGATGGAAGCAAAGTCCGCAACAAACCGGCGGTAATATGAAGCAAAGCCGATGAAGCTTCTAACCTCCCCCACCGAGGTGGGAATAGGCCAGGAGCTGACACAACGCGTTTTGGCGGGATCGGTTGAGATACCTGACCGGCCGACGATGTGACCCAAATATTTAACAGATTCGCGCAGCAAATGGCACTTTTGTGGCTTGAATTTCAAATTAGCAGCGCGCATCTTGAGAAAGACGGCCCGAAGCCTATCAAGGTGTTCCTCGAACGTCTTACTGAATACGATAACGTCATCCAGGTAAATCAAACACACCTCCCATTGCAAGCCAGCGAGGACCAATTCCATCAGGCGCTGGAACGTCGCGGGAGCAGAGTGTAATCCCATGGGTAAGCGATTGAATTGGAAGAGGCCGTGCGGCGTTCGGAAAGCTGTTTTGGGCCTAGATTCGTCGTCCAAGGGAAGTTGCCAAAATCCTGAGAGCAAATCCAAAGTGGAAAAGAATCGCGATCCCGCGAGGGCATCCAGCGATTCGTCCATTCGAGGAAGCGGATAAGCATCGGCCACCGAAATCTTATTTAATCGCCGGAAATCAACGCAGAACCTTAGGGACCCGTCGTGCTTTTTAACCAACACTATGGGTGCACCCCAAGGGCTGGTCGAGGGAGAAATGATGTCCGATTTCAACATGTCATCTACAGCCGATTTGACATGATCCTTTTCGGCGGGACTTAACCGAAAAGGATTTTGGCGGATAGGAGCGTTGTCACCGGTGTCAATATGGTGGCGTAGCAATTTGGTACATCCGATATCGTATTTGTGTTTACTGAAGACGTCGGAAAATTCTCGCAATAAGGCGCGTAATCTAGCACGTTGTGCGTCGGACAGGTCAGGTGACTCAGCACACAACGCATCCAGCCAACCCTCGTCAGCGTCTGAGGCTAATCGCGTTTTAGAATCGGTGGCCACCTGGCCAATGATCGGCGTTTCCGCAGGTACCGGAACCGCATGTGCGAACACGGTACCTTGCGAAACCACTGCCGTCCGTGTCCCGACATTGAGGACCGCGATAAACGGGTCCCCATCCCCTTTAACAATAGTCTGGGCCGTCACCAGATCTGGCCCACTCACCCCGGCTCTAGATGGTCCCAAAATAACGCCCCGGTCAGAGACCCCTTTATCGAACGGTCGACGCAAGCGCAGGGGTACCATCATCTGTGCCCCCGGGGGTACACGCACCGTCCGGGCAACGAGCGCCTGTACCGTAGCACAGGCAACACGCAAGGCAGGGGTGGCAGGTAGGAACGTCATACGTCGGCCCGATGGAAGCTCGATGCATTGCTGGTCAATCAGAATTTTGATGGGCAATTTGGCCAAAAAGTCTGTCCCCAACAGGCACGGAATAGTCAGCGAGGAGGAGACGAACACCGGGCCAGATAGTTTAATGTCCCCTATCGAAATTTGCGCTCGAATTTGACCGATAATACCCAACGAGCCCCCATTCGCAGCGTAAAACGGTATATCAACAGGGAGCAACGGGCGACTCTGAACGGGCAGGATATTATAAATCAAATCCGAAATGATAGTTGCCGAAGCTCCCGTATCGACCAATAGCCGTACCTCCACCCCGTCAATATGCCCCGCGACAATGGACGACCCCGCCGATGCAGCCACAACTCGGTGAGCCAACTCGGACCATTGGCCCGGTTGGAGCGCCCTCCCCGACATGCCGCGACCCGACGCACCAGCACCCAAACCCCGAGAATCGTGTGTCGGACCTTGTGATAGGAAAGTGGGTGTGTGTGCAGGCCGAACATGTGGGGTGCCATGACTTGCCCGAGGATGTTGCGAAGGCTTGTGAGGAGGGCCGTCCGCAGCTCCAGGTCTCGCACCGCGCTGTCGAGGAGCCCGGCATCCGGACGCCACGTGGCCCCGGAGGCCACAATTATAGCAGACGACGAGCGTTCCAGAGGACTTGGGCTGGTCTCGGTGGCTTGGAACGTCCCGAGCCGGTCGCTCGGCAGATCGCCATCCTGCAGAACGATCCGCAGCGAAGGCTCCCTCCATTCCGGAAGAGGTCGCCGCCACGGTGTGTCGTGCAGCTGCTTTGTTCGCCTTCCTCCGCTGGGAGATGAGATTGGCGTGAATGTGCCTTGCAGCCCGCAGTGATGACATATCCGCATCGTCCTGCGCTAAGATGGTGAAGTCCAAATCGTCAGCCAGCAGCAAAATTTTCTCGGCCACCATCGCATCGATCCCCTCTTCATCCATACGCGGGAAAGCGTCCTTCGCCAATGACAGCAGGGCCGTGCGATAAGCGAGTGGCGATTCCTTGTCACCCTTCTGCCGTTCATAGAAGAGCTGGCGACAATCGGAGGGCGGCCCATAAACGGTGGCCAGCAGCTGCAGCGCCGACTGAATGGTGGAGCGAGCCGACTTGGGTGCAGCAGTGAGGGTGCCCAGGGCGTCGCCGTCCAGTAACGCCGGGAGAGCACACAGCGCCTCGTTGTCCGACCAGCCTGCCATCTCTTGGTGGGCCAAGAACCGGCGCTGGAACCCCCCCCAATCGCCGTCGCTTGCAACAAATACCTGCAGGGCCGGCAGGCGTTGCTGGAATGTCGGCTCCGTCTCCGATCCTCTTGCAGCATCCGTAGCGCGTCCCCGTACTGTATGAGTAATGGCGGACTCTAATGGGTGTCGCGCCGTCAGTGACGTGTTGGTCGGGGCTTGGTCGGTGCTGGCGTCCGCTGGTGGTGACGTTGTAACCCCTGATAGGCCGCCACCGCGACCCGCCTCCGCCGATGACGTGGCGGCTGCTGGCTGGGCACCGTCCCCCGCGTGACGAGCTGGGACTCTTCCCTCCGCCCCTACTGTCTTCGTGGCGGGAATTTCGAGTCGCCACGCTGTTGTAAAGGCGGGAGTTTCTGGCGGGCGTTGTCCATCTTCCCGCCGCGTCGCTCCTCCCGGCCCCAGGCGAGTTATTTGTTCCAGCATAGCGGCCGCTGCATACAAGAGCTCCGCCAGCCGCGAGTGAGCCAACGCCAACTCGTCAGTCGACGTCCCGGCCCTCTCCGACGACCCCGCCGATGTCGGAGCCGGCAGCTGTTGTGCAGGTACGTCGGCGGCGATGTCTTGCACTGCCCCTCCCTCGTCGTCATCCTCTCCTGGGTCTTGGGCACGAGTCTTCCGTCTCGTATCCATGCTTGGACCACTTCCAACACCAGATGTAGTAAGTAGAGGAGGAGACGATGTCGAAGTTGAGACACACTGTTTATTAACTCCGGGACAGATACAATAGTTGAAGGGGTATCGGCCCCTTCACCCGTACTATGGGAAACCCACCCTAGTACTAAGCCCTCTGTCCTGTCCCCCAGTCCTCCTCTACTGGGCTACGGGAGGCTGACTGATCTGGCCCTGGCAAGCACAGATCTCGGCACCAGCTAACCAGCCTTGCCCTGATAAGGGCAGCGGTCTGGAAGCTCTTGGGCCGCGCCACTGGCTTACCCGGCTCGGCCCTTATAAGGACGGCGAGACCGGGGAGTCCCAGGGCCTAATCTCCGAGTCTTGGATCTTCACTGGTCAGCTTCGTGTCGAACTGCTCTCGAGCTCTTTGGGTTCCACCTTTTATAGGGATCGCCTCCGAGGGCTGGGGGCGTGGGCAATAACTGATGCGGACGTCGGTGTGACCCCCCGTGTATGTGAGTGCCGACAGCCCTGTGTTTGTTGTCCGCCGTTTCTCCCGTAATAACCCCTACATATGTAACCAACTGGGCTAATCGGAGGTGCGGGGGAAGGACAACAAATTAAACACAAAAATAAGTTCTAAATTAATAGTTTATAAATTTAGATTATTTCAACGTGAAGAGCTCCAGTGGCTTCATAATAATGTAAGGAAAGGCGTTCCAGACAGCTGCAGAAGCAGCACCTCTAACAGCGCCACACAATACGGTGACCGTCTTTGTTCAATCCTGCAATAGGATTATAACCATACTGTACGGAAATGTTCATAAGTTTTGATGACTGTAATCCTGGCTGCCTGTCTGGCTTCTTGCCGAGCGGGCGAGCAAGTGGTGACGTCACGGCGCGCATCTGCGGGATGACGTCACCACCGCAGCCCACAGCATTGAGCCAGTTTCATGTGTGGTGCTGACGTCACAACCTCCCTCCCAATCCATTCACCCCAGAGCGTGCATCCCACGCAAATGAGTGGGATGCGTCATCAGGCTATCATATTGTAATAAAAGACTCGGACGCTTTCTCTCTGTCCTGTGTCCTTTATTTGGGTTCGATCTCTTTTCCCTCACGGCACTCCCCTTTACTCTTCGCTCTGCAGCCCCAGGCTGCTGTCGCTCACGTAGCCCCCTCACAGCACTCCCCTATATACTCTTCGCTCTGCAGCCCCAGGCTGCTGTCGCTCACGTAGCCCACTTCCCTCCTAGCAGACCCGCTGCTGTCTCGTCGTGCAGACCCCCGCTGCCCAACTCCGCCCTTGCAGACCCGCTGCTCTCTGCAGCCTCCTCGCTGCTTCTGCTGCCCCGGGGTCGGTCACCGTTGGCCGACGGTGCCGATCCTCGTGGTCCGTGTGTGTGGCGATCTCGCCACTCTCTCTCTCCCTCTCCACCCTGCGTGGCCTTACACTTTCCCAGTCTCCGATCACTCCCCTACTGCTTCCGGTTTCTCCCCTTATAGACCTGAACCCTCTCCCCCACGTGACGTAACTCCTCCCCCCATGACGTCACTTCCGGGAGGTCGTTTACGCCCGCATTACAATATCATACTCAGACCATCATACTAGCAAACTACATTAGGAAAATGCATTTTTTTGGTTGGGTGGCTGGAGGGAGATATGGAGGGACGGACAGTCAGGTACAAAGGCCATGCGGGCTGCTCGTGTTTGATTAGAAAATAAAAATGTTCAATTAAAAATCTAAGGTAAAAAAAACACAGCACGTGTTATTGTCTTGAGTATTACTGTTTATTTAAAGTGGGTCTATAGAAAGCAATACACGTACAGTGACACAGACTAATTTTACGTGAGTTTGTGTGTGACCAGACCAGTACTCGCTGTATCCGATTCAATACAAATCCTCTTGTAGTGCTCGTTCTGTCTATCAACAAAAATGTGCCAAGTCTGCTGCACGGTGAACTTGAAAGAGTTAATGCATTAGCACTTTGATAGATTCACTCAGACCCATAGACTCACCACACAGAGACACATACTCACACAGCCCCATAGACTCATCACATAGAGTCTATGTGATGAGTCTATGGGGCTGTGTGTGTGTCGATGGGTCTATGTCATAGATGGGTCTATGTCATAGACCCATAGGCACACACACAGACCCATAGACACACACACAGAACCATAGACCTCACACAAAGACCCATAGACTCACCACACAGACACAGACTCACTCAGAGGCACCCATAGACTCCGTCACAGAGACCCATAGACTCACTACACAGATACCCATAGACTCCCTCACACAGAGGTCCATACACTCATGACACGGAGACCCATAGCCTTACACAGAGGCCCATAGATTTACACAGAGACCTATAGACTCATACAGAGACCTATAGACTCACAAATATACCTATACACTCACACAGAGACCGACAGTCGGTTCAGCCGCCATTGCTGCTGTAGTTGTTGATGTTGTTGCTGTAGTTGTGGTTGTTGTTGATGTCGTTCGACGGAGATGTTGAGGCCTCGGACCATCGTGGGTCAGGGCTGGAGACGGCTTCCCTGCACGCATTGCTGGTGCTATGGAGCACAGCGGAGGCACGGGATCAAGGCCAGAGGAAGTGTCATTGGTGGTGGTGTACATGTGTCTGTGTGTGTAGACATGTCTGTGTCTATACACGTGTCTGTGTGTGTAGACATGTTTGTGTGTGCGTGCATGTGTCTGTGTGTGTCTCTGCGGGGAGCGGTAGTAGAGCGGTTAGCGCGCTGCGCTATGAACCCGGCGACCCGGGTTCAATTCCCGCTCACGGCCAACACCAGTGATGATTATCTGAACCGGTCCTGGGCCTCCCCTAGGTCGACTCACCCTCAAATGAGTACCTGGTGCGATGTGTAAACATCACCACTAGGGAGACAAATGCGGCGGGACGTGGTGTTGGCTACCCACCCCTCGTGTGCCGTGCCGGCCTTCATAGGTGCTCACTAACAGAACTTACTCCGACCGTCTGTTAAGGCTATACGGGGGATCTTTGTACGCGTGTCTGTGTGTACACGTGTGTCCATGTGTGTGTGCACGGAATGGGGAGCGGTAATGTAGTGGTAAGCGCGCTGTACTAAGAACCTGGCGACCTGAGTTTGATTCTAGCTCAAGGCCAACACTGATGACGATTATCTGAACCAGTCCTGAGGCTCACCTAGGTCGACTCGGCCTCAAATGAGTACCTGGTGCAGTGGTGTGCTTAAAACATCGTTACGGGGTCAGCGAGTTACTGCGTCCCTGTAGTGCATAGTGTAGTGTATAGTGTAGTGTATTATATAGTGTATTATGTATTATATAGTCTATAGTAGTGTATTATGTATTATATAGTGTATTATGTATTATATAGTGTATAGTAGTGTATTATGTATTCTGTAGTGTATAGTGTAGTGTATTGTGGAGTGTATACCAGTGTACAGGGTAGTGTATAATAGTTTAGTGGATTGGAGTCTATTGTAGTGTATAGGGTATAGTTTAGTATTGTGTAGTGTTTAGTAGTGCATAGCAAAGTTTATAGTAGTGTATTGCGTAGTGTATAGCAGTGTATAGGGTAGTGTATAATTGAGCGTATAGTAGTGTATCATAGTGTAGTGTATAGTAGTGAAATAGTTCGTTAGAGGCGCACACACTGAACTTGGGAGGCAACACTATTTATTATTAACACAACGGGTAACTCTTAACATCGGGTGGTGACCACGGACCTATCCTCGCTAACACACATCAACACTCGCTAACACTGACGCTCTGATACGACGAGCGTGGCCAAGCCAGGAGGGCTACTGGTTGGCCACGCTGACTTGAGGCTTGACTCTTCTTCTTCACGAGGCGTCTTCATGAGGCATATTCATCCCGGAACCGAACAGCCCTGCACCAGGTGAGGAGCCCGCTTATATGCGCCTCAGTGTGTCCGGGCGCACACCCCGGCCACGCCCACCTTTGAGAACTCTCGAGAAGGCTCTTCTTCTGACCACGTGGCCCCCAGGGTGCCCCCGGCCCCCACCTTGATCCGGTCACGTGTCTAGCCGGGTTCATGCAGAGTGCCACGGCCTCACACAACCCCCGCGGCACTGACCCATGGCCTCCAGACCCCCTGATACGGCCATGACGTCATGTGTGTGCGTGTGGACCCGCGCGAGGTAGTGACGCTCCCCCAGGTTGTGACGTCACGCGTGTGTGTGGAGGCCCCCACGGTAGTGACGTAACAAGTCACTACATCACCCCCCCCCCCCCACCATGTAAAAATACAGCCGTCCCGGCTGTGATAACACAGGGAAAAAATACAGTGTGCCCCCAACAAGCAACGTCAGTAAATAACCGCTGACAAAAAATAACACGAGAACAAATGTACAAATATAGAACCCTGAACGAACCACGAACGCACCAACAAGAAGACGAACAAGCATCAACACAAAAAAACGGGAACGGACAGCCCCAACACCCCAACACGCCCCCCCCCCCTCACTCGCAACTCGATGAACCATAACAACAATTTTGTGGGTGGAGAAAAATCACGTGCGATCGTAACATTAAAGACCAGTGGAACAATCTGCATGTGTGAAAGTGTCATTTGAACCATGCAGTCCGTTGGGGGCGGCGGTGCGGATGGAGGTCTGCCAGTCGATAGCCACTCCTCCTTGAGCAGGGCGTCCGGAGGAGTATGTCCGACGGCGCTGAGAGGATCACGAGCTCCGATCCTGCGGGCGGGACCACAGAGCCACCCTGAGGGACCACCTCAACCGGCATGCCCCCCGGCTCACTCGGCCAACCAGACATTCGGCCCTCGGGGATTGGGGATGAATGAACGCGCCGGGGTGGTACAAACGGTTTAAGTCGCAATGGATGAATAAACCAAGTCCGGCGACCGAAACGAATCTTGACACACTGAGGCCGGTCGGCTTCCACCACGTTGACTAGGCCTCGCCAGGGTTTGTACAGTTTGGGGGACATGCCGATAGGCACCTGCAGACAGTGCAGCTAAGCCCTGTCACCAGGGGCCCACTGCTTGCCCGAAACACGACAACCCCTCAACCGTTCATTGGCCAGCTGCCTCGCGGCCGAATGTGCCCTGGAAGCCTCGCACGCCTCCGAGACCTATTGAAGGATGAACCACATAGGGTCAGAGATGGCCACCTTGGCCTTAGTAGAGCTCACCTTAAGTCGAATGTCAATGGGGGGGGGGGGGGGGGGTTAGGTTCCCAGGCCGTACATTAGGAAGAAAGGCGAATAACCAGTGGAAACATGGGGGGCCATTCTGTAGGCCGCCAGCACCCCAGGGATGCGCAGATCTCAATCTTTTTGTGACTCATTGACCTGCTGACTCACCATCACAACCAGAGTCCTATTAAGCCTCTCCACCATCCCATCTGTTTGGGGATGGTAGGGCGAGGTGCGAACCTTCTCGGTGCCCAGAAGATTGCACACCTCCTTCAGCAGGCTGGCAGAAAAATGTCTCCCTTGGTCAGTAGTCACTCCGGGGTCCCCTTGTCCAATACGCACCCGTGCAGGAACGCCTCGGCAATACTGACGGCTGTCTGATTCGGAAGCGGCCAAGCAACCGGTCATCATGAAAAATATTCAACACCCACAAGTAAGTATTTGTTTCCCCGTGCTGTAGTGGGGAAGGGACCTACTATAGCAAGAGCCACAAGCTCATTAATGCAAGACACCTTAATTGACTGCAAGGGTGGGCAGCATTTAACGGGCGGCAGCTTTTTGGCGTGCACACTGCGTGCAACCATTGATGATATTCGCGACGTCCGCCGCCATGCCGGGCCAAAAATAATCGAGTTTAAGGGCGGCAAGCGTTTTATGCATCCCCAAATGTATCAGCCGCTCATGAACGGCCACGACAAGCCAGCCTCTGAGGCATGTAGGCACCACAATGCTGTAACTCTGCAGCCCGCCATCCCAACACATTAGGAAGCCCCCTTTGAGGACCACTGGAGCAACCCTTCGCCGGCCTATGATATCCCCAAGCACACCAACACGGCGGCGCATTCTTAGGAGGGAAGCGTCCTCACCCTGGAGGCGCCCCCACTTGGAGTGGTGCAACCCCAAGGCAGCATCACAAGGGACGGAGGTATCAGGGGAGAGGAAGACTGAGCGTCCGGAGACCTACAGCGGAGCGAACCCAATAGACAGGCACAATGGCCGACCGGGTGAGGCCGCGACAGCGCATCAGCGTTAGTGTGCCGCGTCCCCTTACAATGCTCGGAAAGAATAATCCTGAAGGAATTCCAACTAGATTGACAGCTGTCCCGACGGTTGGTCAACACGCAAAGCGTATTGGAGGGCAAAATGGTCGGATCGCACCTCAAAAGTTCTGTCATATAGATAGGGCCGGAACTGCTGTACGAAAGATACAATGGCGAGCAGTTCCCGCCACGTTACACAATAACGCTGCTCGGCCGGCTCCCGTATGCCACCAATCTTTCAATGCCGTTCACCACCTGTGACAACACAGCACCGATGCCCGTATTGCTGGTGCCCCGGTGAACGATGACTACCCCAGATCCTGCAGAGGAGCGGCTGCTGCGGTGTGGGCGAGTCGGTGCCCGGTGCTGCTGGTGCGTGGAGCAGCTGTGTGCGGTGCTGCCATGCGGGCGTGGTAGTGACCGAGACTGCTGGTGAGTGGAGTCGCTCAGAGCGCTGTTGAGATCAACCAACCAAGTCACGAGTCTGCGGCTGCGTGGATCCATTAAAGGGCGCCGTTGTGTGTGCAAGCCAAGGTTGAGGTTGATGCTGCGTTGAATCCTGAGAGTGCTGCACTACCGTTGGGTCCTGGTGGGGATCCCTGAGGCTGCAAGCGACCTCGTGAGTGAATGTTGCGCACCAAGCTGGTGGGCTTCTGCCGCGTTGCCTCGTCACCCGGGAGCGGAGCGCGCGTCAGGGTTGTGGTGCGAACGGTCGCCGCGGAGTTCTGCGATCATCGACGCGCCAGTGGTCTTACGGGGTTATGTAAACGTGCACTGTTACTGTTGTCGAGAGTTTCAAAGAATTGGTTGCACTTGGTTGTCAATAAATGATTATCCTCCACAGTTGGTTCACGTCCTTGAGCAAAGTATTTCAATAGTGCATGACTAATCAACATATGGTTAATAAATTCCAAATCTTGTTAAGATTCTCGGTATTCCTGATCGAGTTATTGTCCTTTTTGTCGCCGTTAAAGTAATGTTGAAAAACCCGTGATGGTACCTTATAACAAAGTTATTTAGGGAATTGCACGGCAAAGAAAATGGATCCTAATTCATTTCCCTCTCTCCCACGTAAAAAAGAGCGACCCTCACAATTAGCATGGCTGCGATAGCGATTCAGGTCCCATTTTGTGGCTGCTCACCCAGAGCTAAAAATGCCCTGATAGTGCATTGCCTTTGCACTTTCGCCTTTTGGCGTTCTCTGGTCCGACCAATATGAGACTAGGCTCGAAGAAAAGCTGTCTCGGGTGTGGACCAATCAACTTCAAGGACAGTGCACATTATCAGAGTTATGTTCTTTTGTTTGTATTATGACTGCAGGTATTGCGGTCTATGCAAACATGACTCCTTGCAAAAAGGTGTCAGTTTTGTTGCCAGATAGAAGGGTAAAAAACCAATTATCATATTTTTACTGGCAAATGAGGTCCCCATAGTGTAGATGCTTGCCCCGAGCTCTCATACTCTGATGGTGCATTGTCCTTGAGTTGTGCGCCTTTTGGCGTCATCTGGTCCAACCCATATGAGACTAGGCTCGAAGGAAAGCTGTCTCGGGTGTGGACCAATCAACTTCAAGGACAGTGCACATTATCAGAGTTATGTTCTTTTGTTTGTATTATGACTGCAGGTATTGCGGTCTATGCAAACATGACTCCTTGCAAAAAGGTGTCAGTTTTGTTGCCAGATAGAAGGGTAAAAAAACCAATTATCATATTTTTACTGGCAAATGAGGTCCCCATAGTGTAGATGCTTGCCCCGAGCTCTCATACTCTGATGGTGCATTGTCCTTGAGTTGTGCGCCTTTTGGCGTCATCTGGTCCAACCCATATGAGACTAGGCTCGAAGGAAAGCTGTCTCGGGTGTGGACCAATCAACTTCAAGGACAGTGCACATTATCAGAGTTATGTTCTTTTGTTTGTATTATGACTGCAGGTATTGCGGTCTATGCAAACATGACTCCTTGCAAAAAGGTGTCAGTTTTGTTGCCAGATAGAAGGGTAAAAAACCAATTATCATATTTTTACTGGCAAATGAGGTCCCCATAGTGTAGATGCTTGCCCCGAGCTCTCATACTCTGATGGTGCATTGTCCTTGAGTTGTGCGCCTTTTGGCGTCATCTGGTCCAACCCATATGAGACTAGGCTCGAAGGAAAGCTGTCTCGGGTGTGGACCAATCAACTTCAAGGACAGTGCACATTATCAGAGTTATGTTCTTTTGTTTGTATTATGACTGCAGGTATTGCGGTCTATGCAAACATGACTCCTTGCAAAAAGGTGTCAGTTTTGTTGCCAGATAGAAGGGTAAAAAACCAATTATCATATTTTTACTGGCAAATGAGGTCCCCATAGTGTAGATGCTTGCCCCGAGCTCTCATACTCTGATGGTGCATTGTCCTTGAGTTGTGCGCCTTTTGGCGTCATCTGGTCCAACCCATATGAGACTAGGCTCGAAGGAAAGCTGTCTCGGGTGTGGACCAATCAACTTCAAGGACAGTGCACATTATCAGAGTTATGTTCTTTTGTTTGTATTATGACTGCAGGTATTGCGGTCTATGCAAACATGACTCCTTGCAAAAAGGTGTCAGTTTTGTTGCCAGATAGAAGGGTAAAAAAACAATTATCATATTTTTACTGGCAAATGAGGTCCCCATAGTGTAGATGCTTGCCCCGAGCTCTCATACTCTGATGGTGCATTGTCCTTGAGTTGTGCGCCTTTTGGCGTCATCTGGTCCAACCCATATGAGACTAGGCTCGAAGGAAAGCTGTCTCGGGTGTGGACCAATCAACTTCAAGGACAGTGCACATTATCAGAGTTATGTTCTTTTGTTTGTATTATGACTGCAGGTATTGCGGTCTATGCAAACATGACTCCTTGCAAAAAGGTGTCAGTTTTGTTGCCAGATAGAAGGGTAAAAAACCAATTATCATATTTTTACTGGCAAATGAGGTCCCCATAGGTCCTATTTTGTTATTTTTTCGCACGCTGATGTTGATGTGTTACAGTCACACTACCCCTGGGGCGCCTGCCCCCCGCCTACATGAGCGGGTCACGGTGCCTGGTTCAGCAAAGGGCCTCGCCCGGTGGTTTGTGGCTCCACCAGCTGGACCCTGAGCCCCAGGCACGTGACCGATTTAAACACGGCAACTCCCACCGGTGTCTCACAGCTCGACTACTGGAACGCGACTTTGAGACAGGAACAAATTATTTTCATGAAGTAGTTTAAAGTGTTAAACTTAAAACTAAAAAAATGAGGCTGAAAGACGAAGATAACAACAACAATCTCGTGGAGTAGAGCGGCATGAAGCAACGAGTTTATTCGCAGCGTTCCCCTGCCAGTTCAGTTGAGACGAGTTGAGGTGAGTTGAATTGGTGAGGTGAGTTGAGGTGAGTTGAAGTGACTTGAGTTGAGGTGAGGTGAGTTGAGGTGAGGTGAGTTTAGTTGAGGTGAGGTGAGTTGAGTTACGATGGGGTGAGGTGTGTTGAGGTGAGGTGAGATCAGGTAAGGTGAGTTTAGCTGAGGTGAGGTGAGGTGAGTTTAGTTACGATGGGGTGAGTTGTGGTGAGGTGAAATGAGGTGAGGTGAGTTGCGATGAGGAGAGGTGAGTTACAATGGAGTGAGGTGAGTTGAGGTGAGTTTAGTTGAGGTGAGATGAGGTGAGTTGCGCTGAGGTGAGTTGAATTGTGATGAGGTGAGTGAGGATGAGGATTTGAGACGAGGTTATCTGAGTCTTCTTTTTTAAGCCACCCCTGGAGTGGAGACGTCTGTACTCGCTCACACGTCAACACATTCCAGGGCACGCCTCGTGATATGCAAATCAAACTGAAAGACTTTCTACTTCCTTGTTGCCCATTTACGTGGCTTGTTACTCGTTTAGCGTCTCAGATGCAGCCAGCGACTGTCTGAGATATAGACAGAGACTGCCTGAGATACAGAGACTGCCTGAGCTAAAGCTAGTGACTGCCTGAGCTACAGTCAGATATTGTCTGAGCTACAGCCAGAGACTGCCTGAGCTCCAGCCAGTGCCCATCTCTGAGTGGAGTCACAGGGCATGGCGAGTGCGGCTTCCAGTGGTAGCGAGGCTCCAGGGGAGTTGACCTGCCCCATCTGCCTGGACGCCTTCCGCTGCCCCTGCACGCTCAGCTGCGGCCACTCGTTCTGCCTCAAGTGCGTGGAGGGCGCCTGGGATGTGACTAAGTCCTTCTCCTGCCCACAGTGCCGAGTGACCTTCCCTCGGAGGCCCAAGCTGAGCAAGAACGTGACGCTCACCAACCTCATCGAGCAGCTGCGAGTGGCTGAGCCCGTGGCTGCCGATGCTGCTGCTTCTACTGTTTGCTGCGATCATTGCAGGAAGCCCGCAGTGAAGACCTGCCTCAAGTGTGAGACGTCGTTCTGTATGACCCACGTCGCGCCCCACCTAAAGCTGGCAAAGTTTAGTGACCACGTCCTGGTGTCGCCCGGTGTGAACCTGGAGAATCGACGGTGCGCGGAGCACGGAGACGAGTACCGCTTCTACTGCGTTAACGACGGACTCCTCGTCTGCAGGGACTGCACCGTCACTGTGGATCATCGAGGGCACGAGCTCGTCACTCTGAAGGTGGAGCACGACAAAAGAAAGGTGAGGAGGAGATTCTCACGGTCACCACGTAGTACCCATGATACCGCAGCATCAGCTGATGAACTCTGTCATTGGCTCTCAACAGCAACATCTAATTATAACAAAACCACAGCGAGTGGCTCAGACTCATTTTAAAGTGGATTACATATTTTACATGCCCGTGCATTTATTTTTCAAACGAGTGTTTGAAGAGTAGATTCATAGTACAGTCGACCCTTCTGCATCGCGACTTTCCTCGTCGCGGTTTCGATATATCGCGGTGTCGTCATAAGAAATGAAATGGGCATTTTTTGGGAGTTTTTGGGAGTTTTGCGAAAGCCGCAGACGACACGCAAAAAGTTTAGTAACTAATAAATTCATAAATTATATGTACAGTACTGTTTAATATTAATGTATTACATTTTTTAACTAGCTTGTTTGTCCAAGGACAGGTGTATATTGCAGTAAATCTGAAATATTCAATAGAAAAATTGTTCTGCTCATGATTATTAATGAGGGCGGGGGTTTGCCCCATGTGGAGTGATGTAACCCGCTAATGGTTATTGGGGAGGGGTGCGGCATGTGGAGCGACGTAATCCGCTCATGATTATTAATGAGGGAAGGAGTGCAGCATGTGGAGTGAAATCACCCATTCATGATTATTAATGAGGCAGGGGGAGTCCATGTGGAGGACCCACCTGGCCATGAATATTAATGAAGGGGGGTTGACCTCATGCGGAGTGACGTCACGCGCGGGACACACAGACATTCTTGGCTCATTTTAGAAGAATATACCATAAATATAAAATAAGTTACATTTCTTAAAAAGTTAGTTTGCGAAAAGAACTGCGGTTCTATGTGCTGGTTTGGAGAACACCAAGTGTGTTTACGGCAGCCTCTCACGTGATATCTCGCAGTGATCTCGCAGTGATCTTTATATCTCGCGTTTCTCGTATCTTTTTGTACCACTTCGCTTACCAAGGGGACCAAAACATTTTACGCGGTTTATCCAGATCACGGGGGGCCTGCACCCCTAACCCCCACGATGTGGAAGGGTCGACAATATACAAGCATCAGGGTCGGGTTCGAACTCACAACCTCCTATATAGCAGGCAAGGCAGATAACATCTCACCACTCTGGTGCCCTGTCCACCCACTACTCATGTAGCCCCACCCACCACTCCCGTAGCCTCGCCCACCACTCTGATAACCGCTCATTACTCAGGTAGCCCCACCCACTACTCAGGTAGCCCCACCCACTACTCAGGTAGCTCTGCCCACTGCTCAGGTAGCTTCACCCACTACTCAGGTAGCTCCACCAACTACTCAGGTAGCCCCACCCACTACTTAGGTAGCTCTGTCCAATACATAGCAAGCCCTGCGCACGTTTGAGCGCCTCGTGAAATTAGTTGCCTGCAGCGCTTGCTCCCCCAGCCTCCATCGCTGCACCGGGGCTACTGCCCCCGTCACTGTGGAGGGGTTCGTGTGGAGTTGGGGTGAGAGGGGACGCTTAGAGAGTGAGTGGAGTCTCCCCTGGTGACGTCTCTCACAGAAACAAGTGGGAGAGGAGACGCGGGCTGTGGAGGAGAAAAGGAAGGAGGCGGAGGAGTCCGTGAGGCGGATGGAGGCCGCTCGTAGGGATGTGCAGGTACCGCGTCTGGGCCAGACTCTGTGACCCCGTGACTCCACCCTGAGTAGGGTTTGTGATGGAGAACAACTCAATTCATTCACGTGGACTTCCATTGGCTCTAAACACATTGTGGGACTAAAGAAACAACGGTTAATGCACCTCAATAATCAGGACGAGCAAAGAGGTGTTTCTCATCTCCACTGAGAAACTGAATCAGTGGTGGAAATTCCACATTCCCATATCTCCATACAACTTACCACTTCAACGACTGTTAACTATATTGGTCAGATGAGGTGGTACGTACCTCTTATCCAATACTCTGGTGGCAGAGTTGGTGATCACACACAGACTGTTGTACACCATCATACTGACATCACTCAAGCTTTGAGGTGGCCTGGTGGCAGTATAGCAATTGATTTCATGATCCCCTCTCTTCAGCCATACATGTGGTTTTCTCTCACATTCATAACATTAATTTTAGGAGGAATTGGCCTAACTTCCCATTTCATTAAGGCTCTTTACAGATTTCCCTTCGCTTCATGCGAAGGTAAACAAAGCATCGTCCTGATAACCTTGCACAATGATAATGGCATGGATGCTAAATGTACTCATGATGGTATTTGATGATTTCATTGCCTCACAGCCCCCGCCAGTTATGGCGAATTGTGTTGAAGTGAAAATGCACAGTGGCGTTATCAGAGGCAGAGGAAGAACAAGGCCTCAGTGCTGCAGACTCGTATCACTGTCTGGACACCTTAGAGTTGCACTCGGGTCATTTTACAAAGGACCAGAGGTGGCATTTATTTCTCTTTGCAGGGATCCATGACAGATGAAAAGGCCTCAATCTCGGTCACATTCGCCCGCACGAGAGTAGCGTTGGATGTGGAGGAGAAGGCGGCTTTAGAGCAAGCGGAGCAGAAAGGGCGTGACCTGCTGTCCCAGATGTTGCAATCGAAACGTCGTATGCAATTATTTAATTTATTATTTTATTTTTATACGTGACTTTACCGAAAAAACCAAAGAATAACTTTAGAACACTTCCTGTGTGAGTTATTCAGTGTGAATCATGGGTGATGGAGCCATCTTGACAAGAAATGATCCCGTGTGTGTGCACGAGGTCGGCTTAGCCTCAAATAATTACCTGGAGTTGTATAAACATCACCACTAGGGAGACAAAGGCGACCAGGCGTAGTGCAGGCCACGCACCCCTCGTGTGTCGTGCCAGCCTTCAACGGTTCTCATTTGCCCCAACAGTCTGACAAGGCTACACGGAGGATGTCTTTGTTTACATCCTGGAACCTGATGCGGTGTGTAAACAAAATCGCCACGAGCGAGACAAAGGTGGTCGGACGTGGTGCTGGCCACCCACCTCGTGTGCCATGCCGGCCTTCATTGAGAAACACGGACAGCACTTGTCCCAATCGTCTGTGACGGCTACACAGGGGATCTCTGTCTTTGTTCACAGTCCATTCCAGGACCCTACTGAACAGAGCCATGAGACTCAGTGTGGTGTTCTTGTGTAAATAATCAGCATTACGAGTCAGGGGTAATTGTGATGTTGAGATGGAGTGTGTGCCTGTGAATGTGTCTGTGCATTTGTGCATGAGGGGAGCGGTGGCATAATGGTTAGAACACTGCACTACGACCTCAGTTACCTGAGTTTGTTTCGAATTAAAGCTTTCGTTACTGCAGGGATTCATCTTCTTGGTTCTTTCGGAAAAGTCACGTAGAAGGGAAGTAATAAAATAATAAAAATAAAACATAATAAAATAATTCTCACGACGTTTCGGCCACAACGCAAGCAGCCGTCCTTCTTCACCTGAGGACGGCTGCTTGCGTTGTGACCGAAACGTCGTGAGAATTATTATATTATGTTTTATTTTTTTGGTGACTTTCAGACCGCAGTCCACTCACTGGCATTGACTATATATCTTGTATTCTCTGCAGGGAATGGAGTCTTTGCTCCGCTGCAAGTCTCCTTCCACCACTCTCCCATTGACATATTTCTTTGCTTCCTCTTAGTACCTTTCACGCGACGGTCAATGGTATAGTGTATAGCAGATTGTATAATAATAAATAGTATAAAAGTGTAATGTTTAACATAATGTATAAGGTAATATATAGTATCGTAATTGTATAGTGAATATACAGCAGTGTGGTATACAGTAGGGTGGGTAGAATAATACATAGTGTAATATTACAATGTATAGTCTAAGGTATAGGGTGGTGTATAGTAATGCAGTGTATAATTTAATGTTGGGTTTCTCTATGGCAGTATATAGTACGGGGTACATCCGTGTGATGTAAGAAAAAGTTTAGCTGGAGGAATATAATTTTTTTTGCGACGTAGAATTGTAATGTATGACTTACTGTTAGTAGCTCAGCTTATTGGAGAGTATATTGAGTATAACGATGATATTGATGTAGTTTATATTTTAGTTTTTTTTTTACGTGGTGGTTTGGCTGCTGCAGCTCCTTACTATTAAAATTCCTTCCCTTTATTACTGCTAATACTACTTCCTCCCTTTATTACTGCTAATCCTGCATAATATACGAGCATAATATGACTTTGAGACCCCCCCCCCCCTTCACCTACACATTCCACAAGTAGTGACTAATCCCATATCTTCATTTTCCATAAATATGCTAAATTCATGTTGTTATGCAAATTCCTTTGTCAAGGCTCCCTCCTCTAACCCAGCTTAAATATATGCTGCCAAGCTTTTTGGTGTTCATTCAGACGCTGTCTTTCCGACAGCCCTGTTCTTCACCTGAGGACGGCTGCTTGCGTTGTGGCCGAAACGTCGTGAGAATTGTATTTTATTATGTTTTATTTTTATTATTTTATTATTTCCCTTCTACGTGACTTTACCAAAAGAACTAAGAAGATGAATCCCTGCAGTCACGAAAGCTTCAAATCCAAATGATGCTGATGTTAGTGATAATGTGAGTGATGGGAATGGTAATGGGTTTGGTAATGGTGTTGGTCGTGGTGATGGCAGTGATGGTCGTGGTGATGGTAATGATGGTGACATTGGTGATAATATGGTGGTGATGGTTTTGCTGATGGCGCTGATGGTAGTAGTGATGATATTGGTGATGGTGGTCATGGTAGTGATGATGGTGATGTTGGTTTTGATGGTCGTTGTAATGGTGATAATGATGCTGGTCGTGTTGGTGATTTTGGTGGTAGTGATGAAGATGGTGGTGATGGGGATAGTTGTGATGGTAGTGATGGTGGTGGTGATTTTTAGTGATGGTGCTAGTTGTGGTGATGATGGTTGTGTTGTTGCTTACTGCGATAGTGATGTAGATGTTCGTAGTGTTGATGATGGTGGTGATGGTGATGTTAATGTTGTTGTCATTGATGATATTGATGGTGAGGATGCTTGGTGATGGTGATGATGGAGGTGATGGTGGATGATGGTGATGATGGTGATGTTGATGGTGTCTAATGGTGATAACGGTGTTCTGTAGTGATGTTTTAATCGCTGTTGTCACAGACGGAAGCTCACCCACTCTGGACACAAACTCTGCTCATAACAAACTATAGATCTCCTCGGATCTCAGGACGATGACGCTGAAAGCTGCCTCCCAGGGTCGCCCCGATCATCCACACCGGTTTGATGGCTGTGCACAAGCCCTGTGCTGTGAGAGCTTCTCGTCGGGCCACCACTACTGGGAGGTGGACGTGAGGGGCTCGTCGCTGTGGCGGGTTGGAGTCGCGTACGGGACGATCTCACGGAAAGGGAGTAGTGATGCTACACAGCGGCTGGGAGGGAGCGATGCGTCCTGGTGTTTAGAGAAATTTGGCGACAACTTATCAGTGGTTCATGGTGGAGTGAAGACTGCACTGTCGGTGAAGGGGGCCCCCTCCCCCCGCAGAATCGGGCTTCACCTGCACTGGGAGGGGGGGCTCCTGGCGTTTTACCGCGCCGACTCCATGGAGGTGATTCACGAGGTTCGGCAGAGATTCTCGCAGCCTCTCTACCCTGGGATGTGGGTGAGGTGTTTGAATGATCGATTGAAGATCGTGGATCTGAGTCGTGCATCCTGAGGATGAAGAGAGATAGAAACCCAAGAAACCAAGATAGAAACCCAATAAACGGTGGAGAGGGGGGATGGTGAGGAGAGGGCGAAGTGAGAGTGAGGGGAAGGTGGAACGGAGGGTGAGGTAAGGTTCAAGTTCATTTATTAGGTATAGCCCTGTGAGACATTCGGCTCTTGAATCGGGTGCAACTGCAACAAACAAAAAACAAACAAAAATAACAAAAACATCTTAAAGTGAATACGTGACTGAGTGCAAACAGAAATCCAAGAAAAGACAGCAAAACATTGCAGAATAAAATCACCGTACACCAACGCTGTGTGGAAAAATCCCAGTGGGATGCAAGTCAAACCAACAACAACCACAAGACAACTTAGATTAAGGCCATCAGTCTAACTCTATACTACAACAAACAAACATGGCTAAACCAATAGACTTTTCGAAATCACCAAAATAAAGCAATGAAACAGTGATCATAGGAACTGTGACGGAATTTTCACAATAAATGGCATAAACAACATGTAACCCAATAAACGGTGGAGAGGAGGGATAGTGAGGAGAGGGTGAAGCGAGGGTGAGGGTAAGGTGGAACGGAGGGTGAGGTTAGATGAGGGTGAGGGGGAGGTGAAAATTGAGGGAAGGGAGAGGTGAGCATGGAGGGGTAGGGTGAGGGGGGAGAGTGAGGTTTAGGTTGGCGTGCGTGAGCGATGTCGCCGGTGCAGTTCAAATCGCAGGTTCGTGTGGCCGCTCCTTTACCTGTGTAATAAAGGACTCTTGCACCGGGTCTGTCTCCGTTGTCCTTTATTGGTTCGTACAATCTTGCCCGCACGGCGTCCTCGCTCAGTGTCTCCTTTCTCTCCCGCTCGGCAGCCACACCGCTGCCGTCGCTCCTGCAGCCCCGTTGCTGCTCCACCATGCAGTCCCACTGCTGCTCGTATGCAGCCTCGCTGCTGTCCGATCTGCAGCCCCACTGCTGCTCAATGTGCAGCAAACCGCTGCACGCTATGCAGCTCCGCTGCTGGCTCTCTGTCGCCTCTGTGCCCGGACACCGCTGGCCAACGGTGACGAGTCTCCGACTTGTGGCGATCGCGCCACATTCCTCCTCCTCCCCCGCGTGGCCTCCTCCTCTCTCTATTCCGACTCTCTCCCTGAACTCTTCCGGTTCCTGTCCTTAAAAGCTCTCTCTCCACGTAACCCTAACTCCTCCCACTTGTTACGTCACATCCAGCGAGCCCGTTTACGCTCGCATTACACCTGCAGTGCGCGCTCACGTCACCACGCCTCCTCATCCCTGCGATTCACCATCAGCACCATCGTCACCATCACCAACATCACCATCACCCCATCATCATCACTATCAACAACTACAACCGCCATTCGCCACTAAGTGGCGGTGACGTCAGCACGACGCTTGTGCCAGGCCATGTGCACCTTGAGGCCACGTGAAGTGTCGAACGCCCGCTGGCAGGAGGTCACTGTGCAGACCCAGATGCCACGGGTCGACTGACTGAGACGACTGGCTGATGCACCACCTGTGCCCCCTACTGTGCCAACTTGCTGTGCTTTAGCCACCCGGCACTCCGCTTGTTGTTGTGAGCGTCACTCCTCCGCCCTCCGTTGTTGTTGGAGGGCAACTGCCTCCAACTGCCCAGCAGCGTCCTTCACGAGCCTCCTCCACAGAGGCCGATCTTGACACCGCTGGTTCCAGTCATCGGCAAGTCCACTCAGTTCCACATCCTCCTGTACCACATCACTCCTTCTCTTCTCTAGCCCGTGCCGCACCCGTTTAGCCCCCTCGATCCGGCCGAACAAAAGCTGTTTAGGCATGCAGTGGCTGGGCAGGCGGTCTACATGGCCCAGCCAACGCAGCCTTGCCTGCCGTAGGAGCTCAACGATGGGGCCTTGTCCAGATCTTTCAAGGATTTCTGACCAACTCACACAATCCAGCCTGGTTAAACCCAGGATGGATCGTAGGCAGGCCAGCCTAAATATTTGCGATTGGCGAAGATGCTCCATTAGGGGGGTCCACGTTTCGCAAGCGTAGAGAAGGAAGGGAATGACTGTGGCCGAGAAGACCTGAAGCTTCGTGCGGAGCGAGAGACGCCACCTTCGTTGGTCGTAATATGCATCATGAGGGAAATGTGAGTATGAGGAAGACGACGTTTTTGCCACCCAATGGTGTGCAATGTACTGCTTGTCTATGAAAAGACGCCGCATCTCATGATGCGTACGACGACAAAAAATCCGCAGACTACCTGCTGGATCTCCTCTCTGTTTCAAAGAACAAATTTGACCTAAGGTCTTCGCTCATTAACCAGCTTCACATTCCCTATTGCCGTACAAATACTGGAGCAAGTGCCTTTGTTATTAAAGCCCCCAGGGTCTGGAATGCTATTTCCAATTAACTGCAACTTGAATCACTACCTATGAGATCTTCACTCATAACTGCTCTAAAGGAGTTGTACAACCCTAGCTGCCACTGCTATTCAGTGGCCTGAAATCAAATGTATCGCTACGGATGACCGCTGCAAAGTAACATCTTGTGTTTTGATTATAGTGTGCTAATCTTTAAAGATACATTGAAAATGTTTGATATTCCTACTGATACTCCTGCTGTTATGCAGTGACTCATGCAGCCAGCTATGGTTGCAAAGTTTGCTCGTACATGTTATGTGTATCATTTATTGTTAAATTGGAATCACAGTTCCTTTGATCACTGTTACATTGTTTTTGTAGCTTTATTTTGGTGATTTCGAAAAGGTTCTGGTTTAGCCATATTTGTTTGTTGTAGTACAGAGTTAGACTCATAATATAAATTGTCTTATTGTTGTTTTTGTTTGACTTGCATCCCACTGGGATTCTTGCACACAGCATTGATATGCGGTGCTTTATCTAGGAGACTTTGCTGTTTTTTCCTAGATTTTTATGTTGCGCGTAATTACTTTAAAGATGTTTCTTCTTCATGTTGTTGTTTGTTGCGGTTGCACCCGATTAAAGAGCCGAATGACTCACATGGCTATACCTAATAAATGAACTGAACTGAAGTTAGCTCCCACACAGCGTTACGCAACCAATGAAAAGATAATGCCGCTTGACTGATTCGGAGTGAGACCTCTGCTGTTAAACCGGAGCCGGTCATGGGCACACTGCCCTGGTATAGGAAACTCTACACTCTCTCCACAACTGCCCCATCACCAATTGAGAGTTGTGGGGGTGGAGTATCCGATGGTACAACATACCCAGGCAGGTGCTTCGTTTTGGTGGGGCTGATGGTAAGACCCCAACTCCTGGTGGCACGCTCCAGGTTCAGCAGCAGCGCCTCCAACTCCTCCTCTGAGTGAGCAGCATTCACCAGATCATTGGCATACGTAACATGGTTGAGTAATAGGGAGTCATCCCTTGACCGCACCCGGGCATCGATCAGCCTCCCATTATATCTGTACCAGATGGAAATTCTTCCGGTACAGCTATTGAAGGCTTCACGAACTACGTGGTCAAAATAGATGTTAAATAATGTGGGAGCAAGAGGACTCCCTGTCGCATCCCAAGGTGTACAGGAAATGGCTCTGACGAAGCAGCCTCGCTTCCTGCGAATCCTCGTCGCCGTGAGTGCCTCACCTGCCTCTCAGGCGTCTTTGTCTTCCTCACGACCCCCCCCCCTCGAGAGAGAGAGCGACAGGCAAAGAAGCCATCCCCCGCCGCCAAAAGGCCGAGGCGTTTAAATCACCCCCTGAGGCGAGGCCGCGAGAGACACCGCCCCTCAGATAGAATCCGTACCGGCCGAGGCGCGAGGTGCTCGGTAGGCCGGCCTAGGCCGATGCCGGTCACGCGCGGTAGGCGGCGGTGGGGAGGGAAATTGAAAACAACTTTAATAACGTTTCATTTAATATATACTCCTGTTTATATTTGTGTCTTTAAGTCGCGACGACGAGTTGGTGGTGGTGAGAGGTGGGGGTGTTTAAGCGGCTCGCTGCTGTTTGTAGACAATCTGTTAGTGGTAGGAACCTCCTGGTTACACCAGCCCACAGGGGATTATTGTGTCCGTCGTGCAGGGAGGCGCTGGGTGGGGATGGAGGGGAGGGTGGGGAGGGGTGGGGCTGGGTGGGGACGGTTGGGGCTGGGTGGGGAGGGTTGGGAGGGGCTGGGTCGGGAGGGTGGGGTGGGGAAGGATGGGGAGGGGCTGGGTGGGGAGGGGTGGGGAGGGTGGGCCTGGGTGGGGGGTGGGAGGGGTGGGGCTAGGTGGGGAGGGGCTGGTCACCCCGTGGTGCCCTTATAAAACTCAACGTTTAACCTACTCACGCCGGCTTGTGCCCGCCCTCACAGTCGGGCATATTTGCGGAATACACCACGCCGCCGTTGACCCTGGCCATTGACCGAGCAACCCAACGTTCCTACCAGCTCCCTCCGCAGGAATGTGTTGAGTGATTTGTTTACCTCTCCTGTACGCTGCCCCTCCCGTCGTGTCTTGTGCGCGCGTTGTGTGTTGTCACGTTCTGATCCCCGTAGCCCACGACTGGACATCTGTGATGAAAGAGCCTCAGAGATTTTCGGATTCCTCCTGCAGTATAAATACAGATTCTGGTGCTCACAGACCCACACAGAGACCATACAGAAACCCACAAAGACCCATACATAGACCCATACTCAGAGTCCTATAGAGACCCACAGATCCATCCATCGAACCACAGAGACCTATTGAGACCCATACAGAAACCCACAGAGACCTATTGAGACCCATACAGAAACCCACAGAGTCCCATACTCGGGGATCCATGCAGACCCACAGAGACCCATACTCGGAGACCCTAACACAAAGCCCCATACAGAGACCCACAGAGACCCATATAGACTCGCAGACACCTACAAAACCATAGAGACCCAAAGTCCCATAGTAACCCACACAGACTCATAGAGACCCATAGAGACCCACACTGTGATTGTGTTTGGTGGTTAATGGTTGTAGTTTGTAAGTGTTAAGTGTGGGGAGCGGTTGCGCGCACTGCGTCGAGGCTCACGACCAACATCAGTGGCGAGTGAAATCAGAACCGGGTCCTATGCCTCCCCTAGGTCGACTCGGACTCAAATCAGAACCTGGTGCGGTGTGTAAAAATCAGCGCTGGGGAGACAAAGGTGGCCGGGCGTGGTGCTGGCCACCCACCCCCTCGTGTGCCACAGTGGCGGCCTTCACAGGCGCTGCTGCTGCTCGCTACTAACAGCTCTTGCTCCTCCAGCCTGGGTGGGCTACACGGGGGAGCTTTGTCACATTGTAGAGACAGACAAAGCTCCCCCGTGTAGCCTCCAATAGACTCTAGGGGCAAGTGCTGTTCGCGAGTTGTAGCACCTGTGGCACACGAGAGAGTGGGTGGCCAGATCCACGCCCGGCCGCCTTTGTCTCCCCGGTGGCGATGTTCACTACACACCACTGCACCAGGTACTCATTTGAGGCTGAGTCGACCTAGGTGAGCCTCAGGACCAAATAATCGTCATCAGTGTTGGCCTTGAGCGAGAATCAAACTCGGGTCACCGGGTTCTTAGTGCAGCACGCTAACCACTACATTACAGACACACATATAGACACGTGTACACACAGACACGTGTACAGACACGTGTACACACACAGACACGTGCACACACAGACACGCGTACACACACAGACACGCGTACACACACAGACACGCATGCACAGACACGCGTACACACACAGACACGTGTACACCACCACCAATGACACTCCCTCTGGCCCTGCTTCCGTGCCTCTGCTGTGCTCCACAGCACCAGCAACGCATGCAGGGAAGCCGTCTCCAGCCCTGACCCACGATGGTCCGAGGCCCCAACATCCCCGTGGAATGACATCAACAACATAAACAACATCAACAACCACATTAACAACAAATACAGCAGCAGTGGAGGCAGAACCGACTGTGGGTCTCTGTGTGAGCATATAGGTCTCTTTGTGAGTCTATGGGTCTCTGTGTAAGTCGATGGGTCTCTGTGTCATGAGTCTATGGGTCTCTGTGTGGTGAGTCTATGGGTCTCTGTCTTAGTCTATGGGTCTCTGAGTCTGGTTCGGTGGGTGTGTATGGGTCTCTGTGTGAGTGTGGATCTCAGTTGTGAGTCGTGGGTCTATGTGTGATGGAATCTATGGGTCCCTGTTCGTGAGTCTGTGTCTCTGAGTGAGTCTGTGTCTCTGTGTGGTGAGTCTATGGGTCTGAGTGAATCTATCAAAGTGCTAATGTATTAACTCTTTCACCTTCACCGTGCAGTAGATTTGGCACATTTGTGTTGATAAACAGAACGAGCACTACAATAGGATTTGTATTGAATCAGATACAGCGAGTACTGGTCTGGTCACACACAAACTCACGTGAAATTAGTCTGTGTCGCTGTACGTTTATTGCTTTCTATAGTCACTTCAAATAAACAGTAATACTCAAGACAATGACACGTGCTGTGTTCTTTTTTACCTTCGATTTTTATTGACCATTTTTATTTTCTAATCAAACACGAGCAACCCGCACGGCCTTTGTACCTGACTGTCCGTGCCTGTGTGTGTTTTTTGTGCTTAGTTTGTTGTCCTTCCCCCGCACCTCTGATTAGCCCAGCTGGCTACATTCGTTGCAATATAATCTCAACATACATACAGTACATACAGGCAGGCGGCCAGGAATCCAGTCGGCAAATACTTTGTGAGCCTTGGTGTAAGCCAAGCCTGACTTCTGCTGATGAGAAACAGAACGTCAGAACCTGTCCTTGCCTATGAACATCTGGGCAATTCGCCAAGATTGCACCTCCGATTAGTACGATTGGCTACGTACATTGGCTACGTACGGTGCGAAATAAGTTCAACATCCATACATTGCTTCACGCGACTGACTGGCCCAGAGTGTTGCTTGCATTGAACCAAATGCCGCTTCAATTAGGCACTCCCAGAAGGCCGTGCCTGCGACTGATGGGATGAGTAAAACAATACGTGGTGTCAATCTAGATTTGAAACTTTCGTGACTGCAGGAATCCATACTCTTTGGTTCTTTCGCTGAAGTCACGTAGGTAGAAAAATAATAGATCACGACGTTTCGATCGCAACACAAGCAACCGTCATCAGGTGGGACAACCACGGCAAGAAAAAAAAAACTGCTGAAGTAGGCGAGAGACCTGCCGTGGCACGAGGTTATATAGGCCTCGGCAATAGGGGGGAGAGAGGAGGTGGGGGGAGAGAGGGGGCGGGGGGAGAGAGGTGGGGGGAGAGAGGGGGCGGGGGGAGAGAGAGAGGTGGGGGGAGAGAGGAGGTGGGGGGAGAGAGAGAGGGGGCGGGGCAGAAAGTGGACCCCGCGGCAGCACTTGGAGAGATCTGAGAGATCGGCTGCAGGGGGGGGAGAGAGAAGGGGGGGGCAGAAAGTACGTGGTGTGTATTATGTCTTTAATGTTTCTTGTGGAGAGAAGGGTTTTGCGAAGGAGGAATGATGATGATGTTAGTGACAATGATAGTAATGGTGATGGTAATGATTGTGATGAAGGTGGTAGTGGTGATAATAATGGTGAAATGGTGATGATGGTATTGGTGGTTATTGTAATAATGATTGCAGTGATGGTGATGGTAAGAAGTGTGATGGTGATAATGGTGGTGGTGGTGTCGGTGGTGATGATGACGATGGTGTTGATCATGGTCGTGGTGATGATAATTGTGGTGGTCGTGATGGTGATGAGGGAGATGGTGATAATGATGACGGTTATGGTGGGTTTTACGGTGATGATAGTGATGATGATGGTCGTGATGGGGGATGTGATAATGGTGATTATTATGGTGTTTTTGTGGTGTTGATGATGATGGTAATGATGGTGATTGTGATGATGATGGTGGTGATCATGGTGGTGGTAACGATGATGGTAGTGATGATCGTGGCAGTGTTGGTAGTGATGATGATGGTGGTATAGATAGTGATGGACGTGATAATGGTGATGATTATGGTGTTTATTGTGATGGTGGTTCATGATGGTTATGGTCGTGGTCGTAGTGATGATGAGGATAATGATGTTGATGATGTTGGTGATGATATTGATGATGATAGAGTGGTGGTGATGATAGTGATTAAAATGGAGTAATGGCAATGATGCTGATGATCATGATGGTGGTAATGATGATGGTGATGATGGAGGTAGTGATGACTGGTGATTACAATGATGGTGGTGTTGATGGGGATGATGGTGGTGATGATAATAGTGATGATGGGGTGATGATGGTGAATCGCAGGGATGATGGGGCGTGGTAACGCGAGCGCGCACTGCAGGTGAAGGAGCGGCCACATGGACTCTGGGGCTGCGCTGATTCCCCACTCAGATTTCATTAAAATCCCTCAAACTTCTACACCGGCGATTTGTACTTCACAGGTGACATCGCTCACCTACACTAACCTGAACCTAACCTTCCCCCCTCACCCTCCCCTTCCATGCTCACCTCACCCTTCATTCAATTTTCACCTCACCCTCCCATCACCCCACCCTCCCCGAACCCTCACCTTGCCTCACCATCGCCTCTACCCCCTCCTTCCCATCTTTTCCTCTCCTCAACCCCTCCTGACCCTTCACCCTCCACGCTTACTTGTCCCCTTCCCTCACCTTCCCCTCTAATCTCCCCTCACCCTCACTTCACCCTCTCCTCACCATACCCCCTTTCATCAGTTTCTTGGGTTTTCGCCTCAGTTTCTTGGGGTTCTAATATTCCTCATCCTCAGGATGCACGACTCAGATCCACAATCTTCAATGGTTCATTACAATACCCCACCCACATCCCAGGGTAGAGAGGCTGCAAGAATCTCTGCCGGACCTCGTGGATCACCTCCATGGAGTCGGCGCGATAAAACTCCAGGAACCCCCCCTCCCAGTGCAGGTGAAGCCCGATTCTGCGAGGGGAGGGGGCCCCCCTCACCGACAGTCCAGTCTCCACTCCACCATGAACCACTGAGAATCTGTCGTCACGTTTCTCTAAACACCAGGATGCATCGTTCCGTCCCAGCTGCAATGCAGCACCACCCCCTTTCCGTGGGATCGTCCCGTACGCGACTCCAACCCGACACCACCGCGCGTCCCCAACGTCCACCTCCCAGTAGTGGTGACCCGACGAGAAGCTCTCACAGCACAGGGCTTGTGACCAGCCATCAAACCGGTGTGGGTGATCGAGGCGACCCTGGGAAACACCGGTCCACTTCATCGTCCTGAGTTCCGAGGAGATCTGGAGTTGGTTATGAGCTGAGTTTGTGTCCAGAGTCGGTGAGCATCCGTCTGTGACAACAGCGATCACAACATAACTACAGGACACCATCATTACCATTACCATCTATATTCACCACATCAACATCATCAACCATCATCTTCACCATCAACCATCACAGCACAAAAAACACCAAAATCACCACCAACATCATCAATATGATGAACATCACCAACATCACTATCGCCATCAGCAACATCACAAACATAATCATCACCACTATCACTACCATTACTTCAACCATCACTAGTTCCCATCACCACCATCTAAAATACCCTTTGGTTCTTGCGGTAAAATCACGTAGGTAGAACATTTAAATAAAACAAAAAATAATATATCATGACGTTTCGATAGCAACACAAGTGGAAAAAAATAGCCAGCAGTGGAACTGCTGAACCAGCGAGAGAGTTGTTACAGCACGAGGTTATATATGTGGCGATGGGCAAGCAAGCGGGGTCTGAGCTGGAAAGGAATTCCATCCCCGGACGCAAGCACGTCAGTTGTGTTAATGGGGGAGATTATGGAGAGAGAGATTAGGGAGAGAGATTAGCATGAAATGTGCTTCCGTCGCCGCATAAGAGTATCATCCCCGCATGCGCGCACAGCAGCAGTGTTAATGGGAGATTAGCACTATGTTGATGGTAGTGATTAGGCAGGGAGATTAGGGAAATTAGTAAGTTAATGTCATTTCTATGTGTAAAACAAGCTGCGGTGCTGCCAACTGCGCTGTGAGGCAAGCGCTTGCTTGCACATCGCCACATATATAACATTGGTATAAGAGCTCTCTCGCTGGTTCAGCAGTTCCACTGCTGGATATTTTTTTCTGCCTGCGGACGATCGCTTGTGTTGCTATCGAAACGTCGTGATATATTTTTATTTTTTTATTTTTCTACCTACGTGACTTTACCAAAAGAACCAAAGAGTATGGATTCCTGCAGTCACGAATGCTTCAAATCACCATCTAACATCTTCATCACTATCACCAACAACACGACCAGCATCATAATCATCACAACGACCATCGAAACCCTCAATACCACCATCACTACCATTATCACCATCAGCAAAACCATCACAACCATCACCACCTATATTATCACCAATGTCACCATTATGACCATCACCACGACCATCACTGCCATCACCACGACCAACACCATCACCAATGCTATCACCATTCACATCACTCACATTATCAGTAATATCAGCTTCATTACCACCATCCTCATCACAACCACTATCACCATCATTATGACCATTACCAACATCAGGAACTCATTTGAGGTTGAAACTGCCTAGCAGAGGCGGAGGAATGGATCAGATATCACCTGCCACTGATGTTAGCAATGGCAGGTAATCAAGCCCAGTAAACTTGGTTCGTAGTGCAGTGTGCTAACCACTATGCCATCGCTAACCCCACCTACAGATGCATAGAGACATTCACATGCACACACCGCATCTCAATATCGCAATTACCCATGACTGGTAATGCTTATTATTTACCAAAAAACACCACACTGAGTATCATGGCTCTGATCAGTCGGGGCCTAGATTAGGATATAAACAAAGACTAAAATCCCCTGTGTAGCCTTAACACACTGTCAGGGCAAGTCAGCACCTTTAAAAGCTGGCACGGCCAACAAGGGGGTGGGTGACCAGCACTACGCCTGGCCACCTTTGTCTCCCTAGTGGTGATGTTTTCACAAAACACCAGGTACTCATTTGAGGTTGAGTCGACCTCGTGCACACACACGGAGATAATTTATTGTCAAGACCACCCAATCACCCATGATTCACACTGAATAACTCACACAGGAGTTTGACTGCATTTGTCTCCAGGACTTGAAGTGAGGCAATGTCCTGTTGGCTGCGAGCTGAGGGTGGAGCTGAAGTAACCCTCCCTGCCCTGTGAAAGCAGAGCAGACACGGCCACTGTCTCACATTGAGCATCGTCACTCACAGGATCATCAAAGCTCCATTACATAGATACTCATCACAGCTTCATCACATCTAGACTCATCATAGAAAGCATAATAACTCATCACAACTTCTTACAACATCACCACACAGCATTACTATCACCACACTTAGAATCATCACACACAGCACATCACACAGCATCACCACGCAGTATCAGACAAAGCATCACTACACACAGCATCATCACACAGCATCATCACGCAGCATCACTACACACAGCATCATCACGCAGCATCACTACACACAGCATCATCACGCAGCATCCCCACACACAGCCAGTGTCTCACTGCCCACGCCCCACACTCAGTTCTATGTTGTCGTGTGTCGAGTCATGAGTGAAAGTCGTCTTTTACCTGCGTGTCTCCTCTAGGTGCCCCTGTGGGAGAGAGAGAGAGATGCATTACTGTGACTCTACTTCGATTCCCTTGCATTCAATGGAGTTCCCACTGCAAAACTGTCGGTGGAATATAAACCCCAAAGTCTTGGATTATGACCCCATGATCACCAACACTGACTTACGGGCCAAATATTTCAGAGGGAGACTGGTTGATAGTCAACTATAAAGTATTTTTTCTAGGTAAAGCCCATAGAGGTATATGGCTCTTTTCAGAAGCGACCTGGCCACAAACGATAGCTCAACAAAGTGGTTCATCACGTGGAAATTTATAACAGCTCAATCCTCTAAACGCACGATTCCAAATTTGGAGGGAAAAACTGGAGGACCCGGATAAAAGCCATGCGACCATGGAGAGAGACATGTAAACTCCAAATATATCGTGATGTCCCCGACCTACGGTATAGTAGGCGACGTAGTTACCATCTCGCCACCCCCATGAGGGCCAACACTGCATTGCAGGGCAAATATTTCAGAGTGAGACCGGTTGATATTGATCTGTGTTGAGTAATTTGGGACTTGAAATTTCTGGCGTTACCAATGCACATGGTTGCAGGTCTTGTAGAAGTGATGTTCAAGACACAAGGATATTATTAATAAGTGTATGAGACCTCGTATTTATTTTAGCTTCCATAATATGAACAAAGGAGGCTCACAAAGTAAGAATCAGCGATGACATCGGCTCGTGAGCAGGCACTGGTAGATTGTTGCATTGCGGCATCATGAGATTTGGCAATGGCTTGGGGAGGCCTTCATCTATCAGTGGATAGATCATGGCTAATGATAATCATGAATACCGTGTAAATTGTTGTATGGTTGATTTAAAAAGTGCAATTCCAATACCATTTATATTATATTCACAATGAAACAAACTTAATGGGAATCTGTTAAAGGACGCGAGAGAGAGAAAAATAATTCTCTCATCAAAACACTATGCCACAGAGCTCATGGCATCTCTGACCAATACCACCTGGCCAGTGAATTAAAACATGTAAATCGGGCCCTCAAGATGAACGGATACTCTGACCGCACTATCCGCCAAGCTGTTTCTCCCACCATACAGAAACAGCCACTTGAAACTCCGATCAAAACTATCACGTTGCCATACATAGCAGGCGTGACCAAAAAGATCTCCGAAATTCTAAACAAATATAAGATCCAAGTCCGATTCAGTACAGTAAATAAAATCTGTGATCTAATGCCATCTGTAAAAGATGTCATTCCTGACTTGCACTACCCTGGAGTCTATAAACTGAGTTGCAGCTGTGGTGATTGTTACATTGGGGAAACGAAACGTCATGTCTCCGATCGTGTCCGCGAGCACAAGTCAGATCTGAAACACGGCAAAATTGAGTCTTCCGCCATTGCCGATAATTGCTACAACGCGGTGGGCTCTCATAATATTGTCTTTTCCGAAACCAAGGTGCTCTGCATACCTTCTGGCTACCATCAAAGATTTGTACACGAAGCCATCCAGATATACAAACACAGACATAACTTCAACCGTGATGATGGGTACAAACTGAGTAATCATTGGAAAGATGTTATTAACCATGTAAAAAAGATTTAACTACGCATATTTGTACCATCTTATTTGATAGGTACTATTCTACTTTACCGAGTGTTGACATCCCCAGCGTTTAACAGTACTGCTTTTTTGTATTTGGATTTTCAGCCAACACCGGCCGCAACCCCGAGTTGAGATGCACCAATTGTTCTCTTTTAGCCCCGCCCACCCCCAACACGTTGCATTCCCTGGCTACCACATTCAGATAAGCCCCTTCCCCCCTCACCCTTAACATGTATTTAAGAGCTTGTCTCTTGGATTTTTCCTCACTTGATATAGTAAATTTAGCTGTGACGGTCCCACCTGATGAGACTTGTGCTGCCTCCGAAACGTCGTGATTTATTATTTTATTTCTATTATTATTTCTATTTAATTTGTTACCTACGTGACTTTACTGATAAAAACCTAAGAGTACGGAGAGAGAATTGATTTAACTGTGAAAATATGAGCTGGCCTTCCAAATGACAGCAACTGGAGCTGCAATACGGATCCATGACTGGAGCTGTGTTCTCAAGCCCATGAGATGCGAGCTCTCATTCAGGAGCCTCCCTCTTCTGCTGCTGCCAATAGCGACACTGGAAACGAATTCCTCACCTGCAGGAACGCGAATGAGTCACTCTCCTGCGCTCGGGTCTGCAGGCGAGTGGCTACTGCCTGGAGCTCTCTGATCTCGCGCTGGTAGTGAGCGATCTTCTTCTTGATCTGATACAGCAGCTCGCGCCCTTTCTGCTCTACTTGCTCTAAAGCCGCCTTCTCCTCCGCATCCAACGCTGCTCTCGCGCGGGTGAATCTGACCGAGATTGAGGCCTTTTCATCTGTCATGGATCCCTGCAAAGAGAAACAAATGCCACCTCTGTTCATTAAATGTCTGGTCCTTTGTGAAATGGCATTCAGGTCGGTGTGACCCGAGTGCAACTCTAAGGTGTCCAGACAGTGATACGAGTCCGCAGCACTGAGGCCTCCTTCTTCATCTGATAACGCCACTGTGCATTTTCAGTACAACACGATTCGGGGGCTGTGAGGCATTGAAATAATAAAATACCATCAGGAGTACATTTATGGTCCGTGTCTTTCTCATTGCGTAAGACTCTCAGGACGATGCTTTATTTACCTTCACATGAAACGAAGGGAAATCTGTAATTTGCCGTCAACAAGTAGAGCCTTAATGAAATGGGAAATTAGGCCAATTCTTCTTTAAATGAATGTTTTGAATGTGAGAAAAACACATATGTATGGATGAAGAAAGGGGATTATGAAACCTCTTGTAATACTAGCACCTGGTCACTTTAACGCCTGATTGGTTTCACTAAAAGAGTGTACAACAGTCTGTGTGTGATCACCAACTCTGCCACCAGAGTATTGGATAAGAGGTACGTACCACCTCATCTGACCAATATAGTTAACAGTCGTTGAAGTGGTAAGTTGTATGGAGATATGGGAATGTGGAATTTCCACCACTGAATGAGTTTCTCAGTGGAGATGAGAACCACCTCTTTACTCGTCCTGATTATTGAGGTGCTTTGACTGTTGTATCTTTAGACCCACAATGTGTTCAGAGTGAATGAATGGAGTTGTTCTCCATCACAAATACTACTCAGAGTTGAGTCACGGGGTCACAGTCCGGCCCAGACGCGGTACCTGCACGTCCCTGAGAGCAGCCTCCATCCGCCTCACGGACTCCTCCACCTCCCTCCTCTTCTCCTCCACCGCCCGCATCTCCTCTCCCACTTGTTTCTGTGAGAGACGTCACCAGGGGAGACTCCACCCACTCTCTGAGCGTCCCCTCTCATCCCGCCCCACGCGAACCCTCCACAGTGACGGGGGCAGTAGCCCTGGTGCAGCGATGGAGGCTGGGGGAGCAAGGGCTGAAGGGAACTGATTTCACGAGGAGCTCAAACTTGCGCAGGGCTTCCTAAGAAGTGGGTCGGGCTACCTGTGCAGTGGGTGGAGCTACCTAGAGGGTGGGGATACCTGAGTAGTGGGTGGAGCTGCCCGAGAAGTGGGTGGAGCTACCTGAGTAGTGGGTTGGGGCAACATGTAGTGGGTGGGGCTACCTGCGTAGTGGGTTTGGCTTCCTGCTTAGTGGGTGTGGCTGCCTGAGTAGTGGACGGTGCTGAGTAGTCCATGTTGTGAGAGGTGGTAACAGGTAAAGTACAGGATGGCCATAAATGGCGAAATATGGTGGGTGGTTTGACCACCTGGGCCACTTCGGTAACCAAGAAGGCCTGTCTGGACTCAACTGGAAACGCGCTGGCTAACGGAGCTCTGGTTAGCCACTTAGGCTAAGGGAGTAAACCCTGATAAAATCCTGGGTGGATACCAAGTGGCCAACGGCCCACCTCGGTGGGGTAGATGAGCTACGGTTAAGTTGGCCAACGGCATATGACGGAGAAGACACTGGATGTCTGGTGCTTCAGGACAAGCCTTTTAATCGTCTTGGTTTTCTGTCTCGTCACTGGATCCAGGCTTGATTCCTGGGTAAGCCCAGTGCGGTAGCTGGTGTGCAACAGACACTGCACGTAAATTAATTCACGCACTGGCACCCTCCAGAGGAGATGTGCCATCGCACCACCACACTACACACCCAAAGTCCTTGGGCGATTGGCAAGTGGCGAGCGGGGCAGGCCTATGCGGCTCGAAGCTCCTAGTCATAACCCAGCACCAAGGCGGCAGCTATTAGAAGGTCGTCATGCACTCGGATTAGACAGGAGTGCATCCCGGCAGCTGTAGCTGTGACTGAGAAGCCCACAAGGATCCACTCTGCTCACCCCAAATTGGGAGGAGGCTAGAAAATGTGCCCTAAACATAGACTGCCGAGCAACATCCTATCTCGCTTACCGCGACCAGAGGGAACATCAATAATTGCGGTCGAAACAAAAATAAATACAGTAAAACCTTGGATTGCGAGTAACTTGGTCTGCGAGTGTTTTGCAAGACAAGCATTTTTTGAAATTTAAATATTAATTTGATAAACGAGCGAGGTATTGCATTACGAGTACTATAGTACATACAGTATACGCTTTGTCTGCCGAGCGTCACGTGATCACAACTGATATACGAATGCTTTGATATACGAGTGCTTTGGATTACAAACACGTTTCTGGAACGAATTATGCTCGCAATGCAAGGTTTTACTGTATAACCTAAACATTGGATCCTGGAATGTCAGCACCCTCACAAAAAAACCCAAACTCGCAAAGTCCAGAGCGCCAAACAGCTCTTGTGGCATGTGAGCTGAGACGATTTGATATCCATATTGCTGCCCTCAACGAAATCCATCTGGTGGATGAAGGCCAACTGACTGAGCTAAGTGGAGGCTACATCTTTTGGAAGGGTAAACCAGTGCATGGACGCCTGCATGGTGTAGGGTTTGCAATCGACAACATGTTCATCAACAGCTTAAGTGAGCTCCCAAATGGTATCAATGAGCGTTTTATGACCCTCTGCCTGAAATTCGCAATAGACCAACATGCAACCATCATCAGCACCTATGCACCAACACTGGACTCTAAAGAAGACACTAAGGAGACCTACTACAGCCAACTCAACTAAATCCTTCAGAGTACACCAAAAACTGAAAAGCTGATTCTCCTCGGCGACTTCAATGCTCGAGTTTGGAGAGACCATCAAATGTGGAATGGTGTAATTGGTAAAGAGGGAGTTGGAAAGCCCAACTCCAATGGTCACCTTCTTCTTACAACCTGTTCTGAGCACGACCTGACAATCACCAACACCCTATTCCGGCAGAAGAATAGCCGTAAAACCTCCTGGTGCCACCCTCGATCACACCAATGGCATTCACTGGACTACGTTATTGTCAGGAAGTTTGACAGCACAGACGTCCGCATCACTCGTGCCATGATCAATGCAGACGATTCCTGGACTGACAACAGACTAATTCGATCAATGATGAATTTTAAACTAAACCACAAACACATCGACCGACCAAAAACTACAGAAGAAAAGACTCAATGTAACCAGACTAAAAGACCCAGCAGTACAGGCCCGAGTGAAAAAACTTGCTCAAAGACTCAGCACCAACCAGGCTTCAGGAATTGTTCATGAGTACTGGACACAACTCAAGACGGCAGTTATAACCAGCTGTGAGCACACAATTGGCTACACAAGAAGGAAAAACTGACTAGTTTGATGACAACGACCAGGAAATTACAGGCCTCATTGACAAGAAGCAGAAAGCATTCATCGTCTGGCAACACAAACAGTCTAGACAGAAAAAAAATCATATAGGAGGCCAAATCGGAAGTACAAACTAAAATTCGGGAAACTGAAGAACAACTGGTTCAGAAACAACGCAAAAGAATTACAACATCTTGCAGATTCCAATAACCCACGAATTTTTTAAAGCAACCAGTCTTATATGGACCATCAAAACAGGGCCTTGCACCACTTCAGTCTAAGGATGGGACAGAAATCTTCAAAGACAAAAATGCAATCATCTCCCGCTGGCAGGAACACTTCAGCTGCAACGCTGTTGTAGATGCTTCTATATTAATTGAGATCCGCAACACTCTCCCACTGAGGATTTAGCTAGAGAACCAACGATGCTTGAAGTGGCTAATGCTGTCAAACAGATGAAAAAGAACAAAACTAGTGGGCTAGAACAGATTCCTGCTGAGATTTACAAACATGGAAGACAATGCCTACTAGAACATCTGCACTCCCTCATGGCCAGGATCTGGAATGATGAAGGAAGACCTTCCCAAAGAAGGGGAAGATTACATCATTGTGACCATCTTCAAAAAAGGTGACAAGTCAGACTGTGACAACTCCAGAGGAATCTCTCTTATTACCACCACTGCAAAAATACTGGCAAGAATCCTACTAAACAGACTTCTACCACTTGCTGAAAAACTCCTTCCTGAATCGCAGAGTGGCTTTCGACCTGGTAGGGGAACCTCAGACTTGATCTTCTCAGCCCGTCAACTCCAAGAGATGTGCCAGGAACAGAGACTACCATTGTACATCGCCTTCTTTGATTTGACTAAAGCTATTGATTCTGTTAATCGTGATGCAATATGGAGAATCCTTCTGAGATATGGCTGCCCAACAAAATGTGTTGACGTCCTCCATCTGTTGCATGATGGTATGAAGGCTGTCATCCTCTCTGATAGTGAAACCTCAGAGCCAATAGAAGTAAGGACCAGTGTGAAGCAAGGTTGCGTTATTGCACAAACTCTTTTCTCCATCTTCTTGGTGGGAATGCTTCATCTGACAGAGAACAGACTTCCCAGAGGCATAAATATCACATATAGGACAGACAGGAACATATTCAACATTAACCGTTTAAGAGCCAAGTCGAAAACATCCGTTATTAAATTCCAATATGCTGATGATGCCCAAGTCAGTGCCTGCTCAGAAGCTGACCTTCAGGTCATCATTGTCAACATATGTACAGATGCTTACAACAGGATGGGTCTAAAACTGAATACCAGAAAAACTAATATATTTTTCAACAAGCTCCGAGAGGACACCGACCACCCCCTACAATCATTACCAACAATGCAATTCTATAGAAAGCGTTCCCAGTTTCCCATACTTAGGCAGCCATCTCTCTAGCAATGTCTTAATTGATTATGAAATCCAACATCGGATTTCCCGAGCTAGTGCTGCCATTGGCAAACTTAAGAACAGGGTCTTTGAAGACCACAACATTACCGCCATGACCAAAGTGGCCGTGTATAATGTTGTAATAATTCTAACCCTCTTATATGTTGCAGAAACCTGGACCACTTATAGTAAACACATAAAATCCCTCGAAATGTTTGATCAACGCTGTCTCAGGAAAATAGTAAACATCACATAGGAAGATAGACAAACTAATATCATTGTCCTGGAGCGATCAAGCTCATCTAGCATAAAGGCCATCATGATGAAGTATCAACTCAGATGGGCCGGTCACCTTGTGAGGATGAATGACTTGAGGCTTCCTAAGCAAATATTTTATTCCCAGCTCAGTGATGGATCACGTGCCCCCGGAGGTCAAAGGGAGCGTTTCCGTGACAACCTTAAAATGCATCTCAAGCGATGCCACGTAGATCCAAGAAACTGGAAAATCTATTCTCTTGATAGACCATCATGGAGGGCCAAAATAAACAATCGAACTCAGCATTTTGAGGCCGAGCGAAGAGAGTTGATGGCCAGGAAAAGAGCACGCTGAAAAGCACACACACCAGAGACAGAGACAACAAGTGGGAGCTCCAGGATGGACCATCCATGCCCCCACTGTGCCAAGATCTGCAGGTCACGGATTGGCCGATTCAGCCATCTCCGGACCCATGGCCAGCCAGGTCCACCTCACACCACAGACAAGTGACACCTGGAGGGAAATCAAACTCGACTTCGAGGGATCCCAGAAGAAGAAGGTTTGGGCTACCTGAGCAGTGGGCAGGGCTACCTGAGCAGTGGGCAGGGCTACTGGAGCAGTGGGTGGGGCTACCCGAGTAATGAATGGGGTTTCCAAAGTGGATGGGGCTAAACGAGTAATGGGTGGGGCTACCAGAGCAGTGGGTTGGGCTACTTGCGTAGTGGTTGGGGCTACAAAAGCAGTGGGTGGGGCTACCTTAGTTGGTGGGGCTGAGTAGTGGGCGGTGTTGAGTAGTGGGTGGAGCTACTTGAGCAGTGGGTGGGGCTACCTGAGCAGTGGGTGGGGCTACCTGAGCAGTGGGTGGGGCTACTAGAGTAGTGGGTGGGGCTACTGTAGTAGGCGGGGCTACCATAATAGTGGGCGGGGCTGAGTAGTGGATGAACAGAGCACCGGAGTGGTGAGATGTTTTCTGCCTTGCCTGCAATACAGGAGGTCGTGGGTTCAAACCCGCGCCTGATGCCTGTATAAATTGAGTTTTCATGTCTCTCTCCATGGTCGCATGGATTTTTCTCTGGGTCCTTCGGTTTTTCCGTCCACATTTATAAAGGTGCGTTTAGAGTGTTTGGTTGCCATACATTTAGACATGATAAGCCACATCGTTGAGCTGTCATTTGTGGCCAGGTTGCCTCTGAAAAAGACCTACATAGGTCATTGAGCTTCATTTGGTAAAATAAAAAATAGTTTCAGTTTAGTTTTACATGGTACAATGAGGCGCTGCCATGTCACTGTTGAGTGTCCGAGAAATTCGGTAGAGAGCATCGTGATGAAAATATAAATACGGTCACGAAATACTTGGTCTGTGAAAATCACGTGACATTTCTGGAACACCACATCCAGTGACCCGGTAGCTGCTGTAGAGTGTGGCGCTAAACTGGCACGGACCGGCACGAGGCGACCAAGCGGTGAGCACTGCAGCTCACGCAGTCCCAGTCGTTTTACATTTCATTAAAATTTTAGGGAATGCTCCCCTCTACCACAAACCACTTTTGTATATGAACCATAGTCTATGCACTCACGTCATTTTGAGAACACAGTGTACGCATTAAATATATTAGTTTTTATTAAATATACTAAGAGCACATTTATCAATTTGTCATATAACAGGATTGATAATAACATGTTGTTGTATTATTTCTGCACTATGACAACCTCAGCATACTTTATATTAAATCATGGTTGTTAAAATTTGAAGAAACAATGGGAAGCTGAAATAGTAATTATATATTTATTTGGATATCATTGTTCAGTTCGTACTTGACTTCACGCAGGAGAAGCTCCCGCTCACACATGCAGACCGTCTCACCTGCCGTGTTTTGCGCTCATCCTCCAGCGTAGCCACATCGTGACCCTTGTGGTCTCCTGCGATGGTGCAGGTTGTGCAGACCAAGCTCTTGTCCTGTCGGCAGTAAAACTTGATCTTCTTTCTGTGCGTCTTGCACTTGCGTTCTTCAGGATTCGTGCCTGGATCCACCAGAACGTGGTCACTGAACTTCAGGTTCTCCTGATGAGGCTTTACATGAGTCACACAGTAGGAGGTTTCACACCTGAGGCAGGTCTTCAAGGCAGCGGTCGTGCCATTGTTGCAGAAGTCACACAAGACCATAGTGGCCATTTTCTCTGCAGCACGGCGCTGCTCTTCCAAGTTGGCGAGCGTGAAGTTCTTGATCAGCTTGGGTCCCTGAGGGAAGATCACTCGGCACTGCGGGCAGGAGAAGGACTCTGCCGCATCCCAGGTGCCCTCCACGCACTTGAGGCAGAACGAGTGGCCGCAGCTGAGCGTGCAGGGGCAACGGAAGGCGTCCAGACAGATGGGGCAGGTCAACTCCCCTGGAGCATCGCTATCACTGGGAGACGCACTTGCCATGATCCTGTGGCTCCATTCAGAGATAGGCGCTGGCTGTTGTTCAGGCAGTCTCTGGCTGTAGCTCAGGCAGTATCTAGCTATAGCTCACGCAGTCTCTGGCTGTAGCTCAGGCAGTCTCTGGCGACATCTGAGACACTAAACTAGGAACAAGCCACGTAAATGTGAGGCAGGTTAAAGTACAAACTCTTTTAGTTTGATTTGCATATCATGGGGCGCGCCCTGGAATGTGTTGACTTTGACCAGGCAAGAGACGTCTCGGTGCGAGAAGTAGCTAATAAAGACTCAGCTCACCTTATCTCAATTTACCTAATCTCAACTAACCTATTGTCAACTCACCTTGTGTCAACTCATCTCATTCTCAACACACTTCTGTGAAGGTTGGTCTATCTTGGACCTAACAAAATTCCCTCTTGTAGTCCATTTAGCTGATCTCACAATCAACAGCTACCCTCCAATTACACAAACTCACGAGCCCCACCGTCACGCAGAGATGACGTAGGTTGTCCCCATAACAAAGTTGAATTCACCTATCAAAAGCTCCAAATAATCGTGACCCTTAAAGACACGAATATAAGAACAGTTGAGCACCAACAAATCATGGTGCGTCCTGTCCAGACAGTCCAGAAAGGATGTCGGAGTTGCAGTTGAAAAAGTCCCTCCTGTCTAAGTTTCACTCTTTAGTTCAGTCTCAAACAGGTCCACAGGGTTCATTAAGTTTGTCCAAAACATTGGCCACAAATAATGAGCCTGACAAGGTGCACAGCCATGGACTCACTACTCAAAGCAGGTGGCCTCCATGGGCACTGCAGGTGTCCTCAACAGTCTGAAACGAAAAGCCTGCTGTAGGGTTGTGGTTGGATTTCTCGCACATTCAAAAACACTAATTTGAAGAGGAATTGGCTGAACATTCCAAAACAATATTTGAAAAGTGGCTCATTGGGGCGTTACTTGTTGAAGGACAATTTACGCAGATTAGCCTTCGCTGACAGTGACAGATACAATTTAAAAAGATGGCGACCTCCAGAGCAGTGGCGAGCCTCGCTGCGTCTGTTAACAGCGGTGCTCACATCAACAACTTGTTTTATATTTATAACACACCTTTTCTCAATGTGCTTAACATAGTTAAATAAAAAGGTTAAATAATACAATGATGCGTATGATAGGGACGTATTAAAGGCTGACGAATGGGTGACTGCGATCGGGGATACTTAGAGATCACGAAAGGGTAGGGGGAGGGAAGAGGAAGAGTGTGACGGTGGGTAACCAACTCTTGCGTCACTTCATGATTACCTCCACCATGGTGATGCCCACGTAGGGTCTCGTGGGGGGGTCCCCTGTTATCCTGGGTTTTTACCCGAGGGACCCCTCGTGGAGATGACCCACGGTTTCCCAGTGCCAGGAAATTGGTCGACCCCCGCCAGGCCGAATATGCACTGCGGCCCCGTGGGAACACACCAAACACAGGGGAATAGGGCCGTGGGGAGGGCAAAACACCCAGCGAGCTGGCTAAAGGTAAAAACCTCAACCAAGAGTACGGGAGGGAGGACGGGCACGTAAATAATGGGTTAGGAAGCAAGTGGGAGAAAACGACGGGCACGTACACAATGGGTTGTGAAGCAAGTGAGAGCCACACGCCAGGTAGGCGCCCGATTGGCCAGCAAGGTATCGCTCACTGCCGAGCCCTGCGCGGGTGGAAGGTTTGGGCCCGATTGGCTAGGAGGGCAACACAACTTAGGCAGGGATTTTTGAATTGGGAAGAGATAAAAGGAGGGAAGAGTAGAAACGTTGGTCAGTTCTCCTCCATCTTCTTGGTTCTTTCGGTAAAGTCACGTAGAAGGGAAGTAATAAAATAATTAAAATAAAACATAATAAAATAATTCTCACGACGTTTCGGCCACAACGCAAGTAGCCGTCCTCAGGTGAAAGCAGGTCTGTCGAGGCGACAGCGTCTGAATGAAACAGCACACGTGCTTGGAGCATATATATAAGCTGGGTTGGAAGGGGGGGGGAAAGGGGGCACCTTGACAAAATAATTTGCATATCAAGAGGAATCCAGCATACCCATGGGAAATGCAGGTATGTGATTACTACTACTTGTGTCCGTGCATTATGCAGGATTAGCAGCATCCAACGGAGGGGATATGGGAAATGCAGATATGTGATTAGTGCTACTTTGCCCGTGCATGATGCAGGATTAGCAGCATCACAGGGAGGGGATAGGGGTAGCATTAATAAAGGGAAGAAGTGTTAATAGTATGTAGCTGCAGTAACTAAACCCACCACGTAAACAACTAAAGTATAAACTACATAATATCATCATTATACTAAATATACTCTACAATAAGCTGAGTTACTAACAGTAAGTAATACATTACAATTCTACGTCATAAAAAATATAATATGCTTCCATCTAAACTTTATTCTCTTACATCACACGAGTCTACACCGTACTATATATTGCCATAGACAAACCCAAACATTAAATTATATACTGTATTGCTATAAACCACCCCATGGCAATATATAGTACGGTGTAGACTCGTGTGATGTAAGAGAATAAAGTTTAAATGGAAGCATATTATATTTTTTACGACGTAGAATTGTAATGTATTACTTACTGTTAGTAACTCAGCTTATTGTAGAGTATATTTAGTATAATGATGATACTATGTAGTTTATACTTTAGTTGTTTACGTGGTGGGTTTAGTTACTGCAGCTACATACTATTAACACTTCTTCCCTTTATTAATGCTACCCCAATCCCCTCCCTGTGATGCTGCTAATCCTGCATCATGCACGGGCAAAGAAGAACTAATCACATATCTGCATTTCCCATATCCCCTCCCTTGGATGCTGCTAATCCTGCATAATGCACGGACACAAGTAGTACTAATCACATACCTGCATTTCCCATGGGTATGCTGGATTCTTCTTGATATGCAAATGATTTTGTCAAGGCGCCCCCTTCCCCCCCCCTTCCAACCCAGCTTATATATATATGCTCCAAGCACGTGTGCTGTTTCATTCAGACGCTGTCGCCTAGACAGACCTGGTTTCACCCGAGGACGGCTACTTGCGTTGTGGCAGAAACGGCGTGAGAATTATTTTATTATGTTTTATTTTTATTATTTTATTACTTCCCTTCTACGTGACTTTACCGAAAGAACCAAGAAGATGAATCCCTGCAGTCACGAAAGCTTTAAATCAAAAGTTCTCCTCCAGTCAGCCAGCTACCCAGTCGGACTCCCAGTCGCTCGAGCGTCCGAGAGACGCCGGCGAGTGCAGCTACAACTCGACCCAGGCAAAGACCTCCCGGATCCTCGTCCCTCCAACTCCCATCGCGTCCGTGAGATATCGTGAGTATGTAAGAGGGGTGAGGAATAGCGCGAGGGTTCCCCGAGGGTTTGGATAGAGACAGGTGGGACGCTGCTCGCTAGGTATTTTGCTCCGGGTCACGCATGGTTTTTCTTCGGGTGAGCCAGTAATAAACTTTAGCACAGAGCAACGACACCGCGTGATTGCTGTGTGTGTGAGGCAGCGCGGGTAGGAATTCATTAACTGCGCCCCGCGCGCTTGGGCTCGCCATGCGTGTTTTCCCAGCGGATTAACGCGCGAATATCATCATCAATCCGATCGTCGTTCACAGTTCCTATGACCTGCACTGTTTCATTGCTTTCATGGCTTTATTTTGGTGATTTTCGAAAAGTTTTTTTGGTTTGGCCATGTTTGTTTGTTGTAGTACAGAGTTAGACTGATGGCCTTAATCTAAGTTGTCTTGTGGTTGTTGTTGTTTGACTTGCATCCCACTGGGATATTTGCACAGGGTTGGTGTACGGTGATTTTTCTGCAATATTTTGCTGTCTTTTCTTGGATTTTTTGTTTGCACATAGTCACTTTAAGATGTTTTCTTGTTCATGTTTTTGTTTTTTTTTTGTTGCGGTTGCACCCGATTCAAGAGCCGAATGGCTCACAGGGCTATACCTAATAAATGAACTTTGAACTTTCTTGTTCCCGGTGCTTGCGTGATCGCGTGCGGGTTTACTCAACACATTTTACGCAGTGTGTCTGCGTAGCGACACGCGTTTTACGCATTTTGTCCGCGTAGCGAAGAGCGTTTTACGCAGCGTGTCCGTGTAGCGACGATAACGCTCAGTGGTGCAACGCGCGAATATTGACATCGATTCGATCGTCGTGTGCCCAGGACTACGCACTTGCCTCCAAGGCAGAAGGAAGCAGATTTTGTGGGAGGGAGCAGAGGCGCGGCATATTCATACGGCTATTTTTAGCGTGAGTCGGGGCAGGTGTGGGGGCCATTGGCCCCCGGGGTCCCTCCCGCCTTCATCCCCTATTCCGTTTACGTTACCCCACCTCCCTATTACCCGCTACGGTTTCGCCGGCATTCGAACGCGACGCCCCTACTGTTACAGCCTCGCGCCGCGCTCCCACGCTGCGAGCATACGTGCGCACAGCATCATCAATCAAACGCCATACTCCCCCTCTTTACACCGCTACGTACAGCTCACGCACACAGCTCCCCGCGGCACTCACTCACCACTGAATACTCGCGTTATTAAACGGGGGTCAGGGGTCGGAGAGCGAATGACGCTGCCCTCACGTACACAGCTCCCCGCGGCACTCACTCACCTGGCGAACCACTGTGTACACACGCTCACCCACGCGCTCAGCTCCGCGCAGCGCTCACTCACGTGGCGAACCACTGTGTACACACGCGCACCCGCGCGCTCAGCTCCGCGCAGCGCTCACTCACGTGGCGAACCACTGTGTACACCCGCACACCCACACGCTCAGCTCCGCGCAGCGCTCACTCACGTGGCGAACCACTGTGTACACCCGCGCACCCACACGCTCACACTGCTCGACAAGATCACGCGAGGCCACGCTTCGCTATTAATGATTTATTATCTACTACCTGGTAATTAATGTTAAATCAGTGAGTCGACGAGGCTGGCCTATTCCACTAAACCTGCACCTATTCGCTATCTATCGGCTATTATCCTGCTTCACCTCCCCACTCACTGTTTGGTGCCCACGGTGGTTCGCTGCTCCCTGTGCTAACAGCGCACCTCGATGCGTCGCACGGACGTCCCGGTCGCTGGCTGGAGCTGCGGCTGGTCCTCTGGCCTGGAGAAAAGAGAGCGATTTCCCCTTTGCGCCCCCTATTTATCCTCCCTACCTCAGAGGGATGCTGCTCTGAACAATGGGCTCGCGACCCTCTGGCACGCGCACGGCGGTTCCGGGTGCTTTTGATATGCTAATCAGTGTGCGGCGTGCGTGGCGTAAATACTAATTAATCCCTTACCCTCCCTAACAATGGGGCCTGCGCGCTCAAGCGCAACCATCCCAACCTTCCGTGACTATGCGCAAGAGCCCCTGCGGTCCTGCTACTCATGCTGTCCCGTCCTTCCCCTGCTTGCCTCGTCGACGCGTGGGGGGGGGGGGGGGTGTGGGGGATGCGCCTCAACCGCGGTGGCCGAATGCCCCACGCCGCGACCATACCATATTAAGGCTGGTCGCAGCGCCGCGGCGCAACGTAGCACGGGGGAGGTCGTCCAATTCCCTGATCGCCGGAAACCGTGAGAGTTAAATCCCGATAAGAGTTTCTCGGATAAAAACCGGCCGATCAGGTGATCTCCCCTTCCAGCTCTATGGGTGGGGGAAAACGCGTGCGGGTGTGTTCATGTGAGGTGAGGTGAGGGGGACGCGGGGTTGGCTCCGTTGCTTGGTAGTGGCGAGGTCGGGGATTTGGGCGCCTGCCGAACGGCTTTGTGGCGGCGGCATCACACAGGCAACCTGAGCGGGCACGCGCGCACGCAGCCACCGCAGCAGGTACGGGTGTCTGGGCGTGCACGTGGTGAGCAGCAGGTACGGTGCGTGCGCATGCACGCAGCCACCGCAGCGTAAGTGGTGGTTTATGCCGGGGAAGGAGTCAGGTTAACACATGGCGGTGGAGAGCCAGGAAACAAGGTTTTTCCAAAACGTTGGTGCTGCAACGGTAAAATGGTTGTCACCTATTTTAATTCTCGTTGTTGGGATAGTTAACAGGCAATTAAATGGATGTCTTAGGTTTCTTGAGTTTTGACAGTGGGTTTATGATTTAGCTAAATGTATCACAGATTTTGCCAATAAGGATTTTACGGATGAACAGGGCCCAATGCAGATTTCGACTTGCATCAAGTGACGTGAGATGGGATTTTAAGTCGAGGTCAAATTGGTGGGTCATGAATGGTACATCCAATACAAATCGAAGATCAGAATGACAAATGAGGTTTATCTTCTTGGTTCTTTCGGTAAAGTCACGTAGAAGGGAAATAAAAAAATAATAAAAATAAAACATAATAAAATAATTCTTCTTGGTTCTTTCGGTAAAGTCACGTAGAAGGGAAGTAATAAAATAATAAAAATAAAACATAATAAAACAATTCTCACGACGTTTCGGCCACAACGCAAGCAGCCGTCCTCAGGTGAAAACCAGGTCCGTCGAGGCGACAGAGTCTGAATGAAACAGCACACGGGCTTAGAGCATATATATAAGCTGGGCGCATTGACAAAGGAATTTGCATATCAACAGGAATTTAGCATATTTATGGGAAATGCAGGAATGTAATTAGTACTGCATATGCATGTGCATTATGCAGGATTAACAGCATCAAAGGGAGCTGCAGTTACTGCTGCTGCAGCAGTTGCTGCTGCTGCTGCAGTTTCTGCTGCTGCTGCAGTTGCTGCTGCTGCTGCAGTTGCTGCTGCTGCACTTGCTGCTGCTGCTGCACTTGCTGCTGCTGCTGCACTTTCTGCTGCTGCTGCAGTTGCTGCCTTATCCATTTTAATATAACACTATGTATTATTCTACCCACCCTAATGTGTATCATACTGCTATATGTTTACTGTACAATTACGACACCATACATTACTCTGCACACTGCACCATGCCAGTGAGTGGAACGCGGTCTGAAAGTCACCGTTAACGTGAACACAATCAGTTAAGATCCGAAATGGTTTATTACGTCCTTCCAATGATTGCTAAGCCAGAATCCATCTTCTCGGTTGAAATTGTCTCTGTGTTTGTATATGTGGATCGCCTCATGAACGAATCTCTCATGATAGCCAGATGGCTTGCAGAGAACCTCTGTCTTGGAGAAGTCAATGTCATGTGAGCCCACTGAATTGTAACAGTGATCTGCCACGGCTGAGGTGTTTGTCCTACCGTGTTTCAGGTCTGCATTATGTTCACGGATGCGGTCCGAGACATGTCGTTTGGTTTCTCCAATGTAACTGCTACCACAGAGGCAACTTAGTTTGTAGACGCCAGGGTACTGTATGTCTGGAACCACATCTTTTACAGACGGGACCAGATCACGGATTTTATGTACTGTGTTGAATCGGACCTGGATCTTGTGTTTAATCAGGATTTTGGAGATCTTTTTTGTGACCCCAGCAATGTAGGGTAAGGTGATGGTCTTGAAAGGCTCCTCAACAGGATCCTTCTTGATGGTTGGAGTGATGGCTTTGCGGATTGTGTAGTCGGAGTAACCATTAGCCTTAAGAGCTTGGCGTACGTGTTTGAGTTCACTGGAAATGTGTTCATGGTCGGAGATGCATTAGGCTCTATGATATAGAGTCTTGATGAGGGAATTCTTCTGGGATGGATGGTGGTGGGAATCCGGTTTTAGATAAGCATCCGTGTGGGTGGCTTTCCTGTAGACAGAGTGGCTCATTGAACCATCAGGTCTCCTTTTGATTAGGACATCCAAAAAGGGTAGCTTGCCATCATTTTCGACTTCCATGGTGAATCTGATGGCTGGGTGTATGGAATTGATGTGGTCGAGAAATTGGTCTAGAGCAGGCCGGCCATGTGGCCAGATGACAAAAGTGTCGTCTCCGTACCTCTTCCAATCCGCAAAGCCATCACTCCAACCATCAAGAAGGATCCTGTTGAGGAGCCTTTCAAGACCATCACCTTACCCTACATTGCTGGGGTCACAAAAAAGATCTCCAAAATCCTGATTAAACACAAGATCCAGGTCCGATTCAACACAGTACATAAAATCCGTGATCTGGTCCCGTCTGTAAAAGATGTGGTTCCAGACATACAGTACCCTGGCGTCTACAAACTAAGTTGCCTCTGTGGTAGCAGTTACATTGGAGAAACCAAACGACATGTCTCGGACCGCATCCGTGAACATAAGGCAGACCTGAAACACGGTAGGACAAACACCTCAGCCGTGGCAGATCACTGTTACAATTCAGTGGGCTCACATGACATTGACTTCTCCAAGACAGAGGTTCTCTGCAAGCCATCTGGCTATCATGAGAGATTCGTTCATGAGGCGATCCACATATACAAACACAGAGACAATTTCAACCGAGAAGATGGATTCTGGCTTAGCAATCATTGGAAGGACGTAATAAACCATTTCGGATCTTAACTGATTGTGTTCACGTTAACGGTGACTTTCAGACCGCGTTCCACTCACTGGCATGGTGCAGTGTGCAGAGTAATGTATGGTGTCGTAATTGTACAGTAAACATATAGCAGTATGATACACATTAGGGTGGGTAGAATAATACATAGTGTTATATTAAAATGGATAAGGCAGCAACTGCAGCAGCAGCAGCAAGTGCAGCAGCAGCAGCAAGTGCAGCAGCAGCAAGTGCAGCAGCAGCAGCAACTGCAGCAGCAGCAGCAACTGCAGCAGCAGCAGAAACTGCAGCAGCAGCAGCAACTGCTGCAGCAGCAGTAACTGCAGTTCCCTTTGATGCTGTTAATCCTGCATAATGCACATGCATATGCAGTACTAATTACATTCCTGCATTTCCCATAAATATGCTAAATTCCTGTTGATATGCAAATTCCTTTGTCAATGCGCCCAGCTTATATATATGCTCTAAGCCCGTGTGCTGTTTCATTCAGACTCTGTCGCCTCGACGGACCTGGTTTTCACCTGAGGACGGCTGCTTGCGTTGTGGCCGAAACGTCGTGAGAATTGTTTTATTATGTTTTATTTTTATTATTTTATTACTTCCCTTCTACGTGACTTTACCGAAAGAACCAAGAAGATGAATCCCTGCAGTCACGAAAGCTTTAAATCGAAAAATAAAATAATTCTCAAGACGTTTCGGTCACAACGCAAGCAGCCGTCCTCAGGTGAAGACCAGGTCTATCGGGAGACAGCGTCTGAATTTCCCTTCTACGTGACTTTACCGAAAGAACCAAGCAGATGAATCCCTGCAGTCACGAAAGCTTTTAATCGAAATTTAAATGGGGTTTAGTCTGTTCAGTGTTACATTAGTAGCCGATCTGTATGCAGCATCACAGTAGCCACCGAACCTTGTGGAACAACATGTTATTTCAATATTTTTGGACGAGATGTTACCAGGATGTACCTTTTGAAAACAGTCTGAAAGGTACCTCTGAAACCATTTTATTTTCCTGTCTGAAAATGTTATATTTTGTGTCGTGTGAGTAGAATATCATGGTCGACAGTATCAAAGGCTTTTGACGAGGCAATGAATAGTACACAGAAGTAGTGGCCTTTATGCAGGTTACTGAAGAAAAAATAATTATCCATCATAGCTGTGGTGGCACAGTAATCCTCATAAAAACCAGACTCTTTATTGCGCGGGAGATTGCGAGTTTCAGGTCGCCGTCTATTATTTTTTTCGAATATTGTTGTAATTGTGAGAGAATAAAAATTGGCCTATAAGTATTTTTACAATGTCTGCCCTAACAAAACTGCACACATCCACACTATGGGGACCTCATTTGCCAGTAAAAATATGATAATTGGTCCTTTACCCTTCTATCTGGCAACAAAACTGACACCTTTTTGCAAGGAGTCATGTTTGCATAGACCGCAATACCTGCAGTCATAATACAAACAAAAGAACATAACTCTGATAATGTGCACTGTCCTTGAAGTTGATTGGTCCACACCCGAGACAGCTTTCCTTCGAGCCTAGTCTCATATGGGTTGGACCAGATGACGCCAAAAGGCGCACAACTCAAGGACAATGCACCATCAGAGTATGAGAGCTCGGGGCAAGCATCTACACTATGGGGACCTCATTTGCCAGTAAAAATATGATAATTGGTTCTTTACCCTTCTATCTGGCAACAAAACTGACACCTTTTTGCAAGGAGTCATGTTTGCATAGACCGCATTGTCCTTGAGTTGTGCGCCTTTTGGCGTCATCTGGTCCAACCCATATGAGACTAGGCTCGAAGGAAAGCTGTCTCGGGTGTGGACCAATCAACTTCAAGGACAGTGCACATTATCAGAGTTATGTTCTTTTGTTTGTATTATGACTGCAGGTATTGCGGTCTATGCAAACATGACTCCTTGCAAAAAGGTGTCAGTTTTGTTGCCAGATAGAAGGGTAAAGAACCAATTATCATATTTTTACTGGCAAATGAGGTCCCCATAGTGTAGATGCTTGCCCCGAGCTCTCATACTCTGATGGTGCATTGTCCTTGAGTTGTGCGCCTTTTGGCGTCATCTGGTCCAACCCATATGAGACTAGGCTCGAAGGAAAGCTGTCTCGGGTGTGGACCAATCAACTTCAAGGACAGTGCACATTATCAGAGTTATGTTCTTTTGTTTGTATTATGACTGCAGGTATTGCGGTCTATGCAAACATGACTCCTTGCAAAAAGGTGTCAGTTTTGTTGCCAGATAGAAGGGTAAAGAACCAATTATCATATTTTTACTGGCAAATGAGGTCCCCATAGTGTAGATGCTTGCCCCGAGCTCTCATACTCTGATGGTGCATTGTCCTTGAGTTGTGCGCCTTTTGGCGTCATCTGGTCCAACCCATATGAGACTAGGCTCGAAGGAAAGCTGTCTCGGGTGTGGACCAATCAACTTCAAGAACAGTGCACATTATCAGAGTTATGTTCTTTTGTTTGTATTATGACTGCAGGTATTGCGGTCTATGCAAACATGACTCCTTGCAAAAAGGTGTCAGTTTTTATTGCACACATCCAGTTCAGCAGTAACTGTGCAGGGTGCAACGGTCACATAATAAAGGTGATTGTAAATCTTACCTTATCGCATGCAGTCACATATTCTTAGTCGAGCATACAGCTGCTTATCTCTGAAGTACAATAAAACATTTCCCCACGTTCAAAAGTTTGCACTTCGTTGGTGCCGAGTAACCTATTTGTTCATAAAAATGCAACTGGCAGTTTCTAAAAACGTTATAATCACATCCGACTTTTTCACATAGCCACCAATGATTCAGTCCCCAGCGAGTCAGATATGCGACATTGGACTGTAAAAAACAAAATGCGAATTTTGTCACAACTTTGCATCACTGTTCCAATCTTTAAGCGCAGAGGTAATTCCTCAAATCCGTACCCATACCACACGACTATTGTGTACCCTTAAGGGTGGTCAAATAACCCCCACGACCTGCACAGCGTGCGGCGGCCCTCATCAAACAGTGGACTGACAAAAGGGCTGTACATGGACAGCGTATGGCATTGTGGTTAGGATACGGGATCAATAATTCACGTACATATGTTGAACTTGTTTCACACCGTGCGTAGACAACTGTTCAAATCGATACGAATTGTGCTCTGTGAAAAATACAACTTGACATTAGTTAAGTACGTCTGACACCCAAGCAATCATTTGCGTGCAACTTGGCAACTCGGGTGTATGTGTGATGCCGCCACCACGAAGCCGCTCGGCGGGCGCCCCACCCCCGACCTCGCCACCACCAAGTGACGGAGCCGACCCCCGCGTCCCCCCACCTCACCTCACATGAACACACCCGCACGCATTCCCCCCCATAGAGCTCCGAGGGGAAGTCACCTGGCCGACCGGTTTTAATCCGAGAAGCCCTTATCGGGATAACTTTCACGGTTTCCGGTGACCAGGGAATTGGACGACCTCCCCCGATGCTACTTCGCGGCGCTGCAACCGGCATTAAGATTGCAAGGTCGCGGCCAGGGGCCACTCGGCCACCGCGGTTAAAACGCACCCCACGCACGCACGTATCAACGGGGCAAGCAGAGGGGCATAAGTATAGGATTAATTTGAATACGCGCCACGCATAAGCATTGTGATGGAGGAGCATAATTAGAATAAACGCCGCAACACGCAGCGCATCTTATTAGCATAGCAAAGGCGCCCAGAACCGCCGCACGCGCCCTGCATGGCGTGCGCCCATTGTTAAAGAAAAACTGGGAGAGCACCACCACAGGCAGAGCAGCATCTTTTTGATGTAGGGACGATTAAAGGGGGGGCGAAAATGGGTAGATCCCTCTCTTGCTCCAGCATCAGGCCACGAGACGCTCCCCAGCCCAGCGACCCGGACGTCCGTGCGATGCATCGAGGTACGCAGCGAGGATGGGATCAACGGACCGCCGTGGGCACCTGTTGTATATGTTGGTTATCAAAATTTGTTATGTTGTATGCGTGCGTGGGTGAAATTATTATGTTGTATATGTGGGTTATGAATATTCAGTGAAAATAATAATAATTAAATGAAATTTGGCCAAATGTGTAATTATCCGGAAATATGTTAATTTATGTAATTATGCACATTTTAATTATGCCAATTCGAGAGGTAATCGTATTAATTATGCGAGTGGGTGTAATTATGATAATGCAAGTCGTTATGATAACCAGACCCCGCCTCGGTGATGAGGGTGGGTTATGAATCGGAATAAGGCAATTAATCGTATGCAGTTATGCAGGTGTGGTGTAAGTATGCAAGATTAACTTAGATTAACTCGGCATCGTTGTCTAGGTTCGTCTCATTCTCGCTTTAACATTCCCAGAGTGTGTATTCGTGGTTATATTTTAGGTCCCCGGTTCACCCCGTTATCGCTTTAACATTTACTGAGTATGTATTAGTGTGTTTATTAAGGTCACCAAGTTCAGATCTCAACGCAGAAGCAGATCTTATGCATAGATTTCAGGAAAGAATCACACAACCACTTCTGTATTGATCAATTTATTACTAATTCAACCTTAACTATGATATAGTATGCGAACTCTCAATCCCGGAACGTCAACACGGCATCAATACAGTATCATCAACGATTGTCTGATTTCACTTTGACAACGGCACATGGATCCCGCATAACGCGATGGTTGTTAGTGAGAGAGAGAGTCGTTAAAATATGCAAATACTATGCTAAGAAAACCTTAACGTTAATGAATGATTATACTCAATATTGTTCACGCAGTACCGCACTCCTTATTGATCATACGCAACCCTTATCACGTTGTTAGCACCTTGGGTCACGGGACAGTTGAATATTCTGTAGAGGATGCGAGTACGTGCGGCGATTATGACTGAGAGATACTTGAAAGATTATACGGCGATAAAAAAAACACAATCAAAAACAGTTATTATTCTTAAAGGCACCAATCTCAACAGATACATCGGCAGGTTATCTGACAACAGAACGGCTCGGAGTAAGGGCCTGCGACGGTGCTCCTTTTCCGAAGATCGTTATCTTATACCAAGTTTACTAATTGGGGACCAGATCACCTGATAAGGATCCGGTGGGCCACCACTCCCCACGTGAGCGTGGCTCGGCGGAAGGAGGTGCCAAGAATCAGTTCGTATTGATGGATCTGTTGGGAATTTATGCGATTAAGAGTACAGCCCACTAAATATTAAAGATAAAAATTACGAATACTTTTATAAACGACGGATGGCCATCACTCGGTCTCGTTGTGATGCCTTCCCAGCCACGGATGGCTTATGGGTTCGAGTGTGTTTGAGTGGTAAGAGTTGTCTTGAATAGTCAGTGTTCGGAGTCGATTCTTTATGTCAAACAGACGCCTGGTGGTCGTGTGGTGAGGGGGCGGTGCGCGTCATACGTATCAGTCGCTCCCCTGTCACCGTGGTGAACTGGTTCGGATGCCCGTTGATACGCTGTCGCAGTTCGGAACCCGGTCGGTAGGTGGCGCCCACAACTCGCTCGCAGCGTGCAGTGTTGGGTCGTCGACCAGGGTGTGCACGGAGCCTCGTCGCCAAACCGCGACCCTCACCACTCCGGCGGCAGCAGAGACCTCCGACTCGGCAGAGGTTGACCCACGCAGGCCGAGTTGAGCTGTCAAGCGGGTCTTGCCCGCCTGCAGAGGAGATGGGGAGCCGCTTGAGTCGAGCCCCGAGAGCCGGCTTTGGTAAGCCGATCGAACTCGGCTGAGTCCCAGACGAGCTGAAGATGAGTCGAGCCGACCCGCTGGTCGCAGCTCGCTCCTGAGCCGACCCTCCCGGTCGAGCTCGCTCCTGAGTCGACCCGCTGGTCGCACTCGCTCCTGAGTCGACCCGCTGGTCGCACTAGTTTCCAATGCTCAGGATCCTTTCCTTTATGCCGAAAAATCCCCCTGGATCCCGCCCACAAGGCGGGGCTTCTTTCGATTTTTGCTGTGTCAGGATCTGTCCGTAGGCAGGTGTGTCCATGTGTGTGTCCGTACGTCCGTATGTCCTTGTGTGCATCACCCACGGTATATTCCGTTGTCACACTCCCTCCATAAAACCCACGAGCAAACAATCAGATGTTACAAATTGCCTCGAAGTCGTCTCTCTGTCTGGGTGCAATATTATCTCTTGTCTGGCCTTCTTCATGAACCCAAAACACAGACGTTACAAATCGTCTCATAGGCGTCTTTGTTCGTGTTGCACAACCTGGAGGGAGGGGCAACACTCTCTCCGACCCAGCGCACAAAGAAATGGTTAAGAAGTTTTAAGTTAACATTTGTCCCTTACTATTTCACAGTTATGATTCTGTATGTAACCTAAGGTCTGTCGTTTCCCATCGTGGTGCTTGACTCAAGTGGAGGTGTTTCCCCGAGCGTATACACACTCCTATCCCGCGCTGCGGGGATACAAAGACGGCCGGGATCTCCCTTTCTCTCCGACCCTGGGTTTAACATCGTTTTTTTTACTATGTATTTATATTCGACCTGGTGGTGATTCATCCCGTTATCCTGGCTTTTCCATAAGTTTTACTTTTGTCTTTTCATGCATATGCTTATTATTATTAATTTATTTCCGATATCTTAGGTTAAGGGGTAAGTTTCTTGATCCTAGGAATTCGTATTCCTTGGTGTCTGCATGGTTATATAAGCGGAATATAGTTTACGGTGAATAGCGTTAACATTGATGTTATGTACGATATTATGTATTGTGATGTCTTTAACTTAACTTGTTTGTCAGGGCTTTACTGACGCGAAGTTGCATTCCATAGCCTCGCAGTCTTTGCCCCACCCTATCTCTGCTCGCCGTTGTTGTTGCTGTCCAGCTGACGCCGTTAACTCAAGGCCTCATTAATTTCCGTCACTCCTTGTAGGTGAGGGCGGTTGAACCTTGGAGTCAGTTCTGGTTTTTGTCTGCCTGCTTCTTCTTGTGTCCCCTGACCCCGGGAGTTATTATTTCTACTTTTATGGCCTGTCGAAGCCCGACTCGCTGTTGCTGGGCTGGTGTCGTTCCCGGCTTTTTGCTTACGTTTGCAGTTCGCCGTGCTCTTAATTTCCTTCCCTCTTCAACCTTATATCGACTATTCGCTCCTGTCTGGGTGCGATTCAATTCTGACTTAGGAAGGTTCTGATTGTCATATGCTTCGGGTCGAGTTGTATAGAAAGTATTAAAGTATGGAAATAACATTTCATATTGACTTAATGATGGTGATGGTTCAGTAGGCGTAACTTGTGGCCTGGTTTAATTGGAGTGGGTGTGAATATCAATAACTTTAGCCTACCCTGTTGTTAAATTCCGACTTTAACGTTACTTTAATAGCAATACAGAATAATTGAGCTTTTTGTCTTAACTAGGCGAACGCGAACTTCTGGTGACCCCCGCAGCCTTGTTGTTCAGCTGGGTCTGCATCCTTGAGAGATATACAACACTCTTATTCTCGTCTCACTGTGGCCATCACCTTCTGCTCTGGGAGTGTTATTCTTAATTTCAGGTCAAGGGCCCCCTCACGTTCAGACGTGCAGGGTTGTTTAAATCAGCTCCCTCCCCTGTGCACACAGCCTTGAGCTGACCCACTTAATTTAATTCCTTGGCCTTTTTGGGTTTATCTTTGCTCCCTCAGCTGCAGGAGGACAAGGCGTACTTCTACCTCCCCCCTGTGTGCACGTGTTCCAACTAGCTCGGAATCCCTAAACACACAATCAGTGATGATTCCTGGCTTTCTGTGGTTGTGATTTAGACAAAGGCGCCTCTGCTTTCTTCCATTGCCTTTGAGTCGACACTGCCCTATTATTTGCCCATGTGCTGAGGTCATAGAATTCGTTTTGACTTCAGTAATATTAACATTCAGTATTGGATTAGCAAATGGGCAATGGTTCATTGATGTAGCTCGCAGCCTGGTCTCCAATTTGAGCGAGCGCGAGGATCGATAATTTAGCCTACTCTGTTGTTGAATTTCGAATTTTGACGTTACTTTAAAACCATGCAGGATGGTTGGGCTTTTTGCCTTAACTATGTCTGGCTGACACTCCCACTGTCTCTGCCGCCTGCACGGGTGACATGTGCCCGTTCATCAGGCCTTATCTTTCCTTGAAGCAAGGTTGCAAATTCTGCCATCCTAGCCCTCCTCCAGTTCATTACTTAACAACATCTGGTGTTTTGCAGTTTGCTGCGCTTTGGTGTGTTTCCTTCATAAAAAAAACAAGTAAAAAGATAATATATAAAAATATCATCAAATATTATTAATCTCAATTTTGGAAGAAGGGTTAGTATACAACATTCCGCCCTTTTAAAAATGACCAGTGGTCAAATGGCCACGGGTTATTTTTTAAAAAAATATGTATACCCTTCTTCCATCATGAACCATCGATTGTCCTCAAGTTTTGCTGCTATTCCTTACAACGCGCGCGTACGTGTCACAACTTAACATGGTTATATGTGACAAGAGAGAGGAAAAAAGAAAAAAAAATTCTAAAGGAAGGTAAAACGATAAGGGAGGGAAAAATTATTCTATTGACTACGTGTTATAGGAGATATCGTTAAAAAGATAGTTTCTACGGTTATTCTTGAGTGGCATCATCAGGCCTTGGATCTATCCCTGTTCCTGGGCTTGAATGGTAGGTGGCTTGTGCCTGCGATTAGTCTTTTAAGTTCGGCATTCATTTTGGCCACATGGTATGTTAAGGTTAGAATAGCCAGGACTAGTATGATCATCCCTGTTGCCCCTGTGATTCCCATCCCCATCTGTTGATTTCGCTGATATCCAGCCTCTTCGGTCGCCCAAGTAAGATCTGTTATGTTAATCTCTGATTCGCTGAGGGATAATTTCACCATATGGAATTCTTTACTGTTCAACAAGTTGGACAGAGTGCTGCTTATCTCAAACTTGTGGCCTCGGAATGTGTCTACTATTTCTACCTCCGCTTGGTGTAGGCTTTTGTCTAGGTTATATAATACCTTGTCCCCTATGCGTACGAATGTTCCTCTTGGTATTGTGACCAGTGCGACGTGGCTTGGAATCGGAACTTCCATGGTTATGGAGTGTTGATCGGTGGAAACAATTGCCGTGTCTAGAGGGGTGCTAATCAACCACTGGGCATTAGCTATCATGGCCACTGTTCCGGTTCTTTCTTTGGGTTTACTTAGCTTAAACTTGCAAGTTTCCTTGGAGCTTAGGTTTGACAGACCACACATTATTTCTGTTGTATTGGTCAGAAATGGTTCCCCTGGGCAGAGCCAATGAACCTCTTTCATTATTTGACACAGGTTTAGGTCAGGCACCAGGTACTTAAGGGGGCCTTCTTCCTGGTAGGCCACCACTAAGGGAGTTTCCATCTTGGAGTAAATGTCGTTATTCCATGTACCCACGTTCAATACTGTCCGCAATCGAAATACATTTCCGGGTTTGACCAGGGGTAAATTTAGCAAAAATGCCAGCTGTCTAGTTTGGGGGTCCACATGTATGGGTGTGGCTGTACCCATGTTGAAGGCAATTTGTACTTGAGTTGGACTGATTGTTTCCGGGGATGCTGCTTGTAGCACATCTTTTATCAGTGTAGGAGTTACCAGATATGACGGAATTTGTCCTTGTATAAGATCACTGATGCTGCCGCTGATGCTACGCAACAAGTCTTGGATCACCCACTGAATTGGCTCTCGAATACTCTCTTCTTCGTATAGACCTCGGATTGCAGAACTCAATTCTTGGAATGTTAAGTTAATCATGATAGAATGTAGGTTTACGAGAACCACGGTGTCTCGGAGGGTGGATCCCATTTTGACCAGATTCTTTTGTTGGTGTTGTATTTGCTGATAGATCTGATGCATATCGAGCTGTAAATTCTCGATACCTTGCGTGAGGTGTCCAATCTTTACGGCGTTGGATATGGATACTCCTAGTGTGATTAAGGAGCTAAAACCGGATAGTATTCCAAAGACCCCTCCCAGGCCGATAGACCTCTTGGAACGTGTTAGGTTGACAGTGGTGGGGGGAAGTATCATGGTTCTTTGTAATTGCTTCAGGATCGTTCCGATATTCTGTTCACTATATCTTAGGAAGTCATAATACCATATTCGGGTTGCTTTGGTGGCTTGGGGTGGTAACTTCCCGAAGTGCTTCTTTACCACCAAGGCAGGTTCCAAGGAGACATAGACTTGTTGGGTTACTATTTTCGTTTCGGTTACTAGGAAGCTGGAGGAGTCTCTCAGCATCACCCCGGATTCTGGTCCTGGCTTGATCAGCTCTTGGCTCCCTTCTAGCTTGGCAAGGTACGTTAGCAGGAGCGTGAGCAGGAGGGCTGCCATTCCCTGGAAAACATGTTACATATTATTGTAGTGTGATAAGCCCATTAGTTTAGTTCCCCCCCCCCCTTTTCCACCTTTCGTCCTCTTGTTGCATTCTGATCAGGTCTTCGGAAGGCTGGGCACTGTTCAATTGGGCTCTGGTTCCAGCTTCTGCCGGGTTCTTCCCACTTCTTGTGACCAGTCTTATCACGGCGATGTCTTGGTTCGTCGACTCTTGTTGTCCGTCTCTGTCGGTTTGGTCTTCTAGCTTCCACGGGGTGCCTTCCAGGCTTCCCACTTTTGCTATGGCATCTGCTTGGTCGTTCCCAGTTTTCTCTTGACCAGGTATCTTGGAGTGCCCTTTGACTTTCTTCCAAAATATCTTCATATCCTTGTTCTGAACCATCTTATCTATGGCCTCGAATAGTTCTCGATGGTGAATTGGTTTATTCCTATGGTTCTTCATCTCGTTTTTTTTCCATATGGGTAGGTGGTGCAGGAAGCTGTGCTGTACGTAGTTGGAATCAGTGCACACCACCATGGTCCGTATTTGGTTATCGGATGCCATTTGGACAGCGATGTGTACCCCGACCAACTCTGCATACTGGTTTGACTTTGGTCCCAGCTGAAATCCCTCTTGAATCCCTGTGAGTGGGCCAGTTTCCCAAATGACTCCTGACCCAGCGTGAAGCTTGTTCTCCTTCATCTTGGAGCATCCATCGATGTATACCACTGGTAGGTCGGCACATGTCTCCTTCCTGAAGGGCAGGTACCTGTTGTCCTCCGGAGGTATCTTTCCGTCCTCTGCTTCTATGCTGTCAAAGGTACAATCATGTAAATCGGCAAGACCTTGGGCCATTGGACTTTTCTTGTTTTTTGCGTATTTCACTGTGATTGGTAGGCCTTGGAGTGTCAGTGCCCAGCTGGCTATTCGGCTGCTGGTTACGCGGCCCTCTCGAATCTTCTTACTGTTGAGGTATGCCAAGGATTCATGATTCGTTTCCAGGATGATCTTCTCTCCGTTCAACAAGTTCCGAAAATGTTGTATGGCCCAGATGTTTCCAAATATCGCCTTCTCACACTCGGAGAACTTCATCTCCACTCCCCGGAGGGCTTTGCTGGCATAGGCAATAACTCGTTTCTCTGCTTCCTGTCTCTGGTACAGTACCGAGCTGATACTATGATCTGAGTATGCGGTCTCCAGGTAGTATTCTTTCCCTTTCTCTGGGTATGCTAGGCAGGATGCCTCTGTGATCTGTCGTTTTAATTCTTTTTCTGCGGCTTCCTGTTCCTGTCCCCACTCCCATGGTTCGTCTTTTTGCAGTAGTTTGACTAAGGGTCGAACGATTCCTGCGTAGTCGTCCACGAACTGTCGAAGGTAGTTGCAAATCCCTAAGAAGCTCCGAAGGGTCGTGACTGTGGTGGGCGATTTGAGTGCGAGGAGGGCTTCAAGTCTTTTGGTTTGGGGTAACATTCCCTCAGTGCCGACCTGGAGCCCGAGGTAGTCCACCCTTTTGCGTGCCCACTGTCCTTTTTGTATTGAAATCTTTGCGCCTGCTTCCTTTAACTGCTCGAGGGTATGCTGGAGGCTCTCGAGGTGTTCTTCCCATGAGGAGTCCTTGACCAGTATATCGTCGACATAGACGATGGTACCTCGCTCTTTTGCGTCGTCCATTGCCTTGTGTAGGAATATGTTAAAGTCCCCAGGTGAATTTGAGTATCCAAATGGACATCGGTTCCAAGTATACTGTATTCCATTGAATGTAAATGCCAACTTGTATTGATCCGCTTCTTTCACGGGCATGGTCCAGAAGCCATTTGATAGATCCATGGTGGTGAGAATTTTTGCGCCTTTTATTTGGTTGAGATTCTGGTCGATTTCTGCCATTGGCCATCGAGATAGGGGAACTGTTTTGTTGAGTTGCCTATAGTCGATGGTGAGTCGCCACTTGCCTGTGGGTTTCAATACAGGCCAAATCGGTGAGTTGTAGGTTGAGTTGCATTCTCGAATTATATTCTTCTTGAGTAGGTTCTCCAAGGTTTCTTGGATTGATTCGTAGGCAGCCAGTGGAATCTTGTATTGTTTCACATATACCGCTGGCGCTCCTTCCAGTGTGGGAATAGATACCACGTGTAGGCCGGTTTTGCCGCAATCATAGGGGTCTTCTGAGAACAGGAAGTGGTATTTGTGGAGCAGTTGACGAAGCTCATTTCGTTGAGTGTCGTTCTCGAGGGCGTCTGCTGCTTCAATTTGTTGTTCGATTTGTTCTTCTATTATGGAGACTCCTTGTCCTGGGTCTGGGTCCAAGGCCTTCGTGGTTTCGGGCGGCTCGGTTGAAAGTTCCTTTTGCGTTACTATCGGTTGAGTTGCCTTGGCTTCATCCGAGGGTAATACGCTCTTGCCCTTGTGTTCTCCTTCATCAGTTTGCAGTTCGTCGGTTTGGCCTCCAGGGGGCGGTATATACTCCATGAGGGGACGGTCATTTGGTGATACTGACTCTAAGTCGGCTTCCTTTCGGTCTTCTCTCAGTCTGTTAGTCATTAGCTGAGTGATTCGAATTCCTGCTGGGAGCTCGTCTTCGTTCCTGATTGTCGTTGATAGGTCGTCGAGCTCTTGTGTTATCACTTGGATTCCCGTGGAGTCTCTCATAACGTCTTCATCTTCTGAGTCCCTTTGTTGCTCCGGCATTGACTGTGCCCAAATTTGTCGGGATTCAAGGTTCATAATGGGTTTCAGGCGATTCAGTAGTTCTATCCCAATGATCAGCTCTTTTCCGGGGTTCCGTACGACATATAGGGGATGGTTCATGTTGATTTTGTTGAACGTCAACTTCGTCATAACTTTGCCCAATGGTCGCATGTGGGTCCCTTCACATCCTGAGTAGGTAAGTTTACTTGGCATCACTTGTAGTGTTTCATTCTTCCTCTGGAGGGCAGTCTGGAGTTCGTCAAATAATTCTCTGGATATCATGGATATTTCTGCTCCAGTATCACAAAGGCCCTGGCTGGTCAGGGTGTCTTGCAGTATTACTTCCACGTGGACTCGTCCGACTGGTCCTACGGGAATCAATTCCCCCAGATGGTACCCTTTTCCCTCTGGTACCACTTCGGTGATTGCTTCGAGGCTTCTTGTCTTCCCTACGTTCACTTGGGCTACCTTTGCGCTGGGTGTGTCCTCCTCCTGTGTGGGTATAGTTGGTATTCTTCCCTTCGCTACTTGCATGGGAGTCTTCATACTCCCTAGGAGCTCTTTTTCCATCCTAATGTGGTGAGCATATCGATTCCTGTTAGCTAACGGTGGTCTATGCTCTATTGCTAGTGGAGGCGGCAGTGGGGGACGATATGGTAACTGGTTTGGTGGGCGTCGGCCTCCGCGGGGTAGGTATGGCCCGTCACTCGCTCTTCCTCCTCCATAATTCCAGCCTCCGCCCTCTTCTGCATTCCATGGTGGTGGCGGCTGTGGGTGCCAGGTTCCTCTGGCCTCGTTCCTCCCCCCACGTGGAACGTTATTCAGCGTGTTGTGGACGGGTGTTGATTCTATTGGGTTAGGCGCCCTCTCCTGGGGGAATTCATGTCCACCCCGTGTGGCGCTAATATTATTCCTTGGAGATTCGCTTCCCTCCAGATCGAGGCATTCTTTATCTCTGGTGACGATGTGGGTTTTGGCTATGCCAGTGGTTTTCCGTCCGTTCACCCAGGCCGTGTGGGCCTTGCTTTCAATCTGGCGTAGGGAGGCAGTCTCGGGGTCCAACATCATTCCTACTATTCTCACTATTTCAGGTCTCAATGATTGGAAGAACATCACTTTTAAGACTGTCTTATCTCCCTGGGCATTGTCCACGTCCCCTGCGTAATATGCTTTCTTAAGGCATAGGAGATAATCTCGTGGGTCTTCGTCTACACGCTGGGTCATCAACTTTGCCGCGTTCAATCCTTCGGATAGTGTGGAGTATTCCCCAAATCTCTTAACTACTGCTCGGCTCAATTGTTTAAAGTCACTCTTCACCCTATTTGGCAGGGAGGCTACCCATGGTCTGGCGGGTTCATGTAGGCTCCTTGATAATAAACATGCCTTTTCTGCTGATTTACCCAGACCCCGGATCTTAGCCTCCTGTTCTACTGTAGCTATGTGAGTGTGTATATCCCTGTTCTTGTTATGTGGATCGAAATAGGGAATTCTCACGAGTGCTTTGTCCATTAGTTTTAGTGTCTTACTGTTAAAAGTGTGTTGTTCGTCATCAGTGGTGTCGGTTCCTGAGGAGTGCTCCCTTGAGCTACCCTTGTCTCCACTATCACTGTTGTCATGTGTCCCGTGTCTGTGTCGTGATCTCCCTCTGTCCGAGGATTCGTATCTGTCCCGTTGCTTGTGTCTCTTGTTTTCCTTATGTGGGTCTTGTGATTCGTGTTTGTGGGTTGGTGTGCGTGATCTCCTTGAGCGGTGTCTATGTGGTGAGTGTTTTTGTCCTTGACCTTCATGCTGCCTACTACGTGTGTGGTGCCTGCTAGGTGAGGTGTTGTATTTATGTTTGTCTCGTGCTTCATGGTTATCGGGATTCCTGTCTCTGTCATCTGTGGTGCGGGTGGTTTTGCGTGGGTGATTTTTACATGTCATGCGTCCCTCTGGTGAGCTCTCTCTGTTACCCATGTCGTGTTGGTCATCGTCAGAGGAGTCAGTGTCAGATGAGCCGTCACCATCACGGTGGCTCTGCTTAACATAACTTTTGTAGTGCCTTTTGCACCTGTTACGTGGGTCAACTTGGCTCGGTGATTTCTGCTTATCCCATGGCTCATGCTTGTGTGATGTGCGTCTCTCTGGTGAGCTCCTGTTACCCGTGTCGTGTTGGTCGTGTTTGTGCGAGGTGCGTTTCTCTGGTGAGCTGTCTTTGTCATCTGCATCATGTCGGCCATACTTGCGTAGCGTGCGTCTGCCTGGTGTGCTGTTTATGTCATGTTTCCCGTCTTGCACCAGCTCCGCCCTTTTCCGCTCTATCATTACAGTGTATCCTGATGACTTAGGGTTAATTATTTGTCTCTCTCTAACGTTGGGGTGGTCGGCCTCATGTTTTCCCGTTTGTATTATTATTTCCTCTTCTCTCTCCTCGATTTGCGAGGGTGTTACTTTATCAAAATTGCTTTGCATAGTAGCCATACTCATTGTGAGATCTGGCCCTGGGCTACGTCCACGTGGCTCGGAGTGTGGTAAATTGTTACTCCCGTATGTGTTCTGTGTATCAACGTCTGGGTGTTTCACTGGTGCATTTAGTGCGGATTCTTTCTCTCTCACGAGGGCGTGCAGACGCTCTACCTGCACCATTAAGGACAGTTTCTCTTGTCTCTCCCTTTCAAATTTTTCCTCATTCCATAATCTTTCTCTGTCTGTCTGTGCGAGGAGATACGAGTCTACCCTCGCTATTTCTGCAATTTTTACGTCACGTTTGGCTTTGCCACATTTCATCACGTCCTTAAGTAGTTTCCTTCTATGGGCCTTAACATCTTCTGTATGGCTCCCCTCCCATATATCTCTCTGCTCCGTCTGCTGGCTAGCAGTCCGTTCAGTACGTTTTAACACAAATTCCCGATATTGTTTTTCCATAGATTCCATCTCCTCCTCAGAGGTCCACTCTGTATCAGTGTTATGCGTTGGTGTGTCAAACTCAGAATGTTGTGGATCCTGTGCCATCTCTATTATGTAGTGTGGTTAATAGACTTAAGAGTGTATCTTAATTCTAACATCTCATGTGCGTCGTGAGTTACTCTAGAATTCCCCTTCAGAGCACATATAAACAATTGTATCACAGGATGCGTCAGTTCAACTCGAGCAAATAATCTCAGCCCAGCTGTCTTTGTTATACTCTGCTACTCTGGTATTTCCCTTCAGAGCGCGTTTTGTTTGTATACCCCCGTTTACAATCACAAGGCAACGTTAGTTCACAACACTTTGATTAACACAACAGTGATTCGTTCCTGAATTCATGCATAAACTGTCTGCGAGAGATCCCGGACGACGCCACTCATTATGTTGTATATGTTGGTTATCAAAATTTGTTATGTTGTATGCGTGCGTGGGTGAAATGATTATGTTGTATATGTGGGTTATGAATATTCAGTGAAAATAATAATAATTAAATGAAATTTGGCCAAATGTGTAATTATCCGGAAATATGTTAATTTATGTAATTATGCACATTTTAATTATGCCAATTCGAGAGGTAATCGTATTAATTATGCGAGTGGGTGTAATTATGATAATGCAAGTCGTTATGATAACCAGACCCCGCCTCGGTGATGAGGGTGGGTTATGAATCGGAATAAGGCAATTAATCGTATGCAGTTATGCAGGTGTGGTGTAAGTATGCAAGATTAACTTAGATTAACTCGGCATCGTTGTCTAGGTTCGTCTCATTCTCGCTTTAACATTCCCAGAGTGTGTATTCGTGGTTATATTTTAGGTCCCCGGTTCACCCCGTTACCGCTTTAACATTTACTGAGTATGTATTAGTGTGTTTATTAAGGTCACCAAGTTCAGATCTCAACGCAGAAGCAGATCTTATGCATAGATTTCAGGAAAGAATCACACAACCACTTCTGTATTGATCAATTTATTACTAATTCAACCTTAACTATGATATAGTATGCGAACTCTCAATCCCGGAACGTCAACACGGCATCAATACAGTATCATCAACGATTGTCTGATTTCACTTTGACAACGGCACATGGATCCCGCATAACGCGATGGTTGTTAGTGAGAGAGAGAGTCGTTAAAATATGCAAATACTATGCTAAGAAAACCTTAACGTTAATGAATGATTATACTCAATATTGTTCACGCAGTACCGCACTCCTTATTGATCATACGCAACCCTTATCACGTTGTTAGCACCTTGGGTCACGGGAGAGTTGAATATTCTGTAGAGGATGCGAGTACGTGCGGCGATTATGACTGAGAGATACTTGAAAGATTATACGGCGATAAAAAAAACACAATCAAAAACAGTTATTATTCTTAAAGGCACCAATCTCAACAGATACATCGGCAGGTTATCTGACAACAGAACGGCTCGGAGTAAGGGCCTGCAACGGTGCTCCTTTTCCGAAGATCGTTATCTTATACCAAGTTTACTAATTGGGGACCAGATCACCTGATAAGGATCCGGTGGGCCACCACTCCCCACGTGAGCGTGGCTCGGCGGAAGGAGGTGCCAAGAATCAGTTCGTATTGATGGATCTGTTGGGAATTTATGCGATTAAGAGTACAGCCCACTAAATATTAAAGATAAAAATTACGAATACTTTTATAAACGACGGATGGCCATCACTCGGTCTCGTTGTGATGCCTTCCCAGCCACGGATGGCTTATGGGTTCGAGTGTGTTTGAGTGGTAAGAGTTGTCTTGAATAGTCAGTGTTTGGAGTCGATTCTTTATGTCAAACAGACGCCTGGTGGTCGTGTGGTGAGGGGGCGGTGCGCGTCATACGTATCAGTCGCTCCCCTGTCACCGTGGTGAACTGGTTCGGATGCCCGTTGATACGCTGTCGCAGTTCGGAACCCGGTCGGTAGGTGGCGCCCACAACTCGCTCGCAGCGTGCAGTGTTGGGTCGTCGACCATGGTGTGCACGGAGCCTCGTCGCCAAACCGCGACCCTCACCACTCCGGCGGCAGCAGAGACCTCCGACTCGGCAGAGGTTGACCCACGCAGGCCGAGTTGAGCTGTCAAGCGGGTCTTGCCCGCCTGCAGAGGAGATGGGGAGCCGCTTGAGTCGAGCCCCGAGAGCCGGCTTTGGTAAGCCGATCGAACTCGGCTGAGTCCCAGACGAGCTGAAGATGAGTCGAGCCGACCCGCTGGTCGCAGCTCGCTCCTGAGCCGACCCTCCCGGTCGAGCTCGCTCCTGAGTCGACCCGCTGGTCGCACTCGCTCCTGAGTCGACCCGCTGGTCGCACTAGTTTCCAATGCTCAGGATCCTTTCCTTTATGCCGAAAAATCCCCCTGGATCCCGCCCACAAGGCGGGGCTTCTTTCGATTTTTGCTGTGTCAGGATCTGTCCGTAGGCAGGTGTGTCCATGTGTGTGTCCGTACGTCCGTATGTCCTTGTGTGCATCACCCACGGTATATTCCGTTGTCACACTCCCTCCATAAAACCCACGAGCAAACAATCAGATGTTACAAATTGCCTCGAAGTCGTCTCTCTGTCTGGGTGCAATATTATCTCTTGTCTGGCCTTCTTCATGAACCCAAAACACAGACGTTACAAATCGTCTCATAGGCGTCTTTGTTCGTGTTGCACAACCTGGAGGGAGGGGCAACACTCTCTCCGACCCGGCGCACAAAGAAATGGTTAAGAAGTTTTAAGTTAACATTTGTCCCTTACTATTTCACAGTTATGATTCTGTCTGTAACCTAAGGTCTGTCGTTTCCCATCGTGGTGCTTGACTCAAGTGGAGGTGTTTCCCCGAGCGTATACACACTCCTATCCCGCGCTGCGGGGATACAAAGACGGCCGGGATCTCCCTTTCTCTCCGACCCTGGGTTTAACATCGTTTTTTTTACTATGTATTTATATTCGACCTGGTGGTGATTCATCCCGTTATCCTGGCTTTTCCATAAGTTTTACTTTTGTCTTTTCATGCATATGCTTATTATTATTAATTTATTTCCGATATCTTAGGTTAAGGGGTAAGTTTCTTGATCCTAGGAATTCGTATTCCTTGGTGTCTGCATGGTTATATAAGCGGAATATAGTTTACGGTGAATAGCGTTAACATTGATGTTATGTACGATATTATGTATTGTGATGTCTTTAACTTAACTTGTTTGTCAGGGCTTTACTGACGCGAAGTTGCATTCCATAGCCCCGCAGTCTTTGTCCCACCCTATCTCTGCTCGCCGTTGTTGTTGCTGTCCAGCTGACGCCGTTAACTCAAGGCCTCATTAATTTCCGTCACTCCTTGTAGGTGAGGGCGGTTGAACCTTGGAGTCAGTTCTGGTTTTTGTCTGCCTGCTTCTTCTTGTGTCCCCTGACCCCGGGAGTTATTATTTCTACTTTTATGGCCTGTCGAAGCCCGACTCGCTGTTGCTGGGCTGGTGTCGTTCCCGGCTTTTTGCTTACGTTTGCAGTTCGCCGTGCTCTTAATTTCCTTCCCTCTTCAACCTTATATCGACTATTCGCTCCTGTCTGGGTGCGATTCAATTCTGACTTAGGAAGGTTCTGATTGTCATATGCTTCGGGTCGAGTTGTATAGAAAGTATTAAAGTATGGAAATAACATTTCATATTGACTTAATGATGGTGATGGTTCAGTAGGCGTAACTTGTGGCCTGGTTTAATTGGAGTGGGTGTGAATATCAATAACTTTAGCCTACCCTGTTGTTAAATTCCGACTTTAACGTTACTTTAATAGCAATACAGAATAATTGAGCTTTTTGTCTTAACTAGGCGAACGCGAACTTCTGGTGACCCCCGCAGCCTTGTTGTTCAGCTGGGTCTGCATCCTTGAGAGATATACAACACTCTTATTCTCGTCTCACTGTGGCCATCACCTTCTGCTCTGGGAGTGTTATTCTTAATTTCAGGTCAAGGGCCCCCTCACGTTCAGACGTGCAGGGTTGTTTAAATCAGCTCCCTCCCCTGTGCACACAGCCTTGAGCTGACCCACTTAATTTAATTCCTTGGCCTTTTTGGGTTTATCTTTGCTCCCTCAGCTGCAGGAGGACAAGGCGTACTTCTACCTCCCCCCTGTGTGCACGTGTTCCAACTAGCTCGGAATCCCTAAACACACAATCAGTGATGATTCCTGGCTTTCTGTGGTTGTGATTTAGACAAAGGCGCCTCTGCTTTCTTCCATTGCCTTTGAGTCGACACTGCCCTATTATTTGCCCATGTGCTGAGGTCATAGAATTCGTTTTGACTTCAGTAATATTAACATTCAGTATTGGATTAGCAAATGGGCAATGGTTCATTGATGTAGCTCGCAGCCTGGTCTCCAATTTGAGCGAGCGCGAGGATCGATAATTTAGCCTACTCTGTTGTTGAATTTCGAATTTTGACGTTACTTTAAAACCATGCAGGATGGTTGGGCTTTTTGCCTTAACTATGTCTGGCTGACACTCCCACTGTCTCTGCCGCCTGCACGGGTGACATGTGCCCGTTCATCAGGCCTTATCTTTCCTTGAAGCAAGGTTGCAAATTCTGCCATCCTAGCCCTCCTCCAGTTCATTACTTAACAACACCTGGCGTTTTGCAGTTTGCTGCGCTTTGGTGTGTTTCCTTCATAAAAAAAAACAAGTAAAAAGATAATATATAAAAATATCATCAAATATTATTAATCTCAATTTTGGAAGAAGGGTTAGTATACAACACACCTAACCGTGAGTAAGAAGGTGAATTAGTATCATAAGCCGATAAATAGGGAATAGGTCCAGGGGTAGTGGAATAGGCCAGCTTCGTCGATTCATATTGAATTAACATCAATTCCCAGGTAGCCGAAAATAAACCATTAATAACCCAGCGCAGCCTCGAGTGGTCTTACGAGTGAGTGGAGCGCGTGGTGCTGTGTGCAGGTGTGTGCGCTCGTAGCGTGGGGGGGAGGTCGGTGCGTCCACAGGTACCCACTCCGTCTATCGCCGCAGGGACTCGCGCGGTGTGAGGGCAGCGTCATTCGCCCTCCGACCCCTGACCCCCGTTCAGAGTGCATGATTGGTGGAGAGACAACGCAGCGTTTACAGGTGAACGAGAGCGGGCGGCGAGCTATGCCTCTCAGACGAGCTCGCGGAGGGGCGGACCAGGGAGGGGAGCCGTCGAGCGATGAGCCCAGCGACGGCAGCAGCTGGTCGCAGAGTAGCGAGGGGTCGCCAAACGGCGGAGCCCCAGCCATCGGCACGAAGCAGGGATGGACCTCGGGGACCAGCGGCCCCAACATATGCAATTGAATCGCTTCTACGTGGACGTCTCTGCAACAGGTTTCTCACAGTGTAACAAGACTATTTTCAAGCATCGATCTCCTTAGCGAATCATAGCAACATATCGCATCATCACGCGCTGCACAGTTCCGAATTGTGATGAACAGCAACGATCCAGATGCAGGTGGGGGGTTGTGGTAACCAGAAAAGGGGGCAGACATTTTATCGTGGTGGGCAGGCAAGAGATGCGGGAGGGAAGCAGCACTGATTGTAAAGAGAGGAGAGGAAGCCACGAGGCACCGGCGATGGTGCGGCCCAGTGGGGACTGCTGGCAGCCAGGCTGCTGCTAGGATGACCAATGGGGGCTGGAGGAGGCAGGAGACGTGATCAAGAAGTGGCACCTACAACAACAAAAAAGACGTCGCCAAAATAAAAAACTAAAGCAAATGATAGTGGTGGACGGGAAGGAGAGCAAGGTAGGGGAGGTAAGGTATGGAAGAGGGAAATTAGGAATTGAGCAGATGGCTTTTGTTGCCATCTTGCTCTGAGTTGGTGGAGAACCTTGGTTTTTGTGATGTTCAAGGGAGAAAAAGGCGGTCGCGTGTGGTGTATGTGTTAGAGCATGCATCAAGCATGGATCAAGCTGTGGTATTTTGAACACCGGTATTTTTACGTTCAATAATGGATCAAGCTGATATTTTCAATATCTGTGTTCATGTGTTCGAGCATAGATTAAGCAATGATATTTTGAATACCTGCATTTGTGTGTTCAATCATAGATCAAGCAGTGTTAGATCTTTGTATTGTAAAAAAATCGGTCGATTTTCGTTTACTCGAGCATTTGATCGTAAAAATCCGCCGATTCCCGTTCCAGTTTTCCTTACATGGGCGAGACAATGTTCCATTACTCCATATATGGGCCTAAACCATTAACATGATTTATCGTTCATTCTGTCGCGGATTCATTTTATCCCGTTTCAGCGCACAGAAGATGCGGCCTGACACCACGTGGAAGTCTGTCCCTTGCCTGGAGAGGGCCATCTTTTGCACTGTTGCAGGGAGCATAATTCCGGGTCTGCACGAAGTCTGCTGAGCCCGGAGTTGCCGATAAGCGATGGTCGGGAGTGTAGTGATGACAGTTTTACATAGGAGGGAATAACATGGTGAAATATTGCGGAGTCGGAGAGGAACACAGACACAGGAGCGGGTTTAAAAACATATTTAATTCACGATGCACGTGGTCGCACATTAGCCATGCCTCGGGACCCTAGTCAATAAATAAGTTTACAAATGTCACCATGCTGCTTTAACTGTTGGAATTGGCTGTCGCACTATGCGGCTCTGTTGCTGTTGCTCTATTGACAGAAGTTAGTTGTGGGCCCGTCCATAAATGACGTCACGCACCTGGGGGGGGGGGGGTCAGACATTTGTGACGATGTGTGATGGGGGGGGGGGGTGTTTGAGAAATGTGACGTCACGTAAAAATGCGCAACTTTAAATAAATATAGAATTGTTATCTCCCGTAATAACCCCTACAATAACAACACAAATTGTTATAACAACACTTATTGTTATAACAACACTCCTACAACATCAGAGTGCAGCGCCACATTAAATACACACTATAATGACAATCGTTTAAAGCGATTTGAGGCATGTTATATTTTCAAAATGGAAATATGATTTTGGGGGAGGAGATGGGCAGAGCTTTGTGACGTCATATTTGAGGGTGGGTCTGACTTTTTGTGACGCCGTGTGACGCGGAGGGGGGGTCAAAAATCATCCAAAAATCGCGTGACGTCATTTATGGACGGCCCCTGTTGACACACACGCGCACGAGAGAGAGAATAATCCGTGGCTGTGTTTGGTTGTTCCATTGAGAGAAGTTGGACGACCGTCCGCGATCTGTGATCGCAACGAACGTTCACGTTGCATTCCCGAGGAGCAAGGCGGTCCATCATCCCACTGAGACCTGCATCCACACCCAAAGGTGGCTTCATCAGAGCTCAACGCTGACCCACGCAGGACACGCCCCCTCCCTCAGGCCCCGCCCACCTGCCCTCAGGCCCCGCCCACCCGCCCTCAGGCCCCGCCCACCCGCCCTCAGGCCCCGCCCACTTGTCCTCTGACCCCTGATTTTGGCGGGAAACCAACATCAGATTGGCGGCAGTGATGTTGCTCAGCAGCGAGGCGGTGAGACACGGGCTGAGGTAAAAGTTTTACTTCTTGCGTACAGGCACGTGAGGTAAAGTCACTGTGCTGATTACATTTACTGTGCTATGAGGTAGGGAACAGTGGTGTAAGGTTACGACTTGTCCAGGTAGAGTTACGTGATTAAGAATGTAACACAACTCTGTAGCATTCTGAGGTAAATGTTTAAGAACGTATTTTGGATTGAAGCTGCGAGTGTTAACATTTAGAGTAATATAGTTCTATAGCTTAGGTTATTCTCAAAACTCGTTTGTAAGTGTGACTTGAATCAAAAGTAGTTATGATAGGTAAAAATGCTCTATTTTCATTATTGAGGTAAATAAATCCAGTATTTAAAGCTTTAAAAAGTCTATAAAAGCATATTAAATATTTAACATGTATATTTAAGCATTCAGAATAACGTAGTTACGTAGCTTACATGATTCTAACAACTCGTGTGTAAGTGTGGGTATGATTACAAGCAAACGCGATGTGTGAATGTGCTGTAATTGACGCTACGTCCTCCTGTACCACATCACTCCATCTCTTCTCTAGCCCGTGCCGCGCCCGTTTAGCCCCCTCGATCCGGCCGAACAAAAGCTGTTTAGGCATGCGGTGGCTGGGCATGCGGGCTACATGGCCCAGCCAACGCAGCCTTGCCTGCTGGAGGAGCTCACCGATGGGACTTTGTGTCCAGATATTTCAAGGATTTGTGAGCTCCTCACTCAATCCAGCATGGTTAAACCCAGGATGGATCATAGGCAGGCCAGCCTAAATGTTTCTAAACGGTGAAGATGCTCCACTAGGGGGGTCCACGTTTCGCAAGCGTAGAGAAGGGAGGGAATGACCGTGGCTGAGAAGACCTGAAGCTTCGTGCGGAGCGACAGACCAGGTAGATTCCACACAGCGTTACGCAACCGATGAAAAGATATTGCCGCTCGACTGATTCGGAGTGAGACCTCTGCTGTGAAACCGGAGCCAGTGATGAGCACACTGTCCAGGTATGGGAAACTCTGCACTCTCTCCAAAAGCGGCCCATCACCAATTGGGAATTGTGGGGGTGGAGTGTCCGATGGTACAAAATACCCAGGCAGGTGCTTAGTTTTGGTGGGGCTGATGGCAAGGCCCCACCTCTTCGTGGCAAGCTCCAAGTTCAGCAGCAGCGCCTCCAACTCGTCCTCTGAGTGAGCAGCAATTTCCAAATCATGGGCATACATAACGTGGTTGAGCAATAGGGATCCATCCCTTGACCGCACCTGGGCATCGATCAGCCTCCCATTGTATCTGTAGCAGATTGAAGGCTTCACGATGTACGTGGTAAAAATAGCTGTGAAATAATGTGGAAGCCAGAGGACATCCCTGTCGCACGCGAAGGTTAAGAGGGAATGGCTGCGACTCGCAGCAATGTAGTTTTACCCGGGCGACAAATAATATGAAATAATGCAGTCACGAAAGGTGTAAGTGAAGATCAGTAATGTAAGAATAGGAAGGTGATATGTAAAAATATAGGTGTATTTGAACGTGAGTTGACACAACAAGAAAGAAGATATGTTAACATGAGTTGACACAATAATAAAGATAAAAGCAATGGCCAAGTTATAAGCCAAAAAAATAGGTGTACGATTTGTATGGTGTGTATGGCATTGTGACAAATGCAGATATAATTTAAATGTTTATAGCTACGTGACGTAACAGAAAAAGTCAAAGAATATGAAACCCTGCACGGACGAAAGCTGTAAGTGAAAAGACGTAATGTAATAACAGGAAGGTGATATTTGTAAAAATGGGTGCATTAGAACGTGAGTTAACACAAGAATAAAGATGATATTTGAACGTGAGTTCACAAAATAATGATGATGTAAGTAATGGGCAAGTAATAAACAAAAATTTTTTTGCGATTTGTATGGTGTGTATGGCATAGTGACAAAATCTAAATATTGAAATGTTTGTAGCTACGGGACGTAACCGAAACAGGCAAAAAAAATCGTAATTCCTGCAGTGACGAAAGTTGTAAGTCAAGATAAGTAATGTAATAATAGTAAGGTGATATTTGCATAAAGAGGTGTATTTGAACGTGAGTTGACAGAATAAAAAAGATGAAATTAACGGGCAAGTTATGAACCAAATATATAAGTTGTGAGCACAAAAACTAAATATTTCCAAGGTGATGAATAAAACAACAGTTTTGTACGTACGTGATTGTCGCGTAAGAAGCAAGAAAATGTGTACTTACCATAGGCGTGGTGAGGCCTAGTACCGTGCAGAGCCCCCATCCTGGCCTACATTGCCGAGGCAGGGACACATCCCCCCCAATATTCAAATATGCTCAAAATGTCCCCCCCAATATATTGCGATAAAATAGATTTTTGTTTAAATGAATGTGGTTATGGTTGTACCTTTTTAATCCTTAATCTCTGCCATTACATACAATTAAACAAAAATAGGTAAAAAAGAAAAAAACAGAGCAATGTCATACAATACACTATTTGACATTATTGTAAAAAATAAATAAAAAGTCCATCCTATGTGTTTAGTGAATTTTAATACATTTTATGCAGGAAATTCGTTTTCAAATTTAAATTTTCTTCTGGGGGGGGACCTCCAGACCCCCTGGAAGATTTGGTCCCCCCCAATGTTGACTCCATGGCTACGGCCTTGAGGCAGCATGAACCCAGGGCACGTGAATCTTCAGTGAAGTCGTTTGCAGCCTCAAGGATTCCCAGCACCCAGCAGGGGGTGTCTTGTTTTCACTGACAACTGCGCTCTAGAAGTTTGCACTCAAAAAGACGGTGTTTGTACTTGGCCGGCACCTCCGACCGCACGTTGAACAGCTTGGCGCAGCTGCAGTCTGAGGTCTCGGAGCCGCCGGACCGGCAGTCGTCGATGGTCTCCTCCCGGAGTCCCGTGGTCACAGTGTAATGCGTGCATTTGTCGTATTTGTGATCATAAAGTACTGCACTGTTCTTTGGTTCTTACGGTTTGAAAGGTGCTGACGTGTGAGCGCTAGGGGTGGTTGGTCAAAGTCCATCTCAACTAATATGTCAACTCATCTCATCTCATCCTCATACACCTCATCTCACCTCAATTCACCTCATCTCAATTCACGTCATCTTATCTCAACATAACTCATGCTAACTCACCTCACTTACCTCGCCCTAAACTCACCACAGCATATCTCACTCATTCACAGAATCATTCATTCACTCATGCATCATCTCACTCATTCACTCACCCACCATCCTCACCCACCATCTCACGCACCCATCGATTCACTCACCGACCATATCACTCACTCACCATCTCACTCACTCATGCACCATCTCACTCACATTGTGTGACTCTTACACTCACCCACTCATTGATTCAATTACCCACCATCTCACGCACCCACTTAATCACTCTCATTTGGCTAAAACAAAATAACCTCGTGTAGCTGCCCTTACACCATTTAATAAAAAGCCACATTATAACAAAGCGTTCATTCCTACAATGACCACAAACCACCAACACCTGAAACCACCTTTAACATATAAACCACAACCTTGAGAAATCACCCTAATACAGGGCGATCCATTGAGAGATACCCCACTGATTTTCGAATGAACTCCGTCTTACTCTTCCCAGCTGACTAAATATGATTGCAGCGATGGCTACATAATCTCGGAGCTGTGGGAGATGACAAGACTGTAGAGGTATTCACAAATATCCCCGTACAGCCTTAGCACACTTCTGCTGGGGCAAGTGCTGTGAGCGAGTAGCACCTATGAAGGCTGGCATGGCACACGAGAGGGTGGGTGGGTGGACAGTGCCACGCGCGGCCGCCTTTGTCTCCCTTGAGCATCACCAAAGCCAAGGTCGTCCACCAACTGCCATTGGATCAGCCAACCACCCCCCGACTATCCATGTCCATGGAGAGCCCCTTGAATATGTGAAGTGTTTCCCTCTTGACACGCCTCCTTATCTTTCCCATTCTGTTGTGTGAGCGTATGGCAGCGTTATTGCTAGGGGCGTTGATGAATCGTGGGTTAAGTTTGTTTTATTTGAGCAGGAGAAGTGACAGATGTGTCGTGGTATACCACCATCGACTGTGCCGCTTAAATGAATGACAAATCGGCGTTTCCTGCTTCTACCCTGGCCAGAGGCGTAGCTATGGGGGGGCAGGGGGGTACATATGTCCCTGGGCGCCAAGGTAAAGGGGCGCCAAAATGAGGCTTACAACGTTACATTATAACTTATTGCGGCGGGCGCAGCAGCCTGAAACTACTGCACAAATCTACACCTCAACCTAAAAGTTTATATATCCTGCCACACAGCCTACATGTCATGTAATTATATTTTCTCAGGTCATAAGATTTGTGGATGTGGATTTTCAAACTAAAAAAGTAACTATCAAAGAATCATTTTTAGGTTATATCGAGATACATGCAAAAGATGCAGCAAGCCGAGAAAGAGTCATCGTCGAGAGACTAAAATCTGACAACATACCTGTCGGGCACAATGTTATAACAATGCTGCTGTGATGACTGGGCATATATGCGGCCTTCAACAACGAATATGTGACAAAAATCACAGAGCATTGTTTGTCAACTGTGACAACCACAGCTTAAACTTAGCAGGAGTACACTCAGCTAAACAGGATCCACATTTCGTCACATTTTTTGGAACAGTTGAAAGTATATATTTGTTTTTCTCTCGTTCAACAATTCGTTGGGAAGAGTAAAAAAAAAGCTGTGCCCATCACAGTAAAGCGGGAGTCTGAAACACGCTGGAGTGCACGATCAGAAGCTGTTAAAGCTATCTATGAAGGACTGGATGAACTAGTAGGGCTGCTAGACAAATTATCGGAGGACGTAACTATGACGCCTGAAACCAGAAGTGATGCAGAACAGTTACAGGCATGCGTATTAAATTTTAACTTCATAGTTTTATTACATTTCTGGAATGTCATTCTTGGAAAAATTGATAGTGTTCAGAAGCGCTTACAGAATCCTACTCTGAATTTCAAGGAAGCAGCAACTTATCTTGAATCTTTGGAGCATTAATTTGTCAAGCTTCATGATGATTTGAGCCAAGTTGCTGTAGAAAACGCCAAAACAAGATGCACAGCCTGAGGGATCGATGTGGTCAGAAGAATTAGGCGACGTCGGAAGATGCCAGGAGAACTGGCAAGAGATGCAGGACTTTCAGCAGAAGAAGAAATTGTGCGCGTTATGAAGAGCATATTTTATCGACGTCAACAGATGTCAACACGGTTTTTACGACTAAAAGACCTGAACACAAAATTTGGATTTCTCCTGGACGTCAAAACTCTTCTATCCGACACAGATGTCGATGCAATTCGTCGAAATTGCACAGATTATGGAAATTTCTGTGACACCGACATCAATGGCCACGAACTTTTCACAGAAATTGGAGATTGCAAAATGCTGCTCAGTAACCGGAATGAAGTTCTAATAGAAATTCCTTTGGATCTTCTTGGTGTTATTGTGTTTTATGGAGACGACATATTTCCCAATTTGCGAATTTCACTGCAAATTTTAATAACAATAACAGTTTCAATTGCAAGCTGTGAGCGGTCGTTCAGCAAATTGAAACTTCTTTTGTCGTATTTGCGTGCTTCAATGGGACAAGATCGTCTCAGCGATGAAAGAGAAACATTGGAAAAAACAGATTTTGATTACGTGATTGACCAGTTTGCGACAGTGAAATCAAGAAAAATTCATCTTTGTAGACTATGTTAGCCAGTCTACGACAGTAAATGAGTGAGCCATGTAATATAATTTCTAAAAATTTGCTTCTTTAAATACAATGTTTCATTAAAATTTAAATTGTTATGTTTTATTCGATGTAATAGGAAAATGTGATTAAACGGGGGGGGGGGGGGGGGGGCGCCAATTTTATAGTTCGTCCCCGGGCGCAAAATATCCTAGCTACGCCTCTGACCCTGGCATTGTATCCTCAAGGTAACGTACTACTGATCCTACATGTTTCAGTGGTAAGGACGATGCTGATGATTATGGATACGGATTAAATGATTGAATTCTGATGACAAAAATGATTGTCTCATTTTTTTAATCCAAGTCAACCAAATCACTCGAAATTGTGTGACTTAATCACCTGCAGCTGCTTTGGCAAAATCTGTGCACAACAAAGGACAAGTCTCAGTCACTAAAATGTCTGCCCCCTTTTTCTGGTTACCACAACTTCTCACCAGCATCTGGATTGTAACTTTATCACAATTCGAAACTGTGCAGCGCGTGATGATGCGATTCATTCCTATGATTCGCTAAGGAGATCGATGCTTGAAAGTAGTCTCGTTACACTGTGAGCAACCTGTTGCAGAGACGTCCATGTAGAAGCGATTCAGTTGGCTACACCCGAGTTGGCAAGTTGCGCAAAAATTATTGCTTGGGTTTCGATGTACTTAACTTAAGGGAAGTTTTAGTTAACACGCTTTTATTTAACTCACTCTGTCTGTTGTCGTTGTCGTATCCTCAAATCTTGTAACGCAATTTTAACCCACTTCCCAATGTGGTATCGACTGCAAACTTGGTATACTTATGTCATACTGATGACAATACTATATTCTCTTATAAAAAATATATTTTTATACAATCTTTTTGAAATGTTATGTTTCGGCTTGGGTCTAATTGTCCACGGTAAACTGACGTTGGCTGTAATTGCCCACGGTCCCTTATGTTATGGCAAGCTTCGGGGCCACTTCCTGGAGTCGTGGAGTTCTCCCATTACTATACCGGTACATTTCATTAAAGCGTGTTTAATTTTTTTTTTATTTGACTTATTATTTCACAGAGCATAGCTCGTATCGATTTGAGCTGTTGGCTGCATACGGTGTGAAACAAGTTCCACATACGTACATGAATTCTTGATTCCGTATCCTAACCACAATGCAATACGCTCTCCGTGTACAGCCGTTTTGTTAATCCACTGCGGCAGGGGTCCTCAAACTTTTTAAACAGGGGGCCAGTTCACTGTCCCTCAGACCGTTGGAGGGCCTGACTATAGTTTAAAAAAAACTATGAACAAATTCCTATGCACACTGCATATATCTTATTTTGAAGTGAAGAAACAAAACGGGAATAAATACAATATTTAAAATGAAGAACAAGTAAAGTTAAATCAACAAACTTGCCAGTATTTCAATGGGAACTATGGGCCTGCTTTTGGCTAATGAGATGGTCAATGTCCGGTTCCATATTTGTCACTGCTAGTCGTAACAAGTGATGCAAGTGTGCATCTATTAGTCTAGATCTGGTTGGAGATTTCAAATGTTTCATTCTGGAAAAAGTCTGTTCACAGACATAAGTGCTGCCAAAGATGGTTGCCATTTTGAGTGCATGGTTCCTGAGATGAGGATATGTCTCAGAGGGGAGAGATGCATAGAAATTATGAAGGCTGCTTGACTTGAATGCATCTTTCAGAGAGTCACAATTCTGCAGTTCAGCCAGTTCCATTTGGTAAATTGTATCCACATTTTCAATGTCAATAGAAAATGGGTTACGGAAAAGCTGTATGTCCTGTTCATGGAGATGAAGCTCTTTAAATCCAAATTGGAACTCCTTTTGCAATTTTTCCAGTGAATCCACACGTTTTGTTTGGGAATGCAACCAATGGTTTTTCTGCTAACAGATTTTGAGTTGTGGGGAGATGGCAGAAGTTTTCCTCCTTCATTTGTTTGATGAGGAGGCCTAATATTACTTCAAATGCTTTGACATGTGATTGCATATCACAGATGAGCTTCCCCTTTCCTTGAAGTTGCACATTGAAACTGTTGAGTAGCTCTGTTACATCTGTCAGAAAGGCAAAGTGCCATTTCCATTCTGCATCATTGAGCTCTGGTACTTCTTTGTTTTTTTAAAGCAGAAAAGCTGTAATCTGTGGAAGTAAGTCATAGAAACGTTTCAAAACTCTCCCTCGACTCAGCCAACGGACTTCTGTGTGATACAGAACATCTTCATAGTCAACATTTAGCTCAGACAGAAATGCTTGAAATTGTCTGTGGTTTACTACACAGCGCTTGTTGGTGGATGAGGCAGTGTATGGCTATTGGATGAGAATGGTTATGTTTGTCCATCTCTTGGTTAATGCGAGCAATTACTCCTTTCTTAGACCCCACCATGCTAGGAGCACCATCAGTTGTCACACTGGCTAGTTTAGCCCAGTTCAGCTCCAAACCATTCACAGTTTGGCAAACCTTTTCATAGATATCCTCTCTTCTTGGTTCTTTCGGTAAAGTCACGTAGAAGGGAAGTAATAAAATAATAAAAATAAAACATAATAAAATAATTCTCACGACGTTTCGGCCACAACGCAAGCAGCCGTCCTCAGGTGAAAGCCAGGTCTGTCGGGGAGACAGCGTCTGAATGAAACAGCACACGAGCTTGGAGCATATATAAGCTGGGTTGGAAACGGGGGAAAGAGCGCCTTGACAAATAATTTGCATATCAAGAGGAATTTAGCATATTTTTTTATTACTTCCCTTCTATGTGACTTTACCGAAAGAACCAAGAAGATGAATCCCTGCAGTCACGAAAGCTTTAAATCGAAAGATATCCTCTCCTGTAGTTGTTCCTTTGATGCTTTGCAGTGCAGCAAGCTCTTCTGTGACTTCGAAATAGTCATTCGTCGCACGAATACAAATTTGAAGTTGTGCAGAATCACGAACATCATTGCTTTCGTCGAGTGCCAAGGAAAAATAGGAAAGTTTTTTTGTGGAGTTTTGCAAATGCTGATGCAAATTGTCTCCCATTTCTTCAATCCTCCGTGTAATTGTAGGTCCTAAAAGACTCACTGTACTAAATAAATCGGCCTTCTCTGGACACATCTCTTTGGCAACAGAAAGAAGGCATTCTTTAACAAATTCTCCCTCCACGAATGGTCTGCCAGTGCATGATATTAGCTTGGAAACTTGAAAACTTGCTCGCAGTGATGAAATATTTAGCTGCTTCTGCTTCACAAAACTATTTCGCTGAGTTGTTAATGTATTTTTCAGTTTTAATATTTTATATTTTCTCACTTCTCCGACCAAACAAGCATATTTATCTTTATGTTGAGTTTTATAGTGTTGACGTAAATTGTATTCTTTGAACACAGACACTATATTCTGGCATATCAGACACACAGCTCTTTCCTTGTACTGCATGAAAAACTAATCATAAGTCCACTGTTTTTTGAATATCCTACACTCCGAGTCAATTTTTCTCTTTCTTGACATCATTGTTTCCTAGGGAGTCAAAATTGATATTAGTAAAATACCAATATATATACAGCGCTACAAAAACAATATACCAGTAATAACTTTGCCCACACAGAGACATACAGACTGCACTGCCCATCAATGCAGTCTGATTGGGGGAAACTCCGCCCCCTCTCCCTCTTCCACCAATGACCGTCCTTCTCATTTAGAAAAAAAGTAACAGACAGGCAGCGGCGGCAAAAACACCCGGCGGGCCGGATAAATGTCCTCGGCGGGCCGCATGTGGCCCGCGGGCCGTAGTTTGAGGACCCCTGCACTGCGGGATGAGGGCCGCTGCATGCTGTGCGGGTTGTGGGGGTTATTTGACCACGCTTCAGAATAGAGAATTAGAACGGTTGTGTGATACGGGTAGGGATTTGAGGAATTACCTCTTTGCTTAAAGGTTGGAACTACAACGCAAAGTTTGGACAGAATGGAGCATTAATTCTAGATTTGAAGTTTTCATGACTGCAAGCATTCATACTCGGTAAAGTCACGTAGTTAAAAATAAAATAGAAATAAATGAAAAAACAACAATTCAATTACGACGTTTCCAGAGGCAACACAAGCTTCCATCTTCAGGTGGAACCATCACAGCAAAATTACTGTATAAAGTGAAAAGAGCTCTAAGAGACACGAGATTATATATAGGTTAAGAGGGGGGGGGGGGGCAGAGCCAGGATGGGCCGCGGGGGGGGGGGGGGATAAGCTGTTGACATCATTTTTATGATGCAGGAGATGGCCAGTGTGTTAAAACGGGGGCGGAATTTAAGCTGAACAAAAGGGGGCTAAGTTAAGCCGCTTTTTGTTATGCTGCATGGGATTAGGAGGAGGTTAAGGGGGGAGGTTAAGCTGGGGGGGGAGTAGGAGTACGGATGGCCCGAGGGCGAGCCGTATGGAGTAGAAGCTAATAAAGTGGTTTCCTTGCAGTATACTGCAGTAAACTGCAAGGCTGCTAATGTTTAACTTGGTTAATAGCATCCTTCCAATGATTGGTCAATTTGAATCTATCCTCTCGGTTGAAGTTATGCCTATGTTTGTGTATCTCTACACTGCACTATACAATACACAACCCTACTATAGACTACTATACATTACACTATAATACACACCACAATTCACTACAACGCTATACTCTACACTACACTATATACTACGCTACTATAGACTACTGTCTTGCCTCACGGCAGATGTGGAGCGTGCGTTCACAGGAAGTTCCTGTTTTTTTATGCTAATGTTGGTCACGTGACCAGGAAGTGACAATGTTAGATTTCCACTGTACCACGCGTGCGTCAGCCATCTTCTCATAATTCAAGATGGCGGCACGCATCGCATCTGAGTGAGACCACAGCCGCACTTGTCCATTGTGGGAGCTTAAGAAGCATTATCTGTAAGTTGTTTATACTCCTATAATATTTGCAATGCTGTTGTAATGTTGGAATGACCGTTATAGTGATGTAAATGCCTTTATGGTGCCGTTAAGTTGTAGTAAATACAAGGCCTAGTTAGTAACGAAGCCTGCGACTTTCCCTATTGTGGATGTTACTTGTGATTTAGTAGGTCGGGTCAGACTTGTGCCTATGTTGCGATCCTGAGAGTAAAGATGACGAAGTATCTCATCCACAGTTTAGTGTTACGTGTAATGCTGTACATTTGGGGTGCAGTGGGATGAATACACGATGTGCCTGTATGCAACGCACTGGCTTGTGCTCTTGTCTAGTTGTTCAGTGGGCCTGGTCCGTCTAGGATCTATTGTTATCTAAGACAGTGTTCTGATGCTGTGGTGCTCATTGTGATGGTATTACCGGATTATAACAGATGCTGTATCTGTGTTTTCTCACCAGTTTTACCTGTTACAATCAATAAATGACGATTGGAGTTGGACGTTCATCCTGGCTCCGAGGGTTTATTGAACACAAGGTTATCTACTCGACTAGCGGTGCAACGCAGCGCACAGCGAGGCCAAGATAACTACTATACACTACACTATTATACAGTACACAATACACTGTTATACATTCCTATGCACTACACTATTATACACTACTATACACTATACTATTATACACTACACTATACACTGCTATAAACTACGCAATACACTACTATAAACTTTGCTACACAATATTAAAACACTACACAATACACATCTATACCCGAAACACTACTATAGACTCCTATCCACTATATTATAATACACTACACTATGCACTGGTATACACTCCATAATACACTATACTATATACTACAGAATACACTACACATAACACAATTATACTATACACTACACTATACACTGATATACACTACACAATATACTACCATACACTAAACTACTATATATCACAGAATACATTATACTATACACTACTATACAATACACTACGATACACTACACTATACACTACAATATACATTACTATACAATACAGTACTATACAATACAACCAGAGAGTAAGTTAAGCCGATTAATAACTTCCTTTGTTATGTTGCAGGGGAGTAAACTAGGGCTGCTGGGGGAAGTACTAAGCTCCGCCAATTTGAAACAACATGCGACAAATATCTAAGTGATGGGAGTAAGCAGGACTTCTTAGTGATGGTAGTGTGTAAATCTGGGAGTAAAAAGACTGGGAATATGGATATGAATATAAACTAGCTGATTGCTCAATTTGAATCTTGTTATGTCTATGTTTGTATATCTGGATGGCTTCATGGACAAATCTTTGGTAGTATCCAGGAGGTTTTAAGAGTACCTTGGTATCGGAGAACACAATGTCATGAGAACCAGCAGTATTATAACAGTGGTCAGCCACGGCCGAAGAATTCATCCTGCCATGTTTCAAATCTGACTTGTGCTCGCGAATGCGATCAGAAATATGTTGTTTCGTTTCCCCGATATAACAATCCCCACAAGTGCAACTCAGTTTGTAGACACCAGGGTACTGTTAGTCAGGAATGACATCCTTTACGGATGGGATCAGATCACGAATCTTGTGCACTGTACTGAATCGGACCTGGATCTTGTGTTTGTTCAGAATTTTAGAAAACTTTTTGGTGGCGCCTGCTATGTATGGCAACGTAATGATTTTGGCGGAGTCTCAAGGGGTTGTTTCTCCAAGTTGGGAGAAACAGCTTGGCGGATAGCACAGACTGAGTATCTGTTCATCTTGAGGGCCAGATGTACATGTTCCAATTCACTTGCCAGGTGGTGTGGGTCAGAGATGTAGTGGGCCCTATGGTATAGTGTTTTGATGAGGGAATTATTTTGTGCCAGATGGTGGTGGAAATCAGGCTTCAGGTAGGAATCTGTGTGGGTGGCCTTCCTGTAGACAGAATGTCCAAAAGAGCCATTGGCCCCCCTCTCAAACAAAACATCCAGGAATGGTAGCTTGCCATCCTTCTCCTCTTCCATGGTGAATTTGATAGATGGGTCTATGGAGTTGATGTGGTCTAGAAATTGGTTCAATGCTGGGAGGCCATGTTGCCAAATGACAAAAGTATCATCCACGTATCTCTTCCACAGGGAAGGACGCAGAGTGGTTGTCTGGATGGCGTCTGTTTCGAATTTCTCCATGAAAACAGTAGCTATTACTGGTGATAGAATGATAGAATTAACATTTTTCTTGAAATGTTTACAGTACTTCGTCACGTGTCTGACTCGCTGGGGACTGAATCATTGGTGAATATGTGAAAAAGTCGGATGTTATGTGAACGTTTTTAGAAACTTCCAGTTGTATTTTTATGCAAAAGTAGGTTACTCGGCACAAATAAAGTGCAATCTCTGAAAAGTGGGGAAATGCTTTATAATACTTCGGAGATAATAGACTGTTTGCTAGACTAAGAATACGAGACTGTATGTGATAAGGTAAGATTTACGAACACCTTTAGAATCTGACCGTTGCACCATGCACAGCTACTGCTTCACTGGGTGTGGGCAGTTTTGTTAGGACGGACGTTGTAATAATAATTACATACCAATCTATATTCTTTCAACAGTTACCAAGAAGAGGAAAGACCCCAGCTGGGCCCCAAAGTGAGAGGGCCAGGAGGTATGCAGTCAACAATGCTTGACTCAGGGAGGAGGACGCCCCTGCCATGCATAGTCCCATGGGATGTTGGCTATCAACAACAAGGCAACTCCTAAGACTAATTGGGAATGGGACGCAAGCGTAGGATTGATCATCTTGTCGCTGGCCACCTTTGGGGAGGATGTATAGTATGAAAGGCCGAAACACCCTAGGAACCAAAGGTTCACTACTGACGATGCGCTCCCCAAATTTCACCAGGCTCACTGTTCATGAACTCTTGGAAGTGCTTGCACAAAGGATAGTAACATCTCATCCTGTGTTCTTTGGAATCTAAAATGTTTGAAAAAAAAACTTCAATCACGAATGGACGGCTTCCTAAAATTCACAATCTCACGCACAGTAAACAGTCTGATTTCCGTGAGGATTAGGGGCCATCCATTTAGTACATATGCAAAAATCTGTCAAAACTTGATCCCTCCCTGTACGCACATGTACTTTTATCCCCCCCTCCCACCTTGCGTAAGTACGCTTGACGCACCCCCCCCCGCCCCCCCGAATTTTATAGAACGACCAATATTTAATCCATGTAGAAACGATCAAGGATTAATAACATAAACGTGTTTAAGCAAATAGATAGTCCACTGCCGGCTGCATTAAAGAATTAAGTTGCGTACCTTTAAAAAGTGTGTCTAGTGTCCGCTAGGTTCAAATACCGACTGAACCCAGTCGAACAGGTGACGTATTATAGAAATGTCATCAACAGGCGCCATGTCAGGCTGAAGCACAGCAGCGTAAGCTGCTGGTCTGCTGGGCCACTGTCTCAATATCCACAGCGCCGCTAACATCATCATCCAGCTTTATATTGTCCTCACTGTCAGAAGACTCAGTAGTGTGAGCCAGCGGCAGTCTGCAGTGAGGCCAGATTGAAGGATGTGTCATCCATGGGTCAGGCCGCCAGACTATGTCAGACTCACTGCTGAGCTGCGTGATAGCTGCAGTCAGGGATACGGTGGCATACAAGTGACACCTCTCCCACAGTCCCACTTCTCCCGGTAGTACTTGTCTGACAGCTGAAGAAACTGAACCGTGGCTCATTTGAAGGCCAATGGTCAGTAGACCCCCCCCCCCCCCCATATACAAACGTACGCATTTGGGTTAATCCCCCTCCATGCGTACGTACTAAATGGATGGCCTCTTACTGCACCACCACAGCTATTATGGATCTATTAAAATGTTTTTCAGTAACCTGCATGAAGGCCGCTACTGCTGTGGGCTATTCATTGCCTCGTCAAAAGCCTTCTTAAAACTCTTGACCATGATATTCTACTCACAAGACGCAGTCAACTATAATTGTCAGACAGTACTATAAAATGGTTTAAGAGATACATCTCAGAACGTTATCAAAAAGGTACATCGGGGTAACATCTCGTCCACAAATAAAAAAATAACAAATGTCGTTCCACAAGGCATGGTGGCTACTGTAAAGCTACGTACAAATCAGCTACTAATCTAACACTTAACAGATTAAACCCCATTCATCATTCTGATCTTCGATTTGTATTGGATGTACCATACAGCACCCACTAATGTGACTTCGACTTCAAATCCAATCTCGCATCACTTTGTAATAAAGGACTCTGCAGGCGATGTAGGTCTCCGTTTGTCCTTAATTGGGTTCTTGTCTCACACCCCGCGGCATCCACGGTCGGACCCGCGCCTCTTCTATCGTGCACCCCGTGCATGCGTCATGTGCCCCGCACATCCCACAGCCACACCGCTGCTTCGTGTGCCCCGCACACTCTGCAGCCACACCGCTGCTCCGTGTGCCCGCACACTCCGCAGCCACACCGCTGCTCCGTGTGCCCCACGCACTCCTCTAACTCCTCACACCCCGCTAGCTCCTCACACTCCGCTAGCTACTGCTACCCCACGTACACCGCTGGCTGATGGTGCCGTGACTCCGACCACGTGGCAAATGGCACCACTCCTCCGCCACCACCCAGCGTGGTTCTCCCCTATTTCCACTCTCTTCCAACTCCCAGATCTCTTCCGGCTCTCACCCTATATCTTCCTTCTCACGTGACCCTGACTCTTCCTTCCCGTACTGCACTTGCCTCCACCCCCACACACCCCGACTCCCATTGGAGCCGAGGTGAGCAGTGGCTCCTCCCACATGCTCCGTCGACCAGGCTCCGCCTCCCCAATACTCCGGCACGTGTGAGTGGCGCGGAGGCAGCACCCACCCTGTCCTTGCTCGCATTACAACTTGATGCAAAACGAAATCCACATTTTGCCCTGTTCATCCATAAAACTCTAATTGCAAATCTGTGCTATAATTAGCTAAATCATAAACCCCACTGTCAAACCAAAGAAACCTAAGATGTCCATCTAATTGCCTGTGAACAATCCCAACAACGAGAATTGGAATGGATGACAAAGCCTTTGCCGTTGCAGCACCAACGTTTTGGAACAACCTTGTTTCCTTAACATCATAAATCTTACTTCAATAAATGTACTCAAGCAGAAGATTCATGCTGTACACAGCCTCATTAGCAAATGTGATTGTAACTTTGATCCTTACCCATGTGTAACGGGTTCCGGAGACACTTGTAGAGGTAACTTCTTTATTACGATTCAACACTCCAACTCTCCAACAGTCCAACTATCCAACAGTCCTGATACTCTGTTACAGCCTAGGTACACAGCCTAGGTACACAGCCTAGATACACTACTCTGGCTACGCTCTGGAACTCGCCCTTACAAGGTCGTAGAGTCGGGAGTTCCAGAGTCCCCACCACTGGCTCTGCGCAGCATCCCAGGGTCCTGAGATGGCTGGTCTTGGGTCTTGGGTCTTGAGCTACGACTGGCCCCGATCGTCCAGGGAGCTCCACTTTTATGCCTGGTCCAACGAGGGGTGGGGCCGTGTGCGCCCCCAGATATCCCACAGAGCACACACAGCCCCCCCCCCCCCCCCTTTTGGCGGCGCCAAGGGGATTAAGCGCCTGGGAACCCAACGCCTGACGCCAAGAGGCTTAAGCGTCTGACCCGCCCAGGGACCCAGAGCCCCCAGCAGCCCCTCCCTTCTTATGTCACTACACATGTATCAATAGTTCAATATTCATGTGCAGTTGTGTTCAGAGACTGCCGTGTTGTCTTAGTGTGATCTGGGACTGTTGTGTTGCTGCGTTGCCCACGCTTGCCTTTAGTGTTGAAAAATCAGTAGGAAGTAATATACGATTGCAAATTGTAGTTATTTACTTAGTTTAATTAGTTTTTATCTAGTTTCAGTGATTTGCACACTTTTCCTATATTTTACACCCCTATCGACTGTTTGTACTCTGTTTATTATTGTAAATATTTGACCCACCCCTACTGGACATCTTTGAAAAAGAGCTTCATGACTTATTGGATTCCTCCAGTATAAATAAAGATGCTGATTCAGATTTATTGTATATATGTTGAACTTCTTTCGCACCGTACATAGCCAACCGTCCTAATCGGATGTGCGGGGTGATAACAACACACTAAACAGCACCAACCATCAGTTCTAAAGAAATTCGTTTTCAATGTGTAGTGCTGAACTTTACGCAGACAACTTCTTATTTTTCCGTCGTCACTTTTTATTACAAAACTCTTAACATTTCACAACCGTGACTTCAGCATGTTCTCTGCTCACTCACCGCGCTCCGCTTGCCTCGCTCGCTCCGCTCCCTCCGTTTCTCTCTCCATCTCTCTTTCCCCGACTCTCTTCTCTGCTTCGACTGTCTCTGCTTCGACTGTCTCGCTCTCGGCGTCTCCGCCTCACTCCGACTCTCTCTCTCTCTCTCGATGTCTCAGTCTCACTCCGACTCTCTCTGCCTCTCATATCTTCTCTCGTTCCTGTTCCACTGCTAGCCTATCCTATCTCTCATATCTTCTCTGTCCCTGTTCCACTGCGAGCCTATTCTATCCCTCATATCTTCTTCTTGTTCCTGCTCCACTGTTAGCCTATTCTATCTCTCATATCATCTTCTTCTCCCCGACTGTCTCCATCCAGCTCCCAGCAACGACTCCCCGTCCCTGTATAAAAGACACCTGTTCACAGAAGCAATCAATCAGATTCCAAACTCTCCACCATGGCCAAGACCAAAGAGCTCTCGAAGGATGGCAGGGACAAGATTGTAGACCTACACATAGCTGGAATGGGCTACAAGCCCATCGCCAAGCAGCTTTGTGAGAAGGTGACAACAGTTGGTGCGATTATTCGCAAATGGAAGAAACAAAATAACTGTCAATCTCTCTCGACCTGGGGCTCCATGCAAGATCTCACCTCGTGGAGTTGCAATGATCATGAGAACGGTGAGGAATCAGTCCAGAACTATACGGGAGGATCTTGTCAATGATCTCAAAGCAGCTGGGACCATAGTCACCAAGAAAACAGTTGGTAACACACTACGCCGTGAAGGACTCAAATCCTGCAGCGCCCGCAAGGTCCCCCTGCTCAAGAAAGCACATATACATGCCCATCTGAAGTTTGCCAATGAACATCTGAATGATTCAGAGGACAACTGGGTGAAAGTGTTGTGTTCAGATGAGACCAAAATGGAACTCTTTGGCATCAACTCAACTCGCCGTGTTTGGAGGAGGAGGAATGCTGCCTATGACCCCAAGAACACCATCCCCACCGTCAAACATGGAGGTGGAAACATTATGCTTTGGGGGTGTTTTTCTGCTAAGGGGACAGGACAACTTCACTGCATCAAAGGGACGATGGACGGGGCCATGTACCGTCAGATCTTGGGTTAGAACCTTCCCTCAGACAGGGCATTGAAAATAGGTCGTGGATGGGTATTCCAGCATGACAATGACCCAAAAACACACGGCCAAGGCAACAAAGGAGTGGCTCGAGAAGAAGCACATTAAATTACTGGAGTGGACTAGCCAGTCCCCAGACGTTAATCCCATAGAAAATCTGTGGAGGGAGCTGAAGGTTCTAGTTGCCAAACGTCAGCCTCGAAACCTTAATGACTTGTAGAAGATCTGCAAAGAGGAGTGGGACAAAATCCCTCCTGAGATGTGTGCAAACCTGGTGGCCAACTACAAGAAACGTCTGACCTCTGATTGCCAACAAGGGTTTTGCCACCAAGTACTAAGTCATGTTTTGCAGAGGGGTCAAATACTTATTTCCCTCATTAAAATGCAAATCAATTTCTAACATTTTTGACATGCGTTTTTCTGGATTTTGTTGTTGTTATTCTGTCTCTCACTGTTCAAATAAACCTACCATTAAAATTATAGACTGATCATTTCTTTGTCAGTGGGCAAGCGTACAAAATCAGCAGGGGATCAAATACTTTTTCCCTCGCTGTATAGGCCTTTTTCCAAAATTCATATTAAGAATAAATCGGCCAATATATATTTTTTATATAAGAAATAAATAAAACCAACACTCAACCTGCTACACCTCACAAGCCACACCAATCATCAGGAGGTCATATAACATTAAACAACATACTTCGGGGCAAAGGAAGGTTAGCGACTATCTGGGAAATCTCCAGATTGACAAAGGACATATTACCCGACCTTCCCAAACGTTCTGGACAGTTCACAAACAAATATGCAGAGCCATAAAATAACACACACGCAGAGAGCAGAGACAAACAACATTACAACTAGCATTTCCTTTAACGATTAAAGTTTGAAACTCAGCAAAAAGAACAAATCAACGTTATAAACTGCAGTTTATATTAGTAACTTTATTATTGTTACTTATTTTATTTCACCCTTATTCAACTCATATAATTTTGTATTGTATCTTTCTATCCATGTAACTTCACCAAGAGAACCAAGGAATGTGAATTCTGGCAGTCAGGAAAGTGAGGGCTTGGTTAAACACCGATCCCTGGAGACACAGACTTATAACAAAGCTTGGCAAAACCCTCGGAATAATTATGGTAACAAGGGGCATTACGAATCTTGGTTAAACATGAACCGAATAATAACCACGATATATTAGACCAGGGGTAACTCATAAGAGATACAAGGAATAGGTCCAACACACACAAGACCAGATAAATGTTTTCCATGGAATCAAAGCCTCCCTGGCCACTTTTGTCTTCCAACACTTCGACACAAACACATGGCAGCCATAAATACGTATGAAGGGTGTCTGGCCTCGAGATAACAAACACTACGAAGGAGGGGGGGAAATGCAAACAATTATAAACTTGACGGAAAACAGCCCGTTCGAGGTTACCAAGGGAAGAGGGGGGAGAGTCAGGGCGGCCGCGGAGAGAGGATGGTGAAGGAGGGCATCTTTTTTAAATCCTTTATATTAAGTTCGCTTGCTTGCTTGCTTGCGTGCTTGCGTGCTTGCTTGCTTGCTTACGACCGTGCAAACCTTTCGGTCGTTTTTTAACCCACTTCCCGTGATCCAATCGAGCTGACATTTTGCACACAGACTCGTTGTGCGAGACAATGTTCGTGAAATTTTTTTTCCAAAATTTTACACTGTTTAGGGAAAACAAATTAAATATTTAATTACCAATTGCTTAATACTGGCAAACAATCATCTGACCCATAGGTGGCAGCCATCTCAAGCCAGAGGACGAGAGGACTCTAGCCGCCACGCATAATAAGGATTTATAGTGAAAAACTTTGTTTTTACGGGTTATACTTATTTTGTTTTTCTCTCGCGGGGGGCGCGCAAAGAGGGGAGGGAATTGCACATTTTTAAGCACGAACACTATTCACAGATCGTTCAGTCTTACGAGAGAGTCTTGCGAGGGAGCAGGCTGCGTTCAGTCTGTCTGAGGGACATGGCACCAACATCAACCATGGGTGTGGCCTCGCAGAGAGAAGGGACGATGTGTTGTTAAGAGCTGAGTTTGGCATGGGCCGACAGAGTATCGCTGAAAGTTTTATTCTACATTTATCCTGATGTGTTGAGTCGCTTGCAAAGTCAAGGATAGCGATAAGTTGTTTTGTACTAAGCTTTCACAGTCGTTTAAAAGGTGGGCGAATACAATTACGAGTTTTGAGAGTGAATGCCAGCGGACGGGCAGCTGCAGCTCGAGTTGAACTGACGAGCAACAAGCTGTTTGTATGCCCCTCCCCCACCATCACAAGCTCACGACGCAGCGCCCGGCGTCTGCTTAACACAAATAATTTATCAAGGAGACAATCCACACACACATGAACCAACCCCGAGCCAATAATACGAATAATTATAAGAGTGCATGAACCACTAGCTGATCGTGAAGACATTGGTGCTCATCGAGTGATATGAATATGGTCGTTTATAAGTATGTAATAAAGGACTCTTGCATTGGGTCTGTCTCCGTTGTCCTTTATTGTGGTTCGTACAACTTTGCCCGCATGGCGTCTCGCTCAGAGTCTCCTCCGTCTCCCGCTCGGCAGCCCCACTGCTGCCGTCGCTCCCGCAGACTTGCTGCTGGCTCCCGATGCAGCCCCGCTGCTGGCTTTTCACTCAGACTCTCTGCCTCTGACCTGCAGCCCCACGGCTGCTCTCTATGCAGCCCCGCTGCTGCTCTCCTGGTCTCCTCCGTGCCCGGACACCGCTGGCCAACGGTGCCGAGTCCCGACCTGTGGCGATCACGCCACTTTCCACCTCCTGCCCTGCGTGGCCTCCTCCTGTCTTTATTCCCACACTCTCCTCCCGCTCTTCCGGTTCCTGCCCTTAAAAGCACTCCCTCTCCCCACGTGACCCAACTCCTCCCACCTGTTACGTCATATCCGCGAGGCCGTTTACGCTCGCATTACAAGTACATTAGTCGTTATTATTTTTTTAATGGCTTAAAAATTACCAATAGATTAATCGATGTAAACTAATCGTTTGAAACCTTCGTTACAAATCTACATGCTCACTGGGAGAATATTGTGTTAAACCTTTCTTTAGATCACAGAATCTTTATCACGAATTAATTGATGCCTTAGCGCAACATAAGCATCTTGCATAAGCAGGCACACACGGCTGCACACCATTGTTCCAAGAAATTTGGTTAATTATATAAACTTGCCGATGAATCTATTGACGTATAAGTAGTACCAATCACATACCTGCGTTTGCCATAAATATGCTAAATTCCTCTTGATATGCAAATTCCTTTGTCAAGGCGCTCTTCTCCCACCAACCCAGCTTAAATATACGCTGCCAAGCCTGGTGGTGTTCATTCAGACGCTGTCTTTCTGACAGACCTGTTCTTCACCTGAGGATGGCTGCTTGCGTTGTGGCCGAAACGTCGTGAGAATTATTTTATTATGTTTTATTTTTATTACTTTATTATTTCCATTCTACGTGACTTTACCGAAAGAACCAAGAAGATATTGATGTAAACGTTTGCCTTTGGGATGTAATAATAATAATATTTTAATTGCCTTTCGTATGAATATCGTCGCATGCATGTATAATAAAATACTTCGTCAGGCACTGCTGGTCTCCGTTGCTCTTTTATTTAGTTTCCTCCTCGCACCCCGCTGGTCCTGACAGCGGACCAGCGTCTCCTCGCGCTCGCCCCGCACGTGCTCCCTCGTCGGCTCCCTCCTCACACCCCGCTGGTCCTGACAGCGCACCAGCGTCTCCTCGCGCGCGCCCCGCGCGCGCTCCTCCGTCAGCTCCTCCACTCCCCCACTCCGCACACCCAACGTGGTCCCGCTTCTTCACTCCAACAACTGACCCCAATCCCTTCCGGCCTCCCACCTATATCCTCTTTACCACGTGACCCTGACTAATTCAATTCCGGATCGTCAGATCCGGCCTTCCCATACTGCCCTGCTGGCTCCACCTCCATTCACCTCGCTTCCAATTGGACCCGAGGTGAATGGCAGCCCCCCCTCCCGCACGCCCCCTATACTGGGCTCTGCCCCCCAATACCCCGGGCCGTGTGATTGGGCCAGAGCCCAGCAGCGAACCCCGTTTACGCTCGCATTACACATGTTAAGGACTTTTCCCTATCGCCGTATATGCTCGCGTTACTCGGTGGAATTAATCAATTGTTCGGTTGTCCAGTTTGACAACGTAATCATTGATGGTTAAATGTACGGATCAATGAGGGCAACTTCCCCAGTGGTACTGTGCTGATAATTCCAAGCATCAAAGTTTGCATATTAGAGTGTTATGTTTTTGTTTAGAAATTTGAATTGCTTAACACAGTGTCTGAGTGGTTTCTTTCCGACTTCATGCATAATAATCTTACTTATAAGAACTGTATCCAGGATTGATATTTGAATTTGAAGACCTGACATAAAAACACTAAGACATAATCGGTAAATGATAAAGCGAGAATAATTGTATTATCCCGATTAATAATACGACCCTAGACAACGAAGCCGAGGTTAAATTAGCATAATTACATCACACTTGCATAACTTCATACAATTCATTGTATTATCCCGATTGATAATACGATCCTAGACAACGAAGATAAGCCGAATTATAATAGCTGCATACATTAGTATAATCACATACATTTACATAAAACAATACGATGACCTCCCTGATTAGCATAATTTATGCGCATTTTTCCAATCTTCATTTATTTCGTCATTATTTTAATAAATATTTCAAGACCCGACATATATGTAATATAAGCATATATCCGGCTCACTGACGTATCACAACTCGTCATGGTGATTGGCTCTGCCGGTCCTGGTTTACAGCCAATGGGGGGAAGCCTAGGGGCATGGCCCTGACGTGATGGAAAGGTGACAGCTATAAGGATTGGTTCTGCTGGCTTTGGCCACAGCCAATGAGGAGATGAGTCAGGGGCGTGGTCCCGGGAACTGACGAGGGAACCTGGAAGATTCCATACAGGCTAACGAGGATTGGCGGAAACGTACCACGTGACCCGGGTATTAAATAGGGGTAGAGAGGAACGACACGTGGTCAGAACGGGAACGAAGAGAGGAAGGGGGCCACGCGCGAGCGGGGCTCTGAGTTGCCACGTGGCGGTGCGTCTCTCTCTCTATATCTGTCCCTCTCACGCTGCCTATCAGCAGCGTGAAGTAAACTGTAATAAGTTGAATAAAAGACGGATTCCAGAAGTCGCCTCAACGAGCTTTATTACATATACAACATAGTGGTGGTAATAATGGTGAAATGGTGATAATAGTAGTGTTGATCATGTTAGTAATGATGGTAGTGATGGTGATTATGATGGTGGTGATGGTTGTGATGATTATAGCAAGAATGGTGATGGTGATGTGAGCGGTGATGATGCTGATGATGATAATTATGGTGGTAATGGTCGTGATGAGGGTGATGGTGGGAATGATGATGGTGGTTTTCACGGTGAGGATAGTGATGATGGTGGTAATGATGGTCGTGATGGTGGATGTGATAATGGTGATGATTATGGCAGTTTTTGTGGTGTTGATATTGATAATCGAAATTATGGTGATGATTGTGATGATTGTGGTGGTAAGAAGGGTGATGGTGATGTGGGTGCTGATAGTGATGATGATAATGATGGTGGTGGCATTGATGATGGTGGTGTTGATAGTAGTGGTGTTAGTCGTGGTATTGATGGTGATGAGCTTGATCGTGGTGGTGATGATGCTGATGGTAGTTTTGACGGTGGTGATGACAGTGATAGTGATGATGGTGGTAGTGATGACTATGGTGATTATGATGGTGGTGGTGGTGTTCACGGTGTGATGGTGGTGATGATAACAGTGGTGATGATAGTGATGATGGTGGTGATAGTAGTGATGATGATGATGGGGTGATGAAATTGATGATGGGGTGATGATGATGATGATGATGTTGGTGATGATGGTGATGATGGTGAATCGCAGGGATGAGGAGGCGTGGTGATGCAAGCGCGCACTGCAGGAGAAGGAGCAGACCCACGAAACTGCGATTTGAACTTCACTGGCGACATCGCTCACACACGCAACCTGGACCTCACCCTCCCCTCCATGCTCACCTCACCCTTCCCTCAATTTTCACCCCACCCTCCCATCACCTCACCCTCTCTCTACCCCCTCCTTCACATCCTCTCCTCTCCGCACCCTCGCCTCACCCTTCACCCTCACAATCACCCTCCATACTCACCCGTCACCTTCCCTCACTTTCTCCTCCATTCTCGCCTCACCTTACCTCAACCTCACTTCACCCTCTCCTCACCATCCCCCCTCTCCTCCGTTTATTGGGTTTCTGTCTCGGTTTCTTGGGTTTCTATCTCTCCTCATCCTCAGGATGCACGACTCAGATCCACAATCTTCAATCGATCATTACAATACCCCAGACACATCCCAGGGTAGAGAGGCTGCAAGAATCTCTTCCGAACCTCGTGGATCACCTCCATGGAGTCAGCGCAGTAAAACGCCAGGAGCCCCCCCTCCCAGTGCAGGTAAAGCCCGATTCTGCGGGGGGAGGGGGCCCCCCTCTCCGACAGTACTGTCTTCACTCCACCATGAAACACTGAGAAGCTGTTATAACATTTCTCTAAACACCAGGACGCGTCACTCCATCCCAGCTGCTGTGTACTACCACTCCCTTTCTGTGGGATCGTCCAGTACGCGACTCCAACCCGCCACCACCGCGCGTCCCCCACGTCCACCTCCCAGTAGCGGTAGCCCGACGAGAAGCTCTCACAGCACATGGCTTGTGCACAACTATTAAACCGGTGTGGGTGATCAGGGCGACCCTGGGAGGCAGGGCTCAGCGTCATCGTCCTGAGATCCGAGGAGATCTGGAGGTAGTTATTAGCTGAGTTCGTGTCCAGAGTCGGCGAGCGTCCGTCTTTGACAACAGCGATGACAACATCACAACAGAACACCATCATCCACCATCAACATTACTATCACCAACTATCTTTACCATCAACAAAAACATCACAAACATACACATCACCAAGCATCCTCGCCATCAATATCATCGTAGACAACAATATATACATCACCATCACCACTATCATCAACACTGAACATCAACAACATTGCTATAGCAATAAGCGACATCACAACCATCATCACCACCACTAGCACCATCACAAACAATCACCACTATTACAAACAATCACCACCATCACTACAATTACCACTATTTCCATCACCACCATCTTCATCACTATCACCAAAATCACCGACACGACCAGCATCATCATAACCATCACAACGACCATTAAAACCATCATCACCACCATCACTACCATGACCACCATAACCAATATCATCACTACTACCATCAGCGTCATCAGCAAAACCATCACAACGTTCACCACCCATATCACCAATGTCACCATCATTACCATCACCACGACCGTCGCTGACATCACCACGACCAACACCATCACCAATGCTATCACTATTTCCATCACTCACATTATCACTAACATCAGCATCATTACCACCATCCTCATCACGACCACTATAGGTAACTTGGATTCTAGTGCAGTGTGCTAACCACTATACCACCACTCCCCCCATGCATAAATGCACAGACACCTTCACAGGCATACACTCCATCTCAACATCACAATTACCCCTGACTCGTAATGCTGATTATTTACCCAAGAACACCACACTAAGTCTCATGGCTCTGTTCAGTAGGGTCCTGGAATGAGATGTGAACAAAGACTAAGATCCTTTTGTAGCCTTCACAGACTATTGGGTGGCCAGCACCACGTCTGACCACCTTTGTCTCCCTAGTGGCGAGTTTGTTTACACACCGCATCAGGTTCCAGGATGTAAACATAGAAATATCCCCTGTGTAGCCTTTACAGACTGTTGGGGCAAATCAGCACCGTTGAAGGTTGGCACGACACACGACGGGATGGGTGGCCAGAACTACGCCTGGCCGCCTTTGTCTCCCTAGAGGTGACGTTTATAAAACTCCAGGTAATTATTTGAGTCTGAGTCGACCTCATGCACACACACGGGGATACTTTATTGTCAAGATGGCCCCATCACCCATGATTCACACTGAAGAACTCACACAGGAGTTTGACTCCAGTTGTCTCCAGGACTTTCAGTGAGGCAATGTCCTCTTGACTGGGAGCTGAGGGTGGATCTGCTGTTACCCTCCCTGTCCTGTGAAAGCAGAACAGACAAGGCTACTGTCTCACATAGAGCATCGTCACTCAGGATAATCACAGCTCCATAACATAGACACTCATCACAGCGTCATCGCACGTGGGATCATCACAGCTCCATCTCACAGGCACTCATCAAACAAAGCATCATCACTCATCTCACAATTACAGCATCACAAAACAGATTTACTATTACCACATACAGAATAACGACGCACGGTATCAAAAGACAGCATCACCACACATAGCATAATCACACAGCATTACCACACACAGCATCATCACACACAGCCTCATTACACAGCATCATCACCGCGCAGTTTCACCACACAGCCTCATCACACAGCTTCACCACACACAGCCTCATCACACAGCTTTACCACACACAACCTCATCACACAGCTTCACCACACACAGCCTCATCACATAGCTTCACCACACACAGCATCATCACACAGCATAATTACCACACAGCATCACCAGACACAGCATCATCACCACACAAAATTACTATCACCACACATAGCATAATTACGTACGGCACCATCACACAGCATTCACTACACACAGAATCCCCACACAGTCAATGTCTCACTGCCCGCACCCCACACTTAGTCCCATTTTGTCGTGTGTCGAGTCGTGAGTGATAGTCGTCTTTTACCTGTGCGTCTCCTTCAGGTGGACCTGTGGGAGAGATAGAGATGCATTACTGTGTCTCTACCTCCGATCCCTTGTGATCAGTGGAGTTCCCACTGCAACACCGTGGGTGGAATGTAAACTCCAAAGTCTTTGCTTATGACCCCATGATCACCAACACTGACTTACGGGGCAAATATTTCAGTGAGACCAGTTGAAAGTCAACTATAAATTACTATTTTAAAATTGTCCACGTCAGGCCCACTGAGCGATAGAGCTCTTCAGAAGCAACCTGGCCACAAATGATAGCTCACGAAGTGGTTAATCTCGTGGAAATTTACAGCAGCCCAATACTCTAAATGCACGTGTGAAAAACTAGAGGACACGGAGAAAAATCAATGAGACCATGGAGAGAGACATGCAAACTCCAAATATATAGGGACGTCATGGTTGAGATCAAATCCACGACCTCCGGTATCCAGGCGAGGTAGTTAACATCTCGCCACCCCTATGAGGACCAACACTGATTTGCAGGGCAACTATTTCAGAGTGAGACCAGTTGATATTGATCTGTGTTGAGATTAATTTCTGTCGTCAATGCACACGTGGCAGATCTTACAGAAGTGGTGGTGAATACACAAGAATATCATTAATACGCGTATGAGACCTCGTATTTATTTAACTTCCATAATAGGAACACTGAAGGTCGCGCATCCAAGAATAGGTCCACAAAGCAAGAAGCAGAGATGACATCGGCTCGTGAGCAGGCGCTGGTGGATTGTTGCATCGCGGCATCATGAGATGTGACAACGGCTTGGGGAGGCCTTCATCTATCAGTGGTTAGATCATGGCTGATGATAATCATGAATACCGTGTACAATGTTGTTGTAGGGTTTATTTAAAGATGCAATTCCAATAACATTTAGTTTATAATCACAATGACACAAACTTAATGGGAATCTGTTAAAGGACGGGAGAGAGAATTCATTTAAATGAGAAAATCTGAGCTGGCCTTCCAAATGGCAGCCACTGGAGCTGCGATGCGAGTCCATGAGTGGAGCTGTGTTCTCAAGCCCAGTGGATGCGAGCTCACATTCACGAGCCTCCCTCTGCTGCTGGTGAGAGGGCTCTGTGTCAATAGCGACACTGGAGACTCATCGCTCACCTGTAGGAACGCGAGCGAGTCCCTCTCTTGCGCTAGGGCCTGCAGGCGAGTGGCTGCTGCCTGGAGCTCGCTGATCTCGCGCTGGTAGTGAGCGATCTTCTTCTCGATCTGGGACAGCTGCTCACGCCCTTTCTGCTCCGCTTGCTCTAAAGCCGCCTTCTCCTCCGCATCCAACGCTGCTCTCGTGCGGGCGGATCTGACCGAGATTGAGGCATTTTCATCTGCCATGGATCCCTGCAAAGAGAAATAAATGCCACCTCTGTTCATTAAATGTCTGGTCCTTTGTGAAATGACATTCGAGGTCAGTGTGACCCGAGTGCAACTCTTAAGGTGTCCAGACAGTGATACGAGTTTGCAGCACTGAGGCCTCAGTCTTCCTCTGATAGCGCTGCTGTGCATTTTCAGGACAACACGATTCGGGGGCTGTGAGGCATTGAAATCATCAAATACCATCAGGAGTACATTTAGGGTCTGTGACATTCTCATTGCACAAGGCTATCAGGACGAAGCGAAGGAAAATTTGTAAAGGGCCTTAATGAAATGGTAAGTTAGGCCAATTCCTCTTTAAATGAATGTTTTGAATGTGAGAAAAACACACATGTATGTGTAATAATGGACTCGACTACGGTATCTGTCTCCGTGTCCTTTATTCGGGTTCGTATACTCTTCCCACACGGCTCTCTCTCAGAACTCCCCGCTTGGCAGCTCCACTGCTGCCTTCGCTCCCGTAGCCTTCCGCGCTCCTGCAGCTCCGCTGCAGGTCCGTGGTGCAGCCCTCCGGCTGCTCTCACAGCAGCTCCACCGCTGCTCCCCGTTCCTCCGTGCTCGGTCACCGCTGGCTGGCGGTGCCGAGTCTTACCGTGTGTGGCGATCTCGCCACTCCCCAACCTCAGCCCTGCGTGGCCTCTGTGGCGATCTCGCCATCTCCAACCTCAGCCCTGCGTGGCCTCTGTGGCGATCTCGCCACTCTCTGTCTCTATCCCCAACTCTCTCTTCCACACCGCTGGCTGGCGCCGTCATGAGCCCCTCAGCCACCAGGCTGAGGCACGGCGACCACCCAACGTGTTCTCCACTCTTCACTCCCCCGACTGACCCAAATGTCTTCCTGTCTCCCCGCTATAACATCTCCCCCCACGTGACGTAACTCCTCCCCCCGTGACGTCACATCCGGGAGGTCGTTTACGCCCACATTACATATGGATGAAGAGATGGGATCATGAAACCACTTGCTATACTGCCACCTGGCCACCCCAAAGCTTGAGTGATGTCAGTAAGATGGTGTACAACAGTCTGTGTGTGATCCATCAACTCTGCCACCAGAGTGGTGGATAAGAGGTACGTACCACCTCATCTGACCAAAATAGATAACAGACGTTGAAGTGGTAAGTTGTATGGAGATATGTGAATGTGGAATTTACACCACTGATTGAGTTTCTCAGTGGAGATGAGAACCACCTCTTTACTCGTCCTGACGGTTGTGGGTTTCGTCCCACAATGTGTTTGGAGCCAATGGAAGTCGACGTGAATGAATGTAGTTGTCCTCCATCACAAACCCTACTCAGAGTGGAGTCACGGGGTCACAGAATCAGGCCCAGACGCGGTACCTGCACGTCCCTGCGAGCGGCCTCCATCCGCCTCACGGACTCTTCCACTTCCCTCCTCTTCTCCTCCACCGCCCGTGTCTCCTCTCCCACTTGTTTCTGTGAGAGACGTCACCAGGGGAGACTCCACTCACTCTCTGAGCATCCCCTCTCACCCCAACTCCATGCAAACTCATCCACAGTGACGGGGTCAATAGCCCCGGTGCAGCAATGGAGGCTGGGGGAGCGAGCGCTGCAGGGAACTGATTTCACGAGGAGCTCAAACGTGCGCAGGGCTTCCTAGGTTGTGGGTGAAGCTACCTAAGTAGTGGGTATGGCTACCTGAGTAGTGGGTGGATTACCTGAGCAATGGGCAGAGCTACCTGAGTAGTGGGTGGGGCTACCTAAGTAGTGGGTGGAGCTACCTGAGTAGTGGGTGGAGCTACCTGAGTAGTGGGTGGAGCTACCTGAGTAGTGGGTGGAGCTACCTGAGTAGTGGGTGGAGCTGCCTCAGCAGTGGGTGGAGCTACCTGAGTAGTGGGTGGAGCTACCTGAGTAGTGGGTGGAGCTACCTGAGTAGTGGGTGGGGCTACCTGAGCAGTGGGTGGAGCTACCTAAGTAGTGGGTGGAGCTACCTAAGTAGTGGGTGGAGCTACCTGAGTAGTGGGTGGAGCTACCTGAGTAGTGGGTGGAGCTACCTGAGTAGTGGGTGGAGCTACCTGAGTAGTGGGTGGAGCTGCCTCAGCAGTGGGTGGAGCTACCTAAGTAGTGGGTGGAGCTACCTAAGTAGTGGGTGGAGCTACCTGAGTAGTGGGTGGAGCTACCTGAGTAGTGGGTGGAGCTACCTAAGTAGTGGGTGTGGCTACCTAAGTAGTGGGTGGAGCTGCCTCAGCAGTGGGCAAAGCTACCTGCATAGTGGGTGGGGCTGCCTCAGCAGTGGGCAGAGCTACCTATGTAGTGGGTGGGGCTAACGGCGTAGTGGGTGGGGCTAGCTGCGCAGTGGGCAGGACTACTGGAGTAGTATGTGGGGCTATCCGAATGGTGGGTGGGGCTACATGAGTCGTGGGCGGGGCTATCTGAGTAGTGGGTGGACAGGGCACCAGAGTTTTAAGATGGTATCTGCCTTGCCTGCGATACAGGAGGTCGTGGGTTCGAACCCGACCCTGATGCCTGTATACAGTCGACCCTTCCACATCGTGGGGGTTACGGGCACAGGCCCCTCGTAATCTGGAAAAACAGCATAAAATGTTTTGGTCCCCTTGGCGAGTGAAGCGGTACAAAAACATAAGAGAAACGCGAGATACAAAGATCACTGCGAGATCCCTGCGAGATATCACGTGAGAGGCTGTCTTAAACACACTTGGTGTCCTCCAAACCAGCGCATAGAACCGAGGTTCTTTTCGCAAACTAACTTAAAAAATGTTTAACTTAAAAAAAATACGTTTATATTTATGGTAATTACAACTATAATGAGCCAAGAATGTCTGTGTGTCCCGCGCGTGACGTCACTCCACATGAGGCCATTCCCCCTTCATTAATATGCATGAACAGGTGGGGTGCTGCACCCCTCCCCTCATTAATAACCATGAGCGGGTGACGTCACTCCCCATGCCGGACCCCTCCCCAATAACCATTAGCGGGTTACGCCACTCCATATGGGGCAAACTTTCCCCCCCCCCCCATCAATAATCATGAGCTGAACAATTTTTTTATTGAATATTTCAGATTTACTGCATATACATCCGTTGTTGGACGGGCAAACAAGCTAGTTAAAATATTAAATACATGAATATTATACAGTACTGTACATATAATTTACGCATTTGAGTTACTAAACTTTTTGCGTGTCGTCTGCAGATTTCGCAAAATTCCCCAAAACTCCCGATAAATTACCCTTTTATTTCTTATGCTGACCCCGCGATGTATCGAAACCGCGATGGGGAAAGTCGCGATGCAGAAGGGTCGACTGTACTATGAATCTACCCTTCAAACACACGTTTGAAAAATAAATTGACGGGCATGTAAAATATTAAATCCACTTTAAAATTAGTCTGAGCCACTTGCTGTGGTTTCATTATTTTTAGATGTTGCTGTTGACAAAGTTCATCAGCTGATGCTGCGGTATTGTGGGTACTACTCGGTGACCGTTAGAACCTCCTCCTCACCATTCGTTTGTCGTGCTCCACCTTCAGAGTGACGAGCTCGTGCCCTCGATGATCCACAGTGATGGTGCAGTCCCTGCAGACGAGGCGTCCATCGTTAACGCAGTAGAAGCGGTACTCGTCTCTGTGCTCCATACACCGTCGATTCTCCAAGTTCACACCGGGCGACACAAGGACGTGGTCACTAAATTTTGTCAACTTCTGGTGGGGCGCGACGTGGGTCATACAGAACGACGTCTCACACTTGAGGCAAGTCTTCACTGCGAGCTTCCTGCAATAATCGCAGCAAACAGCAGAAGCAGTATCATCGGTAGATGTGGGCTCAGCCACTTGCAGCTGCTCGATGAGGTTGGTAAGCGTCACGCTCTTGTTCAGCTTGGGCCTCTGAGGGAAGGTCACTCGGCACTGTGGGCAGGAGAAGGACTCGGCCGCATCCCAGGCGCCCTCCACGCACTTGAGACAGAACGAGTGGCCGCAGCTGAGCGTGCAGGGGCAGCGGAAGGCGTCCAGGCAGATGGGGCAGGTCAACTCCCCTGGAGCCTCGCGACCGCTGGGAGCCGCACTCGCCATGGCCCCGTGGCTCCACTCAGAGAAGGGGCACTGGCTGGAGCTCAGGCAGTAGCTTGCTGGAGCTCACACAATCTCTGCCAGTCGCTCCGGCAGACTGGCTGTAGCTCCGGCAGTATTTAGCTATAGCTCACGCAGTCTCTGGCTGTAGCTCATGCAGTCTCTGGCGACATCTGAGACACTAAACCAGAAACAAGCCACCAAAATGTGAGGCAGGTTAAAGTACAAAGTCTTTCAGTTTGATTTGCATATCATGAGGAACACCCTGTAATGTGTTGACTTGTGACCGGGTAGAGATGTCTCGGCGCAAGAGATGGCTAGATAAAGAGTCAGCTCACCTTATCTCAAATCACCTCATCTCAACTAACCTCTTGTCAACTCAGCACATGTCAACACACTTCTGTGAAGGTTGGTCCATCTTGGACCTATGCAAATTCCCTGTTGTTGTCCACACAGATACTCTCACAAGCAACAGTGTTGTATATGTCGGGTTATGAAATTTTGATAAAAATAATAAGACTGAAATGAAGATTCGAAAAATTCATAAATCCCGGAAAATATGCTAATTTATGTAGATATACTTGTATTAATTTATGCAAATGTTTGCGATTATGTTAATGTGAGCAGTTATGATTATTGGGCTTAGCTTCGCTGCCCAGAGTTGTATCAATCGGGATAAAACAATTATTCTTTCTAAAACATTTATTGATTATATCTTAGTGTGTTATGTTAGGTCTCCAAATTAATATCTCAACGCAGGATACAGTTCTCAAAAAATAAGATAGTTACGCATGAACTTAGGAAAGAACCACTCAAACACTTATTTTAAGCAATTTTAATTCTAAACAAAAACAAAAACATATGCGAACTCTCATGCTTGAAATTCTCCCCGGTACCATCGGGGAAATTTCCCTCATTGAGCAGTACCTTTAACCATCAATGATTGCGTTGTTTCACTTTGGCCACCGGACATATAATTAATTCCACCGCGTGACACGAGCATAGACGACGATAGGGAGAGTTCTTAAAACAGGCATGCAACGATATTCATATGAAAGGCGATAAGCATATTATTACATCCCGAAGGTAAAGTATATGTCAATTGATTCATTGTGAAGATTATGCAATTAGCGAAAACGAATGACTAAAATACTTCTAACAATCGTATTCATGTAACTCGACGGGCAGAAACTGCTTTTCACAATCAGTTGATATTTAACGCACCACCTTGGAATGGCGACCCTTTCCGAAACACAAAGATAACTTTTTGGAACAATCTTATTCGTCCCGATATGCGTGTTGTGTGCATGTGTCTTCTTTGATCAATTCTTCGCGTAAAGTAGACGCCGAGGTTGGGCATTCCTTGTACCAAAATTTTGTTTGTTCCCTACGGAGCAGTGAGTGTGGGCGTGTCATACAAACGGCTTCGGAGAATTTCCCTCTCGCTCGGGCGTGGCTGCAGTGAACCGCCGGCTTTCTCTCTCCGCAGATGAGCTGCGTCGGCACGATGTTGTCCTTGAAGAGGCTCGGTCGCTCGACGCTCGGTGGCGCCCGGTGCTCGGCGGCGCTCGCTCACTCATGCGCTGGCGGGCTGGCTCCCGTGCTCTATGGCCGTTTTCAGCTGTTTGTCCGCAGCTGGATGACGAGTCAGCACGACGCTCGTCGTCGTGGTGCGCGATGATTCCGTCTTGGTTCCCAGCTGGTGCAGGTCGGTGTGTGGTCAAACACACGGCGCATTCAATGGCGCTCTCCTCTTCCTCATGGGCGGCTGGTCCAGGCTATTTCCACTGCACCGTTCTCTCTCCTTGCTTTCGCCTTTGGCGTGCAGCTGACAGCTTCACACGGGCACCCGCTGATGCCTCTCCCGCCCTCATTTCAGGGCTGCGCTGGCTCAGGCTCTTTCACGAGAGTGATAGCTGGAATTTCGCAAGCTTTACTCGCACTTAACCACACATCGTCACTTCGTTCTGCGAGAAACGACACCGACCATCGGTATTTGATTCATTTGGTGAAGTTACATAGATAGACAGATACAATACAACATAATATATATGAGTTGTATAAGGGTGAAATAAAATAAGTAATAATAAAGCCACTAATAGATTGCAGTCTTATCACGTTGATTTGTTCTTTTTGCTGAGTTTAAAACTTTTACCGTTAAAGAAAACCGTTAAAGAAAACGCGAGTTGTAACGTTGTTTGTCTCTGCTCTGAGCGTGTGTGTTTTTTCTCTGACCCTGCATATTTATTGTGAATGTCCAGAATGTTTTGGAAGGTCGGGGTCATATAGGCCCTTTGTCAATCTGGAGATTTCCAGATAGTCTCTAACCTCTCTTTGCCTCGAAGTTTGTTGTTTAATGGCATTTTACGACCTCCAGATGCTTTGTGTGGCTTTTGAGGGGTAGAGTTGAGAGTTTTTGGGGTATCTGTTTATATATATATATTTTTCCTATTATTAATAAAAAAAATTATTTGCGAATTATTCTTAATAAGAATTTGGAAAAAGGGGCATAAATACAACAACAGCTACCCTTCAATTACACAAACTCACGAGCCCCACCGTCATGCATAAATAACGTATGTTGTCTCCTAACAAAGTTTAACTCACCTAATAAGCTCGTCCAGACAGTCCAGAAAGGACGTCGGAGTTTCAGTTAAAAAAGTCCCTCCAACCTCACTTCCGTTCTTCAGTCCGGTTTCAAACAGGTCTACAGGGTTCACGAAGTTTGTCCAAAACATTGGCCACGAATAATGAGCCTGGCACGGTGCACCGCAGGGACTCGCCACTCAAAGCAGGTGGCCTCTATGGGCACCGCAGGTGTCCTCAACAGTCTGAAACGAAAAGATCTGCTGCAGGGTTGTGTTTGGGTTTCTCGCACATTCAAAAACACTAATTTGAAAAGGAATTGACTGAGCGTCCCAAGAAAATATTTGAATAGTGACTCATTGAGGCTTTACTTGTTGAAGGACAATTTAGGCAGTTTTTCCTTCGTTGAAAGTGACAGTATTTATATATAAAGGTCTCCGCGCGCGCTTGCGGGGGATTTGGCTCTCGGACGGTGGGGTTTACGACCGAAATAATTTTCCAGCCGGCACTCCCTAAGCCCCGTGGTGGGAATAGGCTATTCCGTTTTCACGTCTGTAAATTTTAAAGTCGTTTAATTAACGAATTAATGGCATTTTTATTTTTATTATTTACTTATTGCGCGACATCGACCGCACCAACTCACGACAATTGCCTGGGGGGGGGGCGGACCCTGCCAAGTGATGCGCGTTCGCTCCAGCTCACGGGGGACATTTTATTTTAGGCGTTTAACATGGAATAAATATACACATCACGCTGCCGATTTCTTTTCACAGTGTGATGTTCTCTTCCCCCCACCCCAATGCGTGCAGTTACTGGTATAAAGTCCTTAGATATTACTTTAGTATTATTAAAGCGCTTACATAGTATTATTCTGCCTCGGGCGGGGGATGGTGGGGGGTGGGGCAGGGGTAGCGGCCCAGCCCGCAGCCTGGCAATATCTCACCTCCTCCTGCTTGCCAATCAAGGCGAGGCCGCGGGCTCTGCACGGGACGAGGCGTCACCACGCCAATGTAAAGTACAATTTTATTGCATCTTTCGCTAAGAACTGTGGTTTATTGTTTACTATTATTAAAGAAATAAGTTTACAAATATTACAATTATAATGTTCGTGTGCAGAAACTACATGTGTGTCCCTAAAGTCCATGTCTGTGTGTGTGAGTCCATATGTGTTTGTGTGCGTGTAAGTCGATGGGTGTCTATGCTTGTGGGTCCATGTCTGTGTGTAAGTCCATGTGTGTGTCTGTTTTTTTCAAACGGACAACGCCTCATGTGTTTGTGTGTGTGTGTCAGTCCATTTGTGTACGTATCAGTCGCTGTGTGTGTTAGTCCACATGTGTGTGTGTTGTATATGTTGGGTATCGAAATTTGTTATGTTGTATGCGTGCGTGGGTGAAATTATTATGTTGTATATGTGGGTTATGAATATTCAGTGAAAATAATAATAATTAAATGAAATTTGGCCAAATGTGTAATTATCCGGAAATATGTTAATTTATGTAATTACGCACATTTTAATTATGCCAATTCGAGAGGTAATCGTATTAATTATGCGAGTGGGTGTAATTATGATAATGCAAGTCGTTATGATAACCAGACCCCGCCTCGGTGACGAGGGTGGGTTATCGATCGGAATAAGGCAATTAATCGTATGCAGTTATGCAGGTGTGGTGTAAGTATGCAAGATTAACTTAGATTAACTCGGCATCGTTGTCTAGGTTCGTCTCATTCTCGCTTCAACATTCCCAGAGTGTGTATTCGTGGTTATATTTTAGGTCCCCGGTTCACCCCGTTATCGCTTTAACGTTTACTGAGTATGTATTAGTGTGTTTATTAAGGTCACCAAGTTCAGATCTCAACGCAGAAGCAGATCTTATGCATAGATTTCAGGAAAGAATCACACAACCACTTCTGTATTGATCAATTTATTACTAATTCAACCTTAACTATGATATAGTATGCGAACTCTCAATCCCGGAACGTCAACACGGCATCAATACAGTATCATCGAGTGTCTGATTTCACTTTGACAACGGCACATGGATCCCGCATAACGCGATGGTTCTTAGTGAGAGAGAGAGTCGTTAAAATATGCAAATACTATGCTAAGAAAACCTTAACGTTAATGAATGATTATACTCAATATTGTTCACGCAGTACCGCACTCCTTATTGATCATACGCAACCCTTATCACGTTGTTAGCACCTTGGGTCACGGGACAGTTGAATATTCTGTAGAGGATGCGAGTACGTGCGGCGATTATGACTGAAAGATACTTGAAAGATTATACGGCGATAAAAAAAACACAATCAAAAACAGTTATTATTCTTAAAGGCACCAATCTCAACAGATACATCGGCAGGTTATCTGACAACAGAACGGCTCGGAGTAAGGGCCTGCGACGGTGCTCCTTTTCCGAAGATCGTTATCTTATACCAAGTTTACTAATTGGGGACCAGATCACCTGATAAGGATCCGGTGGGCCACCACTCCCCACGTGAGCGTGGCTCGGCGGAAGGAGGTGCCAAGAATCAGTTCGTATTGATGGATCTGTTGGGAATTTATGCGATTAAGAGTACAGCCCACTAAATATTAAAGATAAAAATTACGAATACTTTTATAAACGACGGATGGCCATCACTCGGTCTCGTTGTGATGCCTTCCCAGCCACGGATGGCTTATGGGTTCGAGTGTGTTTGAGTGGTAAGAGTTGTCTTGAATAGTCAGTGTTCGGAGTCGATTCTTTATGTCAAACAGACGCCTGGTGGTCGTGTGGTGAGGGGGCGGTGCGTGTCATACGTATCAGTCGCTCCCCTGTCACCGTGGTGAACTGGTTCGGATGGCTGTTGATACGCTGTCGCAGTTCGGAACCCGGTCGGTAGGTGGCGCCCACAACCCGCTCGCAGCGCGCAGCGCTGGGTTGTCGCCAAACCGCGACGCTCACCACTCCGGCGGCAGCAGAGACCTCCGACTCGGCAGAGGTTGACGAGCTGAAGATGAGTCGAGCCGACCCGCTGGTCGCAGCTTGCTCCTGAGCCGACCCTCCCGGTCGAGCTCGCTCCTGGGTCGACCCGCTGGTCGCCCTCGCTCCTGAGTCGACCCGCTGGTCGCACTCCTGAGTGGACCCACTGGTCGCACTCCTGAGTGGACCCGCTGGTCGCACTGGTTTCCAATGCTCAGGATCCTTTCCTTTATGCCGAAAAATCCCCCTGGATCCCGCCCACAAGGCGGGACTTCTTTCGATTTTTGCTGTGTCAGGATCTGTCCGTAGGCAGGTGTGTCCATGTGTGTGTCCGTACGTCCGTATGTCCTTGTGTGCATCACCCACGGTATATTCCGTTGTCACACTGCCTCCATAAACCCACGAGCAAACAATCAGATGTTACAAATTGCCTCGAGGTCGTCTCTCTGTCTGGGTGCAATATTATCTCTTGTCTGGCCTTCTTCATGAACCCAAAACACAGACGTTACAAATCGTCTCATAGGCGCGTCTTTGTTCGTGTTGCACCACCTGGAGGGAGGGGCAACGCTCTCTCCGACCCGGCGCACAAAGAAATGGTTAAAAAGTTTTAAGTTAACATTTGTCCCTTACTATTTCACAGTTATGATTCTGTATGTAACCTAAGGTCTGTCGTTTCCCATCGTGGTGCTTGACTCCAGTGGAGGTGTTTCCCCGAGCGTATACACACTCCTATCCCGCGCTGCGGGGATACAAAGACGGCCGGGATCTCCCTTTCTCTCCGACCCTGGGTTTAACATCGTTTTTTATTATGTATTTATATTCGACCTGGTGGTGATTCATCCCGTTATCCTGGCTTTTCATAAGTTTTACTTTGTCTTTTCATGCATATGCTTATTATTATTAACTTATTTCCGATATCTTAGGTCAAGGGGTAAGCTTCTTGATCCTAGGAATTCGTATTCCTTGGTGTCTGCATGGTTATATAAGCGGAATATAGTTTACGGTGAATAGCGTTAACATTGATGTTATGTCCGATATTATGTATTGTGATGTCTTTAACTTAACTTGTTTGTCAGAGCTTTACTGACACGAAGTTGCATTTCATAGCCCCGCAGTCCTTGCCCCACCCTATCTCTGCTCGCCATGGTTGTTGCCGTCCAGCTGACGCCGTTAACTCAAGGCCTCATTAATTTCCGTCACTCCTTGTAGGTGAGGGCGGTTGAACCTTGGAGTCAGTTCTGGTTTTTGTCTGCCTGCTTCTTCTTGTGTCCCCTGACCCCGGGAGTTATTATTCCTACTTTATGGCCTGTCGAAGCCCGACTCGCTGTTGCTGGGCTGGTGTTGTTCCCGGCTTTTTGCTTACGTTTGCAGTTCGCCGTGCTCTTAATTTCCTTCCCTCTTCAACCTTATATCGACTATTCGCTCCTGTCTGGGTGCGATTCAATTTTGACTTAGGAAGGTTCTGATTGTCATATGCTTCGGGTCGAGTTGTATAGAAAGTATTAAAGTATGGAAATAACATTTCATTGACTTAACGATGGTGATGGTTCAGTAGGCGTAACTTGTGGCCTGGTTTAATTGGAGTGGGTGTGAATATCAATAACTTTAGCCTACCCTGTTGTTAAATTCCGACTTTAACGTTACTTTAATAGCAATACAGAATAATTGAGCTTTTTGTCTTAACTAGGCGAACGCGAACTTCTGGTGACCCCCGCAGCCTTGTTATTCAGCTGGGTCTTGCCCGCCTTGAGAGATATACAACACTCTTTTAAATCAGCTCACTGTGGCCATCCAACCTTCTGCTCTGGGAGTGTTATTCTTAATTTCAGGTCCAAGGCCCCCTCACGTTCAGACGTGCAGGGTTGTTTACATCAGCTCCCTCCCCTGTGCACACAGCCTTGAGCTGACCTACTTCTTTGTTCCCTCAGTGTGCACGTGTTCTAACTAGCTCGGAATCCCTAAACACACAATCAGTGATGATTCCTGGCTTTCTGTGGTTGTGATTTAGACAAAGGCGCCTCTGTTTTCTTCCATTGCCTTTGAGTCGACACTGCCCTATTATTTGCCCATGTGCTGAGGTCATAGAATTCGTTTTGACTTCAGTAATATTAACATTCAGTATTGGATTAGCAAATGGGCAATGGTTCATTGATGTAGCTCGCAGCCTGGTCTCCAATTTGAGCGAGCGCGAGGATCGATAATTTAGCCTACTCTGTTGTTGAATTTCGAATTTTGACATTACTTTAAAACCATGCAGGATGATTGGGCTTTTTGCCTTAACTATGTCTGGCTGACACTCCCACTGTCTCTGCCCTTGCACGGGTGACATGTGCCCGTTCATCAGGCCTTATCTTTCCTTGAAGCAAGGTTGCAAATTCTGCCATCCTAGCCCTCCTCCAGTTCATTACTTAACAACACCTGGTGTTTTGCAGTTTGGTGCGCTTTGGTGTGTTTTACTCATTAAAAAAACAAGTAAAAAGATAATATATAAAATCTCAATTTTGGAAGAAGGGTTAGGATACAACATTCCGCCCTTTTAAAAATGACCAGTGGTCAAATGGCCACGGGTTATTTTTAAAAAAAATGTATACCCTTCTTCCATCATGAACCATCGATTGTCCTCAAGTTTTGCTGCTATTCCTTACAACGCGCGCGTACGTGTCACAACTTAACATGGTTATATGTGACAAGAGAGAGGAAAAAAAGAAAAAGAAAAAAATTCTAAAGGAAGGTAAAACGATAAGGGAGGGAAAAATTATTCTATTGACTACGTAGGTGGCTTGTGCCTGCGATTAGTCTTTTAAGTTCGGCATTCATTTTGGCCACATGGTATGTTAAGGTTAGAATAGCCAGGACTAGTATGATCATCCCTGTTGCCCCTGTGATTCCCATCCCCATCTGTTGATTTCGCTGATATCCAGCCTCTTCGGTCGCCCAAGTAAGATCTGTTATGTTAATCTCTGATTCGCTGAGGGATAATTTCACCATATGGAATTCTTTACTGTTCAACAAGTTGGACAGAGTGCTGCTTATCTCAAACTTGTGGCCTCGGAATGTGTCTACTATTTCTACCTCCGCTTGGTGTAGGCTTTTGTCTAGGTTATATAATACCTTGTCCCCTATGCGTACGAATGTTCCTCTTGGTATTGTGACCAGTGCGACGTGGCTTGGAATCGGAACTTCCATGGTTATGGAGTGTTGATCGGTGGAAACAATTGCCGTGTCTAGAGGGGTGCTAATCAACCACTGGGCATTAGCTATCATGGCCACTGTTCCGGTTCTTTCTTTGGGTTTACTTAGCTTAAACTTGCAAGTTTCCTTGGAGCTTAGGTTTGACAGACCACACATTATTTCTGCTGGATTTTGGATATGATCGGCGAGTGTCTTTAGTGTTTCGTCCTCTTGTTGCATTCTGATCAGGTCTTCGGATGGCTGGGCACTGTTCAATTGGGCTCTGGTTCCAGCTTCTGCCGGGTTCTTCCCACTTCTTGTGACCAGTCTTATCACGGCGATGTCTTGGTTCGTCGACTCTTGTTGTCCGTCTCTGTCGGTTTGGTCTTCTAGCTTCCACGGGGTGCCTTCCAGGCTTCCCACTTTTGCTATGGCATCTGCTTGGTCGTTCCCAGTTTCCTCTTGACCAGGTATCTTGGAGTGCCCTTTGACTTTCTTCCAAAATATCTTCATATCCTTGTTCTGAACCATCTTATCTATGGCCTCGAATAGTTCTCGATGGTGAATTGGTTTATTCCTATGGTTCTTCATCTCGTTTTTTTCCATATGGGTAGGTGGTGCAGGAAGCTGTGCTGTACGTAGTTGGAATCAGTGCACACCACCATGGTCCGTATTTGGTTATCGGATGCCATCTGGACAGCGATGTGTACCCCGACCAACTCTGCATACTGGTTTGACTTTGGTCCCAGCTGAAATCCCTCTTGAATCCCTGTGAGTGGGCCAGTTTCCCAAATGACTCCTGACCCAGCGTGAAGCTTGTTCTCCTTCATCTTGGAGCATCCATCGATGTATACCACTGGTAGGTCGGCACATGTCTCCTTCCTGAAGGGCAGGTACCTGTTGTCCTCCGGAGGTATCTTTTCGTCCTCTGCTTCTATGCTGTCAAAGGTACAATCATGTAAATCGGCAAGACCTTGGGCCATTGGACTTTTCTTGTTCTTTGCGTATTTCACTGTGATTGGTAGGCCTTGGAGTGTCAGTGCCCAGCTGGCTATTCGGCTGCTGGTTACGCGGCCCTCTCGAATCTTCTTACTGTTGAGGTATGCCAAGGATTCATGATTCGTTTCCAGGATGATCCTCTCTCCGTTCAACAAGTTCCGAAAATGTTGTATGGCCCAGATGTTTCCAAATATCGCCTTCTCACACTCGGAGAACTTCATCTCCACTCCCCGGAGGGCTTTGCTGGCATAGGCAATAACTAGTTTCTCTGCTTCCTGTCTCTGGTACAGTACCGAGCTGATACTATGATCTGAGTATGCGGTCTCCAGGTAGTATTCTTTCCCTTTCTCTGGGTATGCTAGGCAGGATGCCTCTGTGATCTGTCGTTTTAATTCTTTTTCTGCGGCTTCCTGTTCCTGTCCCCACTCCCATGGTTCGTCTTTTTGCAGTAGTTTAACTAAGGGTCGAACGATTCCTGCGTAGTCGTCCACGAACTGTCGAAGGTAGTTGCAAATCCCTAAGAAGCTCCGAAGGGTCGTGACTGTGGTGGGCGATTTGAGTGCGAGGAGGGCTTCAAGTCTTTTGGTTTGGGGTAACATTCCCTCAGTGCCGACCTGGAGCCCGAGGTAGTCCACCCTTTTGCGTGCCCACTGTCCTTTTTGTATTGAAATCTTTGCGCCTGCTTCCTTTAACTGCTCGAGGGTATGCTGGAGGCTCTCGATGTGTTCTTCCCATGAGGAGTCCTTGACTAGTATGTCGTCGACGTAGACGATGGTGCCTCGCTCTTTTGCGTCGCCCATCGCCTTGTGGAGAAATATGTTGAAGTCTGCAGGTGAGTTCGAGTATCCGAACGGGCAGCGATTCCAAGTATACTGTATTCCGTCGAAGGTGAAGGCCAACTTGTATTGATCGGTTTCTTTTACTGGCATGGTCCAGAAGCCATTTGCTAGGTCCATTGTGGTGAGTACCTTTGCGCCTTTTATTTGGTTGAGACCGTGGTCGATTTCTGCCATTGGCCATCGAGATAGGGGAACCGTTTTGTTGAGTTGCCTATAGTCGATGGTGAGTCGCCACTTGCCTGTGGGTTTCAATACAGGCCAAATCGGTGAGTTGTAGGTTGAGTTGCATTCTCGAATTATATTCTTCTTGAGTAGGTTCTCCAAGGTTTCTTGGATTGATTCGTAGGCAGCCAGTGGAATCTTGTATTGTTTCACGTATACCGCTGGTGCTCCCTCCAGTGTGGGAATGGATACCACATGTAGGTCGGTTTTGCCACAATCATAGGAGTCTTTGGAGAACAGGGAGTTGTATTTTTGGAGCAGTTGTCGTAGCTCGTCTCGTTGAGTGTCGCTCTCTAGGGCGTCTGCTGCTTCAATTTGTTGTTCTATTTGTTCTTCTATTGTAAGGACTCTTTTCTCTTGGTTTGGATCTAGGGCCTTCGTGGTTTCGGGCGGCTCGGTTGAAAGTTCCTTTTGCGTTACTATCGGTTGAGTTGCCTTGGCTTCATCCGAGGGTAATACGCTCTTGCCCTTGTGTTCTCCTTCATCAGTTTGCAGTTCGTCGGTTTGGCCTCCAGGGGGCGGTATATACTCCATGAGGGGACGGTCATTCGGTGATACTGACTCTAAGTCGGCTTCCTTTCGGTCTTCTCTCAGTCTGTTAGTCATTAGCTGAGTGATTCGAATTCCTGCGGGGAGCTCGTCTTCGTTCCTGATTGTCGTTGATAGGTCGTCGAGCTCTTGTGTTATCACTTGGATTCCCGTGGAGTCTCTCATAACGTCTTCATCTTCTGAGTCCCTTTGTTGCTCCGGCATTGACTGTGCCCAAATTCGTCGGGATTCAAGGTTCATAATGGGTTTCAGGCGATTCAGTAGTTCGATCCCAATAATCAGTTCTTTTCCTGGGTATTGTACGACATATAGGGGATGGTTCATGTTGATTTTGTTGAACGTCAATTTCGTCATAACTTTGCCCAATGGTCGCATGTGGGTCCCTTCACATCCTGAGTAGGTAAGTTTACTTGGCATCATTTGTAGTGTTTCATTCTTCCTCTGGAGGGCAGTCTGGAGTTCGTCAAATAATTCTCTGGATATCATGGATATTTCTGCCCCAGTATCACAAAGGCCCTGGCTGGTCAGGGTGTCTTGCAGTATTACTTCCACGTGGACTCGTCCGACTGGTCCTACGGGAATCAATTCCCCCAGATGGTACCCTTTTCCCTCTGGTACCACTTCGGTGATTGCTTCGAGGCTTCTTGTCTTCCCTACGTTCACTTGGGCTACCTTTGCTCTGGGTGTGTCCTCCTCCTGTGTGGGTATAGTTGGTATTCTTCCCTTCGCTACTTGCATGGGAGTCTTCATACTCCCTAGGAGCTCTTTTTCCATCCTAATGTGGTGAGCATATCGATTCCTGTTAGCTAACGGTGGTCTATGCCCTATTGCTAGTGGAGGCGGCAGTGGGGGACGATATGGGGACTGGTTTGGTGGGCGTCGGCCTCCGCGGGATAGGTATGGCCCGTCACTCGCTCTTCCTCCTCCATAATTCCAGCCTCCGCCCTCTTCTGCATTCCATGGTGGTGGCGGCTGTGGGTGCCAGGTTCCTCTGGCCTCGTTCCTCCCCCCACGTGGAACGTTATTCAGCGTGTTGTGGACGGGTGTTGATTCTATTGGGTTAGGCGCCCTCTCCTGGGGGAATTCATGTCCACCCCGTGTGGCGCTAATATTATTCCTTGGAGATTCGCTTCCCTCCAGATCGAGGCATTCTTTATCTCTGGTGACGATGTGGGTTTTGGCTATGCCAGTGGTTTTCCGTCCGTTCACCCAGGCCGTGTGGGCCTGGCTTTCAATCTGGCGTAGGGAGGCAGTCTCGGGGTCCAACAGCATTCCTACTATTCTCACTATTTCAGGTCTCAATGATTGGAAGAACATCACTTTTAAGACTGTCTTATCTCCCTGGGCATTGTCCACGTCCCCTGCGTAATATGCTTTCTTAAGGCGTAGGAGATAATCTCGTGGGTCTTCGTCTACACGCTGGGTCATCAACTTTGCCGCGTTCAATCCTTCGGATAGTGTGGAGTATTCCCCAAATCTCTTAACTACTGCTCGGCTCAATTGTTTAAAGTCACTCTTCACCCTATTTGGCAGGGAGGCTACCCATGGTCTGGCGGGTTCATGTAGGCTCCTTGATAATAGACATGCCTTTTCTGTTGATTTACCCAGACCCCGGATCTTAGCCTCCTGTTCTACTGTAGCTATGTGAGTGTGGATATCCCTGTTCTTGTTATGTGGATCGAAATAGGGAATTCTCACGAGTGCTTTGTCCATTAGTTTTAGTGTCTTACTGTTAAAAGTGTGTTGTTCGTCATCAGTGGTGTCGGTTCCTGAGGAGTGCTCCCTTGAGCTACCCTTGTCTCCACTATCACTGTTGTCATGTGTCCCGTGTCTGTGTCGTGATCTCCCTCTGTCCGAGGATTCGTATCTGTCCCGTTGCTTGTGTCTCTTGTTTTCCTTATGTGGGTCTTGTGATTCGTGCTTGTGGGTTGGTGTGCGTGATCTCCTTGAGCGGTGTCTATGTGGTGAGTGTTTTTGTCCTTGACCTTCATGCTGCCTACTACGTGTGTGGTGCCTGCTAGGTGAGGTGTTGTATTTATGTTTGTCTCGTGCTTCATGGTTATCGGGATTCCTGTCTCTGTCATCTGTGGTGCGGGTGGTTTTGCATGGGTGATATTTACATGTCATGCGTCCCTCTGGTGAGCTCTCTCTGTTACCCATGTCGTGTTGGTCATCGTCAGAGGAGTCAGTGTCAGATGAGCCGTCACCATCACGGTGGCTCTGCTTAACATAACTTTTGTAGTGCCTTTTGCACCTGTTACGTGGGTCAACTTGGCTCGGTGATTTCTGCTTATCCCATGGCTCATTCTTGTGTGATGTGCGTCTCTCTGGTGAGCTCCTGTTACCCGTGTCGTGTTGGTCATCGTCAGAGGAGTCAGTGTCAGATGAGCCGTCACCATCACGGTGGCTCTGCTTAACATAACTTTTGTAGTGCCTTTTGCACCTGTTACGTGGGTCAACTTGGCTCGGTGATTTCTGCTTATCCCATGGCTCATGCTTGTGTGATGTGCGTCTCTCTGGTGAGCTCCTGTTACCCGTGTCGTGTTGGTCGTGTTCGTGCGAGGTGCGTTTCTCTGGTGAGCTGTCTCTGTCATCTGCATCATGTCGGTCATACTTGCGTAGCGTGCGTCTGCCTGGTGTGCTGTTTATGTCATGTTTCCCGTCTTGCACCAGCTCCGCCCTTTTCCGCTCTATCATTACAGTGTATCCTGATGACTTAGGGTTAATTATTTGTCTCTCTCTAACGTTGGGGTGGTCGGCCTCATGTTTTCCCGTTCGTATTATTATTTCCTCTTCTCTCTCCTCGATTTGCGAGGGTGTTACTTTATCAAAATTGCTTTGCATAGTAGCCATACTCATTGTGGGATCTGGCCCTGGGCTACGTCCACGTGGCTCGGAGTGTGGTAAATTGTTACTCCCGTATGTGTTCTGTGTATCAACGTCTGGGTGTTTCACTGGTGCATTTAGTGCGGATTCTTTCTCTCTCACGAGGGCGTGCAGACGCTCTACCTGCACCATTAAGGACAGTTTCTCTTGTCTCTCCCTTTCAAATTTTTCCTCATTCCATAATCTTTCTCTGTCTGTCTGTGCGAGGAGATACGAGTCTACCCTCGCTATTTCTGCAATTTTTACGTCACGTTTGGCTTTGCCACATTTCATCACGTCCTTAAGTAGTTTCCTTCTATGGGCCTTAACATCTTCTGTATGGCTCCCCTCCCATATATCTCTCTGCTCCGTCTGCTGGCTAGCAGTCCGTCCAGTACGTTTTAACACAAATTCCCGATATTGTTTTTCCATAGATTCCATCTCCTCCTCAGAGGTCCACTCTGTATCAGTGTTATGCGTTGGTGTGTCAAACTCAGAATGTTGTGGATCCTGTGCCATCTCTATTATGTAGTGTGGTTAATAGACTTAAGAGTGTATCTTAATTCTAACATCTCATGTGCGTCGTGAGTTACTCTAGAATTCCCCTTCAGAGCACATATAAACAATTGTATCACAGGATGCGTCAGTTCAACTCGAAATAATCTCAGCCCAGCTGTCTTTGTTATACTCTGCTACTCTGGTATTTCCCTTCAGAGCGCGTTTTGTTTGTATACCCCCGTTTACAATCACAAGGCAACGTTAGTTCACAACACTTTGATTAGCACATCAGTGATTCGTTCCTGAATTCATGCATAAACTGTCTGCGAGAAATCCCGGGCGACGCCACCCATTATGTTGTATATGTTGGGTATCGAAATTTGTTATGTTGTATGCGTGCGTGGGTGAAATTATTATGTTGTATATGTGGGTTATGAATATTCAGTGAAAATAATAATAATTAAATGAAATTTGGCCAAATGTGTAATTATCCGGAAATATGTTAATTTATGTAATTACGCACATTTTAATTATGCCAATTCGAGAGGTAATCGTATTAATTATGCGAGTGGGTGTAATTATGATAATGCAAGTCGTTATGATAACCAGACCCCGCCTCGGTGACGAGGGTGGGTTATCGATCGGAATAAGGCAATTAATCGTATGCAGTTATGCAGGTGTGGTGTAAGTATGCAAGATTAACTTAGATTAACTCGGCATCGTTGTCTAGGTTCGTCTCATTCTCGCTTCAACATTCCCAGAGTGTGTATTCGTGGTTATATTTTAGGTCCCCGGTTCACCCCGTTATCGCTTTAACGTTTACTGAGTATGTATTAGTGTGTTTATTAAGGTCACCAAGTTCAGATCTCAACGCAGAAGCAGATCTTATGCATAGATTTCAGGAAAGAATCACACAACCACTTCTGTATTGATCAATTTATTACTAATTCAACCTTAACTATGATATAGTATGCGAACTCTCAATCCCGGAACGTCAACACGGCATCAATACAGTATCATCAACGAGTGTCTGATTTCACTTTGACAACGGCGCATGGATCCCGCATAACGCGATGGTTCTTAGTGAGAGAGAGAGTCGTTAAAATATGCAAATACTATGCTAAGAAAACCTTAACGTTAATGAATGATTATACTCAATATTGTTCACGCAGTACCGCACTCCTTATTGATCATACGCAACCCTTATCACGTTGTTAGCACCTTGGGTCACGGGACAGTTGAATATTCTGTAGAGGATGCGAGTACGTGCGGCGATTATGACTGAAAGATACTTGAAAGATTATACGGCGATAAAAAAAACACAATCAAAAACAGTTATTATTCTTAAAGGCACCAATCTCAACAGATACATCGGCAGGTTATCTGACAACAGAACGGCTCGGAGTAAGGGCCTGCGACGGTGCTCCTTTTCCGAAGATCGTTATCTTATACCAAGTTTACTAATTGGGGACCAGATCACCTGATAAGGATCCGGTGGGCCACCACTCCCCACGTGAGCGTGGCTCGGCGGAAGGAGGTGCCAAGAATCAGTTCGTATTGATGGATCTGTTGGGAATTTATGCGATTAAGAGTACAGCCCACTAAATATTAAAGATAAAAATTACGAATACTCTTATAAACGACGGATGGCCATCACTCGGTCTCGTTGTGATGCCTTCCCAGCCACGGATGGCTTATGGGTTCGAGTGTGTTTGAGTGGTAAGAGTTGTCTTGAATAGTCAGTGTTCGGAGTCGATTCTTTATGTCAAACAGACGCCTGGTGGTCGTGTGGTGAGGGGGCGGTGCGTGTCATACGTATCAGTCGCTCCCCTGTCACCGTGGTGAACTGGTTCGGATGGCTGTTGATACGCTGTCGCAGTTCGGAACCCGGTCGGTAGGTGGCGCCCACAACCCGCTCGCAGCGCGCAGCGCTGGGTTGTCGCCAAACCGCGACGCTCACCACTCCGGCGGCAGCAGAGACCTCCGACTCGGCAGAGGTTGACGAGCTGAAGATGAGTCGAGCCGACCCGCTGGTCGCAGCTCGCTCCTGAGCCGACCCTCCCGGTCGAGCTCGCTCCTGGGTCGACCCGCTGGTCGCCCTCGCTCCTGAGTCGACCCGCTGGTCGCACTCCTGAGTGGACCCACTGGTCGCACTCCTGAGTGGACCCGCTGGTCGCACTGGTTTCCAATGCTCAGGATCCTTTCCTTTATGCCGAAAAATCCCCCTGGATCCCGCCCACAAGGCGGGACTTCTTTCGATTTTTGCTGTGTCAGGATCTGTCCGTAGGCAGGTGTGTCCATGTGTGTGTCCGTACGTCCGTATGTCCTTGTGTGCATCACCCACGGTATATTCCGTTGTCACACTCCCTCCATAAACCCACGAGCAAACAATCAGATGTTACAAATTGCCTCGAGGTCGTCTCTCTGTCTGGGTGCAATATTATCTCTTGTCTGGCCTTCTTCATGAACCCAAAACACAGACGTTACAAATCGTCTCATAGGCGCGTCTTTGTTCGTGTTGCACCACCTGGAGGGAGGGGCAACGCTCTCTCCGACCCGGCGCACAAAGAAATGGTTAAAAAGTTTTAAGTTAACATTTGTCCCTTACTATTTCACAGTTATGATTCTGTATGTAACCTAAGGTCTGTCGTTTCCCATCGTGGTGCTTGACTCCAGTGGAGGTGTTTCCCCGAGCGTATACACACTCCTATCCCGCGCTGCGGGGATACAAAGACGGCCGGGATCTCCCTTTCTCTCCGACCCTGGGTTTAACATCGTTTTTTATTATCTATTTATATTCGACCTGGTGGTGATTCATCCCGTTATCCTGGCTTTTCATAAGTTTTACTTTGTCTTTTCATGCATATGCTTATTATTATTAACTTATTTCCGATATCTTAGGTCAAGGGGTAAGCTTCTTGATCCTAGGAATTCGTATTCCTTGGTGTCTGCATGGTTATATAAGCGGAATATAGTTTACGGTGAATAGCGTTAACATTGATGTTATGTCCGATATTATGTATTGTGATGTCTTTAACTTAACTTGTTTGTCAGAGCTTTACTGACACGAAGTTGCATTTCATAGCCCCGCAGTCCTTGCCCCACCCTATCTCTGCTCGCCGTGGTTGTTGCCGTCCAGCTGACGCCGTTAACTCAAGGCCTCATTAATTTCCGTCACTCCTTGTAGGTGAGGGCGGTTGAACCTTGGAGTCAGTTCTGGTTTTTGTCTGCCTGCTTCTTCTTGTGTCCCCTGACCCCGGGAGTTATTATTCCTACTTTATGGCCTGTCGAAGCCCGACTCGCTGTTGCTGGGCTGGTGTTGTTCCCGGCTTTTTGCTTACGTTTGCAGTTCGCCGTGCTCTTAATTTCCTTCCCTCTTCAACCTTATATCGACTATTCGCTCCTGTCTGGGTGCGATTCAATTTTGACTTAGGAAGGTTCTGATTGTCATATGCTTCGGGTCGAGTTGTATAGAAAGTATTAAAGTATGGAAATAACATTTCATTGACTTAACGATGGTGATGGTTCAGTAGGCGTAACTTGTGGCCTGGTTTAATTGGAGTGGGTGTGAATATCAATAACTTTAGCCTACCCTGTTGTTAAATTCCGACTTTAACGTTACTCCAATAGCAATACAGAATAATTGAGCTTTTTGTCTTAACTAGGCGAACGCGAACTTCTGGTGACCCCCGCAGCCATGTTATTCAGCTGGGTCTTGCCCGCCTTGAGAGATATACAACACTCTTTTAAATCAGCTCACTGTGGCCATCCAACCTTCTGCTCTGGGAGTGTTATTCTTAATTTCAGGTCCAAGGCCCCCTCTCTCACGTTCAGACGTGCAGGGTTGTTTAAATCAGCTCCCCCCCTGTGCACACAGCCTTGAGCTGACCCACTTCTTTGTTCCCTCAGTGTGCACGTGTTCTAACTAGCTCGGAATCCCTGAACACACAATCAGTGATGATTCCTGGCTTTCTGTGGTTGTGATTTAGACAAAGGCCCTCTGTTTTCTTCCATTGCCTTTGAGTCGACACTGCCCTATTATTTGCCCATGTGCTGAGGTCATAGAATTCGTTTTGACTTCAGTAATATTAACATTCAGTATTGGATTAGCAAATGGGCAATGGTTCATTGATGTAGCTCGCAGCCTGGTCTCCAATTTGAGCGAGCGCGAGGATCGATAATTTAGCCTACTCTGTTGTTGAATTTCGAATTTTGACATTACTTTAAAACCATGCAGGATGATTGGGCTTTTTGCCTTAACTATGTCTGGCTGACACTCCCACTGTCTCTGCCCTTGCACGGGTGACATGTGCCCGTTCATCAGGCCTTATCTTTCCTTGAAGCAAGGTTGCAAATTCTGCCATCCTAGCCCTCCTCCGGTTCATTACTTAACAACACCTGGTGTTTTGCAGTTTGGTGCGCTTTGGTGTGTTTCACTCATTAAAAAAACAAGTAAAAAGATAATATATAAAATCTCAATTTTGGAAGAAGGGTTAGGATACAACATGTGTAAGTCCATACGTGTGTGTTTCACTCGATGTGTGTGTGTCTCAGTGAATGCGTGTGAGTCGATGTGTGTGCATGGCTCCATTTGAGTGGGGAAGTCAATGTGCATTTGTGTGTCAATGTGTGTCAGTCGATGTGTGTGTGTTAATCCATGTGTGTGTATCTAAAGTAGATGTCTGTGTGTCACAGTCCATATGTCTATATGTGTGTAGGGCAATGTGTGTGTCAGTCTATGTATGTATGTGCGGTCATCTCGGTCATCTCGGTCAGTCGACCCGTGGCACCTGGGTCTGCCCCGTGACCTCCTGCCAGCGGGCGTTCGACACTTCACGTGGCCTCAAGATGCACATGGCCTGGCACAAGCGTCGTGGTGACGTCACCACCACTTAGTGGCGAATGACGGTTGTTGTTGTTGTATGTGTGTGAAAGTCCATGTGTGTGTCTTAGTCGATATGTGTTTGTGTAAGTACATGTGTGTTTACGTCAATGTGTGTATGAGTCCACGTATGTCTGTGTGTGAGTCGATGTGTATGTGTGAGTCGCTATATGTGTGTACGTCGATATATGTGTATGTAACTCCATGTGTGTGTATCTAAAGTGCATGTCTATGCGTGTGTGAGTCCATATGTGTGTGCGTCTAAGTGCATGTGTTTGTCTGTGTGAGTCGATATGTCTATGTGTGTCAGTCCATGGCCGTGTGTGTTAGTTGCTAGGTGTGCGTGGCTCCATGTGAGTCAGTGTAAGTTCATTTATTTGCGTGTCTGTAGGTCCATGTGTGCGTGTGAGTGAATGTATGTGCTTTATTGACCTGGTCAAGGCCTATGAAACCATCAGTAGGCCTGGCCTCTGGGTTGTTCTTCATGCTTTCGGAGTCCCTCACCCTTTGCTCACGATCCTTAAGGACCTTCATGCTGGTGAACGGCCCCGCGTCAAACTACGTGGCCGTCAGTCAGAGCCATTCCCTGTACACCTTGGGGTGTGACAGGGATGTCCTCTGGCTCCAACATTTTTTAACATATCTGTTGACCACGTAGTTCGTGAAGCCTTCAATGGCTTTGCCCGAGGAATTACCATATAGTACAGATACAATGGGGGGCTGATCGATGCCCGGGCGCGGTAAAGGGATGCCTCCCTATTGCTCAACCATGTTATGTATGCCGATGCTCTGGTCATTGCTGCTCACTTCTGCTGAACCTGGAGTTTGCCACTAAGAGGTGGGGCCTTACCATCAGCCCCACCAAAACTAAGCACCTGCCTGGGTTTTTTGTACCATCGAACAATCCACCCCCACAACTCACAATTGGTGATGCGGCAGTTGTGGAGAGATTGCCAAGATTCCCATACCTGGCCAGTGTGCTCATGACCGGCTCCAGTTTAACAGCAGAGGTCTCACTCCGAGTCAGTCGAGCGCCATTATCTTTTCATCGGCTGCGTTACGCTGTGTGGAAGCGACCTGGTCTCTCACTCCGCATGAAGCTCCAGGTCTTCTCGGCCACGGTAATTCCCTCCCTTCTCTACGCTTGTGAAACGTGCACCCCCCTAATGGAACATCTTCGCCGGTTAGAAACATTTAGACTGGCCGGCTAACGATCCATCCTGGGTTTAACCATATATGTGTGTGTGTGCGTCTAAGTCGATGTGTTTCTATATGTGTGGGTCAATGTCTGTGTGTAAGTTCATGTGTGTGTCTGCCTTTTTCGCCCGAGCAACGCCGGGTACTTACCGCTAGTCTTCTTTTCTTATATATAAAAGTCTCCGCGCGCGCTTGCAGGGGATTTGGCTCTCGAACGGTGGCCTTCACATAGAAAAAAAAATTGCCAGACAGCACGCCCTTAGCCCAGTGGTGGGAATAGGCTCTTCCGTTTTCCCATCCGTAAACTTTAACGTAGTTTAATTAACACATTTGTGCTGTTTCTATTATTAATTATTTACTTATTGCTCGACATCGACCGTACCAACTGACGCCAATTGCGGGGGGGGGGGGGTGGACCCTGCCAAGTGATGCACGTTCGCACGAGCTCACGGGGGACATTTCCTTTAACGCGTTTTACAGGCAAGACGTACATACGTAACTCTGCAGATATTTCTTCACAGTGTCATGTCCTCTTCGCCCCCCATCCCAACACGATGCGTCCGCTTTATACTACAGACTCCGTACATAATAATATTTTACTGCTTACATAACATTATGCTTGCACGGGCAGGGGATGCAGGGGGGGTAGCGGCCCAGCCCCTAGCCTGCCAACCTGCCAACTCCGCCGCCTCGCCAATGTAGGCCAGGACGGGGGCTACGCATGGCAAAGGCCTCAACACGCCTATGGTAAGTACAAAGTTCCTTGTTAAACACATTAGTTTACAAACATTACAATAATAATGTTTGTGTGCTGATAAAAAAATCTGCTTCATTGCTTAATATTATGAAACAAATACGTTGCCAGATATTACTATATTTATCTTTGTGTGCACATACCAACTCTGGTTCATTGTTTATCTTTCATTTACACTTATTTCTGCTTATTTCTTAAATGCATTTCTATTGTTTCCATCGCTCACGTCACGCTATTTACTCAAAAGTAGTACTGCGATACTGATAGCTGTGCCATCATCGGGGATTGTTGTGCCCATCGATGTGTGTGTGTGTGAGCCCACGTGTGTGTCTTTGAGTCCATATGTTTGTGCGTGTAGAGCCATGCGTGTCTTTGACACCCATGTGGGTGTCTGTCTTTTTCGAACGGACAACGCCCGATGTGTGTGTGTACGTCCAAGAGTTTGTGTGTGTGTATCAGTCCAAGTGTGCGTGTCAGTCCATTTGTGTGCGTATCAGTCGCTGTGTGTGTGTTAGTCCATGTGTGTGTGTTAGTCGATGTGTGTGCATGCCTCCATTTGAGTGTGTAAGTCAATGTGCATTTGTGTGTCTATGTGTGTCAGTCGCTGTGTATGTGTGTGTCAGTCCATATGTGTGTGTGTAAGTCCACATGTGTGTGTAAGTCCATACATGTGTGTGTGTCACTAGATGTGTGTGTGTAAGTCAGTGCGTGTGTGTGAGTCGATATGTGTGTGTTAATCCATGTGTGTGTCTGTCTATGTGTGTGTAAGTCCATGTGTGTGTAAGTACATGTGTGTTTATGTCAATGTGTGTGCTAGTCCACGTATGTCTGCGTGTGATTCCATGTGTGTGTGTCTGAGTCGCTGTATGTGTGTACGTCCATATATGTGTGTGTAACTCCATGTGTGTGTATTTAAAGTGGATGTCTATGTGTGTGTGAGTCCATATGTATGTGTGTGTCAGTCCATGTGTGTGTGTTTTAGTCCATATGTGTGTGTGTAAGTACATATGTGTGTTTACGTCAATGTGTGTGTGTGTGTCAGTCCACGTATGTCTGTGTGTGAGTCGGTGTGTATGTGTGAGTCGCTATATGTGTGTACGTCGATATATGTGTATGTAACTCCATGTGTGTATGTCAAGTGGATGTCTATGTGTGTGTGAGTCCATATATGTGTGTGTAAGTCGATGTGTTTATGTGTGAGTCGATATGTCTGTGTGTGTCAGTCCATGTGCGTGTGTGTTAGTCGCTTTGTGTGCGTTGCTCCATGTGAGTCCATTTCTTTGCGTGTCTGTAGGTCCATGTGTGTGTGTGAGTGAATGTATGTGCTTTATTGACCTGGTCAAGGCCTATGATACATCAGTAGGCCTGGCCTCTGGGTTGTTCTTCATGCTTTCGGAGTCCCTCACCCTTTGCTCACGATCCTTAGGACCTTCATGATGGTATTCAATGGCTATACCGGTGGAATTACCATATGGTACAGATACAATTGGAGGCTGATCGATGCTCTGGTGATTGCTGCTCACTGCTGCTGAACCTGGAGCTTGCCACAAAGAGGTGGGGCCTCACCATCAGCCCCACCAAAACTAAGCACCTGCCTGGGTATTTTATCCCATCGACCAATCCAGCCCCACAACTCACAATTGGTGATGCGGCAGTTGTGGAGAGATTGCCGAGATTCCCATACCTGGCCAGTGTGTTCATGACCGGCTCCGGTTTGACAGCAGAGGTCTCACTCCAAATCAGTCGGGCGCCATTATCTTTTCATCGGCTGCGTTATGCTGTGTGGACGCTACATGGTCTCTCGCTCCGCATGAAGCTCCAGGTCTTCTCGGCCATGGTAATTCCCTCCCTTCCTCTACGCATGCAAAACGTGCACCAGCCTAATGGAACATCTTCGCTGGTTACAAACATTTAGGCTGGCCAGCTAACGATCCATCCTACGCTTAACCATATGTGTATGTGCATCTAAGTCGATGTGTTTCTATGGGTGTGAGTCGATGTCTGTGTGTAAGTCTACATGTGTGTCTGCCTTTTTCACCCGGGCAACGCCGGGTACTTACCGCTAGTATTTAATAAATCTTGTGTTTGGTAACTTCGTTTATATACCTTTCACTTTTGGTCTCGGTCGAAAGTGTAGTTAAACTTTCGGTTTCGAATTTCGTTTCGGCCGAAAGTCAATTTTATACTTTTGATCTGGTTTCGGTTTCGGCTGAAACCATAAATTCAGTTTTGGTCGGCCTCTAGTTCGTATCGATTTTAATAGTTGGCTACGTACGGTGTGAAACTATTTCAACATACGTACGTGAATTATTGATCCCGTATCCTAACCACAATGCGATATACTGTCCATGTGTAATAATACAGGTCGACGACAAGCGACTCAGTCTCTGTCCGTTTATTTATTCATTATCTGGACAGCTCGCGTTCCGCTCTCTCGGACGTTCCGCGGCACGTTGCGTGAGGTGGCATCCCGCTTCCCCGCTCGCGCGCACCGCTGGCAGACGGCGCGCTGGGAGTCGTCGCCACGTGGCCGACGGCTCGCGGAGACCCGCGACGTGGTCCAGCTTCCAGCTCTCACCAACTGAACTCGAGCCCCTTCCGGCTCTCCCTTATATCCCCTTCCCGCGTCACCCAGACTCCGCCCTTCACCACTCTCCTTAAGAACTGTCCAGATAATACCACCCCCGAGCGCCCGTGGGCTCCACCCTTGAACCCTGCTCCCGATGGCTCATGTCACCTGGTTGGCTTCAGGGCTGGGGCGGCGAAGCCCCAGCCTACGCTCACATTACACATGTGTAGAGGTGTAATTGCGCATGGCTACGAAAGGTGTCGTGTGATTATGCATGGCCACGGATGGCCAACAAACACAAAGGGCGGGGTTACGACCGTACACAGGGGTGGCGCTCGCACCGACGTCCGCATGTACATCCCCCACGGGCCCCCCCTTGGGGGCAAGTCCTATAAAAGGTGATGAGCCGAAAGGCTCGGGAGTCGGGACTCAGCTTTAACCAGAGAAGAACGAAGACCTGCTAGTATAGGCCCCGGAGCTCCCCTGGCTCGCTGTCCTTCTAAGGGCCGACCAGGGCAAGCCGGTGGCGTGGCCCCGAGAGCCCAGACGAAGCTGGTCTGGTGACTCAGGGAGCCGGGATCCCAGCTTAACCAAGCTGGGACAGATAGCCTCCCCTAGTCCCGTAGTGGAGGAGTTGGTATAGGTTAGAGGGGTTAGCTGTCGAGAAATCCCTGTAGCCAAGTGACCTGTACAACTGTGTTGGTGTAATAAATAAGTGTGCCTCCGATCCTGTCGTCAAGCCTCCATATATACTTACTACATCTGGTGTCAGAAGTAAACGTCCAACGATGGACACACGAGGGACGACACGTACCAGGGAGTCGGAGATGGAAGACGCCGCGGCCGAATCTCCACCAGTGATGGCCGGGGTCGAATCGGAGCAGCCGGGGCTGAGTACGCCCGCACCGCTACGACAGGAGGAGGGGGATGCGTCGGCCGAAGGACTCCGGCTGGCCCACTCCCGCCTGGCGGACCTGCTCTACGCCGCGGCCGCCGCGTTGGAGGAGATCACGCGGCTGGGGGCTGGAGGAGCAGCGCGGGTCGACGACGGCAGCCGGCGCGGGGCGACGTTTCCCGCCACCCCGACGCGGCTCGCGGTCAAATTTCCCGCCATCTCTACAGTACGAGCGGAGGGCGGGGCCGCCCCGCGTCACGTGTCGGCTGAGCGCCAAGCACAAGCCGTGACATCATCAACGCCGGCCGGCGCGTCAACATCAGAGCGACCGGCGATGCCATGTGCACGGCCCGCCCACACTGTATCATCGGCGGGGAGCGACGGAGAGCGTTCTGCGGCCACGGACGCCGCCTTACAACAGCGTCTGCCGCCTCTTAAAGAATTTGTCGGCGCTGACGGAGACTGGGGCGGCTTCAAGAGGCGGTTCATCGCTCATCAAGAGATGGCGAACTGGTCGGACGCCGAGGCTCTACGCGCGCTGCCAGCGATGCTGGACAACGACGCCCTGGCTACCCTCACCTCGGCGCCGAGGGAAAAGCGCGCCACTCTACACCTGGCGTTGCAGCTGCTGTCAGCCGTCTATGGGCCGCCTTCGGACTGCAGGCAGCTGTTCCACGATCGGAGTCGGGGCGCCAACGAGTCACCCCTGGCCTTCCGGACGGCTCTCCTGGCTCTGGCAAAGGCTGCTTTCCCAAGGATGGACGAGGAAGGAGTGGATGCCATGGTGGCTGAGAAGCTGCTGCTACTCGCTGACGAGCTGGACGTCAACGTCCTGGCTCAGGACGACGCGGAGATGTCGTCCCTGCTGGTCGCGCGCCACATCCACGGGGGCTTGCGGTCCCTGCGTCGGAAGGCGGCAAAGGGGGCGGCCGGCCATGCCATGGCGACCACCGCCCTCCCATCGGAAGAGGTCTGCGGGGTGGAGCGGCGAGGAGAATGGAGATCGGCGGCACCGCAGGCTCGGAATGGACCGAGCCGCCAGGAGCAGCCCAGGTCATCTGGGGCGCTCACACGCTGCTACAACTGTGGCCTGCAAGGCCACGTTGCGTCAGGATGCCGGGCTCCCCGTCAGCGCGGGGCGACACCTCGTCAGGACGCCACGCCGTCTCCTCCCAAGCTCCAGCAGAGAAATACGGCGAGTCGCGGCACCTCACACGTTTGGCCCACGCACACATCCGACACACACTCACGCGCTCAACTAAACAGGGCTCCAAATTCCCCGTCCGTCGCGCGCGATTGTTCGGTAATGCGGCGAGCGCTCCAACCGGGTCAGTGGTCGGAGCTCGCCCATCGTGTCGTTGCTGCGTCGGCGGGATCATCGGTCGTGGTCGGTCACATCGATGGGGTAGAGGTGCGGATTTTAATTGACACAGGGGCATCGGCGACCATTATATCTGATTTAATTTATAACATCCTTCCCGTCCAAAGTCGTCCCTTGCTCCCTGTTGACGTGCCGTGCTATGCCGCTAACGGGGGCTCTCTGGGCATTATTGGCCAAATCCGCGCCACTATCTGCATTGGGGACATTAAATTATCCGGCCCTGTTTTGGTTTCCTCCTCACTCGCGGTTCCGTGCCTGTTGGGGATGGATTTTCTGGCCAAAATGCCCATCCGTATCCTTATTGACCAAGGATGCATTGAGCTCCCATCGGGCCGACGCGTTACATTTCTGTCTTCCCCCACCACGGAGCGTCGGGCGTTTGCCACCGTGCAGGCGCTCGTCACAAAAACTGTGCGCGTGCCTCCGGGGGCTCAGATGCTCGTCCCTCTTAGGTTGCGTCGGCCATTTGATGCAGGGGTTGCGGATCGGGGGGTCTTGTTGGGTCCATCTCGAGCCGGGGTCAATGGACCCGATTTGCTCGCGGCTCAGACTATGGTGAGAGGGGATGGGGACCCCTTCATTGCAGTCCTTAATGTGGGATCGCGAACGGCCGTGGTTCCTCAAGGGACCGTGCTTGCACACGCAACGCCGGTGCCCTATGAGGAACCACTCGTGGGTCAGGTATCCACCGATCCTCCGTCGCGACCACATTCGGACTGTGATGACGGATGGCTGGATGCGCTTTGCGCGGGTTCAGTGGACCTGTCTGACTCGCAGCGCGCGCAGCTGCGAGTTCTCCTGAGCGAATTTGCTGACGTTTTTAGTCAACACAAATTTGATATTGGTTGTACAAAATTGCTGCGACACCATATTGACACGGGTGACAGCGCGCCAATCCGCCAAAATCCCTTTCGGTTGAGTCCCGCCGAAAAGGATCATGTCAAATCGGCTGTTGATGACATGCTAGCCGCCGATATCATTTCCCCTTCCAACAGCCCGTGGGGCGCGCCGATCGTTTTGGTGAAAAAACACGACGGCTCACTGAGATTTTGTGTTGACTTTCGGCGTCTCAACAAAATCTCTGTGGCAGATGCGTACCCGCTTCCTCGGATGGATGAGTCGCTCGACGCCTTGGCCGGTGCGCGATTCTTTTCCACCCTTGATTTGCTATCTGGATTCTGGCAGCTTCCTCTGGATGACGAATCGAAACCTAAGACTGCTTTTCGGACACCGCAAGGTCTCTTCCAATTTAACCGCTTGCCGATGGGTTTACATTCTGCGCCGGCAACTTTTCAGCGGTTAATGGAATTGGTCTTGGCAGGTTTGCAATGGGATTCGTGTTTGATTTACTTAGACGATGTCATCGTCTTTAGCAAATCCTTCGAGGAACACCTCCAGAGGTTGCGTGCTGTTTTTCTCAAAATGCGGGCTGCCAATTTGAAATTTAAACCGCAGAAGTGCCATTTACTCCGCGAATCGGTGCGATATTTGGGTCACATTGTTGGGCGCTCGGGGATATCCACTGATCCCGCCAAAACGGAATGCGTCAGCTCCTGGCCGACTCCCACCTCGGTGGGAGAGGTCAGGAGTTTCATTGGGTTCGCGTCGTATTATCGACGATTTGTGGCTGACTTCGCTACGATTGCGAAACCATTGCATGCCTTGACGTCCAAGGGAGTCAGGTTTCATTGGGGGCCGGAGGAGGAGACTGCTTTTCGCGCCCTCCGGAATGCTTTGGTGGGGGCTCCGCCGTTGAATTACCCCGATTTTTCACAACCCTTCTTGCTCGATACTGACGCAAGTAACACGGGCATCGGGGGCGTGCTGTCCCAGCTCATTGGGGGCGTAGAACATGTGGTGGCTTACGGTAGTCGGGTGCTGTCTCCAGCCGAACAGCGGTACTGCGTTACCCGTCGGGAGTTATTGGCGATTGTTTATTTCATTCAGCAGTACCGCCCGTATCATGCGGCCCTACAGTACGCCCTGCGGGTTCAACAACCATCGGGCCAGTTGTCTCGATGGTTGGAGATCCTCCAAGACTATGACTTTGTCACCACATATCGTAAGGGTGTCCGCCACACGAACGCTGACGCCCTGTCACGATTGCCACCCACGTCGGAGTGCGCGTGCCTGTTGGGTTCGGGGCGTTGTAGGCCCCCGAACGTCACCACCGATTCGGTCCTCGTGGCCGCTGCCGATGCACCTTCGGCTTCGGGTCCTATCGAGCAAGAAGGGAGGGATTCGTTGCTGGGGTTGTCGGTCGCGGAATGGGGTCGCCTCCAAATGGAGGACACCTCCCTCCTCGCTCTGCGCCGTCGCGCCGGGGGGGTTGGCCAGGGGGTGGAAAACGTTGACTCGTGGGGGTTGTTCCAGGGACTTTTAATGCACTGGGATGGAAAAACCCGGCGCCAGCGGCTTGTGGTGCCTGCTGCCTTAAGGGGTAAGGTGGTATGGGCTGTTCATGAGCGGCTTCTGCACTTGGGGGTTCATAAGACCTTTGCTACGCTCCAGCTAGATTTCTTCTGGCCGGGCATGGAAAAGGACGTGGGGGATCTCTTGGGGTCATGCACGCAATGCGCGCAGAGGAAGCCACCTGCTAGGGGGTCCAACCCTCCGCTGCAGTCCATAAAAGTTTCCCGGGTTAACGAGCTCGTCGCTCTGGACATACTTGGCCCATTTCCCGCTACGCCCAGGGGCAATAGGTATTTACTAACGGGGGTTGAATACTTCACGAGATGGCCTATGGCCTGGCCCCTGGCGAACCAGTCAGCAGCAGCCATCGCGGAGGCCTTTGTCCAGGGCTATGTCCTCGACAAGGGTGCTCCGGAACGGCTGCTTACTGACCAAGGTAGGAATTTTTCTGGTAAACTCCTACGTGAGGTGTGCGACCTCTTGGGTACGGAGAAGGTTCGGACCTCTCCGTATCACCCACAAACTGACGGGATGGTGGAACGCCTGCATCGGACCATCACGTCCATGCTGTCCCAGCAGGTGTCGGTATCCCAGACGGATTGGGACCTCCGCATAGCCGGTGTGTTGCAGGCCTACAGAATGGCTCCTCATGCGGCCACCGGATTTTCCCCTTTCTTTTTAATGTATGGGCGCGAAGTTAACCCCCCTGTGGCGACCCAGCTGAAGCTCTCGGCGCTCCCGGCGAAGTCTAATTTGTCCGAACACGTTAAATTTAACATCGCTAAATTGTCTGAGGCGCGGGAAGCGGCCGTGCAAAATTCTGAACTCCGCCAGAAGGCGAACGAGAGGCTTCGGTTGGGGCGGGTACAGGTGGTCAAATGGGAACCAGGGGACAGGGCGTGGTTGCACTGTCCTCAGGTGCCGCTGGCAACTTCGTCGAAATTGGTACGGCCGTGGCGGGGGCCAGTGGAGGTCGTGCAGGTTTTGCGGCCGCAATGTGTTCGCGTCAAATGGGGGAGGCGCCGGTGGTATGTGCACCCCTCAAGGTTAAAACCATTTGTCGCGCCGCCCCGTGGTTCACACACACACACGCATGGCCAAACGTGTGAGGGTGTCGCCGACTCCCCGTCGTCGCTGCACTCGCCTGACCTGACGCCAACTGTTCCGTCCCCAGGTGAAACAGGAGTGACGGGCCCACGCCCACCAACCCCTCCCGGTGGGGTCGGGGGTCACTCGGCAGCGACGCCTGACTCTCTGGCACCCGGACCGTCAACAACCTTCACTGAGCGTGCCAGGACGGGCCCTTGTGATGGGCCCGCCGCGAGAACGCGCGCCAAAACGCGCAGACTGTTGTGAGGTCGGCCGTTGGGGGGCCTTGCGGACAATGGAAAGGGTGTTGTGAGGTCGGCCGTTGGGGGGCCTTGCGGACAATGGGAGGGGTGGCGTCCGGAGTGTATATATATGTTGGTTTTGGGGTGCTTATTCAGGGAGGACGCGTCGGGATATTTTTTTTTCCTCTCTCTCTCTCTCTCTTCCTCTTGTTGTTCTGTGAAGGTTCTCTTGTTCTTGTTAGAAATAATTTACGCGAGGCACACACACGGGGGTTTGTGAGGGTTACACCTTTATTCAGATTTTTTTTGCAGCCAGGGACGGCTGCGAGCTGTACAGGGGGGGGTGATGTAGAGGTGTAATTGCGCATGGCTACGAAAGGTGTCGTGTGATTATGCATGGCCACGGATGGCCAACAAACACAAAGGGCGGGGTTACGACCGTACACAGGGGTGGCGCTCGCACCGACGTCCGCATGTACATCCCCCACGGGCCCCCCCTTGGGGGCAAGTCCTATAAAAGGTGATGAGCCGAAAGGCTCGGGAGTCGGGACTCAGCTTTAACCAGAGAAGAACGAAGACCTGCTAGTATAGGCCCCGGAGCTCCCCTGGCTCGCTGTCCTTCTAAGGGCCGACCAGGGCAAGCCGGTGGCGTGGCCCCGAGAGCCCAGACGAAGCTGGTCTGGTGACTCAGGGAGCCGGGATCCCAGCTTCACCAAGCTGGGACAGATAGCCTCCCCTAGTCCCGTAGTGGAGGAGTTGGTATAGGTTAGAGGGGTTAGCTGTCGAGAAATCCCTGTAGCCAAGTGACCTGTACAACTGTGTTGGTGTAATAAATAAGTGTGCCTCCGATCCTGTCGTCAAGCCTCCATATATACTTACTACACATGTACAGCCCTTTTGTCAGTCCACTGTTTGATGAGGGCCGTCGCACGCTCTGCAGGTCGTGGCGGTTATTTGACCACGCTTCAGGCTGCACAATAGTCCTGTGGTATGGGTATGGATTTGAGAAATGGCCTCTGTGCTTAAAGATTGGAACAGTAATGCAAAGTTGTGACAAAATTTCATTTTTTTTTATTTTTACAGTCCAACGTCGCATATCCGACTCGCTGGGGACTGTTTGTCCGTATGTGAAAAAGTTGGATGTGATTATAACGTTTTTATAAACTGCCAGTTGCATTTTATGAACAAATTGGTTTTTCGGCACCAATGAAGTGCAAACTTTTGAACGTGGGGAAATGTTTTATTGTCTTCAGAGATAAGCAGCTGTATGCTAGATTAAGAATATGTGACTGCATGTGATAAGGTAAGATTTACAAACACCTTAATAATGTGACCGTTGCACCCTGCACGGTTACTGCTGAACTAGATGTGGGCAGTTTTGTTAGGGCGGACATTGTAAGAATATTTACAGACCATTGGTTAGTCTTTCACAATTACAACAATATTCGAAAAAAATACTTAAAGCACGAATAGACGGCGACCTGAAACTCACAATCTCCCGCGCAATAAAGAGTCTGGTTTCCATGAGGATTACTGTGCCACCACAGCTATGATGGATAATAATTTTTTCTTCAGTAACCTGCATAAAGGCCACTACTTATGTGCACTATTCATTGTCTCGTCAAAAGCCTTTGATACTGTTGACCATGATATTCTACTTACACAATTCAGTCAACTTACATTTTCAGACAGTATAATAAAGGTACCTCTCAGATCATTCTCAAAAGGTACATCATGGTAAAATCTCGTCCAAATATATTAAAATAACAAATGGCGTTCCACAAGGTTGGTGGCTACTGTGAAGCTTCATACAGATCAGCTACTAATGTAACACTGAACAGACTAAACCCCATTTGTCATTCTGATCTCCGATTTTTATTGTATGTACCATACATGACCCACAAATTTGACCTCGACTTAAAATCCCATCTCACGTCACTTGATGCAAGTCGAAATCTACATTGGGCCCTGTTTGTCCGTAAAATCCTTCTTGGGAAATCTGTGCTATATTTAGCTAAATCATGAAGCCCACTGTCAAACCCAAGAAACCGAAGACATCCATTAAATTGCCTGTTAATTATCCCAACAACGAAAATTAAAATAAGTGACAAAGCTTTTGCCGTTGCAGCACCAACGTTTTGGAAAAACCTTGTTTTCATTCCTTAACATCATACATCTTCCTTCAATAAACGTCCTGAAGCAGAATAATCGAGCTGGCTTCAGCCACATTTGCAAATGTGATTGGAACTTTGATCCATATCCATGTATCGATAGTTCAATATTCATGTACAATATTATTGAGAGATTGTGTGCTGTCTTGGTGTGATGAGGGACTATTTTTGTTTTTCCTGACTTGCCCACGCTTGCATTTCGTGTTTAAACATTCATATCAATTAATATCCAATTGTAATTTGTTAGTTATATATCGGAAGGTGCGGGGTGAGGACAACAAACCAAACGCAAAAATCAGTTCTAAAGAAATTAGTTTTCAATGTACGTCAGAACCAGACGCCGCTATCTCTGTTCTTTCAGAATGCTTGTCTGAAGCAAAACTGGCTGCAGTTAAACCTGGGCAAGACAGTGTATATGATTGTTGACTCAGAGCAGAGTGAGAGCGTGGCAGGGCCACTTCGATCCTCCACTGATTAGCAGAGCTCGCCTTCTCCGTGTGTCCAAAGGACGCAACCTCGGTGTGCTGTTTGATCAAAGCTTGGCCATGCGCCCGAAGGTCGCAGCTACAGTCAGAGCAGGTCTCTACCACTTCCGAACACTCCGAGGATTGTGCCCACTCCTCTCTGCTCCAGACCTAGAGTCATCAGTTAATTAGACGATTCGCCGGTCATCACAACCAGCCTACACATGTTGGTTGTAATTAGTGGCGAAACGACTAATTTATATTTACTCAATCTAACCCAAAAATACCTCTTATAGATAATATTGGTCGCAAAAGACGACGTGTGAAACTGCTTTTCATATTATTTATTTTACTGATTGTATTTTCCACTTGAATTGGTGGACATTTTTCGGCGCGATTGCAATTTACTTTGCTCAGTCGGGGTTAGCCGCCGAGGTCGTGATAGATTTATTTTTTACACACTTTCATTGAACGCCCTGTTGTGTGTTTATATTATTTCAAATATTTGACCCTTTTACGAAGTCTAACGATCTCAAATGTTCTACACATATTCGTCTCGCGTGACAATTCAAGATTATATTTAAAGATCCGATCCAGGTTCTTTAAATGGCCCTCATTGTATTTGTTACTATATTTTTGTCTTCTTGGTTCTTTCGGTAAAGTCACGTACCTGGTTTTCACCTGAGGACGGCTGCTTGCGTTGTGGCCGAAACGTCGTGAGAATAATTTTATTATGTTTTATTTTCATTATTTTATTACTTCCCTTCTACGTGACTTTACCGAAAGAACCAAGAAGATGAATCCCTGCAGTCACGAAAGCTTTAAATCGAAATTTATATTTTTGTCATAAAAAAATCATACGTTCCGCCCTGCCTCCCATTTTAAATCACGAATGGTCGCGCCCAGCTACGAGGGGAAACGTCTTGTCCAATCAGAGTGGCTGCTGTTCTTGGGGAGACTGACCAATGAAAGGCGAGCTTATGTCGCCGCACGTCATGGCGCTGGAGCGGGCGCTGTGATTTCCTATTACTTAGCGCGAGACCAACAATAATAATAATGACTACTATTGCTGTTGTTACAATAATTACATAGTTATAAGCGTAATTAATAGTAATATTATTTGCTTTGCACCACCCGTGCCAACGCGCTGAGGGCAACCTGGTTATGCTGAAGTTGAGTGAGCAGGTGAGGACCATGATCTTGATTTTGAATTAAATATCATAATGTTATCGCTATCTTAATTGGCAAAATGTTCTAATTATGATTGCTGATATAAATGCTTTAAATTAAAGTGCTAAATCTGTGCACGACGAATACATTGTCGCGATATGCACTGTTGTGCATATGCGCGCATTTATATAGCATTGCAGTCTATATGTACCTGACCGGCTTCCATATAGTGCAGTACTTAATGATCGCAAATACGACAAACGCGTTACAGTACACGTATTATCTTGTTCTAAATGTAATTTATTATAGTTGTAATAGCCGTGCTTCGTGCGAGGTGCTATCAACCTTGCATTACCTAGACTATTGTTGTATAGCAATACGTATGCTGTCATTTATTGTAGGGTCAAGGGTTGACATAAGCAGGCCATCATTGCCATCTTAACAGCGTCATTAAACAGGTACAACTGTGTGCCATGTCGTCAGTGGTTGTTAAAGAGGGCCTCTGCCATGGGAATGTGGAATTTCCACTGGTGGAGATGAGCACCGCACAATGCCTGTAGGAGCATAGATAACTTTTGTCAATCCACTGCTGGTTGTGGAGGCCGTTTGACATACTTCACCCCGGCTGCTCAGTGTGGATTGGTAAAGGCAGGCAGCATAGATGTGTAGTGCAGTCCAACCCCACAGAGATGAGGAACACTGTAAGGACTTGTCGCCGTTTATTAACACGTATTTCCACACTGTAATCTACACTCACACCAGTGTAGGTGCTTCTATTCTCTGTCCTTTACATAGATCTGGAATCACCGCTCTCTCTGGGTTCCAACCTGTGTCCTTCACCGGACCCGGGATAACTATATACGTGGGGACTACTTCGGATACCCCTAGGCTCTCTGACCCGTTTGCCCGGGGCGGGGGATCAGCCAACACCACCCCACAATGAGGAGAGAGACCTCTTCCGGCCGCTCCTTACCATGGCCCTGCACGACCACCACATGTCCCCCACGTGGTCTCCCTTAAGTACCCCTTCCGTGACTCCTCCCTTTAGCTCAGCCACGCCCCCCTTCTCGAAGGTGCTACCTGAAGCCCCTCTACGTAACCTGTGGCATTACGTAATCCATGCCCTCCCATCCCTCCTACGCTCATCCCTCATTGGCTACTCAAAGTACTCCTCTACAGATGTATAGTACAACAGCATTTAAACACAACGTGGCCCAACAGCAAGGGACTGTCCAGGCTGAGATCTGCTTGGCTTTCAGGGTCCCACCAGATCGACCACATCTTCAAGTCCGGGTGATTTATGCATAGCCAATGAGGGTTATTGTGTTGCTGTTCTTAACAGTTAACATCCTGTGCCTGCATATTTGTCGTTTGCATGTTCTCCTGGAAATGATATTAACTTTGCATATGCATCAATAGAGAGATGAATTCCACTTTTATTTTTTTGCTAGACTGCAACATTACATAAGCTTACTATATGCAAATTACCAGATTTTACGTAGTAGTCTTATTTAAATGAATGACAATGAGACTAAAACGGGAAAAATATTTAATGTGCATGTTGCCAACGAATTCATTTCCTTTAATTTTTAAATCGCCGTTGAAATTTTTATTTCCAACAAAAAAATTATTAAAAAAAAGTGTTTTTGGTCCTTTTGTCCTCAGTCCAAAATTACCGGTATTCTAAGTCTTGCGGAATTTGCTAAACAAAGACATTTCATCCCACTTGAGACGGTTTCAGTGCTGGTACTACACCCACCTACGGGGTGTACGCAAAGACAGTGCATCGCACGGCATTACCCTCGAGGGCCGGCACCATACAGTGACATCCCCAATGTCACTACACAAGCATTACGCTCCGAGAAGTATTTAAATAGCTAAAATCATATTTCCTAGTTAATATTACGGACATTTTAAATCAAAATAACATGAGAAATTCTGTTAAAGAAGGAAACGTCAGAGATTGCTGAAAAATGTATTTCCATCAACAGATCACAAGAGATTTAATTTCGTTATCAACAGCTAATGGTAAGTTTCAACGCTGACGGTCAGAAATGTATATCAACGTCACGTGATAAGCCCTAAAACATATATGCTGCCAAACGTTTAATTGCCATTTCTTCTAAAATCATGGGTAAAAAGCAAGAAACGCAAAGTCAGTGACAGAGAAGGCTTGATGAACAAAAGCAGTACGATCACAAAAGAAAATAAACTGCAACATCATCACAAAAAGGCAAACTGGGAAAATTGCGTGCAGTTTACCATGCCAAAAAAGCTTCGGAACCACCGGAGCATCGAGAAAAATGATTAAAAGCCATACTATTCACACGTCTAGCCTTGGGGATTGCAGAAAAAATTCCAGAACAGTGTCCAAAGATTAGTATAACAAAGAGCACGTCAGACATCACTGATTGCACAGGAAGGACCTGAAGAGCGTCGCTGCCGTCTAGAACATGATTCACAGCGCCATGCCACACAAAGAACAAATGAGTCGGTAATCTGATAAGAGTCCAAAAATTGGAAACACAATGACAGTGCAGACTCATTTCAGTCGCGGATTTTGGATCCTTTGATTGACAAATCAACGTGCTTGCTGACAAGGTTCACGAGGAATGTCAGAATCAGTGATATCCTAGCCAATAGAGTCATTTGAGATTGAATTCTGCGCAAATTCCCGACGACTTTCAATTGCAGCTTTCACAAAAGTCAAGTATGTTGTTGTGTGATCGATACAGACGCCATCTGAATAGCAACGATCAGCTTCCCCCAGCGAAATCTTATTGGAACAATCTAGATCAGGGGGCAATTCGTCGATAAATTGCTGTTCTATTCCAAGTTCAACAGCTCCTCATATCCCGCATTATTCCCCTCATCAAAATCCTCAAAATTTGGTGCATTTTATGTGCAGTATGGATTCAAACGCCAGACCAACCTGTTCGCTCAAGACTCTTCCAAGTAAGTGAGCGTTTACTGAACATGCTGCTGCCATCTCCAAAAATGGCCGGAAATGTTATTGTCAAAGACGAGGTGGAAAATCTTTACATCACCAGTTCTCGATTTCGACATAACGTGTAAATAGCGTCCTGAACTGGCTCATCAACAGCAATCCACTATACAGAAATGTCCAGCACATTAACGATGATACCAATCTGCAGCAAAACGCAATTGTGCGACAAGAGAGAGCGGAACAGGAAGAACTGTTTGAACTCGATGCTTACTTCAGGATCAATGATCATTCCCGACTGATTCGTACTTCATGGAACCAAGCTAATGCTGGTTTCATGAATTCTTCCTAAGCTGGAACACAATGAAGTGCCGTGGCACTCTCCGCAATTGTTGAGTCCCGCTTGTTTCCACCATCGATATGGAGCACTAACATCTACAACCAAGTGCTGATTGAAGGCAACAATTTTTACAAAATAATTAGAATGGTCTTCGCTATGTCCAACATCAACATACCAGAGTCCAGCTTCCTGGACGTGAAAAAACTTCGATGTCATCCAGATCGACGTCATCATGTTCTACGACTCGTTCTCAATAGTGTATGATAATGCTCCATACATTTTCGGAAATCTGGATGACAAACGGAACAATCCTGAAATTGGCTACAAGTTACTGAACGGTTTGAAACAGCTGTTCAATCATCATGGTGCTGGAATTTTGATAGCAAACTGCAAATGCTGTGCGGTGATCCAGAATGGTGACAAATAGAATATCTGTGATTCCCATTCTTGTGGAGCAAAGGGAACAACATCAGCGAACAGACCAGAATAAATCAAATTGATCTATTGAATATAAGTGGGTGGTTTCCTCTCCATACGTTTAAATTTATTTACGCAAGCCACCCACTTAATTCAAATGTAATCAATTCTGGGCTCAAAATAATTTATTTTCTACGTTTCAATGCAAATAAAAGTGTGTGCGTTGAAAAACTAGTTTTTTTTGTCTAATTTAATTTTTATTGTTCTCTGCCCCCTCAACTGTGCCCGTTCTGTTGGAATACGCGCTGATGCCTACTTTATTGTGTGGTGAGTCTATGGGTCTCTGCGCGGTGATTCTATGTGGTCTCTCTGATGAGTCGATGGGTGTCTATGTGAGTCTGGGTCTGTGTATGATGAGTCTATGGGTGTCTATGTGAAACTATGAAAGTGTCAATGCATGGGCTCGTTAACGTGCACCGTAGCAGATGGTGTTTTCAGGTGTTGGTGACTCACGTCGTTCACCAGGGTCTGATATCGAACTCATGATATGCCGGGTTCATAGCACAGTGCACTAACCACTTCGCCACCGCTCCTTCCGTACCAGTATCCCCCCCCCCCCCCCCCACTTTGAATAACAAGATCAAGATTGTACGAAAAAAAAGTTCCACTCGAATTGCAGGCATTTATTTATTTGTTGGCACGCACCCCTCGCTGCGTCGTCAACGTCATTTTTGCTTTGGAGGCAGTTATTTTCCAGATTTTATTTGCCCCGAGTTCCGTTTTACTTGTGGATGAGTTCCAAGTCTCCCTCCCTCCACACTCTTCCTCTCTCTCCTTTACAAGACCAGGGAAATAAATAAAGATGCCGCAAGGCGACACGTGACGGCTGCTCTGCGGTTGTGCCAATGTTCGAAGGGGGGCTGCTCAAGGCACTGCTCCAGCTGGAGCACGCGTAGCCACTCCAATGCCGGCGACTCTCGCGTGTATTTTGAACGGTGTGGGGGGGCAGTCAAGCCCTCTGCACCAGCGCGAACGGCATTATGCGTTTGACATAGTGAACCTGCCGTGCGTAACGACGCGCTGTTTCGTGCTGTGCATAGCGCGTGCAAGCACCACATTGCCCGCGCGGGTAGTCGTGGCCTTTTTGTGACGTCACCCTGCATTCGATGTTGCTTTGCATCGAAATCGGCTTTAGTGCTTTTTCTGCTGGCAGCATTGAAAGTGGTTTCACAGTCAAAGTCTCTCTCCTTCTCGCTCACTCTGTTTATTACAATCCATCCTACCCACTCCCAAACACTGCCTCTTATCTCCACCCCCCTCTCCCCCCACCGTATTTGGCGCTCTATCTCTCACGCATGCCTCTCTCCATCGCTCTCTCCTTCACGCTCTTTTTTTAACCAGTTGAGAATGAGTAAGTTGGTGCGTGAGATGGTGAGTGAATGTTTGAAATGGAGCACGAGCGAATTATTGGGTGAGTGAGTGGGTGGGTGAGGTTATTTTAAGGTGAGGTATGTGCGGGTGAGGTGAGTTGAGAAGGTGAGGATGAGGTGAGTTGAGATGAAGTGAGTTTAATTGAGGTGAGATGAGGTGTGTGAGAATGAGGTGACATGAGATGAGTTTACAAGAGGTTATTGGAGATTAGGTGAGTTGACATGAGATTAGTTGAGATGGACTTTGACCAGCAACCCCTAGAGTTGAGACGTTGGCACTTTCCAGGGCGCGTCTTGTGCCATGTATATGTGGGCGAGTGGGATTGTGCATGAGTGAGTGATATTGTGGTTGAGTGAGTGCGTGTTTGAGTGAATGAGTGAGTGGGTGAGTGAATGAGTGAGTGGGTGAGTGAATTAGTGAGTGGGTGAATAAGTTACTAAGATCTTGAGTGAGAGAATGAGTGAGCAAATGACTGAGATGGTGGGTGTGTGCATGAGTTAATTAATGGGTGAATGAATGAGTGGGTGAATTAGTACCTGAGATTGTAGGTGGTTGAGTGAGATAGTGGTGAGTGATTGGGTGAGTGAATAAGTGAGTTGATGGGTGAGGAGAATGAGTGAATGAAGAGGTACTTGAGTGACAGAGATGGCGAGTGGGTGAAATACTGAGATGGTAGGAAAGTGAGTGAGATGAAGAGTGAGTGAATGACGACGTGAATGGATGAGTGGGTGAGATGGTGAATAAATAAGTTAAGGACAGGGTGCGATGTTGTAGTTTGAGTCCCTGTTTTTCTGTGCCTCTTTCTCCCTGTACTCAATCCCGTTATCGATCCTTATTCCTCTTTGGACCCTCGACTGGATAAACATCCCCAGTACATTAAGCAGCACTGCCCATAGATTCAGGACTGCCCATAGACTCAACACTGCCCATACACTCACCACTGCCCATAGACTCAACACTGTCCATAGACTCAATACTGCCCATAGACTCAATGCTGCCCAAAGACTCAACACTGCCCATAGACTCAACACTGTTCATAGACTCTGCACTGCCCCTGTACATGAAGCAGCCTCATTTCTTACCCTCTTTCTCTATCGTAAATCCTGATTACCCTATCTCGTTGTCACGGACACAATATTACGTGGTTCACAGTGGTGTTCAATGATGATACAGTAGGTGAAGCTGTTTAACAAGTAGGCTTTCGCGACCAATATTATTCATAATCAACGTTTTTGGGTTTAGATCGCGTTATTTATAAATGTGTCGTAACCCTCCACCACCCGACACGGTCAATCAGTAAAAAAGTATCACGTTGACAAAAGACAAATAGTTCACTGCTTTAGCCCACCGGTGTGTTGAAGCGTAGGCCCATTGGACCGATGCTAAAAACCGCGGTGCAGGTTTCCCGGTCCCGTGGATTGAATATGTGGTACGGTTATTCAGGGATATCCGCGGAGTGTCTGAAGTGCATGTGGACAGTGGAGTTGGTTTTGGTCCTGTGTGTGAAATGTGTGTGTTGAATTGTGTGTTCTGGGGGTGTGCGGCCGTGTTGGTGGGCCTACATGTATCTCACACTCCTGCCTGTAACCAGGCCTAAGCACAGAAGTAAAATTGCTTCATCACTTCAAATCCTGGCCCATGGGTGTCGCTGCTTATTCCACATTGTGGTGCCGACCGGCCTGCAAAATAGTTCACCATGGTGGAGGTATTATGTAGTGACGCTGGAGTTGGTTACCCACCGTCACACTCTTACTCTTCCTTCCCCTTACCCGTTCGTAATCTCTAAGTATCCCCTATCGCAGTCACCCATTCCCCAGCCTTTAACACGCCTCTGCCATCCATATCATTGATTTATGTAAAACTTTCTTTTAACTTTGTTAAGCACATTGAGAATAGGTGTGCTATAAATATAAAATAAGTTGTTGAGATGAGCAACGCTGTTGACAGACGCAGCGAGGCTCGCCGAGGCAGCGCTCGAGCCACCGCTCGACTAGTGGATGGCGACGCCACTGCCCTGGAGGTCGCCATCTTTTTATATTGTATTTGTCACTTTAAGCGAAGAATAATCTGCGTAAATTGTCCTTCAAGAAGTAAAGCTTCAATGAGTCTCTTTTCGATTAAATATTGTTTTGGGACATTCAGCCAATTCCTCTTCAAATTAGTGTTTTTGACTGTGCGAAAAACCCAACAACAACAACTGCAGCAGCTCTTTTCGTTTCAGACTGTTGAGGACACCTGCGGTGCCAATGGAGGCCACCTGCTTTGAGTGGCGAGTCCCTGGCGGTGCACCGAGCCAGGCTCATTATTCGTGGCCAATGTTTTAGACAAACTTCGTGAACCCTGTGGACCTGTTTGAGACTGAACTTAAGAGTGTAACTTAGGCAGGAGGGACTTTTTCAACTGCAACTTCCACGTCCTTTCTGGACTGTCTGGATGAACGGTGAGTTACACTGTGTTGGGGGACAACCTACGTTATCTCTGCATGACGGTGGGGCTCGTGAGTTTGTATAATTGGAGGGTAGCTGTTGCTTGTGAGAGCATCTGCGTGGACAACAAGAGTGTTCATCGGGCCAAGATGGACCAACCTTCACAGAAGTGTGTTGACACGAGCTGAGTTAACAAGAGGTTAATTAAGATGAGGTGATTTGAAATGAGGTGAGCTGACTCTTTATCTAGCCACCTCTGGCGCCTAGACATCTCGGCCCGGTCACAAGCAAACACATTCCAGGGTGCGCCTCATGATATGCAAATCAAACTGAAAGACTTTGTACTTTAATCTGCCTCACATTTAGGTGGCTTGATCCTGGTTTAACGTCTCAGATGTCGCCAGAGACTGCGTGAGCTATAGCTAGATACTACCGGAGCTACAGGCAATGATAGCGTGAGCTACAGCAAGAAGCTGTCTGAGCTACAGCCAGAGACTGTGCTACAGAAAGACTGCCTGAGCTACAGCCAGCGAATGCCTGAGCTACAGCCAGCGAATGCCTGAGCTACAGACAGAGACTGCCTGAGCTCCAACCAGAGACTGCCTGAGCTAAAGCGAAATACTGCCTGAGCTCCAGCCAGCGCCCATCTCTGAGTGGAGCCACGGGGCCATGGCGAGTGCGGCTCCCAGTGGTAGCGAGGCCCCAGGGGAGTTGACCTGCCCCATCTGCCTGGACGCCTTCCGCTGCCCCTGCACGCTCAGCTGCGGCCACTCGTTCTGCCTCAAGTGCGTGGAGGGCGCCTGGGATGCGGCAGAGTCCTTTTCCTGCCCGCAGTGCCGAGTGACCTACCCTCGGAGGCCCAAGCTAAACAAGAACGTGACGCTCACCAACCTCATCGAGCAGCTGCGAGTGGCTGAGCCCATGGCTGCCGATTCTGCTGCTTCTGCTGTTTGCTGCGATCATTGCAGGAAGCCCGCAGTGAAGACTTGCCTCAAGTGTGATTCGTCGTTCTGTATGAGCCACGTCTCGCCCCACCAGCAGTTGGCAAAGTTTAGTGACCATGTCCTGGTGTCACCTGGTGTGAACCTGGAGAATCGACGGTGCGCAGAGCATGGAGACGAATACCGCTTCTACTGCGTTAACGACGGACGCCTCGTCTGCAGGGACTGCACCGTCACTGTGGATCATCGAGGCCACGAGCTCGTCACTCTGGAGTTGGAGCATGACAAACGAAAGGTGAGGAAGAGGTTCTCACGGTCACCGAGTAGTACCCACGATACCGCAGCATCAGCTGATGAACTCTGTCATTGGCTCTCAACAGCAACATCTAATTATAACGAAACCACAGCGAGTGGCTCAGACTCATTTTAAAGTGGATTTAATATTTTACATGCCCGTCAATTTATTTTTCAAATTAGTGTTTTGAAGGGTAGATTCATAGTACAGTCGACCCTTCTGCATCGCGACTTTTCCCATCGCGGTTTCGATATATCGCGGGAGTCGGCATAAGAAATGAAATGGGCATTTTTTGGGAGTTTTGGGGAGTTTTGTGAAAGGCGCAGACGACACGCGAAGGCCAGCAGATGACACCCAAAAAGTTTAGTAACTCATAAATGCATAAATTATATGTACAGTATTGTATAATATTAATATATTTTATATTTTAACTAGCTTGTTTGTCCATACAAGGACGGGTGTATATTGCAGTAAATCTGAAATATTCAATAGAAAAAATGTTCAGCTCATGATTATTAATGAGGGCAGGGGGGGGAGGTTGCCCATGTGGAGTGACGTAACCCGCTAATGGTTATTGGGGAGGGGTGCGGCATGTGGAGTGACGTCACCCGTTCATGATTATTTATGAGGTGGGGGGAGTCCATGTGGATGACCCCACCTGTTCATGAATATTAATGAGGGGGGTTGGCCTCATTTGGAGTGACGTCACGCGCGGGACACACAGACCATAAATATACAAAATTTGTTTTAAGTTCCATTTTTAAAAAATTTAGTTTGCGAAAAGAACTGCGGTTCTATGCGCTGGTTTGGAGGACACCAAGCGTGTTTACGGCAGTGACCTCGCAGTGATCTTTGTATCTCGCGTTTCTCGTATATTTTTGTACCGCTTCGCTCACCAAGGGGACCAAGGAGACCAAAACATTTTACGCGTTTTTTTTAGATCATGGGGGGCCTGCGCCCCTAACCCCCACGAGGTGGAAGGGTCGACTGTATACAGGTGTAGAGGAGTAAAATGGGGACGTGACGTCAGATGTGCCGTTCAGTGCGATGACGTCACGTCTCCTAGGCTACTTAAGGGATACCCCGTGACGTAAGCGGGGTCACTGTGGGAACGGGTAAAGTAAACAGGGTGAAGAGGGAACCAGGGGTAGAGAGAGGGATCGAATAGGGAGTCTGGGGAGAAGCCGGTGGTAGCCGTAGAGGTGCTTCACTCTCCGGTCAGTGGAGTCGGCAGAGTCCACGATCAGACACGAGAGAGAGAGAGACCGGAGCTAGCCGGCAGGGACCCAGACTCAGAGTAGGACCCCTAGCCCCTGGGAGTTGTGTACCCTGTGTAATATTGATAAGCTTTAATAAACCCTAGCGAAAGCCCTTAACTTACCTCCGTCTCCGAGTATGTCCGTCGGAACATCTCTACAACTGGTGTCAGAGTATCTGCACTGCCGCTACCATGTTTACATCGGGAGAGGAGCGCAAGAACCCAGTGACGGGACGATCGGAGGATGAAGATGGCGGGGAGGAGGCTTTGGCAGTGACCACGGCATCCGGCGCTCCGGTGACAGGCCCCGGGAAGACGATGGGCGGGGGTGCCAGCTCGCCGCCGCCGCCGGAGATGGGGAGCGCCCCCGCAGACCTGCTGAAGCAGCTCCTGCAGGCGATGGTGCAGCTCTGCGCCCGTCTCGACATCGCGGAGGCGAAGTTGGATGCACCCGGCCCGCACTCGGGATGGGAGCAACTGTCAACCGCCGGGACGCCGCGAGAGGCGGCCGCCACCTTGGCTGTGATGCCCCAGCTGGCCGCCATTTTGCCTGCGATGTCGCCACCGGTGGCCATATTGGTTGGGCGCCTCAGGCGGCCGCCATTTTGGCTGCGACGCGACAGGCAGCAGCCATTGTTCATGCGACGCCGCACGTCGGCGCCATGGCTGCCATGGCGACCGCGACGCCGTTCTCCACCGCGGGTGCCGCCGCGACTTCGCAGCAAGCCACGCGCGCGGGGGCTGCCGTCAGTGAGGCCACAGCTCCACACCATGCTGCACCCGCCGGGGGAGCCCCAGAGTCCGGGGCTCCGCACCTCGCCGCGCCACAGGAGTTGCCGAGGTTGCTGCCGTGGTTCCGGGCATCGCCGCGCAGGCGGGGTACGCTGCGGGTGTTGCCGCGGCCCCGTGCATCGCTGCCGCAGCTCCGCACGACGCCGCGCATGGAAGTTGACGCGGTTCCGCGCGTCGCCGTGCCTGCGGGATTTGGCGCGCCCGCCACCGCGGCTCCACACGTCGCCGCGGCCGCGGGGTGGGCCGAGGGTCACGCCGGGGCACCGCACCTCGCTGTGCATGCAGGTTTTGCCGCCAGCGACGCCGCACCAGGTTGCTATTTTGCCGCGATCGTGGTGGGGGCCGCCGGCGACGCCGCGGCCCCGCACCTCATGGTGCCTGGGCGTTGCCATGCCGACGCAGCGGCTCTGCATCTCGCCACGGGATGGGCAGCAGGAGCCGCCACTCGGGCCGGCGCGTGCCTGGCAGGAGCAGCGTTGGGCTGCTGGGCTGCTGCAGCTCTCCCGGGGCCTGTCACCAGCTGGCGCGGTGCCTGCCCTGGCGATTCGTGCCACATGGGGAGGCGTGCGCTCTGTTGACGGCCTGTGGGACCGCTGCCGGCGGCCTCCAGCCCTCATCGCCAAATTGTGTTATGTTGGCGTGTTTTGTCTAGACTGCCCAATTGTCGGTTTTGTTGTGGTTTGTCTGGGCTTCTCAATTGTTGTTTGTTGGTGTGTATTGTCTGGGCCATCGGGATTCCGCCTTTGTATTGATGGCAGCGCGTGATGAGAGTTTCAAGGTTTTTAAATTTGATTGATTGTTGTCATGCTGCCTGGATGTTGTCGGTTGGTTGTGAATATGTTGGTTTGTGGTTCTGGGACTCCTCTACTTTTATATCATTTACAGCTGAGTCGGCTGCATTTTTTTTTTCACTGGGGGGGGTAATGTAGAGGAGTAAAATGGGGACGTGACGTCAGGTGTACCGTTCAGTGCGATGACGTCCCGTCTCCTAGGGTACTTAAGGGATACCCCGTGACGTAAGCGGGGTCACTGTGGGAACGAGTAGAGTAAGCAGGGTAAAGAGGGATCCAGGGGTAGAGAGAGGGATCGAATAGGGAGTCTGGGGAGAAGCCGGTGGTAGCCGTAGAGGTGCTTCTCTCTTCGGTCGGTGGAGTCGGCAGAGTCCACGATCCGACACGAGAGAGAGAGACCGGAGCTAGCCGGCAGGGACCCAGACTCAGAGTAGGACCCCTAGCCCCTGGGAGTTGATGAGCTTTAATAAACCCTGGCGAAAGCCCTTAACTTACCTCCGTCTCCGAGTATGTCAGTCGGAACCTCTCTACACAGGTGTAGTGGGTTAAATTCAGGCGCACACTAGAACTTTGGAGGCAACACTATTTATTAGGTAACATTACAATTAACACTTAACATAACGAATTAAGGTGGTAGCCACCTTTCCTAACTTAACCAACACACGGGGATACTACATCACTGGACTAGGACAGTCCAACATGCTGCCTGGTCCACTCGCGGCTACCGGAGAGCTTCATCCCAGAGATGACCCAGCAGAACAGCCCAGAACAGCACAGCTTGCCGTCCACGCCCCGCTTATAACCACTCTGGCGTAGCCGGCTCCGCCCCAGGCCACATTCTCCCCTGAGGCCCCTGGCCCCCCTTCATCCGGTCACGTGTCCTGTTGGGTTCACGCAGAGTGTCACGGCCCGACACGACCCCCGTGACACCTGCCGACAGCTGTGAGGGTCGCTGGCCCCCGAGATCTCTCCCGGCTGTATCCCGACTGCAGGGGTCTCGCCACTCCCCGACCCCTCGCTGCTGTGCAAACCGCCCCGGCTACCGCTGGGCTCATCGCTCACGGGGCAAGGACTATCGTCTGATGGTTCCCCTCCCTGGGTCCCCCCTCTTTGGGTTTGCGTGAAGGGCATGGCTCGTCGCCGGCTCCTGTATGCCCGTTAACACGGCGTTGCCTCTCCTTCAATCAAACGCAATGCCTCCCCTCACGCAGCCCCGCACAGCACTTACACGCTGCGGGCGTACGTACACACTCCCTCTTTACACAGCCCCACGCAGCACTCGTCTCAACACCGAATACCCACGTTACGATCGCACACCTTTGGAGCACTGATTACACACGCCGCGAGCATACGCACACACCGCACCGCACCCGTTCACACTCCCTCTTTACACAGCCCCACGCAGCACTCGTCTCAACACCGAATACCCACGTTACGAGCGCACATCGGTGGAGCACTGATTACACACACCGCGAGCGTACGCACACACAGCCGCGCGCGCGTTCACACTTCTAATCGAGACCACACGAGGTTACGATTAGTTCTTAATGATTTATTATTGGCTACCTGCGATTTGCTGTTAAATCAGTGTGGATCGATAAGGCTGACCTACGCTAACGCCCAAGGGTCTATTCCCGATTTATCTACTTATAATACGCTTTCACCTCTTTACTCACGGTTTGATGCGCTTGGCGTTCCGTTGGCCTCCTCGCTGCTCACCTCGACGCGTCTCACGGACGTTCGGGTGGCCGAACTGGAAGCCGTGACGAGCGCTGACTTCTTGGAGTAAAAGGCCTCTACCTGGCTGCGCCCCCCTTTTATCGTCTCCCTACATCAAGGGATGCCGACTCGAGAGCCTTCTTGGCCAATCAGGTCGCCACGCCCGTTAAGCCGCATTCCCATGTTTCCCTAAAAATGGGCGCACGCCGGCCGCGGCGGCTTGCGGGCGCCTTTGTTATGCCAATCAGCCGCGGTTTCCGTAACAAAGCCTCGCTGTGGGCTGCTTCGCGCCGGCGGTTCCCGAGCACTCCGCCACGCCAATCAGCTGCCCCCCCCCTCTGGCTTCCCATTAGTTCGTGGCTGTGGCCCCCCTGCCGGCCTTGTTGATACGTGTGTGTGTGGGGGGGTGCGTTTCAACCGTGGTGGCTGGACAGCCCTCGCCGTGACCATACAATCTCAACCTGGTCACAGCGCCGCAGTGCGAACCAGCATCGGGGGAGGCCGCCCAATTCCCTGGCCGCAGGAAACTGTGAAGATTGTCCCTATGAGGGCTTTCGGGTAAAAACCGGCCAGCCAGGTGACCTCCCCTCGGAGCTCTATGGGGGGGGGGGGGGGGGGAAATGCGTGAGGGAGTGTTTATGTGGGAGGTGGTGAGGGGGAAGTGGGGTTGGCCCCGTCGCTTGGTGGTGGCGAGGTCGTAGATGGGGGCGCCCGCCGAGCGGCTTCGCGGCGGCGGCATCACACAGCCCCCACACCGAGCCAATACAGTAGTGTCGTTCTACTACACTACACAAGCATCAGGGCCGGGTTCGAACCCACGACCTCCTATTTCGCAGGCAAGGCAGATAACATCTCACCATTCTGGTGCCTTGTCCACCCACTTCTCAGATAGCGCCGCCCACGACTCGGATAGCCCCACCCCCCACTCGGGTAGCCCCACCCACCACTCTGATATCCCCGCTCATTACCCAGGTAGCCCCGCCCACTACTCCAGTAGCCCTGCCCACTGCTCAGGTAGCCCCACCCACTGCTTAGGTAGCTCTGTCCACTGCTTAGGTAGCTCCACCCACAACTTAGGAAGCCCTGCACACATTTGAGCTCCTCGTGAAATTAGTTCCCTGCAGCGCTTGCTCCCCCAGCCTCCATCGCTGCACCGGAGCTACTGCTCCCGTCACTGTGGAGGGATTTACGTGGAGTTGGGGTGAGAGAGGACGCTCAGAGAGTGAGTGGAGTCTCCCCTGGTGACGTCTCTCAAAGAAACAAGTGGGAGAGGAGACGCAGGCGGTGGAGGAGAAGAGGAAGGAGGCGGAGGAGTTCGTGAGGCGGATGGAGGCCGCTCGCAAGGTCGTGCAGGTACCAAGTCCGGGGTAGGGTTTGTGATGGAGGACAACTCCATTCATTCACGTGGACTTCCATTTGCTCTAAACACATTTTTTGACTAAAGACAAACCGGTTAATACACCTCAATAATCAGGATGAGAAAAGTTGTGGTTCTCATCTCCGCTGAGAAACACAATCAGTGGTGGAAATTCAAGATTCCCATATCACCTTACAGTTTACCACATCAACGACTGCGAACTATAGTGGTCAGATGAGGTGGTACGTACCTCTTATCCAATTATCTGGTAGCAGAGTTGGTGGATCACACACAGACTATACTCTTTGGTTATTTCGGTAAAGCCACTTAGGTATAAAATAAAATAAATCACGAAGTTTCAGGCGCAACACAAGCATCCGTCATCAGGTGGGAAAGGCTGTTGTACACCATTTTTCTGAAACCAATCAGGATTTAGGGTGGCCAGGTGGCTGTATAGCAAGTGGTTTCATGATCCCCTCTCTTCATCCATACATATGTGGTTTTTCTCTCACAATACATCCATTTAAAGAGGAATTGGCCTAGCTTCCCATTTCATTCAGGCTCTACATGCTGAAGGCAAATTACAGACTTCCCTTTGCTTCATGCGAAGGTAAACAAAGCATAGTCCTGATAGCCTTGCACAATGAGAATGCCACGGAAGCTAAATGTACTCATGATGGTATTTTATTATGTCATTGTCAAACAGCCCCCGCCAGTTAAGGCGAATCGTGTTGTACTGAAAATGCACAGTGACGTTATCAGAGGCAGAAGTAGAAGGAGGCCTCAGTGCTGCAGACTCATATCACTGTCTGGACACGTTCACAGTTGTACTCAGCTCACACCGACCTGAATGTCATTTCACAGAGGACCAGAATTTAATGAACAGAGATGGTATTCATTTCTCTTTGCAGGAATCCATGACAGTTGAAAAGGCCTCAATCTCGGTCAGATTCACCCGCGCGAGAGCAGCGTTGGATGTGGAGGAGAAGGCGGCTTTAGAGCAAGTGGAGAAGAAAGGGCACAAGCTGCTGTCCCAGATCGAGAAGGAGATCGCTCGCTACCAGCGCGAGATCAGCGAGCTCCAGGCAGCAGCCACTCGCCTGCAGGCCCTAGCGCAGGAGAGGGACTCGCTCGCGTTCCTGCAGGTGAGCGATGAGTCTCCAGTGTCGCTATTGGCACAGAGCCCTCTCACCAGCAGCAGCAGCAGAGGGAGGCTGCTGAATGAGAGCTCGCTTCCACTGGGCTTGTGAACACAGCTCCACTCATTGATTCGCATCACAGCTCCAGTGACTGCCATTTGGAAGCCCAGCTCATATTTTCTCAGTTAAATGAATTATATTTCCTATTCTTTAACAGATTCCCATTAAGTTTGTTTCATTGTGATTATAAACTAAATGTTATTGGAATTGCATTTTTAAATAAACCTTACAATAACAGCAATAACAATGTACACGGTAATCATGATTATCATCAGCCATGATCTATCCACTGATGGATGAAGGCCTCCCCAAGCCGTTGCCACATCTCTTGATGCCGCGATGCAACAATCCACCAGCGCCTGCTCACGAGCCGATGTCATCTCTGCTTCCTACTTTGTGGACCTCCTCTTGGATGCGCTACCTTCAGTGTTCCTATTATGGAAGCTAAAATAAATACGAGGTCTCATACGCGTATTAATGACATTCTTGTGTATTCACCACCACTTCTGTAAGACCTGCCACGTGTGCATTGACGACAGAAATTAATCGCAACACTGATTAATATCAACTGGTCTCACTCTGAAATAGTTGCCCTGCAAATCAGTGTTGGTCCTCATAGGGGTGGCAAGATGTTAACTATCTCGCCTAGTATACCGAAGGTCGGGAATTTGATCCCAACACTGACGACCTTATACATTGGAGTTTTCATGTCTCTTTCCTTGGTCTCATAGATTTTTCCCTGGGTCCTCCAGTTTTTCACACGTGCGTTTAGAGTATTGAGCTGCTATAAATTCCCACGTGATGAACCACTTCGTGAGCTATCATTTGGGGCCAGGTCGCTTCTGAAGAGCTCTATCGCTCAGTGGGCCTTACATGTACATTTTTTAAATAGTAGTTTATATTTCGATTTAAAGCTTTCGTGACTGCAGGGATTCATCTTCTTGGTTCTTTCGGTAAAGTCACGTAGAAGGAAAATAATAAAATAATAAAAATAAAACATAATAAAATTATTCTCACGACGTTTCGGTCACAACGCAAGCAGCCGTCTTTAGGTGGAGAACAGGTCTGTCGAGAGACAGAGTCTGAATGGCACGCCCCAGGCGTGGAGCGACTATTTATGCTGGGATGGAGGGGCGAAGAGCGTCTTGACAAAAAAATTTGCATATCAAGAGGAATTCGTTTAGCATTAGAAGACGTTACATCAGCAGAGGTTAGTGTAAATGCGATTGGTAATACCAATCGCATTTCCTTCTACGTGACTTTACCGAAAGAAACAAGAAGATAAATCCCTGCAGTCACGAAAGCTTTAAATCGAAATTTAACCTCCACTAAGGGGTGGGTTTCCACAAAACTTTAAAATGCTTCAACAAGCTCCGGTATAAGAAGGCTCAGCTAATCGAGTCTCTCGCCTTTCTGAAGAGATGCCGCGACTCTAAGGTAATAACAATCACATTTACACTAACCTCTACTGCTGTAACTTATTCTAATGCTAAACGAATTCCTCTTGATATGCAAATTATTTTGTCAAGACGCTCTTCGCCCCTCCATCCCAGCATAAATAGTCGCTCCACGCCTGGGGCGTGCCATTCAGACTCTTCTCTCGACAGACCTGTTCTCCACCTAAAGACGGCTGCTTGCGTTGTGGCCGAAACGTCGTGAGAATTATTTTATTATGTTTAATTTGTATTATTTTCCGTCTACGTGACTTTACGAAAGAACCAAGAAGATAGTAGTTTATAGTTGACTTTCAACTGGTCTCACTGAAATATTTGCCCCGTAAGTCAGTGTTGGTGATCATGGGGTCATAAGCAAATACTTTGGAGTTTACATTCCACCCACGGTGTTGCAGTGGGAACTCCACTGATCACAAGGGATTGGAGGTAGAGTCACAGTAACGCATCTCTCTTTCTCCCATAGGGGCACCTGGAGGAGACTTGCAGGTAAAGACGACTATCACTCACGACTCGACACACGACAACATGGGACTGAGTGTGGGGTGCGGGCAGTGAGACATTGGCTGTGTGGGGATGTTGTGTGTAGTGAATGCTCTGTGATGGTGCCGTATGTGGTGAAGCTCTGTGTGGTGATGCTGTGTGATAAGGCTGTGTGTGGTAATGCTGTGTGGTAATGCTGTGTGATTATGCTATGTGTGATGAAGCTGTGTTTTGATACCGTGCGTGGTTATGCTGTATGTGGTAATAGTAATTCTGTGTGGTGATTCTGTAATTGTGAGATGAGTGATTATGCTTTGTTTAATGAGTGCCTGTGAGATGGAGCTGTGATGATCCTGTGAGTGACGATGCTCTGCGTGAGACAGTAGCCATGTCTGTTCTGCTTTCACAGGACAGGGAGGGTTACAGCAGATCCACCCTCAGCTCCCACCCAAGAGGACATTGCCTCACTGAAAGTCCTGGAGACAACTGGAGTCAAACTCCTGTGTGAGTTCTTCAGTGTGAATCATGGGTGATGGGGCCATCTTGACAATAAATTATCCCCATGTGTGTGCACGAGGTCGACTCAGACTCAAATAATTACCTGGTATTTTATTAACATCACCACTAGGGAGACAAAGGCGGCCAGGCGTAGTGCTGGCTACCCACCCCTTCGTGTGTCGTGCCAGCCTTCAACGGTGCTTATTTACCCCCACAGTCTGTAAAGGCTACACGGGGGATGTCTTTGTTTACATCCTGGAACCTGATGCGGTGTGTAAACAAACTCGCCACTAGGAGACCAAGGTGGATGGGCGTGGTGCTGGCCATTCACCTCGTGTGCCATGCCAGCCTTCATAGACTCTCACGGACAGCACTTGTCCCAATTGTCTGTGAAGGCTACACAGGGGATCTTTGTCTTTGTTCACATCCCATTGCAGGACCCTATTGAACAACACTATGAGACTCAGTGTGGTGTTCTTGGGTAAATAATCAGCATTACGAGCCAGAGGTAATTGTGATGTTGAGATGCAGTGTGTGCCTGTGAATGTGTCTGTGCATTTGTGCATAGGGGAGCGGTGGCATAGTGGTTACCACGTTGCACTACGAACCCAGTTACCTGGGTTTGATTACCCGCCATGGCTAACATCAGTGGCAGGTGATACCTGATTCAGTTCTGGGCCTCTGCGAGGCAGTTTCAACCTCAAATGAGTTCCTTATGCTGGTAATGGTCATAATGATGGTGATAGTGGTCGTGATGAGGATGGTCGTAATTATGCTGTTAGTGATGTGAGTGATGGGAATGGTGATAGCATTGGTGATGGTGTTGTTCGTGATGTCAGTGATGGTCGTGATGGTAATGATGGTGACATTGGAGATAATATAGGTGGTGATGGTTGTGATGGTTTTGCTGATGTCGCTGATGGTCGTAGTAATGATGATATTGGTTATGTTGATGCTGGTCGTGTTGGTTATTTTGGTGATAGTGATGAAGATGGTGGTGATGGGAATAGTGGTGATGGTAGTGATGGTGGTGATTGTTTGTGATGGTCCTAGTGGTGGTGCTTATTGCGATAGTGATGTTGTTGATGTTCATAGTGTTGATGATGTGGGTGATGGTGATGTATATGTTGTTGTCATCGATGATATTGATGACGAGGATGCTTGGTGATGTGTATGTTTGTGATGTTATTGTTGATGGTAAAGATAATGGTTGGTGATGGTAATGTTGATGTTGGTGATGGTGGATGATTGTGATGACAGTGTTCTGTAGTGATGTTGTCATCGCTGTTGTCACAGACGGATGCTCACCGACTCTGGACACAAACTCAGCTCATAACTACCTCCAGATCTCCTCGGATCTCAGGACGATGACGCTGACCGGTGGCGCCCAGGGTCGCCCCTATCACCTACACCGGTTTAATAGCTTTGCACAAGCCCTGTGCTGTGAGAGCTTCTCGTCGGGCCACCACTACTGGGAGGTGGACGTGGGGGACGTGGAGTGGTGGCGGGTGGGATTTGTGTACGGGACGATCCCACGGAAAGGGAGTGGTGCTGCACAGCGGCTGGGAGGGAGCAACGCGTCCTGGTGTTTAGAGAAATGTGATGACAACTTCTCAGTGTTTCATGGTGGAGTGAAGACTGCACTGTCGGTGAGGGGGGCCCCCTCCCCCTGCAGAATCGGTCTTCACCTGCACTGGGAGGGGGGGCTCCTGGCGTTTCACCGCGCCGACTCCATGGAGGTGATCCACGAGGTTAGGCAGAGATTCTTGCAGCCTCTCTACCCTGGGATGTGGGTGTGGCGTTTTAATGAACCATTGAAGATCGTGGATCTGAATCGTGCATCCTGAGGATGAGGATAGATAGAAACCCAATAAATCGAGACAGAAACCCAAGAAACCGAGACAGAAACCCAAGAAACAGAAGAGAGGGGGGATAGTGAAGAGAGGGCGAAGTGATAGTGAGGGGAAGGTGGAACGGAGGGTGAGGGAAGTTGAGCGTTAGGGGAGGGTGAGGTAAGGTGAGGGTTAGGGGAGGGTGGGCTGATGGGAGGGTGAGCTTAAAATTGAGGAGTGAGGTGAGCATGGAAGGGGAGAGTAAGGTTCAGGTTGGTGTGCGTGAGTGATGTCGCTGGTGCAGTACAAATCGCCGGTGTGGAAGTTTGAGGGATTTGAATTAAATCTGAGTGGGGAATCAGCGCAGCCCCAGAGTCTGTGTGGCCGCTCCTTCACCTGCAGTGCTTGCTCGCGTCACCACGCCTCCTAATCCCTGCGATTCACCATCATCACCCCATCATCATCCCATCATCACTATCATCAACATCATCACCAACAGCATTATCACCACCACCATCACTATCATCATACACCATCACCATGATTACTTTCAAAACCACCAAAACCAACATAATCACCATCACCACCAACATCATCACAATAATCACAATCATCATCATCATTACCATCATCATGATCATCAATACCACACAAACCACCATAATCATCATCACCAACATCATCATCACCACCATCACTATCACCGTGAAAACCATCATCACCTCATCACCATTATTACTACCACTACCACCTTCGTCACAATCATCGCCATCATCATTACCATCACCATTACTATCGTCACCGCCATCATCATCATCATCTCCCTTCCTCCTTCGCAAATCCCTTATCTCCACAAGAAACATTAAAGACATAATACACACCACGTATCGTTTTAGTCACCACATTATTTGCAGGCACGGCCTTTTGGGAGTGCCTAATTGAAGCGGCATTTAGTTCAACGCAAGCAACAGTGTCTCATCAGCAGCAGAGTCAGGCTCGCGTGAAGCAATGTATGATTGTTGAACTTATTTCGTATCGTACATAGCCAACGTACGTAGCCAACCATGCTTATTGGAGGTGCAATGCTGGCGAATTTTCCAGATGTTCATCAGAATCAGGGTTCTATTCGCCATGAAAATTCGCACAGACAAGGAATTTACTTTGGCAGGAAGGTGCATACATTCAACATATAGGAATCTTAAATCTTAAATAAATCGTGCACAAGTCTAACTATACTAAAGGTACAAAGTCTAACTAATACTAAGGGGCTAAAGTATGTAAAGGTTTTGAATAAAATAAAATATATAATATAAAATAGCTATAATATACAATATAAACATACAGAAATACGATTCCAAAGAACACAGGATGATATGTTACTATCCATTGTGCAAGCACTTCCAAGAGTTCATGAACAGTGAGCCTGGTGAAATTTGGGGAGCGCATCGTCAGTAGTGAACCTTTGGTTCCTAGGGTGTTTCGGCCTTTCATACTATACACCCTCCCCAAAGGCGGCCAGCGACAGGGTGATCAATCCTACGCTTGCGTCCCATTCCCAATTAGTCATAGTAGTTGCCTTGTTATTGATAGCCAACATCCCATGGGACTATGCATGGCAGGGGTGTCCTCCTCCCTGAGTCAAGCATTGTTGACTGCATACCTCCCGGCCCTCTCACTTTGGGGCCCAGCTGGGGTCTTTCCTCTTCATCCAGAGCCACTGACTGCTGCCTTCTGCCGCCTCCGATACAGCTCTGATTGCCGAACACTGGCTCTGGCCCTTAATTCCCAGGTCTCTAAGCAGTCTGGTTGTAGATGTTGCCACAAAACCTCTGCAGCCCACCTCCACTGGTCGGACTTCTGTGTTCCAGCCATGATGCCGTGCTTCAGCAGCTAGATCGGCATAGCGCAGATGTTTTCGCTCATAAGCCTCATCTACTGAGTCTTCCCAGGGTACTGTGAGCTCAATGATGAAGACCTTCTTGAGCGAACGGGACCAGAGCACCATGTCAGGTCTTAGGGTGGTGGTTGCGATCTCTGGAGGAAACACAAGTTGTCGGCCAATGTCAGCTAGCATTTTCCAGTCGCGGGCCAAGCGCAGCTGGTCTCGCTCTAATGGTGTAGAGCCGCTCTTCGGTGGTTTAGCCCCTTCGCGGACAAAGGTCGTCCGTAAGGGGTGTGATGCTGCTGGGGGTGGTAGGGAGTTGGTGGCAGCTCGCTTGTCCTCCAGGGCGGACGCAAGGTTTTTAAGGACTTGGTTGTGACGCCAAGTGTAGCGTCCTTGGGTGAGGCTTGTTTTATACCCTGTGAGAATGTGCCTGAGGTTGGCTGGCATGGAACAGAGGGCACAGTCCGGATCTTCACCATACCATTGGTTAAGATTAACTGGTGTTGGAAGGACGTCATGTTGCTCTGATGGAAAAGCTCAACCGCCTCGCTTCCATGGCAAGGTGTCATTATGCAGATAAATTGTTAAAGTCAGTGTGAGCCATTGGCCTTGTTGAAGAGGCCAGCAGCGGATGGGAAGAAACTGTTTTTGTGGCGTGAGGTTTTGGTCCTGATAGACCGAAGCCTTCTGCCGGAGGGGAGTAGCTGAAGCAGAGAGTGTCCAGGGTGGGAGGAGTCGGCCACAATCTTCCTCGCTCGCCTCAGGGTCCTCGAGGTGTGCAGGTCCTCTAGGGTGGGCAGATTGCAGCCAATCACCTTCTCAGCAGTGCGGACGATACGCTGCAGTCTGCTTTTGTCCTTGGCAGTGGCAGCAGCGTATCAGATGGTGATGGAGGAGGTGAGGATGGACTCAATGATGGCTGTGTAGAAATGCACCATCATTGTCTTTGGCAGGTCGAATTTCTTCAGCTGCCGTAGGAAGGACATCCTCTGTTGTGATCTCTTTATGAGGGAGCTGATGTTCAGTTCCCACTTGAGGTCCTGGGAGAGGATAGTACCCAGAAAGCGGAAGGACTCCACAGTGTTCACTGGGGAGTCGCACAGGGTGATGGGGGTGAGTGGGGCTGTATTCTTCCTGAAGTCCACAACCATCTCCACTGTCTTAAGAGCATTACGCTCTAAGTTGTTCTGGCTACACCAGGTCACCAGGTTGTCAGCTTCCCACCTATAGTCAGACTCATCCCCACCAGAGATGAGCCCAATGAGGGTGGTGTCGTCCGCAAACTTCAAGAGTTTGACGGACGGATGACTGGAGGTGCAGCTGTTGGTGTACAGGGAGAAGAGCAGAGGGGAAATGACGCAGCCTTGAGGAGATCCGGTGCTGATGGACCGGGAGTCAGAGACTTGTGTTCCCAGCCTAACGCACTGCTTCCTGTCAGACAGGAAGTCTGTGATCCACCTGCAGGTGGAGTCAGGCACGTTCAGCTGGGAGAGCTTATCCTGAAGCAGGGCAGGGATGATGGTGTTGAAAGCAGAGCTGAAGTCCACAAACAGGATCCTGGCATAGGATGCTGGGGAGTCCAGGTGCTGTAGGGTGAAGTGGAGGGCCATGTTAACTGCGTCGTCCACAGACCTGTTGGCTCTGTAGGCAAACTGCAGGGGGTCCAGGAGAGGGTCTGTGATAGCTTTGAGATGTGCCAGCACCAGGCGCTCAAAAGACTTCATTACCACAGAGGTTAGGGCGACGGGTCTATAATAATTAAGTCCTGTTGGCCTTAGCTTTTTGGGCACAGGGATGATAGTGGAGGACTTGAGACAGGCTGGTACATGGCATGTCTCCAGTGAGGTGTTTAAGATGTTGGTGAACACTGGAGACAGCTGGTCAGCGCAGTGCTTGAGGGTCGCTGGAGAGACAGAGTCTGGCCCAGCTGCTTTGCGGGAGTTCTGCCTCTTGAAAAGTCTGTTAACCTATCCCTCCTGAATTGAGAGAGTCATCTCTGTAGTGGGGGGGAGGGGGGGGCCTCTTGGGTGGGAAGGGGTAGTTCAGGACAGTCCAATTGTCTTTCAAATCTGCAGTAGAACTCGTTCAGGTCGTTGGCCAGGCGGGAGTTGTTAGTGGTGTGGGGGCTCTGGGCTTGGTAGCGGCATTTAAAATCCAGTAAATCCTTGTGGAAGTGCTCGCCTTGATCCTACGAGTACACTCCCATGTTCTCCTTGAATTTATCAAGATGGGCATAAAGGATATGGGCTTTGAGGGACATCCTACAGCCCATTGTGCCGTAGTTCTTCACCAGCCTCAACCAGCTCCACATAGTTTTTGACCTTGTGTTTGCCCAGAAAGACAAAAAATCGGTGCGACAAAGCTGTTCCAAGCCGCTTCCTCCTTGCTAGTGAGCTTCTTGGGGGATTCATTGCACTCCAGGATAATCTTTATCTGTGATCCGATGAAGACACCGGCTTTGACCTTTGCCTCAGACAGCTTAGTGAAGAAGTCTTGAAGGTACTTGAAGGCTGACGACTCTTTATCTCCAGCTCTGACAAATTGTTTCATAAGGCCCAATTTGATGTGCAGCATTGGCATCAGCACCTTCCGGGGGTCCACCAATGGCTCCCACTTGACGTTGTTCCTCCCCACAGAGAACTCGATCTGCTGTGGCCAGTCCCGCCTGTGGTAGTGCGCCTTGGTTGTCCCTGCTGTTCCAAAGGCAAATATAGCAGGGAAACTTGGTAAAACCTCCTTGGAGACCCATCAGGAATGCCATCATTTTGAAGTCTCCGATGACCTCCCAGCCGTACTCATCAGACTGCAAGTCGTCCAGCAAGGTATTGATGCTGTTGTAATCCTCTTTGAGGTGCACCGAGTGAGCCAGGTGAAGAGACGTGTACTTGTTACCATTAGGGAGCAGCACAGCTTTGAGGCTCCTGAATGAGCTGTCAATGAAGAGGCGCCACTCATTCTGGTTACAGGCGATTCTGATTGCCACGAACAGACTGGTCACATTGTGGCAGAAGAGCCCATCTTGACGGGTGAAGAAGCTGCAATAAGGTTGGTGATGCTTCCTCTGATCTGCGACTTGCACACTTTCATCCAACAAGTTCCACTGCTTGAGCCTAGACGTCAAAAGCTCGGCATTGGACTTGGTGAGACCAAGATCTCTAATCAAGTTGTTGAGGTATTTTTGGTGGGGGTAGTATGGTTTCTCTCCTCAGCTCCACCTCTGAAATTGTCATCTGGATCTACATTTTCCTTGCTCTCTGACTTGCTGCTCTCTTCTAAAGACGGCTGCTCTCTCTCTGGAGTGGGTAAGGGGAGCTCATGGCAGTGTGTTACCGGGGTGATGGATGAAGGAAGGTCCTGATACGTGATAGCAGGTGCATTATTGCCAGTCCGACGTTTGGAAGGGTCCACCTTGCAAAAGTAGCAGTTGCTTGAGTGGTCACTGGGTTCCCGCCAAATTATTGGGATAGCGAACTTCATGGCTCTCTCTTCCCCTCTGTACCATCCTTCAAAAATAAATTTCACCCATGAATAATGTGTAAGAGAGTCTGACAACATTTTTCATGTTTATTTTTTTCAATAACATTGAAAATTGTAAAACATTTTAAAATAAAAAACTTTAACAATTAAAAAAATTGGAACAAATTTTATAATATAAAATTCTCAGCAACAATTGTACATCTTACCTTCCAGAGTTTTTTACATTGCTTGAAGGTGAAGTGAGGTGCCCAGGGTTTGTCTTGATCCCCGACAGGCATGCCAAAATATGCCTTGTAGGTCTCACACATTTTAGCAGATCCTTCCACAGAATACTTTTTCGCTCATCTTGATAAATTGGCCACAGACATAGCAAAATGCGTCTGCCGGATGCTTGCAGCCTCTTGATGCCATCTCAGAAAAATGCAGATATGTATCCACTTAGGCAGCTGGAACTAAACTGAACTGGTGGGTCTTCTTGGTTCTTTCGGTAAAGTCACGTAGAAGGGAAGTAATAAAATAATAAAAATAAAACATAATAAAATAATTCTCACGACGTTTCGGCCACAACGCAAGCAGCCGTCCTCAGGTGAAAACCAGGTCCGTCGAGGCGAAATTGAACTGGTGGGCTTAAGGCCCCTGTATTTATACTACTATTAATATTACTGGAAAGTTATGTAATGTTCTATAAGTTACTCCTAATTTACTCAGCACTTAATCTATGTTGAAAATAGGTAAATTCCAAAATATCACTGTCCTGCTCACAAAAGGTTGTGGGGAATAGCCAATTCTGTACTTTTGAGGCATAAGCAATGAGTGTAATTCAGGCGTGTTAAGAAAAAGTCATGAACTAATAATGATGACAGGTCTGCGGCAAAAAGGAGCGGGCACAACCCTCCGAGTGTTTATATCTGCTCTGAACGTAGCTATGAGTTGTGAGCGCACGGTCAAGCTCTGATCGCTGCAGTCAGTTTTGCTCTGTTCATACAGCGACTTCAGACAAGCATTCTCAAATAACAGAGATAGCGGCATCTTGATCTGACGGACATTGAAAACTAATTTCTTTAGAACTGATTTTTGTGTTTGGTTTGTTGACCTCACCCCGCACCTCTGATTAGCACGGTTGGCTATGTACGGTGCGAAAGAAGTTCAACATACATACATACATAGAATCTGAATCAGCATCTTTATTTAAACTGGAGGAATCTAATGAGTTATGAAGCTCTTTTTCGAGATGTGTAGTAGGGGCAGGTCAGAAAGTTACAATAACAAACAGTACAAACAACCGATAGGGGTGTAAAATATAGCAAAGGTGTGCAAATCACTGAAACTAGATAAAGACTAATTAAACAAAGTATATAACTACAAATTGCAACCGATTTTTTCAACACGTACATTTATTTAATGAAGATTCATGATGTTAAGGGAGGAAACAAGGTTGTTCCAAAACGTTGGTGCTGCAACAGCAAAGGTCTTGTCACCCATTCCAATTCTCGTTGTTGGGATAGTTCACAGGCAATTAGATGCGCGTCTTAGGTTTATTTGGCTTGACAGTGGGGTTTATGATTTAGCTAATTAAAGCACAGATTTGCCAATAAGGGTTTTTGTGGATGAACAGGGCCCAATGTAGATTTTGTTTTGCATCAAGTGATGTGAGATTGGATTTTAAGTCGAGGTCAGATTAGTGGGTGCTACATGGTACATACAATACAAATATAAGATCAGAATGATAAATGGGGTTTATTCTGTTAAGTGTTAGATTAGTAGCTGATGTATACGCGTCACCATAGCCACCGTACCTTGTTATTTAACAATTTGTGGACGAGATGTTACCACAATGTACCTTTTTGATAATGGTCCGAGATGTATCTCTGAAATTATTTAATCGTACTGTCTGACAATTATAGCTGACTGTGTCTAGTAAGTAGAATATCATGGGCAAGTTTCAAAAGGCTTTTTACGAGGATACAATGCCACGTTACAGACAGAAAATGCCGATTTGTCGTTAATTTAAGAGCTACAGCCGTTGGTGGTGTACCTCGGCACATCTGTCACTTCTCCTGCTCAAATGAGACGAACTTAACCCACGATTCATGAACTTAACAATAACATTAACCCTGGAATATGCTCACACAGAGCAGAATGGGGAAGATAAGGAGGCGTTCCAAGAGGGAAACACTTCACATATTCAAGGGCCTCTCCATGGACATGGATAGTCTGGGGGTGGTTGGCTGATCCAGTGGCGGTTGGTGGACGACCTTGGCTTTGGTGATGTTCAAGAGTGGTACTGTCCACCCACCCCCACTCCTCGTGTGCCGTGCCGGCCTTCATAGGTGCTACTCGCTAACAGCACTTGCCCCAGCAGAAGTGTGCTAAGGCTGTACGGGGATATTTGTGAATACCTCTACAGTCTTGTCATCTCCCACAGCTCCGAGATTACGTAGCCATCGCTGCAATCATATTTAGTCAGCTGGGAAGAGTAAGATGGAGTTCATTCGCAAATCAGTGGGGTATCTCTCAATGGATCACCCTGTATTAGGGTGATTTCTCAAGGTTGTGGTGTGTTGTATCTATGCCCTGTTTTCCGTTATTAATATTAAGAATAATTAAGAAAAAAAAATTGGTTTTTATTATATCTATATATATATATTTTTTTTTTTTTATAATGAGGACAGCTCACTTCTCCTCACGGGCACACCGGGAGTCCATGAGACATGGAGGGCGGTTGAAATGATAGGAATTCGGTCACGAAGAGGTCATAGACATCCAGACGGACAAAAAGATGTATGGACTAAACCTCCCAAGACATCTGGAGATGTACAGATAAGGTGCAGAGTAAATAACGGTTGAAACTTCGCGTTTTCTTAACGTTTTCCTCACCGAAAAGTAGAAACTTAACAAAGATAATTAACCAACAAACAATAATATTTTTACTATTATTATATGTTTCCTACTTACACGACCTTCCAAAACAGCTAAAGAGTGCGAATTCCAGAGGGCTTAAAAAAAAATAACTCGGAATAAACACCAATCTCTGGAGAACTAAACTGGGCGAAACCCAAAATAATAATGTGACGAGGAGCATTACGAATATTCATTAAACATAGACGAATGATAACCACGATACTAAGACCGAAGGAACTCATAAAATATAATTCAAGAATAAATGTAACACACAGGACCACATAAATGTATTGCAAACATCTCCTCGACCACCTTTGTCTTCCAGCGGGGTCTGACCTCAGAATGACCCACTCAGGGTAAGCAAGAAGGGAGCAGAAAGGTCACAAAGGGGGGGGTTTGTGCTGACATTCGAGAACATCTGGTTTTTTTTTGTTTATTTTCCCTCGCAAGAGACGCGGAGAGGGGAGAGGGCGCCCACGTTGGAGTTAAGCACGGCCGTCTTTGTCTCCCCGCAGCACAAACAGATGGCCCAGGAATGCTTGGAGGGTTAGGAAAAGGTCGCGAGGAGGGATCGCGCCGGTGTCTGCTTCTTCTCGCTATGTTTGTGTTTTTTTTTGTTGCCCGCTCGCAAGGAATGCAGAGAGAAGGGAGTCACGTTTTAAGTTAGACAGGCACACAGCAAACGAGCAGTCTGGGTTGAGTCGTGCTCAGTCTCGCAACTCGGCGTGCGACGCAGCGTTGCGACGGGGCTCGCAAAAGAGTTGGGGCAGATCGTGCCTCGAGGAGAGATGGAACGACGAGACATCGTTAAAGTGACAGCCTGAGAGCAGTCTGGGTTGAGTCGTGCTCAGTCTCGCAACTCGGCGTGCGACGCAGCGTTGCGACGGGGCACGCAAGGGAGCTGTGGCAGTCGTGCCTCGAGGAGAGATGGAACGACGAGACATCGTTAAAGTGACAGTCTGAGAGCAGTCTGTTCGAGTCGCGTCTAGTCTCGCAACTTGGCTTGCGATGCAGCGTTGCGACGGGGCTCGCAAGAGAGCTGGGGCAAATCGTGCCTCGAGGAGAGATGGAACGAGGAGGGGTCGTTCGAGTCGCAGAAGTCTGAGTTCAACCTGGGTCGGGGCTGGGTTTCAGCCGTGCTCCGGCTGGCGGAGCGTCGTGAGGAAACGAAACACCGATGCTGATAGCAGGTGTCGCTTCTCGCAGAACGAAGTTAAGTGCGAGTAAAGCTGGCAGCCGCACGAACAAGGGGAAGCACGGAGCAGAGAGAGAGTGACGAGTGACGACAAGCAATCAACCTGTAAAAGGGCGGAGATCGCCAAGCGTCGACCAAGCGAGCAAAGCAGAGAGCGCGAAGCAGTGGAGGAAGCCTGGTCAAACGGCTGCGAGGGAGAGGACAGCGCCATCGAATGCGCCGTGTGCCTGAGGGCACACCGACCAACGACCAGTGTGAACACACAAGACGTCCAGAGCGACGGCGAGCATCGTGCCGACTCAACAATCAATCGAGCAGTGGAGAAGCCGGGGGCTGCCACCAAGAAAGCACGTGCGCCACCTTGCGCCACCGTGCGCCACCGTGCGCCACCGTGCGCCACCTTGCGCCACCGTGCGCCACCCTGCGCCACCGTGCGCCACCGGGCGCCACCGTGCGCCACCGAGCGACACCGAGCGACACCGAGCGACACGAGCGACCGAGCATCTTCAAGGACAGCATCGTGCCAACTCGTCATCTAGCAGTAGAAAGAGAGAGCGCACGAGCAGCACCAAGCCCCCGGAACCATCAAGCGCCAAGCAAGCAAGTTTCTTCAAGGAACATCGTGCCAACGCCGCTCAATCCAGCAGTGGAGAGAGAGAGAGAGAGCAAGAGCCGAGCGACACGCCGAGCGAGGGAGCAGCAGGAGCAGAACCGGCGGCCACGCCCAACCCAGAGAAAACTTCTGGCCGCTGTTCGTATCCTCCCACACCACACAAGCTAACGACACAATTAATATTACGAGGGGACAACGCACACACAGCACGCACACGAATAAGACTTTAAAAGAAAAACTGTCTTTGCGTTTCAAAAAGGGTTGCCATTTCGAGGTGGTGCGTTCAATATCAACTGATCGTGCAAAGCAGTTGCTGCCGTCGAGTTACATGAATAAGAAATGTTTTGGTCATTCATTTTCGTTAACTGCATAATTTCGCCAATGAAGAAGTATTTTTAGTCATTCAATTTCGTTAATTGCATAAGATTGCCCATGAATTTATTGACGTATACTCGCTTTCGCATACTAGAGTGTCATGTGCTTGTTTAGAATTAAAATTGCTTAACACCAACTGTTCGAGTGCTTCTTTCCAAGTCCATGCAAAACGGTCTTATTCTTGACAACTGTATCCTGTGATGAGATCTGAAACTGGTGACCTGAAATATCATAACACACACTAAGATAATCGGTAAACGTTTAATCGATGATTATCGTGTTATCCTGATTGATATAACTCTGGATAAACGAAGCTGAGCCTAATTATCACAACTGCACACCATAACACAACCGCAAGCATCCGCATAAATTACTACGATTATCATAATTTATGCATATAATTACACGCATTATCATAATTTATGCATGTTAATACACACACTATCATAATTAATGCGATTTGCGCATTTTTCGGAAAATTATTAATTTTTATTATTTTTATCAAAATTTCATAACCCAACACATACAACATAATGGGTGGCATCGTCCGGGATCTCTCACAGACAGTGTTTTGCATGGATGATGGAATGAATCACTTCGTGTTAACCAGAATATCAGGATCGAACATTGCATGGTAATTGTGAACGGGCGGAAAACTAAAAAACGCCCTCTAAGGTTAAAACCCAGAATAGCAGGTTAAAACAGAGACAGTGGAATTAAGATAAAATCGTATCAAACCAATTGCATCCTGTGATAAATGGTGTTAGAGGTACGCACTCTGAATCGGAAAATAACAGATAGCTCGAGTCAAATTGACTACACTCTGTGAGATAATTGTTTTATATGCACTCTGAAAGAGAATGTCAAAGTAACTCCCGCCACACTTTTGAGATGCTGGGATTAAGAATAATTTTTGAATGGGTTACGGGATACGGGGAGCTCGTATTTAAACGTACCGACCAATCTGTTACAAAGCAGTACAGTCAGAGAGACATATGGGAAGGGAGCTGTATCGATAACACGATCACACCTCGGGGGAAACTAATTGACTGGATAAAATGTAACGAAGGCGAACACGATGTAAAAACTGCAGGAAAGGCAGGACAGGACTCATTCCTTCTCACACAGGCATACAGACAGGGATTGTGGAATGAGGAAAAATTCGGAAAGGAAACAGGAGAGAAATCGTCTCTAATAAACGAGGAAAAATGTCCTCACACCATCGTAAGGGAGGAGAAATCTGGGCTCGCGACACCAGCGAAACTCACAGACGTTGATCCACAGAATAAATATGGAAGTAACATTAAATCACTCTCTTGGGTACGTGGACAGAGTCCAGGGATTGATCGCACAAAAGTTAAAGTAAAATCGCCAGGACATGGTACACTAAGGGCAGAGGCAAAAACTGAAGGGAAATGGCAACACGAGCGACACGGCACTGGGCGCGCACACAGAAAATGCACATCACTTAAACACAAGCGACACAGCACAGACCAAAGTGAGAGATTGCCTGATGATAACTTGTTTGATGATGACGCTGTCGGCAATCAACTTTCGGAATACCTATTCACCAGTAAAACCCTTAAGTTTGTAATGCGGTTGTAAACGGCCCTTCTGAGGTGCCGTCAGGGGGGGAGGAGTTAGGTCACGTGGGGGGAGAGGGGTTGAGTATAGAAGGAGGGGAACCGGAAGAGCAGGGAGAGTGACGGGGAACCAGGAACAGAGGAAGGCCACGAAGGGCGAAGCGGGGTGTGGCGAGATCGCCACGAACACGGGGGGAGCGAGGATCGGCACCGTTGGCCAGCGGTGACCGACCCGAAGCAGCGAGGAGGCTGCAGTCAGCAGCGGGGCTGCACAGAGAGAGTGGGCAGCGGGTCTGCATACAGTGACAGCCAGAGGGTCTGCACATAGGGGTAGCAGCAAGTCTGCAGGGAGGAGGTTACAGTAGATGAAGCAGAGAGTCAGAGGGGTGAGGAAGCTATAATAGCAGTGAATAGCCGGGGGCTACAAATACAGGAGTTATAACAGAGTGCCGTGTGGGTAAAGACGTGAACCTGAATAAAGACACGAAGACAGAAAGAAGTGTTCGAGTCCTTTTATTACACTGGAGTCAGAAGTGAAACGGCATGGCGAAACAACTGAGGAAGAAGAATATCCCATCTCCGGCGTCGGCTTCATCATCGGACGACGACGATCTTCCTCCTGAGGTCGGCTTCACTTCGGCGGAGGGAGAGATCCGTGAGGGCCCGGGTGTGGAGGAGGTTGCCGCTGCGCCCGACCCATCTGCGTTGAAGGACGAAGATTTAAGATGGACCCGGATGGCGGAGCAACTGGCGACCCTAAAAACCGTCATCACGGAGTTGTGTGACCTTGTCACGCCAAGGGCGGCGTTGGAAGGTGATGGTGGTGATCGGCAGGAGCCCGGGTCGTCTTCGATGGCGCCGCCATCGACCACGCGGCGTGAAGACGCCATCTTGGGCGTGGCGCACCACGGAAGGCGGGAAGCCGCCATCTTGGGGCCGCCACGAAGATCGTCCGCCATCTTGGCGACACCGCGTTGCGACGCCTTGCTGAACTTGCCGCCGGAAGAGTCGGTGACGGACGGAAGCAGGCCAAGGAGCCGCAGTCGTCACCTTACAACTGTTAAGGAGTTCTCCATCGGGGGCGATTGGAGTGCGTTCGCTTGTCGATTTTTGGCGGCGGTACGAACGGCAAGGTGGACGGACGCCGAGGCGCTGGAGGTGCTTCCGACTCTCCTTGACGATGAGTCTGTTCGTTTTTTTCGCTCTATAAAAGCTGCGAAGAAGAAAACATTGCGTGGAGTGTTCGACGAAATGGCGGACGCGTACGAGCCACCGGATGACGCCCATCGCCGCTTCGTGCAGCGGCAACGCGCACCGGAGGAGTCGCCTGTAGCGTACAGGGGCGCCGTGCTGGAACTCGCGATGGCCGCTTACCCGGAGACGGAGCCTGACCTGCTGGAACCTCTCATCTTGGGGAAGATGTTGGAGTTATCCCGGGATCTGGGCATTCCTATGCCGGCTTGCGGTCACGAGAAACTCACGTCCCGGACCGCGGCTAAGAGTTTGGACGCCCAGTTCAATCTCCGCCGCTGGAAACAAGTCACGGCGTGGACGGGCGGTCCTGTCGTCGATGGGGGGGCCGTAGGGTGGGACCCTACAAAGGCCGTGTACGTGCCGGATGCGACCGGCCCAAAGGAGCTGTCGGCCGCCTCCACTCCGTGGCCGGCTCGAAGCGAGCCGGGGCCGCGGGCTCCGCCGCCGGCGCGGCCACGTCGGGACGGGGTGCCTGCTGCGCGCCGACCCGACGTCGACTGTTTCCGCTGCGGCCGTCGGGGCCACTATGCCAGGGACTGCTGGGCCCGGGTTCCGGGGCCGCCCCAGCAGGAGGCCTCGATCGCGGACGTCCCAAAGAAAGACCCTCCGGCACAGGCAAGTCGGTGCGCACCAGACACCCGGCAAGGCCTGACACCTCACTCATCGCCGTTGTTGTGCGACGCGGATGTTCTAAAATATGGGAGGCCAGTATCTGCGCCTTGTCGCTCGATAACGCAGTGGCGTAAGTTGGCTCGGCGGGTTGTCGCGGCCGCTACAGGTTCGTCCACTGTACCGGGGTCGATCCAAGGGGTGGACGTGCGTATTTTGGTGGATTCCGGGGCGTCCGCGACCATTATTTCGGATGTCATATTCCATCTTTTGAACATCCCACCGGGGGCCGTGAGGCCGGCTTACGCTTCCTGCATCGCTGCGAACGGGGGTAGTATGGGCATCGTGGGACAGGTGGACGCTAATATTTCTATCGGGGGGGTCTCGGCCTCGGGCGTTGTGTTAATTTCGAGGTCCCTGGCGGTTCCTTGCTTGTTGGGCACGGATTTTTTGGCTAAGATGCCCATTTTAATTAGAATCAATGAAAATTGCATTGAACTGCCAGGGGGCCGCAAATTGGCGTTTTTACAGTCCACCTGGGGGCGACCGGCTCCGGTTGCCCAGGTGCAGGCGTTATCGGAAGTTTCAGTTGATATTCCACCTGGCTCGCAGATGCTCATTCCCCTACGATACCGGAAGCCGGTTCCGGGTCGGCAGAGTGCTTGTGGAATTTTGCTGTCGCCGTCCGCCGCTGTTACGGGCGGATTGGCACTGGTGGGGGCGCAAACCATTGTCCGTCCGGATCAGCGCCCGTTTTTGCAGGTGTTAAATGCGACTTCTGAAAGCGTGTGTGTGCCGGCTGGTACCGTTGTGGCACACGCCACTACGGCGTTTACGGCTCAGAGTGACATTCCGGACGGGGGGCTGGTGGGTGGTGTTTCACACGACGGAGGGGTGGACGATCGTTGGATCGCCGAATTATGTGCGGAAAATTCGGCCCTTTCCGCTGAGCAGCGTTGTGCGATTCATAAATTATTAGCGAGCTATTCCGATGTGTTTAGCTCGGACGATTTGGACTTGGGACGCACCTCGCTGCTCTCTCATCACATCGAAACGGGGGACGCGGCCCCTATCCGCTTGAACTCGCGTCGGATGAGTCCGGCTGAGCGTGAGCACGTTCGAGGGGCAGTGGAAGACATGTTGAAAGCGGATATTATATCTCCGTCTAATAGCCCGTGGGGTGCGCCTGTCGTGTTGGTTAAAAAGAAAGATGGTAAATTACGATTTTGTGTGGATTTTCGGAAGTTAAATAAAGTGTCGGTGGCAGATGCGTATCCCCTGCCGCGTATGGACGATTCTCTCGACGCCTTGTCAGGGGCTAAGTTTTTTTCAACGCTAGATCTCTCTTCGGGCTTCTGGCAGCTTCCCCTTGACGAGCCCTCGCGGGAAAAGACAGCGTTCCGTACGCCGCAGGGGTTGTTCCAATTTAACTGTCTGCCGATGGGGTTGAATGCAGCCCCTGCCACCTTTCAGAGATTGATGGAGTTGGTATTGACGGGGTTGCAGTGGGAGACATGTCTCATTTATTTAGATGATATTATTGTCTTCAGCCGCACATTTGATGAGCATTTATTGCGGTTGGAGGCCGTTTTTGCCAGAATGCGTTCTGCTAATTTGAAATTCAAGCCTAAGAAATGTCATCTACTGCAACGTTCCGTTCGATACTTGGGACATATTGTTAGTGCGGACGGGGTGGCCACGGATCCAGAGAAAACTGCGTGTGTCCGGGATTGGGCAACCCCCGCCACGGTGGGTGATGTGCGTCGGTTTTTGGGGTTCGCCTCATATTACCGGAGGTTTGTTCCGAATTTCGCTACTATCGCCAGGCCTTTGCATCTCCTTACTGGGAAGGGGCACAAATTTGTGTGGGGACCGCCGGAGGAGGCGGCGTTTCGGAGCCTGCGCGACCTACTGGCTACTGCGCCGACGTTGGATTATCCGGATTTTGAACATCCCTTCATTCTGGATACTGATGCGAGTGACACCGGGATTGGGGCGGTGTTGTCCCAGTCAAAAGGTGGTGTTGAGCGTGTGGTGGCGTACGGGAGTCGGGTTTTGTCTCCCGCGGAAACTCGTTACTGCGTCACTCGCAGGGAACTTTTGGCTATTGTGTATTTTCTCCGCCAATTTCGACCGTATCTGTACGGTCGGTCGTTTATTGTCCGAACGGACCATGCGGCCTTGCAGTACGCTCTTAAGATGGACCAGCCATCCGGACAATTGGCGAGATGGCTGGACACGTTGCAAGAATTCTCCTTCCAAATTCACCATCGGAAGGGTGTGCGTCACGCTAACGCGGACGCACTGTCCAGGTTGCCGCAACAATCCCCTTGTGCGTGTGCGTCGGGGACGCATAGGTGTGGACCGGCTCAGCCCCCCCCTCAACCTGTCGCGCGGGCAGTGGATGTTCTCGAACCTCCGCTTACACCGGGACCGGTTGAAGGGGGACCGGCTGATGGGATTTTGCGTCTTCCAAGGTCTGTGTGGATTCGGGAGCAAATGTTGGACGATTCTTTGGTGTCGTTACGGAAACGAACGGAGAAGGCGGGTAAGGAAGTCGGTGCGGGTGGTAATTCGGAAACTGCTCTCCGAGATGGGTTACTGATGTGGAGGGAAGGGATACAGGAACACTGGCGTCTCGTTGTGCCTGCGTCATTGCGCTATGAGTTGATTCGATCTTTGCACTGTGACACACTTTTACACCTGGGGGTGCAGAAAACCCTATTGACGCTGCAACGAGACTATTATTGGCACGGCATGACGACGGATGTCGTCGGTCACGTTCGTGCGTGTCCCGATTGTGCCCGCCGTAAGCCGCCTAAACATCCATATGTTCCGCCGATACAATCAATTAAAGTATCTCGGGTTAATGAGTTGGTGGCGTTAGATATTTTGGGACCCTTTCCGCCATCAGCTAAAGGGAATAAGTATTTACTGGTGGGGGTGGAGTACCTCTCTCGCTGGCCGATGGCCTGGCCCTTGCCTGACCAGTCAGCGGCGTCTATCACGGACGCCTTTCTATTTGGGTATGTAATGGACAAAGGGGCTCCGGAGAGGCTCCTTATGGATCAGGGACGTAACTTTTCGTCTAAATTGTTGGGGGAGGTGTGTGCGGCTCTTGGAACTAAAAAGATACGGACGTCCCCCTACCACCCGCAAACGGATGGTATGGTGGAACGGTTGAATCGGACTCTGTCCGCCATGCTGTGCCATACAGTCGGGGAAAACCAATCTGATTGGGATTTGCATATCCCTGGGGTGCTTTCGGCGTATCGCATGACGCCGCACGCGGCTACTGGATACTCGCCGTTTTTCCTTATGTACGGCCGTGAGAACGTGCCGCCGATTCATGACCAGTTGGGAACCGGTGCGAGGGGGCCTGTTAAGCCTCTTCCTGAGTATATTAAGGACAACGTTCGGCGTGTCGCTGAGGCGAGGGAAAATGCCCGCATGGCTACTGCCAAGGCTCAGGCCAGGAATGAGCGGTGTGCCCGACGTTCAAAGGGGGAGTGTCCCTGGAAAAAGGGGGACCTGGCCTGGCTTCATTGCCCACAGGTGCGGCCAGGTACATCTTCTAAATTACATCGACCTTGGCAGGGTCCGGTCCGCCTCATTGAGGTTCCCAACCCACAGTCGGCGCGTGTTCAGGTTGGTGCACGGCGTTGGTTCGTGCACACGTCCCGGTTGAAGCCATACATTGCCCCACGGCCGGATGCGTCATCTCCCCAAGTTGCCTTGCCGGGGTCTGTTGCTGCCGACTCGCCCTTGCCTGTGTCTGCTGACCTTGCGAGAGCGCCTATCGTACCCTTCACAGACAAGCCGGCCGTGACAGCGCAGGGAGGAGGACCTTCCGCTTGTGGGACGCCGACCGGAGCCGCAGAACCCACGGGACCTGCAGCTCTTCCTATCCCTCCGCGAACGCGAGTACGGGATGTTTCTGGACGCGAGCGGGACAGTGGCGGGCCTCCAATGGCGACGGAAGAACTTGCGCCCGTCGCCCCTAAAACCCTTCCACGTTCCCGCTCGGCGGGTGGGCCGCCGACCGTCCGGGACGGCCCGGCTACCCGTACTCGCTCGAAATCCCTCACGTTTCGTTAGATTGTGTTGTGTTGTGTTATTGTTATAATGTTCTTCAATGCTTCGTGTCTTTTTGCGTGTTGGCCCTTTACACCCGCATTGCTTTTCAGGTTGCAATTCAGCCGAGGTCGGCTGGATTTTCTTTAGGGGGGAGGGTGATGTAATGCGGTTGTAAACGGCCCTTCTGAGGTGCCGTCAGGGGGGGAGGAGTTAGGTCACGTGGGGGGAGAGGGGTTGAGTATAGAAGGAGGGGAACCGGAAGAGCAGGGAGAGTGACGGGGAACCAGGAACAGAGGAAGGCCACGAAGGGCGAAGCGGGGTGTGGCGAGATCGCCACGAACACGGGGGGAGCGAGGATCGGCACCGTTGGCCAGCGGTGACCGACCCGAAGCAGCGAGGAGGCTGCAGTCAGCAGCGGGGCTGCACAGAGAGAGTGGGCAGCGGGTCTGCATACAGTGACAGCCAGAGGGTCTGCACATAGGGGTAGCAGCAAGTCTGCAGGGAGGAGGTTACAGTAGATGAAGCAGAGAGTCAGAGGGGTGAGGAAGCTATAATAGCAGTGAATAGCCGGGGGCTACAAATACAGGAGTTATAACAGAGTGCCGTGTGGGTAAAGACGTGAACCTGAATAAAGACACGAAGACAGAAAGAAGTGTTCGAGTCCTTTTATTACAAGTTGATGGACAAGGCTCTAGTCAGAATTCCCGATTTTGACCCCCACAATAAGTCCATGGATATACATACACATATCGCGACAGTGGAAGAGGAGGCAATGATTAGAGGGCTGATGAGACGGGATGAAAAAGCGAGTTTGTTGAAACGAAGCTTACATAAAGATTCTATCCCATGGGTAAAGTCACTACCACACAAGGTTAGAAATGATTTTAAACAACTGAGCCTGGCAGTGATTCGGAAGTTTGGAGAATATTCGACACTCACTGAAGGGTTTTATGCTGTAAAATCGATGACCCAGGGCATGGACCAAGATCCACGTGACTACCTCGTACAATTTAAAAGAGCGTATTACGCAGGCGATGTGAATCAATACCACGAAGGAGATAAAATGTTCAAAATTATGTTTTTTGAATCCTTGAGCCCAGAGATTACAGAAAGGGTGAGAATGGTTTTGAATCCAGAAACCGCATCCTTACGCCGCATAGAGAGCAAGGCGTACATGGCATGGTTATACAGAGCTAAGAATCATAATTCGGATCCAGAACACAGGGAGAGGGATAAGGAACCCAGCCTCTCAGAGAGGAATAAAAATCACCGAGCAGTCCCACAATGCAGGACGGAGCAAAAACGCACGCACACATGGCAAAATAAACCAGAGAGAGGTTGGCACGAGAATGAGAGCGGCACAAAGCCGAACCTTCAGAGGAATCGCAGGAGGGGGAGGTTCAGAACAGAACCATACCAACACCCCATGCCACGACACACACGAGGCCAAAGTTGCCCACTAAGATGGCGAGATAACCATCCAGCGGGAAGGTACACAGACTGCGAAGGTATGGATGCGAACATGCAGGAGAATCGTAGGAGGGAGAGGTTCAGAGCAGAACCATATCAACACCCCATCCCACGACACACGCAAGGTTCAAATTACGCACAGAGATGGCAAGATAACCACCTAGCGGGAAGGTGTTACACAGACCGCGGAGGTATGGATGCGAACATTCAGGAAAATCGCAGGATGGGAGGTCAAACACAATCGATCCAATTCCGACCAATTCCTCCACCGGCTATACCAGGAGGGAATAGAGGAAGAACACAGAATGCGGTCCAAATACATGATAAACAACCCACAGTGAGCGCGAGCGAGCGGCCAACACGCGCCCCACCCGCCGAGGTGTTAAACCCGGAGCTCAATGGGAAATACAGGCAGGCTGCAAGTGACAGGGCGGGCAAACACGTGGACAGTGCTCCCGTAAATGATGCGCAGATCGAATACAAGGACAGGGTTGCATTGAAGCGTGATCGGACAGTACAAAAACAGACAGCAGGGACACGCCCTGAGGAGCGCAGGCATGAGCCTTTGAATGGAAAATATCCAAGGGAAACCAAAAATTATGTGGATCGGAGTGCTAAAATGGAGACGAATGTCCATGACGTATCGGGAATGGTGTTGAAATCCAACACACTCGTAAAAACAAAGAGGGCAACATTACGAGGGACAGAATTAAATCGACACACTGACTCGGCAAATGTGCATGTAATCGCAGAGAGAGCGAATGCCTCGAACCAAGTGTCAAAGTGGGTCGTGTGCGCAAATTCTGGTTATGTGCAGCACAATTTTTCACCACACACTCCCACGACGCGAGAGAGTGAGAGAGGAAACTACAAAAACGAACCCGAAAACCGTGATCGAATTATCAAAGTGATAAGTGGTAAACGAGGCAACATGAGGAAGGTAACGCATGAATGCGTTCGAAACCGCTACCTAGCGTTTCCCAGGATTTAACAAAAACAAAAATGAATATTCGTCGGAGTTATGATGTATGAGAACCATGTAACTGGTGATATCGATGTTTAACGTTTGTTTAATTTTCTTTGCTCAATTCAAATGTAACCATGTTAAGCAAAAACAAAAATGAATATTCGTCAGAGTTATGATGGACGAGAACCGATGTAACGCAATATCGATGTTTAACGTGATGTTTATTTTCTTTGCTTATTTCAGATGTAACCAGGTTAAGATTGTAATACGTACGCGCGCGTTGTAAGAATAACCGCCGAGAGTGAGGGCGGCTGATGGATTCATAACAAAAAAACAGGGCATTTACTTTGTTTAAAAATTCACCAGTGGCCGAATCAACCACTGATAATTTTTAAAAGGGCGGATTGTTGTATCTATGCCCTGTTTTCCGTTATTAATATTAAGAATAATTAATTTAAAAAAAATTGGTTTTTATTATATCTATATATATATATATATTTTTTAATAATGAGGACGGCTCACTTCTCCTCACGGGCACACCGGGAGTCCATGAGACATGGAGAGCGGTTGAAATGATAGAAATTCGGTCACGAAGAGGTCATAGACATCCAGACGGACAAAAAGATGTATGGACTAAACCTCCCAAGACATCTGGAGATGTACAGATAAGGTGCAGAGTAAATAACGGTTGAAACTTCGCGTTTTCTTAACGTTTTCCTCACCGAAAAGTAGAAACTTAACAAAGATAATTAACCAACAAACAATAATATTTTTACTATTATTATATGTTTCCTACTTACACGACCTTCCAAAACAGCTAAAGAGTGCGAATTCCAGAGGGCTTAAAAAAAAAATAACTCGGAATAAACACCAATCTCTGGAGAACTAAACTGGGCGAAACCCAAAATAATAATGTGACGAGGAGCATTACGAATATTCATTAAACATAGACGAATGATAACCACGATACTAAGACCGAAGGAACTCATAAAATATAATTCAAGAATAAATGTAACACACAGGACCACATAAATGTATTGCAAACATCTCCTCGACCACCTTTGTCTTCCAGCGGGGTCTGACCTCAGAATGACCCACTCAGGGTAAGCAAGAAGGGAGCAGAAAGGTCACAAAGGGGGGGGTTTGTGCTGACATTCGAGAACATCTGGTTTTTTTTTGTTTATTTTCCCTCGCAAGAGACGCGGAGAGGGGAGAGGGCGCCCACGTTGGAGTTAAGCACGGCCGTCTTTGTCTCCCCGCAGCACAAACAGATGGCCCAGGGATGCTTGGAGGGTTAGGAAAAGGTCGCGAGGAGGGATCGCGCCGGTGTCTGCTTCTTCTCGCTATGTTTGTGTTTTTTTTGTTGCCCGCTCGCAAGGAATGCAGAGAGAAGGGAGTCACGTTTTAAGTTAGACAGGCACACAGCAAACGAGCAGTCTGGGTTGAGTCGTGCTCAGTCTCGCAACTCGGCGTGCGACGCAGCGTTGCGACGGGGCTCGCAAGAGAGTTGGGGCAGATCGTGCCTCGAGGAGAGATGGAACGACGAGACATCGTTAAAGTGACAGCCTGAGAGCAGTCTGGGTTGAGTCGTGCTCAGTCTCGCAACTCGGCGTGCGACGCAGCGTTGCGACGGGGCACGCAAGGGAGCTGTGGCAGTCGTGCCTCGAGAAGAGATGGAACGACGAGACATCGTTAAAGTGACAGTCTGAGAGCAGTCTGTTCGAGTCGCGTCTAGTCTCGCAACTTGGCTTGCGACGCAGCGTTGCGACGGGGCTCGCAAGAGAGCTGGGGCAAATCGTGCCTCGAGGAGAGATGGAACGAGGAGGGGTCGTTCGAGTCGCAGAAGTCTGAGTTCAACCTGGGTCGGGGCTGGGTTTCAGCCGTGCTCCGGCTGGCGGAGCGTCGTGAGGAAACGAAACACCGATGCTGATAGCAGATGTCGCTTCTCGCAGAACGAAGTTAAGTGCGAGTAAAGCTGGCAGCCGCACGAACAAGGGGAAGCACGGAGCAGAGAGAGAGTGACGAGTGACGACAAGCAATCAACCTGTAAAAGGGCGGAGATCGCCAAGCGTCGACCAAGCGAGCAAAGCAGAGAGCGCGAAGCAGTGGAGGAAGCCTGGTCAAACGGCTGCGAGGGAGAGGACAGCGCCATCGAATGCGCCGTGTGCCTGAGGGCACACCGACCAACGACCAGTGTGAACACACAAGACGTCCAGAGCGACGGCGAGCATCGTGCCGACTCAACAATCAATCGAGCAGTGGAGAAGCCGCGGGCTGCCACCAAGAAAGCGCGTGCGCCACCTTGCGCCACCGTGCGCCACCTTGCGCCACCGTGCGCCACCGTGCGCCACCTTGCGCCACCGTGCGCCACCGTGCGCCACCTTGCGCCACCGTGCGCCACCTTGCGCCACCGTGCGCCACCCTGCGCCACCGTGCGCCACCGGGCGCCACCGTGCGCCACCTTGCGCCACCGTGCGCCACCCTGCGCCACCGTGCGCCACCTTGCGCCACCGTGCGCCACCGTGCACCACCGTGCGCCACCCTGCGCCACCGTGCGCCACCGGGCGCCACCGTGCGCCACCGAGCGACACCGTGCGCCACCCTGCGCCACCGTGCGCCACCTTGCGCCACCGTGCGCCACCTTGCGCCACCGTGCGCCACCCTGCGCCACCGTGCGCCACCGGGCGCCACCGTGCGCCACCGAGCGACACCGAGCGACACCGAGCGACACGAGCGACCGAGCATCTTCAAGGACAGCATCGTGCCAACTCGTCATCTAGCAGTAGAAAGAGAGAGCGCACGAGCAGCACCAAGCCCCCGGAACCATCAAGCGCCAAGCAAGCAAGTTTCTTCAAGGAACATCGTGCCAACGCCGCTCAATCCAGCAGTGGAGAGAGAGAGAGAGAGCAAGGGCCGAGCGACACGCCGAGCGAGGGAGCAGCAGGAGCAGAACCGGCGGCCACGCCCAACCCAGAGAAAACTTCTGGCCGCTGTTCGTATCCTCCCACACCACACAAGCTAACGACACAATTAATATTATGAGGGGACAACGCACACACAGCACGCACACGAATAAGACTTTAAAAGAAAAACTGTCTTTGCGTTTCAAAAAGGGTTGCCATTTCGAGGTGGTGCGTTCAATATCAACTGATCGTGCAAAGCAGTTGCTGCCGTCGAGTTACATGAATAAGAAATGTTTTGGTCATTCATTTTCGTTAACTGCATAATTTCGCCAATGAAGAAGTATTTTTAGTCATTCAATTTCGTTAATTGCATAAGATTGCCCATGAATTTATTGACGTATACTCGCTTTCGCATACTAGAGTGTCATGTGCTTGTTTAGAATTAAAATTGCTTAACACCAACTGTTCGAGTGCTTCTTTCCAAGTCCATGCAAAACTGTCTTATTCTTGACAACTGTATCCTGTGATGAGATCTGAAACTGGTGACCTGAAATATCATAACACACACTAAGATAATCGGTAAACGTTTAATCGATGATAATCGTGTTATCCTGATTGATATAACTCTGGATAAACGAAGCTGAGCCTAATTATCACAACTGCACACAATAACACAACCGCAAGCATCCGCATAAATTACTACGATTATCATAATGTATGCATATAATTACACGCATTATCATAATTTATGCATGTTAATACACACACTATCATAATTAATGCGATTTGCGCATTTTTCGGAAAATTATTAATTTTTATTATTTTTATCAAAATTTCATAACCCAACACATACAACATGGTGTATATGTTAAAGGTGGTTTCAGGTGTTGGTGGTTTGTGGTATATGCAGGAATGAACGCTTTGTTACAATGTGGCTTTTTATTAAATGGTATATGGGCAGCTACACGAGGTTATTTTTTTAGCCAAATGAGAGTAAGTGGGTGCGTGAGATGGTGGGTAATTGAATACGTGAGTGGGTGAGTGTAAGAGTCACACAATGTGAGTGAGATGGTGCATTAGTCAGCGAGATGGTGCGTGAGTGAATGAGTGAGATGATGCATGAGTGAATGAATGAGTCGGTGAATGAGTGAGATATGCTGTGGTGAGTTTTGGGGCGAGGTAAGTGAGGTGAGTTAGCATGAGGTATGTTGAGATAAGATGACGTGGTATTGAGATGAGGTGAATTGAGGTGAGATGTATGAGGATGAAATGAGTTGACATGTTAGTTGAGATGGACTTTGACCAGCCACCCCTGGCGCTCACACGTCAGCACCTTTCATACTGTAAAAACCAAAGAACAGTGCAGTACTTTATGATGACAAATACGACAAATGCACGCATTACACCGTGACCACGGGACTCCGGGAGGAGACCATCGACGACTGCCGGTCCGGCGGCTCCGAGACCTCAGACTGCAGCTGCACAAAGCTGTTCAACGTGCGGTCGGAGGTGCCGGCCAAGTACAAACACCGTCTTTTTGAGTGCAAACTTCTAGAGCGCAGTTGTCAGTGCAAGACAAGACACCCCCTGCTGGGTGCTGGGAATCCTTGAGGCTGCAAACGACCTTCACTGCAGATTCGTGTGCCCTGGGTTCATGCTGCCTCAAGGCCGTAGCCATGGAGTCAACATTGGGGGGGACCAAATCTTCCAGGGGGTCTGGGGGTCCCTCCCCCAGAAAAAAAAAACAAAATTTGAAAACAAATTTCTTGCCTAAAATAGAAAAAAAATTCACTAATACATAGGATGGACTTCTTATTAATTTTTTACAATAATGTCTAATAGTCTATTGTATTACATTGCCCTGTTTTTTCTTTTTTACCTTTGCTTGTTTAATTGTATGTAATGGCAGAGATTAGGGATTACTAAAGTACAACCATAACCACAATCATATAAACAGAAATCTATTTTATAGCAAAATATTGGGGGGGGGGGCATTTTGAGCATATTTGAATATTGGATGTCCCCCCCCAATAAATATTATAATTACGGCCTTGTGCTGCCTCATCCCTTCACCCAAGAGTGGAGCGAGCCTGAGGGTTTGTACGACGATCGCCGCGCTATATTCTTGGTTCTTTCGGTAAAGTCACGTAGTAGGGAAATAATAAAAAAAAAACAATTGATTGCTTTAAATTAAAAATATACATTTTTTTAAAAAATTATTATTAAATAAAAATATAATTTTTTATTTTTATTTTATGAAGTAATAAAAATATGAAATAATGTTTTATATAAAAATATTAAACAATTTATGTTATTATTATTAAATAATAAAAATATAAAAGAAAAATGTATAATATTTTATTATTAAATAATAAAAATATAAAAGCAAATTTTTATATAAAAATATAAAACAAAACATTTTTTATATTTTATTATTTTATTATTTCCCTACTACGTGACTTTACCGAAAGAACCAAGAATATGAATCCCTGCAGTCACGAAAGCTTTAAACCAAAGTTCAAGATCTCCGCGCTCTCTGCAAGTTTTATTGTCACGGAGCTCTGCTGTTGTCATCACAGGGGGGCGCTGCGTAGCGTCAATTACAGCACATTCACACATCGTGTTTGCTTGTAATCATACGCACACTTACACACGAGTTGTTAGAATCATGTAAGCTACGTAACTACGTTATTCTGAATGCTTAAATATACATATTAAACATTTAAGATGATTTTAAAGACTTTTATAGCTTTAAATACTAGATTTATTTACTTGAGATTTTAAGTTTTCGTGACTGCAAGGATCCATACTCTTTGGTTTTTTCGGTAAAGTGACCGTAGGTGGAAAAATAATACAAACAAAAAATAAAAATAATTAATTTTTTGTTATTTCAATTTTTTCACGTGACTTTACCAAAAGAACAAAGAGTATGGATTTATTTACGTCAATAATGTAATACAGCATTTTTACATATCATAACTACTTTTGATTCAAGTCACACTTACAAACAAGTTTTGAGAAATACCTAAGCTATAGAACTGTTGTTATAAATGTTAACATTCGCAGCTTAAATCCAAAATACGTTATTAAAGATTTACCTCAGAATGCTACAGAGTTGTGTTACATTCTTAATCACGTAACTCTACCTGGACAAGTTGTCACCTTACACCACTGTTCCCTACCTCACAGCACAGTAAATGTAATCAGCACAGTGACTTTACCTCACGTGCCTGTACGCAAGAAGTAAAACTTTTACCTCAGCCCGTGTCTCACCGCCTCGCTGCTTAGCAACATCACTGCCGCCAATCTGATGTTGGTTTCCCGCCAAAATCAGGGGTCAGGGGGCAGGTGGGCGGGGCCTGAGGGCAGGTGGGCGGGGCCTGAGGGCAGGTGGGCGGGGCCTGAGGGCAGGGCCTGAGGGCAGGTGGGCGGGGCCTGATGGCAGGTGGGCGGGGCCTGAGGGCAGGTGGGCGGAGCCTGAGGGCAGGTGGGCGGGGCCTGAGGTAGGGGGGCGGGGCCTGAGGGCAGGTGGGCGGGGCCTGAGGGCAGGTGGGCGGGGCCTGAGGGCAGGTGGGCAGAGCCTGAGGGCAGGTGGGCGGGGCCTGAGGGAGGGGGGCGGGGCCTGAGGGCAGGTGGGCGGGGCCTGAAGGAGGGGGCGGGGCCTGAGGGAGGGGGGCGGGGCCTGCGGGCAGGTGGGCGGGGCCTGAGGGCAGGTGGGCGGGGCCTGAGGGAGGGGGGCGTGTCCTGCGTGGGTCAGCGCTGAGCTCTGACGAAGCCACCTTTGGGTGTGGATGCAGGTCACAGTGGGAATGCAACGTGAACGTTCGTTGCGATCACAGATCGCGGACGGTCGTCCAACTTCTCTCAATGGAACAACCAAACACAGCCACGGATTATTCTCTCTCTCTCGTGCGCGTATGTGTCAACAGGGGCCGTCCATAAATGACGTCACGCGATTTTGGACGATTATTGACCCCCCCCCTCGTCACACGGCGTCACAAAAAGTCAGACCCCCCCCCTCAAATATGACGTCACAAAGCTCTGCCCCCCCCCCCCTAAAATCATATTTCCATTTTGAAAATAAAACATGCTTCAAATCGCTTTAAACTATTGTCATTGTAGTGCGTATTTAATGTGACGCTGCACTCTGATGTTGTAGGAGTTATAACAATTAGTGTTGTTATAACAATTCTATATTTTTTTAAGTTGGTATTTTGATTTGACGTCACATTTCTCAAACTCACCCCCCCCCTCTCGTCACACATCGTCACAAATGTCTGACCCCCCCCCTCTCCCAGGTTCCTGACGTCATTTATGGACGGCCCTACAACTAACTTCTGTCAATAAAGCAACACAGCCGCCTCTCTCTCGTGCCTCTGTTTCTAACGACGCCCTCTGCCACTCCCCGCTCACCTGCCTTACCCCACACACCCGCCCTGCACTCCTCCGCCGGAACTGCGTCTCCATTCCTACCCTTCCTCGTCTCTTTCCCTACCACCAATCAATTCGCGGTCATTACAATAGCATCCTGATGAGTATTTTAATAGGAGGGGGATTTTTCCCAGCTCTGCCACCACGTGCCACATGTACGGCATGTTAGTGTGTGTGTGTGAGAAGCTGGTGTAGTGCCTAATGTGCAATGTAAGTGTGTATGTAAAGGTGTACTGCATGTTACATGTAGCACTGTATACAGTGTGTATACTGCGATGTAGAGTATGAAAACACGTGTAAGTTCGCGTGTATGAGTTTAATGTGTAGTAGTACATGCACGTCAGGAGAGGTGATGGTAGCTGCAGGCTGCAAGGCCAGGCAATGCTGCATCGTAAAAGGTGACAACTACGGCAGTGAAACATAAAACATAACGATTCTCAATGATATGAAAATAACAAAGTCAACTAATAGAAGGTAAAATGATGAAACGAATTAAAATAAGTTTCTATTTTAAGTTGATTATAATCAGACATCGGTAGCAGCAGCATAATGCGCCAGCCAATTCCAACAGTTCAAGCAGCATGATGACATTTGTAAACTTATTTATTTACTAGAGTCCCGAGGCATGGCGAATGTGCGCCCACGTGCAAAGTGAATTAAATATGTTTTTAAACCAGCTCTCGTGTCTGTGTTTCTCTCTCTATGACTCCGCAATATTTGACCACGTTATTCCTTCCTATGTAAAACTGTCATCACTACACTCCCGACCATCACGTAGGGGCTGTCCGTAAATTACATCACGTATCTAGGGAGGGGGGGGGGGGTCAGACATTTGTGACGATGTGTGACGAGAGGGGGGGGGGGGGGTTGAGAAATGTGACGTCACATCAAAATGCGCAACTTTAAATAAATACATACAACACGTTCGACTTAATTTAATAGACATTTTTAACAAATGTTTCCTCCTACAACATCAGAGTGCAGTGGCACATTAAATACGCACTACAATGACAAAAGTTTAAAGCGATTTGTAGCATGTTTTATATTTGGGGGGGCAGAGCTTTGTGACATCATATTTGAGGGGGGGTCTGACTTTTTGTGACGCCGTGTGACGAAGGGGGGGGGGGGTTAAAAATCGTTCAAAATCGCGTGACGTCATTTATGGACGTCCCCTTATCGGCAACTCCGGGCTCAGCAGACTTCGTGCAGACCCAGAATTACACTGGTCAACACACTTTTTCTGCGGTTTTAAGGTAATTTTGGGGTGCTGGTTTCAAATCTGGCATCAGTTTTGTCTATCACATCAGGTTTTTGAGATATCAAATATTGTATTTTCAATAAAAACTGCAGAAGAAAAATATTAAATAAATGTGGATATCTACTTAAAATGATATTATGAACACACTATCCTAAAAATACAGCACCATATTTTAACACTAAAGCAGTCACTGGCTCGCAACAACTTGCAATCATAAGTGACAGAGTTAATTCGGGTAAAATCAATGACAATGAGGTATGCCGATAGCATAAAAATGAGATGTGATAAAGCAAATCTGAGATCAGATTTAGAATCAGCACCCTGAAATTAGTCTAAAACAGCTGCAAAAGTCCAGGCCAGAAAAAAAAATTTTGTTGACCAGTGTTATGCTCCCTGCAGCAGTGCAGAAGATGGCCCTCTCCAGGCAAGGGGCAGGTTTACACGTGGGGGCAGGTTCCACGTGGCGTCATGCCGCATCTTCTGTGCGCTGAAACGGGATTAAATGAATCCGCGGCAGAATGAACGATATATCATGTTAATGGTGGAGACCCATATATCGAGTAATGGAACATTGTTTCGCCCATAAAAGGAAAACTGGAACGGGAATCAGAGGATTTTTACCGATCCAATGCTCGAGTAAACGGGAATCGACCGATTGTTTACAATACAAAGATCGAACGCTGCTTGATCTATGCTTGAACACACAAATATAGGTATTCAAAATATCACAGCTTGATCCATGCTTGATGCATGCTCTCACACATACACCACACGCGACCGCCTTTTTCTCCCTTGAACATCACAAAAACCAAGGTGCTCCATCAACTCAGAGCAAGATGGCAGCAAAAGCCATCTGCTCAATTCCTAATTTCCCTCTTCCATACCTTACCTCCCCTACCTCGCTCTCCTTCCCGTCCACCACTATCATTTGTTTTAGTTTTTATTTTGGCGACGTCTATTTTTGTTGTTGGAGGCGCCGCTTCCTGACCACGTCTCCTGCCTGCTCCTGCCCCCATTGGGCGTCCTCACAGCAGCCTGACTGCCAGCGGTTCCCCGCTGGGCCGCACCATCGCCGGTGCCTCGTGGCTTCCTCTCCGCTCTTTACGATCGGCGCTGTTCCCCTCCCGCATCTCTTGCCTGCCACCCGCGCCCACCACACGTCCGCTTGGTGGCCCGGTTGCCGGCGGTCGCCTGCCGAGCCACGTCAATGCCGGGCACGGAGGGAAGATTCGTGTCCATGGCAAGCGAGCTGGGCTGAGGCTGCACCTTCTACCTCGTCGTTGGCCCGGACTGAACTGCGCTGCTGCACTGCACAGACGTTGTGGACGTCTTCGGCGGTGCGATGGACTCGACTGCGGTGGCCCCCTTCTCCCTCCTGGCTCCAGCCCATTGCCACCCCCCTTTGTCTTCGCAATACAACGATACCTCATTGTTTTTTCAGCCACCCAAGCTTTCTGTCACCGCCCCCCCCCCCCAGCTACGACCAGGCCTATCAAAACCCCTCTTTATCCATCCCTCTTTTTTTACTGTCATCAAAAGTACACCAGCACTTTACAATAACCCAATTCTTCATTTAATTCATCAAGCTATATACGATTTTAGAATTGCTGTAAAACATCTTCGTAAAGAAGCTATATAAATCTAATTAAGATTAGATAAGAACCGTGATTGAACCAGCCAAACATCACCCAACTATGTCGATGGAGAGGCCCTTGAATATGTGGAGTATTTCCCTGTTGACAAAACTTCTTATCTTATCCATCATGCTGTATGTGAGCGTATGCCAGCGTTATTGTTAAGTGCATTGATGCATCGTGGGTTACGTTTGTCTCCTTTTTGCGCAGGAGATCTACTGTAAGGAAGAAGTTACAGATGTGTCCAGGTACATTGCCGTCAGCTGTGCCGCTTAAATAAACTACAAATCGGCGTTTCCTGGTTCTATCGCAATATTGTATCCTCAAGGTAACGTGTTACTGATAATAAATGTTTCAGTGCTAAGGACAATGCTGATGATTATGGACACGGATTAAATGATAGAATTTGGAAAATTACAAAACGGATTGTCTCACATTTTTTTAATCCAAGTCCACATCTTAGAGACGAGTTGCGCAACCAAATCACTCGAAATCGTGTGACTTAGTCACCTGCAGCTGCTTTGTCAAAATCTGTGCACAACAAAACACAAATCTCAGTGACTACAATGTCTGCCCCCTTTTCTGGTTACCACAACTCCCCACCTGCATCTCGATTGTAACTTTATCACAATTCGGAACTGTGCAGCACGTGATGATGCAATACGTTGCTATGATTCGCTAAGGAGATCGATGCTTGAAAGTAATCTCGTTACACTGTGAGCAACATGTTGCAGAGACGTCCACATAGAAGCGATTCAGTTGCATACACCCGAGTTGCCAAGTTGCACGCAAATGATTGCTTGGGTGTCGACGCAACTTAACTTACGTCAAGTTGTGTTTTTTACAGAGCACAGTTCGTATAGATTTGAACAGTTGGCTACGTACAGTGTGAAACAAGTTCAACATATGTACGTGAATTATTGATCCCGTATCCTAACCACAATGCCATACACTGTCCATGTACAGCCCTTTTGTTAATCCACTGTTTGATGAGGGCCGCCGCAAGCTGTGCAGGTCGTGGGGGTTATTTGACTACGTTTAAGGATACACAATAGTCGTGTGGTATGGGTACGGATTTGAGGAATTACCTCCGTGCTTAAAGATTGGATCAGTGATGCAAAGTTGTGACAAAATTAGCATTTTTTTTATTTTTACAGTCCAATGTCGCATATCCGACTCGCTGGGGACTGAATCATTGGTGGCTTTGTGAAAAAGTCGGATGTGATTATAACGTTTTTAGAAACTGCCAGTTGCATTTTTAGGAACAAATAAGTTACTCGGCACCAACGAAGTGCAAACTTTTGAACGTGGGAAAATGTTTTATTGTACTTCAGAGATAAGCAGCTGTATGCTAGATTAAGAATGTGTGACTGCATGCGATAAGGTAAGATTTACAAACACCTTTGGAATGTATCGTTGCACCCTGCACAGTTACTGCTGAACTGGATGTGGGCAGTTTTGTTAGGGCGGACATTGTAAGAATATTTCAGACCAATTGTTGTTCTTTCACAATTACAACAATATTCGAAAAAAAATATTTAAAGCACGAATAGACGGCGACCTGAAACTCACAATCTCCCGCGCAATAAATAGTCTGGTTTCCATGAGGATTACCGTGCCACCACAGCTATGATGGATAATTATTTTTTCTTCAGTAACCTGCATAAAGGCCACTACTTCTGTGCACTATTCATTGCCTCGTCAAAAGCCTATGATACTGTTGACCATGATATTCTATGATAATTGGTTCTTTACCCTTCTATCTGGCAACAACACTGACACCTTTTTACAAGGAGTCATGTTTGCATAGACCGCAATACCTGCAGTCATAAATACAAACAAAAGACATAACTCTGATAATGTGCACTGTCCTTGAAGTTGATTGGTCCACACCCGAGACAGCTTTCCTTAGAGCCTAGTCTCACATGGGTTGGACCAGAAGACGCCAAAAGGCGCACAACTCAAAGACAATGCACCATCAGAGTATGAGAGCTCGGGGCAAACATCTACACTATGGGGACCTCTTTTGCCAGTAAAAATATGATAATTGGTTCTTTACCCTTCTATCTGGCAACAAGGTGTCAGTTTTGTTGCCAGATAGAAGGGTAAAGAACCAATTATCATAATTTTACTGGCAAATGAGGTCCCCATAGTGTAGATGCTGACCCTATTTCCAGGCACAAAAGTTATGCTTCTTTCCAATGTCCATGTTGGTAAAGGACTAGTCAATGCAGCGATGGGACGGATAACTGACATCATATGGCTTATTTTCCGTTGAGCTCAGTTGTATGCAGAAGACATTCCATCATTAAAAATAGATTTTGGAGAGATTGCATTTCACTGAATTGAGCCGATGTCTGTCCAGTTCCTTGCCGAATATCCATTTGGAACAGCAGAAAGGCGCATGCTAACGCTCATCCTCTGTTGGGCTCCAACGGTCCACAAAATTCAGAGATCCAGCGTGAACTATACACCAAGCTTACAGGAAGCATTGTTTGCATCATAAAGGTACTGAATGAGATTAATGGACTAAGAGAATTGTCCTAATATAGTCAAGGATAGTAGATTTTTTTAATTATTTGAAACAGTTTTGATACTTTAACTCTAATATGTATAAAGAAATCTCAAACGTACAGAAATGTCATTCATACATTCATAACAATACAAACATACTAATTTAACTTTGCTATTTCATACATTTCAATTCAGCTTTTTGGGATATAGAAATTGTGAATGCATTGAAAGCAATTATTTAGACTAAAACGTATAAATAAATTAAGTCAAAACCTAGTTTTTGAATGCACATGCTTTTATTTCCAATCAAAAATAGAAAAATTAATTTGACCCCAGAATAAATTTAATTGATCTACTAAATAAAAGTGAGTGGTTTCCTTTCGATATGATACATTTATTTATGCCAGCCACCTACTTAATTCAAATTTAATAAATCCTGGGGTCAAAATAATGTATTTTCTTCGTTTGAATGCAAATAAAAGTAAGTGCATTGAAAAACTAGTTTTTTAACCTAATTTCATTTGTGTTGTTCTCTGCCCCCTGAACAATGCCCATTCTGTTGGAATATGCGCTGATGCCTACTAAATTGTCTGGTGAGTCTATGGGTTTCTGTGTTGTGAGTCTATGGGTGTCAATGTGAAACTAGAAAAGCGTCAAGCATGGGCTCGTTAACGTGCACCGTGTAGAAGACGGTGGTTTCAGGTGTTGGTGGGTTGTGGTCATTGTAGTAATTCATCGCTTTGTTACAATGTGGCTTTATTATGAAAAGGTTTATGGGCAGCTCCACGAGGAGTTTATTTCTTTATCCAGTTGAGAGTGACTAAGTCGGTGCGTGAGATGGTGAGTGAATGTTTGAAATAGAGCACGAGCGAATTAATGGGTGAGTGAGTGAGTGAGTGCGTGAGGTGATTTTAAGGTGAGGTATGTGAGGGTGAAGTGAGTTGAGATGGTGAGGATGAGATGAGTTGAAAAAAAGTTAGTTGAATTGAGGTGAGATGAGGTGTGTGAGAATGAGGTGAGATGATATGATTTTACAAGAGGTTATTTGAGATTAGGTGAGTTGACATGAGGTTTGTTGAAATGAACTTTGACCAGCAACCTCTGGCACCGAGACGTCGGCACTTTTCAGGGCGCGTCTTGTGACATGCATATGTGGGCGAGTGGGATTGTGCATGAGTGAGTGATATGGTGGTTGAGTGAGTGAGTGGGTGAGGTAATAAGTGAGTCGGTGAGGTAATGAGTGAGTAGGTGAGTGAATGAGTGAGTGGGTGAGTGAATGAGTGAGTGGGTGAATAAGTTACTAAGATCCTGAGTGAGTGAATGAGTGAGCAAATGCCTGAGATGGTGGGTGTGTTCATGAGTGAATTAATGGGTGAATATGTGAGTGGGTGAATTAGTGCCTAAGGTGGTTAAGTGAGATAGTGGTGAGTGATTGGGTGAGTGATAAGTGAGTTGGTGGGTCAGTGAATGAGTGAATGAAGGGGTAATTGAGTGACAGAAATGGCGAGAGGGTGAAATAGCGAGATGGTAGATAAGTGAGTGAGATGAAGAGTGAGTGAATGACGAAGTGAATGGATGAGTTGGTGAGATTGTGAGTAAATGAGTTGAGGACAGGGTGCTATGGTGTCGTTTGAGTCCCTGTCTCTCTGTGCCTCTTTCTCCCTGTACTCAATCTCGTTATCGATCCTTATTCCTCTTTGGACCCTCTACTGGATAAAGATCTCCTGTACATTGAACAGCACTGCCCATAGACTCAACACTGCCCATAGACTCAATGCTGCCCAAAGACTCAACACTGCCCAAAGACTCAACACTGTTCATAGACTCTACACTGACTCTGTACATGATGCGCCTCACTTCTTACTCTCTTTCTTTCTCTATAGTAAAGCCTGACCTCTTCTCCATTACCCTATCTCGTTGTCACGGATACAATATAACGTGGTTCACAGTGGTGTTCAATGATGGTACAATAGTCTGACTCGACGGGTTTCTGGTCCATTTGAAACTGAAATTATTTGGATGTGACTAGAGACCAGGTGGCCAAAACCCATTGGCACCTTCCAGTATACAAGGGGGTTGACTGTTAGAGCAGCACCAGCAAAAGAAGCAGCACCAGCGGGAGAAGCAGCAGCCACAGTGGAGGAGGCAGCGGCACCAGCGGGAGCAGCAGCAGCACCAGCTGCAATGAGCTGAGAGTGCAAGGCAGCTCCCCCTGGGGTGCGAGCAAAGACCCACAGCCTGGTGTGAAGATCAGAAGGGAGAAGGCAGGACTCAAGATCCAGCCCACTGTAGGCCTCTTGGACTGATGCCTAAAACCGCGGTGCTGATTTCCCGGTCCCGTGGATTGAATACGTGGTACGGTTATTCAGGGATGTTCGCAGACTGTCTACAGTACATGTGGACAGTAGAGTTGGTTTTGGTGATGTGTGTGAAATGGTGAAACGCATAACGACCACCACTAATGAGATTGTGCGTGTGTGTGTATGTTGGGATTACACAGGGTCATAGGTGTGAGTGGGTTTAGATAGACCCGTGTGTCTGTGTTGAATTGTGTGTTCTGTGGATGTGGGGCCGTGTTGGTGGGCCTTCACACATCTCACTCTACTGTCTGTAACCTGGCCTAAGCACAGAAGTAAACTTGCTTAATCGCTTAAAAGCCTGGTCCATGGATGCCGTTGCTTATTCCGCATTGTGGAGCCGATCGGCCTGAAAAATAGGTCACCATGGTGGAGGTAATCATGTAGTGACGCTAGAGTTGTTTACCCACCGTCACATTCTTCCTCTTCCCTCCCCCTACCCTTTCGTAATCTCTAAGTATCCCCTATCGCAGTCACCCATTCCTCAGCCTCTAACACGTCCCTGCCATCCATACTGTATGATGTATCCTTTCTTTTTAACTATGTTAAGCACATTGAGAAAAGGTGTGCTCTGAATATAAAATAAGTTGTTGAGATGAGCACCGCTGTTGACAGACGCAGCGAGGCTCGCCGAGGCAGCGCTCAAGCCACCACTCGACTAGTGGATGGCGACGCGACTGCCCTCGAGGTCGCCATCTTTTTATAACGTATATGTCACTTTCAGCAAAGGGAAATCTGCGTAAATTGTCGTTCAACAAGTAAAGCCTCAATGAGTCACTTTTCAAATATTGCTTTGGGACGTTCAGCCAATTCCTCTTCAAATGTGCGAGAAACCCAATCACAACCCTGCAGCAGTTATTTTCGTTTCAGACTGTTGAGGACACCTGCAGTGCCCATGGAGGCCACGTGCTTTGAGTGGCGAGTCCCTGGCGGTGCACCGAGCCAGGCTCATTATTCGTGGCCAATGTTTTAGACAAACTTCATGAACCCTGTGGACCTCTTTGAGACTGAACTTAAGAAGAGTGGAACTTAGGCTGGAGGGACTTTTTCAACTGCAACTCCGTCGTCCTTTTTGGACTGTCTGGAAAGGACGCGCCAGGATTTGTTGGTGCTCAACTGTTCTGATATTCGTGTCTTTAAGGGTCACGATTATTTGGAGCTTGGTAGGTGAGTTCAACTTTGTTATGGGAAAACTTACGTCATCTCTGCGTGACGGTGGGGCTCGTGTGTTTGTGTAATTGGAGGGTAGCTGTTGATTGTTCAACCTTCACAGAAGTGTGTTGAGAATGAGATGAGTTGACACAAGGTGAGTTGACAATAGGTTAGTTGAGATGAGGTAAATTGAGATAAGGTGAGCTGAGTCTTTATTTAGCTACTTCTGGCACCGAGACGTCTCTGCCTGGTCAAAAGTCAACACATTCCAGGGCGCGCCTCATGATATGCAAATCAAACTAAAAGAGTTTGTACTTTAACCTGCCTAACATTTACGTGGCTTGTTCCTAGTTTAGTACCTCAGATGTCGCCAGAGACTGCCTGAGCTACAGCCAGAGACTGCGTGAGCTATAGCTAGATACTGCTGGAGCTACAGCCATTGACTGTCTGTGCTACAGCCAGCCTGCCTGAGCTACAGCCAGCGACTGCCTGAACAACAGCCAGCGCCTATCTCTGAGTGAAGCCACAGGACCATGGCGAGTGCAGCTCCCAGTGGTAAGGAGGCCCCAGGGGAGTTGACCTGCCCCATCTGCCTGGACGCCTTTCGCTGCCCCTGCACGCTCAGCTGCGGCCACTCGTTCTGCCTCGAGTGCATGGAGGGTGCTTGGGATGTGGTCGAGTCCTTCTCCTGCCCACAGTGCAGAGTGACTTTCCCTCAGAGGCCCAAGCTGAACAAGAACTTCACGCTCGCCAACCTGGTAGAGCAGCGCAGTACCGCAGATAAAATGGCCACCGTGGTCTTGTGTGACTTCTGTAACGATGGCATGACCGCTGCCTCGAAGACCTGCCTCAGGTGTGATATGTCCTACTGTGTGACTCATGTAAAGCCTCATCAGGAGACCGCGAAGTTCAGGGACCACATTCTGGTGGATCCAGACACGAATCCTGAAGACCGCAATTGCAAGATGCACAGAAAGAAGATAAAGTTTTTCTGCCGTCAGGACAAGAGCTTGGTCTGCACAACCTGCACCATCGCAGGGGACCACAAGGGTCACGATGTGGCTACGCTGGAGGATGAGCACAAGACACGGGAGGTGAGACGGTCTGTGTGTGTGAGCGGGAGCCCCTCCTGCGTGAAGTCATCATTTTCATGTAATAACTGAACAAAAATATCTAACTAAATATTATATTATTCCTCTTTAAGCTGCCCATTGTTTATTCTAATTTTAACAACCTTGATTTCATTTCAGGTATGCTGAGGTGGTCATAGTGCAGAAATAATACAACCACATGTTATTATCAATCCTGTTATATGACAAATTTATAGATGTGCTCTTAGTATATTTTATAAAAATTAAGGACTTCAATGTGTAAAATGTTTTCTCAAAATGACGTGAGTGCATAGACCGTGGTGTATACAAAAAGTGGTTTGTGGTAGAGAGGAGCATTCACTAAAATGTAAACGAAATGTAGAACGACTGGGACTGGGTGAGCTGCAGTGCTCACCGCTTGGTAGCCTCGTGCCGGTCTGTGCCAGTTTAGCGCCGCACTCTACAGCAGCTACCGGGTCACTGGACGTGGCGTTCCAGAAATGTCACGTGATTTTGGCAGACCAAGTATATCGTGACCGTATTTATATTTTCATCAAGATGCTCTCTACCGAATTTCTCAGGCATTCAACAGTGACATTGCAGCCCCTCCTTGTACCATGTTAAACTAAACTAAAACGAATTTTTATTTACCAAGTGAAGCTCACTGAGCTATGTAGCTTTTTTTCAGAGGCAACCTGGCCACAAATGACAGCTCAACAAAGTGGCTTATCAGATCTAAATGTATGGCAGCCAAATACTCTAAAAGCACCTTCCTAAACGTGGACAGAAAAACCGGAGGACCCAGAGAAAAATCCAAGCGACCATGGAGAGAGACATGCAAACTGCATATATGCAGACATCAGGCGCGGGTTCACACGCACGACCTCCTGTAGCAGGCAAGGCAGATAACAGGACCCTGCGGGGTGGGCTGGTAGGAACGAATAACCAAAGAATATAAACATAATGTATTATTACACTTGTTTAGCCAGGAAAGCCCCACTGAGTGAAAAGGTTTTTGTAGGGTCCTGCCAAGTGTTTGCAGTAGGGGGCGATGTTGCTACACCTAATCAGACCATACGAAGGGATAAATTGAGGCCTAGTTCTAGGCTTTAGGCCTAGCTGTAGGCTTTAGGGCGCTGTGAGTTAATTTTTAATTTAAATGTTTTAATTATTTATGTTAAAGCTTTAAATTTAAATTTTTCTATTTAAAAACATGAGGGAATGTTACATTGTTAAATATTAACCCCCTTTCACACACGTGGGGGTACGATACGAAGGGAGAGTTTCAGGCCTAGTTCTAGGCTTTAGGCCTAGCTGGAGGCTTTAGGGCGCCGTGAGTTAATTTTTGTATTGAAATGTTTTAATTATTAATGTAAAAGCTTTAAATGTAAATGTTTCTATTGAAAAACATGAGGGAATGTAACATTGTTAAACATTAACTCCCTTTCACACATGCGGGGGTAGGATACGAAAGGAGAGTTTCAGGCGTAGTTCTAGGCTTTAGGCCTCGCTGTAGGCTTTAGGGCGCTGTGAGTAAAATTTTAATTTCAAAGTTTTAATTAACAGCTATCTCAGGGAATTTTAAGGGAATGTTACACTTGTTTCGCCAGGAAAGCCTCACTGAGTCTAAAGGTTTTTGTAGGGTCATGCCAAGTGTTTGCAGTAGGGGGCAATATTGCTACACGGTCGGACGGACGGTCCGACGGACGGACGGACGAAATAATCTATTGGTGGCTGGTCCACTTCATTCCTACCAGTAACATTGTCACTCCCGTGCCCTGTCAATCCAGTCCTCATATAGCCCCGCCCACTATTATGGTAGCCCCGCCCACCACTCTAGTAGCCCCACCCACTGCTTAGTTAGCCCCACCCAATGATCAAGTAGCCCCACCCACTGCTCAAGTAGCTCCAACCACTACTCAGTACCACCCACTACACAGGTATCCCCACCCACTACTTAGGTAGCCCTGAACACGTTTTAACTCCTCGTGAAATCTGTTCCCTGCAGCCTTTGCTCCCCCAGCCTCCATCGCTGCACCGGGGCTACTGCCCCCGTCACTGTGGAGGGTTCGCGTGGAGCGGGGGTGAGAGGCGACGCTCAGAGAGTGAGTGGAGTCTCCCCTGGTGATGTCTCTCACAGAAACAAGTGGGAGAGGAGACGCGGGTGGTGCAGGAGAAGAGGAAGGAGGCGGAGGAGTCCGTGAGGCGGATGGAGGCCGCTCGCAAAGACGTGCAGGTACCGTGTCTGGGCCAGACTCTGTGACCCTGTGACTCCACTCTGAGTAGGGTTTGTGATAGAGGAGAACTCCATTCATTCACGTGGACTTCCATTGGCTCTAAACACATTGTGGGACTCAAGGCACAACGGTTAATACACATCAATAATCAGGATGAGAAAAGATGTGGTTTTCATCTCCGTTTGGAAACACAATCAGTGGTGGAAATTCAAGATTCCCATATCACCATACAGTTTACCACATCAATGACTGCGAACTATAGTGATCAGATGAGGTGGTATGTACCTCTTATCCAATTATCTGGTCGCAGAGTTGGTGGATCACACACAGACTATACTCTTTGGTTATTTCTGTAAAGTTACGTAGGTTTAACATTTAATAAATCACGAAGTTTCGGGCACAACACAAGCATCCGTCATCAGGATTTAGGGTGGCCAGGTGGCTGTATAGCAAGTGGTTTCATGAACCCCTCGCTTCATCCATACATATGTGATTTTTCTCTCACATTCAATACATCCATTTAAAGAGGAACTGGCCTACCTTCCCATTTCATTCAGGCTCTACATGCTGAAGGCAATTTACAGACTTCCCTTTGCTTCATGCGAAGGTAAACAAAGCATAGTCCTGATAGCCTTGCACAATGAGAATAGCACGGAAGCTAAATGTACTCATAATGGTATTTGATGATTTCATTGCCTCACAGCCCCCGCCAGTTAAGGCGAATCGTGTTGTAGTGAAAATGCACAGTGGCGTTATCAGAGAAAGAGGAAGAAGGAGGCCTCAGTCCTGCAGACTCGTATCACTGTCTGGACACCTTCACAGTTGTACTCGGCTCACACCGACCTGAATGTCATTTCACAAAGGAACAGACATTTAATGAACAGAGATGGTATTTATTTCTCTTTGCAGGGATCCATGACAGTTGAAAAGGCCTCAATCTCGGTCAGATTCACCCACGCGAGAGCAGCGTTGGATGCGGAGGAGAAGGCGGCTTTAGAGCAAGCGGAGCAGAAAGGGCGTGAGCAGCTGTCCCAGATCGAGAAGAAGATCGCTCGCTACCAGCGCGACATCAGCGAGCTGCAGGCAGCAGCCACTCGCCTGCAGGCCCTAGCGCAGGAGAGGGACTCGCTCGCGTTCCTGCAGGTGAGCGATGAGTCTCCAGTGTCGCTATTGGCACAGAGCCCTCTCTCCAGCAGCAGCAGAGGGAGGCTCCTGAATGAGAGCTCGCATCCACTGGGCTTGAGAACACAGCTCTACTCATGGACTCGCATCGCAGCTGCAGTGGCTGCCATTTGGAACGCCAGGTCATATTTTCTCAGTTTAGTTAATTATCTCTCCTATTTTTAACAGATTCCCATTAAGTTTGTTTCATTGTGATTCTAAACTAAATGTTATTGGAATTGCAATTTTTAAATAAACCCTACAACAACAACAATGTACATGGTCATCATTATTATCATCAGCCATGATCTATCCACTGATGGATGAAGGCCTCCCCAAGCCATTGCCACATCTCATGATGCTGCGATGCAACAATTCACCAGCGCCTGCTCACGACCCGATGTCGTCTCTGCTTCTTGCTTTGTGGACCTCATCTTGGATGCACTACCTTCAGTGTTCCTATTATGGAAGCTAAAATAATTACGAGGTCTCATACGCGTATTAATTACATATTTTTGTGTATTCACCACCACTTCTGTAAGACCTGCCACGTGTGCATTGACGACAGAAATTAATCTCAACACTGATTAATATCAACTGGTCTCACTATGAAATAGTTGCTCTGCAAATCAGTGTTGGTGCTCATAGGGGTGGCGAGATGTTAACTACCTCACCTGGTATACCGAAGGTCGGGGATTGGATCAATACCCTGACGTCCTTATACATTTGGAGTTTTCACGTCTCTTTCCATTTTTCTCCGGGTCCTCCAGTTTTTCACTCCACATTTAGAAACGTGCGTTTAGAGTATTGAGCTGCTATAAATTCCCACGTGATATACCACTTCATTGAGCTATCATCTGTGGCTAGATCGCTTCTGAAAAAGAGATATATTGCTCAGTGGGCCTTGACTATCAACCGGTCTCACTGAAATATTTGCCTCGTAAGTCAGTGTTGGTGATCATGGGTCATAAGCCAAGACTTTGGGTTTATATTCCGCCCACGGTTTTGCAGTGGGAATTTCACTGATCACAAGGGATTGGAGGTAGACTCACATTAACGCATCTCTCTCTCTCACATAGGGGCACCTGGAGGAGACGCGCAGGTAAAGACGACTATCACTCACGACTCGACACACGACAACATGGGACTGAGTGAGGGGTGCGGGCAGTGAGACATTGACTGTGTGTGGTGATGGTGTGTGATCATGCTGTGTGTGGTGAAGTTCTGTGTGGTGATGCTGTGTGATGAGGCTCTGTGGTGAAGCTGTGTGATGAGGCTGCGTGTGGTGATTCTGTGTGGTGATGCTGTAATTGTGAGATGAGTGATGATGCTTTGTTTGATGAGTGTCCATGTGATGGGGCTGTGATGATCCTGTGAGTGACGATGCTCTATGTGACACAGGTGCCATGTCTGCTCTGCTTTCACAGGATAGGGAGGGTTACAGCAGCTCCACCCTCAGCTCCCAACCACGAGAACATTGCCTCACTGAAAGTCCTGGAGACAACTGCAGTCAAACTCCTGTGTGAGTTATTCAGTGTAAATCATGGGTGATGGGGCCATCTTGACAATAAATTATCCAGGTGTGTGTGCACGAGGTCGACTCAGCCTCAAATAATTACCTGGTGTTTTATAGACATCACCACTAGGGAGACAAAGGCGGTCATGCGTAGTGCTGGCCACCCACCCCCTCGTGTGTCGTGCATATCTTCAACGGTCCTGATTTGACCCATCAGTCTGTAAAGGCTACACGGGGAATATCTTTGTTTACATCCTGGAAACTGATGTGGTGTGTAAACAAACTCGCCACTAGGATTCATATTCTTAGGTTTTTTCGGTAAAGTCACGTAGGTAAAAACATTAAAATTAATAAAAGTAAAATAAAATAAAAATCACGACGTTTCGGAGGCAACACAAGCTTCCGTCTTCAGGTGGAACCGTCACAGCCACGACAGCTGTATCAAGTAAATGAGAGATTGCAGGAGCTACCACTCCGTTTATATAATGGTTGGAGAGGGGGGAAGGGCCAAGTACAGCACACTTTTTATTCATATGGTAAGGTGAGGCTTAAGAGGGTGAGCCTTTGTTATGGTTTGTGACAACTAAACATGGTGAACATGGTAAACATGGTAAACCTGTAATAATTGTCTGTCAAATAATAAATAAGATTGGTCAAATAAGTGTAGTTAAATCTTTTTTGCATGGTTAATCACATCTTTCCAATGATTAACCATGCAACAAAGATTTAACTACACTTATTTGACCAATCTTATTTATTATTTGACAGACAACTATTACAGGTTTACCATGTTTACCATGTTCACCATGTTTAGTTGTCACAAACCATAACAAAGGCTCACCCTCTTAAGCCTCACCTTACCATATGAATAAAAAGTGTGCTGTACTTGGCCCTTCCCCCCTCTCCAACCATTATATAAACGGAGTGGTGGCTCCTGCAATCTCTCATTTACTTGATACAGCTGTCGTGGCTGTGATGGTTCCACCTGAAGACGGAAGCTTGTGTTGCCTCCGAAACGTCGTGATTTTTATTTTATTTTACTTTTATTAATTTTAATGTTTTTACCTACGTGACTTTACCGAAATAACCTAAGAATATGAATCCTTGCAGTCACGAAAGCTTCAAATCTAGAATCGCTACTAGGAGACAAAGGTGGTCGGGCGTGGTGCTGGCCACCCACCTCGTGTGCCATGCCAGCCTTCATAGACGCTCATGAACAGCACTTGTCCCAACAGTCTGTGAAGGCTACACAGGGGATATTAGTCTTTGTTCACATCCCATTCCAGGACCCTACCGAACAGAGCCATGAGACTCAGTGTGGTGTTCTTGGGTAAATAATCAGCAATAAGAGATAGAGGTAATTGTGATGTTGAGATGGAGTGTGTGCCTGTGAATGTCTGTGCATTTGTGCATGGGGGGAGCATTGGCATAGTGGTTAGCACACTGCACTACGAACCCAGTTACCTAGCTTTGATAACCAGCCATGGCTAACATCAGTGGCAAGAGATATGTGATCCAGTGCTGGGCCTATGCTAGGCAGTTTCAACCTCAAATGAGTTCCTGATGCTGGAAATGGTCATAATGATGGTGATAGTGGTCGTGATGAGGATGGTGGTAATGATGCTGATATTACTGATAATGTGAGTGATGGGAATGGTGATGGGTTTGGTCATGGTGTTGGTAGTGGTGATGGCAGTGGTAATGATGGTAAGATTAGTGATAATGTAGGTGGTGATGGTTGTGATGGTGGTGATAGTGATGAAGATGGTGGTGATGGGGATAGTGGTGATGATCGTGGTGATGGTAGTGATGGTAGTGGTGAATGTTTGTGATGGTGCTAGTGGTGGTAATGAAGGTGGTACTGTTGCTTAATGCGATAATGATGTTGATGTTCATTGTGTTGATGATGGTGGTGATGGTGAGGTATATGTTTTTGTCATTGATAATATTGATGGGGAGGATGCTTAGTGATGTTTGTGATGTTATTGTTGATGGTGGTGATGCTGGATAATGGTGACGATGGTGTTCTGTAGTGACGTTGTTATCGCTGTTGTCACAGACGGATGCTCACCGACTCTGGACACAAATTCAGCTCATGACCAGCTCCAGATCTCCTCGGATCTCAGGAAGATGACGCGAACCGGTGCCTCCTGGGGTCGCCCCGATCACCCACACCGATTTAATCGCTGTGCACAAGCCCTGTGCCGTGAGAGCTTCTCGTCGGGCCACCACTACTGGGAGTTGGACGTGGGGGACACGCGGTGGTGTCGGGTTGGAGTCGCGTACGGGACGACCCCAAGGAAAGGGGATCGTGCTGCACAGTTTCTGGGACGGAGCGACGCGTCCTGGTGTTTAGAGAAACGTGACGACAACTTCTCAGTGATTCATGGTGGAGTGAAGACTGAACTGTCGGTGAGGGGGGTCCCCTCCCCCCGCAGAATCGGGCTTCACCTGCACTGGGAGGGGGGGCTCCTGGCGTTTTACCACGCCGACTCCATGGAGGTAATCCACGAGGTTCGGCATAGATTCTCGCAGCCTCTTTACCCTGCGATGTGGGTGGGGTGTTTGAATGATCGATTAAAGATCGTGGATCTGAGTCGTGCATCCTGAGGATTAGGAGAGATAGAAACCCAAGAAACCGAGACAGAACCCAAGAAACAGAGGAGACGGGGGATGTTGAGGATATGGCGAAGTGAGGGTGAGGGGAAGGTGGAACGGAAGGTGAGGGAAGGTTACGGGTGAGCGTGGAGGGTGATGGTGAATGGTGAGGAGATCGTGAGGAGAGGATGTGAAGCATGGGGTAGAGAGAGGGTGAGGGGGGAGGGTTAGGTTCAGGTTGTTGTGCGTGAGCGATGTCGCCGGTGCAGTTCAAATCGCAGAATCCGTGTTGCCGCTTCTTCACCTGCAGTGCGCGCTCGCGTCACCACGCCTGCTCATCCCTGCGATTCACCATCATTACCATCACCAACAGCATCATTATCACCACCATCATAATCACCATAGTCATCAGTACCACCATCATCATCGCTATCATCATTACCAACAGCATCACCAATATCATCATCACCATCACTATCACCATCACCGCCATCACTGTCAACCACCATCATCATTACTATTGTAGTGTTATTAAGGACTGACTTCTAAACTTCTTTATGGCACACACTATTTATTGTCTTAATACACAGTCCCTATCACACAAAGAGGTATATGGTCCCCTCACCCATTACCGTGAGGAGATACAGCCTCCGGACCTTGCACAGCTCTCTAATCTCCCTGCTATCCCAGCGTCCTCTGGCTGGACCTAGGGGATCTCTCCCCGACCACTGGTTACACTGAGCCCTAGCCCTGATAAGGGCTGGAGGGCTTGGTCCAGGGTCCTAGATGTCTTCGGCCGACTTGGGTCTTCGTGTAGCAGAACTGCCCAAGAGCTCTCAGCGCTCTGGCTTTTATACCTGTTCGTGGCCGGGTTGTCCAATCCCCGGCCACCTTGTGGAACCCTCTGATTGGTCCTTCCCAATCTGGCGTTTGGATCCTACCTCACCCCATTTGACCCTGACCGGTTGATTGAGCGGGAAAACCTTGTTTTACGATCCGCTCACGAACAGCGAGTAGTTATCACCACTACATCACCCCCCCCTTCGGAAGCTTCAGCCGTCCCGGCTGTTACAAAGAGAAAAACCCCGCCATCAATGAACCGATGTGTGTGCCACAAAAAACAACAAGAACCACAAAAACAATAAGAACACCCAATATAATTACCCCCCCCCCAAAAACACAACATATGTACACGGTGAGAGACAATCAACAATAACGACATTCACGACGCAACAACCCATGCAGCGTTTCGCTGCAGAAAAAAACGATGGCCAATCATGAAAACCGACGCGATTTAGCCCGCGTATATTTCGCGGGCCCATTGTAGGGGATGGTGTCCTCATCCGGGTTGCAGGCTGGTCAGGCAGCCTGGCAAAAATGTCGGTAGGGACAGGGGGCCTCTCTGCGGAGACTCTTGGTGCAGACGGGTCAGGCAGCCTGGCAAACATGTTGGGTGGGTCAGGAGGCCTCTCTGCGGAGCCTCTTGGTGCAGACGGGTCAGGCAGCCTGGCAAACATGTTGGGTGGGTCAGGAGGCCTCTCTGCAGAGCCTCTTGGTGCAGACGGGTCAGGCAGCCTGGCAAACATGTTGGGTGGGTCAGGAGGTCTCTCTGCGGAGACTCTAGGCGCAGGCGGGTGAGGCAGCCTGGCAAAAATGTCGGGCGGGTCAGGCAGCCTGACAAAAATATTGGGTGGGTCCTGAGGCCTCTCTGCAGAGACACGTGGTGCCCCCCGGTTCCCAGCGGCAGAACGTGCCTCGCACGACTCCATCAGTCCCGCATCATCTGCGGGAGGAATGACACGTCTGCGCCATGGATTAAATACCAACGGGGTGACATCCGGCTCGTCGGACACATCACACGCTCGGCCCTCGTGTTGTGAGTTTGACGCAGAGCTGCGCGGAGCAACAAATGGCTTCAGGCGAGAAGGGTGCACAAACCAGCGACGCCATCCCCAACGGATTTTAATACATTGTGGTCGTACAATCTCGACGACATCAACCGGACCCCGCCATGGTTTAAGGAGCTTTGCCGATGTCGACACCTTCACCTGGGGGCAATGAAGCCATGCCTTATCACCTGGAGCCCACCGATGCATGAACGTGCGAGGGGCTTGCAACCTCGAATTGGCCCGCTGGCAGGAGGCGGAATTTTCAATCGCCGCATCACGTGCCTCAGACAGCTTCCGGAGATTGAAGCGTAAATGATCAGCGAGCTTCGATGACCGTGGAAGCTGCTCTATCCCAAGCCGAACGTCAGCTGGGGGAATGGCCTCCCTGCCATACATTAGGAAAAATGAGGAGAACCCCGTCGCTGCATCTGGCGCCATGCGGTAAGCAGCGAGGACCCCTGGGATCTGCAAGTCCCAGTCTACGTGGGATTCATCAACCTGATGGCACAGCATATAGGTGAGGGTTCTATGCAGCCGCTCCACCATGCCATCTGTTTGGGGGTGATAGGGCGAAGTGCGCACCTTCTTAGTGCCCAATAGGTGACATACCTCGCTCAACAGGGTACTTGAAAAATTTCTTCCCTGATCGGTCAGCAGCCATTCTGGAGCGCCCTTGTCCAACACATAGCCTTGAACAAAGGCGTCCACGATGGCTGCTGCCGACTGGTTGGGGAGGGCCCAGGCCATAGGCCACCGTGTAAAATACTCCCCAATAGGTGACATACCTCGCTCAACAGGGTACTTGAAAAATTTCTTCCCTGATCGGTCAGCAGCCATTCTGGAGCGCCCTTGTCCAACACATAGCCTTGAACAAAGGCGTCCACGATGGCTGCTGCCGACTGGTTGGGGAGGGCCCAGGCCATAGGCCACCGTGTAAAATACTCCACCCCAACCAGAAGGTACTTGTTACCACGAGGCGTTGTAGGGAAAGGCCCCAAAATGTCAAGAGCAACCAGCTCGTTCACACGGAATACCGAGATGGGCTGCAGTAGTGGGCATGCTGGCTTCGCTGGCGGCTTTCGTTGCGCACATTGGGTGCAACCCATTAAAATATCAGTCACGTCGCGAAGCATGCCCGGCCAGTAGAATTGCAATCTTAGCAAACCCATTGTTTTGTGCACACCCAGGTGCGACAATCGCTCGTGTGCCGTGCACACGGCCGTACACCGCAAAGCCGAAGGCACCACAATTTTGTACTGGCAGGAATCAGCATCCCAATGCATGAGCAGACTGCGCCGCATAGCAAAAGAGTTCAATTTGCCCGAACGTGAGGTCGTATCACATGCGCGACGACGCAGAGGCAACAATGACGCATAGTTCATTTGGTGCCTACCCCATTCGTCCAGCGTTATCCCCAGCAAGTCGTCACTCACTGGCGGACTTTCGTGGTCTGCTCCCGGCACAGAATCGGAGGGAAGCGCGGCAGAAAATGTTTCAGAAGGTGCAACCGGCTGTACCATTGGTGGCTTGCAGCGGCCAGAACCCGTAAAGCACGCGCATTTTTTTTCTGGCAGAAGACGAGATAGCGCGTCGGCATTATTGTGCTGTGTACCCTTGTGGTAAATCGCCATAAAATTGTAATCCTGGAGGACTTCAAGCCATCGGGAGAGCTGGCCAGACGGTTGGTCAATGCGCAAAGCGTATTGCAACGCAGAGTGATCGGAGCGAACGGTAAACCGTTGACCGTACAGGTATGGCCTGTATTGCTGTATGAAATAAACAATGGCCAGCAGCTCGCGTCGGGTAACGCAATAGCGTTGCTCTGCAGGGGACAAGACCCTGCTTCCATAGGCAACGACCCTCTCAATGCCATTTACGGTTTGGGACAGCACCCCGCCGATCCCGGTGTTGCTGGCATCGGTTTCGCAAAATCGGGGTAAGCTAAGGGCGGTGCTGCTACGAGAGCGTTCCGCAAGGAGTCAAATGCGGCCTGTTCAGAGTCTGCCCAATGAAATTTGACCCCTTTCGCCGTAAGAGCATGCAGTGGCTTGGCGATTGTAGCGAAACCAGCCACAAACCGTCGGTAATACGACGCGAACCCGATAAAGCTGCGAACATCCCCCGCAGAGGTGGGGGTAGGCCATTGGCTGACACATTTTGTCTTTTCAGGGTCGGTGGAAATTCCCGAGCGGCTGATTATGTGGCCCAGATAGCACACAGACTCACGCAGAAGGTGGAATTTCTGCGGTTTGAATTTCAGGTTAGCAGCTCGCATCTTTTCGAAAACAGCGCGCAACCGTTCAATGTGTTCATTGAACGTGCGGCCAAAGACGATAACGTCGTCAAGATAGATGAGACATGAGTCCCACTGGAGCCCAGTGAGGACCAGCTCCATGAGCCTCTGGAACGTCGCTGGGGCCGAGTGGGGACCCATGGGCAACCTATTAAACTTGAAAAGGCCCTGTGGTGTCCGAAAAGCAGTCTTTTGTTTTGACGCTTCGTCGAGGGGAAGTTGCCAAAACCCCGACAGAAGGTCTAAAGTGGAAAAATATTGCGGCCCTGCCAGAGCATCCAATGACTCATCCATACGTGGAAGAGGATAGGCGTCAGCCACGGAAATTTTATTTAGGCGCCGAAAATCGACACAGAATCGAAGACTGCCATCGTGCTTTTTGACCAGCACTATCGGAGCACCCCAGGGTTTGGTTGAAGGAGAAATTATATCAGCCGCCAGCATGTCGTCAACTGCCCATTTGACATGCTGTTTCTCCACCGGGCTGAGCCGAAATGGGTTTTGGCGGATAGGGGCAGCGTCACCAGTATCAATGTGGTGACGCAGCAGCTTGGTGCAGCCAATATCAAATTGTGATTTGCTGAACACATCCGAGAATTCCCACAAAAGAGCCCGCAATTTAATCTGCTGTGACCCGGATAAATCACCGGCATCCGCGCAGAGGGCGTCAATCCATCCCTCGTCTAACTTAGGAGGAGGGCGAGGCTGCCGACTGTCAGACACATGTCCAACAACCTCGGTCCCCAGAGGCGCCACTGTCGCATGAGCAAGCACTGTCCCCTGTGGAATGACGATTTCGGACAGACCAACATTTAAAACTTGTAAAAATGGCTCCCTGTCGCCTGCTACGAGAGTCTGTGCGGCCACCAATGATAGGCTCTTAACTGCTGTGTTGGAGGGCCCCAACAGAATGCCATTTACCGAGGCGGTGGTAGCGAGCGGTTTCTTTAACCACAAGGGTACAAGCATTTGTGCCCCTGGCGGAATGCATACAGCGCAAGCCGTAAAAGCCTGCACGGAGGCATTTGCCGTTCCATGAATGCGTGACTGCGGGTAAAAATGCCATCCGGCGGCCCGACGGGAGTTCAATACATCCCTGGTCGATGAGGATTTTAATGGGCATTTTGGCAAGAAAATCAGTTCCCAGGAAGGCACGGCACCGCGAGGGAAGAAGAGACCAAAATAGGACCGGCCAATTTAATATCACCAATTGCAATTTGCACCCGAATTTGCCCCCGAATTTGCCCAATAATTCCCAGAGAACTTCCATTTGTGGCAAAACACGGAACAGAGACCTTTTGCAATGGTAGACATCGCACCGGCAGTATGTTATAAATCAAATCGGAAATGATAGTGGCAGATGCACCGGTATCGACGAGCACACGAAACTCTACACCCTCGATTGAACCAACAACCACCGAGGAACCCGCTATCGCTGCGACCACTCTATGGGCCAGCTCCGACCACTGCCCAGGTCGGAGTGACCGTGAAGAGTCACCTGAACACCGCGCGTCATACGCCGAATTCCGAGCGAAGTCAACGGTGCGTTGTGGTGTATAAGGTGTGAGTGAGGGCCGAGCATGAGGGGTGCCGCGATTCGCCTGTTTATGCCGCGGTGCGCTGGGAGCCCTGTGGTCCCGGTCTTGGGATCCGGAGGAGCGCTGACGAGGTACACGGCAGTCGGAAGAGATGTGGCCTCGGCGGCCACAGTTGAAGCACGTCACGTCGCCCGTCCCCGCTCCTGGTCGTCGCGGCATCTGGTGCGATCCGGTGATCGCCAGCCTGTCGCCCTGGACGTTGAGAAGACCCGATCTGGAGAGCGATCATCGTCTCTGCTGGCAGGCCCTGATGTCGTAGCAGATGTGGTGATGGGCTCGTCCTGGTCGAGCATCAAGTGAGCATGGATGCTCTGGGCAGCTCGCAATGAGCATGTCTTCATCATCCATGGCTTGGATGACAAGGCGCAGTCCCCGCGCCATCTCCACCAGCTTCTGTAGGACGAGATCGTCTATGGCTTCATCGTCCATGCGGGGGTAAGCCGCTCTTGCCATGGCGAGTAGCGCGGTGCGGAACGCCAATGGCGATTCTCTTGGCTAGCACCGTCTCTCGTAAAACTGGTGGCGTGTGGCGGAAGGAGGTCCGTAGACATCGGACAGCCGCCGAAGTGCCGCTTGTAGTGTTGCTCTTTGTCGCTTGGGAATGGAAATGAGCGCAGCGAGAGAGTCATCGTCCAAGGTGGCTGGTAGTGCACGTAGCGCCTGGGCATCTGACCAGCCCACCATCTCCTGGTGGCTGAGGAAGCGACGCTCAAATGCCGCCCAGTCGCCCCCTGTGGACGAGAATTCACGGAAGATGGGCAGACGTTGCTGTAGAGCAGCCGCGTCGTCCTCTTCGTCTAGGTCGGACTCGGTTCCGAACGCGGCGATCGCTTGATCCACGACATTTACTGTACGGCGTCTCAGCCGTGATGACGTGGCATTGCTGGAGTGGCTTGCAGAGGCAGCGTCGCGCTCTGATGACGCGGTGTGCCGTGATTGGCCGCCGGAGTTCCCAGCATGCACGTGGCTTCCGCTTCCGGCGGAACCACGTGACCCATCGGCGGGAAACTCAACCTCTTCCGGGTTTGTGATGGCGGGAATGTCCGCCGTCGGCCGCTCCACTCCGCCCGCAGCCCCCAAGGTAATTTCCTCCAGGATGGCTGCTGCAGCATGCAGCAGCTGAGCGAGACGTGCGTGAGCAACCTGGATTCCGCCGCTCGCGGCGATCGGCTGCACCGCAGGTGGTGGGGCGGCTGTCAGCACGCCGGCGTCTTCAGCGCCGCCCTCAGCACCCACGGGTGAGTTGGAGCTTGCGTCGTCCGGACTTCGCGTGCGGTTCGTTCGTCTTGTTTCCATCTTCTGACTCCAGTTGTAGTGTTATTAAGGACTGACTTCTAAACTTCTTTATGGCACACACTGTTTATTGTCTTAATACACAGTCCCTATCACACAAAGGGGTATATGGTCCCCTCACCCGTTACCCTGAGGAGATACAGCCTCTGGACCTTGCACAGCTCTCTAATCTCCCTGCTATCCCAGCATCCTCTGGATGGACCTAGCGGATCTCTCCCCGACCACTGGTTACACTGAGCCCTAGCCCTGATACGGGCTGGAGGGCTTGGTCCAGGGTCCTAGATGTCTTCGGCCGACTTGGGTCTTCGTGTAGCAGAACTGCCCGAGAGCTCTCAGCACTCTGGCTTTTATACCTGTTCGTGGCCGGGTTGTCCAATCCCCGGCCACCTTGTGGAACCCTCCGATTGGTCCTTCCCAATCTGGCGTTTGGATCCTACCTCACCCCATTTGACCCTGACCGTTTGATTGAGTGGGACAACCTTGTTTACGATCCGCTCGCGAACAGCGAGTAGTTATCACCACTACACTATCAACACCACCAAAACCATCATAATCACCATCACCAACATCGTCACTATCATACCACGTTCACCACCATCATTACTGTCATCATCACTATCATCAGCAACATCATCATCAACATCATTATCTCCATTATCACCACTACCACAATCACCACCATCACCACCATCAACCACCATCAAGCACCATCAACCACCACCATCAACCACCACCATCATCATAATTACTATCATCACCACAATAATCACCATTATCACGTGCATCATCATAATCATTACTTATCATTACCACTATCATCATCACCATCATTATAACCATCATCACCATAATCACCACCATCAACATTATCACCACCATCATCACCACCATCATCACCACCATCATTATCATCATCACTATCAGAACCCACATCACCATCAAAATTCTTACCACCAACAACAACAACCGCCATTCGCCACTAAGTGGCGGTGACGTCACCACGACGCTTGTGCCAGTGCTATGTGCACGTTGAGGCCACGTGGCCTCATTCTTACCACCACTACCACCAAAATCATCACCATCATTACGATCATCAACATCAATACCACAAAAACTGCCATAATTATCACCATTATCACATCCACCATCACGACCATTATCACCACTATCATCCTCACCGTGAAAACCACTATCACCAAAATTCCCACCATCACCCTCATCACGACCCTTACCACCATCTCGCTCATCACTACCATTACTACCACCACTGTCATTATCGCCACCGTGATCACCACCATCACTACCATCATTACTACCATGATCAACACCACTTCCTTCATCACCATTTCACCATTATTACCACCACTACCACCATCATCATGGTAACGTCTTCGTAGTTGGGGCTGTTATTTTTGTTAATTGTGTTCAACCGGAGCGAGAACTCAAAACACCAGAATAGGAGTCTTATTTGTAAGAGTGAGTGGAATGAGGAACGAGTGCTTGGGTGAGTGAGTAGATGAGTAAGTAGTTAAGTGATAGAGATGGTGGGTGATTGAATGATTGATTGAGTGCATGGTTGATTGGGTGAGATGGTGGGTGAGTGAGTGGGTGAGGAGACGGGGGAGATGGTTGGTGGGTGAGTGAGTGAGTGCATGGGTGAGTGGGTCGGTGGAGTGTTTGAGTTAGTGAGAGGGTCAGTGAGTGGGTAAACTATTGAGTGCATGAGTGAACGATTGAGTGCATGGGTGAGTGAGATGGTGGGTGAGTGAGTAGTTGAGTGGGTCAGTGGTTAAGTTAGTGAGCGAGAGGGTCGGTGAGTTGGTAAATGATTGAGTGAGTTCAAGTGTATCGTCTGTAACCGGGTGTAGAACTCGGAAGACCGGGACAGCAGTCTCATTTGCAAGAGTGACCTGGGGCTGGGGGGAATCTCCAAAATAATAAAAACGACAACGTGAGTACAGGAAACAATAATGAAGCGAAGATTGAAGATTAATTAGAGGAAAAAACAACCACCACCACCGTGTTACAGACGAAACAGAAAAAAAGCGCCCCGAACAAACTCCCAATACTGCAAGGGTGGAGACAGCGTCTGTCCACCCAACTAACAGTCGTGTCCACGTGTTGGGGGGCGATCTCGACTCCCCAGGACCACCCGTCGCGGCGTCCAACGTGACGTAATGACGACTCTCACAGACAACACCGATAGCCCACACATCCCGATTCCCCCCCCCCCACCACGGTTCCTGGGTTTGTCGTCACAATGGCCAGCGCGGTGCCACCGCGGCAAGCCCCCCAGGGCGAGACTGTCCCGGACTCCCCCTCAGCGTTGACCTCCCTCCGGGAGCATCCGTAGAGCAAGCAGCCGGACCATTCGTTTGTAACCCAAATGGAGCCGTTGCCTCCCCCCCAACCTCCTCCTCTTGCTCAGCACTCAGCCTCCCATGCAAACAAAAACACGTCAAAACCCCCTCAGCCTGGGTGAACGAGGCAGGGCGTGAACAATAAGAAGAGGTTTTCATACCCCTTTTCTGGCACAAATAAATGAGAGTTATGTTGAGATGTTCAAACACCAAACAGTATACCTTTTGCAAGGAATCAAGTACTGCATTAACCACACACGGTACTTGTGTTGTACACGTGTAGTGAAATAGCGCTGGCTAGTGTTCAGCAGCGGCAGCTGTGGTGGACAGACCGTGCACACGCCGGTGAGGGCGTGCACGGGGTGGAGGCAGAGAGAGGAACTGGGGCAAGGGTCACGGAGGACCCAATCTGGAGGCCCCTGGAACCTGCTAGTGGGTTGGAGAAAGGAGGCGCGGTCAGCACGGAGCCAGGCCGTGCTGGCAGCATGAAAGGAGCTGAGAGCGGGGGGCTCAGGGCTGCCGGTTAGGGCTGAACGATTAATCGATTTCAAATCGAAATCGCAATGTGAAACAATGCTATTAGCGTATTGCAACGGTTGTGATTTTAGCACGTCTTTTTTATTTACCTTAACAATTGTTCTACATTTCATTGGTCTATTTCAATTAAAAATTTCAATAAATACATTTTTGAAGAAATTCATATCTTTTAAGTTATCATACTTGCATTAGAATATATAGAGCAGTTCATAAATTGATGGTATCATGTGGTAATGCTCCATCACATGTTTATAATCTATTACACAGTGAATATTGAGTTGAAGCTTGACTTACATTTTTTTTTTATTGGAAATCAAATCGCAATCAAAAAATTCTCAATTAGATATTTTGAGCATGTACGCCAAGCCCTCAAGATGAATGGATATTCGGACCGCACAGTCCGCAAAACTGTATCGCCAACCATGGTGAGAGAACCATCTGAGTACCCAATCAAAACCATCAGGAATCAAGTCCAAAATCTTGAATAAACACAACATCTAGGTTCGATTAAACACAGTACACAAAATACGTGATATGATCACATCTGTGAAGGATGTGATTCCTGATATGCAATACCCTGGTGTCTACAAACTAAGTTGTCTGCGGCAGCAGTTACATTGGGGAAACTAAATGACATGTCTCAGACCGTGTTCGCAAACACAAAGCAGATTTGAAACACGGCAGAACCAATACCTCTGCCGTGGCTGATCACTGTTTTAACGCGGTGGGCTCACATGACATTGCTTTTTCCGAGACTAAGGTACTCTGCAAACCTTCGGGCTACCTTCAAAGATTTGTCCATGAAGCCATCCAGATATATAAACACAGACACAATTTCAACCAAGAATATGGATACAAACTGAGCAATCATTGGAAGGACGTTATTTACCGGTTTAAGTCATAACTGGTGGTGATGTCCCCCTTTCTGCCTGCCGATGTTAACAGATATTCTCGACTCTCTGAGCCACATTCACTAACACAGCCTCTCTCTCCCCCTGCTACCGATTATCTATGCCCCACCCCTCTCCCCCCTTGCCTCCCCTCTCTTATTTCTGCCACCCCCCCTCTCTCTCCCCCCTGCCGCTGATCTCTTACTCTTGTCTCGGCAGCTCTCTCTCCCCCCTTGTCCCACTCGGCCCCTGCCGCCGGTCTTGTTGCGATCGAAACGTCATGATATATTATTTTCTACCTACGTGACTTTACTGAAAGAACCAAAGAATACAGATATTTTCCCAAAATCGTAAAGCCCTACTGCTGGTTCTGGGAGTGGACTCGTCTCGTCGCTGCTGTTACCTCATCATCGTCGTCGCTGCCGTCTTCACAAGATATTGCGCTGCTGGAAGTTGTTGGCTATCTCAGTCAGCGCCATCAGTGTTTGATGATTAGGGTTGTGTACAGGCTAGACTAAGTAATGGTGGAGAGTGTAATGATGAGACCGTGGAAGTTGTGAATAAAGAAGGTGCCTTCTAGAAACTCTGTCTCTGAATCGTTGACACTATATTTGGTGTCAGGAATGGTTAGAAAATTCAATAGACAGGGTATAAATGGCAATGCCAAATATATCCAAGAAGAAGAGCTCCAGTGGCTTCCTAATAACTTAAGGAAACGCGTTCCAGACAGCCACAGAAGCAGCACATCTAACAGCGCCACACAATACGGTGACCGTCTTTGTTCGATCTTGCAATGTGATGATAACCATTACTGTACGTATATGTTCATAAGTTTTGCTGGCTGAATTTCTGGCTGCCTGCATGGCTTCTTGGTGGGCGGCCGAGCAAGTGAGCGTATTCGGTGATGACATCACGCAGCGCATCTGCGGGATGGCATCAACCGCGTTGAGCTAGGTTCCTGCATGCTGCTGACGTCATAACCCTCCCTCCCACTCAAACCACCATTCACCCCTGGCCGTGTATCCCGCGCAAATGAGTGAGATGCGTCATCACGCTATCATATCATACTCAGATCATCATACGAGCAAACTACATTAGGAGAATAAGTTTGCTGACTGGATGGCTGGAGGGAGAGACGGATGGACAGTCAGATAGAAAGGGCATGCGGGCTACTCGTGTTTGATTAGAAAATAAAAATGTTAAGTAAAAAAAATAAATGGTAAAAAACCACAGCACGTGCTATTGTCTTGGGTATCACTGTTGATACGAAGTGACGTTAACCTACAGTATATAGAAAGCAATACACGTACAGCAACACGGACGAATTTGACGTGAGTTTGTGTGTGAACAGACCAGTACTCGCTGTGTCTGATTCAATACAAATCCTATTGTAGTGCTCGTTCTGGCTATCAACAAAAATACACGCAGTCTGCTGCACGGTGCATGTGAAGGAGGCAATGCATTTGCACTTTGATAGACTCACACAGAGATCCATAGACTCGCTCACACAGAGACACAGGCTCACTCAGAGACAAATAGACTCATCACATAGAAACCCATATACTCACACAGAGACCCACACTCACGCAGAGTATCATAGACACACACACACGTACCCATCGACTTACACAGATACCCATTCACTCAATAACACAGTGAGCCATAGACTCCCTCACACAGAAACCCATAGACTTTCCACATGTAGCCCCATAGACTCCCCTGTCGGTAGCAAATCGGGGAGCTAGGGCCAAGAGTGGGCAAAAACCAGGAAGGGAAGGCACAGGGCATGAGCGGGACATTCGGGAGCAGGGCGAGCTGGAGAATGGTCGTGTGTAGAGTTGTGCGAGAACTCTCACCTTCTGGGTTCTAGTGCCGACGCGCAATGCACACCAGGTCGGGTCACCCCAGAAAGTCAGTCTATGCCCAGACAAACCAGAGGTGAGAGATTAAACGTTACAAAGTCCGTGTCGCCTTGGTCTTCCTGTCTTTGGTGGTGCATTGTGGGTGTGCAAGTGACTTGTTGTTAGGCAGGTAGCGAAATGTATTAGAGGGCTCGTCCCGAACAGGACGCCCTCAGTTGAGAATACCTCCCTACCACCGAGTCCTGCATAGGGACTTTACCCCGAGGAGCTATCTCCTTGAGCCGTGGGAAGGCCGCATAACCACGGGTGGAGGGGGTATTGGGGGGTGTGTGCGTAGGGCAAGGGGCCAACTTTAGGCCATGCTCAAGCCGCGCTCAGAGGGGCCACCGCTGAGTAATTTCTATCGTGCACAAAGCTGGTCTCCGGCTATCAGGCGAAACGGGGCACGGTCCGATTTATCTACGCCCCGTGCCGCCAGAGGTCGCGGAAAGGTGTGAAGAGTAGATTCGCCGTGGGTACGAGGGGCCGACCTAAGGTTGTGTTCACACCACCCCTGTGGAGAAATACACATATATACATATTCACCCGAGTGGTAAAATGCACTGGGAGCCAGCAGTGAGTCGAGACTGACAAATGGAACCTTCGAAGCTCTGCGATGTACGAGTGTGGCATGGGGGTGGATGTATTGTGTATGTCAGGGATGTCAGGGGTGGGAATGGAGATGGACAGTGCGTTACGGGGCATGGAGGGAATTCCCAACCAAAAGGAGGAAGACAGTGGAGCGGCAACAGTGGAGGAGGGGAGGAGCAGGCGAGGAGATGCAGGAGGGGAGCATCAGGGGGCTCGGGGCATTGTGGCGGGGGGAACGGATTGGGAGAGGGCTGTGGGCAAGTGTGGGCTTGGGGTGAAAAATTAACCCGTAAAAACAAAGTTTTTCACTATAAATCCTTTAATGCGTGGCGGCTAGAGTTCTCTCGTCCTCTGGCTTGAGATGGCTGCCACCTATGGGTCAGATGAATGCCTGCCACCATTAAGCAATTGGTAATTAAATATAAAAAAAAATCCTAAAAAGTGTAACATTTTGGAGAAAAATTGTCACGAAAATACATCACGCACAACAAGTATGTGTGCAAAATGTCAGCTCGATTGCATCACGGAAAGTGGGTTAAAAAACGACCGAAAGATTTGCACGGTCGTAAGCGCGCAAGCAAGCAAGCAAGTGTACTTAATATAAAGGATTTAATAAAAGACGGATCCCCCCAACCTCGTGTCGGCTCTGCTTCACATGGACATTCTGCGGTGTGCGGTGTCAGTGGTTCAGAGCGACTTGCACCGGCTGCACGTGCAGGCGTGTACAGTTCTGTGGTGGGAGCGGTGGCGCAGCGGTTAGCGCGGCGCGCCGTGCTACGATTCGGGCAGAGACCCCAATCCCGCTCATGGCCACCGCCCACACCAGGGACAGCGTCAGCGATTATCTCAACCGGCTCTGGGCCTCCTCTAGGTCGACTCAGCCTCAAATGATAATCTGGTGCGGTGTGTAGTAGACATCGGCACTAGGGAGACAAAGGCGGCCTGGTGGGTGTGGTTCTGGCCACTCACCGCCTAGAGTCTGTGTGGGCTACACGGGGGAGCTTTGTCTCTGCACGACACAGAGCAGTGAGCCGCAGCCACGTGACTGAGTTGAAGGCGAGCAACTCCACAGGCGTCTCACAGCTTGAGAACGAGACACCCGACACATTGTTTACTTGTCTATGGTTCTTGCGGTAAAGTCACGTAGATCGAAAAAAATAATAACAATAAAATAATAATTCATATGAAAATAAATGAATAAAAATTAACCCGTAAAAACAAAGTTTTTCACTATAAATCTTTTATATGCGTGGCATCGGTTTTATTTTATGATTCATTTCTGTTTTTCTTGAGTAAGAGTTTCATTTTTATCACGGGTATTTTAAATTAAATATAAGGAAAGTAGTATATAAGGATTATAAGGTTTTCAGTTTTTGTATGATTGTTTATATTGTACATTTTTGTTGTTTTCTTGAATAATTTTCTGTGTTTAGGAAAAATATATGATTGTGTTAGTGCAATTTTTTTTTCCTAAAAAGTGGAAAATTTTGGAGAGAAAAAATTCACGAAAATAAATTGTCACGCACAACGAGTCTGTGTGCAAAATGTCAGCTCGATTGGATCACGGGAAGTGGGTTAAAAACCACCACTACCACCATTATCATGGTGACGCCTTTGTAACGTCTTTGTAATTGGGGCTGTTATTTTTGTTTTATTGTGTTAAACCGGGGCGAGAACTCAAGACACCAGAATAGGAGTCTCATTTGTAAGAGTGAGTGAAATGAGGAGCGAGTGATTGGTTGAGTGAGTAGATGTGTAAGTAGTTAAGTGACAGAGATGGTGGGTGATTGAATGATTGAGTGAGTGCATGGTTGATTGGGTGAAATGGTGGGTGAGTGAGTGGGTGAGGAGACGGGGGAGATGGTTGGTGGGTGAATGAGTGAGTGCATAGGTTAGTGGGTCGGTGGAGTGTTTGAGTTAGAGAGTGGGTAAACTATTGAGTGTGTGAGTGAGTAGATTAGTGAGTGAACGATTGAGTGCATGTGTGAGATGGTGGGTGAGTGAGTAGCTGAGTGGGTCAGTGGTTAAGTTAGTGAGCGAGAGGGTAAATGATTGAGTAAGTTCAAGTGTATCGTCTGTAACCGGGTGTAGAACTCGGAAGACCGGGACAGGAGTCTCATTTGCAAGAGTGACCTGGGGCTGGGGGATCTCCAAAATAACAAAAATGACGTCAGCACAGGGAACAATAACGAAGCAAAGATAAATGAGCGGAAAAGAAACAACCACCACCGTGTTACAGACAGAACCGGAAAAAAACAGCACCCTAATTCAGATTCCAAAGAACACAGGATGAGATGTTATTATCCTTTGTGCAAGCACTTCCAAGAGTTCATGAACAGTGAGCCTGGTGAAATTTGGGGAGCGCATCGTCAGTAGTGAACCTTTGGGTCCTAGGGTGTTTCGGCCTTTCATACTATACACCCTCCCCAAAGGCGGCCAGCGACAGGGTGATCAATCCTACGCTTGCGTCCCATTCCCAATTAGTCATAGGAGTTGCCTTGTTGTTGATAGCCAACATCCCATGGGACTATGCATGGCAGGGGCGTCCTCATCCCTGAGTCAAGCATTGTTGACTGCATACCTCCTGGCCCTCTCACTTTGGGGCCCAGCTGGGGTCTTTCCTCTTCATCCAGAGCCACTGACTGCTGCCTTCTGCCGCCTCCGATACAGCTCTGATTGCCGAACGCTGGCTCTGGCCCTTAATTCCCAGGTCTCTAAGCAGTCTGGTTGTAGATGTTGCCACAAAACCTCTGCAGCCCACCTCCACTGGTCGGACTTCTGTGTTCCAGCCATGATGCCGTGCTTCAGCAGCTAGATCGGCATAGCGCAGATGTTTTCGCTCATAAGCCTCATCTACTGAGTCCTCCCAGGGTACTGTGAGCTCAATGATGAAGACCTTCTTGAGCGAACGGGACCAGAGCACCATGTCAGGTCTTAGGGTGGTGGTTGCGATCTCCGGAGGAAACACAAGTTGCCGGCCAATGTCAGCTAGCATTTTCCAGTCGCGGGCCAAGCGCAGCTGGTCTCGCTCTATTGGTGTAGAGCCGCTCTTTGGTGGTTTAGCCCCTTCGCGGACAAAGGTCGTCCCAATACTGCAAGGGGGGAGACAGCGTCTATCCACCCAACTCACAGTCGTGTCCACGTGTTGGGGGTCAATCTCGTCTACCCAGGGCCACCCGTCGCGACATAACGACGACTCCCACAGACAACTCCGACAGCCCACACCTCCCGGTCACCCCAACCCACGGTTCCTGGGTTTGTCGTCACAACGGCGAGCGGAAAGCCCCCCAGGGCGAGACCGTCCCGGATTCCCCCTAGGCGTGGGCCTCCCTCCGGGAGCATCCGTGGAGCGAGCAGCCGGACGCTTCGTTTGTAACCCAAACAGAGCCACCACCTCCTCCTCTTGCCCATTCATGAGCCTCCCATGGTGATGCTGTGTGTAATGATGATGGTGTGATGATGGTATGCGGTGGTGCTGTGTGTGGTGGTGCTGTGTGTGTGTGGTGGTGCTGTGTGTGTGTGGTCCTGTGTGTGTGGTGGTGCTGTGTGTGTGTGTGTGGTGGTGCTGTGTGTGTGTGTGTGTGGTGGTGCTGTGTGTGTGGTGGTGCTGTGTGTGCGTGGTGGTGCTGTGTGTGTGTGGTGGTGCTGTGTGTGTGTGGTGGTGCTGTGTGTGTGTGGTGGTGCTGTGTGTGTGGTGGTGCTGTGTGTGTGGTGGTGCTGTGTGTGTGATTGGTGGTGCTGTGTGTGTGTGGTGGTGCTGTGTGTGTGTGTGGTGGTGCTGTGTGTGTGGTGGTGCTGTGTGTGTGTGTGGTGGTGCTATGTGTGTGTGTGGTGGAGCTGTGTGTGTGTGGTGGTGCTGTGTGTGTGTGTGGTGGTGCTGTGTGTGTGTGTGTGGTGGTGCTGTGTGTGTGTGTGGTGGTGCTGTGTGTGTGTGGTGGTGCTGTGTGTGTGGTGGTGCTGTGTGTGTGTGTGTGGTGGTGCTGTGTGTGTGTGGTGGTGCTGTGTGTGTGGTGGTGCTGTGTGTGTGTGTGGTGGTGGTGCTGTGTGTGTGGTGCTGTGTGTGTGGTGGTGCTGTGTGTGTGTGTGGTGGTGCTGTGTGTGTGTGGTGGTGCTGTGTGTGTGGTGGTGCTGTGTGTGTGTGTGGTGGTGGTGCTGTGTGTGTGTGTGGTGGTGCTGTGTGTGTGTGTGGTGGTGCTGGTGTAGAGGTTAAGTCGGGAACATCGCGTCACGCACGCCTTCCGGTAGGATGGCTGACGGGAAGTGACGTCATGGGGAGTGGGCGGGGCGATGGCGTCATGTTCCCTGATGTACTTAAGCTATTGCCTGTGAAGTGAGCAGGGTTCGTTGTAGGAACCCGAGAACGTGAAGGGTGGAAGGTAGCTAATTCTGGCTTCCTTTCAGACTCCGATGTTGGCTGATCCCTCGGCCGACACAGAAGAAAGAGCCGGCGAAGCTAGCTGTGCTTCAGAGCATACAGAGTTTGGGTCCGGGTGAAGGACCAAGCGTAGGACCCTTACCCCTGGGGACAAGTGTTATATCCCTTAATCTGCTACTGGCGTAAGCCCTTAATAAACACCTGGCATAAGCCCCTACAGAAGATCTGCCTCCGAGTCGTCTTTACACCGCAACATTTGTATGTGATGATGCAGTGTGTGGTGATGCTGTGTGATGCTGCTGTATGTGATGATACTATGTGTGGTGATAGTAATGCTGTTTTGATGATGCTGTGTGTGTAGTAAAGCTGTGTGATGATAGTAATGCCATGTGGTGATGCTGTAATTGTGATTTGAGTGATGATGCTTTGTGTGATGAGTCTCGATATGATGGAGCTGTGATGATCCCACGCGTGATGATGCTCTATGTGAAACAATAGCCATGTCTGTTCTGCTTTCACAGGACAGCGAGGGTTACAGCAGCTCCACCCTCAGGTCGTAGCCAAGAGGACATTGCCTCGCTTAAAGGCAATGAGGGAACTCTGGCTAAACGCCTGTGTGAGTTCTTCAGTGTGAAACATGGGTGATGGGGCCATCTTAACAATACATTATCCCCGTGTGTGTGTGCACGAGGTCGATACAGCCTCAAATGATCACCTGGTGTTGTATGTAAACATCACCACTAGGGAGACAAAGGTGGTCGGACGTGGTGCTGGCCGCCCACGTGTGCCGTGCCAGCCTTCCTAAATGCTCGTTAACATCACTTGCCCTAATGGTCTGTTTAGGCTACACAGGGAATCTTAGTCTTTGTTCACATCCCAATCCAGGACCCTATTGAACAGAGCCATGAGACTCAGTATGGCGTTCTTGTGTAAATAATCAGCATTACGAGTCAGGAGAAGTGTGATGTTGAGATGCAGTGTGTGCCTGTGAATGTGTCTGCATTTGTGCATGGGGGAGGGTTGGCATAGTGGTTAGCACACTGCATTATGAAACCCAGTTACCTAGCTTTGATTACCAGCCATGGCTAACATCAATGGCAGGTGATATCTTATCCAGTCCTGGGCCTCTGCTAGGCAGTTTCAACCTCAAATGAGTTCCTGATGTTGCTAATGGTCATAATGATGGTTATAGTGGTCGGGATGGTGGGGATGATAGTGGTGCATCAGCCAGTCTTCTCAGTCGACCCAAGGCACCTGAGGCTGCCCCATAACCTCCTGCCAGTGGGCGTTCTACACGTCACGTGGTCTCAACGTGCACATAGCCTGCCACAAGCGCCATGGTGACGTCACCGCCACTTAGTGGCGAATGGCGGTTGTTGTTGGAAATGATGCTGATGTTGGTGAAAATGTGAGTAATTAGGCCGCTGTACGTGAGCTGTATCGTTCAGTTTCGTTCCGACAAACGGGGCACTACTTTTTCTTTTGCTCAATATGTTCAACGTTAATAAAAGGTATCCAAGCAAAAAGTTCTCCACGCATTATCCTGCAGTTAATGAGAAAAGTGTAATTTATTGGCGCACTATATTGACTGCGTATTGAGACATATAAAACTGTTGAGCTAGATTTTCAATCAATCAGCATCGAAAATGTAAGTAGGTCAGAGCCAAAATCAAGCCAATATCACTACGCACATGTTAACATTGAGGAGGACGTAAGCAGCGCAGCTTCATCTGATAGCGGCGATCATTTGCAAAATGTTTGATCGGTTTATTACAATCAACAGAAAGCGCCAGCTTGACAAGTTGGTGCAGTCTGAGACAGAAAATGCAGGTATGTTTACTCAGGTATGAAACTGAAAACTGAAAAAAATGAAAGATTTCATGCTCTGCTCTCCTTGCCCCTTCCCTCTTTTTTTCTCTACCCCCTCTCTCCCTACTCTTTCTGTGCTCTCCTCTTTACCTCTCCCCTTCACTCTCTTTCTCTCTCTGTGCTCTCCTTTTTTTAAGATCAGAGGAAACAAGAAGATGCCTCTTCTCTCTCTGACAATCCCTTCCTGCCTCGTGAATATCTTGTATGTATTAGCTCTGGTGTTGTTGCTACAAAGACTGTCAGAGATGACAAAAAAAGTACTTGTGATAAAGGTGAAACAGCAATGAAAAATTTCATCCAAGATCGAGTCCAGTCATCAAAAACAGAGTTCTCTCCAATAAAGTCCTTGAAGCTCACTACGTTTGGGGATCAAATGAAGAAATCATCCAAGACAAAAGATGGAAATCAAGTCACTCTAAAAAATGACAGGAGACTCTTTGCACGACTGTTAGTGATAAGTCAATCCCGGTCTGTAAACTTGAAAGAGATTCTGACATATTCACTTGGCAATATCTCATCCCCGCTAGCAAGCACTGATGGTTAATTAGCCAAAACAAATAAGGCTGCTCTTCTATCTTGTTTAGAATCAAAGGAACAAGGACCGTCATGTGAACAAGACTGTTGGTGATAATGGTGCCCTACTGATAGATGGCATGGCATTGATCAGGAGTCTCAAGAATATACCAGACACATTCGGTTAGCTTGCTGATGATCTTCTTCAACTTGTGATTAAGATGGGTAGAAAGTTCAGTTGTCCAAGGGTCGATTTTGTCATTGATCGCTACCCGGCAGTGAGCATCAAAAATGCTGAATGATCAAGACGTGCTGTTGCTGGACAACAATTACTGCAAATATACAGCATCAAGCAGAAGACTCCAAGTCAGTGGACCAAGTTTCTAGCCAGTGGTGAAAATAAAGAAGCCTTGACAGACTTTCTCTTTGAGACATGGAGAACTGTGCCTTTACAAGCAGCTGGAAAAGACATAGCTATCTTTGTGGCACACAGAAATGTATGTCATCAACTCACTCTTAAAGATGGCATTATGTCTGTCAAAGAGGTAGAATCTTTGACTTGTGACCATGAAGAAGCTGACACGAGGCTCCTACTTCATGCAAAACATGTCTGGAGTGAACTTTATAATAAGATAATCATCCAGAGTCCTGACACTGATGTTGCTATCATTTCACTTTCAATACTGGCTAAGCTTCCCTCAGCAAAGATGTACTTTGACAGGAACAAAAGACAGGCAAATAATGTTAGATCTCCAGGCTATTGGTTCTGCTTTGGGTCCTTCACTAACAGAGGCACTGATAGGACTACACACATTCACTGGCTGTGACTCAACTAGTTCCTTTTATGGGAAAGGAAAAGAGAAACCACTAAATATAGTGTCTGGAAATGCAGAGTACATCAGTGCATTTGTTGCTCTTGGGAGGCAATTTGAAATGGACAGCACCACATTTGTGACCATATAACGTTTTGTGTGTGAGCTGTATGGAGAAAAGGTATCAGATGTTAATTTGGCCAGATACAAATTAAGGAGGTAATGCCTGTTCGGAAGAGGCCTGTGTCCAGGCCTCTTCCGAACAGGCATTACCTCCAACAAAAGATGCACTTACAGAGCACTTTAAGCGTGCTAACTACCAAGCTGCAATCCACAGGAGAGCATTGGATCCTTTTATAAATGCTCCCAGTCCAGACGGCTTTGGATGGATTGTCAAGGATGGTGATCTCATCATATCATGGATGACTAAAGATCCAGCTCCTCAATAGATTTTGGGGTCACTCCACTGTGGGTGTAAGTCTGGTACTTGTACAGGTGGAAGGTGCTCATGCCACAAGGCTGACCTGGCCTGCACTGACCTATGTAAATGTGTTCATTGTGACAATGTGAGATTAACTGAGGATATTGTTTCATGTGAATCTGATAGTGAGGGCAGTGATCTGGATATTTAGTGATGTGTATATGATAATACAATTAATATAGGACATATATTTTATATAAATCAATCAAAATTAAATCTTGTTTACAATAATAATTCCTGTGAATATGTACATGTAGTGCAGTTACTGCTCGTGTATGCGAATTGACAATTCACCATTAAATGTGTTATTTTGAAAAGTGTTTTTTTTATATATTATATTTTGGTTTAATTCTATTTGTTATTCAAATTTTACCTCAAATATTACCTTTGAATTGGAACAACATAATGAGAAGTAATTGGGATGTTAATGCTACAGTAGAAGTTTTCTTGATAATCTTATCATGTTTACTGTGCATAGATAGCAACTTCAGGTATATCACACATTTCAAACTGGTTTATTTTGTACTTCAAGTGGTAATTCTGCATTTTTGGGTTTATATGATAAACAGGTTTGAAAGTGCAATATTCCCTATGGTTTCCCTTTTTTTCAAAATGGGCACCTTTAGCATCATTTTTCTCAAAAACTGCATGGTTGTGTGCGGAGAACTTTTTCCTAAGGAATCTCTATATATTTCTGATGTTAAATATAAAAAAGTAGGTAGTGCCCCACTTGGTGGAACGAAACCCTATTTCTAGGCCTCTTTTAGGCTACCGACAGCGGCCTAAATGGGAATGATGATGGCATTGGTGAGTGATGGTGTTGGTCGTGGTAATGCCAGTGATGGTCGTGGTGATGGTAATGATGGTGGCATTGGTGATTATATAGGTGGTGATGGTTGTAATGGTTTTGTTAATGGTGCTGATGGTAGTAGTGATTATGATATTGGTTATGGTGATAATGGTAGTGATGGTCCTGATGATGGTTTTGATGGTTGTTGAGATGGTTATGATGCTGGTCGCGTTGGTAATGGTGATGAAGATGTTAGAGATGGTGGTGATGTTCATAGTGTTGATGATGGTGGTGATGGTAGTGTTCATGTTGTTGTCATTGATGATATTAATGGCGAGGATAATTGGTGATGGTGATGTTTGTAATGTCCTTGTTGATGGTGAAGATGATGGTTGGTGACGGTGATGATGGTGATGATGGTGTTCTGTAGTGACGTTATCATTGCTGTTGTCACAGACAGATGCTCACCGACTCTGGACACAAACTCAGCTTATAACCAACTCCAGATCTCCTCGGATCTCAAGACGATGACAGGGGTCCGTGCCTCCCAGGGTCGCCCCGATCACCCACACCGGTTTGATCACTTTGCACAAGCCCTGTGCTGTGACAGCTTCTCGTCGGGCCACCACTACTGGGAGGTGGACGTGGGGGACGCGCAGCGGTGTCGGGTTGGAGTCGCGTACGGGACGATCCCAAGGAAAGGGGGTGGTGTTGCTGTACAGCTGCTGGGAGGAAGCAACTCGTCCTGGTGTTTAGAGAGAAGTGGCGACTTCTCAGTGATTCATGGTGGAGGGACGACTGCACTGTCGGTGAAGGGGGCCCCTCCCCCCGCAGAATCGGGCTTCACCTGCACTGGGAGGAGGGGCTCCTGGCGTTTTACCGCGCCGACTCCATGGAGGTAATCCACGAGGTTCGGCAGAGATTCTTGCAGCCTCTCTAACCTGGGATGTGGGTGAATAATTATAATAAACCATCGAAGATCGTGGATCTGAGTCGTGCATACTGAGGATGAGGAGAGATAGAAATCCAAGAAACCGGAGCAGAAACCCAAGAAACAGAGGTGAGGGGGGATGGTGAGGAGAGGGCTTAGGAGGGAGGGGATCGTGGTGAGGGAAGGTGAGGGTGAGGTGAGCATGGAAGGGGAGGGTGAAGGGGGGGGTGAGGTTCAGGTTGGTGTGCGTGAGCGATGTCACCAGTGCAGTACAAATCGCCGGTGCAGAAGTTTGAGGGATTTGAATGAAATCTGAGTGGGGAATCAGCGCAGCCCCAGAGTCTGTGTGGCCGCTCCTTCACCTGCAGTGCGCGCTCGCGTCACCATGCCTCCTCATCCCTGCGATTCACCATCATCACCATCATCATTACCACCATAATGATCATCATCTTCATCATTACCATCACTCCATTATCATCACTATCATCAACATAATCACCAACATCATTTACATCATTATCCCCATCATCACCACGATCACCACCATCAACCATCATCACAGCCATCACAATCAACACCCAAAAAAACACCATAATCACATCCATCATAATCATCACTATCATCACCACCACCACCATCATCACCATAACCATCATGACCATAACCATCATCACCACCACTGTCACTATCATCACCGTGAAAACCACCATCACCATATCACCATTATTACCACCACGACCACCTTCATCACAATCATCCCTTATCTCCACAATAAATATTAAAGACATAACACATACCACGTAACGTTTAATTCATCCCATCAGTCGCAGGCACGGCCTTCTGGGAGTGCCTAATTTGAAGCGTCATTTACTTCAACGCAAGAAACACTCTGGGCAGGTTTCGACATTCAGTGTCTCATCATCAGCAGAGTCAGGCTCGTCGTAAAGCAACGTATGAATGTTGAACTTATTTCGCACCGTACGTAGCCAACCGTGCTAATCGGAGGTGCAATGCTGGCGAATTGCCCAGATGTTCATAGGCAAGGACAGGTTCTGACGTTCAGTGTCTCATCAGCAGCAGTCAGGCTTTGCTTAAACCAAGGCTCACGAAGTATTTGCCAACTGGATTCCTGGCCGCCTGCCTGTATGTACTGTATGTATGTTGAGATTATATTGCAACGAATGAAGCCAACTGGGCTAATCAGAGGTGCGGGGGAAAGACATCAAACTAAGCACAAAAAACACACAGGCACGGACAGTCAGGTACAAAGGCCGTGCGGGTTGCTCGTGTTTGATTAGAAAATGAAAATGGTCAATAAAAATCTAAGGTAAAAAAGAACACACAGCACGTGTTATTGTCTTGAGTATTACTGTTTATTTGAAGTGACTATAGAAAGCAATAAACGTACAGCGACACAGACTAATTTCACGTGAGTTTGTGTGTGACCAGACCAGTACTCGCTGTATTTGATTCAATACAAATCCTATTGTAGTGCTCGTTCTGTTTATAAACACAAATGTGCCAAGTCTACTGCACGGTGAAGGTGAAAAAGTTAATGCATTAGCACTTTGATAGATTCACTCAGACCCATAGACTCACCACACAGAGACACAGACTCACTCAGAGACACAGACTCACGAACAGGGACCCATAGATTCCATCACACACAGACCCATAGACTCACAACTGAGATCCACACTCACACAGAGACCCATACACACACACCGAACCAGACGCAGAGACCCATAAATTCACTCACAGAGACCCATAGACTAAGACAGAGACATATTCTTAGGTTTTTTCGGTAAAGTCACGTAGGTAAAACATCAAAATTAATAAAAATAAAATAAAGATCACGACGTTTCGGAGGCAACACAAGTCTCCGTCATCAGGTGGGACCGTCACAGCCAGATTAGCTGCATCAAGTGAGGCAATGATTCAAGATGTAATCCCTTAAAAGCGAGTTGGGGGGGGGAGGAGAGGGGGGGGGGAGTTCATCAGAATGTGGTAGCCAATTGATGGAACGTATCGGGAGGGAGGGGGGCGGGGCCAAAAGGGTGGGCGACAGCGTGGAAGCGATTGTGCGCAAGAGACAAACTGCTGCACACGCCAACGCATTGGGCAGAGAGGGGGGAGGGGGAGGCCTGAAACAATGACACAAAAGAACGGAAATGCCATTGTTTATACCAATGCTGGCTGAACAATGAAGAGATTACTGTTAAACACTCGGTAAAGTAAAGTAAAATAGTGCCTGTCAGATAAGATGGTCCATAAAAGTGTAATTAAGTATTTTTTGCGTGGTTAATAACATCTTTCCAATGATTACTAAGTTTGTACCCATCATCACGGTTGAAATTATGTCTGTGTTTGTATATTTGTATGGCTTCGTGTACAAACCTTTGATGGTAGCCAGGAGGTTTGCAGAGAACCTTGGTCTCGGAAAAGACAATTTCATGAGAACCCACCGAGTTGTAGCAATGATCGGCAACGGCCGAAGAATCAGTTCTGCCGTGTTTCAGATCTGACTTGTGCTCGCGGACACGATCAGCAACATGACGTTTCGTTTCTCCAATGTAGCAATCACCACAAATGCAACTCAATTTGTAGACTCCAGGATACTGTAAGTCAGGAACGACATCCTTCACAGATGGAATCAGATCACGGATTTTATGCACTGTACTGAATCGGACTTGGATCTTATGGTTGTTTAGAATTTTGGAGATCTTTTTGGTCACGCCTGCTATGTATGGTAACGTGATAGTTTTGGTCGGAGTTTCATGTGGCTGTTTCTGTGTGGTGGGAGAGACAGCTTGGCGGATAGTACGGTCAGAGTATCCGTTCATCCTGAGGGCCCGATGTACATGTCTTAATTCACCGGTCAGGTGGTGTTGGTCAGAAATGCCATGGGCTCTGTGGTATAGCGTTTTGATGAGAGAATTCTTTTGAGATGGGTGGTGGTGGGAATCCGGTTTCAAGTAGGAATCTGTGTGGGTGGCTTTCCTGTAGACAGAATGTCCCAAGGATCCGTCAGGCCTCCTCTCAAACAGAATATCCAAGAATGGTAGTTTACCGTCTTTCTCCACTTCCATGGTGAATCTGATGGATGGGTGTCTAGAATTGATGTGGTCCAAGAAGTGGTTCAATGCTGGGAGGCCATGTGGCCAGATGACGAAAGTATCATCCACATACCTCTTCCAAAAGGAAGGACGCAGGGTGGATGTCTGGATGGCGTCTGATTCAAACTTTACCATGAACATGTTGGCTATAACTGGTGACAAGGGGGAGCCCACAGGGGTACCCTCATTCTGTTTGTAGAAGGTGCCATTCCAGGTAAAATAGGTGTTGGTGAGGCAATGCCTAACCAGCGCAGGTACATCAGAATTCAATCCATGTTGGACTAAGTCCTCAATTATTGTTAGGGTGTCCGGTACTGGGACTTTGGTAAACAAAGATACTACATCAAAGCTGACGAGGATGTCATCAGGAGATAGTACCATGTCTTTAACCATAGAGACTAATTGGGTTGAGTTGAGTACTGCCGAAGAGGTCTTGCCTGTGAAGGGGAGCAGAGTATCTGATAGAAAACGGGCTAGTTTGTACGTAGGAGAGTTTATCGTCGACACGATGGGTCGTAGCGGGGTGCCTTCCTTATGGATTTTGGGAAGACCATAGAGTCTGGGAGGTCTAGCCGCCGATGGTTTTAGAGAGGGACGTTTGCTTGGTTCGATTAGGGAAGTCGAACTCGTGATGATACTGTTGGTTTTCGTCGTTAGGCTTTTAGTAGGATCGTTTTTAATTTTGGAGTAACTCCCATCATTAAGAAGGTCCAGGATTTTGTTGTTGTATGAATCTTTATCCATGATGACCGTGGCATTGCCCTTGTCTGCCGAGAGGATGACTATATCATCTCTCTTTTTTAGGTCCGCGAGTTCAGAGCGTTCGTTTTTGCTGATGTTACTAGTGGGTTTCTTAGCATTCTTAAGAATAGTAGCTATTTCAGCTCTTGCTACATCCGCATGGATGTGTCCTATGCCTCCGAGGGCTACATCAATCTGAGAAATCATATCTTCTACTGGTATATATTTAGGGGTGACGGCGAAATTTAGTCCTTTGGACAGTACCGTTTTTAGATTGTCAGAAATTGGGATGTTACTCTGATTAATCACGGTCTTATTAACATCCAGCTTTGCGATGTGTGGCTCTGGTTTCTTCTTAGATAGGAGGTTGAATTTAGAAATCAGGTTAGCTTTGCATTTGGCTGACATTGAGTCAGCAGAAGCAGAAGTCATGTTATCAACGTGGTTCCAGTCAGAAGGTGACATTTTTTGTGTTAACATTAAATGTGTTTGTAAGAGAGTCTTGTCTAAATTATCGAGTTCAAATAGGAGTCACCTTCTGACTGGAACCACCTTGATAACATGACTTCTGCTTCTGCTGACTCAATGTCAGCCAAATGCAAAGCTAACCTGATTTCTAAATTCAACCTCCTATCTAAGAAGAAACCAGAGCCACACATCGCAAAGCTGGATGTTAATAAGACCGTGATTAATCAGAGTAACATCCCAATTTCTGACAATCTAAAAACGGTACTGTCCAAAGGACTAAATTTCGCCGTCACCCCTAAATATATACCAGTAGAAGATATGATTTCTCAGATTGATGTAGCCCTCAGAGGCATAGGACACATCCATGCGGATGTAGAAAGAGCTGAAATAGCTACTATTCTTAAGAATGCTAAGAAACCCACTAGTAACATCAGCAAAAACGAACGCTCTGAACTCGCGGACCTAAAAAAGAGAGATGATATAGTCATCCTCTCGGCAGACAAGGGCAATGCCACGGTCATCATGGATAAAGATTCATACAACAACAAAATCCTGGACCTTCTTAATGATGGGAGTTACTCCAAAATTAAAAACGATCCTACTAAAAGCCTAACGACGAAAACCAACAGTATCATCACGAGTTCGACTTCCCTAATCGAACCAAGCAAACGTCCCTCTCTAAAACCATCGGCGGCTAGACCTCCCAGACTCTATGGTCTTCCCAAAATCCATAAGGAAGGCACCCCGCTACGACCCATTGTGTCGACGATAAACTCTCCTACGTACAAACTAGCCCGTTTTCTATCAGATACTCTGCTCCCCTTCACAGGCAAGACCTCTTCGGCAGCACTCAACTCAACCCAATTAGTCTCTATGGTTAAAGACATGGTACTATCTCCTGATGACATCCTCGTCAGCTTTGATGTAGTATCTTTGTTTACCAAAGTCCCAGTACCGGACACCCTAACAATAATTGAGGACTTAGTCCAACATGGATTGAATTCTGATGTACCTGCGCTGGTTAGGCATTGCCTCACCAACACCTATTTTACCTGGAATGGCACCTTCTACAAACAGAATGAGGGTACCCCTATGGGCTCCCCCTTGTCACCAGTTATAGCCAACATGTTCATGGAAAAGTTTGAATCAGACGCCATCCAGACATCCACCCTGCGTCCTTCCTTTTGGAAGAGGTATGTGGATGATACATTCGTCATCTGGCCACATGGCCTTCCAGCATTGAACCACTTCTTGGACCACATCAATTCTAGACACCCATCCATCAGATTCACCATGGAAGTGGAGAAAGACGGTAAACTACCATTCTTGGATATTCTGTTTGAGAGGAGGCCTGACGGATCCTTGGGACATTCTGTCTACAGGAAAGCCACCCACACAGATTCCTACTTGAAACCGGATTCCCACCACCACCCATCTCAAAAGAATTCTCTCATCAAAACGCTATACCACAGAGCCCATGGCATTTCTGACCAACACCACCTGACCGGTGAATTAAGACATGTACATCGGGCCCTCAGGATGAACGGATACTCTGACCGTACTATCCGCCAAGCTGTCTCTCCCACCACACAGAAACAGCCACATGAAACTCCAACCAAAACTATCACGTTACCATACATAGCAGGCGTGACCAAAAAGATCTCAAAAATTCTAAACAACCATAAGATCCAAGTCCGATTCAGTACAGTGCATAAAATCCGTGATCTGATTCCATCTGTGAAGGATGTCGTTCCTGACTTACAGTATCCTGGAGTCTACAAATTGAGTTGCATTTGTGGTGATTGCTACATTGGAGAAACAAAACGTCATGTTGCTGATCGTGTCCGCGAGCACAAGTCAGATCTGAAACACGGCAGAACTGATTCTTCGGCCGTTGCCGATCATTGCTACAACTCGGTGGGTTCTCATGAAATTGTCTTTTCCGAGACCAAGATTCTCTGCAAACCTCCTGGCTACCATCAAAGGTTTGTACACGAAGCCATACAAATATACAAACACAGACATAATTTCAACCGTGATGATGGGTACAAACTTAGTAATCATTGGAAAGATGTCATTAACCACGCAAAAAAGACTTAATTACACTTTTATGGACCATCTTATCTGACAGGCACTATTTTACTTTACCTTACCGAGTGTTTAACAGTAATCTCTTCATTGTTCAGCCAGCATTGGTATAAACAATGGCATTTCCGTTCTTTTGTGTCATTGTTTCAGGCCTCCCCCTCCCCCTCTCTGCCCAATGCGTTGGCGTGTGCAGCAGTTTGTCTCTTGCGCACAATCGCTTCCACGCTGTCGCCCACCCTTTTGGCCCCGCCCCCCTCCCTCCCGATACGTTCCATTAATTGGCTACCACATTCTGATGAACTCCCCCCCCCCTCTCCTCCCCCCCCCAACTCGCTTTTAAGGGATTACATCTTGAATCATTGCCTCACTTGATGCAGCTAATCTGGCTGTGACGGTCCCACCTGATGACGGAGACTTGTGTTGCCTCCGAAACGTCGTGATCTTTATTTTATTTTTTATAATTTTGATGTTTTACCTATGTGACTTTACCGAAAAAACCTAAGAATATGAATCCTTGCAGTCACGAAAGCTTCAAATCTAGAATTAAGACAGAGACCCATAGACTCACAAAGAGACCTATATGCTCACACAGAGACCCACAGTCGGTTCTGCCGCCACTGCTGCTGTATTTGTTGTTGATGTTGTTGATGTCGTTCCACGGGGATGTTGGGGCCTCGGACCATCGTGGGTCAGGGCTGGAGACTGCTGTGTAGCACAGCGGAGGCACGGGAGCAGGGCCAGAGGGAGTGTCAATGGTGGTGGTGTACACGTGTCTGTGTGTAAAGGAGTCTGTGTGTGTACACGTGTCTGTGTGTACACGTGTCTGTGCGTAGACGTGTCTGTGTGTGTAGACGTGTGTGTACACGCGTCTGTGTGTGTACACGTGTCTGTGTAGACGTGTCTGTGTGTGTACACGTGTCTGTGTAGACGTGTCTGTGTGTGTACACGTGTCGGTGTAGACGTGTCTGTGTGTTTACACGTGTCTATGTAGACGTGTCTGTGTGTGTACACGTGTCTATATGTGTGTCTAATGTAGCGGTGAGCGCGCTGCGCTACGAACTTTGGCGACCTGGGTTGGGTTCCCGTTCACGGCCAACACCAGTGACGATTAATTATCTGAACCGGTCCTGGGCCTCCCCTAGGTCGACTCACCCTCAAATGAGTACCTGGTGCGATGTGTAAACATCGCCACGAGGGAGACAAATGCGGCCGGACGTGGTGTTGGCTACCTACCCGCTCGTGTGCCGTGCCGGCCTTCATAGGTGCTCACTAACAAAACTTACTCCGACAGTCTAAGGCTATAGGGGGATCTTTGTACACGTGTCTGTGTGTGTGTGTACGTGTGTCCATGTGTGCGTGTGTCCATGTGTGCGTGTACACGGAATGGGGAGCGGTAGTGTAGTGGTTAGCGTGCTGCACTAAGAACCTGGCGAACTGAGTTCGATTCTAGCTCAAGGCCAACACTGATGACGATTATCCGAACCAGTTCTGAGCCCTCACCTAGGTCAACTCAGCCTCAAATGAGTACCTGGTGCAGTGGTGTGTAGTGAACATCGCCACCGGGGAGACAAAGGCGGCCGGGCGTGGTGCTGGCCACCCACTCTCTCATGTGCCACAGGTGCTACAACTCGCGACCAGCACTTGCCCCTAGAGTCTATTGGAGGCTATACGGGGGAGCTTTGTCTGTCTCTACAATGTGACAAAGCTCCCCCGTGTAGCTCACCCAGGCTGGAGGAGCAAGAGCTGTTAGTAGCGAGGAGCAGCAGCGCCTGTGAAGGCCGCCATTGTGGCACACGAGGGGGTGGGTGGCCAGCACCACGCCCGGCCGCCTTTGTCTCCCCAGAGCTGATGTTTACACACCGCACCAGGTTCTGATTTGAGTCCGAGTCGACCTAGGGGAGGCACAGGACCCGGTTTTGATATCACTCGCCACTGATGTTGGCCGTGAGCCGCGACGCAGCGCGCGCAACCGCTCCCCACACTTAACACTTACAAACTACAACCATTAACCACCAATCACACTCACAGTGTGGGTCTCTATGGGTCTCTGTGGGTCTGTGTGGGTCTCAGTGGGTCTCTGTTTGGGGCTTTGTGTTTGGGTCTCCTAGTATGGGTCTCTGAGTATTGGTTTCTGGGGGTCTATGTATGGGTCTCTGAATATAGGTCTCTGTGGATCTAAGTATGGGTCTCAATGGGTCTCTGTGGGTCTATGTATAGGTCTCTGATAGGTCTCTGTGGTTCTATGGATGGATCTGTGGGTCTCTATGGGACTCTGAGTAAGGGTCTGTATGGGTCTTTGTGGGTTTCTGTGGGTTTCTGTATCGGTCTCTGTATGTATCTCTGTACGTGTCTCTGTGTGGGTCTGTGAGCAAAAGAATTCGCATTTATACTGCAGGAGAAATCCGAAAATCTCTAAAGCTCTTTCATCACAGATGTCCAGTCGGGGGGCCACTGGGGTCAGAACGTGACAACAGACACACAACGCGCGCACAAGACAGGACGGGAGGGGCAGCGTACAGGAGAAGTAAACAAATCACTCAACACATTCCTGCTGAGGAGGGAGCTGGTAGGAACGTTGGGTTGCTCGGTCAATGGCCTGCAGGGTCAACGGCGGCGTGGTGTATTCCGCAAATATGGCCGACTGAGGGCGGGCACAAGCCGGCGTGAGTAGGTTAAACGTTGAGTTTTATAAGGGCACCACGGGGTGACCAGCCACCCCCACCCAGCCCCACCCCTCCCACCCCCCACCCAGCCCCTCCCTGCACGACGGACACAATAATCCCGTGGGCTGGTGTAACCAGGAGGTTCCTACCAGTAACAGATTGTCTACAAACAGCAGCAAGCCGCTTAAACACCCCAACCCTATCACCACCACCAACTCGTCGTCGCGACTTAAAGAAACAACTATAAATAGGAGTAGATATTAAATGAAACGTTAATAAAGTTATTTTTTTAATTTCCCTCCCAACTCCGAGCGTGACCGGCATCGGCCTAGGCCGGCCTACCGAGCACCTCGCGCCTCGGCCGGTACGGATTCTATCCGAGGGGCGGTGTCTCTCGCGGGCTCGCCTCAGGGGGATGGTTTAAACGCCTCGGCCTTGTGGCGGCGGGGGGGGGGGCTTCTTTGTCTGTCGCTCTCTCTCGGGGGAGGGGGGTGAGGAAGACAAAGACGGCTGTGAGGGGGGGGGGGGACTCACGGCGACGAGGATTCGTAGGAAACGAGGCTGCTTCGTCAACAATGGGGAGCGGGGAACTCAAAACCGAATGGATTAGTGCGCGTGGCGCGACTGAAGCATCGATTCCGATTCCTCTAGAGACGTCGATGTGTTGGGGTGGCGGCTGGTCTTTGTCGATTTCTGGATCGCTTTCGAAATTGCGATTCGATTTTACGTTAAGTTGAATACGTTTCTAACACGATCAGAGTCGTGGTTCATATTTTTGTAGATCGATTCAACAACGAGAATCAGAATTATTCTTTGGTTCTTTCGGTGAAGTCACGTATAAAGATAAAATAAGAAATTAAATAATAGCATACGACGTTTCGATTGCAACACAAGCAATCATCATCAGGTATAAATGAAATAGCGACATAAAATCTAACCATAAAACTATAGACAGACATATAAGCAGACAGATATCACCAAGATACATAGAGAGAGTAACACAGGCACAGAGAGGGGGGATCTTCTCTGTGGGGTGGCCTTAAATAGACAGAGGGGGGCGGAGGCAGAGAGAGGGAGGGGTTAGAGAAAAAATGTACATGTCAATGAGTACGAAGAGACGCGTAGTAAAGTACGCAGGCTTAGAGGGAGAAAGAACACAGAGAGTCGGTCAACACAATTAACGCATAGCCTGATCGATTACGTATTTCAAAGATTGCTAAGTTAGAATTTAAGTGTGAAAATTCCAAAGAAAGACAAAACATAAAAACAAGAGGAACGGAGACACACAGACAGAGCAGAACATAAGAACGACAAAAAACGAGTGTAGACAGAAAAAAGTACACTAAATATACAGGCAGAGAGAGAGAACAAAAAACCCGGAGAGAGAGAGAGAGAGAAAAAGGTAAACTTAGAACTTCCCCGTAGAAGTGGTTCAATCTTAATTTTGGAGCTTTCGTGACTGCAGAAATTATTCTTTGGTTCTTTCGGTAAAGTCACGTATAAATATAAAATAATAAATAGTTTTAATGTTTTGTCTTTATTTGGAATTTTCAAACTTTAATTCTAACTTAGCAATCTTTGAAACACGTAATCGACCAGGCTATGCGTTAATTGTGTGTTGACCGACTCTCCGTGTCGTATTACATAACATTTCGATATTTTGCTAGGTTATTTAATTTAGTGTGTTCTACTAGCTTTACTACCCGGCTTCGCCCGGGTCTTGGATCCACGACGCTAGGCCGCCTTTGTCTCCCCAGTGGCGATGTTCATACGCCACAGCAGTGACTCGTTTTGAGGCTGAGTCCCTCCCTGACCGCTCTCCCTCCCTCACCGCTCTCCCTCCCTCACCACTCTCCCTCCCTCACCACTCTCCCTCCCTCACCACTCTCCCTCCCTCACCACTCTCCCTCACTCACCACTCTCCCTCCCTCACCACTCTCCCTCCCTCACCACTCACGCCCGGCCGCCTTTGTCTCCCCAGTGGCGATGTTAATACGCCACACCAGTTACTCGTTTGAGGCTGAGTCGACCTAGGGGAGGTTCAAATAATCGTCACGTGTGGTGGCCGTGAGCGGGAATCGAACTCGGTTCGCCGGGTTTGTAGCGCAGCGTAGCGTTAACCACTACACCCACCGCTCCTCACACACCACACACGCACAGACACACACACAGACACACACACAGACACACGCAGACACACACAGACAGACACACAGACACACAGACAGCACGCTAACCACTACACTACCGCTCCCCACACACCACACACGCACACACACAGACACACACACAGACACACACACACAAAGACACACACACATAGACACAGACAGCACGCTAAGCACTACACTACCGTTCCCCCTACACAACACACGCGCGCGCGTCCATAGGTACACATACACGCGCTTGCTGCAGACACACACGACTTTCAGGGTGCGTACGGCAGTAAACGACTGAAATAATAAAGCGTTGGCAGGGGCAACCGCCGTCCAATGAAAGCGGCGAAGGCGTGGCTACCCGTTGGCAGGGGCAACCGCCGTCCAATGAAACTGCAGGCCGCGGCGAAGGCGTCGCTAGCCGTTGCCAGGGGCAACCGCCGTCCAATGAAAGCGGCGAAGGCGTCGCTAGCCGTTGCCAGGGGCAACCGGCGTCCAATGAAAGTGCGTATGGTCCGGCGACACACACACACACAGACAGACAGACAGATTCGCGATTTTATATATATATATAGATTTCATTTATACCTGATGATGATTGCTTGTGTTGCAATCGAAACGCCGTATGCTATTATTTAATTTATTATTTTATCTTTATACGTAACTTTACCGAAAGAACCAAAGAATAATTCCTGCAGTCACGAAAGCTCCAAACTTAAGATAGAATCAGAATCTTTGTTTAGACTGCAGGAGGAGTCCAGTTGGGGTCACGGGGTCAGCGAGTTACTGCGTCACTGTAGTGTATAGTGTAGTGTATAGTGTAGTGTATAGTAGTGTATAGTAGTGTAGTGTATAGTGAAGTGTATAGTGTAGTGTATAGTGTAGTGTATAGTGTAGTGTATAGTGCAGTGTATAGTGCAGTGTATAGTGTAGTGTATAGTGTAGTGTATAGTAGTGTATAGTGTAGTGTATAGTGGTGTATAGTGTAGTGTATAGTAGTGTATAGTGTAGTGTATAGTAGTGTATAGTAGTGTAGTGTGTAGTGTATAGTGTAGTGTATAGTAGTGTATAGTGTAGTGTATAGTAGTGTATAGTGTATTGTAGTGTATAGTAGTGTATAGTCTAGTGTATAGTAGTGTATAGTAGTATATTGTGTAGTGTATAGTGTAGTGTAGAGTGTAGTGTATAGTGTAGTGTATAGTAGTGTTGTGTATAGTAGTGTATAGTGTAGGGTATTGTAGTGTTGTGTATAGTAGTGTATAGTGTAGTGTATAGTGTAGTTTATAGTAGTGTATAGTGTATAGTGTCGTGTAAAGTAGTGTATAGTGTAGTGTATAGTAGTGTATAATAGTGTATAATAGTGTATAGTGTAGTGTATAGTGTAGTGTGTAGTGTAGTGTATAGTAGTGTGTAGTGTAGTGTATAGTGTAGTGTATAGTGTAGTGTATAGTGTAGTGAATAGTGGTGTATAGTGTAGTGTATAGTGTAGTGTATAGTAGTGTATAGTGTAGTGTATAGTGGAGTGTATAGTAGTGTATAGTAGTGTATAGTAGTGTATAGTGTAGTGTATAGTGTAGTGTATAGTAGTCTATAGCAGTGTATTGTGTATTGTATAGTGTAGAGTATAGTAGTGTATAGTATAGTGTATAGTGTAGTGTATAGTGTAGTGTATAGTGTAGTGTATAGTAGTGTATAGTGTAGTGTATAGTGGTGTATAGTGTAGTGTATAGTAGTGTATAGTGTAGTGTATAGTAGTGTATAGTGTAGTGTATAGTAGTGTATAGTAGTGTAGTGTGTAGTGTATAGTGTAGTGTATAGTAGTGTATAGTGTAGTGTATAGTAGTGTATAGTGTATTGTAGTGTATAGTAGTGTATAGTCTAGTGTATAGTAGTGTATAGTAGTATATTGTGTAGTGTATAGTGTAGTGTAGAGTGTAGTGTATAGTGTAGTGTATAGTGTAGTGTATAGTAATGTTGTGTATAGTAGTGTATAGTGTAGGGTATTGTAGTGTTGTGTATAGTAGTGTATAGTGTAGTGTATAGTGTAGTTTATAGTAGTGTATAGTGTATAGTGTCGTGTAAAGTAGTGTATAGTGTAGTGTATAGTAGTGTATAATAGTGTATAATAGTGTATAGTGTAGTGTATAGTGTAGTGTGTAGTGTAGTGTATAGTAGTGTGTAGTGTAGTGTATAGTGTAGTGTATAGTGTAGTGTATAGTGTAGTGAATAGTGGTGTATAGTGTAGTGTATAGTGTAGTGTATAGTAGTGTATAGTGTAGTGTATAGTGGAGTGTATAGTAGTGTATAGTAGTGTATAGTAGTGTATAGTGTAGTGTATAGTGTAGTGTATAGTGTAGTGTATAGTGCAGTGTATAGTAGTGTATAGTAGTCTATAGTAGTGTATTGTATATTGTAGAGTATAGTAGTGTAGTGTATTGTGTCACATGGTACAAATAAGTGGCAAAAGAAAATACACCTGCATAGGGAAAGTGGGTGATTGAAATTTTTAAACACCTGCAGCAAACAAAGTGTCAATCACCACCAGAGACTAGAGGGTGAATGGAGGAAGACCCCAGGCTTCTCCGCTCTTGAACTCCAGCCAGCAGGGAATGAGAGCGGTACCCAGAAACCGGCCACGCTTCCAGTTTGGACACCCGGTGGGGAGCAGGGAAGGGGCAGTGGAGCACAAGGAGGCTGCCTCTGACACCTCCCTATGGTAGAAAGGAGCCAGCAGGCGCTGGATCGCTTCCTCTACTCCTCCGACGACGACGGTGTCAGGCCGGCGGTGGAGCTCGAGTGGCCTGCTGAGGTGCCATCTGTTGTGGAAGTGTAATAAAGCTCTTTGAGACGACTTCTGTAATCCGTCTTTTATTCACTTTAGGTTACAGTTACTTCACGCTGCTGATAGGCAGCGTGAGAGGGACAGATAGAGAGAGGCGCACTGCCACGTGGCAACTTGGAGCCCCGCTCCCGCGTGGCCCCTTCCTCCGTTCGTTCCCGTTCTGACCACGTGTCGTTCCTCTCTACCCCTATTTAATACCCGGGTCACGTGGTACGCTTCTGCCAATCCTCGTTAGCCTGCATCGAATCTTCCAGGCTCCCTCGTCAGCTCCCGGGACCACGCCCCTGACTCATCTCCCCATTGGCTGAGGCCAAAGCCAGCAGAACCAATCTCCATAGCTGTCACCCTTCCATCACGTCAGGGCCATGCCCCCAGGCTTCCCCCCATTGGCTGTAAACCAGGACCGGCAGAGCCAATCACCATGACAAGTTGTGATACGTCAGTGAGCCGGTTATATTCTCATATTACAGAAGTACTGAAGGCGATCCAGAGTCTGAGACCAGGAAAGGCACCGGGCAGAGATGATCTCCCAACCGAAATGCTGAGGGAGGGTGGCGTTTGTGCACAGACTGCCCTACATGACATAACAATAGTCTGGAACACTGGACGGGTTCCGCAGGATTGGAAGGATGCCCTGGTGGTCCCCCTCTTTAAGAAGGGGGACCGCACAGACTGTAACAACTACAGGGGCATCTCACTACTTAGTGTGTCGGGAAAGGTCCTGGCAAGGATTATTCAACATCGCCTTGCTAGGCACGCTGAGGAGAGGCTTGTGGAGCCCCAATGCCGTTTCAGGAAAGGGCGGTCCTGCACATGCCATATTTTCTGTCCGTCTGCTACAGCAGAGGTGTAGGGAATTCCAACAAGACCTACAACTCTGCTTTATTGACCTGGTCAAGGCCTATGATACCATCAGTAGGCCTGGGCTGTGGGCTGTTCATCGTGCTTTCTGAGTCCCTGACCCTCTGCTCATGATCATTAAGGACCTTCATGATGGTGAGTGGGCCCGGGAAAACTACGTGGCCGGGAGTCGGAGCCTTTCCCTGTACACCTTGGGATGCGACAGGGATGTCCTCTGGCTCCCACATTATTGCCATAGCATGCCCAGCCACCGCATGCCCAGCCACCGCATGCCCAGCCACCGCATGCCCAATGCAGCTTCTGTTTGGCCGGATAGAGGGTGGCATCAACGGGCACGGCATAAGCTGGAGAAGAGATGGAGCTGATGGGTGAGTAAGTGGGTGTGTGAGTGAGTGTGTGAGTGTGTGAGTGAGTGTGTGAGTTTGTGGGTGAGAGCAAGGGTGAGTGTGTAGGTGAGTGCAAGGGTGAGTGAGAGGGTGTGGGTGAGTGGGTGAGTAGGTGAGTGAGTGACACGGGCTAGAGAACAGATGGAGTGATACGGTACGGGAGGATGTGGAGCTGAGTGGACTTGCCGATGACTGGTACCAGTGGTGTCAAGATCGGCATCTGTGGAGGAGGCTCGTGAAGAACGCTGCTGAGCAGTTGGAGGCAGTCGTCCTCCAACAACAACGGAGGGCGGAGGAGTGACGCTCACAACGAGCGGAGCGCCGGGTGGCTAAAGCGCAGCAAGTTGGCACAGTAGGGGGCACAGGTGGTGCTTCAGCCAGTCGTCTCAGTCAGTCGACCCGTGGCATCTGGGTCTGCGCCGTGACCTCCTGCCAGCAGGCGTTCGACACTTCACGTGGTAGCCTCAAGGTGCACATGGCCTGGCACAAGCGTCGTGCTGACGTCACCGCCACTTAGTGGCGAATGGCGGTTGTTGTTGTTGATTGTGATGATGATGGGGTGATGATGATGTTGGTGATGGTGACGATGGTGCTGATGGTGAATCGCAGGGATGAGGAGGCGTGGTGACGTGAGCGCGCACTGCAGGCAAAGGAGCGGACACACGAACCTGCGATTTGTTCTGCACTGGCGACATTGCTCACGCACGCCAACCTGAACCTCACTCTCCCCCCTCACCCTACCCCTCCATGCTCACCTCTCCCTTCCCTCAATTTTCACCTCACCCTCCCCTCACCCTCACCTAACCTCACCCTCCGTTCCACCTTCCCCTCACTTCACCCTCTCCTCACCATCCGGCTTCTCCGCCGTTGAATGGGTTACATGTTATACTAATAGGGTTTTTTTCCGTTTTTTTTTTTCCCTTTTTTTCTGGCAACAAAACTGACACCTTTTGCAAGGAATCATGCTTACATTAACCACAATACTTGCAGTCAAATGCAAACACAAAACAATACTCTGATAATTTATGCATTGTCGAACACCATATGAGACTAGGCTCCAAAGAAAGCTGTCTCTGGTGTGGACCAATCAGTTTCAAAGACAATGCATAAATTATCAGAGTATTGTTTTGTGTTTGCATTTAACTGCAAGTATTGTGGATAATGTAAGCATTATTCCTTGCAAAAGGTGTCAGTTTTGTTGCCAGAAAAAAAGGGGAAAAACCCCTATTAGTATATTTTGGTACTGGCAAAGGAGGTCCCATGATGGGTTACATGTTGTTTATGCCATTTATTGTGAAAATTCCATCACAGTTCCTATGATCACTGTTTCATTGCTTTCATGGCTTTATTTTGGTGATTTCGAAAAGTATATTGGTTTAGCCATGTTTGTGTTGTTGTAGTACAGAGTTAGACTGATGGCCTTAATCTAAGTTGTCTTGTGGTTGTTGTTGGTTGTTTGACTTGCATCCCACTGGGATTTTTGCACACATCGTTGGTGTACGGTGATTTTTTTCTGCAATATTTTGCTGTCTTTTCTTGGATTTCTGTTTGCACTCAGTCACATATTCACTTTAAGATGTTTTTGTTAATTTTGTTTGTTTTCTGTTTGTTGCGGTTGCACCCGATTCAAGAGCCGAATGGCTCACAGGGCTATACCTAATACATGAACTTGAACCTTACCTCACCCTCCGTTCCACCTTCCCTTCATCCTCACTTCACCCTCTCCTCACCATCCCCCTCTCCACCGTTTATTGGCGTTCTGTCTCTCCTCATCCTCAGGATGCACGACTTAGATCCACGATCTTCAATGGTTGATTATAATAATTCACGAACATCCCAGGGTAGAGAGGCTGCGAGAATCTCTGCCGGACCTCGTGGATCACCTCCATGGAGTCGGCGCGGTAAAACGCCAGGAGCCCCCCCTCCCAGTGCAGGTGAAGCCCGATTCTGCGGGGGGAGGGGGCCCCCCTCACCGACAGTGCAGTCTTCACTACACCATGAACCACTGAGAAGCTGTCGTCACGTTTCTCTAAACACCAGGACGCGACGCTCCCTCCCAGCAGCTGTGCAGCAACATCCCCTTTCCGTGGGATCGTCCCGTATGCGACTCCAACCCGCCACCACCGCGCGTCCCCCACGTCCACCTCCCAGTAGTGGTGGCCCGACGAGAAGCTCTCACAGCACAGGGCTTGTGCACAGCCATCAAACCGGTGTGGGTGATCGGGGCGACCCTGGGAGGCAAAGACCGCTGTCATCGTCCTGAGATCCGAGAAGATCTGGAGCTGGTTATGAGCTGAGTTTGTGTCCAGAGTCGGTGAGCAACCGTCTGTGACAACAGCGATGACAACATCACTACAGAACACCGTCATCACCATCATCCACCATCACCACCATCAACATCACCAACCATCATTTTCACCATCAACAAAAACATCACAAACATCACCAGCCATCCTCGCCATGAATATCAATGACAACAACATAAACATCACCATTACCACCATCATCAACACTATGAACATCAACATCATTATCGCATTAAGCAACAGTACCACCATCATCATCACCACCACTAGCACCATCACTACCATCACCACGACCATCACCACTATCCCCATCACCATCTTCATCACTATCACCAATATCACCAACACGGCCAGCATCATGACCATCACAACGACCATCAAAATCATCATCACCATCACTACCATGATCACCATCACCAATACCATCAGCAAAACCATCACAACCATCACCACCTATATTATTACAAATGTCACCTTCTTTATAATCACCACGACCAGCACTGCCATCACCATTCCCATAACTCACATTATCACTAACAGCATCATTACCACCATCCTCATCATGACGACTATCATTATGACCATTATCAGCATCAGGAACTCATTTGAGGTTGAAACTGCCTAGTAGAGACCCAGGACTTGATAAGATATCACCTGCCACTGATGTTAGCTATGGCGGGTAATCAAACACAGGTAACTGGGTTCGTAGTGCAGTGTGCTAACCACTAAACCACCGCTCCTCCCCCCCCCCCCCCCCACACACACATGCATATACATTCACAGGCACAAACTGCATCTCAACATCACAATTACCCCTGACTCTTAATGCTGATCATTTACCCAAGAACACCACACTGAGTCTCATGGCTGTGTTCAGTAGGGTCCTGGAATGGGCTGTGAACAAAAACAAAGATCCCCTGTGTAGCCTCAACAGACCATTGGGGCAAGTGCTGCTAGCGAGTGTCTATGAAGACCGGCACGGCACACGAGGAGGTGGGTGGCCAGCACCACACCCGACCACCTTTGTCTCCCTCGTGGCGATGTTTACACACACCAGGTAATCATTTGAGGCTGAGTCGACCTCGTGCACACACATACACGGTTATAATGTATTGTGAAGATGGCCCCATCACCCATGTTTCACACTGAAGAACTCACACATGAGTTTGGCCACAGTTCCCTCGATGCCTTTAAGTGAGGCAATGTCCTCTTGGTTGGGAGCTGAGGGTGGAGCTTTTCTAGGCTGCCCTCTCCTGTGAAAGCAGATCAGACACGGCCATCACTCACAGGATCATCACAGCTCCATCACATAGACACACATCACACAAAGCATCACGACTCACATCACAATCATTCACAGCATCACCACATACAGCATGATCACGCGCAGCATCATCACAATCAACACAACCACTCACAGATTCACCACTGACAGCATCATCACACACACAGCATCCCCACACACAGCCAGTGTCTCACTGCCCGCGCCTCGCACTCAGTGCTTGTTCTGCCTCACGGCAGATGTGGGGCGTGTGTACACAGGAATTTCCTGTTTTTGAACCAGAGGGTGGTCACGTGACCAGGAAGTTGCGATTTTAGATTTCCGCTGAACCACGCGGGCGTCGGCCAGTACAGACATAATTCAAGATGGCGGCACACATCGAGGCTCCGTGAAGACAGCTGCAGCCACCGTTGTGGGACTTTGGGAAGCATTGTCTGTAAGTTCGTTTGTGTTCTTATAATATTGGCAATGTTTCTATAATGTTAGAAGGACCTTTATAATGCTGTTATAATGTTAGGACCTTTATAATGCTGTTAAATTGTTACGATGAATGTGGGGCTTAGTTGACAATAAAGCCTGCAGCTTGCCTTGTTGTGACTTACCCGTAATCGAGTAAGTGGATTCAAACTTGTAATAACAAAATGTCTCATTCATAGACAATGTTATGATGCTGTGGTGTTTATTCATTGTGTTGGTGTTTCTGGGTATTAACAGATACTGTATCTGTGCTGTTTTCTTACCAATTTTACCTCTCTCCCGTTCAATTTCAATAAATGACGTTCGGAGTCAGATGTTCACCCTGGCTCTGAGGGTTTATTGGAAACGCGAGGTTATCTACTCAGCTAGCTCTGCAACGCAGCACAGAGTGAGGCCGAGATAGTCCCATATTGTCGTGTGTTGAGTCGTGAGTAAAAGTCGTCTTTTACCTGCACGTCTCTTCCAGGTGCCCCTATGGGAGAGAGAGAGAGATGCGTTACTGTGACTCTACCTCCATTCCCATGGGATCAGTGGATTTCCCACTGCAACACCGCAGGTTGAATAGAAACCACAAAGTCTTGGCTTCTGACATCATGAGCACCAACACTGACTTACATTGCAAACATCATCGTGAGTGGGGATGACGGCATGCAAGGACCGGGCAAAATTTCAGGCCATGCGTGACAAAGCGCAGTCGATGTGAAAACCTCATTCAGGAGCCTCAACTTTGACGCTGCCGAGGGCTCTGTACAAATAGCGACACCGGAGACTCATCGCTCACCTGCAGGAAGGCGAGCGAGTCTCTCTCCTGCGCTAGGGCCTGCAGACGAGCGGCTGCTGCCCGGAGCTCGCCGATCTCGCGCTGGTAGTGAGCGATGTTCTTCTCGATCTGGGTCAGCAGCTCGCGCTCCTTCATGGCTGCACGAGCCAGAGCCGCCTTCTCGTCCTCGTCCAGAGCTGCTCTCATGCGGGCGAACTCGCCGTTGATTCGCTGTCTCACCCCGGTCATCGATCCCTGCCAAGGCGTATGATTTGTTTTTATTAAATAATTAAGGAAAGAGTTAATTTCGCAATGGTTGATCTATGTCTTATGGAGGTGGTGTTGACACCACTCTTTCCTGAATAATAAATGGAAAAACGACTGTGGCCACACAATGCAAACTATTGCAATAAAGTAAACTTATAGAGACCCATAGATATACCTCGCAATCCATAGAGATACATAGAGATTCAGATATAGAGACCCATAGAGAAACACAGAGACACATGAAGACAAATAGGGATGCATATAGACTCATTTGAGTTAATATAGGGCAGTGTGATTGTGGTCATACAACCCAAACTATGGACCTATACTAAACCCATGGCGACACTCATAGATACATAGAGACCCATCGAGACCCGTAGAGATGCATTAACATCAATCCATACTCTTGCCACTGTGGCCATGCAACCCACATTATGGGAGACGTTTTGACCTGTAACCCCGGTGACCTGATGGAGGATGAACCCCTCCTGTGTATCACGGCCTCGGTAGCCAATGAACAATACAATTGTCACCTTTCATAACCCTGCAAATTACACGGGACTCAATCGCAAATATGACATCACAAATCTGAGAAAAATAAACAAACACTCCATCCATCTGTTCCTGGCCCGACCCCTCTGTCAAATTTTAGAACCCTTTGTGGCCCGCGAGTGAAAAAGTTTGCCCACCCCTGGTGTAGTGTATAGTAGTGTATAGTGTAGTGTATAGTGTAGTGTATAGTAGTGTAGTGTATAGTGTTGTATCTATGCTCTGTTTTCCGTTATTAATATTAAGAATAATTATATCTTTTTTTATTAAACAATGAAAACAACTCACTTCTCCTCGCAAGCACACCAGGAATCTATGAACATGGAGGGCCATTAAAACGATAAGAATTCGGTCACAGAGAGGTCATAGACATCCAGATAGACAAAAAGATCGATGGACTAACCTCCCAAGACATCTTGAGATGCACGGAGGGGGTGCAGAGTAGAGAAAAACAACTTTTGCAACTCGCGTTTTCCTTAAACGTTTTCCGTACCGAAAAGTAGAAACTTAACAAAAAAAATTAACCAACAAACAATAGGGGCTTTTTATTAGTAATTCCCTTGTATTACTCGTATTCACCGTATATATAAATATTATTTTGTATTGTATGTTTCTATCTACCTGACCAAAAAAAAAATAATAATTACGAATTCCAACAGTTAAGGAAGCGTAAGTGGAAACTTAGTTGCACTTAACCTCAGGACATTAAAATATAACTCAGAATAAACACCAATCTCTGGAGAACTAAAATTGGCGAAACCCTCTAAATAATGATGTAACGAGGATCATTACGAATATTCATTAAACATAGACGAATGATTACCACGATACTAAGACCGAAGGAACCCATAAGAAATATCAAGAATAAACGTAACACACAAGACCACATAAGGTATTGCATACATCTCCTCGACCACCTTTGTCTTCCAGCGGGGTCTGGCCTCTGAATGACCCACGCGGGGCAAGCAAGAAGGGAGCAAAAAGGTCACAAGGGGGGAGTTCGTGCTGACATTCCGAGAACATCTGTTTTTTTCTGTTTGTTTTCTCTCGCAAGAGACGCGGAGAGAGGAGAGGGTGTTCACGTTTTGAGCTAAGCACAAGCGCACATAGCGAATAAGCAGTCTGGTTCGAGTCGTGCTCAGTCTCGCAACTCGGCTTGCGACGCGGCGTTGCGACGGGGCTCGCAAGAGAGCTGGGGCAGATCATGCCTCGAGGAGAGATGGGACGACGAGACATCGTTAAGGTGACAGCCTGAGAGCAGTCTGGTTCGAGTCGTGCTCAGTCTTGCAACTCGGCTTGTGACGCAGCGTTGCGACGGGGCTCGCAAGAGAGCTGGGGCAGATCGTGCCTCGAGGAGAGATGGAACGAGGAGGGGTCGTTCGAGTCGCAGAAGTCTGAGTTCAACCTGGGTCGAGGCTGGGTTTCAGCCGTGCTCCGGCTGGCGGAGCATCGTGAGGGAGCAAACACCGATGCCGATAGCAGGTGTCGCTTCTCGCAGAACGAAGTTAAGTGCGAGTGAAGCTGGCAGCTGCACGAACAAAGGAAGCACGGAGAAGAGAGAGTGACGAGTGACAACAAGCAATCAACCTGTAAAAGGTCGGAAATCGCCGAGCGTCGACCAAGCGAGCAAAGCAAAGAGCGCGAAGCAGTGGAGAAAGCCTGATCAAACGGCTGTGAAGAAGAGGACAGCGCCAATGCATGCGCCGTGTGTTTGACACACACCGACCAACAACCAGTGAGAACAGACCAGACGTCCAGAGCGACGGCGAGCGTCGTGCAAACTCAATCGAGCAGTGGAGAAGCCGGAGGCTGCCACCAAGAGAGAGAAAGCGCCATCGAATGCGCAGTGTGTTTGATACTCAGACCGACCAACACTCAGTGGGCACAGCCGCGTCGTCCAGAGCCACAAGCCAACACAGCCTGAAGCAAGGGCGAGTGTCCGTGTGAAGTTGGCAGCGATCAAGGAGAGAGCGACAGCAGCAGCACCACCCGGGCGTCACCGAGCGTCGTGCCAACTCGTCATCTAGCAGTAGAGGGAGAGAGAGCGCAAGAGCAGCACGACTCGGATGTCACCGAGCGTCGTGCCGACTCGTGGAGGAGCTGCGCGCTATCCGACGACGGAATCATCGCACACCACGACAGCGAGCGTCGTGCAAACTCAATCGAGCAGTGGAGAGAGGAAGGCAGCACGGCTCGGTGCGGCCACGCCCAACCCAGAGAGGAACTTCGCTGGCGGCGGGTTGTATCCTCCCACACCACACAAGCTAACGACACAACTCCCGGCTCTAAGAAATTTAATTAATATTACGAGGGGACAACGCACACACAACACGCACACGAATAAGATTTTCAAAAAGTTATCCTTGCGTTTCAAAAAGGGTTGCCATTTCAAGGTGGTGCGTTCAATATCAACTGATCGTGCAAAGCAGTTGCTGCCGTCGAGTTACATGAATAAGGAATGTTTGAGTCATTCATTTTCGTTAATTGCGTAATCTTGCCCATGAATTTATTGACGTATACTTGCTTTTGCATACTAGAGTGTCATGTGTTTGTTTAGAATTAAAATTGCTTAACACCAAGTCTCGAGTGCTTCTTTCCAAGTCCATGCAAAACTGTCTTATTCCCAAGAACTGTAGCCTGTGATGAGATATGAAACTGGAGACCTAAAATAACATAACACACACTAAGATAATCGGTAAATGTTTAATCAATGATAATCGTGTTATCCTGATTGATATAACTCTGGATAAACGAAACTAAACTTAATTATCATAACTGCTCACATTAACATAATCGCAAGCATCCGCATAAATCACTACGATTATCTCCGTGATTATCATAATTTATGCATATAATCACACTCATTATCATAATTTATGCATATTTATACACACATTAACATAATTAATGCGATTTGCACATTTTTCGGAAAATTATTAATTTTTATTATTTTTATCAAAATTTCATAACCCAACACATACAACAATAGAGTAGTGTATAGTGTAGTGTGTAGTATAGTGTATAGTGTAGTGTATAGTAGTTTATAGTGTAGTGTATAGTGTAGTATATAGTGTAGTGTATAGTGTAGTGTATAGTAGCGTAGTGTATAGTGTAGTGTATAGTAGTGTATAGTGTAGTGTATAGTAGTGTATAGTGTAGTGTGTAGTGTATATAGTAGTGTATAATGTAGTGTATAGTGTAGTGTACAGTAGTGTATAGTGTAGTGTATAGTAGTGTATAGTGTAGTGTATAGTGTAGTGTATAGTGTAGTGTATAGTGTAGTGTATAGTAGTCTATAGTAGTGTATTGTGTATTGTATAGTGTAGAGTATAGTAGTGTAGTGTATTGTGTCACAGGGTACAAATACGTGGCTAAAGAAAATACACCTGCATAGGGAAAGCGGGTGATTGAAATTTTGAAACACCTGCAGCCAACAAAGTGCCAATCACCACCAGGGACTAGAGGGTGAATGGAGGAAGACCCCAGGGCTCTCCGCTCTTGAACTCCAGCCAGCAGGGAACAAGAGCGGTACCCAGAAACCGGCCACGCTTCCAGCTTGGACACCCGGTGGGGAGCAGGGAAGGGGCAATGGAGCACAAGGAGGCTGCCTCTGACACCTCCCTATGGTAAAAAGGAGCCAGGAGGCGCCGGATCGCTTCCTCTACTCCGACGACGACGGTGTCAGGCCGGCGGTAGGAGCTCGAGTGGCCTGCTCAGGTGCCATCTGTTGTGGAAGTGTAATAAAGCTCTTTGAGACGACTTCTGGAATCCGTCTTTTATTCACTTTATCAGCAGTGTGAGAGGGACAGATAGAGTGAGACGCACTGCCACATGGCAACTTGGAGCCCCGCTCCCGCGTGGCCCCTTCCTCCGTTCGTTCCCGTTCTGACCACGTGTCGTTCCTCTCTACCCCTATTTAATACCCGGGTCACGTGGTACGCTTCTGCCAATCCTCGTTAGCCTGCATCGAATCTTCCAGGCTCCCTCGTCAGCTCCCGGGACCGCGCCCCTGACTCATCTCCCCATTGGCTGAGGCCAAAGCCAGCAGAACCAATCTGCATAGCTGTCACCCTTCCATCACGTCAGGGCCATGCCCCCAGGCTTCCCCCCATTGGCTGTAAACCAGGACTGGCAGAGCCAATCACCATGACAAGTTGTGATACGTCAGTGAGCCGGTTATATTCTCATATTACAGAAGTACTGAAGGCGATCCAGAGTCTGAGACCAGGAAAGGCACCGGGCAGAGATGATCTCCCAACCGAAATGCTGAGGGAGGGTGGCGTTTGTGCACAGACTGCCCTACATGACATAACAATAGTCTGGAACACTGGACGGGTTCCGCAGGATTGGAAGGATGCCCTGGTGGTCCCCCTCTTTAAGAAGGGGGACCGCACAGACTGTAACAACTACAGGGGCATCTCACTACTTAGTGTGCCGGGAAAGGTCCTGGCAAGGATTATTCAAAATCGCCATGCTAGGCACGCGGCTTTCTAGGCAGGAGAGGCTTGTGGAGCCCCAATGCCGTTTCAGGAAAGGGCGGTCCTGCACATGCCATATTTTCTGTCCGTCTGCTACACCAGAGGTGTAAGGAATTCCAACAAGACCTACAACTCTGCTTTACTGACCTGGTCAAGGCCTATGATACCATCAGTAGGCTCTCGGTTGTTCTTCGTGCTTTCGGAGTCCCTGACCCTCTGCTCATGATCATTAAGGACCTTCATGATGGTGAGCGGGCCCGGGAAAACTACGTGGCCGGGAGTCAGAGCCATTTCCTGTTGTTGTATATGCCGCATTATGAAATTAAGATAAAGAAAAAAATGTAGGAAAATTGCGCAATTCGCATACATTATGCTAATGTAAAGAATTATATGCATACAATATGATAATTGCGGAGATAATCGTATTATTGTATGCGATTGCTTGTGATTATGTTAATATGTGCAGTTATGATAATTAGATTTAGCTTCGTTATCCAGAGTTGTATCAATCAGGATAACACGATTATCTTTGATTAAACATTTATTGATTATCTTAGTGTGTTTATGTTATGTTAGGTCTCCAAATTCATATCTCAACGCAGGTTACAGTTCTTACGAATAAGACAGTTTTGCATGGACTGGGAAAGAAGCACTCGAACATTTGGTGTTAAGCAATTTCAATTCTAAACAAACATATGGCACTCTAATATGCAAAGGCAAAAGTATATGTCAATAGATTAATCGGCAAGATTATGCAATTAACGAAAATAAATGACTAAAACATTTCTTATTCATGTAACTCGACGGCAGCAACTGTTTTGCACGATCAGCTGATATTGAACGTACCAACTTGAAATTGCAACCCTTTTCGAAACACAAAGATAACTTTTTGAAAGTCTTATTCGTGTGCGTGTTGTGTGTGCGTTGTCTCCTTGAAAAATTAATTTATTTTTAGAGCCGGGAGTTGTGTCGTTAGCTTGCAGGGGGTGGGGGAGGGGGATATACCACCAACAGCCAGAGAGGTTCTCTCTCGCTTGGGCGTGGCAGCAGCGAGCCCGTCCTGCTTTCTCTCTCCACTGCTAGATTGAGCGGCGTTGGCACGATGTTCCTTGAAGAAACTTGGTTGCTTGGCGCTTGATAGCACCCGGGGCTTGGTGCTGCTCGTGCGCTCTCTCTCTCTGCTGCTAGATTGAGCGGCGTTGGCACGATGTTCCTTGAAGAACTTGGTTGCTTGGCGCTTGATGGCGCCTGGGGCTTGGTGCTGCTCGTGCACTCTCTCTCTCCTTGATCGCTGCCAACTTCACACGGACACCCGCCCTTACTTCAGGGCTGTGTTGGCTCAGGCTCTGGACGACGCGGCTGTGCGCGCTCACCGGCTTTGAGCGCTCTGGCGATGAACGATGGCTCTCGTTGCTCATCCGCTGCTGCTCGTCCTTTGCGATGCTCGCTTGGTCGACGCTTGGCGATTTCCGCCCTTTTCTACAGGTTGATTGCTTGTTGTCACTCGTCACTCTCTCTCTCATTTCTCCGTGCTTTCCTTTGTTCGTGCAGCTGCCAGCTCCACTCGCACTTAACCACACCTCGCCACTTCGTTCCATCTCTCCTCGAGGCAAGCCTCCGCCCTGTCTCCCTTATGAGCCTCCCTCGCAACTCTGCGTCGCAAGCTTGAGTCACACCGAACACGACTCGAACCAGACTGCCATCAGACTGTCACTCTAACGACCCCTTGTCGTCCCATCTCTCCTCGAGGCACGACGCGCCCCAACTCCCTTGCGAGCCCCGTCGCAAGCCGAGAGCAAGACTGAGCGCGACTCGAACCAGACTGCACTGCGTGATGTGCGTTTGTGTTTAAAACCCAAAAACGTGAAAAAAACCCCTCCCCTCTGCGCATCTCTTGCGAGAGAAAAACAACCGAAAACAGACGTCCCCCCCTCGCGACCCTTTGACCCCTCCTCCCCCTGAGTGGGTCACCCCGAGGCCAGACCCCTCTCTATTTGATGGCTGGCATGTTTGTGCCGAACCGTTAGAAGACAAAGGTTGATGGGGAGGTCCTGACGTTTGCTGTTTTTGGTGGCATTCCACTTTCCCAGACGCCCGGCGTGGAATGCGGCGAGTAGTGGGTTGTTTTCATTATTTAATTATAAAATATATATAAAAAAAATTTGGCCTAATTATTCTTAATATATATTTTTTTTAAAAGGGGCATAGATACAACACTGTACACCTTGGGATGCGACAGGGATGTCCTCTTGCTCCCACATTATTTAACATCTATTTTGACCACGTAGTTCGTGAAGGCTTCAATAGCTGTACCGGAGGAATTTCCATCTGGTCCAGATATAATGGGAGGCTGATCGATGCCCGGGTGCGGTCAAGGGATGACTCCCTATTACTCAACCATGTTACGTATGCCAATGATCTGGTGAATGCTGCTCACTCAGAGGAGGAGTTGGAGGTGCTACTGCTGAACCTGGAGCTTGCCACCGGGAGTTGGGGCCTTACCATCAGCCCCACCAAAACTAAGCACCTGCCTGGGTATTTTGTACCATCGGACACTCCACCCCCACAACTCCCAATTAGTGATGGGGCAGTTGTGGAGAGAGTGTAGAGTTTCCTATACCTGGGCAGTGTGCTCAACCGGCTCCGGTTTAACAGCAGAGGTCTCACTCCGAATCAGTCAATCGGCATTATCTTTTCATTGGTTGCGTAACGCTGTGTGGGAGCTAACTTCAGTTCAGTTCATTGATTAGGTATAGCCCTGCGAGCCATTCGGCTCTTGATCGGGTGCAACCGCAACAAATAAAAACATGAACAAGAAACATCTGAAAGTGATTACGTGCAACAGAAAAATCCAGGAAAAAACAGCAAAGTCTTCCAGATAAAGCACCGTATATCAATGCTGTGTGAAAAAATCCCGATGGGATGCAAGTCAAACAATAACAACCATAAGACGATTTAGATTATCAGTATAACTCTATACTACAACAAACAAATATGGCTAAACCAGAACCTTTTCGAAATCACCAAAATAAAGCTACAAAAACAATGTAACAGTGATCATAGGAACTGTGATTCCAATTTAACAATAAACGATACACATAACATGTACGACCAAACTTTGCAACCATAGCTAGCTGCATGAGTCACTGCATAACAGCAGGAGTATCAGTAGGAATATCAAACATTTTCAATGTATCTTTAAAGATTAGCACACTATAATCAAAACACAAGATGTTACTTTGCAGCAGTCATCCGGAGCGATACATTTGATTTCAGGCCACTGAATAGCAGTGGCAGCGAGGGTGGACAACTCCTCTAGAGCATCTTCTTGGTTCTTTCGGTAAAGTCACGTAGAAAGAAATAAAAAAATAATAAAAAGAAAACATAATAAAATTATTCTCACGAGGTTTCGGCCACAACGCAAGTAGCCGTCTTCAGGTGAAGAACAGGTCTGTCAAGGAGACAGAATTATTTTATTATGTTTTATTTTTATTATTTTATTAATTTATTTCTACGTGACTTTACCGAAAGAACCAAGATGACTCCCTGCAGTCACGAAAGCTTTAAATCGAAATCCTCTAGAGCAGTTTTGAGTGAATATCTCATAAGTAGTGATTGAAGTTGCAGTTTATTGGAAATAGCATTCCAGACCCTGGGGGCTTTAATAGCAAAGGCCCTTGCTCCAGTATTTGTACGGCAATAGGGAATGTGAAGCTGGCAAATGAGCGAAGACCTTAGGTCAAATTTGTTCTTTGAAACAGAGAAGAGATCCAGTAGGTAGTCTGCGGATTTTTTGTCGTCATACGCATCATGAGATGCGGCGTCATTTCATAGACAATCAGTACATTGCACACCATTGGGTGGCAAAAACGTCGTCTTCCTCATGCTCACATTTCCCTCATGATGCATATTACGACCAACGAAGGTGGCGTCTCTCGCTCCGCACGAAGCTTCAGGTCTTCTCGGCCACAGTCATTCCCTTCCTTCTCTATGCTTGCGAAACGTGGACCCCCCTAATGGAGCATCTTCGCCAATTGTTAATATTTAGGCTGGCCTGCCTACGATCCATCCTGGGTTTAACCAGGCTGGATTGTGTGAGAAGCTCACAAATCCTTGAAAGATCTGGACAAGGCCCCATCGTTGAGCTCCTCCGGCAGGCAAGGCTGCGTTGGCTGGGCCATGTAGACCGCCTGCCCAGCCACCGCATGCCTAAACAACTTTTGTTTGGCCGGATCGAGGGGGCTAAACGGGTGTGGCACGGGCTCCAGAAGAGATGGAGTGATGTGGTACAGGAGGACGTGAAGGACGCTACTGGGCAGTTGGAGGCAGTCGCCCTCCAACAACAACGGAGGGCGGAGAAGTGACGCTCACAACAACAAGCGGAGCGTTGGGTGGCTAAAGCGCAGCAAGTTGGCACAGTAGGGGGCACAGCTGGTGCATCAGCCAGTCGTCTCAGTCAGTCGACCTGTGGCATCTGGGTCTGCGCCGTGACCTCTTTGCCAGCGGGCGTTCGACACTTCACGTGGTAGCTTCAAGGTGCACATGGCCTGGCACAAGCGTCGTGACGTCACCGCCACTTAGTGGCGAATGGCGGTTGTTGTTGATAGTGATGATGATGGGGTGATGATGATGCTGGTGATGGTGACGATGGTGCTGATGGTGAATCGCAGGGATGAGGAGGCGTGGTGACGTGAGCGCGCACTGCAGGCAAAGGAGCGGACACACGAACCTGCGATTTGAACTGCACCGGCAACATTGCTCACGCACGCCAACCTGAACCTCACCCTCCCCCCTCACCCTACCCCTCCATGCTCACCTCTCCCTTCCCTCAATTTTCACCTCCCCCTCACCCTCATCTAACCTCACCCTCCGTTCCACCTTACCCTCACCCTCGCTTCACCCTCTCCTCACTATCCCGCTTCTCCACCGTTTAGTGGGTTACGTGTTGTTTATGCCATTTATTGTAAAAATTCCGTCACAGTTCCTATGATCACTGTTTCATTGCTTTCATAGCTTTATTTTTGTGATTTCGAAAAGTATATTGGTTTAGCCACGTTTTTGTTGTTGTAGTACAGAGTTAGACTGATGGCCTTAATCTGAGTTGTCTTGTGGTTGTTGTTGGTTGTTTGACTTGCATCCCACTGGGATTTTTGCACACAGCGTTGGTGTACACGGTGTTTTTTTCTGCAATGTTTTGCTGTCTTTTCTCGGATTTCTGTTTGCACTTGTCACATATTCACTTTAAGATGTTTTTGTTCATGTTTTTTGTTTGTTGCGGTTGCACCCGATTCAAGAGCCGAACGGCTCACAGGGCTACACCTAATACATGAACTTGAACTTGAACCTAACCTCACCCTCCGTTCCACCTGCCCCTCACTCTCACTTCGCCCTCTCCTCACCATCCCCCTCTCCACCGTTTATTGGGTTTCTATCTCTCTTCATCCTCAGGATGCACGACTCAGATCCACGATCTTCAATGGTTCATTATAATTATGCACACACATCCCAGGGTAGAGAGGCTGCAAGAATCTCTGCCGAACCTCGTGGATCACCTCCATGGAGTCAGCGCGGTAAAACGCCAGGAGCCCCCCCTCCCAGTGCAGGTGAAGCCCGATTCTGCGGGGGGAGGGGGCCCCCCTCACCGACAGTGCAGTCTTCACTCCACCATGAAACACTGAGAAGTTTTTGCCACATTTCTCTAAACACCAGGATGCGTCGCTCCCTCCCAGCAGCTGTGCAGCACGATCCCCTTTCCGTGGGATCGTCCCGTATGCGACTCCAACACGCCACCACCGCGCGTCCCCCACGTCCACCTCCCAGTAGTGGTGGCCCGACGAGAAGCTCTCACAGCACAGGGCTTGTGCACAGCCATCAAACCGGTGTGGGTGATCGGGGCGACCCTGGGAGGCAAAGACCGCTGTCATCGTCCTGAGATCCGAGAAGATCTGGAGCTGGTTATGAGCTGAGTTTGTGTCCAGAGTCGGTGAGCAACCGTCTGTGACAACAGCGATGACAACATCACTACAGAACACCGTCATCACCATCATCCACCATCACCACCATCAACATCACCAACCATCATTTTCACCATCAACAAAAACATCACAAACATCACCAGCCATCCTCGCCATGAATATCAATGACAACAACATAAACATCACCATTACCACCATCATCAACACTATGAACATCAACATCATTATCGCATTAAGCAACAGTACCACCATCATCATCACCACCACTAGCACCATCACTACCATCACCACGACCATCACCACTATCCCCATCACCATCTTCATCACTATCACCAATATCACCAACACGGCCAGCATCATGACCATCACAACGACCATCAAAATCATCATCACCATCACTACCATGATCACCATCACCAATACCATCAGCAAAACCATCACAACCATCACCACCTATATTATTACAAATGTCACCTTCTTTATAATCACCACGACCAGCACTGCCATCACCATTCCGAATAACTCACATTATCACTAACAGCATCATTACCACCATCCTCATCATGACGACTATCATTATGACCATTATCAGCATCAGGAACTCATTTGAGGTTGAAACTGCCTAGTAGAGACCCAGGACTTGATAAGATATCACCTGCCACTGATGTTAGCTATGGCGGGTAATCAAACACAGGTAACTGGGTTCGTAGTGCAGTGTGCTAACCACTAAACCACCGCTCCCCCCCCCCCCCCACACACACATGCATATACATTCACAGGCACAAACTGCATCTCAACATCACAATTACCCCTGACTCTTAATGCTGATCATTTACCCAAGAACACCACACTGAGTCTCATGGCTGTGTTCAGTAGGGTCCTGGAATGGGCTGTGAACAAAAACAAAGATCCCCTGTGTAGCCTCAACAGACCATTGGGGCAAGTGCTGCTAGCGAGTGTCTATGAAGACCGGCACGGCACACGAGGAGGTGGGTGGCCAGCACCACACCCGACCAACTTTGTCTCCCTCGTGGCGATGTTTACACACACCAGGTAATCATTTGAGGCTGAGTCGACCTCGTGCACACACATACACGGTTATAATGTATTGTGAAGATGGCCCCATCACCCATGTTTCACACTGAAGAACTCACACATGAGTTTGGCCACAGTTCCCTCGATGCCTTTAAGTGAGGCAATGTCCTCTTGGTTGGGAGCTGAGGGTGGAGCTTCTCTAGGCTGCCCTCTCCTGTGAAAGCAGATCAGACACGGCCATCACTCACAGGATCATCACAGCTCCATCACATAGACACACATCACACAAAGCATCACGACTCACATCACAATCATTCACAGCATCACCACATACAGCATGATCACGCGCAGCATCATCACAATCAACACAACCACTCACAGATTCACCACTGACAGCATCATCACACACACAGCATCCCCACACACAGCCAGTGTCTCACTGCCCGCGCCTCGCACTCAGTGCTTGTTCTGCCTCACGGCAGATGTGGGGCGTGTGTACACAGGAATTTCCTGTTTTTGAACCAGAGGGTGGTCACGTGACCAGGAAGTTGCGATTTTAGATTTCCGCTGAACCACGCGGGCGTCGGCCATTACAGACATAATTCAAGATGGCGGCACACATCGAGGCTCCGTGAAGACAGCTGCAGCCACCGTTGTGGGACTTTGGGAAGCATTGTCTGTAAGTTCGTTTGTGTTCTTATAATATTGGCAATGTTTCTATAATGTTAGAAGGACCTTTATAATGCTGTTATAATGTTAGGACCTTTATAATGCTGTTAAATTGTTACGATGAATGTGGGGCTTAGTTGACAATAAAGCCTGCAGCTTGCCTTGTTGTGACTTACCCGTAATCGAGTAAGTGGATTCAAACTTGTAATAACAAAATGTCTCATTCATAGACAATGTTATGATGCTGTGGTGTTTATTCATTGTGTTGGTGTTTCTGGGTATTAACAGATGCTGTATCTGTGCTGTTTTCTTACCAATTTTACCTCTCTCCCGTTCAATTTCAATAAATGACGTTCGGAGTCAGATGTTCACCCTGGCTCTGAGGGTTTATTGGAAACGCGACGTTATCTACTCAGCTAGCTCTGCAACGCAGCACAGAGTGAAGCCGAGATAGTCCCATATTGTCGTGTGTTGAGTCGTGAGTGAAAGTCGTCTTTTACCTGCACGTCTCTTCCAGGTGCCCCTATGGGAGAGAGAGAGAGATGCGTTACTGTGACTCTACCTCCATTCCCATGGGATCAGTGGATTTCCCACTGCAACACCGCAGGTTGAATAGAAACCACAAAGTCTTGGCTTCTGACATCATGAGCACCAACACTGACTTACATTGCAAACATCATCGTGAGTGGGGATGACGGCATGCAAGGACCGGGCAAAATTTCAGGCCATGCGTGACAAAGCGCAGTCGATGTGAAAACCTCATTCAGGAGCCTCAACTCTGACGCTGCCGAGGGCTCTGTGCAAATAGCGACACCGGAGACTCATCGCTCACCTGCAGGAAGGCGAGCGAGTCCCTCTCCTGCGCTAGGCCCTCCAGACGAGCGGCTGCTGCCTGGAGCTCGCCGATCTCGCGCTGGTAGTGAGCGATGTTCTTCTCGATCTGGGTCAGCAGCTCGCGCTCCTTCTTGGCCGCACGAGCCAGAGCCGCCTTCTCGTCCTCGTCCAGAGCTGCTCTCATGTGGGCGAACTCGCCATTGATTCGCTTCCTCACCCCGGTCATCGATCCCTGGCAGGGCGTATGATTTGTTTTTATTAAATAATTAAGGGAGGAGTTAATTTCACAACAATTAATCAATGTCTTAGGGAGGTGGCGTTTACACCTCTCTTTCCTCAATCATAAATGGAAAAGCGACTCTGGCCACACAAAGCAAACTATGGGCCATAAAGTAAACATAGAGACCCATAGATATACCTCGCGATCCATAGAGATAAAGACTCAGATATAGAGACCCATAGAGAAACACAGACACATGGAGACGAATAGAGATGCATTGAGACCCATTTGAGTCAATCTAGGATATTGTGACTGTGGTCATACAACCCAAACTATGGACTGTATACTAAACTCATGGAGACACTCAGGGATACATAGAGACCCATCGAGACCCATAGAGATGCATTAACATAAATCCACAGTATTGCCACTGTGACCATGCAACCCACAATATGGGAGACGTTTTGACCTGTAACCCCGGTGATCTGATGGAGGATGAACCCCTCCTGTGCATCACGGCCTCGGTAGCCAATGAACAATACAATTGTCACCTATCATAACCCTGCAAATTACACAGGACTCAATCGCAAATATTACATCACAAATCTGCGAAAAATAAGAAATTTAAATAATAATTAAATATGAACCCCATCTTTTCAAAGAGTTGCGCAAGGTGTGTGTAATGCAAGTAGAGTGACAAAGCAAAAGGTCGTCATTGAAGCTGTCTGATCAGCAACGCTTCCAAGCTGTATTCCTACCACAAAACAAGCCCAGCTGGGACTAGACACGAGAGCTGGGTTTCGTGACTGGGCAGTGATAAGATCGGTGCACTGATGAGAATTGGACATGCAACTTGGTGACCTTACCTCGAAGTGTCTCTGTGCTTTGTCGGATACTCTATTTATATTCAAATGAACTTTAATGCTCACATCGCACATTGCAATATACTGAATGGGAGTGTACTATGTGAATAGGTTACGTGAATATGCAAATTGTATAAAGCACACTGCGTGCATTCAGTGTATTGCGTGGTTGTGGCTTTACAGATATTACTCGTTACTGATGTTAGTCATCGCTGGGAGTTGATCTCAGGTGACTTTGGTTCATAGCACAATGCGATACTTATTGTAAAACATATATATAATGTGAACCCTGCTACCAATTAACTGGTTAACAGGTATGTGCCACCTCATCTGGCCAGATTAGATGAATATATAACAAGATGAAGTGGCAGTTCACATGGGGATATCAGGCCCCCATTCCAAGAATATGAAATCTCCACGACTGATTCAGTTCCTCATTGAAGATGAGAATCACTTATTTGCTTGTCCTGGGTATTGATGCGCATTGACCGTTGTGTCTTTAGTCCCACGATGTGTTCAGATCCAATGGAAGTCCACGTGAATGAATGGAGTTGTCCTCCATCACAAACCCTACTCAGGGTGGAGTTACGAGGTCACAGGGTCCGTTCCAGATGCGGTACCTGCACGTCCCTGCGAGTGGCCTCCATCCACCTCACGGACTCCTCCGCCTCCCTCCTCTTCTCCTCCACCGCCCGCGTCTCCTCTCCCACTTGTTTCTGTGAGACGTCACCAAGGGAGACTCCACTCACTCTCTGAGCGCCCCCTCTCACCCCCGCTCCACGCGAACCCCTCCACAGTGAGGGTTCCATCTCCAGGCTGCTGCGACCCTGTGCAGCAATGGAGGCTGGGGGAGCGAGCGCTGCAGGAAACCGATTTCACGAGGAGCTCAAACGCCTCCTGGAGCATTTTGCGTTTAGTTGTCATTCCCCCGCACCTCCGATAAGCACGGTTGACTACGTTTTGTGCACTCTCTGTTCCAGCTACTCCCCTCCGGCAGAAGCCTGCGGTCCATCAGGATCAAAACCTCACGTCATAAAAACAGTTTCTTCCCATCCGCTGTTGGCCTCTTCAGCAAGGCCAAGGGCTTAAAATGACCTTAACACTTTAACATTTTATCTACAAAATTACACCTTGCCATATTTACAACATGTTACCCTATTTGTATTTTAAGATTGTATATTACGGCTAGTTTACATTTTATATTGTATACTTATTAAAACTTTTACATACTTTAGCCCCTTAGTATTAGTTAGACTTTGTAATTTTAGTATAGTTAGACTGTATACGACTTATTTAAGTTTTAAGATTCCTACATGTTGAATGTATGCACCTTCCTGCCATAGTAAATTCCTTGCCTGTGCAAACTTTCATGGCGAATAAAACCCTATCTGATTCTGATTATTGCTGGGATCACATAGCACGCGCAGGAGCCTAAGCCTGTGGACCCAATCACTCTCCACTGGTACCTGAGTCGTGGGCAGGGCTACCTGAGCAGTGAGTGGGGCTCTGAGTAGTGAGTAGGGCTCTGAGCAGTCGGGGGAAAAGGCGCTGCAAAATGTTAATCTGCCTTGCCTGGTATATAGGAGGTCGTGGTTTCGATCCTGACCCTGACACCTGTATATGTGGAGTTTGTTCTCCCCATGGTCACATGGATTTTTGTCCAGGACCTCCGGGTTTTCCCTCTACATTTAGAAACGTGCGTTTAGAGTATTTGGCTGCTATGAATTTCGACTTGATAAGCCACTTCTTTGAGCTGTCATTTGTTGCCAGGTTTGCTTCTGAAAAAGAGCTACATAGCTCAGTGAGCTTCATCTGCTAAAATAAAAAAAGTTTTAGTTTAGTTTCACATGGCACAAGGAAGGGCTGCAATGTCACTGTTGAGTGTCGGAGAAATTCGGTAGAGAGCATCTTAATAAAAATATAAATACGGTCACGAAATACTTGGTCTGTCACAATCACGCGACATTTCTGGAACACCAAGTCCAGTGACCCGGTAGCTGCTGTAGAGTGCGGCACTAAACTGGTACAGACCGGCACGAGGCTACCAAGCGGTGAGCACTGCAGCTCACGCAGTCCCAGTCGTTTTACATTTCGTTTACATTTTGGGGAATACTCCTCTATTCCACAAACCACTTTTGTATACAAACCAAAGTCTGTGCACTCACGTCATTTTGAGAAAACTTTGTACGCATTAAAGTCCTTCAGTTTTATAAAATATACTAAGAGCATATTTATACATTTGTCCGATAACAGGATTGATAACATGTTTTCATATTATTTATGCACTATGACAACCTCAGCATACTTTATATTAAATCAAGATTGTTAAAATTTGAAGAAACAATGGGAAGCTGAGAGAGGAATGATATAATATTTAGTTGGATATTATTGTTCCGTTAGTACTTGAAAATGATGACTTCTCGCAGGAGAGGCTCCCACTCACACACGCAGACCGTCTCACCTCCCGTGTCTTGTGCTCATCCTCCAGCGTAGCCACATCGTGACCCTTGTGGTCTCCTGCGATGGTGCAGGTTATGCAGACCAAGCTCTTGTCCTGTCGGCAGTAAAACTCTAGCTCCTTTCTGTGCGTCTTGCACTTGCGGTCTTCAGGATTCGTGGCTGGAGCCACCAGAATGTGGTCCTTGAACTTCGGGTTCTCCTGATGAGGCTTTACATGAGTCACACAGTAGGAGGTATCACACCTGAGGCAGGTTTTTAAGGCAGCGGTCGTGCCATCGTTACAGAAGTCACACAAGACCACTGTGGCTATTTTCTCTGCAGCACTGCGCTGCTCCACCAGGTTGGCGAGAGTGAAGTTCTTGCTCAGCTTGGGCCTCTGAAGGAAAGTCACTCGGCACTGTGGGCAGGAAAAGGACTTAGTCGCATCCCAGGCGCCCTCCACGCACTTGAGGCAGAACGAGTGGCCGCAACTGAGCGTGCAGGGGCAGCGGAAGGCGTCCAGGCAGATGGGGCAGGTCAACTCCCCTAGAGCCTCGCTACCACTGGGAGCCGCACTCGCCATGATCCTGTGGCTCCACTCAGAGACAGGGCGCTGGTTGCAGATCAGGCAGTCGCTGTCTGTAGCTCAGGCAGTCTCTGTCTGTAGCTCAGGCAGTCTCTGGCTCTATCTCGACAGTAGCTGGCTGCGTATGATACGCAAACACAGTAACAAGCCTCGTGAATGTGAGAAAGAGAAGTGCGGTACAAACACTTTCGGTTTTATTTATATATCATATCACGTGACACGCCCTGGAATGTGTTGACACTATCCATCTCCATTCCCACCCCTGACATCCCTTACAAGGCTTACATACACAACACATACACTCCCATGCCACACTCGTACATTGCAGAGCTTAGAGGGACCCATTTTTCAGTCTCGACTCACTGCTGTCTCACAGTGCATTTTACCGCTCGGCCATTTTATTCTACTGCTGACGTTTAGTGTCTCTTATGTATGTGTAGAGTAGTAACTCGGCGGGAGACGACTTCACGGGTAGCACACTCTTTTATTTCACCAACTTATAGTTACACGGGTGACTAACACCCACTCAGTTACACGGGTGACTAACACCCACTTAGCTACTCGGGTGACTAACACCCACTCAGCTACACGGGTGACTAACACCCACTTAGCTATTTGGGTGACTAACACCCACTCAGCTACACGGGTGACTAACACCCACTTAGCTACTCGGGTGACTAACACCCACTCAGCAACACTGACACGGGCTCTTACGCCCCGTAGCCTTCCGGAACACACCCGGCCGGGGTGTCCGTCTCGGCTCTGGGTACCACCGTCCCGACCCACACGGGCGTTTGACTACGGGTCCCACAGTCTCGGCTCCGAGCCACACAGGGCCCCGGTCCTGACAAGGACGGCGGGACTAGGGGTCTCGGGCCACTACCTCCTCCACTCCGTCTTCGGTCTTCAACTGGTTAACAACGACCTCGAGTGCTCTCGCGCGTCCCCCTTTATGCACCTCCTGCGGACGTCGCTGAGAGCACCCATCCTATTTGACCAATCACCGCGCGCTGGCTACGATCCTCTTTTCCCACCTCGTGTCAGCGCGCCTCACCACCGGCGCGCGCGTCCATACCACGCCCACATCGCGTGCCCAACCCCGCGCCCCGTGATCCATCACTGTCGGCGGACGTCAACACCACCACTACATATGCGTCGTTTTTATTTCATTGCAGGCTTCGCGAGTCTTTTTGTTGTTAATTCTCACTCCACTGCTGTATCAACACAGTGCTGGTGATCTACCAGTCTCTATCACTCCACTGCTGTATCAACACAGTGCTGTTGATCTACCAGTCTCTATCACTCCACTGCTGTATCAACACAGTGCTGGTGATCTACCAGTCTCTATCACTCCACTGCTGTATCAACACAGTGCTGATGATCTACCAGTCTCTATCACTCCACTATTGTATCAATACAGTGCTGCTGATCTACCAGTCTCTATCACTCCACTGCTGTATCAATACAGTGCTGGTGATCTACCAGTCTCTATCACTCCACCGCTGTATCAACACAGTGCTGGTGATCTACCAGTCTCTATCACTCCACTGCTGTATCAACACAGTGATGGTGATCTACCAGTCTCTATCACTCCACTGCTGTATCAACACAGTGCTGGTGATCTACCAGTCTCTATCACTCCACTGCTGTATCAATACAGTGCTGCTGATCTACCAGTCTCTATCACTCCACTGCTGTATCAATACAGTGCTGGTGATCTACCAGTCTCTATCACTCCACTGCTGTATCAACACAGTGCTGCTGATCTACCAGTCTATCACACCACCGCTGTATCAACACAGTGCTGGTGATCTACCAGTCTCTATCACTCCACTGCTGTATCAATACAGTGCTGGTGATCTATCAGTCTCTATCACTCAACCGCTGTATCAATACAGTGCTGGTGATCTACCAGTCTATATCACTCCACTGCTGTATCAATACAGTGCTGGTGATCTACCAGTCTATATCACTCCACTGCTGTATCAACACAGTGCTGGTGATCTAACAGTCTCTATCACTCCACTGCTGTATCAATACAGTGCTGCTGATCTACCAGTCTCTATCACTCCACTGCTGTATCAATACAGTGCTGGTGATCTACCAGTCTCTATCACTCCACTGCTGTATCAATACAGTGCTGGTGATCTACCAGTCTCTATCACTCCACTGCTGTATCAACACAGTGCTGGTGATCTATCAGTCTCTATCACTGCACTGCTGTATCAACACAGTGCTGGTGATCTACCAGTCTCTATCACTCCACTGCTGTATCAACACAGTGCTGGTGATCTACCAGTCTCTATCACTCCACTGCTGTATCAACACAGTGCAGGTGATCTATCAGTCTCTATCACTGCACTGCTGTATCAACACAGTGCTGGTGATCTACCAGTCTCTATCACTCCACTGCTGTATCAACACAGTGCTGGTGATCTACCAGTCTCTATCACTCCACTGCTGTATCAATACAGTGCAGGTGATCTATCAGTCACTATCACTGCACTGCTGTATCAATACAGTGCAGGTGATCTATCAGTCACTATCACTCCACTGCTGTATCAATACAGTGCTGGTGATCTATCAGTCACTATCACTGCACTGCTGTATCAATACAGTGCAGGTGATCTATCAGTCACTATCACTGCACTGCTGTATCAATACAGTGCTGGTGATCTACCAGTCTCTATCACTCCACTGCTGTATCAACACAGTGCTGGTGATCTACCAGTCTCTATCACTCCACTGCTGTATCAACACAGTGCTGGTGATCTACCAGTCTCTATCACTCCACTGTTGTATCAACACAGTGCTGGTGATCTACCAGTCTCTATCACTCCACTGCTGTATCAATACAGTGCTGGTGATCTACCAGTCTCTATCACTCCACTGCTGTATCAATACAGTGCTGGTGATCTACCAGTCTCTATCACTCCACTGCTGTTTCAACACAGTGCTGGTGATCTACCAGTCTCTATCACTCCACCGCTGTATCAATACAGTGCTGATGATCTACCAGTCTCTATCACTCCACTGCTGTATCAACACAGTGCTGGTGATCTACCAGTCTCTATCACTCCACCGCTGTATCAATACAGTGCTGATGATCTACCAGTCTCTATCACTCCACTGCTGTATCAACATAGTGCTGGTGATCTACCAGTCTCTATCACTCCACTGCTGTATCAACACAGTGCTGGTGATCTACCAGTCTCTATCACTCCACTGCTGTATCAACACAGTGCTGGTGATCTACCAGTCTCTATTACTCCACTGCTGTATCAACATAGTGCTGGTGATCTACCAGTCTCTATCACTCCACTGCTGTATCAACATAGTGCTGGTGATCTACCAGTCTCTATCACTCCACTGCTGTATCAACATAGTGCTGATGATCTACCAGTCTCTATCACTCCACTGCTGTATCAACACAGTGCTGGTGATCTACCAGTCTCTATCACTCCACCGCTGTATCAATACAGTGCTGATGATCTACCAGTCTCTATCACTCCACTGCTGTATCAACACAGTGCTGGTGATCTACCAGTCTCTATCACTCCACTGCTGTATCAACATAGTGCTGGTGATCTACCAGTCTCTATCACTCCACTGCTGTATCAACACAGTGCTGGTGATCTACCAGTCTCTATCACTCCACTGCTGTATCAATACAGTGCTGATGATCTACCAGTCTCTATCACTACACTGTTGTATCAACACAGTGCTGGTGATCTACAAATCTCTATCACTCCACCGCTGTATCAATACAGTGCTGATGATCTACCAGTCTCTATCACTACACTGCTGTATCAACACAGTGCTGGTGATCTACCAGTCTCTATCACTCCACCGCTGTATCAATACAGTGCTGATGATCTACCAGTCTCTATCACTCCACTGCTGTATCAACACAGTGCTGGTGATCTACCAGTCTCTATCACTCCACTGCTGTATCAACACAGTGCTGGTGATCTACCAGTCTCTATCACTCCACCGCTGTATCAATACAGTGCTGATGATCTACCAGTCTCTATCACTCCACTGCTGTATCAATACTGTGCTGGTGATCTACCAGTCTCTATCACTCCACTGCTGTATCAATACAGTGCTGGTGATCTACCAGTCTCTATCACTCCACTGCTGTATCAATACAGTGCTGCTGATCTACCAGTCTCTATCACTCCACTGCTGTATCAATACAGTGCTGGTGATCTACCAGTCTCTATCACTCCACTGCTGTATCAACACAGTGCTGGTGATCTACCAGTCTCTATCACTCTACTGCTGTATCAACACAGTGCTGGTGATCTATCAGTCTCTATCACTCCACTGCTGTATCAACACAGTGCTGGTGATCTATCAGTCTCTATCACTCCACTGCTGTATCAATACAGTGCTGGTGATCTACCAGTCCCTATCACTCCACTGCTGTATCAACACAGTGCTGGTGATCTATCAGTCTCTATCACTCCACTGCTGTATCAATATAGTGCTGGTGATCTACCAGTTTCTATCACTCCACTGCTGTATCAACACCGTGCTGATGATCTACCAGTCTCTATCACTCCACTGCTGTATCAACACAGTGCTGGTGATCTACCAGTCTTTATCACTCCACTGCTGTATCAACACAGTGATGGTGATCTACCAGTCTCTATCACTACACTGTTGTATCAATACAGTGCTGGTGATCTACCAGTCTCTATCACTCCACTGCTGTATCAATACAGTGCTGGTGATCTACCAGTCTCTATCACTCCACTGCTGTATCAATACAGTGCTGGTGATCTACCAGTCTCTATCACTCCACTGCTGTATCAACACAGTGCTGGTGATCTACCAGTCTCTATCACTCCACTGCTGTATCAATACAGTGCTGATGATCTACCAGTCTCTATCACTCCACTGTTGTATCAACACCGTGCTGATGATCTACCAGTCTCTATCACTCCACTGCTGTATCAATACAGTGCTGGTTATCTACCAGTCTCTATCACTACACTGCTGTATCAACACAGTGCTGGTGATCTACCAGTCTCTATCACTCCACTGCTGTATCAACACCGTGCTGATGATCTACCAGTCTCTATCACTCCACTGCTGTATCAACACAGTGCTGGTGATCTACCAGTCTCTTTCACTCCACTGCTGTATCAATACAGTGCTGGTAATCTACCAGTCTCTATCACTACACCGCTGTATCAACACAGTGCTGGTGATCTACCAGTGTCTATCACTCCACTGCTGTATCAACACAGTGCTGGTGATCTACCAGTCTCTATCACTCCACTGCTGTATCAACGCAGTGCTGGTTATCTACCAGTCTCTATCACTTCATTGCTGTATCAACACAGTGCTGGTGATCTACCAGTCTCTATTACTCCACTGCTGTATCAACACAGTGCTGGTGATCTACCAGTCTCTATCACTCCACTGCTGTATCAACACAGTGCTGGTGATCTACCAGTCTCTATCACTCCACTGCTGTATCAACACAGTGCTGGTGATCTACCAGTCTCTATCACTCCACTGCTGTATCAATACAGTGCTGGTGATCTACCAGTCTCTATCACTCCACTGCTGTATCAATACAGTGATGGTGATCTACCAGTCTCTATCACTCCACTGCTGTATCAATACAGTGCTGGTGATCTACCAGTCTCTACCACTCCACTGCTGTATCAATACAGTGATGGTGATCTACCAGTCTCTATCACTCCACTGCTGTATCAACACATTGCTGGTGATCTACCAGTCACTATCACTCCACTGCTGTATCAACACAGTGCTGGTGATCTACCAGTCTCTATCACTACAGTGCTGTATCAATACAGTGCTGGTGATCTACCAGTCTCTATCACTCCACTGTTGTATCAACACAGTGCTGGTGATCTACCAGTCTCTATCACTCCACTGCTGTATCAACACAGTGCTGGTGATCTACCAGTCTCTATCACTCCACTGCTGTATCAACACAGTGCTGGTGATCTACCAGTCTCTATCACTCCACTGCTGTATCAATACAGTGCTGGTGATCTACCAGTCTCTATCACTCCACTGCTGTATCAACACAGTGCTGGTGATCTACCAGTCTCTATCACTCCACTGCTGTATCAACACAGTGCTGGTGATCTACCAGTCTCTATCACTCCACTGCTGTATCCATACAGTGCTGGTGATCTACCAGTCTCTATCACTCCACTGCTGTATCAACACAGTGCTGGTGATCTACCAGTCTCTATCACTCCACTGCTGTATCAATACAGTGATGGTGATCTATCAGTCTCTATCACTCCACTGCTGTATCAATACAGCGCTGGTGATCTACCAGTCTCTATCACTCCACTGCTGTATCAATACAGTGATGGTGATCTATCAGTCTCTATCACTCCACTGCTGTATCAATACAGCGCTGGTGATCTACCAGTCTCTATCACTCCACTGCTGTATCAATACAGTGCTGCTGATCTACCAGGCTATATCACTCCACTGCTATATCAACACAGTGCTGCTGATCTACCAGTCTCTGTCACTCCACTGCTGTATCAATACTGTGCTGGTGATCTACCAGTCTCTATCACTCCACTGCTGTATCAATACAGTGCTGCTGATCTACCAGTCTATATCACTCCACTGCTATATCAACACAGTGCTGCTGATCTACCAGTCTCTGTCACTCCACTGCTGTATCAATACTGTGCTGGTGATCTACCAGTCTCTATCACTCCACTGCTGTATCAACACAGTGCTGGTGATCTACCAGTCTCTCTCACTCCACTGCTGTATCAACACAGTGCTGCTGATCTACCAGTTTCTATCACTCCACTGCTGTATCAACACAGTGCTGATGATCTACCAGTCTCTATCACTCCACTGCTGTATCAACACAGTGCTGGTGATCTACCAGTCTCTATCACTCCACTGCTGTATCAACACAGTGCTGGTGATCTACCAGTCTCTATCACTCCACTGCTGTATCAATACCGTGCTGGTGATCTACCAGTCTCTATCACTCCACTGCTGTATCAACACAGTGCTGGTGATCTACCAGTCTCTATCACTCCACTGCTGTATCAATACAGTGCTGGTGATCTACCAGTCTCTATCACTCCACTGCTGTATCAACACAGTGCTGATGATCTACCAGTCTCTATCACTCCACTGCTGTATCAATACCGTGCTGGTGATCTACCAGTCTCTATCACTCCACTGCTGTATCAACACAGTGCTGGTGATCTACCAGTCTCTATCACTCCACTGCTGTATCAATACAGTGCTGGTGATCTACCAGTCTCTATCACTCCACTGCTGTATCAATACAGTGCTGCTGATCTACCAGTCTCTATCACTCCACTGCTGTATCAACACAGTGCTGGTGATCTATCAGTCTCTATCACTCCACTGCTGTATCAACACAGTGCCGGTGATCTACCAGTCTCTATCACTCTACTGCTGTATCAACACAGTGCTGGTGATCTACAAGTCTCTATCACTCCACTGCTGTATCAACACAGTGCTGGTGATCTACAAGTCTCTCTCACTCCACTGCTGTATCAACACAGTGCTGGTGATCTACCAGTCTCTATCACTCCACTGCTGTATCAATACAGTGCTGATGATCTACCAGTCTCTATCACTCCACTGCTGTATCAATACAGTTCTGGTGATCTACCAGTCTCTATCACTCCACAGCTGTATCAACACAGTGCTGGTGATGTACCAGTCTCTATCACTCCACAGCTGTATCAACACAGTGCTGGTGATCTACCAGTCTCTATCACTCCACCGCTGTATCAACACAGTGCTGGTGATCTACCAGTCTCTATCACTCCACTGCTGTATCAACACAGTGCTGGTGATCTACCAGTCTCTATCACTCCACTGCTGTATCAACACAGTGCTGGTGATCTACCAGTTTCTATCACTCCACTGTTGTATCAACACAGTGCTGGTGATCTACCAGTCTCTATCACTCCACTGTTGTATCAACACAGTGCTGGTGATCTACCAGTCTCTATCACTCCACTGCTGTATCAACACAGTGCTGGTGATCTACCAGTTTCTATCACTCCACTGTTGTATCAACACAGTGCTGGTGATCTATCAGTCTCTATCACTCCACTGCTGTATCAATACAGTGCTGGTGATCTACCAGTCTCTATCACTCCACTGCTGTATCAATACAGTGCTGGTGATCTACCAGTCTCTATCACTCCACTGCTGTATCAACACAGTGCTGGTGATCTACCAGTTTCTATCACTCCACTGTTGTATCAACACAGTGCTGGTGATCTACCAGTCTCTATCACTCCACTGCTGTATCAACACACTGCTGGTGATCTACCAGTCTCTCTCACTCCACCGCTGTATCAACACAGTGCTGGTGATCTATCAGTCTCTATCACTCCACTGTTGTATCAACACAGTGCTGGTGATCTACCAGTCTCTATCACTCCACTGTTGTATCAACACAGTGCTGGTGATCTACCAGTCTCTATCACTCCACCGCTGTATCAACACACTGCTGGTGATCTACCATGTCTCTCTCACTCCACTGCTGTATCAATAGAGTGCTGGTGATCTACCAGTCTCTATCACTCCACTGCTGTATCAATAGAGTGCTGGTGATCTACCAGTCTCTTTCACTCCACTGCTGTATCAATAGAGTGCTGGTGATCTACCAGTCTCTATCCTCCACTGCTGTATCAATACAATGCTGGTGATCTACCAGTCTCTCTCACTCCACTGCTGTATCAATAGAGTGCTGGTGATCTACCAGTCTCTATCACTCCACTGCTGTATCAATAGAGTGCTGGTGATCTACCAGTCTCTATCACTCCACTGCTGTATCAACACAGTGCTGGTGATGTACCAGTCTCTATCACTCCACTGCTGTATCAATACAGTGCTGGTGATCTACCAGTCTCTATCACTCCACTGCTGTATCAATACAGTGCTGATGATCTACCAGTCTCTATCACTCCACTGCTGTATCAATAGAGTGCTGGTGATCTACCAGTCTCTATCACTCCACTGCTGTATCAACACAGTGCTGGTGATCTACCAGTCTCTATCACTCCACTGCTGTATCAATACAGTGCTGCTGATCTATCAGTCTCTATCACTCCACTGCTGTATCAACACAGTGCTGGTGATCTACCAGTCTCTATCACTCCACTGCTGTATCAATATAGTTCTGGTCATCTACCAGTTTCTATCACTCCACTGCTGTATCAATACAGTGCTGGTGATGTACCAGTCTCTATCACTCCACTGCTGTATCAACACAGTGCTGGTGATCTACCAGTCTCTATCACTCCACTGCTGTATCAATACAGTGCTGCTGATCTACCAGTCTCTATCACTCCACTGCTGTATCAACACAGTGCTGGTGATGTACCAGTTTCTATCACTCCACTGCTGTATCAATACAGTGCTGGTGATCTACCAGTCTCTATCACTCCACTGCTGTATCAATACAGTGCTGCTGATCTACCAGTCTCTATCACTCCACTGCTGTATCAATACAGTGCTGGTGATCTACCAGTTTCTATCACTCCACTGCTGTATCAATATAGTTCTGGTGATCTACCAGTCTCTCTCACTCCACTGCTGTATCAATACAGTGCTGGTGATCTACCAGTCTCTATCACTCCACTGCTGTATCAACACAGTGCTGGTGATCTACCAGTTTCTATCACTCCACTGCTGTATCAATACAGTGCTGGTGATCTATCAGTCTCTATCACTCCACTGCTGTATCAATACAGTGCTGGTGATCTACCAGTCTCTATCACTCCACTGCTGTATCATACAGTGCTGGTGATCTACCAGTTTCTATCACTCCACTGCTGTATCAATATAGTTCTGGTGATCTACCAGTCTCTCTCAGTCCACTGCTGTATCAATACAGTGCTGGTGATCTACCAGTCTCTATCACTCCACTGCTGTATCAACACAGTGATGGTGATCTATCAGTCTCTATCACTCCACTGCTGTATCAATACAGTGCTGGTGATCTATCAGTCTCTATCACTCCACTGCTGTATCAACACAGTGCTGGTGATCGATCAGTCTCTATCACTCCACTGCTGTATCAATACAGTGCTGGTGATCTACCAGTCTATATCACTCCACAGCTGTATCAACACAGTGCTGGTGATGTACCAGTCTCTATCACTCCACAGCTGTATCAACACAGTGCTGGTGATCTACCAGTCTCTACCACTCCACAGCTGTATCAACACAGTGATGGTGATCTACCAGTCTCTATCACTCCACCGCTGTATCAACACAGTGCTGGTGATCTACCAGTCTCTATCACTCCACTGCTGTATCAATACAGTGCTGGTGATCTACCAGTCTCTATCACTCCACTGCTGTATCAACACAGTGCTGGTGATCTACCAGTCTCTATCACTTCCACTGCTGTATCAACACAGTGCTGGTGATCTACCAGTCTCTATCACTCCACTGCTGTATCAACACAGTGCTGGTGATCTACCAGTCTCTATCACTCCACTGCTGTATCAACACAGTGCTGGTGATCTACCAGTCTCTATCACTCCACTGCTGTATCAATACAAGTGCTGGTGATCTATCAGTCTCTATCACTCCACTGCTGTATCAACACAGTGCTGGCTGATCTACCAGTCTCTATCACTCCACTGCTGTATCAATACAGTACTGGTGATCTACCAGTCTCTATCACTCCACTGTTGTATCAACACAGTGCTGGTGATCTACCAGTCTCTATCACTCCACTGCTGTATCAACACAGTGCTGGTGATCTACCAGTCTCTATCACTCCACTGCTGTATCAATACAATGCTGGTGATCTATCAGTCTCTATCACTCCACTGCTGTATCAACACAGTGCTGCTGATCTACCAGTCTCTATCACTCCACTGCTGTATCAATACAGTACTGGTGATCTACCAGTCTCTATCACTCCACTGCTGTATCAATACAGTGCTGGTGATCTACCAGTCTCTATCACTCCGCTGCTGTGTCAATACAGTGCTGGTGATCTACCAGTCTCTATCACTCCACTGCTGTATCAATACAGTGCTGGTGATCTACCAGTCTCTATCACTCCACTGCTGTATCAACACAGTGCTGGTGATCTACCAGTCCCTATCACTCCACAGCTGTATCAATACAGTGCTGGTGATCTACCAGTCTCTATCACTCCACTGCTGTATCAACACAGTGCTGGTGATCTACCAGTCTCTATCACTCCACTGCTGTATCAACACAGTGCTGGTGATCTACCAGTCCCTATCACTCCACAGCTGTATCAATACAGTGCTGGTGATCTACCAGTCTCTATCACTCCACTGCTGTATCAATACAGTGCTGGTGATCTACCAGTCTCTATCACTCCACTGCTGTATCAACACAGTGATGGTGATCTACCAGTCTCTATCACTCCACTGCTGTATCAACACAGTGCTGGTGATCTACCAGTCTCTATCACTCCACTGCTGTATCAATACAGTGCTGGTGATCTACCAGTCTCTACCACTCCACTGCTGTATCAATACAGTGCTGGTGATCTATCAGTCTCTATCACTCCACAGCTGTATCAATATAGTGCTGGTGATCTACCAGTTTCTATCACTCCACTGCTGTATCAATACAGTGCTGGTGATCTCCCAGTCCCTATCACTCCACTGCTGTATCAACACAGTGCTGGTGATCTACCAGTCCCTATCACTCCACTGTTGTATCAACACAGTGCTGGTGTTCTACCAGTCCCTATCACTCCACTGCTGTATCAACACAGTGCTGGTGATCTACCAGTCTCTATCACTCCACTGCTGTATCAACACAGTGGTGGTGATCTACCAGTCTCCATCACTCCACTGCTGTATCAATATAGTGCTGGTGATCTAACAGTCTCTATCACTCCACCGCTGTATCAATACAGTGCTGGTGAACTATCAGTCGCTATCACTCCACTGTTGTATAAATACAGTGCTGGTGATCAACCAGTCTCTATCACTCCACTGCTGTATAAATACAGTGCTGGTGATCTACCAGTCTCTATCACTCCACTGCTGTATCAACACAGTGCTGGTGATCTACCAGTCTCTATCACTCCACTGCTGTATCAACACAGTGCTGGTGATCTACCAGTTTCTATCACTCCACTGTTGTATCAACACAGTGCTGGTGATCTACCAGTCTCTATCACTCCACTGTTGTATCAACACAGTGCTGGTGATCTACCAGTCTCTATCACTCCACTGCTGTATCAACACAGTGCTGGTGATCTACCAGTTTCTATCACTCCACTGTTGTATCAACACAGTGCTGGTGATCTATCAGTCTCTATCACTCCACTGCTGTATCAATACAGTGCTGGTGATCTACCAGTCTCTATCACTCCACTGCTGTATCAATACAGTGCTGGTGATCTACCAGTCTCTATCACTCCACTGCTGTATCAACACAGTGCTGGTGATCTACCAGTTTCTATCACTCCACTGTTGTATCAACACAGTGCTGGTGATCTACCAGTCTCTATCACTCCACTGCTGTATCAACACACTGCTGGTGATCTACCAGTCTCTCTCACTCCACCGCTGTATCAACACAGTGCTGGTGATCTATCAGTCTCTATCACTCCACTGTTGTATCAACACAGTGCTGGTGATCTACCAGTCTCTATCACTCCACTGTTGTATCAACACAGTGCTGGTGATCTACCAGTCTCTATCACTCCACCGCTGTATCAACACACTGCTGGTGATCTACCAGTCTCTCTCACTCCACTGCTGTATCAATAGAGTGCTGGTGATCTACCAGTCTCTATCACTCCACTGCTGTATCAATAGAGTGCTGGTGATCTACCAGTCTCTTTCACTCCACTGCTGTATCAATAGAGTGCTGGTGATCTACCAGTCTCTATCCTCCACTGCTGTATCAATACAATGCTGGTGATCTACCAGTCTCTCTCACTCCACTGCTGTATCAATAGAGTGCTGGTGATCTACCAGTCTCTATCACTCCACTGCTGTATCAATAGAGTGCTGGTGATCTACCAGTCTCTATCACTCCACTGCTGTATCAACACAGTGCTGGTGATGTACCAGTCTCTATCACTCCACTGCTGTATCAATACAGTGCTGGTGATCTACCAGTCTCTATCACTCCACTGCTGTATCAATACAGTGCTGATGATCTACCAGTCTCTATCACTCCACTGCTGTATCAATAGAGTGCTGGTGATCTACCAGTCTCTATCACTCCACTGCTGTATCAACACAGTGCTGGTGATCTACCAGTCTCTATCACTCCACTGCTGTATCAATACAGTGCTGCTGATCTATCAGTCTCTATCACTCCACTGCTGTATCAACACAGTGCTGGTGATCTACCAGTCTCTATCACTCCACTGCTGTATCAATATAGTTCTGGTCATCTACCAGTTTCTATCACTCCACTGCTGTATCAATACAGTGCTGGTGATGTACCAGTCTCTATCACTCCACTGCTGTATCAACACAGTGCTGGTGATCTACCAGTCTCTATCACTCCACTGCTGTATCAATACAGTGCTGCTGATCTACCAGTCTCTATCACTCCACTGCTGTATCAACACAGTGCTGGTGATGTACCAGTTTCTATCACTCCACTGCTGTATCAATACAGTGCTGGTGATCTACCAGTCTCTATCACTCCACTGCTGTATCAATACAGTGCTGCTGATCTACCAGTCTCTATCACTCCACTGCTGTATCAATACAGTGCTGGTGATCTACCAGTTTCTATCACTCCACTGCTGTATCAATATAGTTCTGGTGATCTACCAGTCTCTCTCACTCCACTGCTGTATCAATACAGTGCTGGTGATCTACCAGTCTCTATCACTCCACTGCTGTATCAACACAGTGCTGGTGATCTACCAGTTTCTATCACTCCACTGCTGTATCAATACAGTGCTGGTGATCTATCAGTCTCTATCACTCCACTGCTGTATCAATACAGTGCTGGTGATCTACCAGTCTCTATCACTCCACTGCTGTATCAATACAGTGCTGGTGATCTACCAGTTTCTATCACTCCACTGCTGTATCAATATAGTTCTGGTGATCTACCAGTCTCTCTCAGTCCACTGCTGTATCAATACAGTGCTGGTGATCTACCAGTCTCTATCACTCCACTGCTGTATCAACACAGTGATGGTGATCTATCAGTCTCTATCACTCCACTGCTGTATCAATACAGTGCTGGTGATCTATCAGTCTCTATCACTCCACTGCTGTATCAACACAGTGCTGGTGATCGATCAGTCTCTATCACTCCACTGCTGTATCAATACAGTGCTGGTGATCTACCAGTCTATATCACTCCACAGCTGTATCAACACAGTGCTGGTGATGTACCAGTCTCTATCACTCCACAGCTGTATCAACACAGTGCTGGTGATCTACCAGTCTCTACCACTCCACAGCTGTATCAACACAGTGATGGTGATCTACCAGTCTCTATCACTCCACCGCTGTATCAACACAGTGCTGGTGATCTACCAGTCTCTATCACTCCACTGCTGTATCAATACAGTGCTGGTGATCTACCAGTCTCTATCACTCCACTGCTGTATCAACACAGTGCTGGTGATCTACCAGTCTCTATCACTCCACTGCTGTATCAACACAGTGCTGGTGATCTACCAGTCTCTATCACTCCACTGCTGTATCAACACAGTGCTGGTGATCTACCAGTCTCTATCACTCCACTGCTGTATCAACACAGTGCTGGTGATCTACCAGTCTCTATCACTCCACTGCTGTATCAATACAATGCTGGTGATCTATCAGTCTCTATCACTCCACTGCTGTATCAACACAGTGCTGCTGATCTACCAGTCTCTATCACTCCACTGCTGTATCAATACAGTACTGGTGATCTACCAGTCTCTATCACTCCACTGTTGTATCAACACAGTGCTGGTGATCTACCAGTCTCTATCACTCCACTGCTGTATCAACACAGTGCTGGTGATCTACCAGTCTCTATCACTCCACTGCTGTATCAATACAATGCTGGTGATCTATCAGTCTCTATCACTCCACTGCTGTATCAACACAGTGCTGCTGATCTACCAGTCTCTATCACTCCACTGCTGTATCAATACAGTACTGGTGATCTACCAGTCTCTATCACTCCACTGCTGTATCAATACAGTGCTGGTGATCTACCAGTCTCTATCACTCCGCTGCTGTGTCAATACAGTGCTGGTGATCTACCAGTCTCTATCACTCCACTGCTGTATCAATACAGTGCTGGTGATCTACCAGTCTCTATCACTCCACTGCTGTATCAACACAGTGCTGGTGATCTACCAGTCCCTATCACTCCACAGCTGTATCAATACAGTGCTGGTGATCTACCAGTCTCTATCACTCCACTGCTGTATCAACACAGTGCTGGTGATCTACCAGTCTCTATCACTCCACTGCTGTATCAACACAGTGCTGGTGATCTACCAGTCCCTATCACTCCACAGCTGTATCAATACAGTGCTGGTGATCTACCAGTCTCTATCACTCCACTGCTGTATCAATACAGTGCTGGTGATCTACCAGTCTCTATCACTCCACTGCTGTATCAACACAGTGATGGTGATCTACCAGTCTCTATCACTCCACTGCTGTATCAACACAGTGCTGGTGATCTACCAGTCTCTATCACTCCACTGCTGTATCAATACAGTGCTGGTGATCTACCAGTCTCTACCACTCCACTGCTGTATCAATACAGTGCTGGTGATCTATCAGTCTCTATCACTCCACAGCTGTATCAATATAGTGCTGGTGATCTACCAGTTTCTATCACTCCACTGCTGTATCAATACAGTGCTGGTGATCTCCCAGTCCCTATCACTCCACTGCTGTATCAACACAGTGCTGGTGATCTACCAGTCCCTATCACTCCACTGTTGTATCAACACAGTGCTGGTGTTCTACCAGTCCCTATCACTCCACTGCTGTATCAACACAGTGCTGGTGATCTACCAGTCTCTATCACTCCACTGCTGTATCAACACAGTGGTGGTGATCTACCAGTCTCCATCACTCCACTGCTGTATCAATATAGTGCTGGTGATCTAACAGTCTCTATCACTCCACCGCTGTATCAATACAGTGCTGGTGAACTATCAGTCGCTATCACTCCACTGTTGTATAAATACAGTGCTGGTGATCAACCAGTCTCTATCACTCCACTGCTGTATAAATACAGTGCTGGTGATCTACCAGTCTCTATCACTCCACTGCTGTATCAACACAGTGCTGGTGATCTACCAGTCTCTATCACTCCACTGCTGTATCAACACAGTGCTGGTGATCTACCAGTTTCTATCACTCCACTGCTGTATCAACACAGTGCTGGTGATCTACCAGTCTCTATCACTCCACTGCTGTATAAATACAGTGCTGGTGATCTACCAGTCTCTATCACTCCACTGCTGTATCAACACAGTGCTGGTGATCTACCAGTCTCTATCACTCCACTGCTGTATCAACACAGTGCTGGTGATCTAACAGTCTCTATCACTCCACCGCTGTATCAATACAGTGCTGGTGATCTACCAGTCTTTATCACTCCACTGCTGTATCAACACAGTGCTGGTGATCTACCAGACCCTATCACTCCACTGCTGTATCAACACAGTGCTGGTGATCTAACAGTCCCTATCACTCCACTGCTGTATCAACACAGTGCTGGTGATCTACCAGTCCCTATCACTCCACTGCTGTATCAACACAGTGATGGTGATCTACCAGTCTCTATCACTCCACTGCTGTATCAATACAGTGCTGGTGATCTACCAGGCTCTATCACTCCACTGCTGTATCAACACAGTGATGGTGATCTACCAGTCCCTATCACTCCACTGCTGTATCAACACAGTGCTGGTGATCTACCAGGCTCTATCACTCCACTGCTGTATCAATACAGTGCTGGTGATCTACCAGGCTCTATCACTCCACTGCTGTATCAACACAGTGCTGGTGATCTACCAGTCTCTATCACTCCACTGCTGTATCAACACAGTGCTGGTGATCTACCAGTCTCTATCACTCCACTGCTGTATCAACACAGTGCTGGTGATCTATCAGTCTCTATCACTCCACTGCTGTATCAATACAGTGCTGATGATCTACCAGTCTCTATCACTCCACTGCTGTATCAACACAGTGATGGTGATCTACCAGTCTCTATCACTCCACTGCTGTATCAACACAGTGCTGGTGATCTACCAGTCTCTATCACTCCACTGCTGTATCAATATAGTGCTGGTGATCTACCAGTCTCTATCACTCCACTGCTGTATCAACACAGTGCTGGTGATCTATCAGTCTCTATCACTCCACTGCTGTATCAATACTGTGCTGGTGATCTACCAGTCTCTATCACTCCACTGCTGTATCAACACAGTGCTGGTGATCTACCAGTCTCTATCACTCCACTGCTGTATCAATACAATGCTGGTGATCTACCAGTCTCTATCACTCCACTGTTGTATCAATACAGTTCTGGTGATCTACCAGTCTCTATCACTCCACTGCTGTATCAACACAGTGCTGGTGCTCTACCAGTCTCTATCACCCCACTGCTGTATCAATACAGTGCTGGTGCTCTACCATTCTCTATCACTCCACTGCTGTATCAATACAGTGATGGTGATCTAACAGTCTCTATCACTCCATTGCTGTATCAACACAGTGCTGCTGATCTACCAGTCTCTATCACTCCACTGCTGTATCAACACAGTGCTGGTGATCGATCAGTCTCTATCACTCCACTGCTGTATCAACACAGTGCTGGTGATCTACCAGTCTCTATCACTCCTGAAAGAGGACATCATCGCATCTTTGGAGTTGATGGGGAAATCTGACGAATTCCCTGAGCTAAGCGACAAGAACTGTCTTAGTGACTTTGCGTTTGCTGTGGACATATTTTCACACATGAATGAGCTGAATGTGAAACTGCAGGGGAAAGATCAGTTTGTTCACGACATGTACAAACATGTGAAAGCCTTCAAATCCAAGCTCACTTTGTTCTCCGGACAAATTGCGAACAAATCTTTCGCTCATTTCCCCACACTTGCTATGCAGGAAGAGGCACCGCGATACGCAAACAAATACAGCAAATCGCTTGAGGACCTCCACGGAGAATTCTACCGTAGGTTCTTTGATTTCGAAAACATTGAACAGTCACTTCAGCTGGTGTCCTGTCCCCTGTCACAAGACCCTGAAACAGCACCACAGGAGCTGCAGTTGGAACTGAGAGATCTTCAGTCTGACTCCGTCCTAAAAGAGAACTTCAACTCTGTTAAACTGAATGACTTTTATGCTTCACTTAACAGAGCCACGTTTCCAAACCTCCGGAGGACTGCACAGAAGATACTGACTTTGTTTGGCTCGACTTATGTGTGTGAGCAGACATTCAGCGTCATGAACGCCAACAAAGCCCGTCACAGATCAAAGTTAACGGATCAGCACCTCAGATCTATCCTGAGAATTGCCACAACCAAAATAACTCCAGACTTGGATGCACTGGCAAAAATGGGAGATCAACAACACTGTTCCCACTGAAACTGAAAGTGGTGATCTGTTGCTGCAGCGAGGTTGGAGCCAAATCTCCATCACACAGCCTGCGTGGCTGCTCTAACCTGTTAATGTAGATAATAAAGAAGTTCAAGTGAGGTAATTGGTTTGGGCGCAGGCCTCAGATGTTATCATGATGTTTCATCAGTCACGTTACGACATGTTTTTGTATTGTTCATGTTCGTGCAATTTGTTAAATTTCCTTGCAAATAAATGCTTTGCTACCTGTTAAAGGCTAAATCCTTCCATGTAATGCTTTTTACATGTCATTTATATTAGTTCACACAAACACTCCATCCATCTGTTCCTGGCCCGACCCCTCTGTCAAATTTTAGAACCCTTTGTGGCCCGCGAGTGAAAAAGTTTGCCCACCCCTGGTGTAGTGTATAGTAGTGTATAGTGTAGTGTATAGTGTAGTGTATAGTAGTGTAGTGTATAGTGTTGTATCTATGCTCTGTTTTCCGTTATTAATATTAAGAATAATTATATCTTTTTTTTTATTAAACAATGAAAACAACTCACTTCTCCTCGCAAGCACACCAGGAATCTATGAACATGGAGGGCCATTAAAACGATAAGAATTCGGTCACAGAGAGGTCATAGACATCCAGATAGACAAAAAGATCGATGGACTAACCTCCCAAGACATCTTGAGATGCACGGAGGGGGTGCAGAGTAGAGAAAAACAACTTTTGCAACTCGCGTTTTCCTTAAACGTTTTCCGTACCGAAAAGTAGAAACTTAACAAAAAAAATTAACCAACAAACAATAGGGGCTTTTTATTAGTAATTCCCTTGTATTACTCGTGAAGTATTGGAAATGACGGCAGGAACTTCTTGACGGGTAACACACTTTTATTAAATCTTGACGTATCACAATACAACGTGTGGTCTCTATTCTTTTGACTATACACTCCACTGAACTCGTGTAGACTATCTGCCTCTGGCTACACACAATACACTCGCCTCGTGTAGACCCTATGCCTCTGGCTACACACAATACACTTGACTCGTGTAGACCCTATACCTCTGGCTACACACAATACACTCGCCTTGTGTAGACCCTATGCCTCTGGCTACACACAATACACTTGACTCGTGTAGACCCTATACCTCTGGCTACACACAATACACTTGACTCGTGTAGACCCTATACCTCTGGCTACACACAATACACTTGACTCGTGTAGACCCTATACCTCTGGCTACACACAATACATTCGCCTCTGGGTTACACAGAGTCCCGGTCCCGTTAGGACAGCGGGACTAGGTACCGCAGGGCCCTATCTCTTCGATCCCCGTCTTCAGTCTTCGCTGGTTACATACTGCCCTTACGCCTGTGTGCATCCCCTTTTATAGCCCCTGCTCACGGGAGACGGAGCTGATGCGGACGTTGACGTGAGCATCGCTCCTTAGTGAACCAATCACGACGCGCTCTCTCTACGATCCGTTTTCCCCAGCGCGTGTTAACACTACTCCACCAATCACACCGCGCTGCCACCCGATCACTCCCTCTCAGCGCGTCACCGGCACACAGCCAATCAGTACCCCGTAACCCACGACCCCGCGCTGACCCCTGATCCTCCACCATCAGCGCGCGTCACCACATACACAGCCAATCATTACGCGCTGGCACACGATGCCTACCCCAGCGCGTATCACCACTACACTCGTATTCACCGTATATATAAATATTATTTTGTATTGTATGTTTCTATCTACCTGACCAAAAAAAAAATAATAATTACGAATTCCAACAGTTAAGGAAGCGTAAGTGGAAACTTAGTTGCACTTAACCTCAGGACATTAAAATATAACTCAGAATAAACACCAATCTCTGGAGAACTAAAATTGGCGAAACCCTCTAAATAATGATGTAACGAGGATCATTACGAATATTCATTAAACATAGACGAATGATTACCACGATACTAAGACCGAAGGAACCCATAAGAAATATCAAGAATAAACGTAACACACAAGACCACATAAGGTATTGCATACATCTCCTCGACCACCTTTGTCTTCCAGCGGGGTCTGGCCTCTGAATGACCCACGCGGGGCAAGCAAGAAGGGAGCAAAAAGGTCACAAGGGGGGAGTTCGTGCTAACATTCCGAGAACATCTGTTTTTTTCTGTTTGTTTTCTCTCGCAAGAGACGCGGAGAGAGGAGAGGGTGTTCACGTTTTGAGCTAAGCACAAGCGCACATAGCGAATAAGCAGTCTGGTTCGAGTCGTGCTCAGTCTCGCAACTCGGCTTGCGACGCGGCGTTGCGACGGGGCTCGCAAGAGAGCTGGGGCAGATCGTGCCTCGAGGAGAGATGGAACGAGGAGGGGTCGTTCGAGTCGCAGAGGTCTGAGTTCAACCTGGGTCGAGGCTGGGTTTCAGCCGTGCTCCGGCTGGCGGAGCATCGTGAGGGAGCAAACACCGATGCCGATAGCAGGTGTCGCTTCTCGCAGAACGAAGTTAAGTGCGAGTGAAGCTGGCAGCTGCACGAACAAAGGAAGCACGGAGAAGAGAGAGTGACGAGTGACGACAAGCAATCAACCTGTAAAAGGGCGGAAATCGCCGAGCGTCGACCAAGCGAGCAAAGCAAAGAGCGCGAAGCAGTGGAGAAAGCCTGATCAAACGGCTGTGAGGAAGAGGACAGCGCCAATGCATGCGCCGTGTGTTTGACACACACCGACCAACAACCAGTGAGAACAGACCAGACGTCCAGAGCGACGGCGAGCGTCGTGCAAACTCAATCGAGCAGTGGAGAAGCCGGAGGCTGCCACCAAGAGAGAGAAAGCGCCATCGAATGCGCAGTGTGTTTGATACTCAGACCGACCAACACTCAGTGAGCACAGCCGCGTCGTCCAGAGCCACAAGCCAACACAGCCTGAAGCAAGGGCGAGTGTCCGTGTGAAGTTGGCAGCGATCAAGGAGAGAGCGACAGCAGCAGCACGACCCGGGCGTCACCGAGCGTCGTGCCGACTCGTGGAGGAGCTGCGCGCTATCCGACGACGGAATCATCGCACACCACGACAGCGAGCGTCGTGCAAACTCAATCGAGCAGTGGAGAGAGGAAGGCAGCACGGCTCGGTGAGGCCACGCCCAACCCAGAGAGGAACTTCGCTGGCGGCGGGTTGTATCCTCCCACACCACACAAGCTAACGACACAACTCCCGGCTCTAAGAAATTTAATTAATACTAGCTGTACTACCCGGCTTCGCCCGGGACTTGTATCCACCACGCCCGGCCGCCTTTGTCTCCCCAGTGGCGATGTTAATACGCCACACCAGTTACTCGTTTTGCGGCTGAGTCCCTCCCTCACCACTCTCCCTCCCTTACCACTCTCCCTCCCTCAGCACTCTCCCTCCCTCACGACTCTCCCTCCCTCACCACTCACGCACGGCCGCCTTTGTCTCCCCAGTGGCGATGTTAATACGCCACACCAGTTACTCGTTTGAGGCTGAGTCGACCTAGGGGAGGTTCAAATAATCGTCACCGGTGGTGGCCGTGAGCGGGAATGGAACTCGGTTCGCCGGGTTTGTAGCGCAGCGTAGCGTTAACCACTACACCCACCGCTCCTCACACACCACACACGCACAGACACACACACAGACACACGCAGACACACACAGACAGACACACACACACAGACACACAGACAGCACGCTAACCACTACACTACCGCTCCCCACACACCACACACGCACACACACAGACACACACACAGACACACACACACAGACACACACACACAGACACAGACAGCACGCTAAGCACTACACTACCGTTCCCCCTACACAACACACGCGCGCGCATCCATAGGTACACATACACGCGCTTGCTGCAGACACACACGACTTTCAGGGTGCGTACGGCAGTAAACGACTGAAAAAAGAAAGCGGCAATGCTGCGCGAGGAACGCCTTAGACCTGCAACACATTTGTGTAATGCGAGCGTAAACATACAAACACATACAAACACATACACACACATACATACACACACATACACACAAACACATACACACACATACATACACACAGACATACACATACACACAAACACACACATACATACACACAAAAACATAGACAATACACACACACATACATGCAGACACACAGACAGACACATAACACACATACATACACGCAGATACATACACAGAAACACATACACACAATACATAGACACACACATACATACACACAAACACATCCACAGACATACATACAGACACGCAGACATACACATAAACACATACAAAAAAACGCACATACAGATGTAGTGGTGGTATTGACGTGCGCCGGCAGTGATGGATCACGGTGCGCGGGGTTGGGCACGCGATGTGGGCGTGGCATGGACGCGCGCGCCGGTGGTGAGGCGCGCTCACACAAGCTGGGAAAAGAGGATCGTAGCGAGTGTGCAGTGATTGGTCAGATAAGTGAGTACTCTCAGCGACGTCCGCAGGAGGGGTATAAAGGGGGACGCGCGAGAGCACTCGTGGTCAGAGTTAACCAGTTGAAGACCCAAGACGGGGTGGAGGAGGTAGGGGCCCTGTGTGGCTCGGAGCCGAGACTGGGGGGACCGTAGTCCGACGCCCGTGTGGGTCGGGACGGTGGTACCCAGAGCCGAGACGGGCACCCCGGCTGGGTGTGTCCCGGAAGGCTACAGGGCGTAAGAGCCCGTGTCAGTACAGCTGAGTGGGTGTTGGTCACCCGTGTAGCTGAGTGGGTGTTAGTCACCCGTGTAGCTGAGTGGGTGTTGGTCACCCGTGTAGCTGAGTGGGTGTTAGTCACCCGTGTAGCTGAGTGGGTGTTGGTCACCCGTGTAGCTGAGTGGGTGTTGGTCACCCGTGTAGCTAAGTGGGTGTTGGTCACCCGTGTAACGAAGTTGTAGTTGAGTGGGTGTCCGTCACCCGTGTAGCTAAGTGGGTGTTGGTCACCCGTGTAACGAAGTAGGGTGTTAGTCATCCGTGTAACTACAAGTTGGTGAAAATAAAGAGTGTGCTACCCGTGAAGTCGTCTCCTGCCGAGTTACTACTTTACAACTGGCGTCAGAAGTAAACCTGTCTTCAAGGAGAATGGACACAAGGAAGACTTCTCGTTCCCACGTGCAAGACCGGGGAGACGACGACGTACCGGTGACACCACCCTCGGGAGGAGAGGACGAGGAGTTGCCGCCGATGCAGCACTTCGCGGAAATGGCCGATGCTCCGCCCGCCTCCGACACCAGCCTGCAGGACGCACACTCCCGCCTGGCGGAGTTGCTGCTCGCCGCCGCTGCGATCTTGGCGGAGATCTCCGTTCCAGCGGCCGGTGGAACGCCTGCGGGGTTGGAAGAGGCGGCGCGGCTGGAGGGTTCCCGCCATAAGGCGTTTCGCGCCAAAAGTTTGGGAGTTGGCGCCATTTTTGAGGGTCCGCCTCCGGTTGGCGGGAAACGCGGACACCACGTGGCCAGAGGTCTCCACACAGCGCAGCCCGCGTCATCGGCGAGCGCCGGAGCTCTCCATTTTGCGCCTGCAGAGGGAGCCGACATTTTCTACAACCACAGCGGCGCGCGGGAAAATCGTTCCAACGACGACGACGACGATCGAGTTCTCCAGCAACGATTGCCCGCGCTGTCGGTGTTCAAGGCGGACGGGGGCGACTGGGGAGCCTTCCAGCGACGGTTCATCGCGCATCAAGAAATGTCGGGGTGGTCCGACACCACTGCCCTGCGCGCACTGCCAGCGATGCTCGACGACGACGCGCTTGCGGCCTTCACGTCTGCCCAGAGGTCGTCCCGCTCAACGCTCCAGGCCGCGCTGCACCTGTTGGCCAAGGTGTTCGGGCCGCCCTCGACCTGTCGCCACCAGTTCTACGATCGGCGGAAGGTGGTTGGAGAAACAACGCTCGCCTATCGCACGGCGCTGCTCGCCCTGGCGGATTCAGCTTTTCCCCGCATGGACAAGGAGGGGAAGGACGCCATGGTGACGGAGCAGCTGCTGGCGCTGGCTCACGGATTGGGAGTTCCCATTAATACGGCGGACGAGATGGACATCTGCTCCCTGGGGATTGCCACGAGTATCCACGCTTACGAGGTCCTACAGCGGAAGCCGACGGTCGTCTGCGCATCGGTGGAGAACGGGGCACCGGCCGCCACGATCATCGGACCTCAGCCTGCTGTGCCTCGGGAGGAGGCCTTCGCTGGTTCGAGGCCGGGGGAGTGGAGAACGGGAGGTCGTTCGCCCACACGCTCCCCCCGCAAGCTGGAGCAACCGAAACCTACGACGTCCCTCGTCGTCTGCTACAACTGCGGCCTTCGGGGCCACGTCGCGTCCGGGTGCCGGGCCCCGCGTCAACGCACCGCGGGACCACGTCCGGACGACGACCAGGGACTCAAGACATCCCAACTGAACCCGGCAAGTCGCGGCACCTCACACGTTCGGTCCACACGCACGGCACGTTCGGGTCGCCGCTTAGCGGTGGGGGGACCGTGTATGGGCGCCGGGGGTTCGGTTCGGCGAGAGGGGTCCGCGTACGGCCCGAAGGCAGTCGAGTGGTCCGAATTGGCCCACAGGATTGTGGCTGCGTCGGCCGGGTCGTCCGTGGTAACGGGGTACATTGACGGGGTTGAGGTCCGGGTGCTCGTGGACACGGGTGCGTCGGCCACTATTATTTCGGACCTTATTTATAATATTCTTCCCGTACAATGTCGACCACTTCTGCCGGTGGACGTACCATTTTACGCGGCAAACGGGGGATCTTTGGGAATCATCGGCCAGATTCGGGCGAATATTTGTATTGGCGACATTAAATTGGCGGGTCCTATTTTTGTATCATCATCGTTGGCCGTTCCTTGTCTACTAGGCACGGACTTTCTGTCTAAAATGCCCATAAAAATTCTCATAGACCAGGCCTGCATTGAGCTTCCGTCGGGTCGGCGGGTTGAGTTTTTGAAGAGTCCAAATAAGATACGCACGGCTTGTGCGACGGTGCAGGCGCTGGCAACCCGGACTGTACGGGTGCCCCCGGGATCGCAAATGTTGGTACCCCTTCGGTTGAGAAAACCCCTTGGGGCGGATGCGGGGGCGCAGGGAGTTCTATTGGGGCCGTCTAACAGGGCTAAAGGGGACCTCGACTTAGCGGTGGCCCAGACCATGGTGAGAGGGGACAGTGAGCCGTTCGTTGTGGTCCTGAATACGGGGTCGCGGCCGGCCGTGATTACGCAGGGAACGGTGCTCGCTCACGCCGCGCCGCTACCCGTCGAGGAACAGCTCGTTGCTCACGCCGATTCGCATGTCGATACGCATCCCCAAAGTGAGGAGGGGACGGAGTGGTTGGACTCGTTGTGTGCCGGGTCCAGTACCTTGTCCAGTGTGCAGTTGGGTGCATTGAGGGGCTTGCTGCTCGAGTTCGCTGACGTGTTTAGCAGGCACAAGTACGACATTGGCTGCACAGACCTGTTGCGCCACCACATAGAGACTGGGGACGCGGCCCCTATTCGACAGAATCCCTTCCGGCTCAGTCCAGCCGAGAAGGAGCATGTGCAGTCGGCAGTAAATGACATGTTGGCGGCCGACATCATTGCGCCCTCTTCCAGTCCGTGGGGTGCTCCTATCGTCTTGGTTAAAAAACAGGATGGATCCCTGCGGTTCTGTGTTGATTTCCGCCGCCTAAACAAAATATCAATGGCCGATGCGTATCCGCTCCCCAGGATGGATGAGTCGCTGGATGCCTTGGCAGGAGCACAGTTTTTTTCGACGCTCGATTTGCTTTCGGGATTTTGGCAATTGCCCCTCGATGACGAATCAAAACCTAAAACCGCTTTCCGGACACCGGGAGGCCTATTTGAGTTCAACCGATTGCCCATGGGTTTACATTCCGCTCCTGCCACGTTCCAGAGGCTCATGGAATTGGTTTTGTCAGGCCTTCAATGGGACACCTGTTTGATTTACCTCGATGATATCATCGTTTTCAGCCGAACTTTTGAGGAGCACCTCCAGCGACTGAGGGCAGTGTTTCTCAGGATGCGTTCCGCGAAGCTTAAATTTAAACCGGCTAAATGTTTTCTGCTTCGGGAATCGGTCAGGTATTTGGGCCATATCGTTAGCCGTTCGGGGATCTCGACGGACCCTGCTAAGACGCAATGCGTCGGCTCATGGCCAACACCGACCTCTGTTACTGAAGTCCGCAGCTTCATAGGATTTGCCTCCTATTACCGTCGTTTTGTCAAACAGTTTGCCACCATAGCCAGGCCCCTGCACGCCTTGACGGCTAAAGGGGTGCGGTTTCACTGGGGGCCGGAGGAGGAGGCCGCGTTCTGCTCCCTTCGTGACGCCTTGGTGCAGGCTCCCCCCTTGTGTTACCCCGATTTCACGCAACCGTTTGTGCTCGACACGGATGCCAGTAACACGGGTATCGGGGGAGTGCTCTCACAGGTGGTCGGGGGGGTCGAACGGGTGGTCGCCTACGGTAGCAGGGTTCTGTCCCCCGCGGAACAACGCTACTGCGTGACACGGCGTGAATTGCTGGCGATTGTGTTTTTTATACAGCAATTCAGGCCGTATCTGTATGGCCGTCACTTTACGGTTCGCACGGACCATGCGGCTCTCCAATACGCTATGCGGGTGGCGCAGCCATCCGGCCAATTGTCCCGATGGTTGGAGGTCCTTCAGGACTACCAATTCACGACGATTTACCGCAAGGGGTTGCGCCACTCGAATGCGGATGCATTGTCACGGTTGCCGACGCGTACGGAATGCGCATGTCAGTTGGGATCGGCGCGGTGTAAACCTTCTGTCGATGTCCCCGCGGAAGTGGTGCTAGCCGCCACGGATACTACGGGGGTCGACGCCCTCACGGGGAGGGACTCGCTGTTAGCATTGCCTCTCATCGAGTGGGGCCGTCTGCAAATGGCCGACAGCTCCCTACTCGCGCTACGTCGGAAGGTTAACGTTCCCGAGGGCGGGGAAACGCGGGTCGGTTCCTGGGTGTGCAGACAGGGCCTCTTGATGAAGTGGGACTCCATGTCCCGGCGTCACATGCTTGTGGTGCCGGTTGCTGTACGGGGTAAGGTCGTCCTGGCTGCCCATGAACGACTCATGCATCTGGGGTTTCACAAAACGCTCGCCCTCATTCAGCGAGACTACTATTGGCCTGGGATGGTCAGTGACGTGGCGAACATTCTTAAGGGGTGTGTAGGGTGCGCTAAAAGAAAACCGCCACCAATAGCGGCTAATCCACCGCTTCAATCCATTCAAGTTTCGCGCACGAACGAATTGGTCGCGCTAGACATCTTGGGGCCCTTTCCCACTACACCTCGGGGAAATAAGTTCCTGCTGGTTGGCGTAGAGTACTTCACCCGCTGGCCCATGGCGTGGCCACTCGCCAACCAGTCGGCTGCGGCAGTGGCGGACACCTTTGTCCAAGGTTACGTTTTGGACAAAGGCGCCCCCGAACGCTTGCTGACGGATCAAGGGAAAAACTTTTCGAGTGTTTTGTTGCGCGAGGTGTGCGACCTGTTGGGTACAAAGAAAGTACGTACCTCCCCGTACCACCCGCAGACTGACGGTATGGTTGAACGTCTGAACAGGACGATTACGTCTATGCTGTGCCAACAGGTATGCGACGACCAGGTGGATTGGGACTTACAGGTACCGGGGGTACTAGCGGCCTATCGGATGGCACCCCATGCGGCGACGGGGTTTTCTCCATTTTTTCTGATGTATGGGCGGGAGGCTGATCCGGCCATGGACGTCCAACTGGGGATTTCACAGCCACGTGCGAAATCTAAATTGGCAGACCACATTAAGTTTAACATCGCCAAATTGGCTGAGGCGCGAGAGGCTGCGAGATTGAATTCACGCTCTCGGCAGATCGCGAACGAGCGATTGCATGAACGGAAGGTGCATACGCACAATTGGGAACCGGGCGATAAGGCCTGGCTGCATTGTCCACACGCACCGTTGGCTACGTCCCCCAAACTGTTGAGACCATGGAAGGGACCGGTGGAAATTGTGCGGGTTGCACGACCCCAGAGTATACAGATTAAATGGGGAAAACGCCGTTGGTACGTGCACTCCTCCCGACTGAAACCCTACGCGGCGCCGCGTGACCCCGGGTTGTGCCGTGACGACCGAGCGTGTGATGTGACCGTCGACTCGGGGAGGGATGTGTCGCAGGCTGATCCTCACGTGTCTCCACCTGACCCACCCCCAGGTGTCTCGGACCTGACGGCTGTTGACCGTCGGGAACCGGAACCCCGCGGCTCGCACGGAGCCCCGATGCCTGGCCCATGCCTTCCTGAACTGCCGGCGCCGCCGGATGGCCAACTGCGTCCTGTGCCGTACGACGGTCCGGCAAGGCGGACTCGGTCAAGGACGCAACACTTTTCATGAAAAAAAAAAAAAAAAATTCTTTTTTTGTTAAAGCCCGACTTCGTTGCCGGCTTCCCCCTCTGCCGGGGTAATGTCCCGTTCAAGGGACGCTCGGACATTGGGACGCTGCATGAGTCGGAGAGAAAAGAAGAGAAAATGATTAAAGAAATTTTTTTATTGTTACTCTTTCCGCATACACAGTATCGTTGCCATTCGCCGGATTGTGCATGTTGTTCTTGTTGCGGGTGTGGCGGTTGCTGGGTTTTGCGGATTGCGGTGTTCATGTTGTGTTGTTAGGGTTTGTGTTATGTTACGGGGCACACGTGGGGGTGAAGGGGTGTTGTATGTTTTATTAGCAGCCGGGTCGGCTGCGAGCTATGTGGTAGGGGGTGATGTAGTGGTGGTATTGACGTGCGCCGGCAGTGATGGATCACGGGGCGCGGGGTTGGGCACGCGATGTGGGCGTGGCATGGACGCGCGCGCCGGTGGTGAGGCGCGCTCACACAAGCTGGGAAAAGAGGATTGTAGCGAGTGTGCAGTGATTGGTCAGATAAGTGGGTACTCTCAGCGACGTCCGCAGGAGGGGTATAAAAAGGGACGCGCGAGAGCACTCGTGGTCAGTGTTAACCAGTTGAAGACCGAAGACGGGGTGGAGGAGGTAGGGGCCCTGTGTGGCTCGGAGCCGAGACTGGGGGGACCGTAGTCCGACGCCCGTGTGGGTCGGGACGGTGGTACCCAGAGCCGAGACGGGCACCCCGGCTGGGTGTGTCCCGGAAGGCTACAGGGCGTAAGAGCCCGTGTCAGTACAGCTGAGTGGGTGTTGGTCACCCGTGTAGCTGAGTGGGTGTTAGTCACCCGTGTAGCTGAGTGGGTGTTGGTCACCCGTGTAGCTGAGTGGGTGTTAGTCACCCGTGTAGCTGAGTGGGTGTTGGTCACCCGTGTAGCTGAGTGGGTGTTGGTCACCCGTGTAGCTAAGTGGGTGTTGGTCACCCGTGTAACGAAGTTGTAGTTGAGTGGGTGTCCGTCACCCGTGTAGCTAAGTGGGTGTTGGTCACCCGTGTAACGAAGTAGGGTGTTAGTCATCCGTGTAACTACAAGTTGGTGAAAATAAAGAGTGTGCTACCCGTGAAGTCGTCTCCTGCCGAGTTACTACTTTACACATACACACACATACATACACACAAACACATACAAAGACAAAGATCCCCCGTATAGCCTGAACAGACTGTAGGGGCAAGTGCTGTTAGCGAGCACCTATGAAGGCCGGAACGGTACACGAGGGGGTGGGTGGCCAGCACCACGCCCGACCGCCTTTGTCTCCCTAGTGGCGATGTTTACACACCGCACCAGGTACTCATTTAAGGTTGAGTCGATACATACACACAAACACATACACACAACAACAACACAACAACCGCCATTCGCCACTAAGTGGCGGTGACGTCACCACGATGCTTGTGCCAGGCCAAGTGCACCTTGAGGCCACGTGAAGTGTCGAAAGCCCGCTGGCAGGAGGTCACGGGGCAGACCCAGCAGGTGCCACGGGTCGACTGACCGAGATGACCGAGATGACTGGCTGATGCACCACCTGTGCCCCCTACTGTGCCAACTTGCTGTGCTTTAGCCACCCGGCGCTCCGCTCGTTGTTGTGAGCGTCGCTCCTCCGCCCTCCGTTGTTGTTGGAGGGCGACTGCCTCCAACTGCCCAGTAGCGTCCTTCACGAGCCTCCTCCACTGAGGCCGATCTTGACACCGCTGGTACCAGTCATCGGCAAGTCCACTCAGCTCCACGTCCTCCTGTACCACATCACTCCATCTCTTCTCCAGCCCGTGCCGCGCCCGTCTAGCCCCCTCGATCCGGCCGAACAAAAGCTGTTTAGGCATGCGGTGGCTGGGCATGCGGGCTACATGACCCAGCCAACGCAGCCTTGCCTGCCGGAGGAGCTCACTGATGGGACTTTGCCCAGATCTTTCAAGGATTTGTGAGCTCCTCACACAATCCAGCCTGGTTAAACCCAGGATGGATCGTAGGCAGGCCAGCCTAAATGTTTCCAACCGGCGAAGATGCTCCACCAGGGGGGTCCACGTCTCGCAAGCGTAGAGAAGGGAGGGAATGACCGTGGCCGAGAAGACCTGAAGCTTCGTGCGGAGCGACAGACCAGGTAGCTTCCACACAGCGTTACGCAACCGATGAAAAGATATTGCCGCTCGACTGATTCGGAGTGAGACCTCTGCTGATAGACTGGAGCCGGTCATAAGCACACTGCCCAGGTATGGGAAACTCTCCACTCTCTCCACAACTGCCCCATCACCAATTGGGAGTTGTGGGGGTGGAGTGTCCGATGGTACAAAATACCCAGGCAGGTGCTTAGTTTTGGTGGGGCTGATGGTAAGGCCCCACCTCTTAGTGGCACGCTCCAGTCTCAGCAGCAGCGTCTCCAACTCCTCCTCTGAGTGAGCAGCTATTACCAAATCATCGGCATACATAACGTGGTTGACCAATAGGGAGCCATCCCTTGATCGCACCCGGGCGTCGATCAGCCTCCCATTATATCTGTACCAAATGGAAATTCCCCCGGTACAGCTATTGAAGGCTTCACGAACTACGCGGTCAAAATAGATGTTAAATAATGTGGGAGCCAGAGGACATCCCTGTCGCACCCCAAGGTGTACAGGGAAAGGCTCCGACTCCCGGCCACGTAGTTTTACCCGGGCCCGCTCACCATCATGAAGGTCCTTAATGATCGTGAGCAGAGGGTCAGGGACTCCGAAAGCACGAAGAACAACCCAGAGCCCAGGCCTACTGATGGTATCATAGGCCTTGACCAGGTCAATAAAGCAGAGATGTAGGTCTTTTTGGAATTCCCTACACCTCTGCTGTAGCAGACGGACAGAAAATATGGCATCTGTGCAGGACCGCCCTTTCCTGAAACCGCATTGGGGCTCCGCAAGCCTCTCCTCAGCGTGCCTAGCAAGGCGATGTTGAATAATCCTTGCCAGGACCTTACCCGGCACACTGAGGAGTGAGATGCCCCTGTAGTTGTTACAGTCGGTACGGTCCCCCTTCTTAAAGAGGGGAACCACCAGGGCATCCTTCCAGTCCTGCGGAACCCGTCCAGTGGTCCAGACTGTTGTTATGATGTCATATAGGGCAGTCTGTGCACAAACGCCACCCTCCCTCAGCATTTCGCTTGGGAGATCATCTCTGCCCGATGCCTTCCCTGGTCTCAGACTCCGGATCGCCCTCAGTACTTCCTCAACAGCTGGCACCTCAGCCAGCCACTCACAGGGGGTGACCTCTTCCAATATTTGAGGCACCGCAGCCTCAGCAGGGTTATCACCACTTTGTGCCATGATGTTTTCCTGGCTGAGAGAATTTCCCTCCCCCAGGACCTCACAGAAATGCTCAGCAAATCTGCAAACCTGTTCCTGGGGGTCGGAGATTGGATCACCGTTTTTTCCTCTAATGATGGTAATAGGTGTGGCGCTGCAGGTTACTTTTTTGATGGAGTTAAATAGTGATTTGTGATCACGGCCCACTGAGGCAGACTCCATCTCCTCAGCAACCCGCGACCACCACCCATCCTTACAGCGCCTTACGGCTCTCCGAACTTCTGAGCGAAGGCTGCGGTAAACCTCCTCATTCTCTGACGTGGGATGCTGTAGGCGATGAGAGTGGGCCTGACGCTTTTTCTCAATTAACCTGAACACCTCCTCTGTCAGCCAGGGTTTCTGGGGAGGTCTGGACCGCGTACCCAAAGCAGCCATTGCAGCTGCATGAGTCACAGTCTTAAACCTCGCCCATTTCCCCTCGACATCAGGTGGAGTGGGGGACGATGCCAACCCCAGCTGCAAGCGATGATGAAATTCTCGCTTGCAACTTTCATCAGCTAACTGAGACCAGGCCACTTTTGGTTGGAATGGGATCCTGGGTGTACACCCACCACCGGAGTGGAAGAAAGGCAGGCGCATCTTACAGATGACTAGTCGATGGTCAGAGGAGAGATCAGCTCCACGGTAGGTCCTGGTGTCAAGGACATGGGTTCGCATCCGCTGGTCCGTCACTATGTAGTCCAGCAGATGTTCTTGCTTGGACCCGGCATGTATCCATGATGTTGTGTGGATGCGCCGATGCCGGAAGAGCGTGTTGGTAATTACAAGCCCATGGGCTGCACAAAAATCTAGCAGCCTCCTACCGTTATTATTGAGCTGATCTGGCCCATGCCTTCCAATCACTCCAGACCAGGTATCAGCATCATGACCAACTCGGGCATTGAAGTCACCCAACAAGATGACTCTGTCCCGAGTGGCCACTTTAGCCAGCACCTGTGACAGGAGGTCATAGAAAGAGTCTGACTCATCGGCTTTGCCTGCATCCCTCCACGGATGTTCGTCTTCGGTGGGGGCATAAGTAACCACGACCACCACTCCTCGCCTCCGGTTGATGGGAAGGCGAGCCCAAAGTATCCTGGGGCTTACAGCTTCCCACACCTCACCGCCACGCTCCCACGCCCCCTTCATTCTTTTGTTCAGAAGAAGAGCCACACCCTGTTGTTTGGCAGTCTCCTGCCCCGAGTAGAGGACTGTCCACCCCTCATGGTGGCAGGAGCCAGAACCGGTCCACCGGACCTCCTGAATGCCACAGAGATCCAGGCGGTACCGGTCCAGCTCCCGACAGAGGAGTGGCAGCCTCTCCTCCGCAGTGAGCGTTCGAACATTCCACGTGGCCATCCGCAATGGTTTTTTGTTGTTTCTGGAGGAGCCCCGAGGGTGAAAATTCAATCTCCTGGCTCTGCCAAATGGGGTTTGGCCAGGAGACGTCATAAAAGCCTGACCCCCCGGGGCCTCCGGCACAAGCTTATTTGTTACAGGTTTATGTTTAATTCGTGGTTTAGTGGTGGTTAATTGAAGGTGGAGGGGTTACCAGCCCCTCACACCCGTCCAGAGCCCCCGTCTAGCCACTGTGGTGGTCACAGACGCCATGAGGGGAGAGGCCAATGGGCATTGGCCCTCCCCCCACAGCACTGCCCACGACAGTGTTGCCCGTCCGGCACCGCGAGGAGGTAGGAGGTTGTTTTGCCGGACTACACATACACACACATACATACACACATGCATACAGACACACAGACATACACATAAACACATACACACATACACATGACCCGGCCTCGCCCGGGACTTGGATCCACCACGCCCGGCCGCCTTTGTCTCCCCAGTGCCGATGTTAATACGCCACACCAGTTACTCGTTTGAGGCTGAGTCGACCTAGGGGAGGTTCAAATAATCTTGACCGGGGGTGGCCATGAGCAGGAATCGAACTCGGTTCGCCGGGTTGGTAGCGCAGCGTAGCGTTAACCACTACACCCACCGCTCCTCACACACGACACACGCACAGATACACACACAGACACACACACACAGACACACACACGCAGACACACACAGACAGACACAGACAGACACACACACACACAGACACACAGACAGCACGCTAAGCACTACACTACCGCTCCCCACACACCACACACGCACACACACAGACACACACACAGACACACACACAGACACACACACACAGACACACACACACAGACACAGGCAGCACGCTAAGCACTACACTACCGTTCCCCCTACACAACACACGCGCGCGCGTCCATAGGTACACATACACGCGCTTGCTGCAGACACACACGACTTTCAGGGTGCATACGGCAGTAAACGACTGAAATAATAAAGCGGCAATGCTGTGTAAGGAACGCCTTAGACCCGCATTATACATTTGTGTAATGCGAGCGTAAACACACAAACACACACAAACACATACACAATACACACACACACATACATGCAGACACACAGACAGACACATAACACACATACATACACACACATACAAACACAGAAACACATACACACACATACATAGACACACACATACATACACACAAACACATCCACAGACGTACATACACACATACATACAGGCACGCAGACATACACATAAACACATACAAAAAAACCCACATACATACACACACACATACATACACACAAACACATGCACACACATACATACACACATGCATACAGACACACAGACATACACATAAACACATACACATGGCCCGGCTTCGCCCGGGACTTGGATCTACCACGCCCGGCCGCCTTTGTCTCCCAAGTGCCGATGTTAATACGCCACACCAGTTACTCGTTTGAGGCTGAGTGGACCTAGGGGAGGGCCAGGTCCGTTTCAAATAATCGTCAGCGGTGGTGGGCGTGAGTTGGAATCGAACTGGGGTTGCTCAAGCAGCTTAATGACTGTTTGTACAAAGAACATATAAAGAATCGATTATAATAACCAGGCAAGAGTCCACATTATAGACTGCCAGTACACGCACTCAGCTTCATAAGCAGGCTAGAGTGTACATGATAGAGTGGCAGTACGCTCACCGAGCTTAATAAGCAGGCTACAGTGTACATGATAGACTGGCAGTACGCTCACCCAGCTTAATGAGTATTTGTACAGTGAACATTAAAGTAATCGATTGTTGGCGCGTTGGGTTTAAAAGTAATATTAATAGCACACATTGTGGTGGGGGTGTAGTGAAAAGTAGGAAAAACTTTGATGAATTTACCTCAGAGTGGCGTGGTGGGTGTCGAGGCCTAGTAGCGTGCAAAGCCTGCGGCCTCGCCTAAAATTGTCGGCTTGGAAAAGGCAGGGTACGGGTGGCGTTCCTTCCCCCCCCCCCCCCCCCCTAGCGCTCCAACAATACTGTGTAATGGCTATTATTTAATTAAATACGGAGCTTATGAAAGTGGCGAAGGCGTGGCTAGCCGTTGGCAGGGGCAACCGCCGTCCAATGAAACTGCAGCCCTTGGCGAAGGCGTCGCTAGCCGTTGCCAGGTCCAATGAAAGCGGCGAAGGCGTGGCTAGCCGTTGCCAGGGGCAACCGCCGTCCAATGAAAGTGCGTATGGGCCAAAGTCCACACACAAACACACAGACAGACAGACATGAACGATTTTATATATATAGATTACGAGGGGACAACGCACACACAACACACACACGAATAAGATTTTCAAAAAGTTATCCTTGCGTTTCAAAAAGGGTTGCCATTTCAAGGTGGTGCGTTCAATATCAACTGATCGTGCAAAGCAGTTGCTGCCGTCGAGTTACATGAATAAGGAATGTTTGAGTCATTCATTTTCGTTAATTGCGTAATCTTGCCCATGAATTTATTGACGTATACTTGCTTTTGCATACTAGAGTGTCATGTGTTTGTTTAGAATTAAAATTGCTTAACACCAAGTCTCGAGTGCTTCTTTCCAAGTCCATGCAAAACTGTCTTATTCCCAAGAACTGTAGCCTGTGAGGAGATATGAAACTGGAGACCTAAAATAACATAACACACACTAAGATAATCGGTAAATGTTTAATCAATGATAATCGTGTTATCCTGATTGATATAACTCTGGATAAACGAAACTAAACTTAATTATCATAACTGCTCACATTAACATAATCGCAAGCATCCGCATAAATTACTACGATTATCTCCGTGATTATCATAATTTATGCATATAATTACACTCATCATAATTTATGCATATTTATACACACATTAACATAATTAATGCGATTTGCACATTTTTCGGAAAATTATTAATTTTTATTATTTTTATCAAAATTTCATAACCGAACACATACAACAATAGAGTAGTGTATAGTGTAGTGTGTAGTATAGTGTATAGTGTAGTGTATAGTAGTTTATAGTGTAGTGTATAGTGTAGTATATAGTGTAGTGTATAGTGTAGTGTATAGTGTAGTGTATAGTAGTGTATAGTGTAGTGTATAGTAGTGTATAGTGTAGTGTGTAGTGTATATAGTAGTGTATAGTGTAGTGTATAGTGTAGTGTACAGTAGTGTATAGTGTAGTGTATAGTAGTGTATAATAGTGTATAGTGTAGTGTATAGTGTAGTGTATAGTGTAGTGTATAGTAGTCTATAGTAGTGTATTGTGTATTGTATAGTGTAGAGTATAGTAGTGTAGTGTATTGTGTCACAGGGTACAAATACGTGGCTAAAGAAAATACACCTGCATAGGGAAAGCGGGTGATTGAAATTTTGAAACACCTGCAGCCAACAAAGTGTCAATCACCACCAGGGACTAGAGGGTGAATGGAGGAAGACCCCAGGGCTCTCCGCTCTTGAACTCCAGCCAGCAGGGAACGAGAGCGGTACCCAGAAACTGGCCACGTTTCCAGCTTGGACACCCGGTGGGGAGCAGGGAAGGGGCAATGGAGCACAAGGAGGCTGCCTCTGACACCTCCCTATGGTAGAAAGGAGCCAGGAGGCGCCGGATCGCTTCCTCTACTCCGACGACGACGGTGTCAGGCCGGCGGTAGGAGCTCGAGTGGCCTGCTGAGGTGCCATCTGTTGTGGAAGTGTAATAAACCTCTTTGAGACGACTTCTGGAATCCGTCTTTTATTCACTTTAGGTTACAGTTACTTCACGCTGCTGATAGGCAGCGTGAGAGGGACAGATAGAGAGAGGCGCACTGCCACGTGGCAACTCGGAGCCCCGCTCCCGCGTGGCCCCCTTCCTCCGTTCGTTCCCGTTCTGACCACGTGTCGTTTCTCTCTACCCCTATTTAATACCCGGGTCACGTGGTACGCTTCCGCCAATCCTCGTTAGCCTGCATCGAATCTTCCAGGCTCCCTCGTCAGCTCCCGGGACCATGCCCCTGACTCATCTCCCCATTGGCTGAGGCCAAAGCCAGCAGAACCAATCTGCATAGCTGTCACCCTTCCATCACGTCAGGGCCATGCCCCCAGGCTTCCCCCCATTGGCTGTAAACCAGGACCGGCAGAGCCAATCACCATGACAAGTTGTGATACGTCAGTGAGCCGGTTATATTCTCATATTACAGAAGTACTGAAGGCGATCCAGAGTCTGAGACCAGGAAAGGCACCGGGCAGAGATGATCTCCCAACCGAAATGCTGAGGGAGGGTGGCGTTTGTGCACAGACTGCCCTACATGACATAACAATAGTCTGGAACACTGGACGGGTTCTGCAGGATTGGAAGGATACCCTGGTGTTCCCCCTCTTTTAGAAGGGGGACCGCACAGACTCTAACAACTACAGGGGCATGTCACTACTTAGTGTGCCGGGAAAGGTCCTGGCACGGATTATTCAACATCGCCTTGCCAGGCACGCGGCTTTCTAGGCAGGAGAGGATTGTGGAGCCCCAATGCCGTTTCAAGAAAGGGCGGTCCTGCACATGCCATATTTTCTATCTGTCTGCTACAGCAGAGGTATAGGGAATTCCAACAAGACCTTGTTGTATATGTTGTGATTATGAAATCTTGATAAAAATAACAAAGATTAATGAAATTGCAAAAAATGCGCAAATCGCATAAATTATGTTAATGTATGTAATTATATGCATAAATTATGATAATCACGGAAATAATCGTAGTAATTTATGCGGATGCTTGCGATTATGTTAATGTATGCATTTATGGTAATTAGGCTTAGCTTCGTTATCCAAAGTTGTATCGATCGGGATAAAACGATTATCTTTGATTAAACATTTACTGATTATCTTAGTGTTATGTTAGGTCTCCAATTTAATATCTCATCGCAGGATACAGTTCTTATGAATAAGACAGTTTTGCATGGACTTGGAAAGAAACACTCGAGATACTTCTGTGTTAACAATTTTATTCTAAACGAACATGTGATACTCTAACATGCAAGGGCAAAAAGCATACGTCCATAGATTCATTGGCGAAATTATGCAATTAACGAAACTGAAGGCTAACACTCTTCTAACAACCGTAATTCCACTTTTCCGCCAGACATCTCATTAGTTCCCCCATGTATCGAGCACAATCGGCGACTGGCCGAGTTTTAAAACAAGCATGCAACGATATTCATGTGACGGGCAATAAAGGCACTTATTTTACCCGGAAGGCGAAGCATATGTCAATCGATTCGTCGGCAAGATTAAATTTGATAACGAAATGTTTGACAATAGTGGGTGGGTGCGTGTGTTCGTGGTTGAGCGTATCTGGCTCTGCCTTAATTAATTCTTCGGCGAGACTCTATGACAAAGAAACAGGTTGGACAAGATATCCTCCCTCTGTGTGTGTCTCCTTGAGGTTGTGAGTGGGGGAGGTGATACGACCCTGGTTCGGAGATTTCCTCTCGCCCGTGCGGGTTGCAGCCGCGACTTTCTCCGCAGGGAGATAATGAACGGCGTCCGCTGGGTGGTGCTTGGCGCAGGCACCCGTACTGTGTGACTCTGACGGCGTGGCCGTTCTCTGTAGCTGACGACACGGCGGCGCTCGTTCGAAAGGCTTTGACTCTCTTTCTCCACTGCGGGATGACGAGTCGGTTCTCGTTGGTGCTGGTTGATCTGTGTGTGCGTATTGAACACACGGCGCATGCGATGGCGCTGTCCTCCTCCTCACGGCCGTTCGATCAGGCTTTCTCCACTGCTTCGTGCTCTCTGCTTTGCTCGCTTGGTCAACGCTTGGCGATCTCCGCCCTTCCTACAGGTTGCTCGCTGGTTGTCGCTCTGGAGATGAACGATGCTTCGTTCGTTGCTGGGTGGACGTTGGGTGTCTTTGTTGGCTCGAGAGTGATAGCTGGAATCTCCGTCAGTTTCACTCGTAGCTCGGCGGCTCAGGGTAGCGATTCTTCTTAGGTGGTGCAGACCTCAGCTTGTCAATGCACGTCGCTACACCGTGAACATCGTCATTTTGGATGACGAGAGAGCTCCTTCGTAGGCAGTGACGAGACGAGGTGGGGGCTGTGCCCCGGTGGTACCCCCGGTGGGATCCCCGGTGAGATGGGGGTCCTGAGCCCCGGTGGCGTCGAGATGAGATGGGGGCCTGAGCCCTGGTGGCGTACGTTGAATGGATTTTGCCTCAGCTTATATCGGGAAAATCCACTCGGTTTTTTTTCGAGTTGTTCAAAGGCCGGTACCATATAACTTTTTTTGTTTGTGTGTGTGGACACATCTGCGTCCGGGTGTGTCGTGTGCGTGTCCGTCCGTGTGTGTCGTGTGTGCGATTTATTGGAGGAATAAGGTTTTTCAAAGACACAGCTGTCCGTAATAATCCTGGAAGGAGGGGTGGGGGTTTCCTCGCGAAACGGCGTTACATATGTAATAAAAGACTCGACCACAGTATCTGGTCTGGTGTCCTTTATTCGGATTCGTCTTCTCTTCCCACACGGCTGTCTCACTCTCAGGCCCTCCGCTCGTCGCCGACGCTGCTGCCGCACCCGTCGTCACCAATAGCCTCTTTGCTGGTCTCCTCGTGTCGCTCCCGTAGCCTCTAGCAGCCTTGCTGCTGTTCCCACTCACGCAGCCCCTCCGGCTGCTGTCGCTCCCGTAGCCCTTTTGCTCTGCAGCCCCAGGCTGCTGTAGCCCCTAGCAGCCTCGCTGCTGTCTCCCACACGCAGCCTCTCCGGCTGCACTCGCTGCTCCCAGCTTTCGCCCTGCATGGCCTCACCCTCGTCCAGTCTCCAACCAACTCTCTTCCATCCCGCTGGCTGGCGCTGTCACCGATCCCCTCAGCAACCAGGCTGAGGGCACGGCGACCACCCAACGCGGTCTCTACTCTCCCCTTACCCGACTGGCCCCGATCTCTTCCTGTCTCAACGCTATACCATCTCCCTCTCACGTGACCCTGACTCCTCCCCACATGACGTCACATCCGCCAAGCCGTTTACGCCCGCATTACACCACCCTCCCCCGTAGAGAAAATTCCAGCCGTCCTCGGCTGAAACAGAACAAAATAATGCGGACGAAGGCATCACAACCAGGAGTCCCCCAGACACAATAGACCTTATAACAACAACAACAAGTAACAAAAGGGGAAGGATCAGGAACCGGAACAGAACAACAAGAATAATAATAACACACAAACACGCAAAAATGGCACACGCGCACAACCCAGAAATGTGGTGTCTCAAAGCGCACTGGGTGTTACACCAGGTAACACCCAGTGCGACGGGAGCTGAAGAATCTGTGACGAGAAGGAGAATCCAATCCCCTGAGGCACAGCACAACAACGCACATCCGCATGTCGTACACGACAGCCACCCGGCCTCAGGGTAGTGGAGATGATGTAAATCCGGCCCGCTTAAAAAAAAAAACCCCAATAATTTCCCAAATTAACCGCGATCGATGCCCCAGTATTTACATTTTAACAACAATATTATTTACACGTGACAACAACAACAAAAAAATGCTGCTCTTACCCACCAGCAGTCCTCCCTTGAGGACCAGCACAGACCTCAGACATACACAGCATGTACCCACAGTCACTCTCAACAAACCAACAAAACCCCTAATCGCACACCCTCGCGTGGAGAGAGCCACGCTCCCCAGCGGTAACGTTTAACTCGCCGTAACCCTCACCGTGGTCGTCAACCCACAGCAACATCCATTTACCATACTCTCGGCTAGTGCCATTTCGGGGATGAGCAGCACTCGGCCATGCTCCTCCCTTACTATCCCATCAGCGATGGACACACACCAGCCTCTTATAGTCTTACGCTTTATAGCCAAAGGAAGATCAATCTCTCGGCAAGGCCAGACCCCATGTACTCCCCCCACGGGGCAATGTTCTCTTATAGAGACAATAACACCCTAACCCAGATCCCGTGAGCCCCCGGCACACCAGGTTCAGTCTGCCACCGCACAACTGAACCATGACTCCCCGAGCCATATGAGCACATGGCCCATTAGTTTGAGACATACCACAGAGGTTTCGCCTCCGGGCTGTCAGGTCAGCCATCGGCCATAGGCCGATGTGACCACAACTCGTGCATCACGCAATCAACAATGGCAGGCATAACAGATGGAATATTTGGCCCACCGAGGTTTTTCCCGCGCATTCAAAATGGCGGCCCCCTTCGCCAGCGCGTTCGCGCAATATCTCGCGCGCACTCAAAATGGCGGCCCTTTCCGCAAAGCGCATCGTCGCCATACCCCGCGTGCGCGCAAAATGGCAGCCCAACGTGCGAACACGTGGCCAGTTTTCTCCATTCGTGCACCCCAGCTTCCCTTAGCTGGGGGTCACAAAATGCATCCCCCGTCTTATTGTAACAACCCCAACAACGATAGACGCACAGCCCCAGCTTGCTGCGCGCAGCAGTCATATCGGGGAATTTTTAACCAATATTTTACCAACCACATTGGTTACACAACCCAACTCGCCAAGCAACTCGTGGCTGCATGCGATCAACCGAATACGCGACGCCACTTGGCGCCAATTTACGGTCCCATTAGCATTAACCTTTGAGACACCCACAACGGCGTCATCACGCACCCTCAAAGCGCGCACTCTCTCTCAAAAAGCGCAATTACCCATAATATACACAAAATCGCGTGTACATAACATCCATACGACCAAATAATAGGGTCCCCCTCGAATTTGTTACCAATTTCCAAACAGGTACGCACAATTAATAACATCCCAACCCCAATAGTCAACCAATGCATCGCACCCCATAACCGTACAGAACGGTGTAACATCACATGCAGTCAGCATATCGCGATCACACGCGCACATTTAAGCACAATAGCAAGCCGATCTGCAGGCAACCAGCACACCATTAATCCAGTCGTAACATTGCAGCAACAACACAAATATTCTCTCTCTTGCAACAACCACATCGCACATAGCACCTCGCAGCACAATACACCAAAACAAAATATATATTTTTCAATTAAGCCCATCGCACAAGGTAACCCACGAGATAATACAGCGCAAGATACCCGACGCTCCCGAGTTAATAATTAACTTCGCCATCAAGATAACAACTCCACGCCGCAGCGCACACACACAATTTGACACTCAGCAAGTACAGCAGACTCTCCGTCCATTCTCAACACACGCACACACTTTAATTGACACCGAGCAACAAGCAGATAGCGCGTTCATCGTTATTACACACACATACACACAGTCCGAACCGCGCTCTGCACAATCGAGTCATGAGAGAAAACCAAAATCGCCCCCCGGCCCTCGAAAGATGGGTGAGGTGTGTGTTAAGGCCGGGTGCGTATCGTTACGACTCGCCCGGGGCTGCAGCAAGAAGAGGACGGCAGGGTGGCAACTTGAGACGCCTCGCAGAACTCGTTCGGCGACTTGACTGCTCCGTTGTCACGCACCCGAGCCAGGACGGGAAGCTCCCGCCCCAGCAGCTGCAGCATCGTCGTCCTCTCCTCGCAGCTCGTCCTCTCGCAGCAGCTCACTGCAGGCTGCTCTCCCCGAGGCACCTCCAGATGGCAGCGCAAAGCTGCGTCACCGCCGCGATGTTGAAATGGCGGCGTCTCCCCGCCGCGGTGAAGACAAGATGGCGGCTTCCCGCCTTTCTTTGCCAGCCGCGCCCAAGATGGCGTCTTCGTGCCGCGTGGCCGATGGCGGCGACAGCGAAGGCAACACGGACTCCTGCGGACCACCAACCTCTCCTTCCGACGCCGCCCTTGGCGTGCCGAGCTCACACAACTGTGCAAGCACGTTCTTAAGAGTTCCAAGTTGGTCCACCATCTGTTGACATGGGGAATCCTCGTCCGTTGATGCTGACGGGCCCGCCACCCCGGCGACATCTTCAACTCCAGTTCCCGTGCTCACTTCAGCAGGGCTCTTTTCCACGACTCCAGCTGCATCCATCGTCGGAGGAAGATGAAGCCGATGCCGGAGACGGAATATTCTTTTTCTTCTCAGTTGTTTAGCCATGCCGTTGCACTTCTGACTCCAATGTAATAAAAGACTCGACCACAGTATCTGGTCTGGTGTCCTTTATTCGGGTTCGTCTTCTCTTCCCACACGGCTGTCTCACTCTCAGGCCCTCCGCTCGTCGCCGACGCTGCTGCCGCACCCGTCGTCACCAATAGCCTCTTTGCTGGTCTCCTCGTGTCGCTCCCGTAGCCTCTAGCAGCCTTGCTGCTGTTCCCACTCACGCAGCCCCTCCGGCTGCTGTCGCTCCCGTAGCCCTTTTGCTCTGCAGCCCCAGGCTGCTGTAGCCCCTAGCAGCCTCGCTGCTGTCTCCCACACGCAGCCTCTCCGGCTGCACTCGCTGCTCCCAGCTTTCGCCCTGCATGGCCTCACCCTCGTCCAGTCTCCAACCAACTCTCTTCCATCCCGCTGGCTGGCGCTGTCACCGATCCCCTCAGCAACCAGGCTGAGGGTACGGCGACCAACCAACGCGGTCTCCACTCTCCCCTTACCCGACTGGCCCCGATCTCTTCCTGTCTCAACGCTATACCATCTCCCTCTCACGTGACCCTGACTCCTCCCCACATGACGTCACATCCGCCAAGCCGTTTACGCCCGCATTACACATATGAGTCATCAAACTAAACCAGACTGACGATTCGCGTTCGCAACGAGGTTGCAAAATCATAATCCACGTTTTGGGTTTTGATTATGAATAATATTTGTCGCGAAAGCCTACGTGTTAAGCGAGTCTTATAATCGCTTCCCTTGCTCTGGGCGCCCATCCTTTGCCTCACACAGCTCCAAGTTGCTCGTCTGGTTTGGAAGTTAACAAGTAAACCCGTAAAAACAAAGTTTTTCACTATAAATCCTTTATATGCGTGGCATCGGGACGGCGAGTCCTCTCGTCCTCTGGCAGCATTAAACAATTGGTAATTAAATATTTTAAAAAATTTCCCTAAACAGTGTAAAATTTTGGAAAAAACATTTTCACGAAAATTAATTGTCACGCACAACGAGTCTGTGTGCAAAATGTCAGCTCGATTGGATCACGGGAAGTGTGTTAAAAAACGACCGAAAGATTTGCACGGTCCTAAGCAAGCAAGCGAACTTAATACAAGTAAACCCGTAAAAACAAAGTTTTTCACTCTAAATCCTTTATATGCATGGCGGCTAGAGGTCTCTCGTCCTCTGGCTTTAGATGGCTGCAATCTATGGGTCAGATGATTGTCTGCCAGTATTAAGCAATTGGTAATTAAATATTTAATTTGTTTTCCCTAAACAGTGTAAAATTTTGGAGAAAAAAATTTCACGAAAATTAATTGTCACACACAACGAGTCTGTGTGGAAAATGTCAGCTCGATTGGATCACGGGAAGTGGGTTAAAAAACGAGCGAAAGATTTGCACGGTCCGAAGCAAGCAAGCAAGCAAGCACGCGAACTTAATATAAAGGATTTAATAAAGGATTTAAATCTATATTCGCCTGTGGAGGACGCGGGGATCGATCCCGCGACCATTTGGCATGGGAAGCGAGGGCGCTACCAACTGCGCTACTCCGCCACGGCCTGTGGAGGGGTTACGCTCTGGGCTCTTACACTGTGATGTTCAGCCAAAGCCATGAATGAGTTCTATTTGAATATATGTAAAAAAAACATTTTTGCCTAAAATGTGTAAAATTTTGGGAATGTTTTTTCACGAACATTAATTGTCTGGCACAACGAGTCTGTGTGGAAAATGTCAGCTCGATTGGATCACGGGAAGTGGGTTAAAAAACGACCGAAAGATTTGCACGGTCGTAAGCAAGCAAGCACGCAAGCAAGCAAACTTAATATAAAGGATTTAAAAATGAGATTAACTTTGCTGCTTAGCATTATTGTGACCCGACTGCAAGTATCCGTGTTTACTGCACTTCCATCGTGGTTTGATTTCTTTATGGGGAGATGTCATGTGCTCGTGTGCGCAAATCTTGCTGTCCGTGCTGTGGGGAGACAAAGACGGCTGTGCTCCATCGTTGGAGCACACTGCGCGTGTGTTTTATTTTTTTTTAGAGGCATCTGTTGATTTCCTTTCTCGAGCCGTTGCCCGCTCGCCATGAACTTTTATGAGGGCCATTTCCCGGCTTTGTGCCTGCTCTGTGGCCTTTTCTCTCAGGAAGACAAAGACGGCTTTGGATATTTTGGGACCATTCCCTGTTACCCCGCAGGGTCATAAATATTTGCTGGTGGGGGTTGAGTACCTCACTCGGTGGCCTATGGCATGGCCACTTGTGGACTAAATCGGCAGGATCGATCACGGAGGCCTTCCTGCAGGGTTACGTTTTTGATAAGGGTGCTTCGGAGCACCTGCTTACTGATCAAGGCAAAAAATGTTCTTCCCGCCTGTTGAAGGAAGTGTGTGATGCATTGGGTACGAAGAAAATTCAGACGTCCCCGTACCACCCGCAAACCGACGGGATGGTTGAGCGTCTTCATAGGACGTTGACGTCTATGTTGTGCCAGCAGGTTAATCCGGCTCAAACAGATTGGGATCTACATGTTCCGGCGGCCCTGGCCGCTTATAGATTAGCCCCGCATGCCTCAACGGGGTATTCACCCTTCTATTTGATGTCTGGTCGTGAACCGGAGGCCCCGGCCCTGGTCAAGCTGGGTGTCAAAACTAAGGGGAAGTTGTCAGCAGTGCCTGCCCCCATGCAAGTGGCATTGGACCGTCTGAAGGAGGCTAGAGAGGCCTCACTGGGGGAATACGGAGCGGAGGCAGGCAGCTAATGAGCGCCTGCACGGTACACAGCCTCCGTGGGAGCCATGACGAGTTGGAGACAGGGCTTGGTTGCATTGTCCTATGGTGCCAGTGGGCATATCACCGAAATTCCATCGGCCCTGGCAGGGTCCCATTGAAATTGTGGAGGTTCAAAGGAACCAGAGTGTACGGATTCGGTGCGGTCGTCGATTGTGGCATGTTCACCCATCGCGGTTGAAGAAATATGTATTGCCTTATGATGCGTCATCTCCCATCCCGGAGTGGCCTGTATTGGATGTGTCCGACGGGCGTGTTGTGTGGCAGCGTGAGAACGCATCTCAGCAGTTTACCCCCCATGTGTCTACAGGATTACCATTTTTGAGTCAGGTGCCACCCCGGGACGCATGGGAATGGAATGCGGTCTCGCCGGGGAGCGGCCGGTGTGACGAGGAGAGGCACACGTTACGGGCAGGACGCTGCCCCGCGCCCACGGAGGATTGCGCCTAGCCCTTGTCCCCTGTTCACCCGGGCCGGAGTGATGGACCGGCCGCAGGAACCCGCTCCCGAAGAGTGACTTTTTCTTGACATTCGTTGGCATTGTAGTCGTGTTGCGTTGTCAGGGGGTGTCGTGTAACTATGTATATAGGGGTTGTTGTAGGTTGCCGTGTGACGCGTTATGCTTAGCTGGGACGGCTAATTCTTTAAAAATGGGGGGGGGGGGGGTGATGTAGTGCCTGAAAGTGGCGTACAGTGGGAGCAAATAAGGACACGGGGCGCTGATTGGCTGGTCAGTGCTGTTGGCGGGATGTTGGGCTGCGCTGCCTGAAGATGGTAGCAGGTGGCAGGGAGTAATTAAGGATGCAGGGCGCTGATTGGCCGAGAGGGGGTTGTTGTCGCTGAGTGGCGCCGCATTGTCTAGAAAAACATGCCAAGTGGCAGCGGGTGCTGGGGGCGAGTGGCGTCGCAGGGGATGCCCCTGATTAATTGGGGATTAATTGGCTCAGGGATGAAGACAGGGGTTTTTGGAGGAGACGAGAGTTCACACCTGGGAGGAGACAGAGAATGGAAGAGTCGGAGCAGCAGTGCTAATAACAGTATAGGGTAGCAGTGGAGAAGCGTAGGGTAGCAGTGGAGAAGCGTAGGGTAGCAGTGGAGAAGCGTAGGGTAGCAGTGGAGAAGTGTAGGGTAGCAGTGGAGAAGTGTCGGATAGCAGTGGAGAAGTGTAGAGTAACAGTGAGACGACGAAGCCAGTAGGATGCGGCTGGAGTGTGGGAGGAGAAGCTGATGTAGTTACGACAGAGTGGGATGGCGGAGCTGATAAAGAGCAGCCGAACTGTGGCGGAGAGAGTGGAGAGGAGAGTCGACGGAGTGAAGGGGTGCGAGTGAGGCCGGCGGAACGCGGCGAGCGAGCGGAGAGCGCGGAGGAGAACTGTGGATCGGTGTTAGCGGGAGGAACGTTGAGCAATGTTGGATGGAGGAGTGTTGATCGAAATACGCGAAATAAAGTAAAGAGGAAAGACATGAAGCTGTCGTGTTGGTTCGAGCACTACATATGTGTAATATGAGGATGCACCAGGGGGTAGCTGGGCGATGGTGATAGGCTCTGCCAGCCTCAGCCCGCAGTCAATGGGACGTCGAGCCAGGGGCGTAGCCCTGGAGCTGTAGAGCAACATCGACAAGGTTCCAGGGGAGAGGCTTATGATTGGCTGCGTGGCATCACGTGAGCCAGGTGATATAAGGGGTGGAGAGAGATAGCTCGTGGTCAGTGTGGAGAGCTTCGAGGAGAGACCACGTCTGTGCCTCTGGCACGCCAGCGGCCGCGTGGCAGGCCGGAGGCTGTCTCTCGAACGCCGTTAGCCAGCGGTGTGAGGGAGCGAGGAAAGCGAGCGAACGCCACGCTCGAGTAACGGGAGTAACGGGAATAACGGGGAAAAAGGAACCCAGCGGTGTTAGAGAGCTGTGTAAATGAAGAATGAATAAAGACAAGACAAGAAATACGATATCGTCCGGAGTGGGTTTATTACATATGCATCTATAGAGTTATATTTTATATAAAGTTAGATATTAGATATATCGACATATAATTAAATATTAGATTTTTTCACGTGGTATCGTGGTGATCGAATTGACAGTGGAGCAGTTACCAGCCCCTCACACCCGTGAAGAGCCCCCATTGTCCACTGTGGTAGTTACAAGCACCATGACGGGAACAGTCGATTAGAATTGGCCTTCATCCCCATTGCAGTGCTCACAGCTACCACATCATTACCATTCGGTAACACCAATAACACTAGATATTAGCAAAAGCCCACTTCATGTCAATATTGGGCCCCTCGAATTTAATCGAAAAACTACTTCTGGATTGCAAGTCTGGTGTGTTAACCATTTAGACCGCGATTCCAGCTCAATTAATATCTCAGTTAAAAAAAAATTCGTTTGTATTACTTTAGACACTTATATACGTGCAGAAAAATAGTGATCTTCCTGAAATTATCCCGTTATGCATTTGGTATATGGTAATGCAAAAGAGAGGTATTAATATGAGAATTGGGATGGGCAGCGGATTAACCCTGATCTCTAGATTTGGCACTCCAAGATTGCTCCAGTATTAGTCACAAGTAGTAGTGTGGAGCCGGTTATGGAAATTGAGAGAAAGGATCTTCCAGGGAAAAGCTCAATCCAGGCGTTCATGTTGATATTGCTGAAAACCATAGCACACGCAGACACAGACAAAACATTTAATTGTAAAGTAAAACATATATATATATTTCTGGTCAGACACACACTCTGCAAAACACGAAGAGAACATATAAACTACACGAAGCAAGGCACGCAGGTTACTCAAGAATGGGTATTTCAAAATCTGTCTTTTGTTTAAGCATGTATCCCAGGTGGCTCATGTAGGCTACAGTTGACATAGGGAATTGTGCTATGTCATTCAGGATAGGGGTACATGGGATTTACACGTGTTCAGTTTCGTAATATATGCCACTCCATAACATGCTTGGAGTAAATGCGTTTAGACTTTTTAAAAAGCTTGCAGTTTAATATCTAGAAATTATGCGTCTGGTTAATAGTGTTGTTTAATATCTAGAAGTGATGCTTCTGGTTGACAGTGATGTTTGTAGTGTAATTTTTTTGGAGATGAATGGGGGGGGGGGGGGGGGGGTTGGCCGTTAAGTCTCTAGCTTTGTTGATTGCACTTGTGGTTTGCAGGTATCTGAAAAAAGATGAGTTTGGTACATTGTGTTTGGCTCTGATGCTTTAAAATACTTATCTTAGTTTCTCTCATGAGTTAGTCTCCAATCTTATGGGTAATTGCATTCATCCAGGAGGGCCAGTTCACACATTTGTTGTGGATGGATAGATTTCCCCAATTAGCCGAGTGCGGCTGGATGCTAGTTGGGGACATTGTTGGTCTGAGTGTTCACATCAATATTGCGCAGCTGCCAGACCACAGTGATTTGGGGTGGGAAAAAATTAACCCGTAAAAACAAAGTTTTTCACTATAAGTCCTTTATATGCGTGGCATCGGGGCGGCTAGAGTCCTCTCGTCCTCTGGCTTGAGATGGCTGCCACCTATGGGTCAGATGATTGTCTGGCAGCATTAAACAATTGGTAATTAAATATTTTAAAAAAATTCCCTAAACAGTGTAATATTTTGGAAAAAAAAATTCACGAAAATGCATTGTCACGCACAACGAGTCTGTGTGCAAAATGTCAGCTCGGTTGGATCACGGAAAATGGGTTAAAAAACGACCGAAAGATTTGCACGGTCCTAAGCAAGCAAGCTAACTTAATATAAAGGATTTCAAAAGGTTATTCATGCCAAGGTCCATTGATCTATTAAAATTTGTTCCCATTCCTTCCAAGTACCTCAGACTGCTTGGATTCAATGACAGTTTTTTTATTCATTTAATGAGAGTTCCTATAGCCAAGTAATAATTATAGAATTTACGTGCCATAATACCTCTTCCTCTCTTTGCTGAGGACATAGTCTATTAGTCTATTCTGGAAAATTTGTGGCCCCAAATGAATGAAAAACATGTGACAGTGTCGTTTTTTAAAAAAAGGTATTAGGTATTCTGGTGGGAATTATTACATCAGCATAAAGGTTGATGTTATGCTCTTTCGCACCAATTTAAATTCCCCTGATCTCTTTTGTGGCTCTAACCATTTATATAGAGGGTTGAATTGCTTTTGCAATCATTGACCTTGTCGTTGCCTCTTTTTTCGACGTAATTAATTAAATTCTTCTTATCTGGCATTGGCTTTAAGCTCCACTCTGAATGTGTTTTATTTTAATATTTGTTTTGCACGCTTCTCCACTGTCTGCCTGCACGTGTTTTCCTTTACACTTATTTAACTTCCCCTCCACTGTGCACAATTCTTATGAGCTAATTTTAACCCTTCATAACTGGTAACTACATATCGAGTGTGTGCCGTGCTGGCCTTAATATTTGCTCGCTAGAAGTCTGTTTAAAAGGTTATATGGATCTTCTTTTTATTTGTCTTTGTAAAAATGCATGTCTGTGTGATTGTGCACGGATGTGTTTGTGTTGGGTGTTTGTGAGAGTGTGGTATCGTGTGAATGCGTGTCTCTTGCTCTGGTACGAGTTAATGTGACTAGAGCCAGAACCAGTCCACCGGACCTCCTGGATGCGGCAGAGAACCATTCGGTATCAGTCCAGATCCCGACAGGGGAGTGGCAGCCTCTCATCCAAACCCATCCAGGGAGTATTTGAACATGTTCAAATGATCACTGGGTTTCGCAGAATTGAAAAGATTTGCCAATACAATCCTTATTGGCGAATCTGCTCTATTCTTAGATAATTCATGGACCCCGTTGTCGAACCCAAGAAGCTGAAGACACAACCTTTGCCATTACAGCACCAACGTTTTGGAGCAATCATTTTCCTCTCTCAACGTCGTAAATCTTCCTTTAAAAAATATTTTGAAGCAGAATATTAGTGCTGGTTACAACTACATTTGCCAATGTGATTTGTAAATTTGATCCTAACCCATGTATCGATAGTTCAATTTAAATGTGCATGTTTATTGAGGTACTATGTGCTATTTTGGTGTGGTCTGTAAATGTTTTTGTTTGTGTTTTTCTGCCTTGCTCAAGAATGCATTTGGTGTTGAAAATCGCAGAAATTGGTGTACTTATGCAATTTTTAAATGTAACTTAAACATATATATATTTAGTGACTTGTAAGAACAGGTTTTACTCTTTCTGACTTGCTTAGCTTGCCTATATTTTGCACGCCCTGTTTGTGTTTGTATTGTTTGTTGTTGCAACTTTCTGCACCGCCCCTACTGAACATCTGTGAAAAATATCTTCACAGCCCATCGGGATCTTCAGGTCTAAATAAAGATTCTGAATCTGTTCATTTTTAAGAGGGTCCTGTCAAATTTTAGCAGTAGGCGATGATGTTACAATGTAATTCAAATTTACTAACTTTTGGTGAATGTTTTTTTCCCCTGATATTGACACACAACAGCCTACTCTTTGCAAATTAGATCACAGGATTTGTGCCATCTACTGTGAAGCAGATGTCGCAAATTTTATAGTGAGCATATCTGCAGTATTAACCGGGGAAACTGATGAATTCAAACCGTAAATATGTGATACAAGTAGCTAACTCGATACAGCTAGACCATGTCCCCAAGATAGGATCATTAACGTGTACAATCTGACTCGGGCTTTTGTGTGATACGACGATAATTGTGGTATATTGAGGTGAAATTGATGTATTTTATTACTAATGTTCTATTTTAATGTCGTGTTTGACTGTACACTAAAACCAAAGCTAAGGTAGAGATGAAAAAAAAACAGGAATCACAATTGATAATACGATTGCACGTTCATATATTCAGTTAGTGGTTTAGACAATTAGAGCATTCTAAGATTAACCAAAAGCCACCTTAATTTTTTTTCTGTAAAATCTCAAAAGTACTTACGTGTAGAGCAAAATGAGTGTTTTGCTGATGACATAAAGTCCTTGAGAATCGTCCACTGCCATCTTGATGGGGAATCCGGAAAATTTCGGGAAAGCTGTTGTTGCCCAAGCAGTGCTGGAGCAGCCAATTTTGGCTTTATGAAAAGTATCAGAATATACGTTTATAGCCCAACAACCTATGTCTGTGCAATGAACGATGCGCATCGTGTATGGAAAAATCTGCAGGTTTATACTTAGTGTGAATGAGGCGAGATTACTCAGATCGATCACGCCACAGGTCACTCTCCACATGTTTTTCAGATTCTTAATGGCGTACAAGTTGTTGGTCACTCCACTTGATATTTGCACAACTTCATCTGTCAGTACAAGACGTGTGAGAATTAGTATTTAGAAAATTTGTAACCATATCGGTGATTAACTCTGTAGGATTTGAGATAACATTTTAAAATATATTATTTCTGCTACTGGGGAAAAACATTGAGTTGGATTGTATGGCTATTGACAAGTGCTTTGAACTGAAGATCACCCCGAAGTCTTTGGGGGGGGGACGGGGTGGGGCATTTCAATGTTTTATTAAGAGAGAGCTCGAGACAGAAGTGAAAAGGTACAGGGGACCACTCTGACAACACTGAGGCGGTAATATGGTCGGGCTTCAAAGCATTCAAAACTTGTTGCCGAGCTTCTTGGTCCAATGGGTGCCTGGCACTGTGGGTCTATTAGTCTCAACACTGGATGCTGTCTGCTAGTGATTGTGACAGATCCTGTGACATCATTTACAAGAGCAGGCCATTGTGTCTTCACGTCATGGTCCAAAGTATAAAAAGAATTTGATAATTACCTGCAAATTTCTGAATTGAAAGGAACAAAACAATGATCATCCCTTACTCAAGGACGTACCCAGAACCTCCTTAAAAAGAGTCGCAAGACTCCGTGAAACTTTCCTGAATTAACAAGTGCCGCTGTGGCGAGATGTTATTTCCATCATCAGGTATATAGAGGTCGTGGATTCAATCCCTACCCTGACACCTGTATATTTGGAATATTTTAATGTTCTCTCTCCCCGTGGTCGAGTGGATTTTTCTCTGGGTCCTCAGGGTTTCCCCTCCACATTTATAAACATGCGTTTAGAGTATTTGGCTGCTATAGATTTCCAAACGAAAAGGCAATTTGTTGAGCTATCATTTGTGGCTAGATCGCTTCTCAAAAAGGGCGAATAGCTCAGTAGCTGCACCTGGTAAAAAAATATACGTATTGGTTAGTTTATAAGCGTGATAATAATATCAGTGAGAGCAATGCACAGGGGGATGAGAGAGATTGAGAGACAGACATGGTGAAAAGTGGAATCAGAAACACGTAAAGTGATATACATGTCTATGGTACTGTATAGAGAAACGTTAATAATGTATAAAAAACAACAGGTTGAAATTATTAAGAGCAGGCGGCCGGATGATAATTAGAACAGCGTGTAATAACTCTTTTGGTTCTTTCGGTAAGTCACGTATAAAGATAAAATAAATTAAATAATAGCATACGACGTTTCGATTGCAACACAAGCAATCATCATCAGGTATAAATGAAATAGAAACAAAAAATCTAATCAGAAAACTATAGACAGACATATAAGCAGACAGATATTACCAAGATACATAGAGAGAGAGAGTAACTCTGTGCCTGTGTTACTCTATCCGTATCTTGGTGATATCTGTCTGCTTATATGTCTGTCTATAGTTTTCTGGTTAGATTTTTTGTTTCTATTTCATTTATACCTGATGATGATTGCTTGTGTTGCAATCGAAACGTCGTATGCTATTATTTAATTTATTTTATCTTTATACGTGACTTTACCGAAAGAACCAAAAGAGTAATTCCTGCAGTCATGAAAACTCTAAATTTAAGGGTGTAATAATTACGACCAGGTGCCGGATGTATAGAATTTTCGAGTGGAGATTACTGTCTAATTAAGGACGGGGAATGAACCGATGAAAGGGAGAGCGAAGCCACCAGTCGGGGCACTTGCCTGGGATAAAGACAACAACAGTGGTGACAACAGGAGCTGTAACCATCTACACCTATGCAAGTAAAATGTACCTTCCTCTTTACGGACGCCTCCAAGGAGCTTCTTTACACATGTGTAATGCGGGCGTAAACGGCCTCGCGGATATGACGTCACGGGGAGCGGGGTTAGGTCACGTGAGAGAGAGGGGTGAGGTCTTAAGGGAGAGATACCAGAAGAGACGGGAGAGAGTTGGGGATAGAGACAAAGAGAGGCCACGCAGGGCGGAGGTTGGAGAGTGGCAAGATCGCCACACACAGTAAGACTCGGCACCGTCGGCCAGCGGTGACCGAGCACGGAGGAACGGGGAGCAGCGGTGGAGCTGCTATGAGAGCAGCCGGAGGACTGCACAAGGGGAACCTGCAGCGGAGCAGCAACCGGAGCGAGAAAGGCTATGGGAGCGAAGGCAGAGGTCGAGCTGCCAAGCGGGGGAGGCTCTGAGCGAGGGCCGTGTGGGACAAGTGTAAAGAACCCGAATAAAGGACAACGGAGACAGACCCAGTGAACGAGTCCTTTATTACACTGGTGTCAGAAGTGAAAAGGCATGTCAAAACAGCTCAGGAGAAAGAATATTCCTGCGCCATCATCTGCTACATCATCCGACGACGACGACCTTCCTCAGGCGGTGGACTTGCCTGCGATGGAGGAGGAGATCCGTGCGGGAACGAGTACGGGTCCGGGAGTCCAAGATGTCGCCGCGTCGCTGGACCCGTCTGCGCTGGAGGACGCGGACTTACGATGGAGACAGATGGCGGCGCAGCTGGAGACACTGAAAATTGTGCTGGCGCAATTGTGCGAGCTCGTCACGCCGAGGACGGCGTTGGGGGGAGCCGATGGTGGTCTGCAGGCCGCCGCCTTGCCTGCGCTGTCGGCGCCATCTGCCACGCGGCACGAAGATGCCATCTTGGGCGTGGCTGGAGAAGAACGGCGGGAAGCCGCCATTTTGTGCTCTCCGCCGCGGGAGGCCGCCATCTTGAACACGTTGCGATGCGACGCCATTTTGAATATGCCGCGTGATGAGTCATCGGCTGAGGACGGCGCAACAAGGAGTCGCAGTCGTCATCTCACAACCGTTAAAGAATTCTCCATTGGCGGCGATTGGAGTGCTTTCGCCTGCAGATTTTTGGCGGCGGTACGCTCTGCAAGGTGGACTGACGCTGAGGCATTGGAGGTTCTACCGACTCTTCTCGACGACGAGTCGGTGAGATTCTTCCGTTCTATAAAGGCCGAGAAGAAGAAAACATTGAGAGGCATTTTCGACGAGATGGCAGATGCATACGAGCCACCGGATGATGCTCATCGCCGGTTTGTTCAACGTCAGCGAGCACCCGAGGAGTCGCCGGTGGCATACAGGAGTGCTGTATTGGAGTTGGCCATGGCCGCATACCCGGAGACGGAGCCTGACCTGCTCAAACCTCTCATTTTGGGTAAAATGCTCGAGCTGTCCCGGGATTTGGGTATCCCTATGCCGGTGTGTGAACACGAAAAGCTGACATCCCAGGCGGCCGCTAAATGTCTGGATGCCCAGTTCAACCTGCGCCGTTGGAAGCAAGTCACGGCGTGGATGGGGGGGCCCATCATGGAAGGAGGTGCCGTGGGTTGGGAGCCCAAGAAGGCGGTGTACGTTCCTGACGGGGGGGGGCCTGCAGGAGCTGACAGCCGCCTCTGCTCAGTGGTCGGCCCGCAGTAGGCCGGGGCCACGATCTGTGCCGCCTACACGGGAGCGTCGGGACGGGGGGCCTGCGGCGCGGCGTAACGACATCGACTGCTTCCGCTGCGGGCGTAAGGGCCATTATGCCAGGGACTGCTGGGCCCGTGTCCCAGGTCCGCCCCAGCAGGAGGCCTCGACAGCGGACGTGCCGCGGAAGGATCCTCCAGGACAGGCAAGTCGGTGCGCACCAGACACCCGGCAAGGCTTGACACCTCACTCATCACCGTTGCCACGCGATCCGGGTGTTGTTAATAACGGGAGGCCATCGACTGGGCCACGTCGCTCGGTAACGCAGTGGCGTAAATTGGCACGGCGGGTCGTCGCGGCCGCTACTGGTTCGTCCACTGTACCTGGTTCTATACAAGGGGTTGACGTGCGTATTTTAGTGGATTCCGGAGCGTCCGCGACCATTATATCGGATGTAATTTTCCATCTGTTGGGCATCCCACCAGAGGCCGTGCGTCCGGTTTATGATTCCTGCGTCACTGCGAACGGGGGTAGCATGGGCATTGTGGGCCAGGTGGACGCTAATATATCTATCGGGCGAGTGTCGGCCTCGGGAATTGTGTTAATTTTGAGGTCCCTTGCATTTCCTTGTTTGTTGAAAACTGATTTTCTGGCCAAGATGCCAATTCTATTTAGAATTAATGAAAACTGCATTGAATTACCGGGTGGTCATAAAATTACATTTCTGCCGTCGCCCTGGGGGCGACCTGCTCCGGTCGCCCAGGTGCAGGCGTTGTCCGAGGTATCTGTTGACATTCCACCTGGCTCACAGATGCTTATCCCCTTGCGATATCGGAAGCCTGTGCCTGGTCGTCAAGGTGCAATTGGGGTTTTGTTGTCGCCGTCCGCCACCATAACGGGCGGATCAGCGCTTGTCGAAGCGCAAACTATTGTCCGGCCGGACCAGCAGCCATTTCTGCAGGTGCTTAATGCAAGTACCGAAAATGTGTGTGTGCCGGCTGGTACGGTTGTGGTACATGCCACTACAGCGTTTACGGCACAGGATTATCTGGGCAGCCAGGTCATGGTTGGTGGTGTTTCGGGCCCTGGGGCCGCAGATAATCGCTGGATCGCCGAATTGTGTGGGAAAAATCCTTCCCTTTCCGGGGAACAACGTTGTGCGCTTCGTAAATTACTATTGAGTTATTCTGACGTGTTTAGCTCCGACGATTTGGACTTGGGACGCACCTCGTTGCTTTACCATCATATTGACACAGGGGACGCTGCCCCTATTCGGTTAAACTCGCATCGGATGAGTCCGGCGGAGCGAGAGCAGGTTCGAGGGGCAGTGGATGACATGTTGGCTGCGGACATAATATCTCCATCTAACAGCCCATGGGGCGCGCCTGTTGTTTTGGTTAAAAAGAATGACGGCAAATTGCGATTTTGTGTAGATTTTCGGAAATTAATTAAAGTATATGTGGCAGATGCGTACCCCCTGCCGCGTATGGACGACTCCCTCGATGCCTTGTCGGGGTCGAAGTTTTTTTCAACGCTAGATCTCTCTTCGGGATTCTGGAAGCTTCCCCTTGACGAGCCCTCACGGGAGAAGACCGCTTTCCGTACGCCGCAGGGGTTATTTCAATTTAATTGTCTTCCGATGGGGTTGAATGCTGCCCCTGCCACATTTCAAAGGTTGATGGAGCTGGTATTAACGGGGTTGCAGTGGGAGACATGTCTGATATATTTAGACGATATTATCGTCTTCAGCCGCACATTTGACGAGCATTAACTGAGGTTGGAGGCTGTGTTCGGCAGGATGCAATTCGCTAATTTGAAATTTAAGCCTAAGAAATGTCACCTACTGCAACGGTCCGTGCGCTATTTGGGGCATATCGTTAGTGCGGACGGGGTGGCCACGGATCCGGACAAGACAGCGTGCGTCCGGGACTGGCCAACCCCGGCCACGGTGGGGGATGTGCGTCGGTTTTTGGGGTTTGCCTGATATTATCGGAGATTTGTTCCGAATTTAGCGACGATCGCGAGGCCCTTGCACCTCCTTACGGGTAAAGGACGGAAATTTGCTTGGGGACCGCCAGAAGAGGCATCGTTTCAGGGCCTGCGCGATCGGTTGGCTACGGCGCCGACGTTGGATTATCCAGATTTTGATCAACCCTTCATTTTGGATATGGACGCGAGTGACACGGGCATTGGGGCCGTGTTGTCTCAGTCCAAAGGTGGTATGGTAGCCGGGTTTTGTCTCCCGCAGAAACCCGCTACTGCGTCACTCGCAGGGAACTTTTGGCTATTGTTTTATTTCTCCACCAATTTCGACCGTATCTTTACGGTCGTTCGTTCATTGTACGCACGGATCATGCGGCCTTGCAGTATGCTCTCAAGATGGACCAACCATCTGGCCAGTTGGCGCGGTGGTTGGACACGCTGCAAGAATTTTCCTTTCAAATTCACCATCGGAAGGGGGTGCGTCACGCGAATGCGGACGCACTTTCTAGGTTGCCGCAGCAATCCCCTTGCGCGTGCGCGTCTAGGACGCATAGATGTGCGCCGATCCAGCATCCCCCTCAGCCTGTTGCGTTGGCGGTCAAGGTGCCTGAAGCTCCAATGGAGCCGGGACCGGCTGATGGGATTTCGAATCTTCCAAGGGCTGTGTGGATTCGGGAACAAATGTTGGACGATTCATTGGTGACCTTACGGGATCGGCCTGCGAAGGGGAGTGGGGGACCGGGTACGGGGGGTATGCCGGAAACCGCTCTCCGTGATGGTCTGCTGATGTGGAGGGAAGGGGTACAGGAACGATGGCGTCTGGTTGTACCGGCATCCTTGCGGTACGAATTGATTAGGACTCTGCATTGCGACACGCTTTAACATCTGGGGGTGCAGAAGACCCTATTGACGTTGCAGCGTCATTACTTTTGGCACGGCATGACAACAGATGTCGTCGGTCACGTTCGCGCATGTCCTGATTGTGCCCGGCGAAAGCCACCTAAACACCCATATGTGCCGCCGATACAGTCTTTTCAGGTGTCTCGAGTTAATGAATTGGTGGCGTTGGATATTTTGGGACCCTTCCCGCCATCCACTAAAGGTAATAAATACTTGCTGGTTGGGGTGGAGTACCTCTCCCGCTGGCCGATGGCCTGGCCCTTGCCCGACCAGTCAGCGGCGTCCATTACAGACGCCTTCCTATTTGGGTATGTTATGGACAAGGGGGCGCCGGAGAGGCTCCTCACAGACCAAGGCCGGAATTTTTCTTCTAAATTGTTGGGGGAAGTGTGTGCGGCTCTTGGAACTAAAAAGATACGGACATCTCCCTACCACCCACAAACGGATGGTATGGTCGAACGGCTAAATCGGTCTTTGTCCGCCATGTTGTGTCACACAGTGAGTGAAAAACAATCAGATTGGGATTTGCATATCCCTGGGGTACTTTCGGCATACCGGATGACGCCGCATGCGGCTACAGGATATTCGCCGTTTTTCCTTATGTACGGTCGCGAAAACGTGCCGCCTATGGATGTGCAGTTGGGAACTGGAGTGAGGGGACCTGCTAAGCCTCTTCCTGATTACATTCAGGACACCATTCGCCGTGTTACTGAGGCGCGGGAAGGGGCCCGCGTGGCTACGGCCAAAGCCCAGGCCCGGAACGAGCGGTGTGCTCGACGCTCTAAGGGGGAGTGCCCCTGGAAGGTGGGGGACATGGCCTGGCTCCATTGCCCACAGGTGCGGCCAGGTACCTCTCCTAAATTACATAAACCATGGCAAGGGCCGGTTCGCCTCATCGAGGTTCCCAACCCACAGTCTGCGCGTGTTCGGTTTGGATCTCGGCGTTGGTTCGTTCACATGTCTCGCTTGAAACCATATGTGGCCCCTCGAACTGATGCGTCATCTCCTGAAGTTGCCTTGCCGGGGTCTGTTGCTACCGACTCACCCTTGCCTGTGCCTGTTGACCTTGCAAGAGCGCCTGTCGTGCCTTTAACAGACAAGCCGGCCGTGACACTGCAGGAGACAGGGGACTCTGCTCGGGGTGTGCCTACCACGGCTACGGGGACTCCGAGCCCCGCCGCCCTTCCGACCTCGCCGCAGACACGATTGTGGGACACCCCCGACGCTGGGCCTTCAGGGATATGGGACCGGGACGTTGGCGGGCGACAGGAGGACTTCATCCTGTCGCTCCTAAAACCCCGTCACGTTCCCGGTCCGCAGGAGGGCCGCCGCTCGTCCGGGACGGACCGGCGACCCGCACGCGGTCGAAGTCCCTTACATTTCGTTGAATTTTACTGTTGCTTTCTTGTTGTTATTGTTATATTTATTGTATGCTTCGTTGTCCTTGCATGTGTGATGGGTGTGTTCGCTCGCATTACTTGTAATTGTTATTGTTCAGCCGAGGTCGGCTGGAATTTTCTCTACGGGGGAGGGTGGTGTAATGCGGGCGTAAACGGCCTCGCGGATATGACGTCATGGGGGGCGGGGTTAGGTCACGTGAGAGAGAGGGGTGAGGTCTTAAGGGAGAGATACCGGAAGAGACGTGAGAGAGTTGGGGATAGAGACAAGGAGAGGCCACGCAGGGCGGAGGTTGGAGAGTAGCGTGATCGCCACACACAGTAAGACTCGGCACCGTCGGCCAGCGGTGACCGAGCACAGAGGAACGGGGAGCAGCGGTGGAGCTGCTGTGAGAGCAGCCGGAGGACTGCACAAGGGGAACCTGCAGCGGAGCTGCACCAGAGCGAGAAAGGCTACGGGAGCGAAGGCAGAGGTCGAGCTGCCAAGCAGGGGAGGCTCTGAGCGAGGGCCGTGTGGGACAAGTGTAAAGAACCCAAATAAAGGACAACGGAGACAGACCCAGTGAACGAGTCCTTTATTACACATGCACAGATGAAGACACACAAATACATGGAGAGAGACACACAAGGGCAGATGGAGAGACATAGCAATAGATATATCAGGAACAAATACGTGAGACCAGGAGATATCGAGTTAGCGACATGGCAAACACAAAGTCGGATACAACGATGCGATAAAGATAATAAGCTAAGGATGAAGACAGAGTCACGGAAACAGACACAACAGACATTTCCTTGTAATATACGAATATTTAGATTTTTACCCTCGATTTTAGGAGAACAGTGGTTCATGTATGTATGCAGCAGGGTGGCACAGTAACACGTGTGCCTCACAGCCATAAGGGGCTAGCTTCGATTCCTGACTCCGGTGCCTTTATGTGTGGAGTTAGTTTGTTCTGCATGAGTTTCTTCTGGGTTCTTTGGTTTGCGCCCATTGGGAGAAATAGCATAACTAGTACTAGCAAAGCCTCTTTTTCAGGAGGATCTGGCCAAATTTTGTGCAGTGGGGGATGATGTTGCTACGTATAGAGTACAGCATTTGAATAATTTACAGGTACTTTTTCAGCATTGAGATGATTGGCCAATACCAGTTACACTGCGTGTTTATAGCTATGGGAGAAAATCACAGAATCCGAAGGAAAACCAGAACATGAAAACTCCACTCTGAAAGTTCCCGATTTAGGAATTAAACCCAGACAATTCTTGCTGTGTGGCACAAGTGATACCACTGCACCATCCTACCACCCAATGATTATTAAACCTCGCTCTTAAACCTCAACTCCAATACACCATGTTGGCACAATAAGTTGCAAATTAAACAACTCACAAAGATATGCATTGAACGTACAAAACTCAGCCTTATCCAGACGACGAGCTAAAAATAACCGAATGTGTGGCCATTGTTTAAAATTTAATCCGCCAACTCAGAGTTGAGAAAATGTAGCCATCCCAACATGAAGGAGTGAAACAAAGACGCAACTGTAGACAGTTTCATCCTCATTAGGAATCATCAGTACAGTTATCAATGTTCACGTCTGCCTTATGCCTATGAGAAGCATACAAGGCAACAATAATTAAAATGAATAAAATATGTGAAAACCCATTGCAACAGAAAAAGTTAAACCTTTGTGTGTTGTTACATTGCTTGCATATCTATACATCTGGTTATTTGTCCACCTGACCAGGCGTCAGAGTTGTATTCTCTACGGTGTATATGTGTAAGGAGACGACTTCCGAGATACAACTTGTACAGGGTTTATTATTTATATCTCGACACTTTAAGGACAGGGTCACGGAATAACATAAGCGCTGAGTTACTTCTAGCTTAGCCACCCATAGATCCACATTGGCGACGCACATTATACAGCTGACTAACTATATAGCGACGACAATGATGAATGCTGCATAGCCGGCTGGCTATGCAGCGACAATGATGACACAGAGATGGCAGCGAAGACAACGATGACAGCCAGGACCCGAATCCCCACGACAGCCCCAAACCCCCGTTTGCCTCCCCCTTATATCACTCCAGCGTGGCCAAGCCCCGTTCTATAATACACCTATACCCGTAGTTAGCACCTATACCCGTAGTTAGCCCCTATGGTCAGCAGATGGCACCTTGTCACTACATCACCCCCCCTATGTTTAAAGATAGCCATCCCTGCTAATACCAACAACAATCATACCATTTAGGCAGAACAATTCAGCAAAAAAGAACCCCATAAAATCCCAATAACTATAAGAACACACTTTATGGCAGAGCAAATCCGCAATCGAAAAGGTCAAAAACAATCCTAACATGCACAATGAGAGTAAGGGAGAGAGAGAAAATACAACCCGACGCCCGTCGCTCACAGCCCCGCCCCAAGAACCCCCCCCCCCCCCCCTCGCACACACAGGGAGATTCCTATTAACGGAACACAGCACATTTTGACTGGGTCCTTGAAGCCGGTCCATCCTTGGGGGCGAACTTTGTCTTCTCTCAGGGCGATGGAGACTTGCATTAAAGCCTTAAAGGGGTCAGCTCCTCCCCTGATTCCGTATAAGACGTGGACCGGGCTGTAGCCAGCGGTCCATCGCACGCAGCGGGATCCTGTGACTCCGCGGCCTTCAGGGGCTCGTAAACTGTGGGCGGCACAACACAATCCTTCTGACGCACACTCTACGTGGCCAATTCTCCATGCTCGTTGGACACATCAGACACCGGCTGTACAGTGCTTGGAGATTAGCTGTCAGTTTGGGGAGGAACATATGGTTTCAACCATGACGGATGGACAAACCATCGGCGACAGCCCACCTGTATACGCACACACTGTGGCCGTTTACTCTCCACCAATTCCATGGAACCCTGCCATGGCCGATGCAGTTTAGGGGACGTTCCCAGGGGCACCTTCGGGAAGTGCAACCATGCTCTGTCCCCTATGGCCCATGGAAGCATTATTTTCGTTGGCCGCCTGCGCTCTGGCGGTATTTACCCTAGCCACGCCACGTGCTGCTGACATGCGACTCAGCGTAACTTGCAGGGGTGTGGGCAAGGCCATTTTTGCCTTGCCCCCCGTCATGCCCAATTGGACCTCCATGGGGGTTCATTCTCCCTCCCGTACATAAGGAAAAATGGCAAAAATCCCGGGGAAGCGCCTGGGGCCATTCTGTACACTGCCAAGACCCCTCGAGTGTGCAAATCCCAATTGGTTTGCGCCTGACAGAGCATGTATGTCAAAGTTTCGTGCACGCGTTCCACCATACCATCCATTTGGGAATTGTATGGTGATGTTCTAACTTTATTAGTGCCTAGTGCGTTGCACATATCGCTCAGCAGCTTCAATGAGAAATTCCAGCCCTGATCCGTGAGAAGCTGCTCGGGTGCTCCCTTTTCCATTATGTAGCCGTGCAAAAATTAATCGGCAATAGATGCAGCTGATTGGTCAGGTAATGGCCAGGCCATCAGCCACCAAGATACATATTTAACCCTTATTAGGAGACATGTATTCCCTCTCTGTGTGCCCGGGAAGGGTTCCAGAATATCCAGTGCGACCAACTCGTTATTCCAAGACACTGTAATGGACTGCAACTGAGGCTGGGACTTCCTCAGCGGTGGTTTCCGGCACGCACAATCTGTGCAACCTTTGACCAGATGGTATACGTTGCTCAACATTCCCATCCAATAAAAGTCAAACTGCAAAGCCAACAACGTCTTTCACACTCCGAGGTGCAAACACTTATCCTCGTGCACCAGCCGCGTTAACCTGCCCCTCAGGGCAGTGGGAACCACAATACAGTGACGGTGCAGTCCCTCGTCTCACATCATTAAGAATCCTTCATGAAGAACGATTTTCGGATCTCCCGTGAGAGCAGACCCTTTGTGCTGTAACTCAGCGCGACGCCGCAAGGCCTTGAGGGACACATCCTCCATCTGCAGTTGCTCCAACTCTGCGCTCATGAAATTCAAAGTGCTGTTCCCTGGCGGCACCACCTTGGCGGGCTCCCCTTCACCGAGCGCCGCCATGACGGCCGGTGACCAAGCCACAGGTGGTCTACAATGGCCCGGGCCCGACGAACATGCACAATGCTCCACGAGGGGCAAGCAGTATAACGCATCCGCGTTACAATGTCACACCCCTTTATGATATATAATTCGGAACCAGTACTCCTGAAGTATGTCCAACCAGCGTGAGAGCTGACCGGAAGGTTGGTCTACTCGCAGAGAGTACTGAAGGGCTGAATGATCCGTGTGAAGGGCCATCTGCGTGCCGGCCAGCACCAGACAAGGGACGCCGTATTGGACGGATTCAATAAAACTTTCACCTCGGGGTCAGCAATTTGCAACTGTTTGCAATAGTGTAATGGCACCAACATTTGCGTGTTTGATGGAATCTCTGCATAATCCCTCGCTAAGGCTTAGACCGTAACATTCGCTACTGCACGTTTATGTGGATACTGAAAAAAAACAGTCGACACCCCAACGGCATCTCCACACAGCCCTGATCAATCAAGATCTTCAGGAGCATCTTTCTAAAAATTTGGTGCTCAAAAGGCAGGGTACCACCAGAATTCTTGCCAATCTCGACGATCCCCATGCTCCCACTATTTGCCATAATGCATGCATTTACCACTGGCCTGACACACTGGTGCCTCAACTGCAACAGATTAAAAATGACATCCGAGATGATAGTGGTGGAAGCACCTGTGTCCACCAGGACACATATCTCAATGCCCTGGATGGAACCTGCTACTGCTGAAGGAACCCACTGCAGCCGCTATTACCCAACGTGCCAACTTCCTCCACTGTGTACCTGAGCTAGGCTACCCATTCGCGGCCAGACCATGCCGCCCATCGGCACTATCAACTAGATGCGAGGTGGAAATGACCCAAGGAAGCCTAGATGCCTGAGATGGTGATATGGGTCTGGTGTCCGGTGTGTCGCGACTTGCCTGATGGGGCTGGGATGTGGCCGTTGGCAGAGCGGAGGACGTCAGCGCTGCCTTTGAGGAGTTCTGGCACCCCCGCGCGAAGTGTCTCAGCTGGAAGCAGGTGACAGCAGGCCTCCACAGCAGCCAATCTGCCTTCTCCCCTGGTCTCCAAACCCGAGATCGTCGCGAGGCCTCCCCACGACCGCGACTCTATGCCGGAACCGCAGCCTCCATGTTCCTGTCCAGCAGCGGGTGCACGGCTGGCAGTACCGCGACGCCCCGCGGCGACCAGTCAGCCAGTATGCACTCCTGCCGGGGCTCACCCATCCATGCCGCCATCTGGGATCACCGGTGCAGGTTTTTGTAGGCCTGCAGGCATCTGGTGGCCGATCGGGGCATCTGCATGTCCTCGTCGACGAACGGCAAAGCAACCCCCATTTCTTGTGCCAGTCCCAACATCCTTTCCATGACGAGATTATCGAGGGTCAACCAGTCTATACGCCAATTGTCACAATGCTAACAACGCACTGCAGTAGGCGAGAGGCGTCTCGGCCTCCCCTCACCTCCACTGCAGGAATTTCCTGTGCATGTTGGAAGGCAAATTGTACATGGCCACCATCTCGCTGTAAGCTTGCAAGGGTGGCCCTCTTTTTACTCGGTACGGCCCGGAAAGGCGCTAAGACATCGTCACCCAGCACCATCGGCAGGGCCCTCAATCTCCTCCTCGGTCCAATCCACTGACTGGTACGCTGCCTCGAAGCGCCGAGGGAAGGCACTCCAGTCGCCCTCCACTGCAACGAATTTGTGGATTGGCGGCAACCATTGGGGCTGATCGACCCCTTTTCCACATGCTGCTGGAGCTGACGTTGCCTCCGCCGATTCCCACTGTTTTTGTAAAGTGGTGGTCCTCAGCCAGGTTTCCTCCACAACGGCAGCCGGCACTAGTCCCGCTTTCTTTGGCGAGGTCCGTGTGGCCGATCCCGCCGTTCCAACCCCTGCCGTAGTCACGCTCATGAGCGTAACGAGCTGCGCGACAATCGCCGACAGGAGCTTGAGCTGCGCTGCCACCACACCCTATCCGTCATCTGGCTGTGGCTGCAGAGGAGCGGCTTCTGCCTCCTTCGCCTCTGGCACAGTCCATCCCGCGGCCGCAGAGTCGGTAACTGGGACCGTAGTTCCCGGGGCTGCCGGGGGGCTCTCCATGTCATCCTCATCCTCGTCGGAAAACGCCACAGGTGGGTTCCATTTCTTCTGGTATTTCAACATTTTTCTTCTTAGTCTAGGCCACTTGTGACTCCAAATGAAATGAGACGACTTCCGTAATGCAACTTGTAGAGGGTTTTGTTATTTATTTCTCGATACTTGAAGGACAGGGTCATTGAATAACATAAGCGCCGAGTTACTTCTAACTTAGCCACTCACACAGCCACATTGGCGACGCACAATATATAGCTGACTGACTATATAGCAACCACGACGATGAAGACTGTATATCCAGCTGGCTACGCAGCGACGATGACAAAGAGATGGCAGCGATGAGAGCGACAACAGCCAGGACCCGACCCTCTACGACAGCCCTGAAACCCCGTTTGCCTCTCTCTTATATCCCTCCAGTGTGGCCAAGCCCCACCCCTGGCCCTCCCCACTTCTGGAACTCACTTGCTGGTTCCCGGAGCTTTCAGATCGATCCCCTCCTTGACCCTTGGCCCTGTCACACCCCCTTTTGGCTACTTATATGTGTGTCGTTCTATAACACACCCATACATGTAAGTTAGCCCCCATGGTCAGCAGATGGAACACTGTCACTACATATGTATGTAGAATTTATTTCGCACCGTATGTAGCCAACTCTGCTAATGGGAGGTGCGTGTGGATTACCTTGAACAAAGATCCATTTCTGCTTGTAAGAAACATATAATTTGTTGTTTCTGGCGAGTCCCCAAACATGATTGCCCGTGATTGCAATTTCTTTGAGACACCCGAACATTCGATTCCATGTGCAATTGCACCAGGCATACACATTCACATCATTCTTCACTGCAAGCAACAAGGTGGAGTTCGATGCTATGTCTGTGAAATTTGACCACCGCTCAGGTGAACAGGGCAGACCTGGAATGATATGAAGAAGCAATTCAATAAATTATATGATAGAATGGAGCTTACAGAACATATTTTTTATAGAATTTTACAAAGTCATTTTCCAAAATATAAAATAAGTAAATGACGAGAAAATTAGTGCAGGATATAAACAAATAGCTTATCAAAACATAAGTGTGCATTGCATGAACAAATCTTTCAGCCATATTCAGACCACCAGCTTCCCAGAAGTAATGTTATGACCATTTGTCATTTATATCGGAGGCAACGCTGATGACTAATATTCTGGTGAGCCCTAATGAGGACAAACGCAGTTTAGAATTGGGTCTTTGTTTTACTGCTGTCTGTTGATGAAAGCTTCACCTTAACCTCACCATAGCCTAACATTCATTTCACTGAATGAACGCCTCACTTTTAGATTAAGCATTGTTTTATTATTAAGTGATCGATATACGTTTTTCATTTGTAGGTTAAAATATAATTCACCTCCTTTTGGGACACACATTTGTTTGCATACCACATTTGGTTTATACTAATAATGCTCATCTGTAGCGTGCACAGTTTCACTTGCCCGAAGGCAGTGACCTTGAGGCGCGGAGCCCAGCTCAGAGATCCGCTCAGTAAACCTCGAATAAAAATATGTTGTTTGATAAGGCGCTTAGAGGTAGGTTAAAACTCAAAACTGCGAATGTGGAGGGAGATGGCGTTCCAGGGCCGACAAGAGAGAAACTACGCATTGCGATCATGGTCCTGGCTCTCGGTGTTTAGAGCTGCGGAGAGTTCTGGTGGTGGTTTGGGAGCAGGGCGTCAGGAGGTCCGAGTGTTATGGAGGGCAACCGGTCCTGTAGGCAGGCGATTTTGAAGGTGATTCTGATGGGGATTGGGAACAAGTGGAGGGGCTTGGAGAGCAAAGTCGGAGGTCAGAACCAGTTAGTGGGAGGTGAGTACAGTGTGTGCGAGGTGGTTTTGTAGACGTTGGAGTTTCTTAGGTTGTTTTGTTGGGACCGGGTGAGTACTGAGCTGCAGTAGTCAATGCGTGAACCGATGATACTGCATGCTTCTGTGTTTGTGGTGTCTGTAATGATGAGTAGGTGAAGATGACGAAGGGCTCTAAGGAGGTAGTTAAAGTTTCTGATGACCAGGTTGGAGCGAGTATTAAACATCAGGGTGGAGTCCATCGTGACACCTAGAAATTTGAGATGCTCAAATAATTAGACTGCAGACCCAGCGAATAGGATGGTTGTAGGTACCGATGCGTTTGGCTTAAAATTTCGAAGGGTTGAGTGAGAGAACGTGATACCAGAACCAGTGCTGGAGTGGGAAAGAGCAGTCGGAATGGTGTGCAAGCCCAGAGGTGCCAAATGGCGTGAAGTCGGCAAAAAGAAGGGTGTCGTCAGCGTATGAGTGATGGTGCATTCCGAAGCTATCGCTGAGTCATCCGATGGGTCATGCGAATTCACGGAATAAAAGTGGTCCGAGAATATATCCCTGAAGGATGCCGCAGCCTGTCGTGAAATAAGGGAATGAAAAGTTGACAAATCTAGTGGTGGAATACTTGTCGGAGATGAAAGATTTTAACCAGCTGACTACTGTGCCAGTGAAGCCGAAATTGGAAGAAAGAAATTATATTAGGATGTTGTGGTTCATGGTGTCTTAAACGGAGGAGATGTCAAGGGTAGTGACAGCGACTATGGAACCAGAGTCAATTATCTTCTTGGTTCTTTCGGTAAAGTCACGTAGAATGGAAATAACAAAATTATAAAAATAAAACATAATAAAATAACTCTCACGACGTTTCGGCCACAATGCAAGCAGCCGTCCTCAGGTGGAGAACAGGTCTGTCGAAAAGACAGTCTGAATGACACGCCCCAGGCTTGGAGCGACTATGTCACTACATAGTTATGACTCAATCCACACACGATTAATGCCTCATGGCCTTGATCGCGGCTGAGAGATTGAGGCCAACTAATGCTGATGTGCACCGGTCATCCATGCTGGTTGGCACTCAGGCGAAACATTTTTGGGAGGATTAGATGTGGCAGCCGCAGACTCCAGGATTTAGTTTCCTACTCACATAAGAGTCTCGCGGCACCATACTTGACCAGAATATGTTTTGATTACCGCATGCGATATGTAGTCAAGTCCTGAAATTTACATATCAAGCCTCTACGACACATTTTACAAAAATTGAGTCGTGACATAACCAACATAGTGGCATGAAGGTCAGTATATTACAAGTCACTACTTTACAGAACGTCTGGAAAACATTTCCAAGCCTGAACGTATACAACATTTTCTGGCACGTGTAATGACAGGTACTGTAATATCCGAAAATGTCTGTCCAGTTATCACTGAGCTACATTGGTTTTCGTTTGCCAAACTAATACATTATAAGGTCGCACTCATTGCACACAAAGTGCTTGCCACAAATTAACCACAATACTTTGCTGATCTCGTCAAGAAGCATCAACCGTTATACCAACTCTGGTTATCATCGCAGCGGCTTTTACTCCCCCATTGAATAAAGACGGTTACCGCATCGCTCACTTTCAGGTATGCTTCTGCGGCCACCTGGAATGCTCTTCCTTCCAATATTAGAAAGCTATTGGAGCTATGCACATTTACATCGAGATTCAAAACTAATTTATTTCGCACTGCTTTTTGTGTTTAGTTTGTTTTCCTTTCCCGCACCTTCGATTAGCACAGTTGGCTTTGTATGGTTTGAAAGAAATTTAACAAACATATATCCATACACTAATGTAACCATTTACATGCCAATTTTAAAGGTGTACTTTCCGGAAAAGTATCGAAATGTAAATCTAATCAGGCCTCATGGTGAACAGAGCATTATCTATCTATAATCTTTTCTATTTCTTCGTCTACTCGATGTATGTGTAATAAATGATGTTGACGACACACAGCTTAGTCTCCGTCTCTCTTTAATTCTTTGTTATGCCGCTCACACTCTGCTGGTTCCGACAGTGGACCAGCTGTTCCTCTTGCGCGCCCCGCGCCCCCTTCCCGTCAGTCACACTCCTCCCTGCTCCCGCACACCGTTGGCTAACGGTGTGCTTGGAGTCGTCTCCAGCCACGTGGCTGATGGCGCAGGAGACCTCCCATGACCCAACGTGGTCCCACTCCGTGACTACGCCAACTGACCACGATCCTCTTCCGGATCCCCCTTATATTCCCCTCCCCACGTCATCCTGTCTCCACCATCCACCACGCCCTTCACTTAGCGCCCCCCCGGTTCAGCCCCTAGGCTCTGCCCCTGATCTTCCGGGCATCCGGTTGGACCGGAGGTGGGCGGTGGACCTTCCCATACACCCACATTACTGGGCCCCACCCCCAATACTCCGGGCCGTCTGATTGGCCCAGAGCTGAGCGGCGAAACCTCGCTTACGCTCGCATTACACATGTGCATTACAGAAGGGCCACTGCCCTGAAAGTCACTGATTATTTACTATTCCTGTTAAGGCCATGGCAATATTGATGAAGATTTGAGTTTGTTTTGTTTATGATCGAAACAGACATTCAGCAACATCATCTAAATATGTGATAGGCGTGGCTTCAATGTTTTTGTTTCTTGAATCACTAAGAACTTCAACAATACAAAGGAGCCACCGAAGCAATGTAAAGCCAATCAACTGAGCAATTTCCCGGCTAATCTGGAGATAGATGTTATAGTTAGCCACCCAAATTCAACGAGATCGGTGATCCATGCCTACAGTTTAAGGTGGGATCCATTCCTAAAATGAGGAATGGTGACATTGTACAGCAGAAATACATTCACCGTTTGTTGCAGGGGTTCTCAGTTAGAATCCAGCGGCCACTTTGATATATGCTGCGGTGTATATATAAAATGGGGATTACACTTAGCAACCATCACCCCTCTACTGCATAAATCTTGGCAAGACCCTCAAGAAAAAAAGGCATGAGACTCAGTGAGGTTTGACTGCGTAAACAGCATAATAATACTCTTTGGTTCTTTCGGTAAAGTCACGTAGAAAGGAAATGAATTAAATAATAGAATACGACGTTTCGATTGCAACACAAGCAACCGTCATCAGGTAGAACTAAAATTGAGAGAGAGACAAAACACAGACACGGAGACACACAGACAGACACACAAGCAGAGAGAGACAACACAGACACACAGAGAGAGACACACAACATAGACACACAGAGACCCAATGCCTCTGTGTCGAGGCCTTAAATAGAGAGGGGGGGGGCAGAGAGAGGTGGATCTGCTGGGGCAGTTGCTGGAGCATATAAATTAACATGTCAATGAATCCACCCCGAAGCGACTGAGGGAAAGAAGATCGAATGGCTCTATGAGAGGCTGGCAAATTTTAGATGTCTATGTTGTGTGACTCTGTGTGTCTGTTGTTTTTCTCTGCTTGTGTGTCTGTCCGTGTGTCTCTGTGTCTATATTTTGTCTCTCTCTCAATTTTAGTTCTACCTGATGATGGTTGCTTGAGTTGCAGTCGAAACGTCGTATTCTATTATTAACTTTTTTTTTCTATGTGACTTTACCGAAAGAACCAAAGAGTAATTCATGCAGTCACGAAGGCTTCAAATCAAGCGTAATAACAATCACGATAATGGGCAATGAGATTGCTGCTAAGCCACAGATAATTTTGAAATAGCTGCAAAATTACGGTGCCTTTAGCGATTTTCACATTTATATTTAACCCATAGTTTTACAACTGCACAATTCCCTCTCTGCTATTTGAAGCAATTTGTTTGAACAGTTGAACATGACTCGACATATAAAACAGGACAATTCATCTTACTTTTTTTTCTGGAACTTAATGCAGCAGCCTAGACACAACATACATATTGAAGCATTGCAAGTGGAATATGAATCATTTATCGTTCGACCAGAATAAGCAACAGTAAACAACACTATTTGTCATCAATTTGAAACTATTAAGCAGTGCTATGCAACACAGTGATGCAAACATACATACTTACTGGAAATGCCAGCAACATGTGCAAACAGCACTAAAACAATGATGCAAACTGACGCCATCATTATAATGATGTTAAAAAAAAATATTGTTATGGTGTATGTATAATTTTGGTTCCTGCGAATAAGAGTAATGACTGACTATACAGGAGAGCTGCTTCATGAAGAGTTGACAAATATGCTCAAGCCAAGTTGAGCACAGCGTGCCCCTGTTTTATTGGAGAGGGATATGGGTTGTAAAGTAGACACACGCCTACTCAGTTTTCTACCCCCCCCCCACCTCAACCCCAACCCTGTCTCATCAGCTGGAGTGACTATAAAGGGTCTTTTTCAGTCACCTGATCAGTTTTCTATAGAAATCGGAGACGTTTCGGTGGTATCGCATTCGCCGCTTGTTGCAGAGGTTCGTGGTTCAAGCCCAAAAAAATGCCCTTGTTATTACTGTGGTGCACGTTAACCATAAAATAAGCGACAGTAAGTGAAGGGACAGTGGCAGTCGTGACTGAAATAAGGTGATGGCAGACCTTGCATCGTGTTGTACGTTGATGACAGATGCCCTTCAGGTACCAGATTGGCACTGGCACCTGCACATTGATGATGGCTCCATGACAACGCATGTTATGTATGTGTAGGGATATAGCGCTGGCTGCTCGTGGAAAAGGGTAACTGCGGTGTACGGCAGTACTCGCGTCAGTAGTACACAGTATATATGGGAAGAGGACATCTAGGGGAAAGATCATAAAAGAGGCCCATCGGGAAGTCGCGGGAATCCGCTAGTAGGTTCCAGAAGCGGGGCGTGACCGGAGCGGAGCAAGGCCATGCTGGGAGCAGCATAAGAGAGGGCCCTTAGCGTGAGCTCAGGGCGGTTGCTGGAAGTGGAATCCCCGTCATGGCTGTTCAACACCATCGTAGTCGCCATCTCGTCGTCGTCACCATCTCCTCGTCGTCGTTTCCATCTTCACCATCCCGGGGTGCTGTTAGTCAGACAGCATACTAACTGTTCTTACTAAGTAGTAGTGTCGACAATAGACGTATTAATTATAATAGTGTGCACCCGATGGTGCTCGTTAAATAAATAAGTGCCTCCAGTATTCTGACTCCGAATTCCGTCACGTATGAAGAAATTGAGAGACTCTATGATAAATAGAGGTGACATCACAACGGGGAACTTCCACGAGTCTGTTTGTTAGAGCAATGGAGAGAGTAAGGGAATAGACATAAAAAGGGGATAAATATTAGTAGGAGTTGAGTTAAGCCTGGAGATGAGAGGGAGTGGCTGGGTTGTGAAAGCTCCATAGAAAATTATAGAATAAATAAGTATAGAAGTGTAAACAACACGTTACCAATTTTTTACAGGTGTGAAGTATATTTTAATTAATTTGTGTTACGCATTTTGGATTAAAAATATACATGATTGTCAGTCTTCTCTTACTCTTCATATATATAAACATTTAGGTGACGTTACATATGTGTATGTATGTGGAACTTATTTCACACTGTACATTGCAAACAATGCTAATTGGAGGTGCGAAGGAAAGACAACAAACCAAACACAAAAATCAGTTCTAAATAAATGTTTTCAATTTATATTTAAAAGTGCATAGCTCTAGTGGCATCCTAATATTTGAAGGAAGAGCATTCCAGACAGCTGCAAAAGCGCATCTGAAAACACGCGATGCAGTAACCATCTTTTCTTTGCTGGTTAGCCAAAATCCACTGCGAGGATGATGAGTTTTGCATGATGGTTTATGCTCCATGACGCGATCAGCAAGGCATTGTGGTTTATTTGTGGCAAGCACTGTGTGTGTAATGAGTGCGACTTTATGATGTATTCGTTCGGCAACTGGAAACCAATGCAACTCAATGAGGACTGGATGGACATGATCGGATCCTGCAGTACCCGTCACATGTGCCAAATAATTTTGTACACACTGCTGCTTTGTATTTTTTTGTCAGGCGTCCGGTAAAGTAGTCAGTTGCAATAATGGAGTATTGTTAATACTATGGTACATATAATCGTGTTGGCTATGTCACGACTCAATATTGGTTAAATGTGTCGAAAATCCCTGATATATAAATTGCAGGACCTGACTATATGTTACACGTGGTGATCAAACGATGTATTCTGATCGAGTATGGTGCTGAGGCTATTTATATGAGCAGAAAACTGAATCCTGGAGTCTAGAACCACCACACCTGATCCTCCCACAAATGTTTTTGCCTCAGAATGGCTGCCAACTAGCAAAACCTCTGTTTTTTCTGGATTAAGCAACATCTGTTCTATGCAAACCACATGTGCACCACTCATGTGCAATATTGAAGGTTACCGAGGCTCTCCATATCTAACTTTGACTTCACTGTGGAGGACAATTGTGTATCATCAGCTTATTGATGGAACTTGATGTCATACGATGAGATGACATCAGCGATCGGAGAGATGTAGAGTGAGGGGAAAAAGTATTTGATCCCCTGCTGATTTTGTACGTTTGCCCATTGACAAAAACATGTTCAGTCTATAATTTTAATGGTAGGTGTATTTGAACAGTGAGAGACAGAATAACAACAAAATCCAGAAAAACGCATGTCAAAAATGTTATAAACTGATTTGCATTTTAATGAGGGAAATAAGTATTTGACCCCTCTGCAAAACATGACTTTGTACTTGGTGGCAAAACGCTTGTTGGCAATCACAGAGGTCAGACGTTTCTTGTAGTTGGCCACCAGGTGTGCACACATCTCAGGAGAGATTTTGTCCCACTCCTCTTTGCAGATCTTCTCCAAGTCATTAAGGTTTTGAGGCTTACGTTTGGCAACTCGAACCATCAGCTCCCTCCACAGATGTTCTATGGCAGGGGTCCTCAAACTTTTTAAACAGGGGGCCAGTTCACTGTCCCTCAGACCGTTGGAGGGCCGGACTATAGTTAAAAAAAACTATGAACAAATTCCTATGCACACTGCATATATCTTATTTTGAAGTGAAGAAACAAAACGGGAACAAATACAATATTTAAAATGAAGAACAAGTAAAGTTAAATCAACAAACTTGCCAGTATTTCAATGGGAAATATGGGCCTGCTTTTGGCTAATGAGATGGTCAATGTCCGGTTCCATATTTGTCACTGCAAGTCGTAACAAGTGATGCAAGTGTGTATCCGTTAGTCTAGATCTGGTTGGAGATTTCAAATGTTTCATTCTGGTACAAGTCTGTTCACAGACATAAGTGCTGCCAAAGATGGTTGCCATTTTGAGTGCATGGTTCCTGAGATGAGGATATGTCTCAGAGGGGAGAGATGCATAGAAATTATGAAGGCTGCTTGACTTGAATGCGTCTTTCAGAGAGTCACAATTCTGCAGTTCAGCCAGTTCCATTTGGTAAATTGTATTCACATTTTCAATGTCAATAGAAAATGGGTTACGGAAAAGCTGTATGTCCTGTTCATGGAGATGAAGCTCTTTAAATCGAAATTAGAACTCCTTTTGCAATTTTTCCAATGAATCCACACATGTTTTGTTTGGGAATGCAACCAATGGTTTTTCTGCTAACAGATTTTGAGTTGTGGGGAGATGGCAGAAGTTTTCCTCCTTCACTTGTTTGATGAGGAGGCCTTATTTTACTTCAAATGCTTTGACATGTGATTGCATATCACAGATGAGCTTCCCCTTTCCTTGAAGTTGCACATTGAAACTGTTGAGTAGCTCTGTTACATCTGCCAGAAAGGCAAGGTGCCATTTCCATTCTGCATCATTGAGCTCTGGTACTTCTTTGTTTTTTGAAAGCAGAAAAGCTGTAATCTGTGGAAGTAAGTCATTGAAACGTTTCAAAACTCTCCCTCGACTCAGCCAACGGACTTCTGTGTGGTACAGAACATCTTCATAGTCAACATTTAGCTCAGACAGAAATTCCTGAAATTGTCTGTGGTTTAGTGCATGAGCTCTAATGAAGTTAACACAAGATACCACAATTTTCATAACAGAGTCCCACTTCAGTGATTTACTACACAGCGCTTGTTGGTGGATGAGGCAGTGTATGGCTATTGGATGAGAATGGTTATGTTTGTCCATCTCTTGGTTAATGCGAGCAATTACTCCTTTCTTAGACCCCACCATGCTAGGAGCACCATCAGTTGTCACACTGGCTAGTTTAGCCCAGTTCAGCTCCAAACCATTCACAGTTTGGCAAACCTTTTCATAGATATCCTCTCCTGTAGTTGTTCCTTTGATGCTTTGCAATGCAGCAAGCTCTTCTGTGACTTCGAAATAGTCATTCGTCCCACGAATAAAAATTAGAAGTTGTGCAGAATGACGAACATCATTGCTTTCGTCGAGTGCCAAGGAAAAATAGGAAAGTTTTTTTGTGGAGTTTTGCAAATGCTGATGCAAATTGTCTCCCATTTCTTCAATCCTCCGTGTAATTGTAGGTCCTGAAAGACTCACTGTACTAAATAAATCGGCCTTCTCTGGACACATCTTTTTGGCAACAGAAAGAAGGAATTCTTTAACAAATTCTCCCTCCACGAATGGTCTGCCAGTGCACACTATTAGCTTGGCAACTTGAAAACTTGCTCGCAGTGATGAAATATTTAGCTGCTTCTGCTTCACAAAAGTATTTTGCTGAGTTGTTAATGTATTTTTCAGTTTTAATATTTTATCTTTTCTCACTTCTCCGACCAAACAATCATATTTATCTTTATGTTGAGTTTCATAGTGTCGACGTAAATTGTATTCTTTGAACACATACACTATATTCTGGCATATCAGACACACAGCTCTTTCCTTGTACTGCATGAAAAAGTAATCATAAGTCCACTGTTCTTTGAATATCCTACACTCCGAGTAATTTTTTCTCTTTCTTGACATCATTGTTTCCTAGGGAGTCAAAATTAATATTAGTAAAATACCAATATATATACAGCGCTACAAAAACAATATACCAGCAATAACTTTGCCCACACAGAGACATACAGACTGCACTGCCCATCAATGCAGTCTGATTGGGGGGAACTCCGCCCCCTCTCCCTCTTCCACCAATGACCGTCCTTCTCATGCAGAAAAAAGTAACAGACAGGCAGCGGCGGCAAAAACACCCGGCGGGCCGGATAAATGTCCTCGGCGGGCCGCATGTGGCCCGCGGGCCGTAGTTTGAGGACCCCTGTTCTATGGGATTGTAATGCGAGCGTAAATGGGCAGGCCGGATGTGACGATCCGAGAGGGAGGAGTCAGGGTCACGTGGGAGAGGGAGGAGTCAGGGTCACGTGGGGGAGAGGTTATAGGAAGGAGACTGGAAGACATCTGGGGGAGTCGAGGGAGTGAAGAGGGAGACCAAGTTGGGTGGCCGCCGTGCCCTCAGCCGCGAGGCTGATAGGGCTGGCCAGACGGCGCCAGCCAGCGGGGTGCGGAGAGAGCGGAGTGCGCGGGGCGCACAGGGCGTGAGAGGTTGCACGAAGCAGCAGAGTAGCTGCAGAGCTAGCGGAGGAGCAGTGTGGCTCCAGAGCGGAGCAGCAGTGTGGCTGCAGAGCGGAGCAGCAGTGTGGCTGCAGGGTGGAGCAGCAGGGTATCTGCAGAGTGCGCGGGGCGCAAGGAGAGACGACACTGGGCCGAGGAGGAGGCCAGCGAGGTGAGGAGGAGAAGAACATCAATAAAGGACCAACGGAGACCAACTTGAAAAAGCGTAACCCACTTGTTACGTCTTCTGACGACGAAGAAACGGCCGCCGGCGCACGTCCTCCAGCGGCCACGTGGCGGTCCAACTTGAATCGCTGCGGGCTGTTCTGCTGGATTTTGTCACCTTGGTGGCGCCGGCGACGAGGCCGGATCGGCCACGTGGCGGGCCTGAAAGCGGTGAGCCTTCGAGTGGGGCTGAGCCGTCCGCCATTGGGGCCTGGCCCACGCTTCCCGCCCTCTCCGACACGCGGCAGGGCGCCGCCATCTTGGGTGTGGTCGGGGAGGAACGGCAGGAAGCCACCATCTTGTCGTCGCCGCGATGAGAAGACGCCGCCATCTTCAACATCGTGGCGGAGTGGCGGCCGTGCGCTGCCATCTGGAGGCGCCGCGTGGTGTGCAGCCTGCTGTTGAGCTGCTGTTTTGCGGGGAGTAGCCGCAAGGAGAGGACGCCGACGCTGCTGCTGCTGGGGTGGGAGCTCTCCCGTCCTGACTCGTGTGCGAGACACCGGAGCAGTCAAGGGAGGACGCCGCGCTCACCGAACGAGTTCTGCGAGGCGTCTCAAGTTACCACCCTGCCGTCCTCTGCTCGCTACAGCCCGGGCGAGTTGTAACGATGTGCACCCGGCCCTAACACACACCTCACCCATCTAGCGTGTGCCGGGGGGGCGATTGTTGTCATGTCTCGAGCGTGCGGAGCGCGGTTCGGGCTGTGTGTGTGTGTGTGTTGACGATGGACGCGCTATCTGCTTGTTTGCTCAGTGTCAAATAGTGTGTGTGCGTTGCGGCAAGGAGATGTTATGTTGATGGCGAAGTTAATTATTAATTCGGGTGCGTCGGGTATCCCGCGCTGACCATCTCGTGGGTTGCCGTGTGCGACGTGCTTAATTGAAAAAGAATATTTGTTTTGGTGTGTTGTTGCTGCAAGGTGCCGTGTGCGATGTGGTTGATTGCAAAAGAGAGAATATTTTTGTTGTTGCCCCAAGGTACGACAGGGTTAATGGTGTGTTGGTTGCCTGCAGATCTGCTTGCTATCTATATATATAAAATCGTTCATGTCTGTCTGTCTGTGTGTGTGTGTGTGTGGACTTTGGCCCATACGCACTTTCATTGGACGGCGGTTGCCCCTGGCAACGGCTAGCCACGCCTTCGCCGCTTTCATTGGACCTGGCAACGGCTAGCCACGCCTTCGCCAAGGGCTGCAGTTTCATTGGACGGCGGTTGCCCCTGCCAACGGCTAGCCACGCCTTCGCCACTTTCATAAGCTCCGTATTTAATTAAATAATAGCCATTACACAGTATTGTTGGAGCGCTAGGGGGGGGGGGGGAAGGAACGCCACCCGTACCCTGCCTTTTCCAAGCCGACAATTTTAGGCGAGGCCGCAGGCTTTGCACGCTACTAGGCCTCGACACCCACCACGCCACTCTGAGGTAAATTCATCAAAGTTTTTCCTACTCTTCACTACACCCCCACCACAATGTGTGCTATTAATATTACTTTTAAACCCAACGCGCCAACAATCGATTACTTTAATGTTCACTGTACAAATACTCATTAAGCTGGGTGAGCGTACTGCCAGTCTATCATGTACACTGTAGCCTGCTTATTAAGCTCGGTGAGCGTACTGCCACTCTATCATGTACACTCTAGCCTGCTTATGAAGCTGAGTGCGTGTACTGGCAGTCTATAATGTGGACTCTTGCCTGGTTATTATAATCGATTCTTTATATGTTCTTTGTACAAACAGTCATTAAGCTGCTTGAGCAACCCCAGTTCGATTCCAACTCACGCCCACCACCGCTGACGATTATTTGAAACGGACCTGGCCCTCCCCTAGGTCCACTCAGCCTCAAAAGCGTAACTGCTGTCGTGTGTGAACATCGTCACTGGGGAGACAAAGGCGGCGGGGCATCGTGGATCCAAGTCCCGGGCGAAGCCGGGTCATGTGTATGTGTGTTTGTGTTTATGTGTATGTCTGTGTGTCTCTATGTATGTGTGTATGTATGTGTATGTATGTGTTTGTGTGTATGTGTGTGTATGTATGTGGGTTTTTTTAATGTCTTTATGTGTATGTCTGCGTGTCTCTATGTATGTGTGTATGTACGTGTGTGCATGTGTTTGTGTGTATGTATGTGTGTGTGTATGTATGTGTGTGTCTATGTATGTGTGTGTATGTGTGTGTATGTATGTGTGTTATGTGTCTGTCTGTGTCTGCGGTGCCGGACGGGCAACACTGTCGTGGGCAGTGCTGTGGGGGGAGGGCCAATACCCATTGGCCTCTCCCCTCATGGCGTCTGTGACCACCACAGTGGCTAAACGGGGGCTCTGGACGGGTGTGAGGGGCTGGTAACCCCTCCACCTTCAATTCATTACCACTAAACCACGAATTAAACATAAACCTGTAACAAATAAGCTTGCGCCGGAGGCCCCGGGGGGTCAGGCTTTTATGACGTCTCCTGGCCAAACCCCATTTGGCGGAGCCAGGAGATTGAATTTTCACCCTCGGGGCTCCTCCAGAAACAACAAAAAACCATTGCGGATGGCCACGTGGAATGTTCGAACGCTCACTGCGGAGGAGAGGCTGCCACTCCTCTGTCGGGAGCTGGACCGGTACCGCCTGGATCTCTGTGGCATTCAGGAGGTCCGGTGGACCGGTTCTGGCTCCTGCCACCATGAGGGGTGGACAGTCCTCTACTCGGGGCAGGAGACTGCCAAACAACAGGGTGTGGCTCTTCTTCTGAACAAAAGAATGAAGGGGGCGTGGGAGCGTGGCGGTGAGGTGTGGGAAGCTGTAAGCCCCAGGATACTTTGGGCTCGCCTTCCCATCAACCAGAGGCGAGGAGTGGTGGTCGTGGTTACTTATGCCCCCACCGAAGACGAACATCCGTGGAGGGATGCAAGCAAAGCCGATGAGTCAGACGCTTTCTATGACCTCCTGTCACAGGTGCTGGCTAAAGTGGCCACTCGGGACAGAGTCATCTTGTTGGGTGACTTCAATGCCCGAGTTGGTCATGATGCTGACACCTGGTCTGGAGTGATTGGAAGGCATGGGCCAGATCAGCTCAATAATAACGGTAGGAGGCTGCTAGATTTTTGTGCAGCCCATGGGCTTGTAATTACCAACACGCTCTTCCGGCATCGACGCATCCACACAACATCATGGATACATGCCGGGTCCAAGCAAGAACATCTGCTGGACTACATAGTGACGGACCAGCGGATGCGAACCCATGTCCTTGACACCAGGACCTACCGTGGAGCTGATCTGTCCTCTGACCATCGACTAGTCATCTGTAAGATGCGCCTGCCTTTCTTCCACTCCGGTGGTGGGTGTACACCCAGGATCCCATTCCAACCAAAAGTGGCCTGGTCTCAGTTAGCTGATGAAAGTTGCAAGCGAGAATTTCATCATCGCTTGCAGCTGGGGTTGGCATCGTCCCCCACTCCACCTGATGTCGAGGGTAAATGGGCGAGGTTTAGGACTGTGACTCATGCAGCTGCAATGGCTGCTTTGGGTACGCGGTCCAGACCTCCCCAGAAACCCTGGCTGACAGAGGAGGTGTTCAGGTTAATTGAGAAAAAGCGACAGGCCCACTCTCATCGCCTACAGCATCCCACGTCAGAGAATGAGGAGGTTTACCGCAGCCTTCGCTCGGAAGTTCGGAGAGCCGTAAGGCGTTGTAAGGATGGGTGGTGGTCGCGGGTTGCTGAGGAGATGGAGTCTGCCTCAGTGGCCCGTGATCACAAATCACTATTTAACTCCATCAAAAAAGTAACCTGCAGCGCCACACCTATTACCATCATTAGAGGAAAAAACGGTGATCCAATCTCCGACCCCCAGGAACAGGTTTGCAGATTTGCTGAGCATTTCTGTGAGGTCCTGGGGGAGGGAAATTCTCTCAGCCAGGAAAACATCATGGCACAAAGTGGGGATAACCCTGCTGAGGCTGCGGTGCCTCAAATATTGGAAGAGGTCACCCCCTGTGAGTGGCTGGCTGAGGTTCCAGCTGTTGAGGAAGTACTGAGGGCGATCCGGAGTCTGAGACCAGGGAAGGCACCGGGCAGAGATGATCTCCCAAGCGAAATGCTGAGGGAGGGTGGCGTTTGTGCACAGACTGCCCTATATGACATCATAACAACAGTCTGGACCACTGGACGGGTTCCGCAGGACTGGAAGGATGCCCTGGTGGTCCCCCTCTTTAAGAAGGGGGACCGCACAGACTGTAACAACTACAGGGGCATCTCACTCCTCAGTGTGCCGGGTAAGGTCCTGGCAAGGATTATTCAACATCGCCTTGCTAGGCACGCTGAGGAGGGGCTTGCGGAGCCCCAATGCGGTTTCAGGAAAGGGCGGTCCTGCACAGATGCCATATTTTCTGTCCGTCTGCTACAGCAGAGGTGTAGGGAATTCCAAAAAGACCTACATCTCTGCTTTATTGACCTGGTCAAGGCCTATCATACCATCAGTAGGACTGGACTCTGGGTTGTTCTTCGTGCTTTCGGAGTCCCTGACCCTCTGCTCACGATCATTAAGGACCTTCATGATGGTGAGCGGGCCCGGGTAAAACTACGTGGCCGGGAGTCGGAGCCTTTCCCTGTACACCTTGGGGTGCGACAGGGATGTCCTCTGGCTCCCACATTATTTAACATCTATTTTGACCGCATAGTTCGTGAAGCCTTCAATAGCTGTACCGGGGGAATTTCCGTTTGGTACAGATATAATGGGAGGCTGATCGACGCCCGGGTGCGATCAAGGGATGGCTCCCTATTGGTCAACCACGTTATGTATGCCGATGATTTGGTAATAGCTGCTCATTCAGAAGAGGAGTTGGAGGCGCTGCTGCTGAGACTGGAGCGTGCCACTAAGAGGTGGGGCCTTACCATCAGCCCCACCAAAACCAAGCACCTGCCTGGGTATTTTGTACCATCGGACACTCCACCCCCACAACTCCCAATTGGTGATGGGGCAGTTGTGGAGAGAGTGGAGAGTTTCCCATACCTGGGCAGTGTGCTTATGACCGGCTCCAGTCTATCAGCAGAGGTCTCACTCCGAATCAGTCGAGCGGCAATATCTTTTCATCGGTTGCGTAACGCTGTGTGGAAGCTACCTGGTCTGTCGCTCCGCACGAAGCTTCAGGTCTTCTCGGCCACGGTCATTCCCTCCCTTCTCTACGCTTGCGAGACGTGGACCCCCCTGGTGGAGCATCTTCGCCGGTTGGAAACATTTAGGCTGGCCTGCCTACGATCCATCCTGGGTTTAACCAGGCTGGATTGTGTGAGGAGCTCACAAATCCTTGAAAGATCTGGGCAAAGTCCCATCAGTGAGCTCCTCCGGCAGGCAAGGCTGCGTTGGCTGGGTCATGTAGCCCGCATGCCCAGCCACCGCATGCCTAAACAGCTTTTGTTCGGCCGGATCGAGGGGGCTAGACGGGCGCGGCACGGGCTGGAGAAGAGATGGAGTGATGTGGTACAGGAGGACGTGGAGCTGAGTGGACTTGCCGATGACTGGTACCAGCGGTGTCAAGATCGGCCTCAGTGGAGGAGGCTCGTGAAGGACGCTACTGGGCAGTTGGAGGCAGTCGCCCTCCAACAACAACGGAGGGCGGAGGAGCGACGCTCACAACAACGAGCGGAGCGCCGGGTGGCTAAAGCACAGCAAGTTGGCACAGTAGGGGGCACAGGTGGTGCATCAGCCAGTCATCTCGGTCATCTCGGTCAGTCGACCAGTGGCACCTGGGTCTGCCCCGTGACCTCCTGCCAGCGGGCTTTCGACACTTCACGTGGCCTCAAGGTGCACTTGGCCTGGCACAAGCATCGTGGTGACGTCACCGCCACTTAGTGGCGAATGGCGGTTGTTGTTGTTGTATGTATGTGTGTGTATGTGTTTGTGGGGAGCGGTAGTGCAGCGGTTAGCGCGCTGCGCTATGAACCTGGCGACCACGGCCAACACCGCCAGTGACGATTATCTGAACCGGTCCTGGGCCTCCCCTAGGTCGACTCAGCCTTAAATGAGTACCTGGTGCGGTGTGTAAACATCGCCACTAGGGAGACAAAGGCGGTCGGGCGTGGTGCTGGCCACCCACCCCCTCGTGTACCGTTCCGGCCTTCATAGGTGCTCGCTAACAGCACTTGCCCCTACAGTCTGTTCAGGCTATACGGGGGATCTTTGTCTTTTTTTATCTTTGTATGTGTTTGTATGTGTTTGTGTGTTTACGCTCGCATTACACAAATGTGTTGCTGGTCTAAGGCGTTCCTCGCACAGCATTGCCGCTTTATTATTTCAGTCGTTTACTGCCTTACGCACCCTGAAAGTCTTGTGTGTCTGCAGCAAGCGCGTGTATGTGTACCTATGGACGCGCGCGCGTGTGTTGTGTAGGGGGAACGGTAGTGTAGTGCTTAGCGTGCTGTCTGTGTCTGTGTGTGTGTGTGTCTGTCTGTGTCTGTCTGCATGTGTCTGTGTGTGTGTCTGTGTGTGTGCGTGTGTGGTGTGTGGGGAGCGGTAGTGTAGTGCTTAGCGTGCTGTCTGTGTGTCTGTGTGTGTGTGTGTCTGTCTGTGTCTGTCTGTGTGTGTCTGCGTGTGTCTGTGTGTGTGTCTGTGCGTGTGTGGTGTGTGAGGAGCGGTGGGTGTAGTGCTTAACGCTACGCTGCGCTACCAACCCGGCGAACCCAGTTCCATTCCCGCTCACGGCCACCACCGGTGACGATTATTTGAACCTCCCCTAGGTCCACTCAGCCTCAAACGAGTAACTGGTGTGGCGTATTAACATCGGCACTTGGGAGACAAAGGCGGCCGGGCGTGGTAGATCCAAGTCCCGGGCGAAGCCGGGCCATGTGTATGTGTTTATGTGTATGTCTGTGTGTCTGTATGCATGTGTGTATGTATGTGTGTGCATGTGTTTGTGTGTATGTATGTGTGTGTGTATGTATGTGGGTTTTTTTGTATGTGTTTATGTGTATGTCTGCGTGCCTGTATGTATGTGTGTATGTACGTCTGTGGATGTGTTTGTGTGTATGTATGTGTGTGTCTATGTATGTGTGTGTATGTGTTTCTGTGTTTGTATGTGTGTGTATGTATGTGTGTTATGTGTCTGTCTGTGTGTCTGCATGTATGTGTGTGTGTATTGTGTATGTGTTTGTGTGTGTTTGTGTGTTTACGCTCGCATTACACAAATGTATAATGCGGGTCTAAGGCGTTCCTTACACAGCATTGCCGCTTTATTATTTCAGTCGTTTACTGCCGTATGCACATTGAAAGTCGTGTGTGTCTGCAGCAAGCGCGTGTATGTGTACCTATGGACGCGCGCGCGTGTGTTGTGTAGGGGGAACGGTAGTGTAGTGCTTAGCGTGCTGCCTGTGTCTGTGTGTGTGTGTCTGTGTGTGTGTGTCTGTGTGTGTGTCTGTGTGTGTGTCTGTGTGTGTGCGTGTGTGGTGTGTGGGGAGCGGTAGTGTAGTGCTTAGCGTGCTGTCTGTGTGTCTGTGTGTGTGTGTGTCTGTCTGTGTCTGTCTGTGTGTGTCTGCGTGTGTGTGTCTGTGTGTGTGTGTCTGTGTGTGTATCTGTGCGTGTGTCGTGTGTGAGGAGCGGTGGGTGTAGTGGTTAACGCTACGCTGCCCTACCAACCCGGCGAACCGAGTTCGATTCCTGCTCATGGCCACCCCCGGTCAAGATTATTTGAACCTCCCCTAGGTCGACTCAGCCTCAAACGAGTAACTGGTGTGGCGTATTAACATCGGCACTGGGGAGACAAAGGCGGCCGGGCGTGGTGGATCCAAGTCCCGGGCGAGGCCGGGTCATGTGTATGTGTGTATGTGTTTATGTGTATGTCTGTGTGTCTGTATGCATGTGTGTATGTATGTGTGTGTATGTGTTTGTGTGTATGTATGTGTGTGTATGTATGTGCGTTTTTTTGTATGTGTTTATGTGTATGTCTGCGTGTCTGTATGTATGTCTGTGGATGTGTTTGTGTGTATGTATGTGTGTGTCTATGTATTGTGTGTATGTGTTTCTGTGTATGTATCTGCGTGTATGTATGTGTGTTATGTGTCTGTCTGTGTGTCTGCATGTATGTGTGTGTGTATTGTCTATGTTTTTGTGTGTATGTATGTGTGTGTTTGTGTGTATGTGTATGTCTGTGTGTATGTATGTGTGTGTATGTGTTTGTGTGTATGTGTGTGTATGTATGTGTGTGTATGTGTTTGTATGTGTTTGTATGTTTACGCTCGCATTACACAAATGTGTTGCAGGTCTAAGGCGTTCCTCGCCCAGCATTGCCGCTTTCTTTTTTCAGTCGTTTACTGCCGTACGCACCCTGAAAGTCGTGTGTGTCTGCAGCAAGCGCGTGTATGTGTACCTATGGATGCGCGCGCGTGTGTTGTGTAGGGGGAACGGTAGTGTAGTGCTTAGCGTGCTGTCTGTGTCTGTGTGTGTGTGTCTGTGTGTGTGTGTCTGTGTGTGTGTCTGTGTGTGTGCGTGTGTGGTGTGTGGGGAGCGGTAGTGTAGTGGTTAACGTGCTGTCTGTGTGTCTGTGTGTGTGTGTCTGTCTGTGTGTGTCTGCGTGTGTCTGTGTGTGTGTCTGTGCGTGTGTGGTGTGTGAGGAGCGGTGGGTGTAGTGGTTAACGCTACGCTGCGCTACAAACCCGGCGAACCGAGTTCCATTCCCGCTCACGGCCACCACCGGTGACGATTATTTGAACCTCCCCTAGGTCGACTCAGCCTCAAACGAGTAACTGGTGTGGCGTATTAACATCGCCACTGGGGAGACAAAGGCGGCCGTGCGTGAGTGGTGAGGGAGGGAGAGTCGTGAGGGAGGGAGAGTGCTGAGGGAGGGAGAGTGGTAAGGGAGGGAGAGTGGTGAGGGAGGGACTCAGCCGCAAAACGAGTAACTGGTGTGGCGTATTAACATCGCCACTGGGGAGACAAAGGCGGCCGGGCGTGGTGGATACAAGTCCCGGGCGAAGCCGGGTAGTACAGCTAGTCTATATATATAAAATCTTTCATGTCTGTCTGTCTGTGTGTGTGTGTGTGTATTTCGGCCCATACGCACTTTCATTGGACGGCGGTTGCCCCTGGCAACGGCTAGCCACGCCTTCGCCGCTTTCATTGGACCTGGCAACGGCTAGCGACGCCTTCGCCAAGGGCTGCAGTTTCATTGGACTGCGGTTGCCCCTGCCAACGGCTAGCCACGCCTTCGCCACTTTCATAAGCTCCGTATTTAATTAAATAATAGCCATTACACAGTATTGTTGGAGCGCTGAGGGGGGGGGAAGGAACGCCACCCGTACCCTGCCTCTTCCAAGCCGACAATTTTAGGCGAGGCCGCAGGCTTTGCACGCTACTAGGCCTCGACACCCACCACGCCACTCTGAGGTAAATTCATCAAAGTTTTTCCTACTCTTCACTACACCCCCACCACAATGTGTGCTATTAATATTACTTTTAAACCCAACGCGCCAACAATCGATTACTTTAATGTTCACTGTACAAATACTCATTAAGCTGGGTGAGCGTACTGCCAGTCTATCATGTACACTCTAGCCTGCTTATGAAGCTGAGTGCGTGTACTGGCAGTCTATAATGTGGACTCTTGCCTGGTTATTATAATCGATTATTTATATGTTCTTTGTACAAACAGTCATTAAGCTGCTTGAGCGACCCCAGTTCGATTCCAACTCACGCCCACCACCGCTGACGATTATTTGAAACGGACCTGGCCCTCCCCTAGGTCCACTCAGCCTCAAACGCGTAACTGCTGTCGTGTGTGAACATCGTCACTGGGGAGACAAAGGCGGCGGGGCATCGTGGATCCAAGTCCCGGGCGAAGCCGGGTCATGTGTATGTGTGTTTGTGTTTATGTGTATGTCTGTGTGTCTCTATGTATGTGTGTATGTATGTGTATGTATGTGTTTGTGTGTATGTGTGTGTATGTATGTGGGTTTTTTTTTTATGTCTTTATGTGTATGTCTGCGTGTCTCTATGTATGTGTGTATGTACGTGTGTGCATGTGTTTGTGTGTATGTATGTGTGTGTCTATGTATGTGTGTGTATGTGTTTTTGTGTATGTATGTGTGTGTATGTATGTGTGTTATGTGTCTGTCTGTGTCTGCATGTATGTGTGTGTGTATTGTGTATGTGTTTGTGTGCATGTATGTGTGTGTTTGTGTGTATGTGTATGTCTGTGTGTATGTATGTGTGTGTATGTGTTTGTGTGTATGTGTTTGTGTGTATGTGTGTGTATTTGTTTGTATGTGTTTGTGTGTTTACGCTCGCATTACACAAATGTGTTGCTGGTCTAAGGCGTTCCTCGCACAGCATTGCCGCTTTATTATTTCAGTCGTTTACTGCCTTACGCACCCTGAAAGTCGTGTGTGTCTGCAGCAAGCGCGTGTATGTGTACCTATGGACGCGCGCGCGTGTGTTGTGTAGGGGGAACGGTAGTGTAGTGCTTAGCGTGCTGTCTGTGTCTGTGTGTGTGTGTGTCTGTCTGTGTGTGTCTGCGTGTGTCTGTGTGTGTGTCTGTGTGTGTGCGTGTGTGGTGTGTGGGGAGCGGTAGTGTAGTGCTTAGCGTGCTGTCTGTGTGTCTGTGTGTGTGTGTGTCTGTCTGTGTCTGTCTGTGTGTGTCTGCGTGTGTCTGTGTGTGTGTCTGTGCGTGTGTGGTGTGTGAGGAGCGGTGGGTGTAGTGCTTAACGCTACGCTGCGCTACCAACCCGGCGAACCGAGTTCGATTCCCGCTCACGGCCACCACCGGTGACGATTATTTGAACCTCCCCTAGGTCGACTCAGCCTCAAACGAGTAACTGGTGTTGCGTATTAACATCGGCACTGGGGAGACAAAGGCGGCCGGGCGTGGTGGATCCAAGTCCCGGGCGAAGCCGGGTCATGTGTATGTGTGTATGTGTTTATGTGTATGTCTGTGTGTCTGTATGCATGTGTGTATGTATGTGTGTGCATGTGTTTGTGTGTATGTATGTGTGTGTGTATGTATGTGGGTTTTTTTGTATGTGTTTATGTGTATGTCTGCGTGCCTGTATGTATGTGTGTATGTACGTCTGTGGATGTGTTTGTGTGTATGTATGTGTGTGTCTATGTATGTGTGTGTATGTGTTTCTGTGTTTGTATGTGTGTGTATGTATGTGTGTTATGTGTCTGTCTGTGTGTCTGCATGTATGTGTGTGTGTATTGTGTATGTGTTTGTGTGTGTTTGTGTGTTTACGCTCGCATTACACAAATGTGTAATGCGGGTCTAAGGCGTTCCTTACACAGCATTGCCGCTTTATTATTTCAGTCGTTTACTGCCGTACGCACCCTCAAAGTCGTGTGTGTCTGCAGCAAGCGCGTGTATGTGTACCTATGGACGCGCGCGCGTGTGTTGTGTAGGGGGAACGGTAGTGTAGTGCTTAGCGTGCTGCCTGTGTCTGTGTGTGTGTGTCTGTGTGTGTGTGTCTGTGTGTGTGTGTCTGTGTGTGTGTCTGTGTGTGTGCGTGTGTGGTGTGTGGGGAGCGGTAGTGTAGTGGTTAGCGTGCTGTCTGTGTGTGTGTGTGTCTCTGTCTGTGTGTGTCTGCGTGTGTCTGTGTGTGTGTCTGTGCGTGTGTGGTGTGTGAGGAGCGGTGGGTGTAGTGCTTAACGCTACGCTGCGCTACCAACCCGGCGAACCCAGTTCGATTCCCGCTCACGGCCACCACCGGTGACGATTATTTGAACCTCCCCTAGGTCGACTCTGCCTCAAACGAGTAACTGCTGTAGCGTATTAACATCGCCACTGGGGAGACAAAGGCGGCCGGCCGTGGTAGATACAAGTTGTGCATAAATGTACGCTTGTGATCGCGATATGCTGACTGCATGTGCTGTTTACACTGTTCTGTACGGATACGGAGTGTGGTGCATTGGTTGACCATTGGGTTCGGGATTGTTATTAATTGTGCGTACCTGTTCGGAAAATGGTAAAAATTCGGGGGGGGACCCAAAAATTTGGTCGTATGGGTGTTCATGCACACGAGATTGCATGTGTGTTAAGCAAATTGCGAGTGTTGAGAGATGGGGCCGTAAATTGCCGCCAAGTGGCGTCGCTCATTCTGTTGATTGCATGCGGCCAGGGGTTGCTTTGCGAGTTGGGGGTGTAAGCAATGTGTTTTGGTCAAATATGGGTAAAAATTCCCCCGATAAGACTGCTGTGCGCAACGAGCTGCGGCTGTGCGTCCTATCATTGGGGGGTTGTTTAAACGTGACGGGGGATGTGTGTTGTGACCCCCAGCAAAGGGCAGCTGGGGTGCACGCACGGGGAAAACTGGCGACATGTTCGCACGTTGGCCCGCCATTTTCAGTGCGCGCGGGGTATTGCGAGGATGCGCTTGGCGAAGGGTGCCTCCATTTTGAGCGCGTGGGAAAAACCTCAGTGGGGCACATATTTCATCAGTATATGCCTGCCATTGTTGAGTGGGTGATGCACAAGTTGTGGTCACATCGGCCTATGGCCGATGGCTGACCTGACAGCCCGGAGGCGAAACACTCCGTGATATGTCTCAAACTAATGGGCCGTGGGCTCATATGGCTCGAGGAGTCGTGGTTCAGTTGTGCGGGATTCAGGTGTAGAGGTTCCATTACGTGGCAGCGAACGGGGTGGCCTGGTTAGCATCGAGCGGGGATTCTCTTTGCGGGTCCTCCAACGGGAAGAGCCGCGGACTTGTTCCGCTCTAGGTTAGGGCGTTATCGAATCTATAAGAGAACATTGCCCCGTGGGGGGGGGGGGGGGGGGGGGGGGGGGTCGATGGGGTCTGGCATTGCCGGGGGATGAACCTTCCCTTGGCTATAAAGCGTCAGACTATAAGATGCTGGTGTGTGTCCATCGCTGATGGGATAGTAGGGGAGGAGCATGGCTGAGTTGTTGCTCGTCCCCGAAATTGCACTAGCCGACTGTATGGTCAGTGGATGTTGCTGTGGTTGGACGACCACGGTGAGGGTGAAGACGGGTTAAATGTTACCGCTGGGGAGCATGGCTCTCTCCACGCGAGGGTGTGTGGCTGGGTGCTTTGTTGAGAGTGACAGTGGGTACATGCTGTGTACGTGAGATGTCTGTGCTGGTCCTCAAGGGAGGACTGCGGGTGGGCAAGAGCAGGAATTTTTTTTTTGTTGTTGTCACGTGTAAATAATATTGTTGTTAAAATGTAAATACTGGGGCAACCATCGCATCTATTTTGGGTATTTATTTGGGTTTTCTTAAACGGGCCGGATTTACATCATCTCCACTACCCTGGGGCCGGGTGGCTGTCGTGTATGACATGCGGATGTGCGTTGTTGTGCTGTGCCTCAGGGGGTTGGATTCTCCTTCTCGTCACAGATCTTCGGCGCCTGCCACACTGGGTGTTACCTGGTGTGCTTACTGGATGTGGACTTGGAGGAGGAATTGGGTGCCCGTTCGTCACTTCTGCTCTACCAGTTGCTCTCTGACATTAGACTTGAGCCGAGCGGAAGGGTCAGCAACACGGACACGCTCTAAGACACCGCATTCCTGGGTTATGCGCATCGGCCGTTCTTGCGTGTAGGTTGCCGTTGTTGTGCATTGTTTCATTCTTAATTCTTGTTGCTTGTTGAGCGGAGGACGGGCCGGTGTTCTGTTCCAGATCCTGATCCCTCCCCTTTTGTTACTTGTGTTGTTGTTATAATCTCCGTTATGTCTGGGGTGATTCCTGATTGTGATGCCTTCACTCGCATTATTTTGTCCTGTTTTAGCTGAGGACGGCTGGATTTTTCTTTAGGGGGGGGGGGGGGGGGTCATGTAATGCGAGCGTAAATGGTCAGGCCGGATGTGACTGATCCGAGATGGAGGAGTCAGGGTCACGTGGGGGAGAGGTTATAGGAAGGAGACCGGAAGACATCTGGGGGAGTCGAGGGAGTGAAGAGGGAGACCACGTTGGGTGGCCGCCGTGCCCTCAGCCGCGAGGCTGATAGGGCTCGCCACAAGTTCCGCTGCAACAGCGGGCCACAAACAGATGCACGTATGTGTCTGTGGTTGGAGGAAAGTTACATCACACCATGGGTTGATGATCCACCAGGGGAAGAAGGGGTGTTTGGGTAAAGAGAGGCAGAGGCCTCGCATTGATTACTTTCTGCGAAAGCGATCAAATCAGTCGAATGAAGCACAGCAACTGGACGCAAAACATAGTTTGCAGTGCATCAGTACCACTGTCATGGAGGATGTAAACTCAAGCACCGAAGTAAGAACTGAGGTGGAACCAACAACAGGAGTGGAACTCACCCAGCCTCCCAGACCTGCAGTTGAGAGGAGACTACCAGGGCACAGACCGTATGTGAAGGGGCCTGGCGCCAGTGACAAGAAGTTGTGGGAAACAGTGAATACTGATCTTACCTTGACCCTTGAGAAACTTCGAGGCACAGTGGAGAAGAAGTTGGAGAGGATGGGGGACATCATCTATGAGTACGGGGCAGACAGCTTTGGAGTGCAAGAGGCAAAAGGCGGGAGAAAGGTGCCAACCCCACCAGTTTCCAGGAGGCAACAAGAAATCAAGCGCCTCGTTCAAGAAAGGAGACGAGCTTAAGAAACAGTGGAAAAAGGCCTCGGAAGTGGAAAAGGAGGGCATAGAGGCACTTCAGGCTGACATCAAAACCCGGTTGGCATCCCTTCGTAACGCAGAGAACCTACGGAAACGCAGAAGGAAGAAAGAACAAACTAGAACTCGGTTCTATAAAGATCCCTTCAAGTTCCTTAAAAGTCTCTTCACGAAGGAAAAAAGTGGAGCCCTAAAAACAACAAAGAAAGACCTGGAGGAGCACCTGAGAACAACAAACTTTGACTCAAAGCGACATGAACATCTGGCCATTCCATCAGATATCCCACCCATTGAACCCCCGGAACATCATATTGAGACCAGCCCTCCGACATGGAAAGAGGTGGAAAACACAGTTCGACGGGCAAGAACAGCATCAGCCCTGGGGCCAAATGGAGTCCCGTACAATGTATATCAGAACGCACCAGACGTCCTGAGGTTCCTCTGGAGGCTTATGAGAACAGCTTGGCAAAAGAAGATAATACCCAAAGTGTGGCGTAGGGCAGGCGGGGTCCTGATCCCTAAGGAGAAGGATGCAGTGAACATCAGCCAATTCTGCCCAATCTCCTTACTGAATGTCGAGGGTAAAATCATCTTTAGGGTCATTGCCCAGAGGATGGCCGAGTACCTGCAAAGGAATGCGTACTTCGATACATCTGTACAGAAGGCAGGAATATCAGGGTTCTCTGGCTGCTTGGAACATTCCAGCATGATCTGGCACCAGATCCAAATGGCCAAGGTGGAGAAAAGGGACCTCCATGTAGACTTCCTCGACCTCGCCAACGCATTTGGTTCTGTGCCCCATGAACTTCTGTGGTCTGCCTTCAGGTTTTTCCACATACCGGACACCATCACAACCCTAGTGAAGTCGTACTTCCAGGATCTGCAGTTCTGCTTCACCACCTCAGAGTTCACCACCTCATGGCAGTTCCTGAATGTAGGTATAATGGCGGGATGTACCATTTCTCCGTTGGCATTCATAATGGCAATGGAGGTTATCATCAGGTCCTCAAAATGGGTTGCTGGTGGACAGCGAGTCGACTCTGGTTTCCGCCTCCCTCCACTCAGAGCCTACATGGACGACATTACAACATTGACCACCACTGTCCCATGCACCAGGAGACTGCTCAGAAAACTCTAGGAGAACATCAGCTGGGCCCGTATGAAGATTAAACCATCCAAGTCACACAGCATCTCAATTGTGAAAGGAGTACTCTCTGACCTGAAATTCTTCATCGGAGATGACCCAATCCCAACAGTGTCTGAGCAGCCAGTGAAAAGCCTTGGAAGGTGGTATGATGCAAGCCTGAAGGACAAAGACCAGGTGCAACAGCTGCGCAAAGACATCAGTAGTAGCCTACAGTCCATCGACAACACCCAGCTACCTGGAAAGTTAAAGGCCTTGTGTCTGCAGTTTGGTCTCCTACCCCGGGTGTTGTGGCTCCTAGCAGCAGTGTATGAGGTTCCAATCTCAACAGTGGAGAAGATGGAAAGAGGAGTCACAGGGTACTTAAAGAAGTGGCTCGGAGTTCCACGATGCCTTACCACCATAGGCATCTATGGAGATGGTGTCCTCAAGCTGCCCCTCACTAGTCTAACAGAAATTCAAGTGTGCAAAAACCAGGCTCCAGATGACACTGAATGAATCTCGAGACCCAGTGGTGAGCAACAACGCCCGACCTTGGCAACTGGGCGCAAATGGAGGCCAGAAAAAGCAGTCCAGGAGGCAACAGCAGCCCTCAGACATGCTGACATTGTGGGTCATGTTCAGCAAGGAAGAGGAGGCCTTGGGCTAACTAGCCGCGATGCTTGGAGTAACGCCACTGCACTAGAGCGGCGGATGATGGATGGTAGTGCAGGAAGTACGCCATCAGGAGGAGGCTGCAAGGTGGGCCAAGGCAGTATCTCTTGCCAAACAGGGACAGTGGACTCGATGGGACAGTGTGGAGAAGAGGAAGATCAGCTGGAAGGATCTATGGGCCATGGAAGCGAGGCGGTTGAACTTTTTCCATCAGAGCAACATATGACGTCCTTTCAACACCAGTTAATCTTCACCAATGGTATGGTGAAGATCCGGACTATGCCCTCTGTTCCATGCCAGCCAACCTCAAGCACATTCTCACAGGGTGTAAAACAAGCCTCACCCAAGGACGCTACACTTGACATCACAACCAAGTCCTTAAAAACCTTGCGTCCAGCCTGGAGGACAAGCGAGCTGCCACCAACGCCCTACCACCCCCAGCAGCATCACACCCCTTACAGACGACCTTTGTCCGCGAAGGGGCTAAACCACCAAAGAGCGGCTTTACACCATCAGAGCGAGACCAGCTGCGCTTGGCCCGCGACTGGAATATGCTAGCTGACATTGGCCGGCAACTTGTGTTTCCTCCGGAGATCGCAACCACCACCCTAAGACTTGACATGGTGCTCTGGTCCCGTTCGCTCAAGAAGGTCTTCATCATTGAGCTCACAGTACCCTGGGAGGACTCAGTAGATGAGGCTTATGAGCGAAAACATCTACGCTATGCCAATCTAGCTGCCGATCTAGCTGCCGAAGCACGGCATCATGGCTGGAACACAGAAGTCCGAACAGTGGAGGTGGGCTGCAGAGGTTTTGTGGCAACATCTACAACCAGACTGCTTAGAGACCTGGGAATTAAGGGCCAGAGCCAGCATTCGGCAATCAGAGCTGTACCGGAGGCGGCAAAAGGCAGCAGTCAGTGGCTCTGGATGAAGAAGAAAGACCCCAGCTGGGCCCCGAAGTGAGAGGGCCAGGAGGTATGTGGTCAACAATGCTTGACTCAGGGTGGAGGACGCTCCTGCCATGCATAGTCCCATGGGATGTTGGCTATCAACAACAAGGCAACTCCTATGACTAATTGGGAATGGGACGCAAGTGTAGGATTGATCACCCTTTCGCTGGCCGCCTTTGGGGAGGGTGTATAGTGTGAAAGGCCGAAACACCCTAGGAACCAAAGGTACACTACTGACGTTGCGCTCCCCAAATTTCACCAGGCTCACTGTTCATGAACTCTTGGAAGTGCTTGCACAAAGGATAGTAACATCTCATCTGTGTTCTTGGAATCATAGCGACGATCGCATTAAGGGTATCACCGTGGTGCGTGATACGAGCGTGTGTGTGTGAGGCTGCGCAGCGAAGTAACTCATTACCTGCGCCCGCGTTCGTGCAGCTGCTGCGCTATTTTTAGCGCGAGCCGTGGTGAGCCACCTGCACGGGTGCGCGCGAGCACGCAGCCTATCCGCATTAGTGGTGTGTTACGTGGGGAGTATGTGGGATAACCCGAGGCGGTGAGGAGCCAGCCGCTAGCCATGCTTCACAGAGAGGATGCTGGAGCGGGGAGGCCGATCACCCGATCGGTGGCAGTCAGACGAGAAGGGGCGGAGGAGGAGGGGGGAGAGGAGGAGTGGGGCGTCAGCCCCCACACGCAATTGTCGAGTTTTTGGGGTATATAAGTTTCTCACTATTTATTTATTCATTTTTTGGTTTTGATTTGCTAAAGTGGTGGGGTTTTGTTTTTTGTATTATCTGTGTCAAGGACTGGGGAATTAATGTGCAGCATTGTGGGATGCAATTGCATGAATGACGCTATATAAAATGAGCTCATTATTATTATTACTCACTAAGAAGCGTGATGCCTAGAGATGGGCCTTTTGTTTCGCTACCCGGGTTCATTCTGTCTCTTTTATGAACATAATTTGCATGTTCCTTTGCACCCCCACACATTCCTTACACGACATGCAACATACACACGAATATGTAATATAGATATGCACACTGGTGCTGTCTATACACGTCATTGTATACATGGGATTAAAAGTCACAGTTTAAGTTTAAGTTAACTTTGATTATAATTATACTGATCATCCCGTTTTGCTTGTTGGCTGGTTACTTTACAAGGGAGATCCGCAGTGCGCAAGTACAGCAGCGAAAAAAAAATACAAAAACATCAATATTTCAAATTTCAATTTAAAGCTTTCGCGATTGCAGGGATTCATCTTCTTGGTTCTTTCGGTAAAGTCACGTAGAAGGGAAATAATAAAATAATAAAAATAAAACATAATAAATACAATTCTCACGACGTTTCGGCCACAACGCAAGCAGCCGTCCTCAGGTGAAAAACAGGTCTGTCGGAAAGACAGCGTCTGAATGAGCACCACCAAGCATGGCAGCGTATATTTAAGCTTGTGTTGTGGCCGAAACGTCGTGAGAATTGTATTTAACGTTGAATTTTTATTATTTAATTATTTCCCTTCTACGTGACTTTACCGAAAAAACCAAGAAGATCAACATTTCAGAGAACGAGTCCTTAAGAAATATTGCAAACTAACAGATGAATAATATACCATTCATAAACGAAACACACGATAATAATCAAAAATAGTACAAATATGAGGTAAAAGTTGCCAGAAAAAGCGAGTTGATGTCAACGAAAGTTGTGTGTTTGGCCTCATATAGAAATCAAAAAAAGTGGTGCAGTGAGGGAACCAAGCTGCAGATGAGCGTCAAGAGTTTTCCAGAAACGTGGAGCAGAAATGTGGACGTAATTTTCACCAACACTTAAAAGGAACTAAGTAGTCTCTTCGGTAGTTGGCGGATTTGTCTAAGAGCACCTTTTGGATGAAGACGACCCAGATGTGGTTTTTCTAGATATTCATGGGTAAAAAATGCGAGTTAAAAGACAGGTTTCAATGATGATTCCTTGGAAAAAAGTTTCAGTTTTGTTGCCGAAAAAAGGGGAAAAACCCTATTATTATATTTTGGAACTGACAAAGGAGGTCTAATGATGTAGATCTTAACTCCTGTTTTGTTGCCAGAAAAAGGGGAAAAGCTATTCTCATATTTTGGTACTGGCAAAGGATGTCCCATGACAGTAGTAGCTAGTTTTGCACACAACTTCAACATTATCAAAATAAATTGAGAAGCTTGCTTGAAGATGGTGTCCCAATAGCCAAATATGGGCAGGATGTTCGCTTTAACTATATTCAGACAGAGTTGTGATGCCGCCGCCACGAAGCCGTTCGGCAGGCACCAAATCCCCGACCTCGCCACCACCAAGCAACGGAGCCGACCCCGCGTCCCCCTCACCTCACCTCACATGAACACACCCGCACTCATTTCCCCCCCCCCCCATAGAGCTCCGAGGGGAGATCGCCTGGCCGACCGGTTTTTATCCGAGAGACCCTTATCGGGATTAATTCTCACCGTTTCCGGCGATCAGGGGATTGGATGACCTCCCCCGTGCTACGTGGCACCGCGGCGCTGCGGCCGGCCTTAATATGGTGTGGTCGCGGCGTGGGGCATTCGGCCACCGCGGTTGAAGCGCATCTCCCCCCACACACACTCCCACGGGTCGACGGGGCGAGCAGGGGAGGCACGGGACAGCATGAATAGGGGGGTCACAGGGGCTGTTGCGCATAGTCATGGAGGGTTGGGATAATTGCGCTTGAGCGCGCAGGCCCCATTGTTAGGGAGGGTAAGGGATTAAGTAGGATTTACGCCTTGCACGCAGCACCCTGATTAGCATATCAACAGCGCCCAGAACCGCCGTGCGCGTGCCAGAGGATCGCGAGCCCATTGTTTAGCGCAGCATCCCCTTTGAGGTAGGGAGGATAAATAGAGGGGCGCAGAGGGAAAATAGCTCTCTTCTCTCCAGCGCCAGGCGACAGGACGCTCTCCAGTCCAGCGACCCGATCGTCCGTGAGACGCATCGAGGTGCGCTGCGAGCACGGGATCAACGAACCGCCGTGGGCATCCAGCAGGAAGTAAGTAGGTGAATTAGAATCATAGCAGATAAATCGGGAATAGGTATAAAGGTATCAGCGTAGGCCAGCCTCGTCGACTCACTGATTTAACATTAAATTACCAGGTATCAGATAATAAATCATTAATAGCGAAGCGTGGTCTCGCGTGATATTGTCGTGCAGTGTGAGCGTGTGGGTGCGCGTGTGTACATTGTGGTTCACCACGTGAGTGAGCTCTGCGTAGAGCGGCGCACGAGTGGGTGTCGCGTGTGTGCAGGTGTGTGCGCTCGTAGTGTGGGTGAAGGGGTCGGTGCGTCCGCAGGTCCCCGATCCGTCTGTCGCCGCCGGGACTCGCGCAGTGTGAGGGCAGCGCCGTTCGCCCCCGACCCCCGTTTTAATAGCGCGTGATTCGTGGAGAGACAACGCAGCGTCTGCAGGTGAACGAGGGCGTGCGGCGAGCTATGCCTCTCACACGAGCTCGCGGAGGGACGGACCAGGGAGGGGAGCCGTCGGGCGATGAGCCCAGCGACGGCAGCAGCTGCTCGCAGAGCAGCGAGGGGTCGGCGCACGGCGGAGCCCCTGCCATAGGCACGGAGCAGGGAGGGACTCCGGGGACCAGCGGCCCCAACAACTTGGTGTCAGAAGTGGGACGAACCCTCACATCTTCACGGGAAGGTGGCGCGCTACTCCATGCAAAGATAAGGCATGTGTTCACCGGCCAAGGGACCCCTACATGGAAAGCGTTTTCCCGTAATATCATAGGGGCTAAAGAGCTTAATGGCTGGTCGGACGCGCAGGCGTTGCGACATCTTACGTTAAACTTAGACGGGCGGGCAGCCGACTTTGTAGAGGCACTACCCGAAAGCGCGCAAACCCAACTAGAAGAACTAATGCGTAGATTAGACCTGCGTTTCGGCACGCGCAACGTGATACGGGCGAAGACCGCCTTAGAGGCGCGCCGACGCCAAACTGGCGAGGACTTCCGAGACTACGCTGAGGACGTGCGATCACTAACCCGGATCGCCCGTCCAGAGTTCTCGAAGGAGGTCATTGACGCGCTAGCTGCAGACAAGCTACTCAGGTACCTAGCTCGCACCGCGTGGTGGCAGCCCAAAAAGAGTAGCGCAGGCCTCCCTTTCGATACCCTAGTCGAGCAAGCGCTGGAGTGTGAGGAGCTCTCCAGCGAACGCGCGCAGCTCCGAGGGTCGGGACAGGAGTACACCGTGGCGAGCCTGATCCCTGACGAGGAGGAGGATGAGGATGAGCCCGCCAGCCCCATGGGGAGACGGGCAAGAGAGGCCCAGAAACCCCGCGAGACAACCCCGGGTTGGGTAGCTGGGTTACAGACCGGCATGGGAGGTATTGCTGGCCGAGTAGATCGAATGGACGGTAAGGTAACCCAAGTAGGGGAGAGGGTAACCCACGTAGGTGAGAGGGAAACCCAGGTACGCGAGGAAGCGAATAAAAATATGAAGACCCTCCAGTCTGAGATGGGGGAACTACGCTCGACCGTAGGGGGGCTGGCCGGGAGAGTAGCCCAATTAGAGTCCGATGTGGGACAACTGCGTACTGGGGGAGGGAGAGGGAGCGGACAGGGGACCCGCTACGGAGCCGCCCCCCCTCCCCGGGCATGTTATATGTGCGACCGCCGAGGGCATCTAGTGAGAGACTGTCCTGAAATCACCCGAGCTAGGCAGACGCGGGGGTTAAACTCCAACGCCCCCTAGAAAGCGGACCAACTAGGGGTGCAATCGACGCGGTCCCGATACAAATAGACGATAATGAGAATAATGGCGAGCGAGTGATCTCCACACAGGTTCCAGCAACAACGCCCACAGAAACGGTGACTCCTGGCGACTGGCTGCGGGAGCTGGTGGCGGGGATCACGGGGGCCACGTCGCTGGTGGAAGGGGAGGTAAACGGAGTGCGTACCCGAATCCTGCTGGACACGGGGGTGGTGGCCTCGCTCGTGAGCGCAGCGCACTGCAGCGCGATCGGGGTCGACGTGCGTCACCTGCAGGCCCCGGACCGCGCGCTGCACACTGCGAGCGGAGCCGGAATGGGACTGCTGGGGAGAGCCACCCTAGAGGTCCGCATAGGCAGCCAGGTGTGCACGCAGGAGTTCTACGTGTCGAGTGCGTTGTGTCACGAGTGTATCGCAGGCACCGACCTCCTAGAACGGTTGGGACTCAACGTGCAACCCCGCCAGCGATGCGCCACCATGGAGAGCAACGGCGAGCGGATACCGTTCCTGGGACGAGAACCAACGCGCCGCCGCTTTGCACCTGTGGCCACTATCCTGGCGACGACAGTCACCATCGGCCCGCTCACCGAGATGCTGGTGCCGGTGGCAACATCCCCCACCGACCCCGCGCTCCGACCATCAGGGGAGGTAATGCTAACTCCTCACCCGGAGTTGGCAAAACGGTATGGGGTTGTGGGATCCGCCACGTTGGTAAACGCAGATGGGGACCGATTGTTTATGCGGATGTTTAACCCCCACAATACCCCAGCGATACTGCGACGGCGCACCCCGATAGCCACAGTACACCCCCTGCACGCACGCCACTCTAACGACTCGGTGTTCGCACTCTGGGCTGAGGACCCCGGGCATCCTGAGGGTGACCAGGACCTGGCCTGGCGAGTCGGCCCGACTCCCCGAGCCGAGGTCGTTCCCCTGCTCGACGCGTTACATGTACCATGGGCGGATTTACCTAAGGGAGGGGCCGATCGGCTGCGCGAGTTACTGCGGGAGTATGCCGACGTATTCAGTGAACACGACTCGGACGTGGGTCGGACCGATCTTGTTAAGCACCAAATTGACACCGGTGCAGCCCGACCCATCAAACTCCCTGCGTACCGAGTGGGCGCACCCGAACGCGCCCAAATCAAAGAGGCAGTTGGGGACATGCTTCGCGATAACATAATTCAGCCCTCGGCGAGCCCCTGGTCAGCCCCGGTGGTACTAGTAACGAAAAAGGATGGGTCAACACGGTTCTGCGTCGATTACCGTAAACTAAATGCAGTCACGCTCGGCGATGCCTTCCCTATACCCCGCATCGACGACACCTTCGACAGCCTCGCCGGAGCGCGATATTTTTCCACCCTCGATCTCGCGTCCGGGTACTGGCAGGTGGAGATGGCGGAGGAGGATCGGCCGAAAACCGCATTCACCACCCCGATGGGGCTATTCGAGTTTCGAGTACTCCCGTTCGGACTCACCAATGCGCCCGCGACGTTCCAGCGGCTGATGGAGTTGGTGATGCGGGGCTTGCAATGGGAACAGTGCCTGATTTACTTGGACGATGTGATAGTGTTCAGTAGATCTTTGTCTGAGCATTGGTCCAGGCTTCGAGAGGTGTTCCAGCGACTGCGAGCGGCTCATCTCAAGCTCAAGCCACGTAAGTGTTACATCGCACAACGCGAGGTGGGGTACCTCGGGCATCGCGTCAGCGAGGCAGGCGTGCACACCGATCCGGAGAAGGTACGCGCCGTAGTGGAGTGGCCACGGCCAAGGAATCTGACGGAGATCAGATCATTTTTGGGGCTTGCCACCTATTATCGTCGATTTGTAAAGGGATTCAGCGAGATTGCACGCCCCCTCACCCAACTCACTTCCCCTAAGCACCCCTATCAGTGGACGGGGGCCTGCCAGACGGCCTTCACCACTCTCAAAGACCACCTCACCCACGCCCCCACCCTCGCTTTCCCCGATTTTACCACCGATTTTATTTTGGACACCGACGCCTGCAGCAGCGGGCTGGGCGTTAAACTTAGACGGGCGGGCAGCCGACTTTGTAAAGGCACTACCCGAAAGCGCGCAAACCCAACTAGAAGAACTAATGCTTAGATTAGACCTGCGTTTCGGCACGCGCAACGTGATACGGGCGAAGACCGCCTTAGAGGCGCGCCGACGCCAAACTGGCGAGGACTTCCGAGACTACGCTGAGGACGTGCGATCACTAACCCGGATCGCCCGTCCAGAGTTCTCGAAGGAGGTCATTGACGCGCTAGCTGCAGACAAGCTACTCAGGTACCTAGCTCGCACCGCGTGGTGGCAGCCCAAAAAGAGTAGCGCAGGCCTCCCTTTCGATACCCTAGTCGAGCAAGCGCTGGAGTGTGAGGAGCTCTCCAGCGAACGCGCGCAGCTCCGAGGGTCGGGACAGGAGTACACCGTGGCGAGCCTGATCCCTGACGAGGAGGAGGATGAGGATGAGCCCGCCAGCCCCATGGGGAGACGGGCAAGAGAGGCCCAGAAACCCCGCGAGACAACCCCGGGTTGGGTAGCTGGGTTACAGACCGGCATGGGAGATATTGCTGGCCGAGTAGACCGAATGGACGGTAAGGTAACCCAAGTAGGGGAGAGGGTAACCCACGTAGGTGAGAGGGTAACCCAGGTACGCGAGGAAGCGAATAAAAATATGAAGACCCTCCAGTCTGAGATGGGGGAACTACGCTCGACCGTAGGGGGGCTGGCCGGGAGAGTAGCCCAATTAGAGTCCGATGTGGGACAACTGCGTACTGGGGGAGGGAGAGGGAGCGGACAGGGGACCCGCTACGGAGCCGCCCCCCCTCCCCGGGCATGTTATATGTGCGACCGCCGAGGGCATCTAGTGAGAGACTGTCCTGAAATCACCCGAGCTAGGCAGACGCGGGGGTTAAACTCCAACGCCCCCTAGAAAGCGGACCAACTAGGGGTGCAATCGACGCGGTCCCGATACAAATAGACGATAATGAGAATAATGGCGAGCGAGTGATCTCCACACAGGTTCCAGCAACAACGCCCACAGAAACGGTGACTCCTGGCGACTGGCTGCGGGAGCTGGTGGCGGGGATCACGGGGGCCACGTCGCTGGTGGAAGGGGAGGTAAACGGAGTGCGTACCCGAATCCTGCTGGACACGGGGGCGGTGGCCTCGCTCGTGAGCGCAGCGCACTGCAGCGCGATCGGGGTCGACGTGCGTCACCTGCAGGCCCCGGACCGCGCGCTGCACACTGCGAGCGGAGCCGGAATGGGACTGCTGGGGAGAGCCACCCTAGAGGTCCGCATAGGCAGCCAGGTGTGCACGCAGGAGTTCTACGTGTCGAGTGCGTTGTGTCACGAGTGTATCGCAGGCACCGACCTCCTAGAACGGTTGGGACTCAACGTGCAACCCCGCCAGCGATGCGCCACCATGGAGAGCAACGGCGAGCGGATACCGTTCCTGGGACGAGAACCAACGCGCCGCCGCTTTGCACCTGTGGCCGCTATCCTGGCGATGACAGTCACCATCGGCCCGCTCACCGAGATGCTGGTGCCGGTGGCAACATCCCCCACCGACCCCGCGCTCCGACCATCAGGGGAGGTAATGCTAACTCCTCACCCAGAGTTGGCAAAACGGTATGGGGTAGTGGGATCCGCCACGTTGGTAAACGCAGATGGGGACCGATTGTTTATGCGGATGTTTAACCCCCACAATACCCCAGCGATACTGCGACGGCGCACCCCGATAGCCACAGTACACCCCCTGCACGCACGCCACTCTAACGACTCGGTGTTCGCACTCTGGGCTGAGGACCCCGGGCATCCTGAGGGTGACCAGGACCTGGCCTGGCGAGTCGGCCCGACTCCCCGAGCCGAGGTCGTTCCCCTGCTCGACGCGTTACATGTACCATGGGCGGATTTACCTAAGGGAGGGGCCGATCGGCTGCGCGAGTTACTGCGGGAGTATGCCGACGTATTCAGTGAACACGACTCGGACGTGGGTCGGACCGATCTTGTTAAGCACCAAATTGACACCGGTGCAGCCCGACCCATCAAACTCCCTGCGTACCGAGTGGGCGCACCCGAACGCGCCCAAATCAAAGAGGCAGTTGGGGACATGCTTCGCGATAACATAATTCAGCCCTCGGCGAGCCCCTGGTCAGCCCCGGTGGTACTAGTAACGAAAAAGGATGGGTCAACACGGTTCTGCGTCGATTACCGTAAACTAAATGCAGTCACGCTCGGCGATGCCTTCCCTATACCCCGCATCGACGACACCTTCGACAGCCTCGCCGGAGCGCGATATTTTTCCACCCTCGATCTCGCGTCCGGGTACTGGCAGGTGGAGATGGCGGAGGAGGATCGGCCGAAAACCGCATTCACCACCCCGATGGGGCTATTCGAGTTTCGAGTACTCCCGTTCGGACTCACCAATGCGCCCGCGACGTTCCAGCGGCTGATGGAGTTGGTGATGCGGGGCTTGCAATGGGAACAGTGCCTGATTTACTTGGACGATGTGATAGTGTTCAGTAGATCTTTGTCTGAGCATTGGTCCAGGCTTCGAGAGGTGTTCCAGCGACTGCGAGCGGCTCATCTCAAGCTCAAGCCACGTAAGTGTTACATCGCACAACGCGAGGTGGGGTACCTCGGGCATCGCGTCAGCGAGGCAGGCGTGCACACCGATCCGGAGAAGGTACGCGCCGTAGTGGAGTGGCCACGGCCAAGGAATCTGACGGAGATCAGATCATTTTTGGGGCTTGCCACCTATTATCGTCGATTTGTAAAGGGATTCAGCGAGATTGCACGCCCCCTCACCCAACTCACTTCCCCTAAGCACCCCTATCAGTGGACGGGGGCCTGCCAGACGGCCTTCACCACTCTCAAAGACCACCTCACCCACGCCCCCACCCTCGCTTTCCCCGATTTTACCACCGATTTTATTTTGGACACCGACGCCTGCAGCAGCGGGCTGGGCGTTAAACTTAGACGGGCGGGCAGCCGACTTTGTAGAGGCACTACCCGAAAGCGCGCAAACCCAACTAGAAGAACTAATGCTTAGATTAGACCTGCGTTTCGGCACGCGCAACGTGATACGGGCGAAGACCGCCTTAGAGGCGCGCCGACGCCAAACTGGCGAGGACTTCCGAGACTACGCTGAGGACGTGCGATCACTAACCCGGATCGCCCGTCCAGAGTTCTCGAAGGAGGTCATTGACGCGCTAGCTGCAGACAAGCTACTCAGGTACCTAGCTCGCACCGCGTGGTGGCAGCCCAAAAAGAGTAGCGCAGGCCTCCCTTTCGATACCCTAGTCGAGCAAGCGCTGGAGTGTGAGGAGCTCTCCAGCGAACGCGCGCAGCTCCGAGGGTCGGGACAGGAGTACACCGTGGCGAGCCTGATCCCTGACGAGGAGGAGGATGAGGATGAGCCCGCCAGCCCCATGGGGAGACGGGCAAGAGAGGCCCAGAAACCCCGCGAGACAACCCCGGGTTGGGTAGCTGGGTTACAGACCGGCATGGGAGATATTGCTGGCCGAGTAGACCGAATGGACGGTAAGGTAACCCAAGTAGGGGAGAGGGTAACCCACGTAGGTGAGAGGGTAACCCAGGTAAGCGAGGAAGCGAATAAAAATATGAAGACCCTCCAGTCTGAGATGGGGGAACTACGCTCGACCGTAGGGGGGCTGGCCGGGAGAGTAGCCCAATTAGAGTCCGATGTGGGACAATTGCGTACTGGGGGAGGGAGAGGGAGCGGACAGGGGACCCGCTACGGAGCCGCCCCCCCTCCCCGGGCATGTTATATGTGCGACCGCCGAGGGCATCTAGTGAGAGACTGTCCTGAAATCACCCGAGCTAGGCAGACGCGGGGGTTAAACTCCAACGCCCCCTAGAAAGCGGACCAACTAGGGGTGCAATCGACGCGGTCCCGATACAAATAGACGATAATGAGAATAATGGCGAGCGAGTGATCTCCACACAGGTTCCAGCAACAACGCCCACAGAAACGGTGACTCCTGGCGACTGGCTGCGGGAGCTGGTGGCGGGGATCACGGGGGCCACGTCGCTGGTGGAAGGGGAGGTAAACGGAGTGCGTACCCGAATCCTGCTGGACACGGGGGCGGTGGCCTCGCTCGTGAGCGCAGCGCACTGCAGCGCGATCGGGGTCGACGTGCGTCACCTGCAGGCCCCGGACCGCGCGCTGCACACTGCGAGCGGAGCCGGAATGGGACTGCTGGGGAGAGCCACCCTAGAGGTCCGCATAGGCAGCCAGGTGTGCACGCAGGAGTTCTACGTGTCGAGTGCGTTGTGTCACGAGTGTATCGCAGGCACCGACCTCCTAGAACGGTTGGGACTCAACGTGCAACCCCGCCAGCGATGCGCCACCATGGAGAGCAACGGCGAGCGGATACCGTTCCTGGGACGAGAACCAACGCGCCGCCGCTTTGCACCTGTGGCCGCTATCCTGGCGACGACAGTCACCATCGGCCCGCTCACCGAGATGCTGGTGCCGGTGGCAACATCCCCCACCGACCCCGCGCTCCGACCATCAGGGGAGGTAATGCTAACTCCTCACCCGGAGTTGGCAAAACGGTATGGGGTTGTGGGATCCGCCACGTTGGTAAACGCAGATGGGGACCGATTGTTTATGCGGATGTTTAACCCCCACAATACCCCAGCGATACTGCGACGGCGCACCCCGATAGCCACAGTACACCCCCTGCACGCACGCCACTCTAACGACTCGGTGTTCGCACTCTGGGCTGAGGACCCCGGGCATCCTGAGGGTGACCAGGACCTGGCCTGGCGAGTCGGCCCGACTCCCCGAGCCGAGGTCGTTCCCCTGCTCGACGCGTTACATGTACCATGGGCGGATTTACCTAAGGGAGGGGCCGATCGGCTGCGCGAGTTACTGCGGGAGTATGCCGACGTATTCAGTGAACACGACTCGGACGTGGGTCGGACCGATCTTGTTAAGCACCAAATTGACACCGGTGCAGCCCGACCCATCAAACTCCCTGCGTACCGAGTGGGCGCACCCGAACGCGCCCAAATCAAAGAGGCAGTTGGGGACATGCTTCGCGATAACATAATTCAGCCCTCGGCGAGCCCCTGGTCAGCCCCGGTGGTACTAGTAACGAAAAAGGATGGGTCAACACGGTTCTGCGTCGATTACCGTAAACTAAATGCAGTCACGCTCGGCGATGCCTTCCCTATACCCCGCATCGACGACACCTTCGACAGCCTCGCCGGAGCGCGATATTTTTCCACCCTCGATCTCGCGTCCGGGTACTGGCAGGTGGAGATGGCGGAGGAGGATCGGCCGAAAACCGCATTCACCACCCCGATGGGGCTATTCGAGTTTCGAGTACTCCCGTTCGGAATCACCAATGCGCCCGCGACGTTCCAGCGGCTGATGGAGTTGGTGATGCGGGGCTTGCAATGGGAACAGTGCCTGATTTACTTGGACGATGTGATAGTGTTCAGTAGATCTTTGTCTGAGCATTGGTCCAGGCTTCGAGAGGTGTTCCAGCGACTGCGAGCGGCTCATCTCAAGCTCAAGCCACGTAAGTGTTACATCGCACAACGCGAGGTGGGGTACCTCGGGCATCGCGTCAGCGAGGCAGGCGTGCACACCGATCCGGAGAAGGTACGCGCCGTAGTGGAGTGGCCACGGCCAAGGAATCTGACGGAGATCAGATCATTTTTGGGGCTTGCCACCTATTATCGTCGATTTGTAAAGGGATTCAGCGAGATTGCACGCCCCCTCACCCAACTCACTTCCCCTAAGCACCCCTATCAGTGGACGGGGGCCTGCCAGACGGCCTTCACCACTCTCAAAGACCACCTCACCCACGCCCCCACCCTCGCTTTCCCCGATTTTACCACCGATTTTATTTTGGACACCGACGCCTGCAGCAGCGGGCTGGGCGCGGTGTTGTCACAGGTACAGGATGGGACGGAACGAGTCATCGTGTACTCCAGCCGGACCTTGAGTGGGGCCGAGCTGAACTATTGCGTGACCCGCCAAGAGTTGTACGCTGTGATTTTCGCATGTAAGCAGTTCCGGCCGTATTTGTACGGCAGGAGATGTCGCGTACGCACTGACCATTATGCTCTTCAGTTCCTTCTTACATTCAAGGAGCCGCGGGGGCAGATGGCCCGTTGGTTGGCGCAGTTGCAGGAGTACAACCTGCAAATCGAGTATCGGGCTGGCCGGACGCATGCAAACGCGGACGCCTTGTCGAGGCGGCCCACGGTGTACGCCGAGACAAGGGCGGAGGAGGCCTGCCCCTGTTTCACGGGGGGACGCTGCCGGCAGGCAACGGACCCCCGAGAGGCCGCGGCCACTGACCCCCCCCCAGCGAGAGAGAGTGCCCCCCAGCGAGAGAGAGTGCAGTGTGCGCCACAGAGACCCTCACAGGTGGCACCGAGGATCCCGTCGACCGCCCGGCAAGCGCGGGACCCGCGGCTCGGGACCCGATCGGACGGATCCAGGAGGACGTCGGCTGCGCCTTCCCGGGCCTGAACGACGAGCAGCTGAGACAGACCCAGCAGCGAGATCCGGATCTGGCGGCCGTGGAGGCGGCACTGCGGGAGGAAAAGAGCGCCCTACCAGGACCCTGGAGCGGTTTGTATGCCCGGTTGTGTGTGCAGAACGGAGTGGTACGGGAGTTAACCGAGGCCGGCCAGCCAGGGTGCATCTGTGTTCCTGCCCAGGTGCGACCCCAGCTGCTACGGCTGGTGCATGACCACCCACTCAGGGGCCACGATGGGGAACGACGCACTCGAGAGACCCTGCGTCGCCAGTATCTCTGGCCCAAATTGGCACAAGACGTGGCGGCCTGGGTACAGGGCTGCCGCGCCTGTCAGCAGTGCGGGCCGAAACCGGCACGATACCAGGTACCCCTAAGGCCGTTCCGCGTCAGCCGCACGAATCAGCTGGTCGGGATCGATCTACAGGGGCCATTCCCACGATCCCATCGAGGCAACCGGTATATTCTAGTCGCAGTAGAGTATTTCACCCGCTACCCCGTGGCAGTGGCCATCCCTGATAAAACGGCCTTGGTGGTGGCCCGGGCATTCGTAGAACATTACGTACTCAAGCACGGGATCCCGGAACGAGTCCTCACCGACCAGGGTAGCGAGTTCGAGGCCGAGCTGTTCCAGGCACTGTGCCGAGAATTCGGAATCCAGAAGGACCGAACCACAGCGTATCACCCCCAAGCGAACGGTATGGTAGAGCGCATGAATCAGACCCTAGCGGGGAAACTCAAACGTATGGCGGCCGCAAATCAATGAGATTGGGACGAACACCTCCCCTACGCCCTTTTCGCCTACGCCACCACCGTACACACGTCGACGGGACAAACCCCGTTTTTAATGATGTTCGGCCGTGAGTCTCGTTTACCCGCAGATCTGCTATTCGGCGTCCCTTCCCCCCAGCCGGAGGAGGGAAGCCGCCCCGTGGAACACCTGTTGGAGACCCTGCGAGAAGCCCGAGGCCGAGCATACCCGCAAGGGGAAGCCGCGCATCGGCGGCAGGAACAGGGCACCCGACCCCGCATGGAACCCCCCTTATTCCTGACAGGCGCTAAGGTGTGGCTACACACCCCTCGCGTCGGGGCCGGGCAGGTGGGGAAACTGACGACCTACTGGCGGGGACCCTGGACCGTGGTGTGGCAGATATCCCCCTGGACGGTACTAATTTACGGCGGGGAGAGGGGTCGAGAGACGGTGGTCAATGTCCGCCGCTTAAAACCATGGAAAGCGGCCCCGGCGAGAGAGGACTCCGTCACCCGAAAGCCCCGAAATCCCGGAGTACCCGCACCCCTCGTGTTGGGGGGCCTCGCACACTACATGGGCCCCGCCTGGTCCCCGAGACGCCCCGATCCAGTCCGGAGACGGCGCGGACGACGGCCACTAAACCCTTCCGCTGCTGAGTTTGTGCCCCAGCCCACAGGTGCCGGGGGACGGGGAGAGCCGCTGGAGTGGAGGAGGAGACCGCCGCAGGAGCTACAGAGGACGGAACCACCCGCCCCGAGGCCAGCCACCAGGTCCGGACGGATCCCCCGGACCCCGCAACGTTTCCTCGTGGGCGCGGCCCAAGCGAGGTGCTCCAGTCAACCCGGGACGGGGACTGGCACCTCGGGGGGCTATGTGATGCCGCCGCCACGAAGCCGTTCGGCAGGCACCAAATCCCCGACCTCGCCACCACCAAGCAACGGAGCCGACCCCGCGTCCCCCTCACCTCACCTCACATGAACACACCCGCACTCATTTCCCCCCCCCCCCCATAGAGCTCCGAGGGGAGATCGCCTGGCCGACTGGTTTTTATCCGAGAGACCCTTATCGGGATTAATTCTCACGGTTTCCGGCGATCAGGGGATTGGATGACCTCCCCCGTGCTACGTGGCACCGCGGCGCTGCGGCCGGCCTTAATATGGTGTGGTCGCGGCGTGGGGCATTCGGCCACCGCGGTTGAAGCGCATCTCCCCCCACACACACTCCCACGGGTCGACGGGGCGAGCAGGGGAGGCACGGGACAGCATGAATAGGGGGGTCACAGGGGCTGTTGCGCATAGTCATGGAGGGTTGGGATAATTGCGCTTGAGCGCGCAGGCCCCATTGTTAGGGAGGGTAAGGGATTAAGTAGGATTTACGCCTTGCACGCAGCACACTGATTAGCATATCAACAGCGCCCAGAACCGCCGTGCGCGTGCCAGAGGATCGCGAGCCCATTGTTTAGCGCAGCATCCCCTTTGAGGTAGGGAGGATAAATAGAGGGGCGCAGAGGGAAAATAGCTCTCTTCTCTCCAGCGCCAGGCGACAGGACGCTCTCCAGTCCAGCGACCCGATCGTCCGTGAGACGCATCGAGGTGCGCTGCGAGCACGGGATCAACGAACCGCCGTGGGCATCCAGCAGGAAGTAAGTAGGTGAATTAGAATCATAGCAGATAAATCGGGAATAGGTATAAAGGTATCAGCGTAGGCCAGCCTCGTCGACTCACTGATTTAACATTAAATTACCAGGTATCAGATAATAAATCATTAATAGCGAAGCGTGGTCTCGCGTGATATTGTCGTGCAGTGTGAGCGTGTGGGTGCGCGTGTGTACACTGTGGTTCACCACGTGAGTAAGCTCTGCGTAGAGCGGCGCACGAGTGGGTGTCGCGTGTGTGCAGGTGTGTGCGCTCGTAGTGTGGGTGAAGGGGTCGGTGCGTCCGCAGGTCCCCGATCCGTCTGTCGCCGCCGGGACTCGCGCAGTGTGAGGGCAGCGCCGTTCGCCCCCGACCCCCGTTTTAATAGCGCGTGATCCGTGGAGAGACAACGCAGCGTCTGCAGGTGAACGAGGGCGTGCGGCGAGCTATGCCTCTCACACGAGCTCGCGGAGGGACGGACCAGGGAGGGGAGCCGTCGGGCGATGAGCCCAGCGACGGCAGCAGCTGCTCGCAGAGCAGCGAGGGGTCGGCGCACGGCGGAGCCCCTGCCATAGGCACGGAGCAGGGAGGGACTCCGGGGACCAGCGGCCCCAACAGAGTCGAGATGGAACACAGCATTCATTTCTCTCTAGGAATGCAATGTGTATACACATATATATTTTGGTCGTCATGTGGTCAATGTAGGTCTTAATAGACCTCTTAGAGTCCAGGATAATGCCTAGATATGTAAGGCTGTCAAACTGCTCAACAAGATGTGGGTGCAGAAGCACAATATGCACAGGTGATGAGACAGGCTTGAGGCAGTCAAATATTTATTATAACTTTAGTCTTCTTGTTTCTTTCGGTAAAGTCACGTAGAAGGGAAGTAATAAAATAATAAAAATAAAACATAATAAAACAATTCTCACGACGTTTCGGCTACAACGCAAGCAGCCGTCTTCAGGTGAAGAATGAGACACTACCAAACTAGGAGCTTATATATAAGCTGCATTGGGGGTTGAAGAGCGCCTTAACAAAAAGAATGTGCATGTGAAGAGGGATTTAGCATATTCATGGAAAATGCGTAGGCGTTGGGCGGGGGGGTGTCAAAGTCATATTATGCCCATGCATTATGCAGGATCAGCAGCAACCAAGGGGGGTGCAGGGATTAGCAGTAACAAAGGAAAGGAATGTTAATGATATGTAGCTGCAGTTACTCAACAACCACGTAGAAAACTAAAGTATAAACTACATAAAAAACTAAAGTATAAACTGCATCGCACCATCAGTATACTTACTATACTCTATAATAAGCTGAGTTACTAACAGCAAGTAATACATTACAATTTTACCTCGTAAAAATTCTATAATATGCTTCCATCTAAACCTTATTCTCTTACATCACACGAGCATATACCGTACTATATACTGCCATAGATAAACCCAACATTAAATTATATACTGTATTGCTGTAAACCAACCTATATCTTATACATTTAATATCACACTATGTATTATTCTACACACCCTAATGTGTATCGAAATGGTTTATTACGTCCTTCCAATGATTGCTGAGCCAGAATCCATCTTCTCGGTTAAAGTTGTCTCTGTGTTTGTATATGTGGATCGCCTCATGAACGAATCTCTCATGATAGCCAGATGGCTTGCAGAGAACCTCTGTCTTGGAGAAGTCAATATCATGTGAGCCCACTGAGTTGTAACAGTGATCTGCCACGGCTGAGGTGTTAGTCCTACCGTGTTTCAGGTCAGCTTTATGTTCACGGATGCGGTCCGAGACATGTCGTTTGGTTTCCCCAATGTAACTGCTACCACAGAGGCAACTTAGTTTGTAGACGCCAGGGTACTGTATGTCTGGAACCACATCTTTTACAGACGGTACCAGATCACGGATTTTATGTACTGTGTTGAATCGGACCTGGATCTTGTGTTTAATCAGGATTTTGGAGATCTTTTTTGTGACCCCAGCAATGTAGGGTAAGGTGATGGTCTTGAAAGGCTCCTCAACAGGATCCTTCTTGATGGTTGGAGTGATGGCTTTGCGGATTGTATAGTCGGAGTAACCATTTGCCTTAAGAGCTTGGCGTACGTGTTTGAGTTCACTGGAAATGTGTTCATGGTCGGAGATGCATTGGGCTCTATGATATAGAGTCTTGATGAGGGAATTCTTCTGAGATGGATGGTGGTGGGAATCCGGTTTTAGATAAGCATCCGTGTGGGTGGCTTTCCTGTAGACAGAGTGGCTCATTGAACCATCAAGTCTCCTTTTGATTAGGACATCCAAAAAGGGTAGCTTGCCATCATTTTCGACTTCCATGGTGAATCTGATGGCTGGGTGTATGGAATTGATGTGGTCGAGAAATTGGTCTAGAGCAGGCCGGCCATGTGGCCAGATGACAAAAGTGTCGTCTACGTACCTCTTCCATAAGGTCGGGCGTAGAGTGGCAGTCTGGATGGCGTCCGTCTCAAATTTCTCCATGAAGATGTTGGCTACAACCGGAGATAGGGGGGAGCCCATTGGGGTGCCCTCAATTTGCTTGTAGAAGGTTCCATTCCAGGTGAAGTATGTATTGGTTAAGCAGTGTCTCACCAGGGGGGGTACCCCAGCATTCAGTCCTTGATGAACCAAGTCTTCAATGATTGCGATGGTGTCAGGCACAGGTACCTTGGTGAACAAGGAAACCACATCAAAACTGACAAGCAGGTCGTCTGGGGACAGGGCAATCCCCTTGATTGTCGATACCAGGTCAGTAGAGTTTAGTACTGCAGAGGTGGTCTGCAGTACTAAACTCTACTGACCTGGTATCGACAATCAAGGGGATTGCCCTGTCCCCAGACGACCTGCTTGTCAGTTTTGATGTGGTTTCCTTGTTCACCAAGGTACCTGTGCCTGATACCATCGCAATCATTGAAGACTTGGTTCATCAAGGACTGAATGCTGGGGTACCCCCCCTGGTGAGACACTGCTTAACCAATACATACTTCACCTGGAATGGAACCTTCTACAAGCAAATTGAGGGCACCCCAATGGGCTCCCCCCTATCTCCGGTTGTAGCCAACATCTTCATGGAGAAATTTGAGACGGACGCCATCCAGACTGCCACTCTACGCCCGACCTTATGGAAGAGGTACGTAGACGACACTTTTGTCATCTGGCCACATGGCCGGCCTGCTCTAGACCAATTTCTCGACCACATCAATTCCATACACCCAGCCATCAGATTCACCATGGAAGTCGAAAATGATGGCAAGCTACCCTTTTTGGATGTCCTAATCAAAAGGAGACTTGATGGTTCAATGAGCCACTCTGTCTACAGGAAAGCCACCCACACGGATGCTTATCTAAAACCGGATTCCCACCACCATCCATCTCAGAAGAATTCCCTCATCAAGACTCTATATCATAGAGCCCAATGCATCTCCGACCATGAACACATTTCCAGTGAACTCAAACACGTACGCCAAGCTCTTAAGGCAAATGGTTACTCCGACTATACAATCCGCAAAGCCATCACTCCAACCATCAAGAAGGATCCTGTTGAGGAGCCTTTCAAGACCATCACCTTACCCTACATTGCTGGGGTCACAAAAAAGATCTCCAAAATCCTGATTAAACACAAGATCCAGGTCCGATTCAACACAGTACATAAAATCCGTGATCTGGTACCGTCTGTAAAAGATGTGGTTCCAGACATACAGTACCCTGGCGTCTACAAACTAAGTTGCCTCTGTGGTAGCAGTTACATTTGGGAAACCAAACGACATGTCTCGGACCGCATCCGTGAACATAAAGCTGACCTGAAACACGGTAGGACTAACACCTCAGCCGTGGCAGATCACTGTTACAACTCAGTGGGCTCACATGATATTGACTTCTCCAAGACAGAGGTTCTCTGCAAGCCATCTGGCTATCATGAGAGATTCGTTCATGAGGCGATCCACATATACAAACACAGAGACAACTTTAACCGAGAAGATGGATTCTGGCTCAGCAATCATTGGAAGGACGTAATAAACCATTTCGATACACATTAGGGTGTGTAGAATAATACATAGTGTGATATTAAATGTATAAGATATAGGTTGGTTTACAGCAATACAGTATATAATTTAATGTTGGGTTTATCTATGGCAGTATATAGTACGGTATATGCTCGTGTGATGTAAGAGAATAAGGTTTAGATGGAAGCATATTATAGAATTTTTACGAGGTAAAATTGTAATGTATTACTTGCTGTTAGTAACTCAGCTTATTATAGAGTATAGTAAGTATACTGATGGTGCGATGCAGTTTATACTTTAGTTTTTTATGTAGTTTATACTTTAGTTTTCTACGTGGTTGTTGAGTAACTGCAGCTACATATCATTAACATTCCTTTCCTTTGTTACTGCTAATCCCTGCACCCCCCTTGGTTGCTGCTGATCCTGCATAATGCATGGGCATAATATGACTTTGACACCCCCCCGCCCAACGCCTACGCATTTTCCATGAATATGCTAAATCCCTCTTCACATGCACATTCTTTTTGTTAAGGCGCTCTTCAACCCCCAATGCAGCTTATATATAAGCTCCTAGTTTGGTAGTGTCTCATTCTTCACCTGAAGACGGCTGCTTGCGTTGTAGCCGAAACGTCGTGAGAATTGTTTTATTATGTTTTATTTTTATTATTTTATTACTTCCCTTCTACGTGACTTTACCGAAAGAAACAAGAAGATGAATCCCTGCAGTCACGAAAGCTTTAAATCGAAATATAACTTTAGTGTTTTTAGTGTTGAGGACTAGTTTTAAGGCCTTAAGTTGAAGATGGTAAAAGTACTCTTGTAGATGCTGTTGTAACTCTTGCAAGGAATTTTCAGAGGTCATCTATGCTGTCATTAGGCAACAAGGTTATTGTCAGAGTGCAGGTTGGAGATGCCTAGATTGTTGACCTGCAGAGAAAACACGATCGGGCCAAGGACATAATCCTGAGGAGCTCCCTTCATAATGGGGTTCTGCAAGATGATCTTTTATTGAGGAAGACAAATTGAAATTGTTGAGATAAGTAGATTGCATAATCCGAAAAATGTAGGTATTCTAGCCTTTGCAACATCATAGCATGATCCACAGTGTGAAATTCGTTAGACAGGTCGAGGAGTAGGATGGCGCGATGAGGACGAGATTCAAAACTTTTATAGATTAAGTGAAGAGTATCGAAGACTGCAGAAGCTGTGCTATATTTTTCTCGAAAGCCACATTGCTTTTGATGGAATGATCTGAAATGTCTGATTTTAAGATCTTCCCAAAGATCTCGATTCAGATAAAGCGACAATTGTTAGGGTCATCTCTCGTGCCACCTTCATGGCAAGGGCACACGAAAGCAGCTTTCCATTCATGAGGGATGGATGGCTCTAGCTGTACGTGTGCAAACTATTGAAAATGGTCGTTTAGGTTTCAACTATTCGCTGCGGACAAATCGTCACTGACAGTCCCTTTTAGAATACATATTTGTAACAAACTATGAACTAATAAACAATTTTTATTTTACCAGTTAAGGCCCACTGAGCTATATAGCTATTTTTCAGAAGCGACCTGGCTGCAAATGATTGCTCAACGAAGTTGCTTATCAAGTTGAAATGTTCGTCATGAATGTAAAGGAAAAAGACGGAGGACCGGAGAAAATTGCATGCAAATATACAGATGTCAGGGTCACATTCCTGTATACCAGGCGAGGTAGTTAACATCTTGTCACTGCAGCGCCCCAAACAGTTGCCTGAGTGTGTAATAGTATCAAAAACATGTCATAGTGACCCACTCTTGTAAGCGATATTTGATATCTGGGTAGCAATATTGAATCAGCTATGTGTAAACAATACACTCTGTGCACATAAACTACTATAATGGGTTCTTATTCCGTGTGCACGCTGTATCAACATTGAGCAGCTATAGAGCTCAGTGGCTTCTCATGTTACTATCTTAGTAACTTTTCACAACAGCCCTGGCCAGTCCCACTGCTTGGTATGAGCTGACATCCAGCCCGGCTTTCCATTCGTTCTTTGTGAGTATGGATGCAAGTGTTAAAGAGTATGTATAACACCGTTTTGAGACTTGGCTCATAAGAAAGCTGTCTCTGGTGTGGATCAATCAGTTTCAAAGACAATGTATATATTATCGGAGTACGTTTTTTTTTTCATTGTGACCACAAGTATTGTGGTTAATGCAGACATTATTCCTTGTAAAAGGTTTCAGTTTGGTGCTTTAACATATTAACACCTGTTTTATTGCGAGAAAAAATTGGAAAACCTCTTCTCATATTTTGGTACTAGTGAAGTATTGGAAATGACGGCAGGAACTTCTTGACGGGTAACACACTTTTATTAAATCTTGACGTGTCACAATACAACATGTGGTCTCTATTCTTTTGGCTATACACTCCACTTAACTCGTGTAGACTCTATGCCTCTGGCTACACACAATGCACTTGACTCGTGTAGACCCTATGCCTCTGGCTATACACCATGCATTCGACTCGTGTAGACCCTATGCCTATGGCTACACACCATGCATTCGACTCGTGTAGACCCTATGCTTATGGCTACACACAATGAATTCGCCTCTGGGTTACACAGAGTCCCGGTCCCGTTAGGACAGCGGGACTAGGTACCGCAGGGCCCTATCTCTTCATCCCCGTCTTCATTCTTCGCTGGTTACATACTGCCTTTACGCCTGTGTGCATCCCCTTTTATAGCCCCTGCTCACGGGAGACGGAGCTGATGCGGACGTCAACGTGAGCATCGCTCCTTAGTTAACCAATGACGATGCGCTATCTCTACGATCCGTTTTCCCCAGCGCGTGTTAACACTACTCAACCAATCACACCGCGCTGCCACCCGATCACTCCCTCTCAGCGCGTCACCGGCACACAGCCAATCAGCACCACGTAACCCACGACCCCGCGCTGACCCCTGATCCTCCACCGTCAGCGCGCGTCACCACATACACAGCCAATCACTACGCGCTGGCACACGATCCCTACCCCAGCGCGTATCACCACTACACTAGCAAAGGAGGTCCCATGACAGTAGTAGCTAGTTTTGCACAGAACTCCAACATTATCAAAATCAATCGAATGTATTTGTTGGCAGGCATGTTCTGCTAGTGCTGACAGTTGTATTTGGCGGGTTTTAAATTGAAATATTTACGCGATCTAAAAAAATAAATAATAACTCTATTATGGATGAAATTGGTCGCGAAAGCCTACGTGTTATAGAGTTACTGAGTACTTTCTCCAATATTTTTCTGCTTGGTCGGATGGACACGAGTTCATCAAGAACAGCAGTGATTCCATTTTCTAATCTAGCTGCAAATTAATCGACCACCAATATAGGATTTATACATGCCGATGATGACCAGATCTTCTGACAGAAATCATCGTGATCCAGTCGTTTCCAGTTTCTGTATAATGTCACTAGCTGTACTACCCGGCTTCGCCCGGGACTTGTATCCACCACGCCTGGCCGCCTTTGTCTCCTCAGTGGCGATGTTAATACGCCACACCAGTTACTCGTTTTGAGGCTGAGTCCCTCCCTCACCACTCTCCCTCCCTCACCGCTCTCCCTCCCTCACCGCTCTCCCTCCCTCACCGCTCTCCCTCCCTCACCGCTCTCCCTCCCTCACCGCTCTCCCTCCCTCACCGCTCTCCCTCCCTCACCGCTCTCCCTCCCTCACCACTCTGTAAAGGACGTGAAACTTTGATGAATTTACCTCAGAGTCGCATGGTAGGTGTCGAGGCCTAGCACCGTGCAGAGCCTCCGGACTCGCCTGATTTTGCCACCCGGCTGACGCTGGGTATGGGTGCCGTTCCCCCCCCCCCCTTCGCGCTACAATAATACTGTGTAATCGCTATAATTTTATAATCTACCGACCTTATAATAGTAATTGCACACATTGTGGTGGAGGGGAGTGAAGAGGACGTGAAACTTTAATGAATTTACGTCAGAGTCGCGTGTTAATGCGTGCGCCTATTTTTAAGGGGATTTAAAAATGGCGTCCACCCCGCGCCGAAGGCGTCGCTACCCGTTGCCAGGGGCAACCGCCGTCCAATGAAAGCGGCGAAGGCGTGGCTACCCGTTGGCAGGGGCAACCGCCGTCCAATGAAACTGCAGCCCGCGGCGAAGGCGTCGCTACCCGTTGCCAGGGGCAACCACCGTCCAATGAAAGCGTCGAAGGCGTCGCTACCCGTTGGCAGGGGCAACCGCCGTCCAATGAAAGTGCGTATGGTCCGGCGACATACACACACACAGACAGACAGACAGATTCGCGATTTTATATATATAGATTGTGATGAGTGCATGAACAATCGGTAATTCAACTTTGCACGTCAGGAGGCTGCGATCTGAATTACCCACGTCTTTGATAACAACGTAAACCACAATTACAGCATCGGAGCATGTGAATATATGATCCAGCGTATTCCTGAGCCAAATGTCACCCCATTGACACACTGGGTCAAACTGTGACTGTCGATATTCTCTGTGAGATCACTGTTGATTTTAACACAAGAACCAGTAGGTCCAGTCGAGTTCATGTCACCACGGATAAGGTAGCAAGAGCCAAGTGACCCGAGTCTCGCAGGCCAGAAAACTCAAAAAATGATTCTGACAGTGGTGAAGATGGCAGTTGATATATGTCAGCAATTGTAAGCATTAGCTGTTTGTTATTTTCACAAGCAGCAGCTGAAATTACATCATTGTTATTGAGTCTCTCAGGACTTCTACGCAGATGTCTTTACGGTGAATCGGTGATCCCAACACCATGTGGGGTGTCGGTGTAAGGCTTCCTGCGACGGTGCTGATGTGCAATACTGTATCCATTAGGTGTAGCCTCATGCTTAATTATGTCCCCTGAGTCGTCATATACCCAGGTTTCAGAAACAACCAATTTGTTCAGTCCGCAATCGTTGATCAAATCGTGGATATTATTGACTATGGAGCGTGCATTGACCAATCAAAAGTTGAGAATCCTGGTCCAGGGTTTTTCTCCATGTCCGGTATCAGCAGCAGCATGGAGATGAAGGCGCTTTTCCATAATCTTGTGGATGTAGGGCAGGAGAATATCTGAACAGATTTGCAGCACAACCATGTGTGAGGCATTGCAACAAGTGACGAACATGGTCGGGTAGGAGTAAGAATTTTCAAAGCAGATCGTAGCATTGACGCAAACCTTATCCTCTTACGTACACATTTTTAATCATTCATCCTTGATGTGGGCCGGGTAATACTTCTTCAACACCACATGGAAACAGAGGATGATGTATGGTCCTAACGTCAACAACCCTATCAGGTTAGCCCAGAAGATAAGCAGTGCATAGCAGAACAAGTACAAACACATTTTAGCAGCAGACATCATTGTGCCATTGTCGAGTTCTTGGGGCATACAAGTTCCTCGCTATTCATTTATTTTATGGGATGCAATTGCTTGAATATGCTATATAAAATGAAATCGTTATTATTATTACGCGCTAAGAAGCGTGATGCCTAGGGATGGGCCTGTTGTTTCGCTGTCCGGGGGTCATTCTGTCTCTTTTATGAAAATAATTTGCATGCTCCATGGCACCCCCCCCCCCACATTCCTTACACGACATGCAACATACACACGAATATGTAATAAACATACACACACTGGGGCCCTCTAAACACATCATTGTATACATGGGATTAAAAGTCACAGTTTAAGTTTAAGTTAACTTTGATTCTAATTATACTGATCATCCCTTTGAGCTAGTTGGCTGGTTATGTTACACGGGAGATCTGTAGTGCGCAAGTACAGCAGCGAAAAAAGACTAAATACAAAAACATAAATATTGCAGAGAACGAGTCCTAAGAAATATTGCAAACTAACATACGAATAATATAACATTCATAAACTAAACACGCGATAATAAACAAAAACAGTACAAATATACGAGAGTAAAAGTTGCCAGAAAAAGCGAGTTATATCTCAAAGTAAGCTCTGTGTTTTGGCCTCATATGGAAATCAAAAAGAGTAGTGCAGGGAAAGAATCAAGGTGCAGATGAGCGTCAAGATTTTTCCAGAAACGTGGAGCAGAATTGTGGACGTAATTTTCACCAAAACTTAAAAGGAACTAAGTAGTCTCTTAGGTAGTTGGCGGATTTGTCTAAGAGCACCTTTTGGATGAAGACGACCCAGAAGTGGTTTTTCTAGATATCCAGGGGTAAAAGATGCGAGTTAATGTACAGGTTTCAATGATGAGTTCTATAGGGGGGTCAAGGGCAAAACAAACATCAGTGATAGAATGGAATGAGACGTTTTAAGGTAGGTTCAGAAGCTTTGTTTGAATATGGTGTCACAATAGCCAAATATGGGCAGGATGTTTGTTTTAACTATATTCAGACAAAGTCGAGGTGGAACACAGCATTTGTTTCACTCTAGGAATGCAATGTTTATACACATATATATCTTGGTGGTCATGTGGTCAATGTAGATCTTGAAAGACCTCTTCGAGTCCAGGATAATGCCTAAATATGTAACGTCAAACTGCTCAACAAGATGTGAGTGCAGAAGCAAAATATGCACAGGTGATGAGACAGGCTTGAAGGCAGTCAAATATTTATCATAACTTTAGTATTTTTAGTGTTGAGGACTAGTTTTAGGGCCTTAAGTTGAAGATGGTCAAAGTCCTCTTGTAGATGCTGTTGTAACTCTTGCAAGGAATTTTCAGAGGTCATCTCTGCTGTCATTAGGCAACAAGGTTATTGTCAGAGTGCAGGCTGGAGATGCCTAGATTGTTGACCTGCAGAGAAAACACGATCGGGCCAAGGACATAATCCTGAGGAGCTCCCTTCATAATGGGGTTCTGCAAGATGATCTTTTATTGAGGAAGACAAATTGAAATTGTTGAGATAAGTAGATTGCATAATCCGAAAAATGTAGGTATTCTAGCCTTTGCAACATCATAGCATGATCCACAGTGTGAAATTCGTTAGACAGGTCGAGGAGTAGGATGGCGCGATGAGGACGAGATTCAAAACTTTTGTAGATTAAGTGAAGAGTATCGAAGACTGCAGAAGCTGTGCTATATTTTTCTCGAAAGCCACATTGCGTTTGATGGAATGATCTGAAATGTCTGATTTTAAGATCTTCCCAAAGATCTAGATTCAGATAGAGCGACAATTGTTAGGGTCATCTCTCGTGCCACCTTCATGACAAGGGCACACGAAATCAGCTTTCCATTCAGGAGGGATGGATGGCTCTAGCTGTACGTGTGCAAACTATTGAAAATGGTCGTGTAGGTGTCAACTTTTTGCCGCGGACAAATCATCACTGACAGCCCCTTAAAGAATACATATTTGTAACAAACTATGAACTAATAAACAATTTTTATTTTACCAGTTAAGGCCCACTGAGCTATATAGCTATTTTTCAGAAGCGACCTGGCTGCAAATGATTGCTCAACGAAGTTGCTTATCAAGTTGAAATGTTCGTCATGAATGTAAAGGAAAAAGACGGAGGACCCGGAGAAAATTGCATGCAAATATACAGATGTCAGGGTCACATTCCTGTATACCAGGCGAGGTAGTTAACATCTTGTCACTGCAGCGCCCCAAACAGTTGGCTGAGTGTGTAATAGTGATAAAAAATGTCATAGTGACCCACTCTTGTCAGAGATATTTGATATCTGGGTAGAAATATTGAATCAGCTATGTGTAAACAATACACTCTGTGCACATAAACTACTTTAATGGGTTCTTATTCCGTGTGCACGCTGTATCAACATTAAGCAGCAATAGAGCTCAGTGGCTTCTCATGTTACTGACTGTTGTTGATGCCTCAAGCTATCTTTGTAACTTTTCACAACAGTCCTGGCCAGTCCCACTACTTGGTATGAGGTGACATCCAGCCCGGCTTTCTATTCGTTCTCTGTGAGTATGGATGCAAGTGTTAATGAGTGTGTGTGTGTGTACGTGTCTATGTGGGGAGTGATAGTGTAGCGGTTATTGTGCTGAGCTACGAACCTGGTGACCTGCGTTCGATTCTCACTCATGGCCAACACCAACAGGAGTCAGGGTCTGGAACGTACCCACCGCCTCCTGCATACTGGGCGACGGAGATAACATCTCCGTCAACACCAGTGACACTGAACCAGTCCTGAACCTCCCCTACGTCAACTCAGATTCAAATGAGTACCTGGTGTGGTGTGTAAACATCGTCACTGGAAATGCAAAGGCGACCGGGGGTGGTGCTTGGAACCCACGCCCTCGTGTGCACTGCCAGCCTTCATAGGCTTCCAAACTCAATCGGAGAGCAGACCAGTTTTAATACTATTTTGCCAAACATCGGCTATATAAAAACAGGAGATAAATTCATGTCTCAAACCCATGAAATCTCACAACACATGAATGAATACAATGATATATACAGCTACTCAGTGCTGCGGCCGCTTTCTTCCTGATGCCTGACACCTTTTGTTTAGACCATTGCATCGAAGTTCGGAACAAGTGACTGGGCTGTTACTAGCTTTATTTGGTGTGCGCAGTAAAGCATGTTGGTTTTCAATTAACTTCCACAAAAAAATATGAATTCCTCATTTTGTCGGACTGATATCACAAGTAAAAAAAAGATGTATTTTCCCATGCATTCGTATTTAGAATTTGAAACGGAAATTGAAACGAGGGCCATTGGTGCTGGAGTGATGAGGGTAGTCGAATCGGTAGGGGTTGCGTATTTAGAAGCACGGTAAGTAAATTCCTCGGGTTTCTAGGGACACAGCAGTGGTGCGGCAGAGTGTCCGTTGTACTTCTCGGATGTCTATGGAGTGGGAATGTATGCATAGGTGAGGGCCTCGAGAGGGGTTTGGTAAAAAATGTAATAATTAAAACACGTCGCAGGCCAGCAATTTGTCTGTTTTATTCCGAAATTAAACGAGACTCCGACATGCTATCTCGCTATGTGGCCCCTGTGTGGTCAGCGTTAGGCTTCTTAGAGGGATGAGTGGCTCTCAGCCAAACGAGATTGAGCAGTAACAGGTCTGTGATACACTTAGATGTACGGCGTCGCACGCGCGCTACACTAAATTGATCACATTGAGACCTCCTTTACCAGTGGCAAAATATAGTAATGGGTTTTTACCCTTTCAACTGGTACAAAAGCTGACACCTTTATACAAGGCATCATGTTTGCAATAACCACAACACAAGCAGTCAAAATGCAAACAAAAAGATATAACTCTGATGATGATAATGATATGCACTGTCCTTGTATAAAGGTGTCAGTTTTTGTACCAGTTGAAAAGGTAAAAACCCATTACTATATTTTGCCACTGGTAAAGAAGGTCTCATAGTGTAAATGCTTACCCCGAGCTCTCAATACTCTGATAGTGCGCTGTCTTTGAGTTGTACGCCTTTTGGCGTCATCTTGTCCAACACCAATGGAGACTAGGCTCTAAGAAAAGCTGTCTCGGGTGTGGACCAATCAATTTCAAGGACAGTGCATATCATTATCATCATCAGAGTTGTATCTTTTTGTTTGTATTTTGACTGCTTGTGTTGTGGTTATTGCAAACATGATGCCTTGTATAAAGGTGTCAGTTTTTGTACCAGTTGAAAGGGTAAAAACCCATTACTATGATCACCACATGTCCACCCTTTGGCGGCAGGCATTGGGTTCCCATTGAAACTCATTTATAATAGGGATTGAGAATTGGAACCGTTCCCCATGAACAAAAAAATCCCAATAAGCGCCAGTCATGAGTTTGCGTTGATTAAGTTCCTGCCCTTCCGTTGCTATGAGTGCCTTCAGTCTCCATGCGGCCAGGCAAAGGGGCAAGGGAGGGAAGGCATTCATCTGGCGAGTGAGATTGTCCAAACCCTGAAGCGAACACCGCCGATTGCCTGCAGTCTGTGTCTGAGGCCTCGTCAGCACGGGCGGCCTGCCTGGCACCAGTTCCTGCATGCAACATTGTGTGTTTGGGAGAAGAATGGAGGAAAATGAGCGAGGCAAGGACGACTCTTGGCGGTGTATCACTCAGCTTGTGCGTCGATGAAGAATGCAGGCAGCTGCGAGAAATAATGTGAATTGCAGGATACATTGATCAGATACTTCGAATTCATATGGCCCATCTGAGTGTCGCCAGTTGATCAATCGCCACCCCTCTGATGTGGATTGCGTGCAACTGTATTGTCAGAGCTTCCTGTGTGCTTCGTTCCCCAAAGGGAAGTGAGATGAGCGATGCAAGGCAGTGGTTGGGGTCACGCCTGCTGCTCTCGACCGAGGACAGTTTTACTCACCCCAATTCCTGCAGTCAATCCTCGGCCTTCTCCAACGGTTGTTAACCGTCGTTCTCCCTGCACACTTAGAGGCCTTGATTTACTTCCTAACTGTCAATAATGTCAGATAAGTGGTCTGTTGCCTTGGTCATTACAGTAATATCTTACCTATAAATGTAATTTATTGTCTGTCTGTCCATCTGTCTGTCTGTGTGCGTACACACCCTTGTGATGCTTTTAATTGACAAACTGTGGGGTTTATGTATCAAAAAAGTTCCCAAATACCACGCAATATGAACCAGGACGAAAAAGAGCTTTTCGTATTTCCCATCCGTCAAGTTGAAAGTAATTAAAATAACAATTTATTTATTTTATAAGCACGCATCTGTGCATGCTTGAGAATGCTGACTCGGTGGGGGGGGGGGGGGCATTCTCATTCGCGTAAAAAATTCAACAACAAAAAATCACAACGCTGAGGTAAATTCGTCAAAGTGTGATGTCCCCTTCTGCCCCCCCCCACCCCAATGTGTGCAGTTACTACTATAGAGTCGGCAGATGCTACTACTATAGTCCATAGATACTATTACTCTAGAGCGGGCGGGGGAGATGATGGGGGGGGGGGGGGTAGCGCAGCCCCAGGCGGCCAAGGTGCCACCTCGGCCGGTTGAGAAATCTAGGCGAGGCCTGGGACTCTCTACCAGACTAGGCCTCACCAAGGCACTTTGTATAGTTAGTAGATACTGCTATAGAATCGATATATACTATTATTAAGTCGGTATATGCGACTAAATAGTAGGTAGATACTACTGTAGAGTAGGTAAATACTAGTGTAGAGTTAGTATATACGGCTTTAGAGTCAGTAGAAACTACTATAGAGTTTGTAGATACTGCTATAGAGTCAATATATACTATTATAGAGTGGGTAGATACTACGACAGTCAGTAGATACTACTATAGTCAGGATATACTGCTATAAAGTCGATAGATACTACTATAGAGATAGTAGATACTACTGTAGTCAGTATATACTACTGTAGTGATAGTAGATACTACTACAGTCAGTACATACTACTGTAGTGATAGATTCTAATATAGTCAGTATATACTACTGTAGTGATAGTAGCTACTACTATAGTCATCATACACTACTGTAGTGATAGTAGATACTTCTATAGTCAGTATATACTACTGTAGTGATAGTAGATACTACTATAGAGTTATTAGATGCTACTATAGCAGCTATCCAGGCTGTAGATACTACTATAGAGTTAGTAGATACTACTTTTGTCAGTATGTACTACTGTAGTGATAGTATATACTACTGTAGAGGAGAGATATACGTTGTGCGAGCAGTTATGTGGGTGCAACTGAGGACAAACAGGTGTGCGCATTGCAACATGAAGTTTACACCGACAAAATGCCAGTAATTAAGGGCAGGAGGTTGGCGTCAGGGAGACGCGAGATGGGGAGTGATGATATGGGATTAATGAGGGCAACAGGCGCCATGCCGACGGCGGCTTAAGGGGGGGCACGTGAGGACTCGGAATGAGGAGGGATATATAAGCGGGAGTGTGTGTGAGTCGGGGGGCGTTGCCGGGAACCAAAAGTGAAGACATCTCGCTGCTGCCGCTCAAGCCATCAACGAGACCTCAACCCTCACACCGTCGCCGGGCGGGTATTTGCTAAACACCCTGCCCGGGACAGATGGGTGAGCGGGGATTGAGGCAACGTAGGTGAGGGCAGCGGTATGGAGAGTTCTAAGAGTGGCTGAGTGCGGAGTTGCTGTGTGCAGAGTCACTGTGTGCAAAATTTCTGAGTGCAGCGTTTCTGAGTGCAGGATAGGTGAGGTGCAGAAGAGATGAGAGCAGGAAGAAGTCAAGCGTATGTGACTGTAATGATAGATATGAGTGCCTACAACTGGCACGAGAACAGGATAAATATAGTGTAAGCAGGTGATTTGTTACTACGTGTCGGTGTGAGTCATTTTTAAAGACACAATAGAGTTAGTAGATACTGCTATAGAGTCGATAGATACTTTTGTAGTGACCTAGAATCGGTCACTTAGCAGCATAGCGTTTGTTGCTGGCAGGGAAGGGGATCTGCAGTTACAGCAGCCCTGACAGCAGGATATGTGACAGATCAGAGAGAGGAATGTAGGGGAAATGTTACAGAAGGGGCACGTGGGGGAAGCCCGGGAACCCGCTAGTAGGTTCTAGAGATGGGACGTGGCAGGGGCAGAGCGAGGCCACACTAGGAGCATAAAAGGGGGCCCAAGTGAGAACTCAGGGCTGTCGTTTGGAGTGGTATCCCGTCGTGCTGCTTGAGTCTGCGTCGCCGTCTCCGTCTTCACCATATCGGCATCATCAGTCTGGAAGTCTGCCAGTTGTCCTGACTGGGAGCCTGAGTTACTAAGTGTGAACTAAGCTTGATTTGAAGATATCATGACTGCAGAAATTACTCGTTGGTTTTTTCGGTAAAGTTACATAGAAAGAAAATGAATTAAATAATAGAATACGACATTCCGATTGCAACACAAGCAATCGTCATCAGGTAAGAATGAATGAGAAAACAAACCCAGAAATACAATACAACATTTCCACATTTTAATAAGTTTGTTGTCTCAAACTTCCTATTTGTCTCTCTAAAATTTGCCAAGCTTGTTTGTCTATAGGTCCATTTGCTCTTTCTCTCCCCTGGCTGCTACGGGGTAGATTTCCACACAACTCTCTCATTGACATGCTAATTTCTCAACCCCAACCAACCCACCTCTCTCTGCCCCACCCCCCTCTCCCTATTTAAGGTATCGACACAGAGGTGTTGTTTCTCTGTGTGCCTATGTGTGTGTCTCTCTCTCTGTATCTCTGTGTTGTCTCTCTCTGCTTGTGTATCTGTCTATGTGTCTCCGTGTATGTGTTTTGTCTCTCTCTCAAATTTAGCAATCTTTGGAAGAACGTAATCAACCAGTTAGGGTGTTGACTGTTCTGTTAGCTGATTCTCTGTGTTGTATTGAATTGTATTTCTAGGTTTCCTTGGTTTGTTTTCTCATTCATTCTTACCTGATGACGATTGCTTTAGTTGCAATCGAAACGTCATATTCTATCATTTAACTTATTTATTTTCTACGTGACTTTACCGAAAGAAACAAAGAGTAAGTATAAACTGTTAAGGCTGTGAATAAACAGACTGCCTCCTCGTCTTAGTGTCTCTGAGTCATTATACTATTATAGAGTCAGTAGATACCACTACAATCAGCAGATACTACTGTCGTCGGTATATACAGCTATCAAGTCGCTAGATACTACTATAGAGTTAGTAAGTATATACTACTGTAGTGATAGTATTTACTACTATAATCAGGATATACTACTGTAGCGGTAGCAGATACTGCTGTAGTCAATATATACTACATTATTTATAGTAGATACTACTATAGTCAGTATATACTATTGTAGTGATAGTAGATATTACTATAGTCAATACTACTGTAGTGATAGTAGATACTGCTATCGTCTCAGGCTAAGCCCCGCCTCTGGCCACGCCCCTCTAAGAACCTTCGAGAGTGTTCCAGAGGCTTCCCTGCTAGCTCTGCCCATTAACTTTTCCCCTAGATAGATCCCACTACTGATACAGCATGGACTGTCAGACAGTATATAAAGTGTAACCCCTCAATTATGCAGGGAATGGCGCTCGCTTATTATACCACGCCTCCTCATCCCTGCGATTCACCATCCTCACCATCATCACTATCATCATTACCACCATAATGATTATCATCTTCATCATTACCATCACTCCATTATCATCACTATCATCACCACCAACAGAGGCGTAGCTAGGATATTTTGCGCCCGGGGACGAACTATAAAATTGGCGCCCCCCCCCCCCCCCGTTTAATCACATTTTCCTATTACATCGAATATGGAATAACAATTTAAATTTTAATGAAACATTGTATTTAAAGAAGCACATTTATATAAATTATACTACATGGCTCACTCAGTCACTCAGACTGGTTGACATAGTCTACAAAAGATTACTTTTTCTTGATTTCACAGTCGCAAACTGGTCAATCACGTCATCAAAATCAGTTTTTTCCAATGTTTCTCTTTCAACGCTAAGAAGAGCAAGATCGCTGAGACGATCTTGTCCCATTGAAGCACGCAAATACGACAACATAAGTTTCAATTTGCTGAACGACCGCTCACAGCTTGCAATTGAAACTGCTATTGTTAATAAAATTTGCAGTGAAATTCGCAAATTCGGAAATATGTTGTCTCCACAAAACACAATAAAACCAAGAAGATCCAAAGGAGTTTCTGGTAGAACTTCATTCCGGTTACTGAGCAGCATTTTGTAATCTCCAATTTCTGTGAAAAGTTCGTGGCCATTGATGTCGGTGTCATAGAAATTTCCAAAATCTGTGCAATTTCGACGAATTGCATCGACATCTGTGTCGGATAGAAGAGTTTTGACGTCCAGCAGAAATCCCAATTTTGTGTTCAGGTCTTTTAGTCGTAAAAACCGTGTTGACATCTCCTGTTGAAGTCGATAAAATACACTCTTTATAACGCGCACAATTTATTCTTCTGCTGAAAGTCCTGCATCTCTTGCCAGCTCTCCTGGCATCTTCCGACGTCGCCTAATTCTTCTGTCCACATCGATCCCCCAGGCTGTGCATCTTGTTTTGGCGTTTTCTACAGCAACTTGGCTTAAATCATCACGAAGCTTGACAAATTAATGCTCCAAAGATTCAAGATCAGTTGCTGCTTCCTTGAAATTCATAGTAGGATCCTGTAAGCGCTTCTGAAAACGATCAATTTTTCCAAGAATGACATTCCAGAAATGTAATCAACTATGAAGTTAAAATTTAATACGCATGCCTGTAACTGTTCTGCATCACTTCTGGTTTCAGGCGTCATAGTTACGTTCTCCGATAATTTGTCTAGCAGCCCTACTAGTTCATCCAGTCCTTCATAGATAGCTTTAACAGCTTATGATCGTGCACTCCAGCGTGTTTCAGACTCCCGCTTTACTGTGATGGGCACAGCTTTTTAAAATCCTTTATATTAAGTTCACTTGCTTGCTTGCTTTGCACGCTTACGACCGTGCAAATCTTTCGGTCGTTTTTTAACCCACTTCCCGTGATCCAATCGAGCTGACATTTTCACACAGACTCGTTGTGCGTGTCAATTTATTTTCGTGAAAACATTTTTCCAAAATTTTACACTTTTTAGGAAAAAATTAATAATAGTTAATTACCAATTGCTTAATGGTGGCAGGCAATCATCTGACCCATAGGTGGCAGCCAACTCAAGCCAGAGGACGAGAGGACACTAGCCGCCACGCATATTAAGGAGTTAATTTTTTTAACTCTTCCCAACGAATTATTGAACGAGAGAAAAACAAATATATACTTTCAACTGTTCCAAAAAATGTGACGACAAGTGGATCTTGTTTAGCTGAGTGTTTTCACAGTTGACAAATAATGCTCTGTGATTTTTGTTGTTTGGGATGTTCTTCCATGTAAGTTCTTAATAGGCGCGCGTATCAAAATGTAATTACATGACATGTAGGCTGTGTGTGGCGGGATAAATAAACTTTCAGGTTGAGGTATAGATTTGTGCAGTAGTTTCAGGCTGCCGCGCCCGCCGCAATAAGTTATAATGTAACGTTGTAAGCCTCATTTTGGCGCCCCTTTACCTTGGCGCCCGGGGACATATGTACCCCCTGCCCCCCCCCCCCTAGCTACGCCTCTGACCACCAACCCATCATCATCATCACTATCATCAACATAATCACCAACATTATTTACATCATTATCCCCATCATCACCACGATCACCACCATAAACCATCATCACCACCATCACAATCAACACCCAAAAAAACATCATAATCACATCCATCATAATCATCACTATCATCACCACCACCACCATAACCCACGATCACCATCATCACCACTACTGTCACTATCATCACCGTGAAAACCACCATCACCATCTTCTTCTTGGTTCTTTCGGTAAAGTCACCATTATTACCACCACGACCACCATCACAATCATCACCACCATTACGATCATCATCACCCCCCCCCCCCCTTCGCAAATCCCTTATCTCCACAATAAATATGAAAGACATAACACAAACCACGTAACGTTTAATTCATCCCATCAGTCGCAGGCACGGCCTTCTGGGAGTGCCTAATTGAAGCGGCATTTGGTTCAACGCAAGCAACACTCTGGGCAGGTTTCGACCTTCAGTGCCTCATCAGCAGCAGAGTCAGGCTCGTCATAAAGCAATGTATGAATGTTGAACGTATTTCGAACCGTACGTAGCCAATGTACGTAGCCAACCGTGCTAATCGGAGGTGCAATGCTGGCGAATTGCCCAGATGTTCATAGGCAAGAACAGGTTCTGAAGTTCTGTTTCTCATCAGCAGAAGTCAGGCTTTGCTTAAACCAAGGCTCACAAAGTTTTGCCAACTGGATTCCTGGCCGCCTGCTTGTATGTATTGTGTGTTGAGATTATATTGCAACGAATGTAGCCAGCTGGGCTAATCGGAGGTGCGGGGGAAGGACAACAAACTAAACACAAAAACACACACACAGGCACGGACAGTCAGGTACAAAGGCCGTGCGGGTTGCTCGTGTTTGATTCGAAAATAAAAATGGTCAATAAAAATCGAAGGTAAAAAAGAACACACAGCACGTGTTATTGTCTTGAGTATTTCTGTTTATTTGAAGTGACTTTAACCCACAGTCTATATGTAGTGGTGGTATTGACGTGCGCCGACAGTGATGGATCACGGGGCGCGGGGTTGGGCACGCGATGTGGGCGGGGCATGGACGCGCGCGCCGGTGGTAAGGCGCGCTCACACAAGCTGGGAAAAGAGGATCGTAGCGAGTGCGCAGTGATTGGTCAGATAAGTGGGTGCTCTCAGCGACGTCCGCAGGAGGGGTATAAAGGGAGACGCGCGAGAGCACTCGTGGAGTGTTAACCAGTTGAAGACCGAAGACGGGGTGGAGGAGGTAGTGGCCCGAGACCCCTAGTCCCGCCGTCCTTGTGAGGACCGGGGCCCTGTGTGGCTCGGAGCCGAGACTGGGGGACCCGTAGTCCGACGCCCGTGTGGGTCGGGACGGTGGTACCCAGAGCCGAGACGGGCACCCCCGGCTGGGTGTGTCCCGGAAGGCTACGGGGCGTAAGAGCCCGTGTCAGTATAGCTGAGTGGGTGTTTGTCACCCGTGTAGCTGAGTGGGTGTTAGTCACCCGTGTAGCTGAGTGGGTGTGAGTCACCCGAGTAGCTAAGTGGGTGTCAGTCACCCGTGCAACGAAGTGGGTGTTAGTCACCCGTGTAGCTGAGTGGGTGTGAGTCACCCGAGTAGCTAAGTGGGTGTCAGTCACCCGTGCGACGAAGTGGGTGTTAGTCACCCGTGTAGCTGAGTGGGTGTGAGTCACCCGAGTAGCTAAGTGGGTGTCAGTCACCCGTGCAACGAAGTGGGTGTTAGTCATCCGTGTAACTACAAGTTGGTGAAAATAAAGAGTGTGCTACCCGTGAAGACGTCTCCCGCCGAGTTACTACTTTACAACTCGCGTCAGAAGTAAACCTGTCTTCAAGAAAAATGGACACAAGGAAGACTTCGCGTACCCACGTGCAAAATCGGGGAGACGACGGCGTACCGGAGACACCAACCTCGGGAGGAGAGGACGAGGAGTTGCCGCCGATGCAGCACTTCGCAGAAATGGCCGATGCTCCGCTTGCCTCCGACACCAGCCTGCAGGACGCACACTCCCGCCTGGCGGAGTTGCTGCTCGCCGCCGCTGCGATTTTGGCGGAAATCTCCGTTCCAGCGGGCGGAGGGACGGCTGCGGGGTTGGAGGAGGCGGCGCGGCTGGAGGGATCCCGCCAGACGGCGTTTCGCGCCAAAAGTTTTGGAGTTGGCGCCATTTTTGAGGGCCCGCCACCGCTTGGCGGGAAGCGCGGACACCACGTGGCCAGAGATCTCCACACAGCGCAGCCCGCGTCATCGGCGCGCGCCGGAGATCTCCATTATGCGCCTGCAGACGGAGCCGACATCTTCTACAACCACAGCGGCGCGCGGGAAAATCGTTCCAACGACGACGACGGCGATCGAGTCCTCCAGCAACGATTGCCCGCGCTGTCGGTGTTCAAGGCGGACGGGGGCGACTGGGGAGCCTTCCAGCGACGGTTCGTCGCGCATCAAGAAATGTCGGGGTGGTCTGACACCACTGCCCTGCGCGCGCTGCCAGCGATGCTCGACGACGACGCGCTTGCAGCCTTCACATCGGCCCCGAGGTCGTCCCGCTCAACGCTCCAGGCCGCGCTACACCTGATGGCCAAGGTGTTCGGGCCACCCTCGACCTGTCGCCACCAGTTCTACGATCGGCGGAAGGTGGTTGGAGAAACAACGCTCGCCTATCGCACGGCGCTGCTCGCCCTGGCAGACTCAGCTTTTCCCCGCATGGACAAGGAGGGGAAGGACGCCATGGTGACGGAGCAGCTGCTGGCGTTGGCTCACGGATTGGGAGTTCCCATTAATACGGCGGACGAGATGGACATTTGCTCTCTGGGGATTGCCACAAGTATTCACGCTTACGAAGTCCTAAAGCGAAAGCCGACGGTCGTCTGCGCATCGGTGGGGAACGGGGCACCGGCCGCCACGATCGTCGGCCCTCAGCCTGCTGTGCCTCGGGAGGAGGCCTTCGCTGGTTCAAGGCCGGGGGAGTGGAGAACGGGAGGTCGTTCGCCCACACGCTCCTCCCGCAAGCTGGAGCAACCGAAACCTACGACGTCCCTCGTCGTCTGCTACAACTGCGGCCTTCGGGGCCACGTCGCGTCCGGGTGCCGGGCCCCACGTCAACGCACCGCGGGACCACGTCCGGACGACGACCAGGGCCTCAAGACATCCCAGCTGAACCCGGCAAGTCGCGAAACCTCACACGTTCGGTCCACACGCACGGCACAGTCGGGTCGCCGCTTAGCGGTGGGGGGACCGTGTATGGGCACCGGGGGTCCGGTTCGGCGAGAGGGGTCCGCGTACGGCCCGAAGGCAGTCGAGTGGTCCGAATTGGCCCACAGGATTGTGGCTGCGTCGGCCGGGTCGTCCGTGGTAACGGGGTACATTGACGGGGTTGAGGTCCGGGTGCTCGTGGACACGGGTGCGTCGGCCACTATTATTTCGGACCTTATTTATAATATTCTTCCCATCCAATGTCGACCCCTTCTGCCGGTGGACGTACCATTTTACGCGGCGAACGGGGGATCTTTGGGAATCATCGGCCAGATTCGGGCGAATATTTGTATTGGCGACATTAAATTGGCGGGTCCTATTTTTGTATCATCATCGTTGGCCGTTCCTTGTTTACTAGGCACGGACTTTCTGTCTAAAATGCCCATCAAAATTCTCATAGACCAGGCCTGCATTGAGCTTCCGTCGGGTCGGCGGGTTGAGTTTTTGAAGAGTCCAAATAAGATACGCACGGCTTGTGCGACGGTGCAGGCGCTGGCAACCCGGACTGTACGGGTGCCCCCGGGATCGCAAATGTTGGTACCCCTTCGGTTGAGAAAACCCCTTGGGGCGGATGCGGGGGCACAGGGAGTTCTATTGGGGCCGTCTAACAGGGCTAAAGGGGACCTCGACTTAGCGGTGGCCCAGACCATGGTGAGGGGGGACAGTGAGCCGTTCGTTGTGGTCCTGAATACGGGGTCGCGGCCGGCCGTGATTACGCAGGGAACGGTGCTGGCTCACGCCGCGCCGCTACCCGTCGAGGAACAGCTCGTTGCTCACGCCGATTCAAATGTCGATACGCATCCCCAAAGTGAGGAGGGGACGGAGTGGTTGGACTCGTTGTGTGCCGGGTCCAGTACCTTGTCCAGTGTGCAGTTGTGTGCATTGAGGGGCTTGCTGCTCGAGTTCGCTGACGTGTTTAGCAGGCACAAGTACGACATTGGCTGCACAGACCTGTTGCGCCACCACATAGAGACTGGGGACGCGGCCCCTATTCGACAGAATCCCTTCCGGCTCAGTCCAGCCGAGAAGGAGCATGTGCAGTCGGCAGTAAATGACATGTTGGCGGCCGACATCATTGCGCCCTCTTCCAGTCCGTGGGGTGCTCCTATCGTCTTGGTTAAAAAACAGGATGGATCCCTGCGGTTCTGTGTCGATTTCCGCCGCCTAAACAAAATATCAATGGCCGATGCGTATCCGCTCCCCAGGATGGATGAGTCGCTGGATGCCTTGGCAGGAGCACAGTTTTTTTCGACGCTCGATTTGCTTTCGGGATTTTGGCAATTGCCCCTCGATGACGAATCAAAACCAAAAACCTCTTTCCGGACACCGGGAGGCCTATTTGAGTTCAACCGATTGCCCATGGGTTTACATTCCGCTCCTGCCACGTTCCAGAGGCTCATGGAATTGGTTTTGTCAGGCCTCCAATGGGACACCTGTTTGATTTACCTCGATGATATCATCGTTTTCAGCCGAACTTTTGAGGAGCACCTCCAGCGACTGAGAGCAGTGTTTCTCAGGATGCGTTCCGCGAAGCTAAAGTTTAAACCGGCTAAATGTTTTCTGCTTCGGGAATCGGTCAGGTATTTGGGCCATATCGTTAGCCGTTCGGGGATCTCGATGGACCCTGCTAAGACGCAATGCGTCGGCTCATGGCCAACACCGACCTCTGTTACTGAAGTCCGCAGCTTCATAGGATTTGCCTCCTATTACCGTCGTTTTGTCAAGCAGTTTGCCACCATAGCCAGGCCCCTGCACGCTTTGACGGCTAAAGGGGTGCGATTTCACTGGGGGCCGGAGGAGGAGGCCGCGTTCTGCTCCCTTCGTGACGCCTTGGTGCAGGCTCCCCCCTTGTGTTACCCCGATTTCACGCAACCGTTTGTGCTCGACACGGATGCCAGTAACACGGGTATCGGGGGAGTGCTCTCACAGGTGGTCGGGGGGGTCGAACGGGTGGTCGCCTACGGTAGCAGGGTTCTGTCCCCCGCGGAACAACGCTACTGCGTGACACGGCGTGAATTGCTGGCGATTGTGTTTTTTATACAGCAATTCAGGCCGTATCTGTATGGCCGTCACTTTACGGTTCGCACGGACCATGCGGCTCTCCAATACGCTATGCGGGTGGCGCAGCCATCCGGCCAATTGTCCCGATGGTTGGAGGTCCTTCAGGACTACCAATTCACGACGATTTACCGCAAGGGGTTGCGCCACTCGAATGCGGATGCATTGTCACGGTTGCCGACGCGTACGGAATGCACATGTCAGTTAGGATCGGCGCGATGTAAACCCTCTGTCGCTGTCCCCGCGGAAGTGGTGCTAGCCGCCACGGATACTACGGGGGTCGACGCCCCCACGGGGAGGGACTCGCTGTTAGCATTGCCTCTCATCGAGTGGGGCCGTCTGCAAATGGCCGACAGCTCCCTACTCGCGCTACGTCGGAAGGTTGACGTTCCCGAGGGCGGGGAAACGCGGGTCGGTTCCTGGGTGTGCAGACAGGGCCTCTTGATGAAGTGGGACTCCATGTCCCGGCGTCACATGCTTGTGGTGCCGGTTGCTGTACGGGGTAAGGTCGTCCTGGCTGCCCATGAACGACTCATGCATCTGGGGTTTCACAAAACGCTCGCCCTCATTCAGCGAGACTACTATTGGCCGGGGATGGGCAACGACGTGGCGAACATTCTTAAGGGGTGTGTAGGGTGCGCTAAAAGAAAACCGCCACCAATAGCGGCTAATCCACCGCTGCAATCCATTCAAGTTTCGCGCACGAACGAATTGGTCGCGCTAGACATCTTGGGGCCCTTTCCCACTACACCTCGGGGAAATAAGTTCCTGCTGGTTGGCGTAGAGTACTTCACCCGCTGGCCCATGGCGTGGCCACTCGCCAACCAGTCGGCTGCGGCAGTGGCGGACGCCTTTGTCCAAGGTTACGTTTTGGACAAAGGCGCCCCCGAACGCTTGCTGACGGATCAGGGGAAAAACTTTTCGAGTGTTTTGTTGCGCGAGGTGTGCAACCTGTTGGGTACAAAGAAAGTACGTACCTCCCCGTACCACCCGCAGACTGACGGTATGGTTGAATGTCTGAACAGGACGATTACGTCTATGCTGTGCCAACAGGTATGCGACGACCAGGTGGATTGGGACTTACAGGTACCGGGGGTACTAGCGGCCTATCGGATGGCACCCCATGCGGCGACGGGGTTTTCTCCATTTTTTCTGATGTATGGGCGGGAGGCTGATCCGGCCATGGACGTCCAACTGGGGATTTCACAGCCACGTGCAAAATCTAAATTGGCAGACCATATTAAGTTTAACATCGCCAAATTGGCTGAGGCGCGTGAGGCTGCGAGATTGAATTCACGCTCTCGGCAGATCGCGAACGAGCGATTGCATGAACGGAAGGTGCATACGCACAATTGGGAACCGGGCGATAAGGCCTGGCTGCATTGTCCACACGCACCGTTGGCTACGTCCCCCAAACTGTTGAGACCATGGAGGGGACCGGTGGAAATTGTGCGGGTTGCACGACCCCAGAGTATACAGATTAAATGGGGAAAACGCCGTTGGTACGTGCACCCCTCCCGACTGAAACCCTACGCGGCGCCGCGTGACCCCGGGTTGTGCCGTGACGACCGAGCGTGTGATGTGACCGTCGACTCGGGGAGGGATGTGTCGCAGGCTGATCCTCACGTGTCTCCACCTGACCCACCCCCAGGTGTCTCGGACCTGACGGCTGTTGACCGTCGGGAACCGGAACCCCGCGGCTCACGCGGAGCCCCGATGCCTGGCCCATGCCTTCCTGAACTGCCGGCGCCGCCGGATGGCCAACTGCGTCCTGTGCCGTACGACGGTCCGGCAAGGCGGACTCGGGCAAGGACGCAACACTTTTCATGAAAAAAAAAAAAAAAAAAAAATGTTTGTTAAAGCCCGACCTCGTTGCCGGCTTTCCCCTCTGCCGGGTAATGTCCCGTTCAAGGGACGCTCGGACAGATTGGGACGCTGCATGAGTCGGAGAGAAAAGAAGAGAAAATGAATAAAGAATTTTTTTTATTGTTATTCGTTCCGCATACACAGTATCGTTGCCACTCGCCGGATTGTGCATATTGTTCTTGTTGTGGGTGGGGCGGTTGCTGGGTTTTGCGGATTGCGGTGTTCATGTTGTGTTGTTAGGGTTTTGTTGTTATGTTACAGGGCACACATAGGGGTGAAGGGGTGTTGTATATTTTATTAGCAGCCGGGTCGGCTGCGAGCTATGTGGTAGGGGGTGATGTAGTGGTGGTATTGACGTGCGCCGACAGTGATGGATCACGGGGCGCGGGGTTGGGCACGCGATGTGGGCGGGGCATGGACGCGCGCGCCGGTGGTAAGGCGCGCTCACACAAGCTGGGAAAAGAGGATCGTAGCGAGTGCGCAGTGATTGGTCAGATAAGTGGGTGCTCTCAGCGACGTCCGCAGGAGGGGTATAAAGGGAGACGCGCGAGAGCACTCGTGGAGTGTTAACCAGTTGAAGACCGAAGACGGGGTGGAGGAGGTAGTGGCCCGAGAACCCTAGTCCCGCCGTCCTTGTGAGGACCGGGGCCCTGTGTGGCTCGGAGCCGAGACTGGGGGACCCGTAGTCCGACGCCCGTGTGGGTCGGGACGGTGGTACCCAGAGCCGAGACGGGCACCCCCGGCTGGGTGTGTCCCGGAAGGCTACGGGGCGTAAGAGCCCGTGTCAAGTATAGCTGAGTGGGTGTTTGTCACCCGTGTAGCTGAGTGGGTGTTAGTCACCCGTGTAGCTGAGTGGGTGTGAGTCACCCGAGTAGCTAAGTGGGTGTCAGTCACCCGTGCAACGAAGTGGGTGTTAGTCACCCGTGTAGCTGAGTGGGTGTGAGTCACCCGAGTAGCTAAGTGGGTGTCAGTCACCCGTGCGACGAAGTGGGTGTTAGTCACCCGTGTAGCTGAGTGGGTGTGAGTCACCCGAGTAGCTAAGTGGGTGTCAGTCACCCGTGCAACGAAGTGGGTGTTAGTCATCCGTGTAACTACAAGTTGGTGAAAATAAAGAGTGTGCTACCCGTGAAGACGTCTCCCGCCGAGTTACTACTTTACATATAGAAAGCAATACACGTACAGCGACACAGACTAATTTGACGTGAGTTTGTGTGTGACCAGACGAGTACTCGCTGTATCTGATTCAATACAAATCCTATTGTAGTGCTCGTTCTGTTTATCAACACAAATGTGCCAAGTCTACTGCACGGTGAACGTGAAAGAGTTAATGCATTAGCACTTTCATAGATTCACTCAGACCCATAGACTCACCACACAGAGACATAGACTCACTCAGAGACACAGACTCACGAACAGGGACCCATAGACTCCATCACACACAGACCCATAGACTCCATCACACACAGACCCATAGACTCACAATGAGATCTACACTCACACAGACCCATACACACACACCGAACCAGACTCAGAGACCCATAAATTCACTCACAGAGACCCATAGAATAAGACAGAGACCCATAGACCCACCACACAGCGACCCATAGACTCATGACACAGAGACCCACAGACTCATGACACAGAGACCCATCGACTTACACAGAGACCCATAGACTCACAAAGAGACCTATATGCTCACACAGAGACCCACAGTCGGTTCTGTCTCCACTGCTGCTGTATTTGTTAATGTGGTTGTTGATGTTGTTTATGTTGTTGATGTCGTTCCACGGGGATGTTGGGGCCTCGGACCATCGTGGGTCAGGGCTGGAGACGGCTTCCCAGCACGCGTTGCTGGTGATGTGGAGCACAGCGGAGGCACGGGAGCAGGGCCAGAGGGAGTGTCATTGGTGGTGGTGTACACGTGTCTGTGTGTGTACGCGTGTCTATGCATGCGTGTCTGTGTGTGTACGCGTGTCTGTGTGTGTACGCGTGTCTGTGTGTAAAGGAGTCTCTGTGTACGCGTGTCTGTGTGTGTACACGTGTCTGTGTGTACACGTGTCTGTACACGTGTCTGTGTGTACACGTGTCTATATGTGTGTCTGTAATGTAGCGGTTCGCGCGCTGCACTAAGAACCCGGTGACCCGAGTTTGATTCTAGCTCAAGGCCAACACTGATGACGATTATTTGAACTGCTCCTGAGGCTCACCTAGGTCGACTCAGCTTAAAATAATATCCTGGTGCAGTGGTGTGTAGTGAACATCGCACCGGGAAGACAAAGGCGGCCGGGCGTGGTGCTGGCCACCCACTCATGTGCCACAGTGCCGGCCTTGATAGGCGCTACAACTCGCGAACAGCACTTGCCACTAGTCTATTGGAAGCTACACGGGGAAGCTTTGTCTGTCTCTACAATGTGACAAAGCTCCCCCGTGTAGCCCACCCAGGCTGGAGGAGCAAGAGCTGTTAGTAGCGAGGAGCAGCAGTGCCTGTGAAGGCCGCCACTGTGGCACACGAGGGGGTGGGTGGCCAACACCACGCCCGGCCGCCTTTGTCTCCCCAGAGCTGATGTTTACACACCGCACCAGGTTCTGATTTGAGTCCGAGTCGACCTAGGGGAGGCACGGGACCCGGTTCTGATTTCACTCGCCACTGATGTTGGTCGGAGCCGCGACGCGGCGCCCGCAACCGCTCCCCACACTTAACACTTACAAACTACAACCCTTAACCACCAATCACAATCACAGTGTGGGTCTCTACGAGTCTGTGTGGGTTACTATGGAACTTTGGGTCTCTATGGTTCTGTCTGCGAGTCTGTATGATGTGTCTGTGGGTCTTTGTATGGGGCTTTGTGTTAGGGTCTCCGAGTATGGGTCTCTGTGGGTCTGCATGGATCCCCGAGTATGGGGCTATGTGGGTCTCAATAGGTCTCTGTGGGTCTATGTATAGGTCTCTGAGCATAGGTCTCTGTGGTTCTATGGATAGATCTGTGGGTCTCTATGTGACTCTGAGTATGGGTCTATGTAAGGGTCTTTGTGGGTTTCTGTATGGGTCTCTGTGGGTTTCTGTATCGGTCTCTGTGTGGGTCTCTGTGTGTGGGTTTGTGAGCACCAGACTCTGTATTTATACTGCAGGAGGAATCCGAAAAGCTCTGAAGCTCTTTCATCACAGATGTCCAGTCGGGGGCCACTGGGGTCAGAACGTTACAACAACAAACGCACAACGCGCGCACAAGACACGACGGGAGGGGCAGCGTACAGGAGAAGTAAACAAATCACTTAACAGATTGTCTACAAACAGCAGCAAGCTGTGTGTGTAGAGAGCAGCAGTGCACGCGTGCGGATCACTCTCACCACACCGTCAGTCGCTGTAAAAAATATGCTAAATTCCTCTGTTGATATGTAAACTCAGCTTATTGGAGAGTATATTGAGTACATTGATCATATGTTCTTGGTTCTTTCGGTAAAGTCACGTAGAAGGGAAATAAAAAAAAATATAAAACAATAAAATTCTCACCGCATTTCGACTGCAACACAAGCAATCGTCATTAGGTGTGAACTCCACAGCAATAAAATGTGAATCTCTGCAGTCACGAAAGCTTTAAATCAAAATTTATATTGATGTAGTTTATACCTAGTTTTTTCACATCGGTTTATTGTATGGTAGTAGGGTAGAAGCAGTTGTTTAGCGTCAATATGCTAAATTCCACTGTTGATATGTAAACTCCTTTATCAAGGCGCTCTGCTCCTCCCACCCCGCTTAAAATACACCCGCCAGGCTTATCAGTGTTCATTAGGATGCTGTCTTTCCGACAGCTCTGTTCTTCACCTGAGGATGGCTGTTTGTGTTGTGGCCGAAACGTCGTGAGAATTTTTGTTACGTTTTTTTTTTCCCTTCTACGTGACTTTACCGAAAGATCCAAGAATATGAATCCCTGCCGTCACGAAAGCTTCAAATCTAAATTTATTGTGTAGTGTCTCATTGTGTAGTGTATAGAAGTAGAGTGTATTGTGTCACATGGTACAAATAAGTGGCAAAATAAAATACACCTGCATAGGGAAAGCGGGTGATTGAAATTTAGAAACACCTGCAGCAAACAAAGTGTCAATCACCACCAGAGACTAGAGGGTGAATGGAGGAAGACCCCAGGCCTCTCCGCTCTTGAACTCCAGCCAGCAGGGAACGAGAGCGGTACCCCGAAACCGGCCACGTTTCCAGCTTGGACAGCCGGTGGGGAGCAGGGAAGGGGCAGTGGAGCACAAGGAGGCTGCCTCTGACACTTCCCTATGGCAGAAAGAAGCCAGCAGGCGCCGGCTCGCTTCCTTTCCTCTGACGACGACGGTGTCAGGCCGGCGGTGGTGCATGACGCACGGCATCGAGCTTCACCCTGACGTCGGGTTGCTTGTGAATGTAGCCCAAAGCGGATGGTAAACGCCATCTGAGCCTCAAAGTGCCTTAAGGGTGTGTGAGCGTAGGCTCAGGTGTGAGTGCCGGGGGTGTATCGTGAGCGCACCGCGTTTGCCCAAAGATCTGCTACGGCGTGAAAGCCGGCAGGGTGGCTGGTCTACGAATTAAAGACAAACCAACCCTCTAGAATCGCCTCAACAATATGGTATCGATTGATCTCTCGCTAGACTCGACCCACACTCTCCACGGGCGTGACTTGGCTTACCAAACATTTAGTGTCCGCGATACAGGTGAGCCTGGAGAAGTAGGCAAGATTCTAGATTTGAAGCTTTCGTGACTGCAAGGATTCATATTCTTAGGTTTTTTCGGTAAAGTCACGTAGGTAAAAAATTCAAATTGCTGTCACTTGATACAGCTATCGTGCTGTGACTGTTTCACCTGAAGACGGAGGCTTGTGTTGCCTCCGAAACGTCGTGATTTTTTATTTTATTTTTATTTTACTTATTTTAATTTTTTACCTACGTGACTTTACCGAAAAAACATAAGAATAAGTAGGCAAGAACCAAAGTAACACATTGTAGTGTATAGTGGTGTAGTGTATAGTGTAGTAGTGTGTCATATTGTAGTGTGTGTGGTGGTGATGTGTGAGGTGGTGGGGAGTACGTGTGAAAGTGAGTGTGTGTGAAGTTAGGTACTCATAGTCTGTTGTGGACTATACAGAGGGATCGTCACCTGTGGGTTTATGTGCAGTGACTGACTCAGAGACACTAAAAGTAGGAGGCACTTTATTTACACGGCCATAACAGTTCACACTTGGTAACTACGGTTCCCAGTCAGGACAGCTGGTAGACTGCCTGACTGGAGATGCCGAGATGGTGAAGACGATGGTGAAGACTCCAGCAGCATGACGAGATCCCACTCCAAACGACAGCCCCGAGGTCCCCTCCCGGGGCCCCTCTTATACAGATAGTCCCCGAGTTACGATGGTCCGACTTACGATATTTCGATCTTACGATGGCGATAGCGATACGACAAAATTGTAAAATATTTTAAATTTCGCTGTACGTTGGGACGCTGCCGGGACGTACGCATCTCCCACCTCGTGTGGTGATGCCTCACTCTCACCAGCGGTTGAAGGAGTTAAGTTGTCTCGGTGTTAGCGTGTTTATAGGATTGTTTCCTGAAAAAACTTTCCTTAAAATTGCAGTTCATATAGGTAGACTAAGAATTTACCTTGTTTTTTTTCCTTTACATTTTACTGTGCAATACAGTATTGTAATTAATATATACGTACAGTATATAGTTTATACAGTACGGTACTGTAAATTGCTGTTTTGCTAAAATATCACTATTCTTTAAGACTCCTGGGTAGGCTAGGCCATCTTCGACTTACGATATTTTTGACTTACGATGGGGTCGTCGTAACGCATCTCCATCGTAAGTAGAGGACTACCTGCACTGCCAGTGTGGCCTGGCTCCAGCCCCGGCCACGCCCCCTTCTGAGACCTACTAACGGATTCTCGATGTGCCCCTTCCGTAACCTTTCCCCTAGATCCCTCTCTGGTCTATCACGTGACCTGCTGTCAGTCAGGGCTGCTGTGAGCTGCAGATCCTTTTCCCTGTCAGCAGCCAGCGCTATGCTGCTATGTGACCGATCCTATGTCACTACACTAGTGTAGTGTATAGTAGTGTAGTTTATAGTAGTGTAGTGTATAGTAGTGTAGTGCAGAACCCCTCCCCAACGATCACCTATGTAATGACTAATCGATTAACGAAGGGTCTCCATAGAGCACAATGTGTTCACTTATCGACCATTCCCTTGTTGACGACGGGCTGTTGTAGGTATTTGTTTATAATATTGTTCTTCATGGATTCATATCCATTGTTTAAATACTATAAAGTACGTTTTTGAGTGAAAAAGGGTAACTTTCGAAGCTATCAGAACAAAGTAAGCCTTTAACGGGTATTTCATATGCACACTTAATGACCAAATCACTTAACGACCGGTTTCGTGGGACAAATGAACATCGTTAAGAGGAGAAGTTCTACTGTACTACTATGACGACCCTGCACTACTATAGACTACACTATACAGTACACCATAAACTACACTATACACTACACTATTATACGCGACACTATTATACACCACACACGACACGACTATACAGAGGATGGGTTCTACTGCACGAGGGGCTGGGGTGGTCGTCATTCACCAGGGCCGGGGGGCGGAGGGGGGCTCCTACAGTGGAGCGGCTGCTGAGGTGTGGGCGAGTCGGTGGCCGGGAAATGTTGTCACGATGGGTTGTTGCTGGCACTGCGGCGTAAATTCTAATTTATCCCTTTCTCATGCATGGCGCCGTGCTCCGTCGCACCATGCAGTGGCGTCCATCACCACGGCCCGCTGCTGAAGTTAAGCGCGGAGCTTCCGCATGTCCCCCCCACCTGCCCTATCAATTGCGCACCCTAAACTATGCCGCCCCGTCCCTCCTCCGCCTGTCTCGTCGACCCGTGGGGGTGTGTGTGGGGGGGAAATGCGCCTCAACCGCGGTGGCCGAATGCCCCAAGCCACGACCATACCATATTAAGGCTGGTCGCAGCACCGCGGCGCAACGTAGCACGGGATAGGTCGTCCAATTCCCTGATCGCCGGAAACTGTGAGAGTTAATCCCGATAAGGGTTTCTCGGATAAAAACCGGCCGATCAGGTGATCTCCCCTTCCAGCTTTATGGGTGGGGGAAAATGCATGCGGGTGTGTTCATGTGAGGTGAGGTGAGGGGGACGCGGGGTTGGCTCCGTTGCTTGGTGGTGGCGAGGTCGGGGATTTGGGCGCCTGACTGAACGGCTTCGTGGCGGCGGCATCACATAGCCCCCCGAGGTGCCAGTCCCTGTCCCGGGTTGACTGTAGCACCTCGCTTGGGCCGCGCCCACGAGGAAACGTTGCGGGGTCCGGGGGATCCGTCCGGACCTGGTGGCTGGCCTCGGGGCGGGTGGTTCCGTCCTCTGTAGCTCCTGCGGCGGCCTCCTCCTCCACTCCTGCGGCTCTCCCCGTCCCCCGGCACCTGTGGGCTGGGGCACAAACTCAGCAGCGGAAGGGTTTAGGGCCCGTCGTCCGCGCCGTCTCCGGACTGGATCGGGGCGTCTCGGGGGCCCGGCGGGGCCCATGTAGTGTGCGAGGCCCCCCAACACGAGGGGTGCGGGTACTCCGGGATTTCGGGGCCTTCGGGTGACGGGGTTCTCTCTCGCCGGGGCCGCTTTCCATGGTTTTAGGCGGCGGACGTTGACCACCGTCTCTCGACCCCTTTCCCCGCCATAAATTAGTACCGTCCAGGGGGAGATCTGCCGCACCACGGTCCAGGGTCCCCGCCAGTAGGTCGTCAGTTTCCCCACTGGCCCGGCCCCGACGCGAGGGGTGTGTAGCCACACCTTAGCGCCTGTCAGGAATAAGGGGGGTTCCATGCGGGGTCGGGTGCCCTGTTCCTGCCGCCGATGCGCGGCTTCCCCTTGCGGGTATGCTCGGCCTCGGGCTTCTCGCAGGGTCTCCAACAGGTGTTCCACGGGGCGGCTTCCCTCCTCCGGCTGGGGGGAAGGGACGCCGAATAGCAGATCTGCGGGTAAACGAGACTCACGGCCGAACATCATTAAAAACGGGGTTTGTCCCGTCGACGTGTGTACGGTGGTGGCGTAGGCGAAAAGGGCGTAGGGGAGGTGTTCGTCCCAATCCCGTTGATTTGCGGCCGCCATACGTTTGAGTTTTCCCGCTAGGGTCTGATTCATGCGTTCTACCATACCGTTTGCTTGGGGGTGGTACGCTGTGGTTCGGTCCTTCTGGATTCCGAATTCTCGGCACAGTGCCTGGAACAGCTCGGCCTCGAACTCGCTACCCTGGTCGGTGAGGACTCGTTCTGGGATCCCGTGCTTAAGTACGTAATGTTCCACGAATGCCCGGGCCACCACCAAGGCCGTTTTATCAGGGATGGCCACTGCTACGGGGTAGCGGGTGAAATACTCTACTGCGACTAGGATATACCGGTTGCCTCGATGGGATCGCGGGAATGGCCCCTGTAGATCGATCCCGACCAGCTGATTCGTGCGGCTGACGCGGAACGGCCTTAGGGGTACCTGGTATTGTGCCAGTTTCGGCCCGCACTGCTGACAGACGCGGCAGCCCTGTACCCAGGCCGCCACGTCTTGTGCCAATTTGGGCCAGAGATACTGGCGACGCAGGGTCTCTCGAGTGCGTCGTTCCCCATCGTGGCCCCCGAGTGGGTGGTCATGCACCAGCCGTAGCAGCTGGGGTCGCACCTGGGCAGGAACACAGATGCACCCCGGCTGGCCGGCCTCGGTTAACTCCCGTACCACTCCGTTCTGCACACACAACCGGGCATACAAACCGCTCCAGGGTCCTGGTAGGGCGCTCTTTTCCTCCCGCAGTGCCGCCTCCACTGCCGCCAGATCTGGATCCCGCTGCTGGGTCTGTCTCAGCTGCTCGTCGTTCAGGCCTGGGAAGGCGCAGCCGACGTCCTCCTGGATCCGTCCGATCGGGTCCCGAGCCGCGGGTCCCGCGCTTGCCGGGCGGTCGACGGGATCCTCGGTGCCACCTGTGAGGGTCTCTGTGGCGCACACTGCACTCTATCTCGCTGGGGGAGGGTCAGTGGCCGCGGCCTCTCGGGGGTCCGTTGCCTGCCGGCAGCGTCCCCCCGTGAAACACGGGCAGGCCTCCTCCGCCCTTGTCTCGGCGTACACCGTGGGCCACCTCGACAAGGCGTCCGCGTTTGCATGCGTCCGGCCAGCCCGATACTCGATTTGCAGGTTGTACTCCTGCAACTGCGCCAACCACCGGGCCATCTGCCCCCGCGGCTCCTTGAATGATGTAGAGGTGATACGCGCTGGGATTAAGGATCGTATGCACAGTGCGTGATGATTGGCTGTGTAGGTGGTGACGCGCGCTGACGGTGGAGGATCAGGGGTCAGCGCGGGGTCGTGGGTTACGGGGTACCGATTGGCTGTGGGCGGTGACGCGCTGAGAGAGAGTGCGTCGTGATTGGGTCATTAAGGAACGACGCTCACGTCGACGCCGCATCAGCTCCGTCCCTCGTGAGCAGGGGCTATAAAAGGGGATGCACACAGGCGTAAGGGCAGTGTGTAACCAGCGAAGAAGGAAGACGGGGATGAAGACCTAGAGCCCTGCGGTACCTAGCCCCGCTGTCCTAAGGGGACCGGGACTCTGTGTAACCCAGAGGCGAGTGTAGTGGGTGTAGCCATAGGTCTACACGAGCCGAATGTACTATGTGTAGCCAGGGCATAGGGCTTACACGAGTCGAGTGTATTGTGTAGCCAGAGGCATAGGGCTTACACGAGTCGAGTGTACTGTGTAGCCAGAGGCATAGGGCTTACACGAGTCGAGTATATTGTGTGTAGCCAGAGGCATAGGGTCTACACGAGTCCAGTGTATCGGGTGTAGCCAGAGGCCTAGAGCTTACACGAGATTAGTGGAGTGTGTCGGAGGAAGAAGAGAGACCACACGTTGTATTGTGATACCTAAAGGATTTAATAAAAGTGTGTTACCCGTCAAGAAGTTCCTGCCGTCAATTCCCATACTTCAAATGTAAGAAGAAACTGCAGAGCATAATGGTCAGTGCGTACGCGACATTTCCTGCCGTACAAATACGGCAGGAACTGCTTACATGCGAAAATCACGGTGTACAACTCTTGGCGGGTCACGCAATAGTTCAGCTCGGCCCCACTCAAGGTCTGGCTGGCGTACGCGATGACTCGTTCCGTCCCATCCTGTACCTGTGACAACACCGCGCCCAGCCCGCTGCTGCAGGCGTCGGTGTCCAAGAATAAAATCGGTGGTAAAATCGGGGAAAGCGAGGGTGGGGGCGTGGGTGAGGTGGTCTTTGAGAGTGGTGAAGGCCGTCTGGCAGGCCCCCATCCACTGATAAGGGTGCTTAGGGGAGGTGAGTTGGGTGAGAGGGCGTGCAATCTCGCTGAATCCCTTTACAAATCAACGATAATAGGTGGCGAGCCCCAAAAATGATCTGATCTCCGTCAGATTTCTTGGCCGTGGCCACTCCACTACGGCGCGTACCTTCTCCGGATCGGTGCGCACGCCTGCCTCGCTGACGCGATGACCGAGGTACCCCACCTCGCGTTGTGCGATGTAACACTTACGTGGCTTGAGCTTGAGATGAGCCACTCACAGTCGCTGGAACACCTCTCGTAGCCTGGACCAATGCTCAGACAAAGATCTACTGAACACGATCACATCGTCCAAGTAAATCAGGCACTGTTCCCATTGCAAACCTCGCATTACCAACTCCATCAGCTGCTGGAACGTCGCGGGCGCATTGGTGAGCCCGAACGGGAGTACTCGAAACTCGAATAGCCCCATCGGGGTGGTGAATGCGGTTTTCGGCCGATCCTCCTCCGCCATCTCCACCTGCCAGTACCCGGACGCGAGATCGAGGGTGGAAAAATATCGCGCTCCGGCGAGGCTGTCAAAAGTGTCGTCGATGCGTGGTATGGGGAAGGCGTCGCCGAGCGTGACTGCGTTCAGTTTACGGTAATCAACGCAGAACCGGGTTGACCCATCCTTTTTCGTTACTAGTACCACCGGGGCTGACCAGGGGCTCGCCGAGGGCTGAATTATGTTATCGCGAAGCATGTCCCCAACCGCCTCTTTGATCTGTGTGCGTTCGGTTGCGCCCACTCGGTATGCAGGGAGTTTGATGGGTCGGGCTGCACCGGTGTCAATTTGGTGCTTAACAAGGTCGGTCCGACCCACGTCCGAGTCGTGTTCGCTGAACACGTCGGCATACTCCCGCAGTAACTCGCGCAGCCGATCGGCCTCTCCCTTAGGTAAATCCGCCCATGGTACATGTGTAATAAAAGACTCGGACGCTTCTCTCTGACTCCGTGTCCTTTATTTGGGTTCTTCGTAATTACCCTCACGGCACTCTCTTAGAGATACTCTGCTTGCAGCCTCCGGCTGCTATCACTATTGTAGCCTCCTTCCTCTCCTTGCAGACTCGCTGCTAACCCCGTGTGCAGACTCCCGCTGCTAACTCTATATTCAGACCCTCTTGGCCTTACTCCGTAAGCAGACCCGCTTGCAACTCCATATGCAGACCCGCTGCTGACTCCGTATGCAGACCCGCTGATGACTGCAGCCTCCTCGCTGCTTCGGGTCGGTCACCGCTGGCCGACGGTGCCGATCCTCGCTCCCCGTGTCCGTGGCGATCTCGCCACCCTCTGCTCTCGCCCTACGTGGCCTTACTCGTTCCTGGTCTCCCGTCACTCCCCCTCCTCTTCCGGTTTCTCTCCCTATAGACCTGACCCCTCTCCCCCACGTGACCTAACTCCTCCCCTCATGACGTCACCTCCGGGAGGTCGTTCACGCCCGCATTACACATGTAATGCGTCGAGCAGGGGGACGACCTCGGCTCGGGGAGTAGGGCCGACTCGCCAGGCCAGGTCCTGGTCCCCCTCAGGACGACCGGGGTCCTCAGCCCAGAGTGCAAACACCGATTCGTCAGAGTGGCGTGCGTGCAGGGGGTGTACAGTGGTGATCGGGGTGCGCCGTCGCAGTATCGCTGGGGTATTGTGCGGGTTAAACATCCGCATAAACAATCAGTCCCCATCTGCATTTACCAACGTGGCGGATCCCACGACCCCATACCGTTTTGCCAACTCCGGGTGAGGAGTTAGCATTACCTCCCCTGATGGTCGGAGCACGGGGTCGGTGGGGGATGTTGCCACCGGCACCAGCATCTAGGTGACTGCCGTCGCCAGGATAGCGGCCACAGGTGTGAAGCGGGGGCACGTCGGTTCTCGTCCCAGGAACGGAATCCGCTCGCCGTTGCTCTCCATGGTGGCGCATCGCTGGCGGGGTTGCACGTTGAGTCCCAGCTTTTCTAAGAGGTCGGTACCTGCGATACACTCGTGACACAACGCACTCGACACGTAGAACTCCTGGGTGCACACCTGGCTGCCTATGCGGACCTCTAGGGTGGCTCTCCCCAGCAGCCCCATTCCGGCTCCGCTCGCAGTGTGCAGCGCGCGGTCCGGTGTCTGCAGGTGACGCACGTCGACCCCGATCGCGCTGCAGTGTGCTGCGCTCACGAGCGAGGCCACCGCCCCCGTGTCCAGCAGGATTCGGGTACGCATTCCGTTTACCTCCCCTTCCACCAGCGACGTGGCCCCCGTGATCCCTGCCACCAGCTCCCGTAGCCAGTCGCCATGAGTCACCGTTTCCGTGGGCGTTGTTGCTGGAACCTGTGTGGAGATCACTCGCTCGCCATTATTCTCATTATCGTCTATTTGTATCGGGACCGCGTCGATTGCACCCCTAGTTGGTCCACTTTCTAGGGGGCGTTGGAGTTTAACCCCCGCGCCTGCCTAGCTCGGGTAATTTCAGGACAGTCTCTCACTAGATGCCCTCGGCGGTCGCACATATAACATGCCCGGGGAGGTGGGGGGGCTCCGTAGCGGGTCCCTTGTCCGCTCCCTCTCCCTCCCCCAGTACGCAGTTGTCCCAAATCGGACTCTAATTGGGACACCCTCCCGGCTAGCCCCCCTACCGTGGAACGTAGTTCACCCATCTCGGACTGGAGGGTCTTCATATTTGTATTTGCTTCCCCGCGTACTTGGGTTACCCTCTCACCTACTTGGGTTATCTTACCGTCAATATCTCCCATGCCGGTCTGTAACCCAGCTACCCAACCCGGGGTTGTCTCGCGGGGTCTCTGGGCCTCTCTTGCCCGTCTCCCTATGGGGCTGGCGGGCTCCTCCTCATCCTCCTCCTCGTCAGGGATCAGGCTCGCCACGGTGTACTCCTGTCCCGACCCTCGGAGCTGCGCGCGTTCGCTGGAGAGCTCCTCACACTCCAGTGCTTGCTCGACTAGGGTATCGAAAGGGAGGCCTGCGCTACTCTTTTTAGGCTGCCACCACGTGGTGCGAGCTAGGTACCTGTGTAGCTTGTCTGCAGCTAGCGCGTCAATGACCTCCTTCGCGAACTCTGGACGGGCGATCCGGGTTAGTGATCGCACGTCCTCGGCGTAGTCTCGGAAGTCCTCGCCAGGTTGGCGTCGGCGCGCCTCTAAGGCCGTCTTTGCCCGTATCGCGTTGCGCGTGCCGAAACGCAGGTCTAATCTACGCATTAGTTCTTCTAGTTGGGTTTGCGCGCTTTCGGGTAGTGCTTCTACAAAGTCGGCTGCCCGCCCATCTAAGTTCAACGTAAGTTGTCGTACTGCCTGCGTGTCCGACCAGCCATTAATCTCTTTAGCCCCTATGATATTGCCGGAAAACGCTTTCCATGTAGGGGTCCCCTGGCCGGTGAACACATGCCTTACCTTTGCGTGGAGTAGCGCGCCACCTTCCCGTGAAGATGTGAGGGTTCGTACGACTTCTGACACCAAATTGTCGGGGTCGCTGGCCCCCGAAGACCCTCCGTGCTCCGGGCGTATGGCAGGGGTTCCGCCGTGCGCCGACCCCTCGCTGCTCTGCGAGTAGCTGCTGCCGTCGCTGGGCTCATCGCCCGACGGCTCCCCTCCCTGGTCCGTCCCTCCGCGAGCTCGTGTGAGAGGCATAGCTCGCTGCCCGCTCTCGTTCACCTGCAAACGCTGCGTTGTCTCTCCACGGATCACGCGCTATTTAACGGGGGTCAGGGTTCGGAGGGCGGATGACGCTGCCCTCACGTACACAGCTCCCCGTGGCACTCACTCACCTGGCGAACCACTGTGTACACCCGCGCACCCACACGCTCAGCTCCGCGCAGCGCTCACTCACATGGCGAACCACTGTGTACACACGCTCACCCGCACGCTCAGCTCCGCGCAGCGCTCACTCACGTGGCGAACCACTGTGTACACACGCTCACCCACACGCTCACACTGCTCAACAAGATCACGCGAGACCACGCTTCGCTATTAATGATTTATTATCTGCTACCTGGTAACTAATGTTGAATCAGTGAGTCGACGAGGCTGGCCTATTCCACTAAACCTGTACCTATTCCCTATCTATCGGCTATTATCCTACTTCACCTTCTTACTCCCTGTTAGATGCCCACGGTGGTTCGCTGCTCCCTGTGCTAACAGCGCACCTCGATGCGTCGCACGGACGTCCGGGTCGCTGGCTGGAGCTGCGGCTGGTCCTCTGGCCTGGAGAGAAGAGACCGATTTCTCGTTTGTCTCCCCTTTTTATCCTCCCTACATCAAAGGGATGCGGCTCCGAGCGGGAGGGCGTCCCTCAGCCCTTCCCTAACAATGGGCTCGCGCCACCTTGCACGCGCACGGCGGTTCCGGGCGCATTTGACATGCTAATCAATGTGCGGCGTAAATTCTAATTTATCCCTTTCTCATGCATGGCGCCGTGCTCCGTCGCACCATGCAGCGGCGTCCATCACCACGGCCCGCTGCTGAAGTTAAGCGCGGAGCTTCCGCATGTCCCCCCCACCTGCCCTATCAATTGCGCACCCTAAACTATGCCGCCCCGTCCCTCCTCCGCCTGTCTCGTCGACCCGTGGGGGTGTGTGTGGGGGGGAAATGCGCCTCAACCGCGGTGGCCGAATGCCCCACGCCGCGACCATACCATATTAAGGCTGGTCGCAGCGCCGCGGCACAACGTAGCACGGGGGAGGTCGTCCAATTCCATGATCGCCGGAAACCGTGAGAGTTAATCCCGATAAGGGTTTCTCGGATAAAAACCGGCCGATCAGGTGATCTCCCCTTCCAGCTCTATGGGTGGGGGAAAATGCGTGCGGGTGTGTTCATGTGAGGTGAGGTGAGGGGGACGCGGGGTTGGCTCCGTTGCTTGGTGGTGGCGAGGTCGGGGATTTGGGCGCCTGACGAACGGCTTCGTGGCGGCGGCATCACAGCTGTATGTCATGATGCTATGTGTGGTAATAGTAATGTTGTGTGGTTATGCTGTGTGTGGTGATGCTTTGTGGCAATAGTAATTATGTGTGATGCTGTAATTGTGAGATGAGTGATGATGCTTTGTTTGATGAGTGCTTGCGTGATGGAGCTGTAACGATCCCATGCGTGAAGATGCTGTGATGAGTGTCTATGTTATGAAGCTGTGTGTGACGATGCTCTATGTGAGACAGTAGCCATGTCTGCTCTGCTTTCACAGGACAGGGAGGGTTACAGCAGCTTCACCCTCAGCTCGCAGCCAAGAGGACATTGTCTCACTTGAAGTCCTGGAGACACCTGCAGTCAAACTCCTGTGTGATTTCTTCAGTGTGAATCATGGGTGATGGGGCCATCTTGACAATAAATGATCCCCGTGTGTGTGCACGACGTCGACTCAGCCTCAAATAATTACCTGGTGTTTAATAGACATCACCACTAGGGAGACAAAGGTGGTCGGGCGTGGTACTGGCCACCCACCTCGTGTGGCATGCCAGCCTTCAAAGACGCTCGTGGACAGAACTTGTCCCAATAGTATGTGAAGGCTACACAGGGGATCTCTGTCTTTGTTCACATCCCATTCCTGGACCATACTGAACAGCCACGAGACTCGGTGTGGTGTTCTTGGGTAAATAATCAGCATTAAGTCAGTGGTAATTGTGATGTTGAGATGCAGTGAGTGCCTGTTAATGTGTATGCGTGGGGGAGCGGTAGCACACTGCACTACGAACCCAGTTACCTGGGTTTGATTACCCGCCATGGCTAACATCAGTGCCAGGTGATATCTGATCCAGTCCTGGGCCTCTGCTAGGCAGTTTCAACCTCAAAGGAGTTCCTGATGCTGGTAATGGTCATAATGATGGTGATAGTGGTCGAGATGATGATGGTGGTAATGATGCTGATGTTAGTGATGTGAGTGATGGGAATGGTGATGGGATTGGTGATGGTGTTGGTTGTGGTGATGGCAGTGATGGTAGGGGTGATGGTAATGATGGTGACATTGGCGATAATATAGGTGGTGATGTTTGTGATGGTTTTGCGGATGGCGCTGATGGAAGGAGTGGTGATATTGGTTATTGTGGTCATGGTAGTGATGGTGGCGATGGGTTTGATGGTCGTTGTGATGGTTATGATGCTTGTCGTGTTGGTGATGTTGGTGATCGTGTTGATGATGGTGATGGGAATAGTGGTGATGGTGATGTTTATGTTGTTGTCATCAATGATATTGATGGCGAGGATGGTTGCTGATGGTCATGTCTGTAATGTTATTGTTGATGGTGAACATGATGGTTGGTGATGGTAATGTTGATGGTGGTGATGGTGGATGATGGTGATGACGGTGTTCTGTAGTGATGTTGTCATCGCTGTTGTCACAGACGGACGCTCGCCGACTCTGGACACAAACTCAGCTAATAACAAACTCCAGATCTCCTCGGATCTCAGGACGATGACGCTGAGCCCTGCTTTCCAGGGTCGCCCCAATCACCCACACCGGTTTGATTACTATGCACAAGCCCTGTGCTGTGAGAGCTTCTCGTCGGGCCACCAATACTGGGAGGTGGACGTAGGGGACGCGGGGTGGTGTCGGGTTGGAGTCGCGTACGGGACGTCGCTCCCTCCCGGCCGGGCATGGTGCTGGCCACCCACCCCCTCGTGTGCCACAGTGGCGGCCTTCACAGGCGCTGCTGCTTCTCGCTACTAACAGCTCTTGCTCCTCCAGCCTGGGTGGGCTACACGGGGGAGCTTTGTCACATTGTAGAGACAGACAAAGCTCCCCCGTGTAGCCTGCAATAGACTCTAGGGGCAAGTGCTGGTCGGGAGTTGTAGCACCTATCAAGGCCGGCACTGTGGCACATGAGAGAGTGGGTGGCCAGCACCACGCCCGGCCGCCTTTGTCTCCCCGGGTGGCGATGTTCACTACACACCACTGCACCAGGTACTCATTTGAGGCTGAGTCGACCTAGGTGAGGCTCAGGACCAGTTCAAATAATCGTCATCAGTGTTGGCCTTGAGCTAGAATCAAACTCGGGTCACCGGGTTCTTAGTGCAGCACGCTAACCACTACACTACCGCTTCCCATTCTGTGTACACGCACACATGGACACACGTACACACACACACAGACACGTGTACAAAGATCCCCCGTATAGCCTTAGACTGTCGGAGTAAGTTTTGTGAGTGAGCACCTATGAAGGCCGGCACGGCACACGAGTGGGTGGGTAGCCAACACCACGTCCGGCCGCATTTTTCTCCCTCGTGGTGATGTTTACACATCGCACCAGGTACTCATTTGAGGGTGAGTCGACCTAGGGGAGGCCCAGGACCGGTTCAGATAATTAATCGTCACTGGTGTTGGCCGTGAACGGGAACCCAACCCAGGTCGCCAAAGTTCGTAGCGCAGCGCGCTAACCGCTACATTACAGACACACATATAGACACGTGTACACACAGACACGTGTACAGACACGTGTACACACAGACACGTCTACATACGCGTGTACACACACAGACACGCGTACACACACGTCGACACACAGACACGTCTACACACAGACACGTGTACACACACAGACACGTCTACAGACACGTCTACACACACAGACACGTCTACAGACACGTCTACACACACAGACACGTGTACACACACAGACACGCGTACACACACGTCTACACACAGACACGTCTACAGACACGTGTACACACAGACACGTGTACACACACAGACACGCGTACACACACGTCTACACACAGACACGTCTACATAGACACGTGTACACACAGACACGTGTATACACACACACAGACACGTGTACACACACAGACACGGGTACACCACCACCATTGACACTCCCTCTGGCCCTGCTCCCGTGCCTCCGCTATGCTCCACAGCACCAGCAACGCGTGCAGGGAAGTCGTCTCCAGCCCTGACCCACGATGGTCCGAGGCCCCAACATCCCCGTGGAACGACATCAACAACATAAACAACATCAACAACAACCACATCAACAACAAATACAGCAGCAGTGGCGGCAGAACCGACTGTGGGTCTCTGTGTGAGCATATAGGTCTCTTTGTGAGTCTATGGGTCTCTTTGTGAGTCTATGGGTCTCTGTGTAAGTCTATGGATCTTTGTGTCATGAGTCTGTGGGTCTGTGTCATGAGTCTATGGGTCTCTGTGTGGTGAGTCTATGGGTCTCTGTCTTAGTCTATGGGTCTATGTGAGTGAATTTATGGGTCTCTGAGTCTGGTTCGGTGTGTGTGTATGGGTCTCTGTGTGAGTGTGGATCTCAGTGTGAGTCTATGGGTCTGTGTGTGATGGAGTCTATGGGTCCCTGTTCGTGAGTCTGTCTCTGAGTGAGTCTATGTCTCTGTGTGGTGAGTCTATGGGTCTGAGTGAATCTATCAAAGTGCTAATGCATTAACTCGTTCACGTTCACCGTGCAGTAGACTTGGCACATTTGTGTTGATAAACAGAACGAGCACTACAATAGGATTTGTAGTGAATCAGATACAGCGGGTACTGGTCTGGTCACACACAAACTCACGTCAAATTAGTCTGTGTCACTGTACGTGTATTGCTTTCTATAGTCACTTCAAATAAACAGTTATACTCAAGACAATAACACGTGCTGCGTGTTCTTTTTTTACCTTAGATTTTTATTGACCATTTATTTTCTAATCAAACACGAGCAACCCGCACGCCCTTTGTACCTGACTGTCCGTGTCCGTGTGTTTTTTGTGCTTAGTTTGTTGTCCTTCCCCCGCACCTCCGATTAGCCTAGCTGGCTACATTCGTTGCAATATAATCTCAACACACAATACATACAAGCAGGCGGCCAGGAGTCCAGTTGGCAATTACTTCGTGAGCCTTGGTTTAAGCAAAGCCTGGCTACTGCTGATGAGAAACAGAACGTCAGAACCTGACCTTGCCTATGAACATCTGGGCAATTCGCCAGCATTGCACCTCCGATTAGACCAGTTGGCTACGTACATTGGCTACGTACGGTGAGAAATAAGTTCAACATACATACATTGCTTCACGCGAGCCTGACTGCTGCTGATGAGACACTGAATGTCAAAACCTGGCCAGAGTGTTGCTTGCGATGAACCAAATGCCGCTTCAATTAGGCACTCTCAGAAGGCCGTGCCTGCGACTGATGGGATGAGTAAAACAATACGTGGTGTCAATCTTGATTTGAAGCTTTCGTGACTGCAGGAATCCATACTCTTTGGTTATTTCGCTGAAGTCACGTACGTAGAAAAATAATAGATCACGACGTTTCGATCGCAACACAAGCAATCGTCATCAGGTGGGACAACCACGGCAAGAAAAACACTGCTGAAGTAGGCGAGAGACCTGCCGTGGCACGAGGTTATATAGACCTCGGCAGTAGGGGGGAGCGAGAGGAGGTGGGGGGAGAGAGGGGGCGGGGGGAGGGAGGGGGCTGGGGGAGAGAGGGGGCGGGGGGAGAGAGGGGGTGGGGGGAGAGAGGTGGGGGGAGAGAGGGGGCGGGGGGAGAGAGAGGAGGTGGTGGGAGAGAGAGAGGTGGGGGGAGAGAGGGGGCGGGGGGAGAGAGGAGGTGGGGGGAGAGGGGGCGGGGCAGAAAGTGGACCCCATGGCAGCACTTGGAGAGATCTGAGAGATCGGCTGCAGGGGGGGAGAGTGAAAGGGGGGGGGGGGTGCAGAAAGTACGTGGTGTGTATTATGTCTTTAATGTTTCTTGTGGAGAGAAGGGTTTTGCGAAGGAGGAATGATGATGTTAGTGACAATGATAGTAATGATTGTGATGAAGGTGGTAGTGGTGGTAATAATGGTGAAATGGTGATGATGGTATTGGTGGTTATTGTAATAATGATTGTAGTGATGGTGATGGTAAGAAGTGTGATGGTGATAATGGTGGTGGTGGTGTCGGTGGTGATGATGATGATGGTGTTGATCATGGTCGTGGTGATGATGATTGTGGTGGTAATGATGGTGATGAGGGAGATGGTGATAATGATGACGGTTATGGTGGTTTTTACGGTGATGATAGTGATGATGATGGTCGTGATGGTGGATGTGATAATGGTGATTATTATGGTGTTTTTTGCGGTGTTGATGATGATGGTAATGATCGTGATTGTGATGATGATGGTGGTGATCATGGTGGTGGTAACGATGATGGTGGTGATGATCGTGGCAGTGTTGGTAGTGGTGATGATGGTGGTATAGTGATGATGGTGGTGGACGTGATAATGGTGAGGATTATGGTGTTTTTTGTGTTGGTGGTGATGGTGGTGATGGTGGTTCATGATGGTTATGGTCGTGGTCGTAGTGATGATGGGGATAATGATGTTGATGATGTTGGTGATGATATTGATGATGATAGAGTGGTGGTGGTGATGATAGTGATTAAAATGGAGTAATGGCAATGATGCTGATGATCATGATGGTGGTAATGATGGTGATGATGGAGGTAGTGATGACTGGTGATTACAATGATGGTGGTGTTGATGGGGATGATGGTGGTGATGATGATAGTGATGATGGGGTGATGATAGTGATGATGGTGAATCACAGGGATGATGGGGCGTGGTAACGCGAGCGCGCACTGCAGGTGAAGGAGCGGCCACATGGACTCTGGGGCTGCGCTGATTCCCCACTCAGATTTCATTAAAATCCCTCAAACTTCCGCACCGGCGATTTGTACTGCACCGGCGACATCGCTCATGCACACCAACCTGAACCTCACCCTCCCCCCTCACCCTCCCCTTCCATGCTCACCTCACCCTTCATTCAATTTTCACCTCACCCTCCCATCACCCCACCCTCCCCGAACCCTCACCTTGCCTCACCATCGCCTCTACCCCCTCCTTCCCATCTTTTCCTCTCCTCAACCCCTCCTGACCCTTCACCCTCCACGCTTACCTGTCCCCTTCCCTCACCTTCCCCTCTAATCTCCCCTCACCCTCACTTCACCCTCTCCTCACCATCCCCCCTTTCATCGGTTTCTTGGGTTTTCGCCTCAGTTTCTTGGGGTTCTAATATTCCTCATCCTCAGGATGCACGACTCAGATCCACAATCTTCAATGGTTCATTACAATACCCCAGCCACATCCCAGGGTAGAGAGGTTGCAAGAATCTCTGCCGGACCTCGTGGATCACCTCCATGGAGTCGGCGCGGTAAAACTCCAGGAACCCCCCCTCCCAGTGCAGGTGAAGCCCGATTCTGCGGGGGGAGGGGGCCCCCCTCACCGACAGTGCAGTCTCCACTCCACCATGAACCACTGAGAAGCTGTCGTCACGTTTCTCTAAACACCAGGATGCATCGTTCCGTCCCAGCTGCAATGCAGCACCACCCCCTTTCCGTGGGATCGTCCCGTACGCGACTCCAACCCGACACCACCGCGCGTCCCCCACGTCCACCTCCCAGTAGTGGTGGCCCGACGAGAAGCTCTCACAGCACAGGGCTTGTGACCACCCATCAAACCGGTGTGGGTGATCGAGGCGACCCTGGGAAACACCGGTCCACTTTATCGTCCTGAGTTCCGAGGAGATCTGGAGTTGGTTATGAGCTGAGTTTGTGTCCAGAGTCGGTGAGCATCCGTCTGTGACAACAGCGATCACAACATAACTACAGGACACCATCATTACCATTACCATCTATATTCACCACATCAACATCATCAACCATCATCTTCACCATCAACCATCACAGCACAAAAAACACCAAAATCACCACCAACATCATCAATATGATGAACATCACCAACATCACTATCGCCATCAGCAACATCACAAACATAATCATCACCACTATCACTACTATTACTTCAACCATCACCAGTTCCCATCACCACCATCTAAAATACCCTTTGGTTCTTGCGGTAAAATCACGTAGGTAGAACATTTAAATAAAACAAAAAATAATATATCATGACGTTTCGATAGCAACACAAGTAGAAAAAAATATCCAGCAGTGGAACTCCTGAACCAGCGAGAGAGCTGTTACAGCAAGAGGTTATATATGTGGCGGTGGGCAAGCAAGCGGGGTCTGAGCTGGAAAGGAATTCCATCCCCGGACGCAAGCACGTCAGTTGTGTTAATGGGGGAGATTATGGAGAGAGAGATTAGGGAGAGAGATTAGCATTAAATGTGCTTCCGTCGCCGCATAAGAGTATCATCCCCGCATGCGCGCACAGCAGCAGTGTTAATGGGAGATTAGCACTATGTTGATTGTAGTGATTAGGCAGGGAGATTTGGGAAATTAGTAAGTTAATGTCATTTCTATGTGTAAAACAAGCTGCGGTGCTGCCAACTGCGCTGTGAGGCAAGCGCTTGCTTGCACATCGCCCCATATATAACATTGGTATAAGAGCTCTCTCGCTGGTTCAGCAGTTCCACAGCTGGATATTTTTTTCTGCCTGCGGACGATCGCTTGTGTTGCTATCGAAACGTCGTGATATATTTTTATTTTTTTATTTTTCTACCTACGTGACTTTACCAAAAGAACCAAAGAGTATGGATTCCTGCAGTCACGAAAGCTTCAAATCACCATCTAATATCTTCATCACTATCACCAACAACACGACCAGCATCATTATAATCATCACAACGACCATCGAAACCCTCAATACCACCATCACTACCATTATCACCATCAGCAAAATCATCACAACCATCACCAACTATATTATCATCAATGTCACCATCATTATCACCACGACCATCACTGCCATCACCACGACCAAAACCATCACCAATGCTATCACCATTCACATCACTCACATTATCAGTAATATCAGCTTCATTACCACCATCCTCATCACAACCACTATCACCATCATTATGACCATTACCAACATCAGGAACTCATTTGAGGTTGAAACTGCCTAGCAGAGGCGGAGGAATGGATCCGATATCACCTGCCACTGATGTTAGCAATGGCAGGTAATCAAGCCCAGTAAACTGGGTTTGTAGTGCAGTGTGCTAACCACTTTGCCATCGCTAACCCCACCTACAGATGCATAGAGACATTCACAGGCACACACCCCATCTCAATATCGCAATTACCCATGACTGGTAATGCTGATTATTTACCAAAAAACACCACACTGAGTATCATGGCTCTGATCAGTCGGGTCCTAGATTAGGATATAAACATAGACTAAAATCCCCTGTGTAGCCTTAACACACTGTCAGAAAAGTCATCACCTTTAAAAGCTGGCACGGCCAACAAGGGGGTGGGTGGCCAGCACTACACCTGGCCACCTTTGTCTCCCTAGTGGTGATGTTTTCACAAAACACCAGGTACTCATTTGAGGTTGAGTCGACCTCGTGCACACACACGGAGATAATTTATTGTCAAGACCACCCAATCACCCATGATTCACACTGAAGAACTCACACAGGAGTTTGACTGCATTTGTCTCCAGGACTTGAAGTGAGGCAATGTCCTGTTGGCTGCGAGCTGAGGGTGGAGCTGAAGTAACCCTCCCTGCCCTGTGAAAGCAGAGCAGACACGGCCACTGTCTCACATTGAGCATCGTCATTCACAGGATCATCAAAGCTCCATTACATAGATACTCATCACAGCTCCATCACATCTAGACTCATCATAGAAAGCATAATAACTCATCACAACTTCTTACAACATCACCACACAGCATTTCTATCACCACACTTAGAATCATCACACACAGCACCATCACACAGCATCACCACGCAGTATCAGACAAAGCATCACTACACACAGCATCATCACACATCATCATCACACACAACTTCACCACACAGCATCACTACATACAGCATCATCACACAGCATTATCACACAGCATCATCACGCAAAATATCTTCACACACAGCATATTCACACGCAACATCACCACACACAGTTTCACCACACGGCATCATCACATACAGCCAATGTCTCACTGCCCATGCCCCACACTCAATCCCATCTTTTCGTGTGTCGAGCCGTGAGTGAAAGTCGTCTTTTACCTGCGTGTCTCCTCCAGGTGCCCCTGTGGGAGAGAGAGAGAGAGATGCATTACTATGACTCTACTTCGATTCCCTTGCATTCAATGGAGTTCCCACTGCAAAACTGTCTGTGGAATATGAACCCCTGGCTTATGACCCAATGATCATCAACACTAACTTACGGGGAAATTATGTCAGTGCGACTTGTTGATAGTCAACTATAAACTACAAATTTTTTTCCCAGGAAAGGTCCACGGAGCTATATGATTCTTTTTCAGAAGCGACGTGGCCCCAACTGATAGCTCAACAAAGTGGTTCATCACGTAGAAATGTATAACAGCTCAATCCTCTAAACGCACGTTTCCAAATGTGGAGGGAAAAACTGGAGGACCCGGATAAAAGCCATGCGACCATGGAGAGAGACATGCAAATTACAAATATATAGTGATGTCCTCGACCTCCGGTATACTAGGCGACGTAGTTACCATCTCGCCACCCCTATGAGGACCAACACTGAATTGTAGGGCAAATATTTCAGAATGAGACCGGTTGATATTGATCTGTGTTGAGTAAATTGGGACTTGAAATGTTTGACGTTACCAATGCACATGGTGCAGGTCTTGTAGAAGTGATGTTCAGGACACAATGATATAATTAATAAGTGTATGAGACCTCGTATTTATTTTAGCTTCCATAATACGAACAAGAGGAGGCTCACAAAGTAAGAAGCAGCGATGACATCGGCTCGTGAGCAGGCGCTGGTGGATTGTTGCATCGCGTTATCATGAGATGTGGCAATGGCTTGGGGAGGCCTTCATCCATCAGTGGATAGATCATGGCTGATGATAATCATGAATACCGTGTACATTGTTGTAGGGTTGATTTAAAAAGTGCAATTCCAATACCATTTAGTTTATATTCACAATGAAACCGACTTATATTATTGGTTATTTCGGTAAAGTCACGTAGAAGGGAAATAATAAAATAAAAAATATATAAAACAACACGATTTATTGTTTTTATTTTATTTCCCTTCTACGTGGCTTTACCGAAAGAGCCAAGAATATGAATCCCTGCAGTCACGACAGCTTTAAATCAAAATGAAACCAACTTAATGAGAAAATACGAGCTGGCCTTCCAAATGACAACAACTGGAGCTGCAATGGGAATCCATGAGTGGAGCTATGTTCTCAAGCCCATGAGATGCGAGCTCTCATTCAGGAGCCTCCTTCTTCTGCTGCTGGTGAGAGGGCTCTGAGCCAATTGCGACACTGGTAACTCATTCCTCACCTGCAGGAACGCGAACGAGTCACTCTCCTGCGCTCGGGTCTGCAGGCGAGTGGCTACTGCCTGCAGCTCGCTGATCTCGCGCTGGTAGTGAGCGATCTTCTTCTCGATCTCCGACAGCAGCTCGCACCCTTTCTGCTCCGCTTGCTCTAAAGCCGCCTTCTCCTCCGCATCCAACGCTGCTCTCGCGCGGGTGAATCTGACCGAGATTGAGGCCTTTTGATCTGTCATGGATGCCTGCAAAGAGAAACAAATGCCACTTTTGTTCATTAAATGTCTGGTCCTTTGTGAAATGACATTCAGGTCGGTGTGACCCGAGTGCAACTCTGAAGGTGTCCAGACAATGATACGAGTCTGCAGCACTGAGGCCTCCTTCTTTCTCTGCCTCTGATAACGCCACTGTGCATTTTCACTACAGCACGACTCGCCATAACAGGCGGGGGCTGTGAGGCAATGAAATAATCAAATACCACCATGAGTACATTTAGCGTTTGTGCCATTCTTATTGCGCAAGGCTATCAGGACGATGCTTTGTTTACCTTCATATGAAGCGAATAAAAATCTGTAATTTGCCGTTAACAAGTAGAGTCTTAATGATATGGGAAATTAGGCCAATTCCTCTTTAAATGCAGTTTTTGAATGTGAGAAAAAAACACGTATGGATGAAGAGAGGGGATCATGAAACCACTTGCAATACTGGCACCTGGCCACTCTAAAGCCTGATTGGTTTCACTAAAAGAGCGTACAACAGTCTGTGTGTGATCCACCAACTCTGCCACCAGAGTATTGGATAAGAGGTACGTACCACCTCATCTGACCAATATAGTTAACAGTCGTTGAAGTGGTAAGTTGTATGGAGATATGGGAATGTGGAATTTCCACCACTGATTGAGTTTCTCAGTGGAGATGAGAACCACCTCTTTAATCGTCCTGATTATTGAGGTGCATTGACTGTTGTATCTTTAGATCCACAATGTGTTCAGAGCCAATGGTAGTCCACGTGAATGAATGGAGTTGTTCTCCATCACAAACCCTACTCAGAGTGGAGTCACGGGGTTACAGAGTCCAGCCCAGACACGGTACCTGCACGTCCCTGCGAGCGGCCTCCATCCGCCTCACGGACTCCTCCACCTCCCTTATCTTCTCCTGCACCACCTGTATCTCCTCTTCCACTTGTTTCTGTGAGAGACGTCACCAGGGGAGACTCCACTCACTCTCTGAGCATCCCCTCTCAACCCCGCCCCACGCGAACCCTCCACAGTGACGGGGGCAGTAGCCCCGGTGCAGCGATGGAGGCTGGGGGAGCAAGGGCTGAAGAGCACTGATTTCACGAGGAGCTCAAACGCGCGCAGGGCTTCCTAAGTAGTGGGTTGGGCGACCTGTTTCAGTGGGTGGAGCCACCTAGAGGGTGGGGCTACCTGAGTAATGGGTGGAGCTACCTGAGTAGTGGGTGGAGCTGCCTCAGCAGTGGGCAAAGCTACCTGCGTAGTGGGTGGGGATACAGGTGTGGGTGGGGCTACCTGCGTAGTGGGTTGGGGTACCTATGTAGTGGGTGGGACTACATATGTAGTGGGTGGGGCTACCTGCATCGTGCGTTGGGCTACCTGCTTAGTGGGTGGGGCTACCTGAGTAGTGGGTGGAGCTACCTGAGCAGTGGGTGGGGCTACCTGAGCAGTGGGCAGGGCTACCTGAGCAGTTGGCGTGGCTACTGGAGTAGAGGGTGGGACTACCCGAGTAATGAGCGGGGTTACCCAAGTGGTGGGCGGGGCTAACCGAGTAGTGGGTGGGGCTACATGAGTAGTGGGTGGGGCTACCTGCATAGTGGTTGGGGCAACATGTAGTGGGTGGGGCTACCTGCGTAGTGGGTTGGGCTACTTGCTTAGTGGGTGTGGCTGCCTGAGTAGTGGGCGGTGTTGAGTAGTCCATTTCGTGAGAGGTGGTAACAGGTAAAGTACAGGATTGCCAGACAGGGCGAAATATGGTGGGTGGTTCGACCACCTGGGCCACTTCGGTAACCAAGAAGGCCTGTCTGTACTCAACTGGAAACGCGCTGGCTAACGGAGCTCTGGTTAGCCACTTAGACTAAGGGAGTAAACCCTGATAAAATCCCGGGTGGATACCAAGTGGCCAACGGCCCACCTCGGTGGGGTGGATGAGCTACGGTTCAGTTGGCCAACGGCATATGACGGAGACGCCACTGGATGTCTGGTGCTTCAGGACAAGCCTTCTAATCGTCTTTGTTTTCTGTCTCGTCATTGGACCCACGCTTGGTTCCTGGTTAAGCCCCGTGTGGTAGCTGGTGTGCAACAGATAGTGCACGTAAATTAATTCACGCACTGGCACCCTCCAGGGAAGATGTGCCATCGCACCACCACACTACACACCCAAAGCCCTTGGGCGATTGGCAAGTGGCAAGCGGGGCAGGCCTATGCAGCTAGAAGATCCTAGTCACAATCCAGCACCAAGGTGGCAGCTTTTATAAGGTCGTCATGCACTCGGATTAGGCAGGAGTGCATCCTGGCAGCTGTTGCTGTGACTGAGAAGCCCACGAGGATCCACTCTGCTCACCCCAAATGGGGAGGAGGCTAGAAAATGTGCCCTAAACATAGCCTGCCGAGCAACATCCTGTCTGGCTTACCGCGACCAGAGGGAGCATCAATAATTGCGGTCGAAACAAAAATAAATATAACCTCAACATTAATTCCTGGAATGTCATCACCCTCACAAAAAAACCCAAACTCGCAAAGTCCAGAGTGCCGAACAGCTCTTGTGGCACGTGAGCTGAGACGATTTAATATCCATATTGCCGCCCTCAGCGAAATCCATCTGGCGGATGAAGGCCAACTGACCGAGCTAAGTGGAGGCTACATCTTTTGGAAGGGTAATCCAGTGCATGGACACCTGCATGGTGTAGAGTTTGCAATCGACAACATGTTCATCAACAGCTTAAGTGAGCTCCCAATTGGTATCAATGAGCGTTTTATGACCCTACGCCTGAAATTCGCAATTGACCAACATACAACCATCATCAGCACCTATGCACCAACACTGGACTCCAAAGAAGACACTAAGGAGACCTACTACAGCCAACTCAACCAAATAATTCAGAGTACACCAAAAACTGACAAGCTGATTCTCCTCGGCGACTTCAATGCTCGAGTTGGGAAAGACCATCAAATGTGGAACGGTGTAATTGGTAAAGAGGGAGTTGGAAAGCCCAACTCCAATGGTCACCTTCTTCTTACAACCTGTTCTGAGCACGACCTGACCATTTCCAACACCCTATTCAGGCAGAAGAATAGCCGTAAGACCTCCTGGTGCTACCCTCGATCACACCAATGGCATTTACTGGACTACGTGATTGTCAGGAAGCTTGACAGCACCGATGTCACTCGTGCCATGATCAATGCAGACGATTCCTGGACTGACCACAGACTAATTCGAACAGTGATGACTCTCAAACTAAACCACAAACACATCAACCGACCAACACTACAGAGGAAAAGACTCAATGCAATCAGACTAAAGACCCAGCAGTACAGGACCGCTTGAAAGAACTAGCTCAAAGACTCAGCATCAACCAGGCTTCAGGAAATGTTCATGAGTACTGGACACACCTCAAGACGGCAGTTATAACCAGCTGAGGAAACACCATTGGCTACACAAGAAGGATAAACTGTGACTGGTTTGATGACAACGACCAAGAAATTACAAGCCTCATTGACAAGAAGAAGAAAACATTAATCGCCTGGCAACAACACAAACAGTCTAGACAGAAAAAAACAATCATATAAGGAGGCCAAATCGAAAGTACAAACTAAAATCTAGGAACTGAAGAACAACTGGTTCAGAAACAAAGCAGAAGAAGTACAACATCTTGCAGATTCCAAGAACTCACGAATTTTTTAAAGGAACCAGTCTTATATGGACCATCAAAACAGGGCCTTGCACCACTTCAGTCTAAGGATGGGACAGAAATCTTCAAAGACAAAAATGCAATCATCTCCCGCTGGCAGGAACACTTCAACACGCTGTTCAACTGCAACGCTGTTGTTAACGCTTTTATATTCAGTGAGATTCCGCGACACTCTACCACTGAGGATTTAGCTAGAGAACCAACGATGCTTGAAGTGGCTAAAGCTGTCAAGCAGATGAAAGAGAACAAAGGGAGTGGGCTAGACCAGATTCCTGCTGAGATTTACAAACATGGAGGACAACTCCTACTAGAACACCTGCACTCCCTCATGGCCAAGATTTGGAATGATGAAGACCTTCCCAACGAACATGAAAGATGCCATCATTGTAACCATCTTCAAAATAGGTGACAAGTCAGACTGTGACAACTACAGAGGAATCTCTCTTCTTGCCACCGCTGGAAAAATACTGCCAAAAATGCTACTAAACAGACTTCTACCATATTCTTGGTTCTTTCGGTAAAGTCACGTGACTTTACCGAAAGAACCATGACTATGAATCCCTGTAGTCACGAAAGCTTTAAATCAAGACTTCTACCACTTGCTGAAAGACTCCTTCCTGAATCGCAGAGTGGCTTTCGACCTGGCAGGGGAACCTCAGACTTGATCTTCTCAGCCCGTCAACTCCAAGAGAAGTGCCAGGAGCAGAGACTACCATTGTACATGGCCTTCTTTAATTTGACTAAAGCTTTCGATTATGTTAATCGTGATGCACAATGCAGAATCCTTTTGAGATATGGCTGCCCAACAAAATGTGTTAACGTCCTCCGTCTGTTGCATGACAGTATGAAGGCTGTCATCCTCTCTGATGGTGAAACCTCAAAGCCAATCGAAGTAAGGACCAGTGTGAAGCAAGGTTGCGTTATTGCACCAACTCTTTTCTCCATCTTCCTGGCGGGAATGTTTCATCTGACACAGAACAGACTTCCCAGAGGCATAAATATCGCATATAGGACAGACGAGAACATATTCAACATTAACTGTTTCAGAGCGAAGTCAAAAACATCCGTTATTAAATTCCAATATGCTGATGATGCCTAAGTCAGTGCCTGCTCAGAAGCTGACCTTCAGGTCATCGTCAACATATTTAGAGATGCTTACAGCAAGATGGGTCTCACATTGAATACCAGCAAAACAAAGATTATTTTTCAACAAGCTCCGGGAGGACACCGACCACCCCCTACAATCATTACCAACAATGCAATATTATAAAGCGTTCCCAGTTTCCCATACCTAGGCAGCCATCTCTCTAGCAATGCCTTAATTGATTATGAAATCTAACATCGGATTTCTCGAGCTAGTGCTGCCATTGGCAAACTTAAGAACAGGGTCTTTGAAGACCACAACATTACCACGAAGACCAAAGTGGCCTATAGAATGATGTAATCATTCCAACCCTCTTATATGTTGCAGAAACCTGGACCACTTATTGTAAACACATAAAATCTCTCGAAATGTGTCATCAACTGTCTCAGGAAAATAGAAAACATCACATAGGAAGAAAGACAAACTAATATCAGTGTCCTGGAGCGATCAAACTCATCTAGCATAGAGGCCATCATGATAAAGTATCAACTCAGATGGGTAGGTCACCTTGTAAGGATGAATGACTTGAGGCTTCCTAAGCAAATCTTCTATTCCCAGCCCAGTGATGGATCACGTGCCCCCGGAGGTCAAAGGGAGCGTTTCCGTGACAACCTTAAAATGCATCTCAAGCAGTGGGCAGGCCTACCAGGGCTACCTGAGCAGTGGGTGAGGCTACAAGAGTAGTGGGCGGGACTACTATAGTGGGCGGGGCTACTGTAGTACGCGGGGCTCCCATAATAGTGAGCGGGGCTGAGTAGTGGGTGAAAAGGGCACCGGAGTGGCGAGATGTTATCTGCCTTGCCGGCAAATACGGAGGTCGTGGGTTCAAACCCGCGCCTGATGCCTGTATAAAAAGATGGAGTTTGCATGTCTTTCTCTATGTCGTATGGATTTTTCTCTGGGTCCTTCGGTTTTTCTGTCCACATTTAGAAAGGTGCGTTTTGAGTGTTTGGTTGCCATACATTTAGACATGATAAGCCACTTCGTTGAGCTGTCATTTGTGGCCAGGTTGCCTCTGAAAAAGACCTACATAGGTCATTGAGCTTCATTTGGTAAAATAAAAAATAGTTTTAGTTTAGTTTTACATGGTACAATGAGGCTCTGCCATGTCACTGTTGAGTGTCCGAGAAATTCGAAAGAAAGCATCGTGATGAAAATATAAATACGGTCACGAAATACTTGGTCTGTGAAAATCACGTGACATTTCTGGAACGCCAAGTCCAGTGACCCGGTAGCTGCTGTAGAGTGTGGCGCTAAACTGGCACGGACCGGCACGAGGCGACCAAGCGGTGAGCACTGCAGCTCACGCAGTCCCAGTCGTTTTACATTTCATTAAAATTTTAGGGAATGCTCCCCTCTACCACAAACCACTTTTTGTATACGAACCACAGTCTCTGCACTCAAGTCATTTTGAGAACACAGTGTACGCATTAAATATATTCATTTTCATTAAATATACTAAGAGCACATTTATCAACTTGTCATATAACAGGATTGATAATAACATGTTGTTGTATTATTTCTGCACCATGACTACCTCAGCATACGTTATATTAAATCATGGTTGTTAAAATTTGAAGAAACAATGGGAAGCTGAGAGAGGAATTATATATTTATTTGGATATCATTGTTCAGTTCGTACTTGACTTCACGCAGGAGAAGCTCCCGCTCACACACGCAGACCGTCTCACCTGCCGTGTTTTGCGCTCATCCTCCAGCGTAGCCACATCGTGACCCTTGTGGTCTCCTGCGATGGTGCAGGTTGTGCAGACCAAGCTCTTGTCCTGTCGGCAGTAAAACTTGATCTTCTTTCTGTGCGTCTTGCACTTGCGTTCTTCAGGATTCGTGCCTGGATCCACCAGAACGTGGTCACTGAATTTCGGGTTCTCCTGATGAGGCTTTACATGAGTCACACAGTAGGACGTATCACACTTGAGGCAGGTCTTCAAGGCAGCGGTCGTGCCATCGTTGCAGAAGTCACACAAGACCACAGTGGCCATTTTCTCTGCAGCACTGTGCTGCTCCACCAAGTTGGCGAGCGTGAAGTTCTTGCTCAGTTTGGGCCTCTGAGGGAAGGTCACTCGGCACTGCGGGCAGGAGAAGGACTCTGCCGCATCCCAGGTGCCCTACATGCACTTGAGGCAGAACGAGTGGCCGCAGCTGAGCGTGCAGGGGCAACGGAAGGCGTCCAGGCAGATGGGGCAGGTCAACTCCCCTGGGAGTCTCGCTATCACTGGAAGCCGCACTCGCCATGGCCCTGTGGCTTCACTCAGAGACGGGCGTTGGCTGGAGCTCAGGCAGTAGCTGGCCGCGCATGAGGCACAAAAACAGAAACAAGCCTCGTGAATGTGAGAACGGGAAGTACGGTACAAACACTTTCGGTTTAATTTGCATATCAGATGAAACGCTCTGGAATGTGATGACACGTCGCCTCGTCTCAAATCCTATCCTCACACACCTCACCTCATCTGAACTCACCTCAATATCTCAACTCACCTCGTCGTCTCAACTGAACTCGTAGGGGAATGCTGCTTGTAAACTCGTTGCGTCTAAATTATTTTGATTATTTTGCTGCTGTACATTTCCACGTGGTGATGATGATGATGAGCCATCATTTGTGGCCAGGTCGCATCTGAAAAAAGATCGAATAGTTCATTGGAGGCTTATCTGGTATGAAAAAAAATATTTGTAGTTTTATTTCTATAAATATGTCTCGAAGTGATTTATCTGCCTTTCCTACACTTTGCACTCCTGTCGTGTTGTTGTATTACTTGTTGTTGTTGTTGTAACGTTCTGACCTGCCCCGACTGGACATCTGTGAAAAAGAGCTTTATAGCTCATCGGATTCCACCAGTATGAATACTTATTCTCATTCTGTTGCCTCTCCCTCTCTGCTCTACGATATTTTATTATTTCAGCTTCACTTTTTCTTGCTTATTTAAATCGTTAAATTACTTAATTAAACAATTAAAATTTGACTTAAAACTTTCGTGACTGCAGGAATTCATAGTCTATGGTTCTTACGGTAAAGTCACGTAGCAAGAAAAAATGATAACAAAAATAATAATAAAGTCACTTCTTCACTACGTGACTTTACCAAAAGAACCAAAGAGTAAAGTGGATAAAAAATAATCATTTTTATTTTATTGTTATTTATTTTTCTATTAGTGATGGATTCCTGCAGTCACGAAAGCTTCAAAGCAAGATTTAGTCACTTTATTTTCATTTTTATTATATTATTCTTATTATTTTTTCTTCTATCTATGTGACTTTACCGAAAGAACTAAAGACAAGTAAACAATGTGTCGGGTGTCTAGTTCTCGAGCTGTGAGACACCTGTGGAGTTGCCCGCCTTCAACTCAGTCACGTGGCTGCGGCTCACTGCTCTCTGTGTCGTGCAGAGACAAAGCTCCCCCGTGTAGCCCACGCAGACTCTAGGCGGTGAGTGGCCAGCACTACACCCACCCGGCCGCCTTTGTCTCCCTAGTCTACTACACACCGCACCAGGTTATCATTTGAGGCTGAGTCGACTTAGAGGAGGCCCAGAGCCGGTTGAGATAATCGCTGACGCTGTCCCTGGTGTGGGTGGTGGCCATGAGCGGGATTGGAGTCTCTGCCCGAATCGTAGCACGGCGCGCCGCGCTAACCGCTGCGCCACCGCTCCCACCATAGAACTGTACACACCGGCACATGCAGCCGGTGCAAGTCGCTCTGAACCACTGACACCGCACACCGCAAAATGTCCATGTGAAGTAGAACCGACACGAGGTTGGGGGGATCCGTCTTTTATTAAATCCTTTATATTAAGTTCACTTGCTTGCTTGCTTGCGCGCTTACGACCGTGCAAATCTTTCCGTCGTTTTTTAACCCACTTCCCATGATCCAATCGAGCTGACATTTTGCACACAGACTCGTTGTGCGTGATGTATTTTCGTGAAAAAAAAATCCAAAATTTTACACTTTTTAGGAAAAAAAAATTATATTTAATTACCAATTGCTTAATGGTGGCAGGCATTCATCTGACCCATAGGTGGCAGCCATCTCAAGCCAGAGGACGAGAGGACTCTAGCCGCCACGCATATAAAGGATTTATAGTGAAAATCTTTGTTTTTACGGGTTAATTTTTCACCCCAAGCCCACACTTGCCCACAGCCCTCTCCCAATCCGTTCCCCCCGCCACAATGCCCCGAGCCCCCTGATGCTCCCCTCCTGCATCTCCTCGCTTGCTCCTCCCATCCTCCACTGTTGCCGCTCCACTGTCTTCGTCCTTTTGGTTGGGAATCCCCTCCATGCCCCGAAACCCACTGTCTATCAACATTCCCACCCCTAACATCCCTTACATACACAACACATCCACTCCCATGCCACACTCGTACATCGCAGAGCTTCGAGGGTCCCATTTGTCAGTCTCGACTCACTGCTGGCTCCCAGTGCATTTTACCACTCGGCCATTTTCATTCTACTGCTGACGTTTTGTGTCTCTTATGCATTCGTCGTTTTTATTTCACTGCAGGCTTCGCGAGTTTTATTGTTGTTCATTCTCACTCCACTGCTGTATCAATACAGTGCTGCTGATCTACCAGTCTCTATCACTCCACTGCTGTATCAACACAGTGCTGGTGATCTACCAGTCTCTATCACTAGACTGATGTATCAATACAGTGCTGGTGATCTACCAGTCTCTATCACTCCACTGCTGTATCAACACAGTGCTGGTGATCTACCAGTCTTTATCACTCCACTGCTGTATCAATATAGTGCTGGTGATCTACCAGTCTTTATCACTCCACTGCTGTATCAATATAGTGCTGGTGATCTACCAGTCTTTATCACTCCACTGCTGTATCAATATAGTGCTGGTGATCTATCAGTCCCTATCACTCCACTGCTGTATCAACACAGTGCTGGTGATCTACCAGTCCCTATCACTCCACTGCTGTATCAACACAGTGCTGGTGATCTACCAGTCTCTATCACTCCACTGCTGTATCAATACAGTGGTGGTGATATACCAGTCTCCATCACTCCACTGCTGTATCAATACAGTGCTGGTGATCTACCAGTCTCTATCACTCCACTGCTGTATCAACACAGTGCTGGTGATCTACCAGTCTCTATCACTAGACTGATGTATCAATACAGTGCTGGTGATCTACCAGTCTCTATCACTCCACTGCTGTATCAACACAGTGCTGGTGATCTACCAGTCTCTACCACTCCACTGCTGTATCAATACAGTGCTGGTGATCTACCAGTCTCTACCACTCCACTGCTGTATCAATACAGTGCTGGTGATCTACCAGTCTCTATCACTCCACTGCTGTATCAACACAGTGCTGGTGATGTACCAGTCTCCATCACTCCACTGCTGTATCAATACAGTGGTGGTGATATACCAGTCCCTATCACTCCACTGCTGTATCAACACAGTGCTGGTGAAATACCAGTCTCTATCACTCCACTGCTGTATCAATACAGGGCTGGTGATCTACCAGTCTCTATCACTCCACTGCTGTATCAACACAGTGCTGGTGATCTACCAGTCTCTATCACTAGACTGATGTATCAATACAGTGCTGGTGATCTACCAGTCTCTATCACTCCACTGCTGTATCAACACAGTGCTGGTGATCTACCAGTCTCTACCACTCCACTGCTGTATCAATACAGTGCTGGTGATCTACCAGTCTCTACCACTCCACTGCTGTATCAATACAGTGCTGGTGATCTACCAGTCTCTATCACTCGACTGCTGTATCAACACAGTGCTGGTGATGTACCAGTCTCCATCACTCCACTGCTGTATCAATACAGTGGTGGTGATATACCAGTCCCTATCACTCCACTGCTGTATCAACACAGTGCTGGTGAAATACCAGTCTCTATCACTCCACTGCTGTATCAATACAGGGCTGGTGATCTACCAGTCTCAATCATTCCACTGCTGTATCAATACAGTGCTGGTGATCTACCAGTCTCTCACTCCACTGCTGTATCAACACAGTGCTGGTGATCTACCAGTCTCTATCACTAGACTGATGTATCAATACAGTTCTGGTGATCTACCAGTCTCTATCACTCCACTGCTGTATCAACACAGTGCTGGTGATCTACCAGTCTCTACCACTCCACTGCTGTATAAATACAGTGCTGGTGATCTACCAGTCTCTACCACTCCACTGCTGTATCAATACAGTGCTGGTGATCTACCAGTCTCTATCACTCCACTGTTGTATCAATATAGTGGTGGTGATCTACCAGTTTCTATCACTCCACTGCTGTATCAATACAGTGCTGGTGATCTACCAGTCTCTATCACTCCACTGCTGTATCAATACAGTGCTGGTGGTCTACCAGTCTCTATCACTCCACTGCTGTATCAACACAGTGCTGGTGATCTACCAGTCACTATCACTCCACTGCTGTATCAATACAGTGCTGGTGATCTACCAGTCTCTCTCACTCCACTGCTGTATCAACACAGTGCTGGTGATCTACCAGTTTCTATCACTCCACTGCTGTATCAATACAGTGCTGGTGATCTACCAGTCCCTATCACTCAACTGCTGTATCAACACAGTGCTGGTGATCTACCAGTCCCTATCACTCCACTGCTGTATCAACACAGTGCTGGTGATCTACCAGTCTCTATCACTCCACTGCTGTATCAATACAGTGGTGGTGATCTACCAGTCTCCATCACTCCACTGCTGTATCAATATAGTGCTGGTGATCTACCAGTCTCTATCACTCCACTGCTGTATCAACACAGTGCTGGTGATCTATTAGTCTCTATCACTCCACTGTTGTATTAACACAGTGCTGGTGATCTACCAGTCTCTATCACTCCACTGCTGTATCAATACAGTGCTGGTGATCTACCAGTCTCTATCACTCTACTGCTGTATCAATATAGTGCTGGTCATCTACCAGTCTCTATCACTCCACTGCTGTATCAGCACAGTGCTGGTGATCTACCAGTCTCTATCACTCCACTGTTGTATCAACACAGTGCTGGTGATCTACCAGTCTCTATCACTCCACTGCTGTATCAACACAGTGCTGGTGATCTATCAGTCTCTATCACTCCACTGTTGTATTAACACAGTGCTGGTGATCTACCAGTCTCTATCACTCCACTGCTGTATCAATATAGTGCTGGTGATCTACCAGTCTCTATCACTCCACTGCTGTATCAACACAGTGCTGGTGATCTACCAGTCTCTATCACTCCACTGCTGTATCAATACAGTGGTGGTGATATACCAGTCTCCATCACTCCACTGCTGTATCAATACAGTGCTGGTGATCTACCAGTCTCTATCACTCCACTGCTGTATCAACACAGTGCTGGTGATCTACCAGTCTCTATCACTAGACTGATGTATCAATACAGTGCTGGTGATCTACCAGTCTCTATCACTCCACTGCTGTATCAACACAGTGCTGGTGATCTACCAGTCTCTACCACTCCACTGCTGTATCAATACAGTGCTGGTGATCTACCAGTCTCTACCACTCCACTGCTGTATCAATACAGTGCTGGTGATCTACCAGTCTCTATCACTCCACTGCTGTATCAACACAGTGCTGGTGAAATACCAGTCTCTATCACTCCACTGCTGTATCAATACAGGGCTGGTGATCTACCAGTCTCTATCATTCCACTGCTGTATCAATACAGTGCTGGTGATCTACCAGTCTCTCACTCCACTGCTGTATCAACACAGTGCTGGTGATCTACCAGTCTCTATCACTAGACTGATGTATCAATACAGTTCTGGTGATCTACCAGTCTCTACCACTCCACTGCTGTATCAATACAGTGCTGGTGATCTACCAGTCTCTACCACTCCACTGCTGTATCAATACAGTGCTGGTGATCTACCAGTCTCTATCACTCCACTGTTGTATCAATATAGTGCTGGTGATCTACCAGTTTCTATCACTCCACTGCTGTATCAATACAGTGCTGGTGATCTACCAGTCTCTATCACTCCACTGCTGTATCAATACAGTGCTGGTGATCTACCAGTCTCTATCACTACACTGCTGTATCAACACAGTGCTGGTGATCTACCAGTTTCTATCACTCCACTGCTGTATCAATACAGTGCTGGTGATCTACCAGTCCCTATCACTCAACTGCTGTATCAACACAGTGCTGGTGATCTACCAGTCCCTATCACTCCACTGCTGTATCAACACAGTGCTGGTGATCTACCAGTCTCTATCACTCCACTGCTGTATCAATACAGTGGTGGTGATCTACCAGTCTCCATCACTCCACTGCTGTATCAATATAGTGCTGGTGATCTACCAGTCTCTATCACTCCACTGCTGTATCAACACAGTGCTGGTGATCTATCAGTCTCTATCACTCCACTGTTGTATTAACACAGTGCTGGTGATCTACCAGTCTCTATCACTCCACTGCTGTATCAGCACAGTGCTGGTGATCTACCAGTCTCTATCACTCTACTGCTGTATCAATATAGTGCTGGTGATCTACCAGTCTCTATCACTCTACTGCTGTATCAGCACAGTGCTGGTGATCTACCAGTCTCTATCACTCCACTGCTGTATCAAGACAGTGCTGGTGATCTACCAGTCTCTATCACTCCACCGCTGTATCAACACAGTGCTGGTGATCTATCAGTCTATATCACTCCACTGCTTTATCAAGACAGTCCTGGTGATCTACCAGTCTCTATCACTCCACTGCTGTATCAATACAGTGCTGGTGATCTACCAATCTCTATCACTCCACTGCTGTATCAAGACAGTGCTGGTAATCTACCTTTCTCTATCACTCCACCGTTGTATCAACACAGTGATGGTGATCTACCAGTCTATATCACTCCACTGCTGTATCAAGACAGTGCTTGTGATCTACCAGTCTCTATCACTCCACTGCTGTATCAAGAAAGTGCTGGTGATCTACCTTTCTCTATCACTCCACCGTTGTATCAACACAGTGATGGTGAGCTACCAGTCTATATCACTCCACTGCTATATCAATACAGTGCTGGTGATCTACCAGTCTCTATCACTCCACTGCTGTATCAAGACAGTGTTGGTAATCTACCTTTCTCTATCACTCCACCGTTGTATCAACACAGTGATGGTGATCTATCAGTCTCTATCACTCCACTGCTGTATCAAGACAGTGCTGGTGATCTACCTTTCTCTATCACTCCACTGCTGTAATCAATACAGTGCTGGTGATCTACCAGTCTCTATCACTCCACTGCTGTATCAATACAGTGCTGGTGATCTATCAGTCTCTATCACTCCACTGCTGTATCAAGACAGTGCTGATGATCTACCAGTCTCTATCACTCCACTGCTGTATCAATACAGTGCTGGTGATCTACCAGTCTATATCACTCCACTGCTGTATCAATACAGTGCTAGTGATCTACCAGTCTCTATCACTCCACTGCTGTATCAATACAGTGCTGGTGATCTATCAGTCTCTATCACTCCACTGCTGTATCAAGACAGTGCTGGTGATCTACCTTTCTCTATCACTCCACTGCTGTATCAATACAGTGCTGGTGATCTACCAGTCTCTATCACTCCACTGCTGTATCAATACAGTGTCACGTGATGCGAAGTCTACTCGAGCAGGGTGAAGGAATTGGCAGACTGCCCAGGATAGCTCCGGCCACTGCCAGGCCCTCATGCGCCATCATCGCTCGTCTCCGCTAGCAACTCCTGCGGGGGTGCATCACGCTACCCTCTACCATGCCGCCAGGCCTGGCTGCGAACTCGACGGGCCCTGCCTCTGTCGGGTCTCCATCTCTTTCTCGGTGCCCACGTCCCCTATAAAGGAGGACAGTCCTTCATTCGAGCAATGCCCTCCTGGAGGATACTTTCCCCCTCCCTCCGAGTGCACCAGCATGTGCCATCGGTTTGTCATCCCACACCGCGGTTGGGCAACCTTACCCGCGGGTGGCTATGTGTTTGTGTATCTCTCCACAGGGGTGGTGTGAACACAAGCTAAGGTCGACCCCTCGTACCCACGGCGAATCTACACATTTTCCGCATTTCTGCGACCTCTGGCGCCACGGGCGGAGATAAATTGGACCGTGCCTCATTTCGCCTGATAGAGGGAGACCCGCTTTGTGCATGATATAAATTACTCAGCGGTGGCTTGAACACAGCCTAAAGTTGGCCCCTTGCCCTACGCACACCCCCCCCCCCCCGTAATACTCCCTCCAGTTGTGGTTATGCGGCCTTCCCAAGGCTCCAGGAGACGGCTCCTCGGGGTGAAGTCCCTATGCAGGATTGGCTGGTGGTAGGGAGGTTTTCTTAACTGAGGGCGTCCTGTTCGGGACGAGCCCTCTCATACATGTAGCTACTTGCCTTACAACATGTCACTTGCACACCCACAATGCACCACCAAAGACAGGAAGACCAAGACGACACGGACAGTGTAACATTTAATCTCTCACCTCTGGTTTGTCTGGGCATAGACTGACTTTTTGGAGTGACCCGACCTGGTGTGCATGGCGTGTCGGCAATAGAACCCAGAAGGTGAGAGTTCTCGCACAACTCTACACACGACCACTCGACAGCTCAACCTGCTCTAGAATGTCCCGCTCATGCCCTGTGCCTCCCCTTCCTGGTTTTTGCCCACTCTTGGCCCTAGCTCCCCGATTTACTACCGACAGGGGAGTCTATGGGGAGAGAGTCTATGGCTCACTGTGTTATTGAGTGAATGGGTATCTGTGTAAGTCTATGGGTATGTGTGTGTGTCTATGATACTCTGTGTGAGTGTGGGTCTCTGTGTGAGTATATGGGTTTATATGTGATGAGTCTATTTGTCTCTGAATGAGTGAATCTGTGTCTCTGTGTGAGCGAGTCTATGGATCTCTGTGACAGTCTATCAAAGTGCAAATGCATTGACTCCTTCACGTGCACCGTGCAGCAGACTGTGTATTTTTGTTGATAGCCAGAACGAGCACTACAATAGGATTTGTATTGAATCAGACACAGCGAGTACTGGTCTGGTCACACGCAAATTCACGTCAAATTCGTCCATGTCACTGTACGTGTATTGCTTTCTATAGACTGTAAGTTAACGTCACTTCGTATCAACAGTAATACTCAAGACAATAGCACGTGCTGTGGTATTTTACCTTAGATTTTTTTTACTTAACATTTTTATTTTCTAATCAAACACGATCATCCCGCATGCCCTTTCTATGTGACTGTCCATCCGTCTCTCCCTCCAGCCATCCAGTCTGCAAACTTATTCTCCTAATGTCGTTTGCTCGTATGACGATCTGAGTATGATATGATAGCGTGATGACGCATACACGCCCAGGGGTGAATGGTGGTTTGAGTGGGAGGGAGGGTTGTGACGTCAGCACCATGCAGGAACATGGCTCAACGCTGTGGGGTGCGGTGTTGATGCCATCCCGCAGATGCGCTGCGTGATGTCATCACCGAATACGCTCACTTGCTCGGCCGCCCACCAAGAAGCCAGGCAGGCAGCCAGAAATTCAGTCAGCAAAACTTATGAACATATACGTACACTAATGGTTATAATCACATTGCAAGATCGAACAATAACGGTCACCGTATTGCGTGGTGCTGTTAGATGTGCTACTTCTGTGGCTGTGTGGAACGCTTTTCCTTATGTAGAGGTGATACGCGCTGGGATTAGGGATCGTATGCCAGCGCGTGATGATTGGCTGTGTAGGTGGTGACGCGCGCTGACGGTGGAGGATCAGGGGTCAGCGCGGGGTCGTGGGTTACGGGGTACCGATTGGCTGTGGGCCGGTGACGCGCTGAGAGGGAGTGATCAGGTGGCAGCGCAGTGTGATTGGTGGAGTAATGTTAACACGCGCTGGGGAAAGCGGATCGTAGAGAGAGTGCGTCGTGATTGGTTCATTAAGGAACGACGCTCACGTCGACGTCCGCATCAGCTCCGTCTCTCGTGAGCAGGGGCTATAAAAGGGGATGCACACAGGCGTAAGGGCAGTGTGTAACCAGCGAAGAATGAAGACGGGGATGAAGACCTAGAGCCCTGCGGTACCTAGCCCCGCTGTCCTAACGGGACCGGGACTCTGTGTAACCCAGAGGCGAGTGTAGTGTGTGTAGGGTCTACACGAGTCGAGTGTATTGTGTAGCCAGAGGCAAAGGGCTTACACGAGTCGAGTATATTGTGTGTAGCCAGAGGCATAGGGTCTACACGAGTCAAGTGTATCGGGTGTAGCCAGAGGCCTAGAGTTTACACGAGATTAGTGGAGTGTGTCGTCGGAAGAAGGAAGACCACACGTTGTATTGTGACACGTAAAGATTTAATAAAAGTGTGTTACCCGTCAAGAAGTTCCTGCCGTCAATTCCAATACTTCAACTGGCGTCAGAAGTGAAACGGTCCTCCAAGCATGGATACAAGGAGGAGCCGTCGGACCCACGGGATTGACCACGGGGACAACCTCGACGACGCGGCATCAGGGGGTGAGGAAGAGGAGCTGCCCACGGGGCAGGATCCGCCGACGGCGCCGGACGAGCGACGGGGGACTGACACCGTGCTCCGCGAGGCACACTCCCGTCTGGCGGAGCTGCTGCTCGCCGCCGCGTCCATCTTGGCAGAGATCAGCTCGTCGGGAGGAGCGGGGACGGCGGCCGACGTGCTACAGGGTCGCCCTGCAGATTCCCGCCAAAACGATTTGGCGATTCCCGCCATTTCATCCGCACCAACTTTTGGCGGGAACGGCCTATCACCACGTGGCAGCGGTTCTCCATGCGCGCCCGCTGACGTCACCAACGCGCGCGGCGGACCGCCATCACACACCTGCCACTGGGGCCGCCATCTTACACACCGACGGGGGGGCAGAGAGGAAGCACGAGGAGGAGGACGACTTCATCTTTCAGCAGCGCCTTCCCACGTTGTCAGCCTTCAAGGCGGAAGGCGGGGATTGGAGCCAATTTCAGCGCAGATTTTTGGCGCATCAGGAGATGTCCGCCTGGTCCGACGCTACGGCACTGCGGGCACTGCCTGCCATGCTGGACGACAACGCGCTCGTGGCCTTCACGTCCGCACACAGGTCGGACCGCTCCACGCTCAAGGATGCGCTGGCTCTCATGGCCAAAGTCTACGGTCCTCCCTCGGCGTGCCGCCATCATTTTTATGCAAGACGAAAGGCGGACACGGAGACCGTGCTCGTCTACCGCACGGCGTTGCTTGCTCTCGCCGACGCCGCGTTCCCTCGTATGGACGAGGAGGGCCAAGATGCGATGGTTTTGGAGCAGCTGCTCAAGTTGGCGCAGGACCTGGGGGTCCCCATCAACACGGCCGACGAGACCGATATTTCTTCCTTACGGGTCGCCACGAGCATACAAGCGCACGAGGTCCTTCAACGAAAGCAGGGGGTCGTCTGCAACGCTGCCGTGGCCTCAACTCCGGGTCCGGTTGTCACCGTGCCCCAAGTCGTCAGCCCACGAGAGGAGGCGTTCATCGCGGGACGAGCGGGGGACTGGAGGTCGGGGGGTCGTTCGCCTCTGCGAGCGGCCCGCAAGCTGGAGCAACCGAGATCTCCGACGACTGTCATCACGTGCTATAACTGCGGCCTCCGAGGCCACGTGGCCTCCGGTTGCCGCGCCCCACGTCAGCGCGCCATGGGACCTCGGCTGGACGACGAACAAGGCCCCAAGTCATCACTGCAAACCCCGGCAAGTCGCGGCACCTCACATGCTTGGCCCGCATACTCGACACGTATGGGTCGTCGCGTTGCGACGGGGGAGAGCCGAGTAGAGTTCGGGGATTCGGTTCGGAGAGGGGGGTTCGGCCGGGACCGGGGAGACATTAAATGGTCGGAGTTGGGGCACAGAATAGTGGCTGCCTCAGCGGGTTCGTCCGTCGTTACCGGATCTATTGATGGGGTCGAGGTCAGGGTGTTAGTGGACACGGGGGCATCGGCGACTATTATTTCGGATCTCATTTATAATATTCTCCCGGTACAATGTCGTCCGCTTCTTCCGGTGGATGTGCCATTTTACGCCGCTAACGGGGGATCGTTGGGCATTATCGGTCAGATTAGGGCGTCCATTTGCATTGGTGATATCAAATTGTCGGGACCCGTTTTCGTTTCGTCTTCCCTGGCGGTTCCTTGCCTATTGGGCACTGATTTTTTGGCAAAAATGCCCATCAAAATTCTCATTGATGAGCGTTGCATTGAACTACCATCGGGTCGCCGTATTTCATTTTTGACGAGCCCTAATGTAATTCGGACGGCGTGCGCTACCATACAGGCGTTAGCGACACAGACCGTGCACGTGCCCCCGGGTTCACAAATGTTGATTCCCCTCCGGTTGCGGAAGCCATGGGGGAAGGAGGCCTCGGAACAGGACATGCTTTTGGATCCTTCTAATAGGGCTGTTGGAGGTCTCGATTTATCGGTGGCTCACACTTTGGTTGGGGCCGACAGGGATCCGTTTGTGATGGTTTTAAACGCTGGGGCGCGGCCGGCCGTCATTCAGCAGGGCACCGTGCTAGCTCACGCGGCACGGGTCCCTGCGGAGGAGAGGCTGGTTGCGCAGGCTGATCCGAGCCCCACGAATAACGTAACATCGAAGGAGGACCTCGATTGGATTGATATGCTGTGCGCGGACTCTGACGATTTGTCAGCGGTACAGTTGGGTGCGCTGCGCGGGTTGCTGATTGAATTTTCGGATGTCTTCAGTAAACATAAGTATGATATTGGGTGCACGGACCTGCTACGCCACCACATTGAAACGGGCGATGCGGCACCGGTCAGGCAAAATCCCTTCCGACTGAGTCCTGCTGAGAAGGAACATGTTCAGTCGGCAGTTAACGATATGCTGGAAGCCGACATTATTTCGCCTTCTTCCAGTCCTTGGGGAGCACCTATTGTGCTCGTTAAAAAACAGGACGGGTCCCTGCGATTTTGCGTCGATTTCTGTCGCCTGAATAAGATCTCGGTGGCCGACGCGTATCCGCTCCCCAGGATGGACGAGTCTCTCGACGCATTGTCCGGTGCGCGATACTTTTCGACTCTTGATTTATTATCCGGATTCTGGCAGTTGCCACTCGACGAGGAGTCTAAGCCTAAGACTGCATTCCGGACTCCAGGGGGCCTGTTTCAGTTTAACCGGTTACCCATGGGACTTCACTCCTCTCCTGCGACGTTTCAGCGTCTTATGGAATTGGTTTTGTCGGGCTTGCAGTGGGATACGTGCCTCATTTACCTTGACGATGTCATTGTTTTCGGTAAAACGTTTGAAGAACATCTCCAGCGATTGAGAGGGGTGTTCTTGCGAATGCGATCGGCTAAATTAAAGTTTAAACCGGCCAAATGCCATCTTTTTCGTAAATCCGTGAGGTACTTGGGTCACATTGTCGACTCTTCGGGGATTTCTACCGATCCTGCGAAGACGGACTGTGTCAGTTCGTGGCCGACGCCCACGTCAGTGTCAGACGTGCGCAGTTTCATCGGTTTTGCTTCGTATTATCGCCGATTCGTTGAGCACTTCGCCACCATTGCAAAGCCCTTGCACGCTTTAATGGCAAAAGGAGTGAAGTTCCGGTGGGGACCGGAGGAGGAGGCTGCATTCTGCTCCCTCCGGGACGCCTTGGTAAGGGCCCCACCCTTGCGCTATCCGGACTTTGCGAGTCCCTTCTTGCTAGACACGGATGCTAGCAACACGGGCATTGGGGGAGTGCTGTCCCAAGTCGTTGGAGGGGTCAAACGGGTGGTCGCCTATGGTAGCAGGGTGTTGTCGCCGGCAGAGCAGCGCTACTGCGTCACCCGTCGTGAACTACTTGCCATTGTCTTTTTTGTACAACAATTCAGGCCATATCTCTATGGTCGTCATTTCACGGTCCGGACGGACCACGCGGCGCTCCAGTATTCATTAAGGGTTGCCCAGCCCTCGGGCCAATTGTCGCGGTGGTTGGAAGTCCTCCAGGACTATCAGTTCACGACTACGTACCGTAAAGGGTTGCGACACACGAATGCCGATGCCCTGTCGCGGTTGTTGCCTTGTCACAAATGTGCGTGCTTATCGGGATCGGCGCGCTGTAAACCTCCGGTTACAGAAGGTAGGGAGGCGTTGGTTGCGACCGCGAGCACACCAATTGGGGATGGTCCCGCTACCCCAGGGGGTCAGGACTCGCTGCTCTCACTGTCGTTGATTGAGTGGGGCCGTCTCCAAATGGCGGACAGCTCCCTGCTGGCATTGCGCCGAAAGACTGAGGGTTCCGAAGGTAACCACGACCGAACTGGCTCCTACGAGCTTAAGCAAGGCCTGTTGATGAGATGGGACAGTTTGTCCTGGCGGCATGCGATTGTGGTGCCTTCTGCTGTGAGGGGGAAGGTTGTCTTGGCCGCACACGAACGCCTCTTGCATTTGGAAGTTAACAAAACGCTTGCCCTGCTTCAACGTGACTATTATTGGCCGGGAATGGGGGGTGACGTGGTGAATATTCTGAAGGGTTGTGTTGAGTGCGCCAGACGGAAACCACCGCCCGTGGCAGCTAATCCACCGCTGCAATCTATTCAGGTCTCGCGCACTAACGAGCTCGTTGCACTCGATATTCTGGGGCCCTTTCCGGTCACGCCTAGGGGTAATAAGTACCTGTTGGTGGGGGTCGAATATTTTACCCGGTGGCCTATGGCGTGGCCGCTCGCCAACCAGTCGGCGGCGGCTGTGACGGACGCCTTTGTCCAGGGCTACGTCCTGGACAAGGGGGCTCCCGAACGCTTGCTGACTGACCAAGGGAAACATTTTTCGAGTAAATTACTGCAAGAGGTGTGCGACCTGTTGGGTACCAAGAAGGTGCGTACCTCCCCGTACCACCCGCAGACGGACGGGATGGTGGAGAGGCTTAACAGGACATTGACCTCTATGCTGTGCCAGCAGGTATGTGAGTCACATGTTGATTGGGACCTGCAGGTCCCTGGGGTCCTTGCCGCATATAGAATGGCCCCCCATGCAGCAACGGGATTTTCCCCGTTTTATCTAATGTACGGTCGGGAAGCCGACCCACCCATGGAAACGCAGCTGGGTCTGCCCGCGCCACGAACTAATTCGAAATTGGCAGAGCATATTAAATTTAATATTCATAAACTGACAGAGGCAAGGGAGGCCGCACGGCTTAATTCGCGGGCTCGCCAAATTGCGAACGAGCGGTTGCGGGCACGGAAGGTGTCCGTGCACAATTGGGAACCAGGTGACAGGGCCTGGCTGCATTGCCCTCAGGCACCTTTGGCCACGTCGCCTAAATTGTTGAAGCCGTGGCGGGGACCCGTGGAGGTCGTGCGGGTTGCACGCCCCCAGTGCGTTCAGATAAAATGGGGAAAACGCCGTTGGTACGTCCACCCCTCCCGACTGAAACCGTTCTCGCCTCCGTATGGCCTCCCCTTGTGTCGTGAGGGCCGAGCATGTGACGTGACCGACGACCCTGAGGGGGAATTGTCCTTGCCTGCTCCTCACATGTCTCCGCCTGATCCGCTCCCAGGTGTCTCGGAACTGACAGCTGCCGACCACCGGCGGCCGAATCTTCACGGCGGGGCCGGTCCTTCCAGGCCCGATCCGCGCCGTCTAGAGCTGCCGGAGCCACCGGACGGTCGCCAACGTCCCGTCCCATACGACGGACCGGCCAGACGGACTCGCGCTAGGTCGCGCTACTTTGTGTAACCTACCACATGCGGAGTCGAGGCAGCCGGAGCGCCTCGGCACTGCGTGGGTCACAGTGACACTTGGCGCGTTCGTTTTACGGTGTTCGCTTTTATTGTGTTGTTCGTCGGGCTGTATATTGCTTCGTATTTAAGTGTTGCGTTGTGTTATGTTGTTGTTGTTGTGTTACGGGGCACACTGGGATGTGGAGTTCTTTATTACTGCGTTGACGTTAGGTTGTGTTGTTGGTTAACAGCCGGGCCGGCTGCAAGCTATGTGGGAGGGGGTGATGTAGAGGTGATACGCGCTGGGATTAGGGATCGTATGCCAGCGCGTGATGATTGGCTGTGTAGGTGGTGACGCGCGCTGACGGTGGAGGATCAGGGGTCAGCGCGGGGTCGTGGGTTACGGGGTACCGATTGGCTGTGGGCCGGTGACGCGCTGAGAGGGAGTGATCAGGTGGCAGCGCAGTGTGATTGGTGGAGTAATGTTAACACGCGCTGGGGAAAGCGGATCGTAGAGAGAGTGCGTCGTGATTGGTTCATTAAGGAACGACGCTCACGTCGACGTCCGCATCAGCTCCGTCTCTCGTGAGCAGGGGCTATAAAAGGGGATGCACAGGCGTAAGGGCAGTGTGTAACCAGCGAAGAATGAAGACGGGGATGAAGACCTAGAGCCCTGCGGTACCTAGCCCCGCTGTCCTAACGGGACCGGGACTCTGTGTAACCCAGAGGCGAGTGTAGTGTGTGTAGCCATAGGCATAAGGTCTACACGAGCCGAATGCATTGTGTGTAGCCAGGGCATAGGGTCTACACGAGCCGAATGCATTGTGTGTAGCCAGGGCATAGGGTCTACACGAGTCGAGTGTATTGTGTAGCCAGAGGCATAGGGCTTACACGAGTCGAGTATATTGTGTGTAGCCAGAGGCATAGGGTCTACACGAGTCAAGTGTATCGGGTGTAGCCAGAGGCCTAGAGTTTACACGAGATTAGTGGAGTGTGTCGTCGGAAGAAGGAAGACCACACGTTGTATTGTGACACGTAAAGATTTAATAAAAGTGTGTTACCCGTCAAGAAGTTCCTGCCGTCAATTCCAATACTTCACTTACATTATTAGGAAGCCACTGGAGCTCTTCTTCTTGGATAACTTTGACATTGCTACTTAATAAGTACTTAAACCCTAATGTCTTTTGAATTTTATAAGCACTCCTTACATCAAATGTAAGGTCAACGATTCAGAGACAGAGTTTCTAGGAGGCACCTTCTTACTGGTAGGAACCTCCTGGTTACACCAGCCCACAGGGGATTATTGTGTCCGTCCGTCGTGCAGGGAGGGGCTGTGTGGGGAGGGAGGGGCTGGGTGGGGAGGGGAGGGTGGGGAGGGGCTGGGTAGGGAGGGTGGGGAGGGGCTGGGTGGGGCTGGGTGGGGAGGGGCTGGTCACCCCGTGGTGCCCTTATAAAACTCAACGTTTCACCTACTCACGCCGGCTTGTGCCCGCCCTAACAGTCGGGCATATTTGCGGAATACACCACGCCGCCGTTGACCTTGGCTATTGACCGAGCAACCCAACGTTCCTACCAGCTCCCTCCGCAGGAATGTGTTTCACAGCTTCCACGGTCTCGTCCTTACACTCTCCACCATTACTTAGTGTAGCCTGTACACAACCCTAACCATCAAACATTGATGGCGCCGACTGGGATAGCCAACAACTTCCAGCAGTGCAATATCTAGTGAAGACGGCAGCGATGAAGGCGACGAGATGACAGCTGTCACCTGTCCATTACGTCAGGGCCACGCCCCTAGGCTTCCCCCCATTGGATATAGACCAGGACCGGCAGAGCCAATCATCATGACGAGTTGTGATACGTCAGTGAGCCGGATATATCCTCACATTACACATGGGAGGCTGAGTGCTGGGAAAGAGGAGGAGGTTGGGGAGGAGGCAACGGCTCCGTTTGGGTTACAAACGAAGCGTCCAGCTGCTCACTCCACGGATGCTCCCGGAGGGAGGTCAACGCCGAGGGGGAGTCTGGTCGCCGGGCGGCATCGAGGACCGGGACGGTCTCGCCCTGGGGGCCGTTGTGACAACAAACCCAGGTACCCTGGGTGGGGGGGGGGCGGGAGGAGTGGGCTGTCGGTGTTGTTTGTGGGAGTCGTCGTTACGTCGCGTTAGACGCCGCAACGGGTGGCCCTGGGTAGGACGAGATCGCCCCCCAACACGTGGACACGACTGTGAGTTGGGTGGACAGACGCTGTCTCCACCCTTGCAGTATTGGGAGTTTGTTCAGGGCGCTGTTTTTTTTCCTGTTTCGTCTGTAACACGGTGGTGGTTGTTTTTTCCGCTAATTAATCTTCAATCTTCGCTTCATTATTGTTTCCTGTACTCACGTTGTCGTTTTTATTATTTTGGAGATTCCCCCCAGCCCCAGGTCACTCTTGCAAATGAGACTGCTGTCCCGGTCTTCCGAGTTCTACACCCGGTTACAGACGATATACTTGAACTCACTCAATCATTTACCCACTCACCGACCCTCTCGCTCACTAACGTAACCACTGACCCACTCAGCTACTCACTCACCACCTCACTCACCCATGCACTCAATCGTTCACTCACTAATCTACTCACTCCCACACTCAATAGTTTACCCACTCACTTACCCTCTCACTAACTCAAACACTCCACCGACCCACTCACCCATGCACTCACTCACTTGCCCACCAACCATCTCCCCCGTCTCCTTACCCACTCACTCGCCCACCATTTCACCCAATCAACCATGCACTCAATCATTCAATCACCCACCATCTCTGTCACTTAACTACTTACTCATCTACTCACTCACCCAAGCACTCGCTCACCATTCCACTCACTTTTACAAATGAAACTCCTATTCTGGTGTCTTGAGTTCTCGCCCCGGTTAAACACAATAAACAAAAATAACAGCCCCAACTACAAAGACGTTACAAAGACGCTACCATGATGATGGTGGTAGTGGTGGTAATAATGGTGAAATGGTGATGAAGGTAGTGGTGTTGATCATGGTAGTAATGATGGTAGTGATGGTGATAATGATGGTGGTGATCACGGTAGCGGTGGTGATAATGACAGTGATGGTAGTAATGGTAGTGATGAGGGAGATGGTGGGAATGATGGTGATAGTAAGTTTTCACGGTGAGGATGATAGTGGTGATGATGGTCGTGATGGTGGATGTGATAATGGTGATAATTATGGCAGTTTTTGTGGTATTAATGTTGATGATCGTAATGATGGTGATGATTGTGGTGGTAGTGGTGGTAAGAATGAGGCCACGTGGCCTCAACGTGCACATAGCCTGGCACAAGCGTCGTGGTGACGTCACCGCCACTTAGTGGCGAATGGCGGTTGTTGTTGTTGGTGGTAAGAATGGTGATGGTGACGTGGGTTCTGATAGTGATTATGATAATGATGGTGGTGATGATGGTGGTGATAATTTTGATGGTGGTGATGATGGTTATGATGATGATGGTTATAATGATGGTGATGATGATGATAGTGGTAATGATAAGTAATGATTATGATGATGGACGTGATAATTGTGCTGATTATTGTGGTGATAATCATTATGATGATGGTGGTGGTTGATGGTTGTGATGGTGGTGATTGTGGTAGTGGTGATGATGGGGATAATGATGTTGATGATGATGTTGCTGATGATAGTAATGATAATGGGGTGATGATGATAATAATGATGGTTGTGAACGTGGTATGATATTGACGATGTTGGTGATGGTGATTATGATAGTTTTGGTGGAGTTGATAGTAATGATGATAGTGATGGAAGTTGATAGTGATGTGGTGGTGGTGATCATGATGGTGATGATGATATTCGTGATGCTGTTGGTAATGATGATGGCGATGATGGTGGTATTGATGACTATGGTGATTATGATGGTGGTGGTGTTGATGGTTGTGATGGTCGTGATGATGACAGTGGTGGGGATGGGGTGATAATGGTGGTGATGGTGGTGATGGTAGTGATAATGATGATGGTGGTGGTGTTGATGGTGGTGATGGTCGTGATGACAGTGATGATGATGGTGGTGAATCGCAGGCATGAGACGGTGTGGTGATGTGAGCACGCACTGCAGGTGAAGGAGCGGCCACACGAACCTGCGATTTGAACTGCACCGGCTCATGCACGCAAACTCAACCTTACCCTCCCCCTCACCCTCTCTGTACACCCTCCTTCACATCCTCTCCTCACCCTCTCCTCACTCTTCACCGTCACCATCACCCTCCACGCTCACCCGTAACCTTCCCCCACCCTCACTTTCCCCCTCTCCTCAACATCCACCCTCTCCTCTGTTTCTTGGGTTCTGTCTTGGTTTCTTGGGTTTCTATTTCTCATCCTCAGGATAAACGACTCAGATCCACGATCTTCAATGGTTCTTTCAAACACCCCATCCACATCGCAGGGTAAAGAGGCTGCAAGAATCTCTGCCGAACCTCGTGGATCACCTCCATGGAGTCGGCGCAGTAAAACGCCAGGAGCCCCCCCTCCCAGTGCAGGTGAAGGCCGATTCTGCGGGAGGAGAAGGTCCCCCTCACCGACAGTGCAGTCTTAACTCCACCATGAACCACTGATAAGCTGTTGTTACATTTCTCTAAACACCAGGACGCGTCGCTCCCTCCCAGCTGCTGTGCATCACCAGTCCCTTTCCGTGGGATCGTCCCATGCGCGACTCCAACCCTACACAGCTGCGCGTCCCCCACGTCCACCTCCCAGTAGTGGTGGCCCGACGAGAAGCTCTCACAGCACAGGGCTTGTGCACAGCCATCAAACCGGTGTGGGTGATCGGGGCGACCCTGTGAGTCACGGTTCCGCGTCATCATCCTGAGATCCGCAGAGATCTGGAGTTGGTTATGAGCTGAGTTTGTGTCCAGAGTCGGTGAGCATCCGTCTGTAACAACAGCGATGACAACATCACGACAGAACACCATCATCACCATTATCCACCATCACCACCATCAATATCACCAACATCACAAACATCACCATCACCAAGCATCCTCGCCATCAATATCGATGACAACAACATATACATCACCATCACTACCATTATCAACACTGTGAACATCAACAACAACACTATTGCCATCAACAAAATCACAACCATCGTCACAAATAATCACCACCACCATCACTACCATCGCCTTGACAATCACCACTATCCCCATCACCACCATCTCTAACATCTTCATCACCATCACCAACGCGACCAGCATCATTATAACCATCATAACGACCATTAAAACCATCATCACCACCATCACTACCATTATCACCATCACCAATATCATCATCCCTACTACCATCAGCGCCATCACCAAAATCATCACAACCATCACCACCTATATTATCACCAATGTCATCACTATTCCCATCACTCACTATCACTAACAGCATAATTACCAACAACAACCGCCATTCGCCACTAAATGGCGGTGACGTCACCACGGCGCTTGTGCCAGGCTACGTGCACGTTGAGGCCACGTGAAGTGTAGAACGCCCACTGGCAGGAGGTCATGGGGCAGACCCATGTGTCATGGGACGACTGAGATGACTGGCCGATGCACCACTATCATTACCACCATCCTCATCACGATCACCATCATTATGACCATTACCAGCATCAGGAACTCATTTGAGGTTGAAACTGCCTAGCAGAGGCCCAGGACTGGATCAGATATCACCTGCCAATGATGTTAGCCATGGCTACTAATCAAAGCTAGATAACTGGGTTCGTATTGCAGTGTGCTAACCACTATGCCACCACTCCCCCCACGCACAAATGTGTAAAGTAGTAACTCGGCGGGAGACGTCTTCACGGGTAGCACACTCTTTTTATTGACACCAAACTGTTACACGGGTGACTAACACTCACCCAGCCCCTTGGGTGACTAACACCCACTCAGCTCCACGGGTGACTAACACCCACTTAGCTACTCGGGTGACTAACACCCACTCAGCTACTCGGGTGACTAACACCCACTCAGCTACACGGGTGACTAACACCCACTTAGCTACTCGGGTGACTAACACCCACTCAGCTACTCGGGTGACTAACACCCACTCAGCTACACGGGTGACTAACACCCACTTAGCTACTCGGGTGACTAACACCCACTCAGCTATACTGACACGGGCTCTTACGCCCCGTAGCCTTCCGGAACACACCCGGCTGGGGTGTCCGTCTCGGCTCTGGGTACCACCGTCCCGACCCACGCGGGCGTCGGACTACGGGTTCCCCAGTCTCGGCTCCGAGCCACACAGGGCCCCGGTCCCGACAAGGACGGCGGGACTAGGGGTCTCGGGCCACTACCTCCTCCACTCCGTCTTCGGTCTTCAACTGGTTAACACTGACCACGAGTGCTCTCGCGCGTCTCCCTTTATACCCCTCCTGCGGACGTCGCTGAGAGCACCCATCTTATTGACCAATCACTGCGCGCGCTGGCTACGATCCTTTTTTCCCCGATTGTATCAGCGCGCCTCACCACCGGCGTGCGCGTTCATACCACGCCCACATCGCGTGCCCAACCCCGCGCCCCGTGACCCATCACTGTCGGCGCACGTCAACACCACCACTACAAATGCACAGACACATTCACAGGCACACACTCCATCTCAACATCACAATTACCCCTGACTCGTAATGCTGATTCTTTACCCAAGAACGCCATACTAAGTCTCATGGCTCTGTTCAGTAGGGTCCTGAATTGGGATGTGAACAAAGACTAAGATCCCCTATGTAGCCTTAACAGACCATTGGGGCAAGTGCTGTTAGCGAGCATCTATGAAGGCTGGCAGGGCACACGAGGAGGTGGGTGGCCAGCATCACGCCCGACCACCTTTTTCTCCCGAGTGGCGATATTGTTTAAATACAAGGATAAGGTTCCAGAATGTAAACAAAGATAAATATTCCCCGTGTTGCCTTAACAGACTGTCGGGGCAAATCAGCACCTTTGAAAGCTGGCACAGCAAATGAGGGGCTTGGTGGCCAGCACTAGGCCTGGCCAACTTTGTCTCCCTAGTGGTGATGTTTACACGCAACACCAGGTAATCATTTGAGGCTGAGTCGCCCTCGTGCACACACACACACGGTGATAATTTATTGTGATTCAAACTGAAGAACTCACACAGGAGTTTGGCCACAATTCCCTCGATGTCTTTAAGCGAGGCAATGTCCTCTTGGCTAGGACATGAGGGTGGATCTGCTGTAAACCTCCCTGCCCTGTGAAAGCAGAACAGACATGGCTACTGTCTCACATAGAGCATCGTCACTCACAGGATCATCACAACTCCATCACATAGACACGCATCACAGCATCAACACACGTGGGATCATCACAGCTCCATCATATCGAGAATCATCGCATATAGCATCATCACACACAGCACCATCAGACAGCATCACCACACAGCGCATTATCACACAGCTTCACCACACGCACCACCACACACAGTACCATCACACAACATCACCACACACAGCATCATCATAGACACCGTCATCACACACCATAACCACACAAACCACCATCACACACACCATCACTACACAAACCATCACCACACAAACCATGACCACACACAGCATCCCCACACACAGCATAACCACACAGCACACAGTATCATCACCACACAGCATCACCACACATCATTACTATTACCACACATAGCATCCACACATACAACACCATCACACAGCATCATCACACACAGCATCCCCACATAGCATCCCCACACAACCAGTGTCTCACTGCCCGCACTCCACACTCAGTCCCATGTTGTCGTGTGTCGAGTCGTGAGTGAAAGTCATCTTTTACCTGCACGTCTCCTCCAGGTGCCGCTATGGAAGAGAGAGATGCATTACTGCGACTCTACCTCCAATCCCTTGTGATCAGTGGAGTTCCCACTGCAACACCGTGGGTGGAAAATAAACCCCAAAGTCTTGGCTCATGACCCTATGATCACCAATATTTCAGAGTGAGACCGGTTGATAGTGAACTATAAACTACTATTTTGATTATTCCACGTAAGGCCCACTGAGCGATAGAGCTCTTTTTCAAAAGCGACCTGGCCACAAATGATAGCTCAACGAAGTGGTTCATCTCGTGGAAATGTATAGCAGCCCAATACTCTAAACGCATGTTTCCATATGTGGAGGGAAAAACTGGAGGACCCGAAGAAAAATCCATGCGACCATGGAGAGAGAAATGTAAACTCCAAATATATAAGGACGTCAGGGTTGGGATCAAATCCCGGACCTTCAGTATCCCAGGCTAGGTAGTTAACATCTCGCCACCCCCATGAGGACTAACATTAATTTGCAGGGCAAATATGTCAGAGTGAGACCGCTTGATATTGATCTGTGTTGAGAGTAACGTAGAACTAGAAGTTTCTGGAGTTATCAATGCACATGGTGCAGATCTTGTAGAAGTGATGTTCAATACACAATGATATCATTAATAAGTATATGAGACCGTATTTATTTTAGCATCCCAGATATGAACAATTAAGGTAGCGCATCCACGTGGAGGTACACAAAGTAAAAAGCAGAGATGACATCTGGTCGTGAGCAGGAGCTGGTGGATTGTTGCATCGCGGCATCATGAGATGTGGCAATGTTTTGGGGAGGCCTTCATCAATAAGTAGACAGATTATGGCTGATGATGATCATGAATACCATGTACATTGTTGTTCTATGGTTGATTTAAAACGTTAAATTCCATTAACAGTTAGTTTAAATTAACAATGAAACAAACTTAATGGGAATCTGTTAAAGGACGGGAGAGAGAATTAATTTAACTGAGAAAATATGAGCTGGCCTTCCAAATGGCAGCCACTGGAGCTGCGATGCGAGTCCATGAGTGGAGCTGTGTTCTCAAGCCCAGGAGCCTCCCTCTGCTGCTCCTGGTGAGAGGGCTCTGTGCCAATAGCGACACTGTAGACTCATTGCTCACCTGAAGGAATGCGAGCGAGTCCCTCTTCTGTGCTAGGGCCTGCAGGCGAGTGGCTGCTGCCTGGAGCTCGCTGATCTCGCGCTGGTAGTGAGCGATCTTCTTCTCGATCTGGGACAGCAGCTCGCGCACTTTCTGCTCCGCTTGCTCTAAAGCCGCCTTCTCCTCCGCATCCAACGCTGCTCTCTCGCGGGTGAATCTGACCGAGATTGAGGCCTTTTTATCTGTCATGGATCCCTGCAAAGATAAATAAATGTCACCTCTGTTCATTAAATGTCTGGTCCTTTGTGAAATGACATTCGGGTCGGTGTGACTCGAGTGCAACTCTAAGGTGTCTAGACAGTGATATGAGTCTGCAGCACTGAGGCCTCCTTCTTCCTCTGCCTCTGATAACGCCACTGTGCATTTTCACTACAACACGATTCGCCATAGCTGGTGGGGGCTGTGAGGCAATGAAATCATCAAATACCATCATGAGTACATTTAGCGTTTGTGCCATTCCCATTGCGCAAGGCTATCAGGACAATGCTTTGTTTACCTTCACATGAAGCGAAGGGAAATCTGTAATTTGCCTTCAACAAGTAGACACTTCATGATATGGGAAGTTAGGCCAATTCCTCTTTAAATGAATGTTTTGAATGTGAGAGAATGCCACATGTGTATGGATGAAGAGAGGGGATCATGAAACAACTTGCTTTACTGCCACCTGGCCACCCTAAAGCCTGATTGGTTTCAGTAAGATGGTGTACAACAGTCTGTGTGTGATACACCTTATCTGACCAATACAGTTAACATTCGTTGAAGTGTTAAGTTGTATGGAGATATGGGAATGTGGAATTTCCACCACTGATTTAGTTTCTCAGTGGAGATGAGAACCACCTCTTTACTCGTCCTGACCGTTGTGGGTTTCGTCCCACAATGTGTTTGGAGACAATGGAAGTCCACGTGAATGAATGGAGTTGTCCTCCATCACAAACCTTACTCAGAGTGGAGTCACGGGGTCACAGAGTCCGGCCCAGACGCGGTACCTGCACATCCCTACGATCGGCCTCCATCCGCCTCACGGACTCCTCCGCCTCCTTCCTTTTCTCCTCCACCGCCCGCGTCTCATCTCCCACTTGTTTCTGTGAGAGACGTCACCAGGGGAGACTCCACTCACTCTCCGAGCGTCCCCTCTCACCCCCGTTCCACGCGAACCCCTCCACAGTGACGGGGGCAGGAGCCTCGGGGGAGCAAGCGCAGAAGGGAACTGATTTTTCGAAGAGCTCAAACGTGCGCAGGGCTACCAAAGTAGTGGGTGGGGCTACTTGAGCAGTGGGCGGGCCTATCCGAGTCGTGGACGGGGCTATCTGAGTAGTGGGTGGACAGGGCACCATAGTGGTGAGATGTTATCTGCCTTGTCTACTAAACAGGAGGTCGTGGGTTCGAACCGGACCCTGATGCCTGTGTAGAGTAGTAGAACGACACTACTGTAGTGGCTCGGTATGGGGGCTGTCGGCAGTTGTCACGGAGGTCGTGTCGGGCCGTGACACTCTGCGTGAACCCAACAGGACACGTGACCGGATAAAAGCGGGCCAGGGGCCCCAGGGGGGGGCGTGGCCTGGGGCAGAGCCAGCCACGCCGGAGTGGTTATAAGCGGGGTGTGGATGGAGAGCTGGGCTGTTCTGGGCTGTTCTGCTCTGCTGCTGGGTCATCTCTGTGATGAAGCTCTCTGGTCTTCGCTAGTGGACCAGGCAGCGTGTTGGGCTGTCCTGGTCCAATGATGTAGTATCCCCGTGGGTTGGTTAAGTTAGGAAAGGTGGCTACCACCTTAAGTCGTTATGTTAAGTGTTAATTGTTATGTTACCTAATAAATAGTGTTGTCTCCAAAGTTCCAGTGTGCGCCTGAATTTAACCCAAAAAATATACACAAAAAATCGTGTATATTTATGGTCTGTGTGTCCCGCGCGTGACGTCACTCCAAATGAGGCCAACCCCCTGCTTTAATATTCATGAACAGGTGGGGTCCTCTACATGGACTCCCCCCACCTCATTAATAATCATGAATGGGTGACGTCACTCCACATGCCGCACCCCTCACCAATAACCATTAGCGGGTTACATCATTCCATATGGGGCAAACCCCCCCCCCCCCCCCTTATTAATAATCATGAGCTGAACAATTTTTCTATTGAATATTTCAGATTTACTGCAAAATAAACCCGTCCTTGGATGGGCAAACAAGCTAGTTAAAATATAAAATACATGAATATTATACAGTACTGTACATATAATTTGTGCATTTGAGTTACTAAACTTTTTGCGTGTCGTCTGCGGCTTTCGCAAAACTCCCAAAATCTCCCAAAAAATGTTCATTTAATTTCTCCTGCTGATCCCGCGATATATCGAAACCGCGATGGGGAAAGTCGCGATGCAGAAGGGTCGACTGTACTATGAATTTACCCTTCAAACAGTCGTTTGAAAAATAAATTGACGGGATGTAAAATATTAAATCCACTTTAAAATGAGTCTGAGCCACTCGCTGTGGTTTCGTTATAAGTAGATGTTGCTGTTGAGAGCCAAGGACAGAGTTCATCAGTTGATGCTGCGGTATCGTGGGTACTGCTCGGTGACCGTGAGAACCTCTTCCTCACCTTTCGTTTGTCGTGCTCCACCTTCAGAGTGATGAGCTTGTGCCCTCGATGATCCACAGTGACGGTGCAGTCCCTGCAGACGAGGTGTCCGTTGTTAATGCAATAGACGCGGTACTCGGCTCCGTGCTCCACGCACCGTCGATTCTCCAAGTTCACACCGGGCGACACCAGGACGTGGTCACTAAACCTTGCCAACTTCTGGTGGGGCACAACGTGGGTCACACAGAACGACATCTCACACTTGAGGCAAGTCTTCACTGCGGGCTCCCTGCAATGATCGCAGCAAACAGCAGAAGCAGAAGCATCGGCAGCCATGGGCTCAGCCACTCGAAGCTGCTCGATGAGGTTGGTGAGCGTCACGCTCTTGTTCAGCTTGGGCCTCCGAGGGAAAGTCACTCGGCACTGTGGGCAGGAGAAGGACTCCGTCGGATCCCAGGCGCCCTCCACGCACTTGAGGCAAAACGAGTGGCCGCAGCTGAGCGTGCAAGGGCAGCAGAAGGTGTCCAGGCAGATGGGGCAGGTCAACTCCCATGGAACCTCGCTACCACTGGGAGCCGCACTCGCCATGGCTTTGTGGCTCCACTCAGAGACGGGCGCTGGCTGGAGCTCAGGCAGTCTCTGTCTGTAGCTCAGGCAGTCTCTGGCTGTAGCTCATGCAGTCGCTGGCTGGAGCTCAGGCAGTCGCTGGCTGCGTCTGAGACGCTAAACGAGGAACAAGCCACGTAAATAGGTGACAAGGAAGTAGGAAGTCTTTCAGTTTGATTTGCATATCAATAGATATGCACTGGAATGTGTTGACGTGTGAGCGAGTACAGACGTCTCCACTCCAGGGGTGGCTTAAAAACGAAGACTCGGATCACCTCGTCTCAAATCCTCACATCTACTCACCTCATCACAACTCACTTCAACTCTCCTCATCTCAACTGAACTGGCAGGGGAACTCTGCTAGTAAACTCGTTGCTCCCCGCCGTTTTACACCACGAGATTGTTGTTGTTATCTTCGTCTTTCAGCTTCACCTTTTTTATTTCAAGTTTAACACTTTAAACTACTTCATGAAAATAATTTGTTACTGTCTCAAAGTCGCGTTCCAGTAGTCGAGCTGTGAGACACCGGTGGGAGTTGCCGTGTTTAACTCGGTCACGTGGCTGGGGCTCACGGTCCAGTTTGTGGAGCCACAAACCACCGGGCGAGGCCCTTTGCTGAACCCGGCACCGTTACCCGCCAGTAATTACAACTAGCTTCATCAGGCGACAGCCAGATTTGTAGAGAAGTCTGTTTCGCTCCTTTTTTAGAGGTGTAGATGTGGTAACCACACTTATGCGCTCTTGCGCAGAAGTGTGGTTACCACTGGATTTTGTTGTTGTTGTTCTGTCTCTCACTGTTCAAATAAACCTACCATTAAAATTATATACTGATAATTTCTTTGCCAGTGGGCAAACGTACAAAATCAGCAGGGGGTCAAATACTTTTTTTCCCTCACTGTATGTCAGATCCAGATGCCGCTATATCTGTTATTTCAGAATGCTTGTCTGAAGTCGCTGTTTGAACGGAGAAAAACCGTCTGCAGCTAAACCTGGGCAAGACAGAGTACATGATAGTTGGCTCAGAGCAGCGTCTGCGAGCGTGTCAGGGCCACATCGATCATCCACTGATTAGGAGAGCTCGTCCTCTCCGTGTGTCCAAAGTACGCAACCTTGGTATGCTGTTCGATCAGAGCTTGACTGTGCGCTCGCAGCTCATAGCTACGTTCAGGGTAGATCTCTACCACCTACAAACACTCCGAGGGTTGGGCCCGTTCCTCTCTACCCCAGACCTGTAATCATTAGTTCATGCCTTTGTCTCAACACGCCTGGATTATGATGCAGAATGCCGCTACCAAGGACAGTATAACAAGAACATGATGGGAGACTATATTTGGGGGCTGATTCGTGAAAGTGATTTACAGTATAATTGTAAATCTCAAAAAACTACTCACTTATAAATATTTTGTAATAATTTTTGTTTTACTTTAGTATAAATACATGTTAATTTTGATTCATGTGTTGTTGTTTTCTGACTTCATTTGAACGAAAAGACATTCACCCATTATTTCACTGAAAATAGGCACATTTCAAAATATCAATGTCCTGGTCACAAAAACAAAGGTTTTGGGGAATAACAGCTATTTTCTTTACTTTTTAGGCATGAGCAATTAGGAAATAACACTTACTACCCAGGAACAAAAATTGTGTTACATAGTGTTATCTATTCAGAGCTTCCACTTGGATTGGTGCAGACGCTCCAGTTAGTGCAGAATGCAGCTGCCCGGATGATCCGGCGGGTTAGCCGCTTTGAACATATTACGCCTTGCGCAGCTTGCAGCAGCTACCCGTCCGGTGGGGTGGTTAACCGGGGGAGGAGTGGGCTGTCGGTGTTGTCTGTGGGAGTCATCGTTACGTCGCGTTGGACGCCGCGACGGGTGGCCCTAGGTAGACGAGATCGCCCCCCAACACGTGGACACGACTGTGAGTTGGGTGTACAGACGCTGTCTCCACCCTTGCAGTATTGGGAGTTTGTTCGGGGCGCTGTTTTTTTCCAGTTCCGTCTGTAACACGGTGGTGGTTGTTGTTTGAGTAGCGTTTAGTACCGCAGACCTGGTATCGACAATCAAGGGAATTTCCCTGTCCCGAGACGACCTGCTTGTCAGTTTTGATGTGGTTTCCTTATTCACCAAAGTTCCTGTACCTGACACCATCGCAATAATTGAAGTCTTGACTTATCAAGGACTGAATACTGGGGTACCCCCCCCCCCTGGTGAAACACTGCTTAACCAATACATACTTCACCGGGAATGGAACTTTCTACAAACAAACTGAGGCACCCCAATGGGCTCCCCCCTATCTCTGGTTTTAGCCAACGTTTTCATGTAGAAATTTGAGACTGACGCCATCAAGACTGCCACTCTACGCCCGACCTTATGGAAGAGGTACGTAGATGACACTTTTGTCAGCTGGCCCCATGGCCGGCCTGCTCTAGACCAATTCCTCGACCACATAATTCCATACACCCAGCCATCAGATTCACCATGGAAGTCGAAAAAGATGGCAAGCTACCCTTTTTGGATGTCCTAATTAAAAGGAGACCTGATGGTTCAATGAGCCACTCTGTCTACAGGAAAGCCACCAATACGGATGCTTACCTAAAACCGGATTCCCACCACCATCCCAGAATAATTCCCTCATCAAGACTCTATACCATAGAGCCCAATGCATCTCCAACCAGGAACACATTGCCAGTGAACTCAAACACGTACGCCAAGCGCTTAAGGCTAATGGTTACTCCGACTACACAATCCACAAAGCCATCACTCCCACCATCAAGAAGGATCCTGTTTAAGAGCCTTTCAAAACCATCACCTTACCCTACATTGCTGGGGTCACAAAAAAGATATCCAAAATCCTGATTAAACACAAGATCCAGGTCCGATTCAACACAGTACATAAACTCCGTGATCTGGTTCGTTCTATAAAATATGTGGTTCCAGACATACGGTACCCTGGCATCTACAAACTAAGTTGCCTCTGTGGTAGCAGTTACATTGGAGAAACCAAACGACATGTCTTGGACCGCAACCGTGAACATAAAGCAGACCTGAAACACGGTAGGACAAACACCTCAGCTATGGCAGATCACTGTTACAATTCAGTGGGCTCACATGACATTGACTTCTCCAAGACAGAGGTTCTCTGCAAGCCATCTGGCTACCATGAGAGATTCGTTCATGAGGCGATCCACATATACAAACACAGAGACAATTTCAACCGAGAAGATGGATTCTGGCTCAGCAATCATTGGAAGGACATAATGCACCATTTCGGATCTTAACTGATTGTGTTCACCTTTACGGTGACTTTCAGACTGCAGTCCACTCACTGGCATTGACTATATATCTTGTATTCTCCGCAGGGAATGGATTCTTTTCTCCGCTGCAAGTCTCCTACCACCACTCTCCCATTGACATATTTCGTTGCTTCCTCTTAGTATCTTTCACACAACGGTCAATTGTATAGTGTATAGCAGATTGTATGATAATAAATAGTATAAAATTGTAATGTTTAATACAATGTATAACGTAATATATAGTATCGTAATTGTATAGTGAATATACAGCAGTGTGATATACAGTAGGGTGGGTAGAATAATACATAGTTTAATATTAAAATGTATAGTCGAAGGTGGTGTATAGTAATAAAGTATATAATTTTATGTTGGGTTTGTCCATGGCAGTATATAGTACGGAGTAGACCCGTGTGATGTAAGAGAAAAACGTTTAGCTGGAAGTATATTACATTTTTTTGCGACATAGAATTGTAATGTATTACTTACTGTTAGTAGCTCAGCTTAGTGGAGAGTATATTTAGTATACTGATGATACTATGTAGTTTATACTTTAGTTTTTTACGTGGTCTTTATTTACTGCAGCTAAATAATATTAACATTCCTTCCCTTTATTAATGCTACCCTATCCCCTACCTTTGATGCTGCTAATCCTGCATAATGCATGGGCATAATATGACTTTAAAACCCCCTGCCCACCTCCTACGCATTTCATAAGTAGTGACTAATCCCATATCTGCATTTCCCATAAATATGCTAAATTCCTCTTGATATGCTAATTATTTTGTCAAGGCGCTCTTCCCCCTCCAACTCAGCTTAAATATACGCTCCAAGCCTGGGGTGTTTCATTCAGACACTGTCTTCCCGACAGACCTGTTCTTCACCTGAGGACGGCTGCTTGCGTTGTGGCCGAAATGTCGTGAGAATTATTTTATTACGTTTTATTATTATTATTTTCTTTTTTCCCTTCTACGTGACTTTACCAAAAGAACCAAGAAGATGAGACAATCAGTTGTCATTTTCCAAATTGTATCATTCAATCCGTGTCCATAATCATCAGCATTGTCCATAGCACTAAAAAAATGTATTATCAGTAGCATGTTACCTTGAGAATACAATACCACGGTAGAAGCAGGAAACGCTGATGCTGATGTGTGGTGACTTGAAGGGACACAGCTGATGGTAATGCACCTGGACCTACAGTATCTGTCACTTCTTACTTAAAGTACATCTCCTGCTCAAAGGAGACAAACTAAACTCACGATTCATCAATGCACTTAACAATAATGCTGGCATACGCTCACATACAGCAGGATGGATAAGATAAGGAGTTTTGTCAAGAGGGAAATACTCCACATATTCAAGGGATTCTCCATCAACATTGTTGGGGGATGTTTGACTGGTCCGATCATGGTTCTTATCTAATCTTAAACACATTCCTGCGGAGGGAGCTGGTAGGAATGTTGGGTTGCTCGGTCAATGGCCAGGGTCAACAGCGGCGTGGTGTATTCCGCAAATATGGCCGACTGTGAGGGCGGGCACAAGCCGGCGTGAGTAGGTTAAACGTTGAGTTTTATAAGGGCACCACGGGGTGACCAGCCCCTCTCCACCCAGCCCCACCCCCCCAGCCCCACCCTCCCCACCCAGCCCCTCCCCACCCAGCCCCTCCCCACCCTCCCCACCCAGCCCCTCCCCACCCTCCCCTCTCCACCCAGCCCGACCCCTCCCGTTTTTGGATGCACGACGGACAGACGGACACAATAATCCCCTGTGGGCTGGTGGAACCAGGTGGTTCCTACCAGTATAAGATTTATATCGCATCTTTACGAAGGGGTTTTACAGCAATTCGAAAATCGTATACAGCATGATGAATGAAATTAAGAATTGGGTTATTGTAAAGTAGTGGTGTACTTTTGATGACAGTAAAAAAAGAGGGATGGATAAGGAGGGGTTTTGATAGGCCTGGTCGTAGCTGGGGCGGGGGGTGACAGAAAGCTTGGGTGGCTGAAAAAACAATGAGGCATCGTATTGCGAAGACAAAGGGGGGTGGCCATGGGCTGCAGCCAGGAGGGAGAAGAAGGCCACCGCAGGCCACAGACGACGTCCATAACGTATGTGCAGTGCAGCAGCGCAGTTCCGGCCAGGCCCACGACAAGGTAAATGGTGCAGCTTCAGCCCAGCTCGCTTGCCATGGACACATATCTTCCCTCCATGCCCGTCATGCTGACACGGTTAAGACTCCCCCAGGGGCAGGAGCTCGACCTCCCATCCCAGCCACGTGGGATAGCGAGGAATTCGCACGGCGCCAGCGTGGCCCGGCAGGCGACCGCCGGCAACCGGGCCACCAAGAGGACGCGTGGTGGGCATGGGGGTCAGGCAAGAGATGCGGGAGGGGAGCAGCGCCGATCGTAAAGAGCGGAGAGGAAGCCACGAGGTGCCGGCGAGGGTGCGGCCCAGTGGGGAACCGCTGGCAGCCAGGCTGCTGTGAGGACGCCATTAACATAATTGATCGGATTCATTTTATCTTCTTTATCCTCTTTCAGCGCACAGAAGATGCGGCCTGACGCCACGTGGAAGCCTGCCCCTTGCCAGGAGAGGGCCATCTTCTGCACTGTTGCAGGGAGCATGATTCTGGGTCTGCACGAAGTCTACTGAACCCGGAGTTGCCAATAAGCGATGGTTGGGAGTGTAGTGATGACAGTTTTACATGGGAGTGAATAACGTGGTCAAATATTGCGGAGTCAGAGAGAAACACAGACACAGGAGCGGGTTTAAAACAGCTTTAATTCACGATGCACGTGGGCGCACATTAGTCATGCCTCAGGAATTTAGTCAATAGATAAGTTTACAAATGTCATCATGCTGCTTGAACTGTTGGAATTGGCTGGCACACTATGCTGCTGCTACCGATAGCTCTTATCGTATAATCAATCTTAAAAATATGTAAAAAATTTAATTCGTTTCATCATTTTTCCTTCTATTAGTTGACTTCGTTATTTTCATATCATTGAGTATCGTTATGTTTTATGTTTCACTGCCGTAGTTATCACATTTTACGATGCATTGCCTGGCCTTGCAGCCTGCTGCTACCATCACCTCTCCTAACGTGCATGTACTACTACACATTAAACTCATACACGCGCACTTACACGTGTTTTCATACTCTACATTGCAGTATACACACTGTATACAGTGCTATATGTAACATGCAGTACACCTTTACATACACACATTGCACATTAGGCACTACACGAGCTTCTCACACACACACACTAACATGCCGTACATGTGGCACGTGGTGGCAGAGCTGGGAAAAATCCCCCTCCTATTAAAATACTCATCAGGATGCTATTGTAATGACTGTAATGACTATAATTGAGTGGTGGTAGGGAAAGAGACGAGGCAGGGTAGGAATGGAGACAGTTCTGGCGGAGGAGTGCAGGCCAGGTGTGTGGGGTAAGGCAGGGGAGTGGCAGAGGGCGTCGTTAGAAACAGAGACACGAGAGAGGCGGCTGTGTTGCTGTTGCTTTATTGACAGAAGTTAGTTGTGGGGCCGTCCATAAATGACGTCACAACAACACTCCTACAACATCAGAGTGCAGCGCCACATTAAATAAGCACTACAATGACAGTAGTTTAAAGCGATTTGAAGCATGTTTTATTTTTAAAATGGAAATGTGATTTTGGGGGAGGGGATGGGCAGAGCTTTGTGACGTCATATTTGAGGGGGGGGGGTCTGACTTTTTGTGACGCCGTGTGACGCGGGGGGGGTCAAAAATCGTCCATAATCGCGTGACGTCATTTATGGACGGCCCCTGGTGACACGTGCACGAGAGAGATCATAATCCGTGGCTGTGTTTGGTTTTTCCATTGAGAGAAGTTGGACGACCGTCCGCGATCTGTGATCGCAACGAACGTTCACGTTGCATTCCCGAGGAGCAAGGCGGTCCATCATCACACTGTGACCTGCATCCACACCCAAAGGTGGCTTCATCAGAGCTCAACGCTGACCCACGCAGGACACGCCCCCCTCCCTCAGGCCCCGCCCACCTGCCCTCAGGCCCCGCCCACCTGCCCTCTGACCCCTGATTTTGGCGGGAAACCAACATCAGATTGGCGGCAGTGATGTTGCTAAGCAGCGAGGCGGTGAGACACGGGCTGAGGTAAAAGTTTTACTTCTTGCGTACAGGCACGTGAGGTAAAGTCACTGTGCTGATTACATTTACTGTGCTATGAGGTAGGGAACAGTGGTGTAAGGTTGCGACTTGTCCAGATAGAGTTACGTGATTAAGAATGTAACACAACTCTGTAGCATTCTGAGGTAAATCTTTAATAACGTATTTTGGATTTAAGCTGCAAATGTTAACATTTATAGCAACATAGCTTACGTTATTCTCAAAACTCGTTTGTAAGTGTGACTTGAATCAAAAGTAGTTATGATAGGTAAAACTGCTGTATTAACATTATTGACGTAAATAAATCGAGTATTTAAAGCTTTAAAAAGTCTATAAAAGCATATTAAAATTTTACATGTATATTTAAGCATTCAGAATAACGTAGTTACGTAGCTTACATGATTCTAAAAACTCGTTTGTAAGTGTGCGTATGATTACAAGCAAACGCGACGTGTGAATGTGCTGTAATTGACGCTACGCAGCGCCCCCCTGTGATGACAACAGCAGAGCTCCGTGACAATAAAACTTGCAGAGAGCGCGGAGATCTTAAACTTTGATTTAAAGCTTTCGTGACTGCAGGGATTCATATTCTTGGTTCTTTCGGCAAAGTAACGTAGTAGGGAAATAATAAAAATATAGAACAATTTATTGCTTTTTTTATTGTTTTATATAAAACTATTTAATTTATATTTTTATTATTTAATCATAATAACATAAATTGCTTTATATTTTTTATTTAAAACAATAAAATGTTTGTATTTTTATTATTTTATTAGTTCCCTACTACGTGACTTTACCGAAAGAACAAAGAATATAGCGCGGCGATCGTCGTACAAACCCTCACGCTCGCTCCACTCTTGGGTTAAGTGATGCGGCAGCACAAGGTCGTAATTATAATATTTATTGGGGGGGGGACACATCCAATAATCAAAAATGCTCAAAATGCCCCCCACAATATATTGCTATAAAATATATTTCTGTTTACATGATTGTGGTTATGGTTGTAGTTTATTAATCCCTAATCTCTGCCATTACCTACAATGAAACAAGAAAAGGTAAAAAAAGAATAAACAGCAATGTCATACAATACACTATTAGACATTATTGTAAAAAATAAATAAAAAGTCCATCCTATGTGTTAGTGATTTTTTTTTATATTTTAGACAGGAAATTCGTTTTCAAATTTAGATTTTTTTTCTGGGGAGGGACCCCCAGACCCCCTGGAAGATTTGGTCCCCCCCAATGTTGACTCCATGGCTACGTCCTTGAAGCAGCATGAACCCGGGATACACAAATCTGCAGTGAAGTCGTTTGCAGCCTCAAGGATTCCCAGCACCCAGCAGGGGGTGTCTTGTTTTGCACTGACAACTGTGCTCTAGAAGTTTGCACTCAAAAAGACGGTGTTTGTACTTGGCCGGCACCTCCGACCGCACGTTGAACAGCTTGGCGCAGCTGCAGTCTGAGGTCTCGGAGCCGCCTGATCGGCAGTCGTCGATGGTCTCCTCCCGGAGTCCCGTGGTCATGGTGTAATGCGTGCATTTGTCGTATTTGTGATCATAATGTACTGCACTATTCTTTGGTTCTTTCGGTATGAAAAGTGCTGACGTGTGAGCGCCAGGGGTGGCTGGTCAAAGTCCATCTCAACTAACATGTCAACTCATCTAATGTCATCCTCATACACCTCATCTCACCTCAGTTCACCTCATCTCAATTCACGTCATCTTATTTCAACATATCTCATGCTAACTCACCTCACATACCTCGCCTCAAACTCACCACAGCATATCTCACTCATTCAGACTCATTCACTCATGCATCATCTCATTCATTCACTCACTCACCAACCCACTCACCCACCATCTCACACACCCATCGATTCACTCACTCACCGACCATATCACTCATTCACCATCTCATTCACTAATGCACCATCTCACTCACATTATGTGATGCTTACACTCATCCACTCATTCAATTACCCACCTCATGCACCCACTGTCCCACTCTCATTTCGCTAAAACAAAATAACCTCGTGTAGCTGCCCATATACCATTTAATAAAAAGCCACATTGTAACAAAGCATGCATTCCTACAATGACCCCAAACCACCAACACCTGAAACCACCTTTAACATATAAACCACAACCTTGAGAAATCACCCTCATATAGGGCGATCCATTGATACCCCACTGATTTGCGAATGAACTCCGTCTTACTCTTCCCAGCTGACTAAATATGATTGCAGCGATGGCTACGTAATCTCCGAGCTGTGAGAGATGACACGACTGTATAGGTATTCACAAATATCCCCGTACAGCCTTAGCACACTTCTGCTGAGCCAAGTGCTGTTAGCGAGTAGCACCCATGAAGGCTGGCACGGCACACGAGTGGAGGTGGGTGGGCAATACCACGCGCGGCCGCCTTTGTCTCCCTTGAACATCACCAAAGCCAAGGTCGTCCTCAAACTGCCACTGGATCAGCCAACCATCCCCCGACTATTTGTGTCCATGGAGAGGCCCTTGAATATGTGAAGTGTTTCCGTCTTGACACGCCTCCTTATCTTCCCCATTCTGCTCTGTGTGAGCATATTCCAGGGTTATTGTTAAATGCGTTCATGAATCATGGGTTAAGTTAGTCTGCTTTGGGCAGGAGAAGTGACAGTTGTGTCGAGGCACACCACCATCGGCTGTGCCGCTTAAATTAACGACAAATCGGCATTTCCTGTCTGTAACGTGGCATTGTATCCTCGTCAAAAGCCTTTTGAAACTCTTGACTATGATATTCTACTCACAAGGCACACACTCTTTGTTTTTTTCGGTAAAGTCACGTAGGTAAAAAATTAAATATATAAATCTAGAATCACAAGGCACAGTCAACTAGAATTGTCAGTACGATGAAATTATTTCAGAGATACATCTCAGACCGTTATCAAAAAGGTACATCGTGGTAACATCTCGTCCACAAGTTTTTAAATAACAAGGTATGGTGGCTACGGTGACGCTGCGTATACATCAGCTACTAATCTAACACTTAAAAGGCTAAACCCCATTTATCATTCTGATCTTCGATTTGTATTGGATGTATCATGCAGCACCCACTAATGTGACCTCGATTTCAAATCCAATCTCACATCACTTGATGCAAAACGAAATCTACATTGGGCCCTGTTCATCCATAAAACCCTTATTGGCAAATCTGTGCTTTAATTAGCTCAATCATGAAGCCCGTCAAACCAAAGAAACCTAAGACGTCCATCTAATTTTCTGTGAACTATGCCAACAATGAGAATTGGAATGGGTGACAAAGCCTTTGTCGTTGCAGCACCAACGTTTTGAAACAACCCTGTTTCCTCCCTTAACATCATACATCTTCCTTCAATAAATGTACTGAAGCAGAAGATTCATGCTCTGATCCATACCCATGTATCAATAGATCAATATTCATGTGCAGTTGTGTCCAGGGACTGCCGTGTCGTCTTGGAGTGATCTGGGACTGTTGTTGTGTTGCTGCCTTGCCCACGCTTGCATTTAGTGTTGAAAAATCGGTAGGAATTAATATACGATTGCAAATTGTAGTAAAATACTTTATTAATTCGTATTTATCTAGTTTCAGTAATTTGCACACCTTTGCTATATTTCACACCCCTATCAGTTGTCTGGACTGTTTGTTATTGTAACATTCTGACCCGTCTCTACTGGACATCTTTGAAAAAGAGCTTCATGACTCATAGGATTCCTCCAGTTTAAATAAAGATGCTGATTCAAATTCTATGTATGTATGTTGAACTTTTTCGCACCATACATATCCAACCGTGCTAATCAGAGGTGCGGACAACAAACCAAACACAAAAATCAGTTCTAAATAAATTATTTGTTAACGTACATCAGATCCAGATGCCGCTATATCTGTTATTTCAGAATGCTTGTCTGAAGTCGCTGTTTGACCGGAGCAAAACCGTCTGCAGCTAAACCTGGGCAAGACAGAGTACATGATAGTTGGCTCAGAGCAGCGTCTGCGAGCGTGTCAGGGCCACATCGATCATCCACTGATTAGTAGAACTCGCCCTCTCCGTGTGTCCAAAGTAGGCAACCTCGGTGTGCTGTTAGATCAGAGCTTGACTGTGCGCCCGCAGCTCATAGCTACGTTCAGAGTAGATCTCTACCACCTACAAACACTCCGAGGGTTGGGCCCGTTCCTCTCTACCCCAGACCTGTAATCATTAGTTCATGCCTTTGTCTCAACACGCCTGGATTATGATGCAGAATGCCGCTACCAAGGACAGTATAACAAGAACATGATGGGAGACTATATTTGGGGGATGATTCGTGAAAGTGATTTACAGTATAATTGTAAATCTCCAAAAACTACTCACTCATAAATCTTTTGTATTAATTTTTGTTTTACTTTAGTATAAATACATGTTAATTTTGATTAATATGTTTTTTTTCTAACTATATGTGAACGAAAAGACATATTCACCCCTTTTCTCACTGAAAATAGGTACATGTCAAAATATCAATGTCCTGGTCACAAAAGCAAAGGTTATGGGGAATAATAGCCACTTTCTTTATTTTTTAGGCATGAGCAATTAGGAAATAACACTACCCAGGAACAAAAATGGTGTTACATATAGTGTTATCTATGCAGAGCTTCCACTTGGATTGGTGCAGACGCTCCAGTTAGTGCAGAATGCAGCTGCCCGGATGATCCGGCGGGTTAGCCGCTTTGAACGTATTACGCCTTGCGCAGCTTGCAGCAGCTACCGGTCCGCTTCCGTGACGACAAACCCAGGAACCGTGGTGGTGTGGTTAACCAGGAGGAGTGGGCTGTCGGTGTTGTCTGTGGGAGTCGTCGTTACGTAGCATTGGACGCCGCGACGGGTGGCCCTGGGTTGACGAGATAGCCCCCCAACACGTGGACACGACTGTGAGTTGGGTGTACAGATGCTGTCTCCACCCTTGCAGTATTGGGAGTTTGTTCGGGGTGCTGGTTTTTTTTCCGGTTCCGTCTGTAACATGGTGGTTGTTGTTGTTGGTGGTTTTTTCTGCCAATTTCTCTTCGCTTCGTTATTCTTCCCTGTGCTCACGTTGTCGTTTTTGTTATTTTAGAGATCCCCCCAGCCCCAGGTCACTCTTGCCAATGAGACTCCTGTCCTGGTCTCTCGAGTTCTACTCCCGGTTACAGACGATACACTTGAACTCACTCACTCAATCATTTACCCACTCACCTACCCTCTCGCTCACTAACTTAACCACTGACCCAATCAGCCGCTCACTCACCCACCATCTCACTCACCCATGCACTCAAACGTTCACTCACTAATCTACTCACTCACGCACTCAATATTTTACCCACTCACCCTCTCACTAACTCAAATACTCCACCAATTCACTCACCCATCCACTCACTCACTCACCCACCCACCAACTATCTCCCCCGTCTACTCACCCGCTCAATCACACACCATCTCACCCCATCAACCATGCTGTCACTGAATCAATCACCCACCATCTCTGTCACTTATCTACTTACTCATCTACTCACTCCCCATTCCACTCCCTCTTACAAATGAGACTCCTATCTTGGTGTCTTGAGTTATCGCACTGGGTAAACACAATAAATAAAAATAACAGACCAGACTACAAAGACGTTACAAAGATGATACCATGATGATGGTGGTAGTGGTGGTAATAATGGTAAAATGGTGATGATGGTAGTGGTGTTGATCATGGTAGTTATGATGGTAGTGATGGTGATGATGATCGTGGTGATGGTTGTAATGATTATAGTAAGAATTGTGATGGTGATAATCGTGGTGGTGATGTAGGCGGTGATGATGATAATGATGATGATAATGATGGTGGTGATCATGGTGGTGATGATGACAGTGGTGGTGGTAATGATGGTGGTTTTCACGGTGAGGATGATAGTGATGATGGTGGTGATGATGTTCGTGATGGTGGATGTGATAGTGATGATGACTATAAAAGTTTTTGTGGTGTTGATGTTGATTATTGTGTTGGTGGTGATGATAAGAAGGGTGATGGTGATGTGGGTGCTGATAGTGATGATAATGATGGTGGTGATCATGGTGGTGGCAATGATGATGGTGGTGATGATAGTAGTGGTGTTAGTCGTGATATTGATGGTGATGAGCTTGATGTTGGTGATGATGGTTATGGTGATGATGGTCATAATGATGGTGATGATGATAGTGGTTATGTTCAGTAATGATTATGATGATGGACATGATAATGGTGATAATTATTGTGGTGTTGATAGTGATTATGAGGATGGTGGTGGTTGATGGTGGTGATGGTGGTTATCGTTGTAGTGGTGATGATGAGGATAATGATGTTGTTGTTGCTGATGATAGTGTAGTGTTGTAAATAACAGATGAATAAACTTCTTTAAGGCACACACTGTTTTATTGTCTTACTTCCGACACAGTCCCTATACACACACAGAGGGATATCCGGTCCCCTCACCCATAGCCTGAGGAGGTACAGCCTCCGTACCTAGCGGGACCTTTACACGGCTCTGACTGCTAGCCTAGGGAGGTACAACCTCCGAACTGGCGGGTCTTGTCCCCTGCGGAGCAACGCTATTGCGTAACCCGACGCGAGCTCCTGGCCATTGTTTATTTCATCCAGCAATACAGGCCGTACCTGTGCGGTCAACGTTTTACCGTACGTTCCGATCATTCGGCATTACAATACGCTCAGCGTGTTGACCAACCATCCGGCCAGCTCTCCCGGTGGCTCGAAGTCCTCCAGGACTACAATTTCATGGTAACTTACCGCAAGGGTACACAGCACAGTAATGCCGATGCGTTATCTCGACTTCCGCAGGTGAATAAATGTGTGTGCTTTATGGGTTCTGGCCACTGCAAGCCACCACTGGCAGAGCCGGTTGCACCTCTTGAAACAGTTGCCGCCGCGTTTCCCTCCGATTCTGCGCCGGGGGCGGACCATGCGGGTCCGGCAGCAAGTGACGACTTGCTGGGGCTAACACTAGACGAATGGGGTCGGCACCAGATGGATGACGCATCGTTGTTGCCTCTGCGTCATCATGCACGTGATACGGCCTCACGTTATGGGAAATTGAATTATTTCGCTATATGGCGGGGTCTGCTCATGCATTGGGATGCTGATTCATGCCATTACAAAATTGTGGTGCCTTCGGGGTTGCGATGTAAAGCCGTGTGGGCGGCACACAAGCGATTGTTGCACCTGGGTGTGCACAAAACCATTGGCTTGCTACGTTTGCAATTTTTCTGGCCAGTCATGCTGCGTGATGTAACGGATATTTTAATGGGCTACATCCAATGTGCGCAACAGAAACCGCCAGCGAAGCCTGCATGCCCACCCCTGCAGCCCATCTCGGTGTCCCATGTAAACGAGCTGGTTGATCTCGATATTCTGGGGCCTTTTCCTACGACGCCTCGTGGTAACAAGTACCTTCTGGTTGGGGTTGAGGATTTTACACGGTGGCTTATGGCCTGGGCCCTCCCCAACCAGTCGGCAGCAGCCGTCATGGACGCCTTTGTTCAGGGCTACGTATTGGACAAGGGTGCTCCGGAACGGCTGCTGACCGATCAGGGAAGGAATTTTTTGAGTACCCTGTTGAGTGATATATGCCGCCTGTTGGGCACAAAGAAGGTGCGCACTTCGCCCACCACCCTCAAACTGACGGCATGGTGGAGCGCCTGCATAGAACCCTCAACTCTATGCTGTGCCATCAGGTTGATGAATCCCACCTAGACTGGGACTTGCAGATTCCAGGGGTCCTAACTGCATACCACATGGCGCCACATGTAGCGACGGGGTTCTCCCCATTCTTTCTATTGTATGGCAGGGATGCCATTCCCCCCGCCGACGTTCGGCTGGAGATAGAGCTGCCTCCACAATCGTCAAAGCTCGCTGATCACTTAAGCTTCAATCTCCGTAAGCTGTCTGAGGCAGTGATGCGGCAATCGAAAATTCAGCCTTCCGCCAGCGGGAAAATTCAAGGCTGCAAGCCCCTCACACGTCCACGCATCAGTGGGCACCAGGTGATAAAGTGTGGCTTCATTGCCCCCCAGGTGCCGGTGTCCACATCGGCAAAACTCCTAAAACTGTGGAGGGGTCCGGTGGAAGTGGTCGAGGTTGTGCGACCACAATGTGTTAGAATCCATTGGGGACGGCATCGCTGGTTTGTTCACCCTTTTCGCGTAAAGCCTTTTGTTGTGCCACGCGTTTCTGCATCAAGCTCACAACATGAGGGCCGAGCATGCGATGTGTCCGATGAACCGGATGTCGCCCCATTGGTGCCTAATCCGCAGTGCAGATGACGCAGGAATGATGGGGCCGTGCAGGCCACGATCGGCCGCTGGGGACCGGGGGTCATCAAAGGTCTCTACGGAGAGGCCTCATGACCCGCCTGACATTCCTGTCATGCCGCCTGATCTGCCTGCACCGCTAAAGGGGCCACTTGTCCCCTACAATGGTCCCGCGAAACACACGCGTGCGAAATCCCGCCGATTTTCGTAATATCTACGTTACGTAGTACGACACGTCCCAGTGGTGCATCGTTTTTTTGCAGCAACTGCTGCCTGGGTTGTTGTGTCGCGCATGTTGTCAAAATGTTGAAATGTTACCTTGTAAATATGTTGTGTTATTAAGGGGGGGTATTTATACTGGGTGTTTATTCTTGTTTTTGAAATTGGTTCTTGTTGGAAAGGCACACACACACTTCATTTTTGCATTGTTGGAGTTTCTCATTGTTGCAGCCGGGACGGCTGAAGCTTCTAAATGGGGGGGAGGGGTGATGTAGAGGTGCTAGACACTCTATTCAGTAACTTGCGGGGCCACTATGTATCAGAGGGGCAATGCAGTGTTACCACTCTGGGACCAACGGCCGGGGTCAGGGAGAGGTGAGAGCGGATGGTAAACACGGATTCCCGCCAGAGCAACGGCCAAGGGTCAGATGAGGTAAAGAGGATCGAAAACGCAGATTGTAAAGAACCAATCAGAGGGTCCCACGAGGGAGCGTGGGATTGGATAAGGGCCGTTACAAACGGGTATTAAAGGGCGTGCGCGGGGAGCGCTCGCCAGTTCTCCTCACACAAAGCCCGGCTGAAGAAACTAGGACCCTGGACCAAGCCTGCTAGCTCTTGTAAGAGCTAAGGCTCAGTGTTCCAGTGGTCAAGGGGAGAATAGGTCCTGGCAGGCAGGACCCGGGCTCCCCAGCCTTCCAGCTCTTGTGAGAGCTCAGGCTCTGCGCGACCAGTGGTCAGGGGACCCACCGAGCCAGCGGTGGGTCAAGCTAGCCTCCCCTAAGTCCCAGCCAGAGGACGCTAGGGTAGCGGGTAGACTGGGGAGCCCGGGTCCTGCCTGCCAGGACCTATTCTTCCCTTGACCACTGGAACACTGAGCCTTAGCTCTTACAAGAGCTAGCAGGCTTGGTCCAGGGTCCTAGTTTCTTCAGCCGGGCTTTGTGTGAGGAGAACTGGCGAGCGCTCCCCGCGCACGCCCTTTAATACCCGTTTGTAACGGCCCTTATCCAATCCCACGCTCCCTCGTGGGACCCTCTGATTGGTTCTTTACAATCTGCGTTTTCGATCCTCTTTACCTCATCTGACCCTTGGCCGTTGCTCTGGCGGGAATCCGTGTTTACCATCCGCTCTCACCTCTCCCTGACCCCGGCCGTTGGTCCCAGAGTGGTAACACTGCATTGCCCCTCTGATACATAGTGGCCCCGCAAGTTACTGAATAGAGTGTCTAGCACCTCTACATCACCCCTCCCCCCCATTTAGAAGCGTCAGCCGTCCCGGCTGCAACAATGAGAAACTCCAACAATGCAAAAATGAAGTGTGTGTGTGCCTTTCCAACAAGAACCAATTTCAAAAACAAGAATAAACACCCAGTATAAATACCCCCCCTTAATAACACAACATATTTACAAGGTAACATTTCAACATTTTGACAACATGCGCGACACAACAACCCAGGCAGCAGTTGCTGCAAAAAAACGATGCACCACTGGGACGTGTCGTACTACGTAACGTAGATATTACGAAAATCGGCGGGATTTCGCACGCGTGTGTTTCGCGGGACCATTGTAGGGGACAAGTGGCCCCTTTAGCGGTGCAGGCAGATCAGGCGGCATGACAGGAATGTCAGGCGGGTCATGAGGCCTCTCCGTAGAGACCTTTGATGACCCCCGGTCCCCAGCGGCCGATCGTGGCCTGCACGGCCCCATCATTCCTGCGTCATCTGCACTGCGGATTAGGCACCAATGGGGCGACATCCGGTTCATCGGACACATCGCATGCTCGGCCCTCATGTTGTGAGCTTGATGCAGAAACGCGTGGCACAACAAAAGGCTTTACGCGAGAAGGGTGAACAAACCAGCGATGCCGTCCCCAATGGATTCTAACACATTGTGGTCGCACAACCTCGACCACTTCCACCGGACCCCTCCACAGTTTTAGGAGTTTTGCCGATGTGGACACCGGCACCTGGGGGGCAATGAAGCCACACTTTATCACCTGGTGCCCACTGATGCGTGGACGTGTGAGGGGCTTGCAGCCTTGAATTTTCCCGCTGGCGGAAGGCTGAATTTTCGATTGCCGCATCACTGCCTCAGACAGCTTACGGAGATTGAAGCTTAAGTGATCAGCGAGCTTTGACGATTGTGGAGGCAGCTCTATCTCCAGCCGAACGTCGGCAGGGGGAATGGCATCCCTGCCATACAATAGAAAGAATGGGGAGAACCCCGTCGCTACATGTGGCGCCATGTGGTATGCAGTTAGGACCCCTGGAATCTGCAAGTCCCAGTCTAGGTGGGATTCATCAACCTGATGGCACAGCATAGAGTTGAGGGTTCTATGCAGGCGCTCCACCATGCCGTCAGTTTGAGGGTGGTGGGCGAAGTGCGCACCTTCTTTGTGCCCAACAGGCGGCATATATCACTCAACAGGGTACTCAAAAAATTCCTTCCCTGATCGGTCAGCAGCCGTTCCGGAGCACCCTTGTCCAATACGTAGCCCTGAACAAAGGCGTCCATGACGGCTGCTGCCGACTGGTTGGGGAGGGCCCAGGCCATAAGCCACCGTGTAAAATCCTCAACCCCAACCAGAAGGTACTTGTTACCACGAGGCGTCGTAGGAAAAGGCCCCAGAATATCGAGATCTAACCAGCTCGTTTACATGGGACACCGAGATGGGCTGCAGGGGTGGGCATGCAGGCTTCGCTGGCGGTTTCTGTTGCGCACATTGGATGTAGCCCATTAAAATATCCGTTACATCACGCAGCATGACTGGCCAGAAAAATTGCAAACGTAGCAAGCCAATGGTTTTGTGCACACCCAGGTGCAACAATCGCTTGTGTGCCGCCCACACGGCTTTACATCGCAACCCCGAAGGCACCACAATTTTGTAATGGCATGAATCAGCATCCCAATGCATGAGCAGACCCCGCCATATAGCGAAATAATTCAATTTCCCATAACGTGAGGCCGTATCACGTGCATGATGACGCAGAGGCAACAACGATGCGTCATCCATCTGGTGCCGACCCCATTCGTCTAGTGTTAGCCCCAGCAAGTCGTCACTTGCTGCCGGACCCGCATGGTCCGCCCCCGGCGCAGAATCGGAGGGAAACGCGGCGGCAACTGTTTCAAGAGGTGCAACCGGCTCTGCCAGTGGTGGCTTGCAGTGGCCAGAACCCATAAAGCACACACATTTATTCACCTGCGGAAGTCGAGATAACGCATCGGCATTACTGTGCTGTGTACCCTTGCGGTAAGTTACCATGAAATTGTAGTCCTGGAGGACTTCGAGCCACCGGGAGAGCTGGCCGGATGGTTGGTCAACACGCTGAGCGTATTGTAATGCCGAATGATCGGAACGTACGGTAAAACGTTGACCGCACAGGTACGGCCTGTATTGCTGGATGAAATAAACAATGGCCAGCAGCTCGCGTCGGGTTACGCAATAGCGTTGCTCCGCAGGGGACAAGACCCTGCTCCCGTAGGCAACGACCCTCTCTACACCATTTACGTTTTGGGACAGCACCCCACCGATCCCATTGTTGCTGGCATCGGTGTCCAGAATAAACGGTTTCGCAAAATCGGGTTAAGCCAAGGGCGGTGCCGCCACGAGAGCATTCCGCAAGGAGTCAAATGCGGCCTGTTCTGCATCCCCCCAATTAAATTTCATCCCTTTTGACGTAAGGGCATGCAGTAGCTTGGCGATTGTCGCGAAGCCAGCAACAAAACGTCGGTAATACGATGCAAATCCGATAAAAACTGCGAACGTCCCCCGCAGAGGTGGGGGTAGGCCATTGGCTGACGCATTTGGTCGTTGTGGGGTCGGTGGAAATTCTTGAGCGGCTGACTATTTGGCCCAAATAGCGCACAAACTCATGCAGAAGCTGGCATTTCTGCGGTTTGAACTTCAAGTTAGCAGCACGCATTTTCAAGAAAACAGCACGCAACCGTTCAATGTGTTCCTTGAACGTGCGGCCAAAGATGATGTCGTCATCAAGGTAAATGAGACATGAGTCCCACTGGAGCCCAGCGAGGACGAGCTCCATGAGCCTCTGGAACGTCGCTGGGGCCGAGTGGGGACCCATGGGCAACCTATTAAACTCGAAAAGGCTCTGTGGTGTCCGAAAAGCAGTCTTTGGTTTTGACGCCTCATCGAGGGGAAGTTGCCAAAACCCCGACAGTAGGTCTAGAGTGGAAAAATAATGCACCCCTGCCAGAGCATCCAATCACTCATCCATACGTGGAAAAGGATAGGCGTCAGCCATGGAAATTGTATTTAGGCGCCGAAAATCAACACAAAAACGAAGACTGCCATCCTGCTTTTTGACCAGCACTATCGGAGCACCCAGGGACTGGTTGAAGGAGAAATGATATCAGCCGCCAGTATGTTGTCAACTGCCAATTTCACATGCTGTTTCTCCGCCGGGCTGAGCCGAAATGGGTTTTGACGGATAGGGGCAGCGTCGCCAGTGTCAATGTGGTGACACAGCAGCTTGGTGCAGCCAATATCAAATTGAGATTTGCTGAACACATCCCCAGAATTCCCGCAAAAGAGCCCGCAATTTCATCTGCTGCGGCCTGGATAAATCGCCAGCGTCCGCGCAGAGTGCATCTAACCATCCCTCATCTGATTTGGGAGGAGGTTGAGGCTGCGGGTCGTCAAATACATGTCCCACGACCTCGGTCCCCAGGGGCGCCACTGTCGTGTGAGTGAGCACAGACCCTTGTGGAACGACGGTTTCGGACAGACCAACATTCAAAACTTGCAAAAATGGCTCCCTGTCGGCTGCTAAGAGGGTCTGTGCGGCCACCAATGCTAGGCCCTTAACTGCCGTGTTGGATGGCCCTAACAGAACGCCATGTACCGAGGCGTTAGGAGCGAGCGGTTTCTTTAACCGCAAGGGTACAAGCATTTGCGCCCCTGGCTGAATGCGTACAGTGCAAGCCGCAAAAGCCTACACAGAGACATTGGCCATACGTGAATGCGTGGTCGCGGATAAAAACGCCATCCGACGGCCCGACGGAAGTTCAATACACCCCTGATCTATAAGGATTTTAATGGGCAATTTGGCGAGAAAATCAGTTCCCAGGAGGCACGGCACCGTGAGGGAGGAAGAGACCAAAACAGGGCCGGCCAATTTAATATCACCAATCGAAAATTGCGCCCGAATTTGCCCGATAATCCCCAGCGAACTTCCATTCGCAGCAAAACACGGAACAGAGACCTTTTGCAAGGGTCGACATCGCACCGGCAGTATATTACAAATTTAATCCGAAATGATAGTGACCAATGCACAAGTGTCGACAAGCACACAAAACTCTACACCCTCAATTGAACCCACAACCACCGAGGAACTCGCCGTCGCTGCGAACACTCTATGGGCCAGTTCCGACCACTGCCCAGGTTAGTGGCTGTGAAGAATCACCAGAACACCGCACGTCATACGCCGAATCACGAGCAACGTCAATGGTGTATTGTGGTGTATAAGGTGTGAGTGAGGGCCGAGCGTGAGGGGTGCCGCGACTCGCCTGTTTATGCCGCGGTGCGTTGGGTGCCCTGCGGTCCTGGCCTCGGGACCCGGAGGAGCGCCGACGAGGTGCACGGCAGTCGGTTGAGATGTGGCCTCGGTGGCCACAGTTGAAACACGTCACGTCACTGCGGGGGAAGGGCCATCCCCGCTGCTGGTCATCGCGACGCCCGGTGCAGTCGGGTGATCGCCGGCCCGTCGCCCTGGTCATTGCGAAGGCACGATCTGGAGAGCGATCGTCGTTCCCTGCTGGCAGGCTCCGACGTCGTAGCCGATGCGGTGATGATCTCGTCCTAGTCGAGCATCAGGTGAGTATGGATGCTCCGGGCAGCTCACAGTGAGCACATATCTTCATCATCCATGGCTTGGATGACAACGAGCAGTCCACGCGCCAGCTCCAGCAGCTTCTGGAGGACGAGAGCGTTTATGGCCTCATCGTCTATGCGGCGGTAAGCCGCTCTTGCCATGGCGAGTAGTGTAGTATGGAACGCCAATGGCGATTCTCTAGGTTTGCACCGTCTCTCATAGAACTGATGGCGGGTGGTGGAAGGAGGTCCGTAGATATCGGACATTCGCCGAAGTGCCGCTTGTAGAGTTGCTCTTTGTCGGGAATGGAGATGAGCGCAGCGCGAGCGTTGTCATTTAAGGTGGTCGGCAGCGCCCGTAGTGCCTGTACGTCCGACCAGCCCACCATCTCCTGGTGGCTGAGGAAGCGAAGCTGGAATGCGGCCTAGTCGCCCCCTGTGGACGTGAATTCGCGGAAGACGGGCAGACGTTGTTGGAGAGCAGCCGTCTCGTCATCTTCAGCTCGTTCGGACTCGGTCCCGTACGCGGCCATTGCTTGGTCTACGATGTCTACTGTACAGCGTCGCTGCCGTGATGACGTGGCATTGCCCGAGCGACTTGCGGAGGCAGCGTCCCACGCTGATAACGCAGCGTGCCGTGATTGGCTGTCAATGTTCCCAGCGTGCACTTGATTTCCGCTTCTCGCGGAAGCATGTGACCTTTCGGCGGGAAATTCGAACCCTTCCGGGTGTGTAATGGCGGGAACGTCCGCCGGCGGCCAGTCCACTCCGCCTGCAGCCCCCAAAGTAATTCCTTCAAGGATGGCGGCTGCAGCATGCAGCAGTTGGGCGAGACGGCCGTGTGCAGCCTGGATCTTGTCGCCCGCGGCAATCGGCGGTTGGGCTGGCAGTTGGGCGGATGGCTCCATGCCCACATCTTCAGCGGCGCTCTCCGCTCCTCCAGGTGAGTCGGAGTTTTCTTCCTCCGTACCTTGCACACGGACTGTGCTTCTTGTTTCCATGTTCGTCTTTAACCACTTCTGACGCCAGTTGTAGTGTTGTAAATAACAGATGAATAAACTTCTTTAAGGCACACACTGGTGTATTGTCTTTCTTCCGACAAAGTCCCTATACACACACAGAGGGATATCTGGTTCCCTCACCCGTAGCCTAGGGAGGTACAGCCTCCGAACTGGCAGGAGCTATTCCCAGTCTACCCGCTACCCTAGCGTCCTCTGGCTGGGACTTAGGGGAGGCTAGCTTGACCCACCGCTGGCTCGGGGGGTCCCCTGTCCACTGGTCGCGCAGAGTCTTAGCTCTTACAAGAGCTGGAAGGCTGGGGAGCCAGGGTCCTGCCTGCCAATACCTATTCTCTCCTTGACCACAGGAACACTGAGCCTTAGCTCTCACAAGAGCTGGAAGGCTTGGTCCAGGGTCCTAGCTTTTTCAGCCTGGCTTCTGTCTTCGTGTGAGGAGAACTGTCGGGCGCTCCCCACGCTCGCCCTTTTATACCCGTTTTTAATGGTCCTTATCCAATCCCACGCTCCCTCGTGGGACCCTCTGATTGGTTCTTTACAATCTGCGTTTTCGATCCTCTTTACCTCATCTGACCCCCTGGCCATTGGTCTGGCGGGAATCCGTGTTTACCATCTGCTCTCACCTCTCCCAAACCCCGGCCGTTGGTCCCAGAGTGGTAACACTGCATTGCCCCTTTAATACATAGTGGCCCCGCAGGTTACTGAATAGAGTGTCTAGCACCTCTACAATAGTGATGATGATGGAGTGATGGTAATGATGGTGGTGATCGTTGTGATGATAGTGACGATGTCGGTGATGGTTTTGGTGGTGTTGATAGTAATGATGATGGTGATGGTGGTTGATAGTGATGGTGGTGATGGTGATAATGATGGTGATGATGGTGAATCGTAGAGATGAGGCATGGTGATGCGAGCACGCACTGCAGGTGAAGGAGTGACCACATGGACTTTGGGGCTGTGTTAATTCCCCACTCAGATTTCATTAACATCCCTCAAACTTCCGCACCGGCGATTTGTACTTGACAGGCGACATCGCTCATGCACACCAACCTGAACCTCACCCTCCCTTCTTACCCTACCACCCCTCCATGCTCACCTCACCCTTCCCTGAATTTTCACCTCACCTTCTGCTCACTGTCTCAATACCCACTCCTTCCCATCCTCTCCTCTCCTAACCCTCTTTTGACCCTTCACCCTCACCATCACCCTCCATGCTCACCTGCCACCTTCCCCTCCAATTTCCCCTCACCCTCAATTCACACTCTTCTCAACATCCCCCCTCTCCTCTGTTTTTTGGGTTTCTGTCTCTCCCCATCCTCAGGATGCACGACTGAGATCCATGATCTTCAATGGTTCATTCAAACACCACACACACATCCCAGGGTAGATAGGCTGCAAGAATATCTGCCGAACCTCGTGGATCACCTCCATGGAGTCGGCGCGGTAAAAAGCCAGGAGCCCTTCCTCCCAGTGCAGCTGAAGCCTGATTCTGCGGGGGTAGGGGGCCCCCCTCACCGACAGTGCAGTCTTCACACCACCATGAAAGACTGAGAAATTGTCGTCATATTTCTCTAAACACCAGGACGCGTCGCTCCCTCCCAGCAACTGTGCAGCATCACCACTCCCTTTCCGCAGGATCGTCCCGTATGCGACTCCAACCCGCCACCACCTCGCGTCCCCCACATCCACCTCCCAGTAGTGGTGGCCTGACGAGAAGCTCTCACAGCACAGGGCTTGTGACCAGTAATCAAACCGGTGTGGATGATCGGGGCGACCCTGGGAGTCACGGGTCCGCGTCATCGTCCTGAGATCCGAGGAGATCTGGAGTTGGTTATGAGCTGAGTTTGTGTCGAGAGTCGGTGAGCATCCATCTGTGACAACAGCGATGACAACATCACTGCAGAACACCGTCATCACCATCATCCACCATCACCACCATCAACATCACCATCACCAACCATTATCTTCACCATCACCTATAACAACACAAACATCACCATCACCAACCATTCTCGCCATCAATATCATCAATGACAACAACATAAACATCACCATCACCACCATCATCAACACTATGAACATCAACAACATCACTATCGCCATCAGCAACATCACAACGATCATCACCACCACGAGCACCATCACAAACAATCACCACCACCATCACCACTATCCCCATCACCCCAACTCATCACCATCTTCATCACCATCACCAACGCAACCAGCATCATTATAACCATCATAACGACCATCAAAACCATTGTCACGACCATCACTACCATTATCACCGTAACCAATACCATCATCACTACTTCTATCAGCGCCATCAGCAAAACCATCACCACCTATATTATCACCCATGTCACCATTATGACCATCACCACGACTATCACTGCCATCACCACGACCAACACCATCATTCACCAATGCCATCACCGTCCCCATCACTCACATTATCACCAACATCAGCATCATTACCAACAACAACAACAGCCATTCGCCACTAAGTGGCGGTGACATCACCACGGGGCCTGTGTCAGGCTATGTGCACGTTGAGGCCACGTGAAGTTTAGAACGCCCACTGGCAGGAGGTCATGGAGCAGACCCAGTTGCCATGGGTCGACTGAGATGACTGGCCAATGCACCACTATCCTCATCACGACCACTATCACCATCATGACTATTACCAGCATCAGGAACTCATTTGAGGTTGAAACTGCCCAGTAGAGGCCCTGGACTGGATAATATATGACCTGCAACTGATATTAGCCATGGCGGATAATTAAACCCAGGTAACTGGGTTCGTAGTGCAGTGTGCTAACCACTATGCTACCGCTCTCCCCACCCATACACATTCACTGGCATGCACTGCATGTCAACATCACAATTACCCCTGACTCATGCTGATTATTTACGCAAGAACACCACACTGAGTATCATGGTGTTGTTCAGTAGTGTCCTGGAATGGGATGTGAACAAAGACAAAGATCCCCTGTTTAGCCTCAACAGACCATTGGGGCAAGTGTTGTTAGCGAGCGTCTATGAAGACCAGCACGGCACACGAGGAGGTGGATGGCCAGCACCACGCTCAACCACCTTTGTCTCCCTAGTGGCGATGTTGTTCAAACACCGCATCAAGTTCCATGATGTACACAAAGATAAGTATTCCCCGTGTTGCCTTAACAGACTGTCGGGGAAAAGCAGCACCTTTGAAAGCTGGCACAGCACAAGCGGGGCTTGGTGGCCAGCACTACGCCTGGCCACCTTTGTCTCTTTAGTGGTGATGTTTACACACAAAACTAGGTAAGCATTTGAAGCTGAGTCGACCTCGTGCACACACACACGGTGATCATGTATTGTGAAGATGGCCCCATCACCCATGTTCCACACTGAATAACTCACACAGGAATTTGGCCACAGTTCCCTCGGTGCCTTTAAGCGAGGCAATGTCCTCTTGGCTAGGACATGAGGGTGAATCTGCTGTAAACATCCCTGCCCTGTGAAGCAGAACAGACATGGCCACTGTTTCACATAGAGCATCGTCACTCACAGGACCATTACAGCTCCATCACATAGACACGCATCACAGCATCATCATATCGAAACTCATCACACAAGCATTACTCACATCACAATTACAGCATCACCACATAGCATTACTATCTAGATTTGAAGCTTTCGGAAAAAACCTAAGAGTATAGCATTACTATCACCACACTTAGCATCATCACACACAGCACCATCACAACATCACCACACACATCACCACACACAGCATCATTGCACACAGCATTATCACACGCAGCTTTACTATCACCACACACACATAAAGCATCACCACACACACCATCACCACACACAGCATCATCACGCACACCATAACCACACAAACCATCACCACACACACCATAACCACACAAACAACCATCATCACACACAGCATCACCACACAGAGCATCTCCACACAGCCGATGTCTCACTGCCCGCACCCCACACTCAGTCCCAGGTTGTCGTGTGTCGAGTCGTGAGTGATAGTCGTATTTTACCTGCTCGTCTCCTCCAGGTGCCCCTATGGGAGAGAGAGAGATGCATTACTGTGACTCTACCTCCATTCCCTTGTGATCAGTGGAGTTCACACTGCAACACCGTGGGTGGAAAATAAACCCCAAAGTCTTGGCTTATGACCCTATGATAAAAAACACTGACTTACGGGGCAAATATTTCAGAGTGAGACCGATTGATAGTTAATGATAAACTACAATTTATTTTACAGGTAAGGCCCACGGAGCTATATAGCTCTTTTTCAGAAGAGACCTGGCCACAAATGATAGCTCAATGAAGTGGTTCATCTCGTGGAAATTTAAAGCAGCCCAATACTCTAAACGCAAGTTTTCAAATGTGGAGGAAAAAACTGGATGACCCAGAGAAAAATCCATGCGACCATGGAGGGAGAAATGTAAACTCCAAATATATAAGGACGTCAGTGTTGATATTAAATCCCGGACCTTCGGTATACCAGGCTAGGTAGTTAACATCTCGCCACCACCATGAGGACCAACACTAATTTGCAGGGCAAATATTTCAGAGTGAGACCGGTTGATATTGATCTGTGTTGAGAGGAACGTAGGACTAGAAGTTTCTCGAGTTATCAATGCACATGGTGCAGATCTTGTAGAAGTGATGTTCAAGACACAATGATATAATTAATAAGTGTATGAGATAGTATTTATTTGAGCATCCCTGATATGAACAATGAAGGTCGTGCATCCAAGTGGAGGTACACGAAGTAAGAAGCAGAGATGACATCGGCTCGTGAGCAGGAGCTGGTGGATTGTTGCATCGCGGCATCATGAGATGTGACAATGGCTTTGGGAGGCCTTCCTCAATAAGTGGATAGATAATGGCTGATGAGAATCATAAATACCGTGTACACTGTTGTTGCATGGTTGATTTAAAAAGTGAAATTCCATTAACATTTAGTTTATATTCACAATGAAACAAACTTAATGGGAATCTGTTAAAGGGCGGGAGACAATTAATTTGACTGAGAAAATATGAGCTGGCCTTCCAAATGGCAGCCACTTCAGCTGCGATGCGAGTCCATGAGTGGAGCTGTGTTCTCAAGCCCAGGAGATGCGAGCTCTCATTCAGGAGCCTCTGCTGCTGCTGGTGAGAGGGCTCTGTACCAATAACGACACTGGAGACCCATCGCTCACCTGCAGGAATGCGAGCGAGTCCCTCTCGTGTGCTAGGGCCTGCAGGCGAGTGGCTGCTGTCTGGAGCTCGCTGAGCTCCCGCTGGTAGTGAGCGATCTTCTTCTCGATCTGGGACAGCAGGTCGCGCCCTTTCTGCTCCAGTTGTTCTAAAGCCGCCTTCTCCTCCGCATCCAACGCTGCTCTCGCGTGGGAGAACCTGACTGAGATTGAGGCCTTTTTATCTGTCATGGATCCCTGCAAAGAGAAAGAAATGCCACCTCTGTTCATTTAATGTCTGGTCCTTTGTGAAATGACATTCAGGTGTCCATACAGTGATACGAGTCTGCAGCACTGAGCCCTCCTTCTTCCTCTGATAGCACTGCTGTACATTGTCAGTACAACACGATTCGGGGGCTATGAGGCATTGAAATAATCAAATTCCATCAGGAGTATATTTAGGGTCTGTGCCATTCTCATTGCGCAAGGCTATCAGGACGATGCTTTGTTTGCCTTCATATGAAGCGAAGATAAATTTGGAATTTGCCTACAACAAGTAGAGCCCTAAGGAATTTTGAAGTTAGGCCAATTCCTCTTCAAATGCATATTTTGAATGTGAGAGAAAACCACATATGTATGGATGAAGAGAGGGGATCATGAAACCACTTGCTATACTGGCACCTGGTCACTCTATCGTCTAATTGGTTTCACTAAAGCGTGTACAACAGTCTATGTGTGATCCACCAACTCTGCCACCAGAGTATTGGATTAGAGGTACGTACAATCTTCATCTGACCAATATAGATAACTGACGTTGAAGTGGTAAGTTGTATGGAGATATGGGAATGTGGAATTTCCACCACTGATTGAGTTTCTCAGTGGAGATGAGAACCACCTCGTTGCTCGTCCTGCTTATTAAGGTGCATTAACCGTTGTGTCTTTAGTCCCACAATGTGTTTAGAGCCAATGAAAGTCCACGTGAATGAATAGAGTTGTTCTCCATCACAAATCCTACTCAGGGTGGAGTCACGGGGTCACCGAGTCCGGCCCAGACTACGGTACCTGCACGTCCCTGTGAGCGGCCTCCATCTGCCTTATGGACTCCTCCGCCTCCCTCCTCTTCTCCTCTACCACCCGCATCTCCTCTCCCACTTGTTTCTGTGAAAGACGTCACCAGGGGAGACTCCACTCACTCTCTGAGCATCCCCTCTCACCCACACTCCACACAAACCCCTCCACAGTGATGGGGGCAGGTGCCCCGGTGCAGCGATGGAGGCTGGGGGATCAAGTGCTGCAGGGAACTGATTTCACGAGGAGCTCAAACGTGCGCAGGTCTACCAAAGTAGTGGGCAGGGCTGCCTGAGCAGTGAGTGGAGCGACCTGAGCAGTGTGTGGGACTACCTGAGTAGTGAGTGGATCTCTCTGCGCAGTAGGCGGAGCTACCTGTGCAGTGAGTGGGGCTACCTGAGTAGTGGGCGGGGCTACTTGAGCAGTAGGTGGGGCTACCTGAGCAGTGGGCATGGCTAACTGAGCAGTGGACGGGGCTACAGGAGAAGTGGTCCGGGCTACCCGAGTGGTGGGCGGGGCTACCCGAGTGGTGGGCGGGGCTATCTGAGTAGTTGGTGGGCAGGGCACCTCAGCGGCGAGATGTTATCTGCCTTGCCTTTGTAATAAAGGACTCCGTCACACGATGTTGATCTCTGTCGGTCCTTTATTTGTGTTCGTCTTCCGCTCACCCCGCTGGCCTCCTCCTCGGCCCAGCGTCGTCTCTCCTTGCGCCCCGCGCACTCTGCAGCTACCCTGCTGCTCCCTATGCAGCCCCACTGCTGCTCCGCTATGCAGCTACTCTGCTGCTTGTGCAACCTCGCACCCTCTGCTAGCATCCGCTAGTTCTGCAGCTACTCGGCTGCTCCGTGCAACCTCGCATGCCCTGTGCTAGCCTCCGCTAGTCTCTGCAGCTACTCGGCTGCTCCGTGCAACCCCTGCATGCCCTGTGCGCCCCGCGCACTCTGCTCTCTCCTCACCCCGCTGGCTGGCGCCGTCCGATGAGCCCCTCAGCTACCAGGCTGAGGCACGGCGGCCACCCAACGTGGTCTCCCTCTTCACTCCCTCTTCACTCCCTCGACTCCCTGATGTCTTCCGGTCTCCTTCCTATAACCCCTCGCCCACGTGACCCTGACTCCTCCCTCTCCCACGTGACCCTGACTCCTCCCTCTCGGATCGTCACATCCGACCTGCCCATTTACGCTCGCATTACACCACCCCCCCCCCCCCCCGTGAAGAAAAATCCAGCCGTCCTCGGCTAAAACAGGACAAAATAATGCGAGCAAAGGCATCACAATCAGGAGTCCCCCAGACACAACGGAGATTATAACAACAACAACACAAGTAACGAAAGGGGAGGGATCAGGATCCGGAACAGAACACCGGCCTGTCCTCTGCGCAACAACAACAAGAATAAGAATGGAACAATGCACAACAACGGCAACCGACACGCAAGAACGCCCGACGCGCACAACCCAGGAATGTGGTGTCTTAGAGCGTGTCGTGTTGCTGTTCCATCCGCTCGGCTCAAGTCCAACATCAAAGAGCAAGTGATAGAGCAGGAATGACGAACGGGCGCTCAATTGCCCCTTTAAGTCCTCATCCAGTTAGCACACCAGGTAACACCCAGTGTGGCAGGCGCCGAAGATCTGTGACGAGAAGGAGAATCCAATCCCCTGAGGCACAGCACAACAACGCACATCCGCATGTCGTACACGACAGCCACCCGGCCCCAGGGTAGTGGAGATGATGTAAATCCGGCCCGCTTAAGAAACCCCCAATAAATACCCAAATAGACGCGATGGATGCCCCAGTATTTATATTTTAACAATATTATTTACACGTGACAACAACAACAAAAACATTTCCTGCTCTTGCCCACCAGCAGTCCTCCCTTGAGGACCAGCACAGACATCGCACGTACACAGCATGTACCCACGGTCACTCTCAGCAAAGCCCCCAGTCGCACACCCTCGCGTGGAGAAAGCCACGCTCCCCAGCGGTAACATTTAACTCGCCCTAACCCTCACCGTGGTCGTCAAACCACAGCAACATCCACTGGTCATACTCTCGGCTAGTGCAATTTCGGGGATGAGCAGCAACTCGGCCATGCTCCTCCCTTACTATCCCATCAGCGATGGACACACACCAGCATCTTATAGTCTGACGCTTTATAGCCAAGGGAAGATTAATCCCTCGGCAAGGCCAGACACCAACGACCCCCCCCCCCCCCCCCACAGGGCAATGTTCTCTTATAGATTCAATAATGCCCTAACCCAGAGCGGAACAAGTCCGCGGCCCTTCCCGCTGGAGGACCCGCATAGAGAATCCCTGCTCCATGCTAGCCAGGTCACCCCGTTCGCTGGCACGTAACAAACCCTCCACTCCAGAATCCCGTGAGCCCCCGGCACACCAGGTTCAGTGTGCCACCGCACAACTGAACCATGACTCCCCGAGCCATATGAGCACACGGCCCATTAATTTGAGACATACCACGGAGCATCTCGCCTCCGGGCTGTCAGGTCAGCCATCAGCCATAGGCCGATGTGACCACAACTCGTGCATGACCCACTCGACAATGGCAGGCATATACAGATGAAATATTTGCCCCACCGAGGTTTTTCCCGCGCGCTCAAAATGGCGGCACCCTTCGCCAAGCGCATCCCCGCAATATCTCGCGCGAACTCAAAATGGCGGCCCCTTACGCAAAGCGCATCGTCGCAATACCCCGCGCGCGCTCAAAATGGCGGGCCAACGTGCGAGCACGTCGCCAGTTTTCCCCGTGCGTGCACCCCAGCTGCCCGTTGCTGGGGGTCACAAGACGCATCCCACGTCACATTGTAACAACCCCTCAGTGATAGGACACACAGCCCCAGTTTGCTGCGCACAGCAGTCGTATTGGGGAAATTTTTACCCATTTTACCAAACCACATTGCTTACACACACCAACTCGCAAAGCAACCCCTGGCCGCTTGCAATCAACAGAATGAGCGACGCCACTTGGCGGGCAATTTACGGCCCCATCACCCGTAACAGCAAAGCCACCAACAACGGTGTAATCGCGCGCCCTCTCTCTCAACAAGCGCAATTACCTATGAACACACCCGCAATCTCGTGTGCATAAACACCCATACAACCAAAATTTTGGGTCCCCCCCGAATTTTTACCAATTTCCAAACAGGTACGCACAATTAATAACAATCCCAAACCCAATGGTCAACCAATGCACCGCACTCCGTATCCGTACAGAACAGTGTAAACAGCACATGCAGTCAGCATATCGCGATCACAAGCGTACATTTAAGCACAATAGCAAGCAGATCTGCAGGCAACCAACACCCCATTAACCCTGTCGTAACTTGCAGCAACAACAAAAACATTCTCTCTTTTGCAATCAACCACATTGCACACGGCACCTTGCAGCAACAACACGCAAACATTTTTTTCAATTAACCACATCGCTCAAGGCTCCCACGAGATGTTACAGCGCGAGATACCTGACGCAACCGAATTAATAATTAACTTCGCCATGAAGATAACATCTCCACGCCGCAACGCACGCACACTATTTGACACTAAGCAAACAAGCAGATAGCGCGTCCATCGTCAACACACACACAGCCCGAACCGCTCTCCGCTCGCTCAAGACATGACAACAATCGCCCCCCCGGCACACGCTAGATGGGTGAGGTGTGTGTTAGGGTCGGGTGCATCTCGTTATGACTCGCTCGGGGCTGCAGCGAGCAGAGGACGGCAGGGTGGTAACTTGAGACGCCTCGCAGAACTCGAACGATGACTTGACTGCTCCGGTGTCTCGCACCCGAGCCAGGACGGGAGAGCTCCCGCCCCAGCAGCTGCAGCATCGGCGTCCTCTCCTAGCGGCTCCCCTTCCCCCGCAAAACAGCAGCTCCACAACAGGCTTCTCACCCCGCGGCGCCTCCAGATGGCAGCGCACGGCCGCCTCTCCGCCGCGATGTTGAAGATGGCGGCGTTTTCCCGCGGCGGTGAAGACAAGATGGCGGCTTCCCGCCATTTCTCCTCGACCACACCCAAGATGGCGGCGCCCTGCCGCGTGTTGGAGAGGCGGGAAGCGTGGGCCAGGCCCCAATGGCGGACGGCGCAGCCCCACTCGGATCCTCACCGCTTCCAGGCCCGCCACGTGGCCGATCCGGCCTCGTCACCGGCGCAACCAAGGTGACAAAATCCAGCAGAACGGGCCGCAGCGATTCAAGTTGGACCGCCATGTAGCCGCTGGAGGACGTGCGCCGGCGGCCGTTTCTTCGTCGTCAGAAGACGTAACAAGTGGGTTACGCTTTTTCAAGTTCTCAGCCGTCTTCCTCGATGTTATTTTGCCTTGAAAAAGTCCACTCTGACACCAATGTAATAAAAGACTCCATCACACGATGTTGATCTCCGTCGGTCCTTTATTTGTGTTCGTCTTCCGCTCACCCCGCTGGCCTCCTCCTCGGCCCAGCGTTGTCTCTCCTTGCGCCCCACGCACTCTGCAGCTACCCTGCTGCTCCCTATGCAGCCCCACTGCTGCTCCGCTATGCAGCTACTCTGCTACCTGTGCAACCTCGCACCCTCTGCTAGCCTCCGCTAGTTCTGCAGCTACTCGGCTGCTCTGTGCAACCTCGCACGCCCTGTGCTAGCCTCCGCTAGCTCTGCAGCTACTCGGCTGCTCCGTGCAACCCCTGCACGCCCTGTGCGCCCCACGCACTCTGCTCTCTCCTCACCCCGCTGGCTGGCGCCGTCCGATGAGCCCCTCAGCCACCAGGCTGAGGCACGGCGGCCACCCAACGTGGTATCCCTCTTCACTCCCTCGACTCCCTGATGTCTTCCGGTCTCCTTCCTATAACCCATCGCCCACGTGACCCTGACTCCTCCCTCTCCCACGTGACCCTGACTCCTCCCTCTCGGATCGTCACATCAGACCTGCCCATTTACGCTCGCATTACACCTGCAATACAAGAGGACGTGGGTTCGAACCCGTGCCTGATGCCTGTTTATGCAGTTTGCATGTCTCTCTCCATGGTCGCATGGATCTTTCTCTGGGCCATCCAGTTTTTCTGTCCACGTTTTGGAAAGTGCGTTTAGAGCATTTGGCTGCTATACATTTAGACCTAGTAAGCCACTTCGTTGAGCTCTCATTTGTGGCAAGGTTTGCCTGTGATAAAGAGCTACATAGCTCAGTGAGCTTCACTTGGTGAAATAAAAAATAGTTTTAGTTAAGTTTTACATGGCACAAGGAACCGCTGCTATGTGACTGTTGAGCGTCAGAGAAATTCGGTATAGAGAATATTAATGAAAATATAAATGCCGTCACGAATTACTTGGTCCGTCAAAATCAAGCGACATTTCTGGAACCCCAAGTCCAGCGACCCAGTAGCTGCTGTCGGGTGCGGCACTAAACTGAGACAGACCGGCACGAGGCTACCAAGCGGTGAGCACTGCGGCTCACTCAGTCCCAGTCGTTTAACATTTCGTTTACATTTTGGGGAATGCTCCTCTATTCCACAAACCACTTTTTTGTATACAAACCACGTCATTTAGAGAAAACATTGTATGCATTATAGTCCTTCAGTTTTTTAAAATATACTAAGAGCACATTTATAAATTTGTCAGATATCAGGATTGATAACAACATGTTTTCGTATTATTTCTGCACTATGACAACCTCAGCATACTTTATATTAAATCAAGGTTGTTAAACTTTGAAGAAACAATGGGAAGCTGAGAGAAGAAGGATATAATATTTATTTGATATTATTGTTCAGTTTGTACTGGGACATGATGACTTCATGGAGGAGGGGCTACAACTCACACACGCAGACCGTCTCACCTCCCGTGTCTTGTACTCATCCTCCAGCGTAGCCACATCGTGACCCTTGTGGTCTCCTGCGATGATGCAGGTTGTGCAGACCAAGCTCTTGTCCTGTCGGCAGTAAAACTTGATCCTCTTTCTGTGCGGCTTGCATTTGCGGTCCTCAGGATTCGTGGCTGGATCCACCAGAATGTGGCTCCTTAACTTCCGGTTCTCCTGATGAGTCTTTACATGAGTCACACAGTAGGACATATCACACCTGAGGCAGGTCTTCGAGGCAGCGGTCATGCCATCGTTGCAGAAGTCACACAAGACCATGGTGGCCATTTTCTCTGCGGCACTGCGCTGCTCCACCAGGTTGGCGAGTGTGAAGTTCTTGCTCAGCTTGGGCCTCCGAGGGAAGGTCACTCGGCACTGCGGGCAGGAGAAGGACTTGGCCACATCCCAGGCGCCCTCCACGCACTTGAGGCAGAATGAGTGGCCGCAGCTGAGCGTGCAGGGACAGCGGTAGGCGTCCAGGCAGATGGGGCAGGTCAACTCCCCTGGAGCCTCGCTACCACTGGGAGCCGCACTCGCCATGGCCCTGTGGCTCCACTCAGAGAAGGCACTGTCTGTAGCTCAGGCAGTCTCTGTCTGTAGCTCAGGCTAAACGAGGAACAAGCCACGTAAATGGGCAACAAGGAAGCAGTAAGTCTTTCAGTTTGATTTGCGTATCACCTCTACTCACCTCATTACAACCCACCTCACCTCATCTCACCTCACCTCTACTCGCCTCATCACAACTCAACTCATCTCAACTCGTCTCAACTGAACTGGCAGGGGAACGCTGCTAGTAAACTCGTTGCTCCCTGCCGCTCTACTCCACGAGATTGTTGTTGTTATCTTCATCTTTCAGCTTCACCTTTTTTCCTTATAAGTTTAACACTTTAAACTACTTCATGAAAATAATGTGATCCTGTCTCAAAGTCGTGTTCCAGTTGTCGAGCTGTGAGACACTGGTGGGAGTTGCCGTGTTTAACTCGGTCACGTGCCTGGGGCTCAAGGTCCAGTTTGTGGAGCCACGAACCACCGGGCGAGGCCCTTTGCTGAACCCGGCACCGTGACCCGCTCATGTGGGCGGGGGGCAGGTGCCCCAGGGGTAGTGCGACTGTATCACATCAACATCAGCGAAAAAAAAAACGAAATAGGACCTTTTTTGCCGGTATAAAAGTTTGAGAAAATCATAATAGGTGTTACCCTTTCTGGCAATTAAACTGGAGTTGTGTTCAGATGTTCAAACACCAATATATACCTTTTGCAAGGAATACATTTCTGCATTAACCACACACAGTACTTTTAGCGAACATGCAAACAAACATGGCACTGTTAATCTATGATGCCTTGTCTTTGAAACGGATTGTCCTACTACAGATACATCTTTTTTAAATCCTTTATATTAAGTTCACATGCTTGCTTGCGTGCTTACGACCGTGCAAATCTTTCGGTCGTTTTTTAACCCACTTCCCGTGATCCAATCGAGCTGACATTTTGCACACAGACTCGTTGTGCGTGACAATGTATTTTCGTGAAGAAATTTTTCCAAAATTTTACACTTTTTATATTTAATTACCAATTGCTTAATGGTGGCAGGCAATCATCTGACCCATAGGTGGCAGCCATCTCAAGCCAGAGGACGAGATGACTCTAGCCGCCACGCATATAAAGGATTTATAGTGAAAAACTTTTTTTTACGGGTTAATTTTTTAGGGCCTAGTCTCACCAGTCTCAGACCGGAGAACACCAAAAGGCGGAATTGCAAAGGCAATGCACTATCAAGACATTTATAGGATGAGCAGCCACAAAATGAGACCCGAATCGCTATTGCAGCCATGCTAATTGTGAGGGTCGCTCTTTTTTTTACGTGGGAGAGAGAGAAATGAGGTAGGATCCATTTTATCTGCCGTGAAATTCCCTTAATTTTATTATCGGGTACCAGCGCAGATTTTTCAACATTGCTTTAACGGCGATGAAAAGGACAATAACTCGATCAGGAATACAGAGAAACTTAACAAAAAATTTAATTTATTAATTATTCCTCGATTCGTCATGCACTATTGGAACACTTTGCTCAAGGACGTGAACCAACTGTGGAGAATAATCATTTATTGACAACCAAGTGCAACTGTGGGGGCCGTTGGCCCCCGGGGTCTCCCCCGCCTGCATCCCCTATTCCGTTTGCGTCACCGCACCGCCCTAATACCCGCTATGGTTTCGCCGGCATTCGAACGTGACGCCCCCTACTCATACAGCCTCGCGCAGCGCTCCCACGCTGCGAGCATACGTACGCACAGCATCATCAATCAAACGCCATACTCCCCCTTTCAACACCGCTACGTACAGCTCTCGCACGCCGCGAGCGTGTGCCCATCTACAGCCCGGTGCAGCACTCGCCTCCACGTCAAATAACCACATTACCAATGCACACCTGTATCAGACGCGTAGCGACCGTACGCACACACGCGCCCAGCTCTGCCCGGCACTCACTCACTACGAGTCTACGTATACACAGTACCGCGCACTTCAAACGCAACCCTTTCCCTTGCGCCGCTCTGCGCAGCGCTCCCACGTGGCGTACCACTGTGTACACAGCACCACACGCGTTCACACTTCTGTAATGCGGGCGTAAACGGCCTCGTGGATATGACGTCACGGGGGGAGGAGTTAGGTCACGTGAGAGAGAGGCATGAGGTCTTAAGGGAGAGATACCGGAAGAGACAGGAGAGAGTTGGAGATAGAGATAGAGTGAGGCCACGCAGGGCGGAGGTTGGAGAGTGGCGAGATCGCCACACACACAGTAAGACTCGGCACCGTCGGCCAGCGGTGACCGAGCACGGAGGAACGGGGAGCAGCGGTGGGGCTGCAGTGAGGGCAGCCGGAGGCCTGCACGAGGGAACCAGCAGCGGAGCTGCATCGGAGTGGAGAGAGGCTACGGGAGCGATGGCAGCATTGTGCTGCCGAGCGGAGAGGCTCTGAGCGAGGGCCGTGTGGGACAAGTTGTAAAGAACCCGAATAAAGGACAACGGAGACAGACACAGTGAACGAGTCCTTTATTACACTGGTGTCAGAAGTGAAACGGCATGTCAAAACAGCTCAGAAGAAAGAATATTCCTGCGCCATCATCTGCTACACCATCCGACGACGACGACCTTCCTCAGGCGGTGGACCTGCCTGCGATAGAGGAAGAGATCCGAGCGGGAACGAGTGCGGGTCCGGGAGTCCAAAATGTCGCCGCGTCGGTGGATCCGTCTGCGCCGGAGGACGCGGACTTGCGATGGAGACAGATGGCGGCGCAGCTGGAGACACTGAAAATCGTGCTGGCGCAATTGTGTGAGCTCGTCACGCCGAGGACGGCGTTGGGGAGAACCGATGGTGGTCCGCAGGCCGCCGCCTTGCCTGCGCTGTCGGCGCCATCGGCCACGCGGCACGAAGACGCCATCTTGGGCGTGGCAGGAGAAGAACGGCGGGAAGCCGCCATTTTGCGCTCTCCGCGGCGGGAGGCCGCCATCTTGAACACGTTGCGATGCGACGCCATTTTGAATATGCCGCCTGATGAGTCATCGGCTGAGGACGGCGCACCAAGGAGTCGCAGTCGTCATCTCACAACCGTTAAAGAATTCTCCATCGGTGACGATTGGAGTGCTTTCGCCTGCAGATTTTTGGCGGCGGTACGCTCTGCAAGGTGGACTGACGCTGAGGCATTGGAGGTTCTACCGACTCTTCTCGACGACGAGTCGGTGAGATTCTTCCGTTCTATAAAGGCCGAGAAGAAGAAAACATTGAGAAGAGTTTTCGACGAGATGGCAGATGCATACGAGCCACCGGATGATGCTCATCGCCGGTTTGTTCAACGCCAGCGAGCACCCGAGGAGTCGCCGGTGGCATACAGGGGTGAGGTATTGGAGTTGGCCATGGCCGCATACCCGGAGACGGAGCCTGACCTGCTCAAACCTCTCATTTTGGGTAAGATGCTCGAGCTGTCCCGGGATTTGGGGATTCCTATGCCGGTTTGTGGCCATGAAAAGCTGACATCCCGGGCGGCCGCTAAATGTCTGGATGCCCAGTTCAACCTGCGCCGTTGGAGGCAAGTCACGGCGTGGACGGGGGGGCCCATCGTCGAAGGAGGTGCCGTGGGTTGGGATCCCAAGAAGGCGGTGTACGTTCCTGACGGGGGGGGCCCGCAGGAGCTGACAGCCGCCTCTGCTCGGTGGTCGGGCCGCAGTAGGCCGGGGCCGCGAGCTGCGCCGCCGACACGGGAGCGTCGGGACGGGGGGCCTGCGGAGCGGCGCAACGACATCGAATGCTTCCGCTGCGGTCGTAAGGGCCATTACGCCAGGGACTGCTGGGCCCGTGTCCCAGGTCCGCCCCAGCAGGAGGCCTCGACAGCGGACGCTCCGCGGAAGGATCCTCCAGGACAGGCAAGTCGGTGCGCACCAGACACCCGGCAAGGCTTGACACCTCACTCATCACCGTTGTCGTGCGATCCGGGTGTTGTTAATAACGGGAGGCCATTGACTGGGCCATGTCGCTCGGTAACGCAGTGGCGTAAATTGGCACGGCGGGTCGTCGCGGCCGCTACTGGTTCGTCCACTGTACCTGGTTCTATACAAGGGGTGGACGTGCATATTTTAGTGGATTCCGGAGCGTCCGCGACCATTATATCGGATGTAATTTTCCATCTGTTGGGCATCCCACCAGAGGCCGTGCGTCCGGTTTACGATTCGTGCGTCGCTGCGAACGGGGGTAGCATGGGCATTGTGGGCCAGGTGGACGCTAAAATATCTATCGGGGGAGTGTCGGCCTCGGGAATTGTGTTAATTTCGAGGTCTCTTGCAGTTCCTTGTTTGTTGGGAACTGATTTTCTGGCAAAGATGCCCATTCTAATTAGAATTAATGAAAACTGCATTGAATTACCGGGTGGCCGTAAAATTACATTTTTGCCGTTGCCCTGGGGGCGACCTGCTCCAGTCGGCCAGGTGCAGGCACTGTCCGAGGTATCTGTTGACATTCCACCTGGCTCACAGATGCTTATCCCCTTGCGATATCGGAAGCCTGTGCCTGGTCGTCAAGGTGCAATTGGGGTTTTGTTGTCGCCGTCCGCCACCATAACAGGCGGATCGGCGCTCGTCGGGGTGCAAACTATTGTCCGGCCGGACCAGCAGCCATTTCTGCAGGTGCTTAATGCGAGTACCGAAAATGTGTGTGTGCCGGCTGGTACGGTTGTGGCACATGCCACTACGGCGTTTACGGCACAGGATTATCTGGGCAGCCAGGGCATGGTTGCTGGGGTTTCAGGGCCTGGGGCTGCTGATAATCGCAGGATCGCCGAATTGTGTGGGGAAAATCCTTCCCTTTCTGGGGAACAACGTTGCGCAATTCGTAAATTATTATTGAGTTATTCTGATGTGTTTAGCTCCGACGATTTGGACTTGGGACGCACCTCGTTGCTTTACCATCATATTGACACAGGGGAAGCTGCCCCTATTTGGTTAAACTCGCATCGGATGAGTCCGGCTGAGCTGAGAACACGTTCGAGGGGCAGTGGATGACATGTTGGCTGCGGACATAATATCTCCATCTAACAGCCCATGGGGCGCGCCTGTTGTTTTGGTTAAGAAGAAAGACGGCAAATTGCGATTTTGTGTAGATTTCCGGAAATTAAATAAAGTATCTGTGGCAGATGCGTACCCCCTGCCGCGTATGGACGACTCCCTCGATGCCTTGTCGGGGGCGAAGTTCTTTTCAACACTAGATCTCTCTTCGGGATTCTGGCAGCTTCCCCTTGACGAGCCCTCGCAGGAGAAGACTGCTTTCCGTACGCCGCAGGGGTTATTCCAATTTAATTGTCTTCCGATGGGGTTGAATGCTGCCCCTGCCACATTTCAAAGGTTGATGGAGCTGGTATTAACGGGGTTGCAGTGGGAGACATGTCTGATATATTTAGACGATATTATCGTCTTCAGCCGCACATTTGACGACCATTTACTGCGGTTGGAGGCTGTGTTCGCCAGGATGCGTTCCGCTAATTTGAAATTTAAGCCTAAGAAATGTCACCTACTGCAACAGTCCGTGCGTTACTTGGGGCATATCGTGAGTGCGGACGGGGTGGCCACGGATCCGGACAAAACAGCGTGCGTCCGTGACTGGCCAACCCCGGCCACGGTGGGGGATGTGCGTCGGTTTTTGGGGTTTGCCTCATATTATCGGAGGTTTGTTCCGAATTTTGCGACGATCGCGAGGCCCTTGCACCTCCTTACTGGTAAAGGACGGAAATTTGCTTAGGGACCGCCAGAAGAGGCGGCGTTTCAAGGCCTGCGCGATCTATTGGCTACGGCGCCGACGTTGGATTATCCAGATTTTGATCACCCCTTCATTCTGGATACGGACGCGAGTGACACGGGCATTGGGGCGGTGTTGTCTCAGTCCAAAGGTGGTGTGGAGCGCGTGGTGGCATACGGTAGCCGGGTTTTGTCTCCCGCAGAAACCCGCTACTGCGTCACTCGCAGGGAACTTTTGGCTATTGTTTTTTTTCTCCGCCAATTTCGACCGTATCTCTACGGTCGTTCGTTTATTGTACGCACGGATCATGCGGCCTTGCAGTATGCTCTTAAGATGGACCAACCATCCGGCCAGTTGGCGCGTTGGTTGGACACGCTGCAAGAATTTTCCTTCCAAATTCACCATCGGAAGGGGGTGCATCACGCGAATGTGGACACGCTTTCTAGGTTGCCACAGCAATCCCCTTGCGCGTGCGCGTCTGGGACGCATAGATGTGCGCCGATTCAGCCTCCCCCTCAGCCTGTTGCGTTGGCAGTCGAAGTGCCTGAAGCTCCAATGGAGCCGGGACCGGCTGATGGGGTTTTGAATCTTCCAAGGGCTGTGTGGATTCGGGAACAAATGTTGGACAATTCATTGGTGACTTTACGGAAGCGGCCTGCGAAGGAGAGTGGGGGACCGGGTACGGGGGGTGTGCCGGAAACCACTCTCCATGATGGTCTGCTGATGTGGAGGGAAGGGTTACAGGAACGCTGGCGTCTGGTTGTACCGGCATCCTTGCGGTACGAATTGATTAGGACTCTGCATTGCGACACGCTCTTACATCTGGGGGTGCAGAAGACCCTATTGACGTTGCAGCGAGATTACTTTTGGCACGGCATGGCAACAGATGTCGTCGGTCACGTTCGTGCGTGTCCCGATTGTGCCTGGCGAAAACCACCTAAACATCCATATGTGCCGCCGATACAGTCTATTCAGGTGTCTCGAGTTAATGAATTGGTGGCGTTAGATATTTTGAGACCCTTCCCGCCATCCGCTAAGGGTAATAAATACTTGCTGGTTGGGGTGGAGTACCTCTCCCGCTGGCCGATGGCCTGGCCGTTGCCCGACCAGTCGGCGGCGTCTATTACAGACGCCTTTCTATTTGGGTACGTTATGGACAAGGGGGCGCCGGAGAGGCTCCTCACAGACCAAGGCCGGAATTTTTCTTCTAAATTGTTGGGGGAAGTGTGTGCGGCTCTTGGAACTAAGAAAATACGGACATCTCCCTACCACCCACAAACGGATGGTATGGTCGAACGGCTAAATCGGGCTTTGTCCGCCATGTTGTGTCACACGGTGAGTGAACAACAATCAGATTGGGATTTGCATATCCCTGGGGTACTTTCGGCGTACCGGATGACGCCGCATGCGGCTACAGGATATTCGCCGTTTTTCCTTATGTACGGTCGTGAAAACGTGCCGCCGATGGATGTGCAGTTGGGAACTGGAGTGAGGAGACCTGCTAAGCCTCTTCCTGATTACATTCAGGACACCGTTCGCCGTGTTACTGAGGCGCGGGAAGGGGCCCGCATGGCTACGGCCAAAGCCCAGGCCCGGAACAAGCGGTGTGCTCGACGCTCTAAGGGGGAGTGCCCCTGGAAGGTGGGGGACCTGGCCTGGCTCCATTGCCCACAGGTGCGGCCAGGTACCTCTCCTAAATTACATAAACCATGGCAAGGGCCGGTTCGCCTCATCGAGGTTCCCAACCCACAGTCGGCGCGTGTTCGGTTTGGATCTCGGCATTGGTTCGTTCACACGTCTCGCTTGAAACCATATGTGGCCCCTCTACCTGATGCGTCATCTCCTGATGTTGCCTTGCCGGGGTCTGTTGCTGCCGACTCACCCTTGCCTGTGCCTGTTGATCTTGCAAGAGCGCCTGTCGTGCCTGTTACAGACAAGCCGGCCGTGACACAGCAGGAGACAAGGGGCTCTGCTCGGGGTGTGCCTACCGCGGCTGCGGGAACTCCGAGCCCCGCAGCCCTTCCGACCCCGCCGCGGACACGATTGCGGGACACCTCCGACGCTGGGCCTTCAGGGATACGGGACCGGGACGTTGGCGGGCCTCCAATAGCGACAGGAGGACCTCATCCTGTCGCTCCTAAAACCCCGTCACGTTCCCGGTCTGCAGGAGGGCCGCCGCCCATCCGGGACGGGCCGGCGACCCACACACGGTCGAAATCCCTTACATTTCGTTGAATTTTACTGTTGTGTTCTTGTTGTTATTGTTATATTTATTGTATGCTTCGTTGTCCTTGCATGTGTGATGGTTGTGTTCGCTCGCATTACTTGTTGTCGTTATTGTTCAGCCGAGGTCGGCTGGATTTTTCTCTATGGGGGAGGGTGGTGTAATGCGGGCGTAAACGGCCTCGCGGGTATGACGTCACGGGGGGAGGAGTTAGGTCACGTGAGAGAGAGGCATGAGGTCTTAAGGGAGAGATACCGGAAGAGACAGGAGAGAGTTGGAGATAGAGATAGAGTGAGGCCACGCAGGGCGGAGGTTGGAGAGTGGCGAGATCGCCACACACACAGTAAGACTCGGCACCGTCGGCCAGCGGTGACCGAGCACGGAGGAACGGGGAGCAGCGGTGGGGCTGCAGTGAGGGCAGCCGGAGGCCTGCACGAGGGAACCAGCATCGGAGCTGCATCGGAGTGGAGAGAGGCTACGGGAGCGACGGCAGCATCGAGCTGCCGAGCGGAGAGGCTCTGAGCGAGGGCCGTGTGGGACAAGTTGTAAAGAACCTGAATAAAGGACAACGGAGACAGACACAGTGAACGAGTCCTTTATTACACTTCTCAACGAGATCACACGAGGCCACGATCAGCTATTAATGATTTATTTTCGGCTACCTGGGAATTGATGTTAAATCAGTATGAATCGACGAGGCTGGCCTATTCTGCTACCCCTGGACCTATTCCCTATTTATCGGCTTATGATACTAATTCACCTTCTTACTCACGGTTCGAAGTATCCGGTGTCCCATGGATTCTCCTCGCTGCTCGTCTGGGCACGTCGCACGGACGTCCGGAGGGCAGAGCTGGGAGCCGCCTTGATCGCTGGCTTCTTGGAGTGAGATCCTTAATACCTTGCTACGATCGAAGGCCTGTCGTGGGAAGTTATGCGCGGAGCCTTCGCGTGCCTCTACCACTTGCCCTATCAATTGCTCATTATGCGCCCGAGTCGCCTCTTTTGTCATGCAAATTATGCGGCGGCGTCCATCACAAAGGCCTGCCATAGGAAGTTATGCACGGAACCTCCGCGTGTCTCTACCACTTGCCCTATCAATTGCGCATTATGCGCCCGAGTCGCCTCTTTGATTATTTGTAATTCCAGCTTTACCCTTTAATTTCCCTAATAATGGCACCTACGCGCTCGAGCCCCTTTTTGCATGTTAAATTATGCCGTGCCGTCCCTCCTCTGCCTGTCTCGTCGATACGTGCGTGGGTGTGGTGGGTGCGTTTCAACCACAGTGGCCGAGTGGCCCCTCGCTGCGACCTTGCAATCTTAATGCCGGTTGCAGCGCCACGAAGTAGCATCGGGGGAGGTCGTCCAATTCCCTGGTCACCGGAAACCGTGAAAGTTATCCCGATAAGGGCTTCTCGGATTAAAACCGGTCAGCCAGGTGACCTCCCCTCGGAGCTCTATGGGGGGGGGAAATGCGTGCGGGTGTGTTTATGTGAGGTGAGGTGAGGGGGAAGCGGGGCTGGCTCCGTCGCTTGGTGGTGGCGAGGTCGTAGATGGGGCGCCCGCCGAGCGGCTTCATGGCGGCGGCATCACATAGCGCCCCGAGGTGCCGGTCCCCGTCTCGGGTTGACTGGAGCACCTTGCTTGGGCCGCGCCCACGAGAAAATGCTGCGGGGTCCGGGCGATCTGTCCGGACCTCGTGGCTGGTCTCGGGGCGGGTGGCTCCGTCCTCTGTAGCTCCTGCGGCGGCCTCCTCCTCCACTCCAGCGGCTCTCCCCGTCCTCCGGCACCTGTGGGCTGGGGCACAAACTCAGCAGCGGAAGGGTTTAGGGGCCGTCGTCCGCGCCGTCTCCTGACTGGATCGGGGCGTCTCGGGGTCGGGGGCCCGGCGGGGCCCATGTAGTGTGCGAGGCCCCCAAACACGGGGGGTACATGTACCCCGGGATTTCAGGGCCTTCGGGGGACGGGGTTCTCTCTCGCCGGGGCCGCTTTCCATGGTTTTAAGCGGCGGACGTTGACCACCGTCTCTCGACCCCTCTCCCCGCCATAGATTAGAACCATCCAGGGGGAGATCTGCCGCACCACGGTCCAGTGTCCCCGCCAGTAGGTCGTCAGTTTCTCCACCTGCCCGGCCCCGACGCGAGGGGTGTGTAGCCATACCTTAGCGCCGGTCAGGAATAAGGGGGGTTCCATGCGGGGTCGGGCGCCCTGTTCTTGCCGCCGATGCGCGGCTTCCCCTTGCGGGTATGCTCGGCCTCGGGCTTCTCGCAGGGTCTCCATCAGGTGTTCCACGGGCGGCTTCCCTCCTCCGGCTGGAGGGAAGGAACGCCGAACAGCAGGTCTGCGGGTAAACGAGACTCACGGCCGAATATCATTTAAAACAGGGTTTGTCCCGTCGACGTGTGTACGGTGGTGGCGTAGGTGAAAAGGGCGTAGGGGAGGTGTTCGCCCTAATCCCGTTGATTTGCGGCCGCCATACGTTTGAGTTTCCCCGCTAAGGTCTGATTCATGCGCTCCACCATACCGTTCGCTTGGGGGTGGTACGCTGTGGTTCGGTCCTTCTGGATTCCGAATTCTCGGCACAGTGCCTGGAACAGCTCAGCCTCGAACTCGCTACCCTGGTCGGTGAGGACTCGTTCTGGGATCCCATGCCTAAGTACGTAATGCTCCACGAATGCCCGGGCCACCACCAGGGCCGTTTTATCAGGGATGGCTACTGCCACGGGGTAGCGGGTGAAATACTCTACTGCGACTAGGATATACCGGTTGCCTCGATGGGACCGCGGGAATGGCCCCTGTAGGTCGATCCCGACCAGTTGGTTTGTGCGGCTGAGGCGGAACGGCCTTAGGGGTACCTGATAGCGGTTCGGTTTCGGCCCGCACTGTTGACAGGCGCGGCAAACCTGTACCCAGGCGGCCACGTCTTGCGTCAATTTGGGCCAGAGATACTGGCGATGTAGGGTCTCTCGTGTGCGCCATTCCCCGTCATGGCCCCCGAGCGGATGGTCATGCACCAGCCGTAGCAGCTGGGGTCGCACCTGGGCAGGAACACAGATGCACCCCGGCTGGCCGGCCTCGGTTAACTCCCATACCACTCTGTTCTGCACACACAACCGGGCAGACAAACTGCTCTAGGGTCCTAGTAGGGCGCTCTTTCCCTCCCGCAGTGCCGCCTCCACCGCCGCCAGATCCGGATCCCGCTGTTGGGTCTGTCTCAGCTGCTCGTCGTTCAGGCCCGGGAAGGCGCAGCCGACGTCCTCCTGGATCCGTTCGATCGGGGCGGTGTGGTCCGCCGGGCCCCGAGCCGTGGGTCCCGCGCTTGTCGGGCGGTCGATGGGATCCTCTGTGCCACCTGTGAGGGTCTCTGTGGCGCACACTGCACTCTCGCTGGGGGGGGATCAGTGGCCGCGGCCTCTCGGGGGTCCGTTGCCTGCCGGCAGCGTCCCCCCGTGAAACACGGGCAGGCCTCCTCCAGCCTTGTCTCGGCATACACCGTGGGCCGCCTCGACAAGGCGTCCGCGTTTGCATGCGTCCGGCCAGCCCGATACTCGATTTGCAGGTTGTACTCCTGAAACTGCGCCAGCCACCGGGCCATCTGCCCCCGCGGCTCCTTGAATGTAAGAAGAAATTGCAGAGCATAATGGTCAGTGCGTACGCGACATCTCCTGCCGTACAAATACGGCCGGAACTGCTTACATGCGAAAATCACGGCGTACAACTCTTGGCGGGTCACGCAATAGTTCAGGTGGTCCCCACTCAAGGTCCGGCTGGCGTACGCGATGACTCGTTCTGTCCCATCCTGCACCTGTGACAACACCGCGCCCAGCCCGCTGCTGCAGGCGTCAGTGTCCAAAATAAAATCGGTGGTAAAATCGGGGAAAGCGAGGGTGGGGGCGTGGGTGAGGTGATTTTTGAGAGTGGTGAAGGCCGTCTGGCAGGCCCCCGTCCACTGATAGGGGTGCTTAGGGGAAGTGAGTTGGGTGAGGGGGCGTGCAATCTCGCTGAATCCCTTTACATATTGACGATAATAGGTGGCGAGCCCCAAAATGATCTGATCTCCGTCAGATTCCTTGGCCGTGGCCACTCCACTACGGCGCGTACCTTCTCCGGATCGGTGTGCATGCCTACCTCGCTGACGCGATGCCCGAGGTACCCCACCTCGCGTTGTGCGATGTAACACTTACGTGGCTTTAGCTTGAGATGAGCCGCTCGCAGTCGCTGGAACACCTCCCGTAACCTGGGCCAGTGCTCAGACAAAGATCTACTGAACACTATCACATCATCCAAGTAAATCAGGCACTGTTCCCATTGCAAGCCCCGCATCACCAACTCCATCAGCCGCTGGAACGTCGCGGGCGCATTGGTGAGTCCGAACGGGAGTACTCGAAACTCGAATAGTCCCATCGGGGTGGAGAATGCGGTTTTCGGCCGATCCTCCTCCGCCATCTCCACCTGCCAGTACCCGGACGCGAGATCGAGGGTGGAAAAATATCACGCACCGGCGAGAGCTGTCAAAAGTGTCGTCGATGCGGGGTATGATGGAAGGCGTCGCCGAGCGTGACTGCGTTCAATTTACGGTAATCGACGCAGAACCGGGTTGACACATCCTTTTTCGTTACTAGTACCACCGGGGCTGACCAGGGGCTCGCCGAGGGCTAAATTATATTATCGCGAAGCATGTCCCCAACCGCCTCTTTGATCTGGGCGCGTTCGGGTGCGCCCACTCGGTACGCAGAGAGTTTGATGGGTCGGGCTGCACCGGTGTCAATTTGGTGCTTAACAAGGTCGGTCCGACCCACGTCCGAGTCATGTTCACTGAACACGTCGGCATACTCCTGCAGTAACTCGCGCAGCCGATCGGCCTCTCCCCTAGCTAAATCCGCCCATGGTACGTGTAACGCGTCGAGCAGGGGAACAACCTCGGCTCGGGGAGTCGGGCCGACTCGCCAGGCCAGGTCTGGTCACCCTCGGGACGACCGGTGTCCTCAGCCCAGAGTGCGAACACCGAGTCGTCAGAGTGGCGTGCGTGCAGGGGGTGTACGGTGGCTACCGGGGTGCGCCGTCGCAGCATCGCCGGGGTACTGTGAGGGTTAAACAAAGGCATAAACAATCGGTACCCATCTGCGTTTACCAACGTGGCGGATCCCACGACCCCATACCATTTTGCCAACTCCGGGTGAGGAGTTAGCATTACCTCCCCTGATGGTCGGAGCGCGGGGTCGGTGGGGGATGTTACCACCGGCACCAGCATCTCGGTGAGCGGCCCGATGGTGACTGCCATCGCTAGGATAGCGGCCACGGGTGCGAAGCGGGGGCGCGTCGGCTCTTGTCCCAGGAACGGAATCCGCTCACCGCTGCTCTCCATGATGGCGCACCGCTGGCGGGGTTGCACGTTGAGTCCCAGCTTTTCCAGGAGGTCGGTACCTGCAAAACACTCGTGGCACAACACACTCGAGACGTAGAACTCTTGGGTGCACACCTGGCTGCCTATGCGGACCTCTAGGGTGGCCCTCCCCAGTAGCCTCATTCCGGCTCCGCTCGCCGTGTGCAGTGCGCGGTCCGGGGCCTGCAGGCGGCTCACATCGACTCCGATCATGCTGCAGTGTGCCGCGCTCACGAGTGAGGCTACCGCCTCCGTGTCCATCAGGATCTGGATACGCCGTCCGTTGACCTGCCCCTCCACCAGCGACGTAGCCCCCGTGATTCCCGCCACCAGTTCCCGCAGCCAGTCGCCAGGAGTCACCGCGCTCTTGGGTGTTGTTGCTGAGATCTGTGTGGAGGTCACTCGCTCGCCATTATTCTCATTATCGTCTATTTGTGTCGTGACCGCGTCAGTTGCACCCCTAGTTGGTCCGCGCTCTAGGGGGCGTTGGAGTTTAACCCCCGTGCCTGCCTAGAACGGGCGAGCTCAGGGCAATCTCTTATGAGATGCCCTCGACGGTTGCATATATAACATGCCCGGGGAAGGGTTGCGGCTCCGTAGTGGGCCCCTTGCCCGCTTCCTCTCCCCCCAGTATGTTGCTGCCCAGACCCTACTTCTAGTCAGGCTACCCTTCCAGTTAGCTCCCCCACCTCGGACTGGATGGTCTCAAAGGAGGACTGCAGCTTGGTCATACTTCGGCTCATTTTGTCGTCTACTTGGGTTACCCTCTCACCTACTTGGGTTACCCTCTCACCTACTTGGGTTACCTTATCGTCCATTCGGATTACCCGGCCAGCAATATCTCCCATGCCGGTCTGTAACCCGGCTACCCACCCTGGGTTTGTCTCGCGGGGTCTCTGGGGCTCTCTTGCCCGTCTCCTTATTGGGCTGGCCGGCTCCTCCTCATCCTCCTCCTCCTCATCTGGGATCAGCCTCGCCACGGTGCACTCCTGTCCCGACCCTCGGAGCTGTGCGCGTTGACTGGAGAGCTCCTCGCACTCAAGTGCGCGCTCGACCAGGGTATCGAAGGGGAGGCCTGCACAACCCCTTTTGGGCTGCCACCACGCGGTGCGAGCTAGGCACCTGAGCAGTTTGTCTGCAGCTAGCGCGTAAATGACCTCCTTCGCGAACTCTGGACGGGCGATCCGGGTTAGTGATCGCACGTTCTCAGCGTAGTCTCGGAAGTCCTCGCCGGGTTGGCGTCGGCGTGCCTCTAGGGCCGTCGTTGCCCATATCGCGTTGCGCGTGCCGAAACGCAGGTCTAGTCTACGCATTAGTTCCTCTAATTGGGTTTGCGCGCTTTCGGGTAGTGCCTCTTCAAAGTCGGCTGCCCGCCCATCCATGCATATGCAGTACTAATTACATTCCTGCATTTCCCATAAATATGCTAAATTCCTGTTGATATGCAAATTCCTTTGTCAATGCGCCCAGCTTATATATATGCTCTAAGCCCGTGTGCTGTTTCATTCAGACTCTGTCGCCTCGACGGACCTGGTTTTCACCTGAGGACGGCTGCTTGCGTTGTGGCCGAAACGTCGTGAGAATTGTTTTATTATGTTTTATTTTTATTATTTTATTACTTCCCTTCTACGTGACTTTACCGAAAGAACCAAGAAGATGAATCCCTGCAGTCACGAAAGCTTTAAATCGAAATTCATCGTAAGTTGTCGTAACGCCTGCGCGTCCGACCAGCCATTAAGCTCTTTAGCCACTATGATATTGCGGGAAAACGCTTTCCATGTAAGGGTCCCCTGGCCGGTGAACACATGCCTTACCTTTGCGTGGAGTAACGCGCCACCTTCCCGTGAAGATGTGAGGGTTCGTACGACTTCTGACACCAAGTTGTTGGGGCCGCTGGCCCCCTAGGTCTCTCCCTGCTGGGCGCCGACTGCAGGGGTCCCACCGTTTCCCGACCCCCCGCTGGTATGCGAACAGCTGCTGCCGCCGCTGGGCTCATCGCTCGCGGGGTAAGGGCTGTCACCCGACGGATCCCCTCCCTGGGTCGCACCTCAACGAGTTCGCGAGAGAGGCATGTCTCGTCGCCGGCTCCCGTACGCCTGTAAACACTGCGTTGCCTCTCCGCCAATCAAACGTGACGTCTCCCCTCACACAGCCCCGTGCAGCAATCACACGCTCTGAACGGGGGGTCAGGGGTCGGAGGGCGAATGACGTTGCTCGCACACGCGCAGCCGCCGCGAGCGGGTGATAATGCTCGTTTAAAGGGGCCGTGGAACAGGTGTTTACGGTGGGTGTGAGCCCTCACACAGCACAAGTCTCCACGGCGACAGACGAAGCGTGCACCCGTGGACACACCGACCACCCACGTTACGAGCGCACACACACACACACACAGCACCACGCGCTTTCACCCGCTCGTCCAAACCACACGAAGCTGCGATGGGTTATTAATGATTTATTATCGGCCGACTGTGATTCACTGTTGGGTCAGTAGGGATCGGCAAGGCAGGCCTACACTATCGCCCAAGGGTCTGTACCCGTTTTATCTAATTTGATAGGCTCTAAGCGGTTTTGGTTTTTCTAGCCTCAATCCCAATACTATTTTACCTCTTACGGTTAGATGCGCACGGCGCTCCGGTGGCCTCGTCCTCGTTGCTCACCTCGACGCGTCACACGGATTTTCGAGTGGCTGAGCTGGAGACCGTCCCGAGGGCTGACTTTTGGAGCAAGAGAAGGCTCTACCTGTCTGCGCTCCCCTTTTATCGTTAACCTACATTAAAGACAGCCGACCCGAGGGCCTTCTCGGCCAATCAGGTCACCGTACCGGTTCAGCCGCATTCCCGGTTTCCCTAACAATGGGCCCCTGCTGGCGGCGGCGCCGGCGGTGGTCCACGGGCGCCTTTGCTATGCTAATCAGCCGCGGTTTCCGTAACAAAGGGCTCGCCGTGGGCTGCTGCGCGGCGGCAGTCCCCGAGCCAATCAGCCGCCCCCCTGGCTTCTTCCTTCATTCGTGGCTGCGGACCCCTGCCTGCCTTGCCGATACGTGTGTGGGGGGTGCGTTTCAACCGTGGTGGCTGGACAGCCCCCGCCGTGACCATGCAATCTCAACCCCGGTCACAGCGCCTCAGTGCGAATTAGCATCGGGGGAGGTCGCCCAATTCCCTGGCCACAGGAAACCGTGAAGATTATCCCTATGAGGGCTTTCAGGTGAAAACCGGCCGGCCAGGTGACCTCCCCTTGGAGCTCTATGGGGGGGAAATGTGTGGGGCGGTGAGGGGGAAGCGGGGTAGGCCCCGTCGCTTGGTGATGGCGAGGTCGTAGATGGGGCACCCGCCGAGCGGCTTTGTGGCGGCGGCATCACATCACTAAATGATTACTTCCACCATGGTGAACTATTTTGCAGGCCGGTTGGCTCCACAATGCTGAATAAGCAACGGCATCGATGGACCAGGATTTTAAGCATTGAAGCAATTTTACTTCTGTGCTTCGGCCAGGTTACAGACAGTAGGGTGAAATGTGTGTAGGACCACCAATACGGCCGCACACCCCCAGAACACACAATTCATCACAGACACACGGGTCTATCTAAACCCACTAACGCCTATGACTCTGCGTAATCCCGATAAACACGCACAGTCTCCGTAGTGGTGGTCGTTATGCGTTTCACTATTTCACACACAGCACCAAAACCAACTCTACTGTCCACATGCACTGGAGACAGTCCACAAACGTCCCTGAATAACCGTACCACATATTCAATGCACGGGACTGGGAAACCAGCACCGAGGTTTTAGACATCAGTCCAAGAGGACTACAGTAGGATAGATCTTGAGTCCTGCCTTCTCCCTTCTGATCCTCACACCAGGCATTTGGGTCGTTGCTTACACCCCAGGGGGAGCTGCTTTGCTAGCTCAGCTCACTGCTGCTGGTGCTGCTGCTGCCCCCGCTGGTGCCGTTGCCTCCTCCACTGTTGCCGCTGCTTCTCCCGCTGGTGCTGCTTCTTTTGCTGGTGCTGCTCTAACAGTCAACCCCCTTGTATACTGGACGGTGCCAATGGGTTTTGGCCACCCGGCCCCTAGCCACATCCAGATAATTTCAGTTTCAAATGGACCGGAAACCAATCGAGTCAGACTACTGTACCATCATTGAACACCTCTGTGAACCACGTTATATTGTATCCAAGACAACGAGATAGAGTAATGGAGAAGAGGTCAGGCTGTACTATGGAGAAAGAAAAAGGGTAAGAAGTTAGGCTGCTTTATCTACAGGGTCAGTGTTGAGTTTATGGGCAGTGTTGAGTCTATGGGCAGTGCTGCTCAATATGCAGGGGATGTTTATCCAGTGGAGGGTCCAAAGAGGAATAAGGATCGATAACGAGATTGAGTACAGGGAGAAAGAGGCGCAGAGAGACAGGGACTCAAACGACACCATCGCACCCTGTCCTCAACTCATTTACTCACAATCTCACTAACTCATTCATTCGCTTCGTCATTCACTCACTCTTCATCTCACTCACTTATCTACCATCTCACTCTTTCACCCTCTCGCCATCTCTGTCACTCAATTACCCCTTCATTCACTCATTCACTCACTCACCCACCAACTCACTTATCACTCACCCAATCACTCACCACTATCTCACTCAACCACCTACAATCTCAGGCAGGAATTCACCCACTCACACATTCACCCATTAATTAACTCATGGACACACCCACCATGTCAGTCATTTGCTCACTCATTCACTCACTCAGGATCTTAGTAACTTATTCACCCACTCACTCATTCACTCACCCAATCAGTCATTCACTCACCCACTCACTCATTACCTCACCCACTCACTCACTCAACCACCATATCACTCACTCATGCACAATCCCACTCGCCCACATATGCATGTCACAAGACACGCCCTGAAAAGTGCCCACGTCTCGGTGCAAGGGGTTGCTGGTCAAAGTCCATTTCAACAAACCTCATGTCAACAACTCACCTAATCTCAAATAACCTCTTGTAAACTCATGATGTCACCTCATTCTCACACACCTCATCTCACCTCAATTCAACTCACTTTTTTCAACTCACCTCATCCTCACCTTCTCAACTCACCCTCACATACCTCACCTTAAAATCACCTCACCCACCCACTCACTCACCCATTAATTCGCTCATGCTCCATTTCAAACATTCACTCACCATCTCACGCACCGACATACTCACTCTCAACTGGCTAAAGAAATAAACTCCTCGTGGAGCTGCCCATAAACCTTTTCATAACAAAGCCACATTATAACAAAGCGATGAATTACTACAATGACCACAACCCACTAACACCTGAAACCACCGTCTTCTACACGGTGCACGTTAATGAGCCCATGCTTTGACACTTTTCTCGTTTCAGATTGACACCCAAAGACTCACCACGCAGAGACCCATAGACTCACCACACAATGAAGTAGGCATCAGCGCATATTCCAACAGAATGGGCATTGTTCAGGGGGCAGAGAACAACAAAAATGAAATTTGGTAAAAAAAAACCTCGTTTTTCAATGCACATACTTTTATTTGCATTCAACCGAAGAAAATAAATTATTTTGACCCCAGAATTTATTAAATTTAAATTAAGTGGGTGGCTGGCATAAATAAATATAACTTATCGAAAGGAAACCACCCACTTTTATTTAGTAGATCAATTGAATTTATTCTGGGGTCAAAATTATGTTTTCTATTTTTGAGTGGAAATTAAAGCATGTGCATTCAAAAACTATTTTTTATACGTTTCAGTCTAAATATTTGCTTTCAATGCTTTCACAATTTCTATCTCCCAAAAAGCTGAATTGAAAAGTATAAAATATCAAAGTTAAATTCGTATGTTTGTATTGTTATGAATGTATCAATGACTTTTCTGTAAGTTTGAGATTTCCTTATACATATTAGAGTAAAAGTATCAAAACGGTTTCAAAGCATTTTGAAAAAAATACTATCCTTCACTATATTTGGGCAATAATCTTAGTCGATTAATCTCATTCAGTACCTTTATGATGCAAACAATGCTTCCTGTAAGCTTGATGTATAGTTCACACTGAATCCCTGAATTTTGTGGACCGTTGTAGCCGAACAGAGGATGAGTGTTAGCATGCGCCTTTCTGCGGTTCCAAATGGATATTCGGCAGGAAACTGGACAGACATCGGCTCAATTCAGTGAAATGCAATCTCTCCAAAATAAATGTTTATAGATGTGTAGTGCTGACTCGACAGCTTCTTGTCTTTCCTCTTCACTTTATTTCGCGTATTTCGATCAAAACTCCTCCATCCAACATCGCTCAACGTTCCTCCAGCTAACACCGATCCACGGTTCTCCTCCGCGCTCTCCGCTCACTCGCCGCGTTCCGCCTGCCTCACTTGCTCCCCATCACTCCTCCGTCGACTCTCCTCTCCACTCTCTCCGCCACAGTTCGGCTGTCTTTATCAGCTCCGCTGTCCCACTCTGTCGTAACTACATCAGCTTCTCTTCCCACACTCCAGCCGCTTTCTACTGGCTTCGTCGTCTCTCTGCTACTCTACACCTCTTCACTGCTACCCTACGCTTCTCCACTGCTACCCTACATTGTTATTAGCTCTGCTGCTCCGACTCTTCCATCCTCTGTCTCCTCCCAGGCGCGAACTCTCGTCTCCTCCAAAAAACCCTCTCTTTATCCGCGAGCCAATTAATCCCCAATTAATCAGTGGCATCCCCCGCGACGCCACTCGCCCCCAGCCCCCGCTGACACCTGGCATATTTTTCCCGATAATGCTGCGCCACTCCGCGACAACAACACCCTCTCGGCCAATCAGCGGCCTGCGTCCTTAATTACTCCCTGTCACCTGCTACCATCTTCAGACAGCGCGGACCCACATCTCGACAACAACAATGTCCAGCTAATCAGCACCCCGTGTCCTCATTTGCTCCCACTGTACGCCGCGTGCGCACACACCGACCTCAGCGCGTGACGTATAGTTTCAGGCACTACAGATGGAATGTCTTCTGCATACAATTGAGCTGAGGCCATATGATGTCAGTTATCTGTCCCATCGCTCCATTGACTAGTCCTTTTCCAACATGGACATTGTAAAGAAGCATCACTTTTGTGCTTTAAAACAGGGTCAGCGGTTTTGGAAGGCCTGCGGTTTTGTTGACATCCGATGGAATCAATTTTTCCAGATCAACATTTTCAGTGCTTCGTGATGAGTCAACAATAAAATCCTGGGCTTTGATCACAGACATTCAGTGCTGAAGGACTTTGTTATTATGATCATAAACTTGGTTGGCAGTTGGATGGATTTGCAGAGCCTTTTCGATGGGCAATTCTGGAGCTGTTGTCCTCCAATTTTCCAACAAAATGTTGAAATGCTCACTTTTGATCTGGCCGATCATCAAATCATTCAACAATTCGATACATGTGGTGTCTCCTTGTTGGCGCATGTTCTGCATTAGCTCACAAAATGAGAATTTATGCCGCAAATAGTTTGCTGGTTGCATCCTTTCTGGCTGCATGAGATCACCAAAGAGGAGGCCGTTGAGGCGTCCAAAGAAATTTGGTGTTAACTTAAGCTGTTTCAGCCTCTGATCAATCATGCTGGGCATTTTATACGGCACCTTGGATATTTCGTTGATGATCATTAATTCGATGTCCTTCCGCTGTAATTTCAGGCGTTTGAGGTATCCGCCCATCAACATTCAAGGGTTCACCAACGTTGCATCCTTTTGCACTGGAAATTTCAAAATTGAATGCATGCTACATGTGTCAATAAATCAATCGTGCTGCGACTCTGGTCAAGGCACAAACTTTTACAATAATTTTCTCACCACTATAGCTTCGGCGTATCTGCTCCTTAAGCAATTTGAGTGTAAAAGTGTTTCTCGTTCCTGCTCCTCCAGTTATGAACAGTTCAAACCTCTCCTGCGATCCATCTTCCAATTGACCACGGATCTTGCGGGTAATGAAATTGTATAGATCACGTTGCCCAACATTCGTGTCTTGCTAAGCCCTGTCAAATCAGCATCTTCCATCGGGATGTCCTCGATATAGTCATTCACGTCGTCATCTTCAGGTGGTTCGTGATTTTCGAGCTCTTCAAATGCATGCACTTGATTAAAATCATTTTTCAAGTGATGATCCCATTGTCAGTGAAATGTCATGTCAGCGCTGGACGTCTTCAGCAATTCTTTTTTGGTAAAAAATGCAACCATAGCTGTTCCAAAGCCATCAAGAAGTTAACGCTCATTTCAGAATGGAGAATATTGCGCTAGCAAGCTGTGGTAGTAGTTCTCTGGATTAGATGAGGCTTTGAAGTTAGTGAACTCTGACGACAGCTAGACGAGTCCTAATTCGCATTTTGCTATCTTGCAGTTAAATTAAACGAACGTTGGTCTGTACAGCCAGTTGTTGAAACGCATCAGCATCCCCGTCATTATCATCAACTTTATCTACCTTCTTGGTATAATGTGGCTCCAAAAGCATGGCAAATTCCATCAGGGACATGTTGTTAAAGTCGTATATTGGATGCTCAAGGGATCGCTTCTCGTAACGATCAAAGATATTGTAACACAATGCAGATGCCTCGTCATCGAAGTTAAATGCAAGAAATGTGAAGCGCTGCTCAGGTTTGCGGCTGTTGAGAAACATTTCCGTGAACTTTTTCGCATTTTAAGGTGGCATAATCGATAGACACATTCACAAGCAGACACTTGGCGTTGATTCAGCACCGACATGCAAATTTTAAATCGCTTTCAAGATACATCTTTTTGTCAGCAAATTCAGTTAAACGCATCCTTTCGACTGGAATACATTTCAGATGGCTCATTCTTGGACATATACTTTACAATTTAGAAAGAGATGGGTTGATTGGATCCACAAGGTTGGATATCCATCTTGGCCTTCCAGAGTTTCAACATATTCGTATTGTACTTGTTAACAAATTCCTCACCTTTACACCGTTTCAATGTGCAAATCCTTCCACCGTTCATCTTCTTGGTTCTTTCGGTAAAGTCACGTAGAAGGGAAGTAATAAAATAATAAAAATAAAACATAATAAAATAATTCTCACGACGTTTCGGCTACAACGCAAGCAGCCGTCTTCAGGTGAAGAATGAGACACTACCAAGCTAGGAGTTTATATATACGCTGGGTTGGAGGTGCAAGAAGAGCGCCTTAACAAAAATAATGTGCATATGAAGAGGAATTTAGCATATTCATGGGAAATGCGTAGGAGGTGGGCGGGGGGGGGTTCAAAGTCATATTATGCCCATGCATTATGCAGGATCAGCAGCACCAAGGGAGGGTGTACGGAGTAGCATTAACAAAGGTAAGGAATTGTTAATAGTATGTAGCTGCAGTTACTAAACAACCACGTAGAAAACTAAAGTATAAACTACATAAAAAACTAAAGTATAGTTTTTTATGTAGTTTATACTTTAGTTAAAAAACTAAAGTATAGTTTTTTATGTAGTTTATACTTTAGTTTTCTACGTGGTTGTTTAGTAACTGCAGCTACATACTATTAACATTCCTTACCTTTGTTAATGCTACTCCGTACACCCTCCCTTGGTGCTGCTGATCCTGCATAATGCATGGGCATAATATGACTTTGAAACCCCCCGCCCACCTCCTACGCATTTCCCATGAATATGCTAAATTCCTCTTCATATGCACATTCTTTTTGTTAAGGCGCTCTTCTTGCACCTCCAACCCAGCGTATATATAAGCTCCTAGCTTGGTAGTGTCTCATTCTTCACCTGAAGACGGCTGCTTGCGTTGTAGCCGAAACGTCGTGAGAATTATTTTATTATGTTTTATTTTTATTATTTTATTACTTCCCTTCTACGTGACTTTACCGAAAGAACCAAGAAGATGAATCCCTGCAGTCACGAAAGCTTAAAATCGAAACCTTCCACCGTTTCTGATGAATTGATCGGATGAGTAAGCTTCATTTTTCATTGTGTCAGAAACTTTGCGTGAGAAGTTGAATCTGCAAGATATTTGTGAGTTATTGTTGCTTGTTTGAGTGTGATGATGAATTTGTAAGGTCTCCACTAACTGCTTTTTTCTGGATCCTCTGGCATATGACATGTAATCAGTTCATCGATCCTATTGATGCCCTGTTCAGTGTAAAAAATTTGAATATTATAGCCCCAAATGACCACGTGAAGAGGGGGAGATCCTCGAATCTTGAACTCAACTCGCCACCAGTAGTCAATAATCTTTCGTGCTTTAAGTTTTGCTTCAGACAAGCATTCTGAAAGAAGAGAGATAGCGGCGTCTGGATCTGACGTACATTGACAACTAATTTCTGTAGAACTGATGTTTGTGTTCTTTTTGTTGCCCTCACCCCGCAGCTCCGATATATAACTAACAAATTACAATCGGATATTAATTGCTATGAATGTTTAAACACTAAATGCAAGCCTGTGCAAGTCAGGAAACACAACAATAGCCCTCATCACACCAGTTTCTCAATAAAATGTACATGAATATTGAACTATCGATACATGGGTATGGATCAACGTTACAATCACATTGCAAATGTGGCTGTAGCCAGCACGATTCTTCCGCTTCAGGACTTTTATTGAAGGAAGATTTATGATGTTAAAGAAGGAAACAAGGTTTTTCCAAAATATTGGTGCTGCAACGGCAAAGTCATTGTCACGTATTTAAATTATTGTTGTTGGGATAGTTTCTTGGGTTTGACAGTGGGCTTCATGATTTAGCTAAATATAGCACAGATTTGCCAATAAGGATTTTACGGATGAACAGGGCCCAATGTAGATTTCGACTTGCATCAAGTGACGTGAGATGTGATTTTAAGTCGAGGTCAAATTGGTGGGCATGTATGGTACATCCAATACAAATCGAAGATCAGAATTACAAATGGGGTTTAGTCTGTTCAGTGTTACATTAGTAGCTGATCTGTATACAGCGTCACAATAGCCACCCAACCTTGTGGAACGCCATTTGTTATTTTTATATTTTTGGACGAGATGTTACCAGGATGTACCTTTTGAGAACGGTCTGAGAGATACCTCAAAATTTTTTATTTGACTGCGTCGTGTGAGTAGAATATCATGGTCAACAGTATCAAAGGCTTTTGACAAGGCAATGAATAGTACACAGAAGTAGTGGCCTTTATGCAGGTTACTGAAGAAAAAATAATTATCCATCATAGCTGTGGTGGCACAGGAATCCTCATGGAAACCAGACTCTTTATTGCGCGGGAGATTGTGGGTTTCAGGTCGCCGTCTATTATTTTTTTCCAATTTTGTTGTAAAATAATAAAAATTGGTCTATAATTATTCTCACAATGTCCGCCCTAACAAAACTGCCCACATCCAGTTCAGCAGTAACTGTGCAGGGTGCAACGATCACATTCTAAAGGTGTTTGTAATTTTACCTTATCGCATGCAGTCACATATTCTTAATCTAGCATACAAATTCTTATCTCTGAAGTACAATAAAACATTTCCCCACGTTCAAAAGTTTGCACTTCATTGGTGCCGAGAAACCTATTTGTTCATAAAAATGCGTTTATAAAAACGTTATAATCACATCCGACTTTTTCACATAACCACCAATGATTCAGTCCCCAGCGAGTCGGATATGCGACGTTGGACTGTAACAAGTATAACCCGTAAAAACAAAGTTTTTCACTATAATTCCTTTATATGCGTGGCGGCTAGAGTTATCTCGTCCTCTGGCTAGAGATGGTTGCAATCTATGGGTCAGATGATTGTCTGCCAGTATTAAGCAATTGGTAATTAAATATTTAATTTGTTTTCCCTAAAAAGTGTAAAATTTTGGAAAAAAAATTTCACAAAAATTAATTGTCACACACAACGAGTCTGTGTGGAAAATGTCAGCTCGATTGGATCACGGGAAGTGGGTTAAAAAATGAGCGAAAGATTTGCACGGTCCTAAGCAAGCAAGCGAACTTAATATAAAGGATTTAAAAATATATTCGCCCGTGGAGGACGCGGGGATCGATCCCGCGACCTTTGGCATGGGAAGCGAGGGCGCTACCAACTGCGCTACTCCACCACGGCCTGTGGAGGGGTTACGCTCTGGGCTCTTACACTCTGACGTTCAGCCAAAGCCATGAATGCGTTCTATTTGAATATATGTAAAATAATTTTATTTTTGCCTAAAAAGTGTAAAATTTGGGGATTTTTTTTCACGAACAATAATTGTCTGGCACAACGAGTCTATGTGGAAAATGTCAGCTCGATTGGATCACGGGAAGTGGGTTAAAAAACGACCGAAAGATTTGCACGGTCCTAAGCAAGCAAGCAAGCACGCAAGCAAGCGAACTTAATATAAAGGATTTAAAAAAGAAAAAAAATTCAAATTGTGTTACAACTTTGCATTACTGTTGCAATTTTTAGGCACAGAGGTAATTCCTCAAATCCATACCAATACCACACGACTATTCTATAGCCTGAAACGTGGTCAAATAACCCCCACGACCCGCACAGCATGCAGTGGCCCCAATCAAACAGTGGACTGACAGTTTATCGCGATTTGGTTAGGATACGGGATCAATAATTCACGTACGTATGTGGAACTTGTTTCACACCGTGCGTAGCCAACTGTTCAAATCGATACGAACTGTGCTCTACAAAGACGTAAGTTAAGTATGTCTTACACCCGAGCAATCATTTGCGTGCAACTTGGCAACTTGAATGTATGCAACTGAATTGCTTCTACGTGGACGTCTCTGTAACAGGTTGCTCACAGTGTAACGAGACTACTTTCAAGCTTCGATCTCCTTAGCGAATCATTCCAACGTAGAGCATCATCACGCGCTGCACAAAACTGAATTGTGATAAACAGTTACAATCCAGATGCAGGTGGGGGGTTGTGGTAACCAGAAAAGGGGGCAGACATTTTATCGTGGTGGGCAGGCAAGAGATGCGGGAGGGAAGCAGCGCCGATTGTAAAGAGCGGAGAGGAAGCCACGAGGCACCGGCGATGGTGCGGCCCAGTGGGGACCGTTGGCAGCCAGGCTGCTGCTATGATGCCCAATGGGGGCTGGAGGAGGCAGGAGACGTGATCAAGAAGCGGCGCCTCCAACAACAAAAAATATGTCGCCAAAATAAAAACTAAAACAAATGATAGTGGTGGATGGGAAGAAGAAGGGGAAGAGAGAAGGAGAGCGATGTAGGGGAGGTAAGGTATGAAAGAGGGAAATTAGGCATATAGCAGATGGCTGCTGCTGCCAGCTTGCTCTGAGTTGGTGTAGAACCTTGGTTTTGGTGATGTTCAAGGGCGAAAAGGCGGTAGCGTGTGATGTATGTGTTGGATCATGCATCAAGCATGGATCAAGCTGTGATATTTTGAACACCGGTATTTTTACGTTCAAGCATGGATCAAGCTGATATTTTCAATACCCGCGTTCATGTGTTCGAGCATAGATTAAGCAATGATATTTTGAATACCTGTATTTGTGTGTTCCAACATAGATCAAGCAGTGTTCGATCTCTGTATTGTAAAAAAAATCGGTCGATTCCCGTTTACTCGAGCATTGGATCGGTAAAAATCCTCTGATTCCAGTTCCAGTTTTCCTTATATGGGCGAAACAATGTTCCATTACTCCATAGAAGGGCCTAAATCATTAACATGATTTATCGTTCATTCTGTTGCGGATTCATTTTATCCCGTTTCAATGTATAAAAGAAATGCTACACAAGGTTGCAGGGGATTCGTCTTTAATTCCTTTTCTCCAGTCCACACCTGTCCCCAGCCGTTTCAATCTCGTTCCCGCCAAGATCCCTTCTCTTCCCGCCCGTTCTCACCCTTATATCCCTTCGCTTGCTCCTCCCCCTTCCCCTGTCACCAACCCACTCCCCCTCCTATTGGTGGGAATCCTTCCCCTGACATCCCTTACAAATGTACAGAAGATGTGGCCTGACGCCACGTGGAATCCTGCCCCTAGCCTGGAAAAAGTGCGGGAGAGGGACATCTTTTGCAGTGCTGCAGGGAGCATGATTCCGGGTCTGCACCAAGTCTGCTGAGCCCAGAGTTGCCAATAAGCCATGGTCGGGAGTGTAGTGATGACAGTTTTACATAGGAGGGAATAACGTGGTCAAATATTGTGGAGTCAGTGAGAAACACAGACACAGGAGCGGGTTTAAAAACATATTTCATTCACTTTGCAAGTGGGCGCACATTAGCCATGCCTTGGGACCCTAGTCAATAAATAAGTTTACAAATGTTATCGTGCTGCTTGAACTGTCAGAATTGGCTGGCTCACTATGCTGCTGCTACCGATATCTCTCATCTTATAATCAATCTTAAATGTATGAAATAATTTTAATTCCTTTAATGATTTTACCTTCTGATTAGTTGACTTTGTTATTTTCATATCATTAAGTATCGTAATGTTTCACTGCCATAGTTATCACCTTTTACGATGCATTGCCTGGCCTTGCAGCCTGCTGCTACCATCACCTCTCCTAACATGCATGTACTGCTACACATTAAACTCATACACGCGCAGGGACGGTGACTGAACACACAGGTAGCAGGCGAGCGGGAGTGACAGAGGGCATCGTTATAAACAGAGGAAACGAGAGAGGTGGCTGTGTTGCTGTTGCTTTATTGACAGAATTTAATTCTAGATTTGAAGCTTTCGTGACTGCAAGGATTCATATTCTTAGGTTTTTCGGTAAAGTCACGTAGGTAAAAAATTAAAATTAATAAAAGTAAAATAAAATAAAAATCACGACGTTTCGGAGGCAACACAAGCTTCCGTCTTCAGAAGAATCAGAATCAGAACCAGAATCAGAAATCAGAATCAGAAATGGTTTTAATCGCCATGTAAGTTTGCACAGACAAGGAATTCACTATGGCGGGACAGTGCATACATTGAACAAGTAGGAATCTTAACTTATATAAAAGGTATACACTCTAACTATACTAACGTTACAAAGTATAAGTAATACTAAAGGGCTAAAATCTTTAAAAGTATGAATAAGTAGACCTTATAAAATGCGAAATGTAAAATGTTAATTAGCCATATTAAACAATCTTAAAATACAAAAATACAAATAAGATTACACGTTGTAAGTATGGAAAGGTGTAATTATGTAGATACAATGTTATAGTAAGTGTAACAGTCATTTTAAGTGTAAAAGTCATTGTAAGCCCTTGGCCTTGTTGAGGAGGCCAACAGCGGATGGGAAAAACTGTTTTTATGACGTGAGGTTTTGGTCTTGATGGACCGCAGCCTTCTGCCGGAGGGGAGTAGCTGGAACAGAGAGTATCCAGGGTGCGAGGAATCGTCCGCAATCTTCCTCGCTCGCCTCAGGGTCCTCAAAGTGTGCAGGTCCTCAAGGGTTGGTAGATTAAAGCCAATCATCTTTTCAGCAGTGCGGATGATACGCTGCAGTCTGCTCTTGTGGAACCGTCACAGCCACGACAGCTGTATCAAGTAAATGAGAGATTACAAGAGCTACCACTCCGTATATATAATGGTTGAAGAGGGGAAGGGCCAAGTACGGCACACTTTTATTAATATGGCAAGGTGAGGCTTAAGACTAAGAATATACTGCATAACAAAAGACTGAGCCTTTGTTATGGAGAGGTACGGTTTGTGACTACGCCTAGCCTACATAACAAAAGTGTGAAAAAAGAAAAAACTAAACCTGGTAAAACAAAACTGGCTGTCTATCAATAACCTGTAATAGTTGTCTGTCTAATAAGATGGTCCAAATAAGTGTAGTTAAATATTTTTTGCATGGTTAATCACATCTTATTGACAGAAGTTAGTTTTGGGGCCGTACATAAATGACGTCACGCACCTGTGGGGGGGGGGGTCAGACATTTGTAACGATGTGTGACGAGGGGAGGGGGTTGGGAAATGTGATGTCACATCTAAATGCCAACTTTAAATTAATATAGAATTGTTATAACAACACTGATTGTTATAACAACACTCCTACAACATCAGAGTGCAGTGCTACATTAAATACGCACTACAATAACAATAGTTTAAATTGATTTGAAGCATGTTTTGTTTTCAAAATGGAAATATGATTTGGGGGGGGGGGCAGAGCTTTGTGACGCCATATTTGAGGGGAGGTCTCACTTTTTGTGACGCCGTGCGAGGAATTTGGCTCTCGAACGGTGGGGTTACGTCGAAAAATATTTGGCAGGCAGCATGCCCGAAACCCCGCAGTGGGAATAGGCTATTCTATTTTCCCATCTGTAAACTTTAAAGTCGTTTAATTAACAATTTTCAGCTATATATCATTATTTATTTATTTACTTATGCCGCCCGGCGCCGGACAAAGCACGCAATTGCACATGCGCGAAACGCTACCAGGAGTTGCCCCTAGCAACGCACACACAATCGCAAAAAATATTCATTTGCGTTAAATATGCGTAAAAAATACACACTATGCTGAAGTTCATTCTTCACAGTGTTATGTCCTCCCCCCCACCCCAATGCGTGCTGTTACTGCTATAAAGTCCTTACATATTAATATTATTACAGCGCTTACATTGTAATATTGTAGCTTGGGCGGGGGGATGGTGGGGGGGCATAGCGGCCTAGCCCCCAGCCTGGCAATGTGTCACCTTTTCCAGCTGGGCAATGTAGGCGAGGCCGCAGGCTCTGCACAGGCCCAGGCCTCACCACGGCAATGTCAAGTATAATTGTATTTAATCTTTCGCTAAGAACTCAGCTTCATTGTTTACTATTATGAAACTAATAAGTTGCCAAATCATTACATAATAATGTTTGTGTGTCAGATAACAACTCAGATTCATTGCTTACTATTCTGAAACTAATACGTTGCCAAATATTACAATAATGTCTGTGTGCAGAAACTAATAAATTTATCATTAGGTTGCTAAATATTATCTTTTTTAGGTGTGTTTTCATGATGCTGCGACAGTGTACTGCCAGTCTGGGATATGGCCTGCTGCCTGCCGATTAATTAACCTGAGTGCATTGGCACTCTTATGTACACTGCTAATTTCTGCTTTTGGCCATTATGAGTGTACTGTAAGCCTTTCATGTTGACTGTATCCTGCTTTTTCAGCTGCTGTCGACTGTAGCAATGCTTATGTCATTCAGTCAGTGTACTGGCAGTATATAATCTATACTGTAGCTTGCTTCTCAACCTATCTGTGCGTACTGCTGCTCTTTAATTTAGACTTATTTCAGCTTATTTCTTCTATGTATTTCTATTCTTTCGATTGCTCACGTCACGCTAATTACAGATACGTAGTACTGCAATGCTGATAGCTGTGCCATCATCGGGGATTGCTGTGCACGTCGATGTGTGTGTGTGAGTCGATGTGTGTGTGTTTGAGGCCATATGTGTGTGTGTGTAGGTCGATGCGTGCGTTTAAGTCTATGTGTGTGTCTGTCTTTTTACAACGGACAACGCCCGATGTGTGTGTGTACGTCGAAGTGTTTGTGTGTCAGTCCAAGTGTGCGTGTCAGTCCATTTGTGTGCGTATCAGTCGCTGTGTGTGTTAGTCCATGTGTGTGTGTTAGTCGATTTTTGTGCATGCCTCCATCTGAGTGTGTAAGTCAATGTGCGTTTGTGTGTCTATGTGTGTCAGTCGATGTGTGTGTGTACGTCGATGTGTATGTGTGTCAGTCCATATGTGTGTCTTTGTTAGTCCACATGTGAGTGTAAGTCCATACATGTGTGCATGTCACTCGATGTGTGTGTCTAAGTCAATGCGTGTGTGTGAGTCGATATGTGTGTGTTAATCCATGTGTGTGTATCTAAAGTAGATGTCTGTGTGTCCATATGTGTATGTGTGTGTAGGGCAATGTGTGCGTCAGTCTATGTGTGTGTGTGAGTCGATGTGTGTGCTTGGGTCCATGTCGAGGGTAAATGGGCGAGGTTTAGGACTGTGACTCATGCAGATGCAATGGCTGCTTTGGGTATGCGGTCCAGACTTCCACAGATACCCTGGCTGACAGAGGAGGTGTTCAGTATGGTTGAGAAAAAGCGACAGGCCCACTCTAATCGTTTACAGCATCCCACGTCAGAGAATGAGTAGGTTTACCACAGCCTTTGCTCGGAGGTTCGGAGAGCCGTGAGGTGCTGCAAGGATAGGTAGTGGTCGCGGGTTGCTGAGGAGATGGAGTCTGCCTCAATGGCCCGCGATCACAAATCCCTATTTAACTCTATCAAAAAAGTAACCTGCAGCACCACACCTATTACCATCATTAGGGGAAAGAACGGTGATCCAATCTCCGACCCCCAGGAACAGGTTTGCAGATTTGCTGAGCATTTTTGTGAGGTCCTGGGGGAGGGGGAATCCCTCAGCCTGGAAAACGTCATGGGACAAAGTGGGGATGACCCTGCTGAGGCTGCGGTGTCTCAAATATTGGAGGAGGAAGTCACCCTCTGTGAGTGGCTGGCTGAGGTGCCATACGTTGAGGAAGTACTGAAGATGATTCAGAATCTGAGACCAGAAAAGGCACCGGGCAGAGATGATCTCCAAAGCCAAATGCTGAGGGAGGGTGGCGTTTGTGCGCAGACTCCCCTACATGACATCATAACATCAGTCTGGGCCACTGGACGGGTTCTGCAGGATTGGAAGGATGCCCTGGTGGTCCCCCACTTTAGGAAGGGGGACCGCACAGACTGTAACAACTACAGGGGCATCTCACTCCTCAGTGTGCCGGGAAATGTCCTGGCAAGGATTATTCAACATCGCCTTGCGAGTCACGCTGAGGAGAGGCTTGCGGAGCCCCAATGCGGTTTCAGGAAAGGGCGGTCCTGCACAGATGCCATATTTTCTGTCCGTCTGCTACAGCAGAGGTGTAGGGAATTCCCACAAGACCTACAACTCTGCTTTATTGACCTGGTCAAGGCCTATGATACCATCAGTAGGCCTGGGCTCTGGGTTGTCTTTCGTGCTTTCGGACCTTCATGATGGTGAGCAGGCCTTGACCCTGGTAAAACTACGTGGCTGGGAGTCTGAGCCATTCCCTGTACACCTTTGGGTGCGACAGGGATGTCCTCTGGCTCCAACATTATTTCACATTTATTTCGACCACGTAGTTTGTGAAGCCTTCAGTAACTGTACCGGAGGAATTTCCATCTGGTACAGATACAATGGGAGGCTGATCGATGCCCGGGTGCGGTCAAGGGATGGCTCCCTATTGGTCAACCACGTTATGTAAGCTGATGATCTGGTGATTGCTGCTCACTCAGAGGAAGAGTTGGAGGCGCTGCTGCTGAAACTGGTGTGTACCACTAACAGGTGGGGCCTTACCATCAGCCCCACCAAAACGAAGCACCTGCCTGGGTATTTTGTACCATCGGGCACTCCACCCCCTTAATCCCAATCGGTGATGGGGCAGTTGTGGAGAGTAGGCCTCGGCAAGGTAAGGTAATTTACCCTTTTTACCGGGTAAAAGGGTAAAGGTAAAGGGTAAAGGTGTCGACATGCCAAGGGGTAAGGTAATGGGTAGGGTAAAGGTAGCTCTGAAGAATTATCCGGTAGGGTAAAGGTAGCGCGAAGTATTACCCAGTAAATACGGTACCTTGTTTACCACTAAAAGCTCAGTGGCGCAGTCCGTGGCCTCCATTTAATAAGTAATATTTTTTTTTTACTTTTTTTAAAACACGCTTTTATGAAATGTACCGTACTAGTAATGGAAGAACTCCACGACTCCGGGAAGTGGCCCCGAAGCTTGCCATAACGTAAGGGACCGTGGCCAATTACAGCCAACGTCAGTTGACTGTGGACAATTAGACCCAAGCCGAAACATAACATATAAACAAGTAATGTTTTAAAATGTTTTCTATTTTTTATGATAGAACATAGTGTTGTCATCAGTATGACATAAGTATACCAAGTTTGCAGTCGATACCACATTAGGAAGTGGGTAAAAATTTAGTTACAAGATTTGAGGATACAACAACGACGACAACGACGACGACAACAACGACAACAACAACGACTACAACGACAACAACAAGCGTGTAAAATTGGAATCATCGAGAGTATTCTATATGCATAAAGCACTCTACCTAGCATTTACCGTTATAAACCGTTTTCATGTGTAGTTCCCTAGTAATTACCCTGTAATCGGGTAATTTGTATGGGGTAAGGGTAAAAGGTAGGGTAAAAGGTAGACTCCTTGCTTTTAACTTTTTACCTTTTACCTCACCTGCTAAAGGGTAAAAGGTAGGGTAGAGTGTATTGTGGTAAGGTAAAAGGTAGGGTAAAGATAGGTGTGATGCCGCCACCACGAAGCCGCTCGGCGGGCGCCCCATCTACGACCTCGCCACCACCAAGCGACGGAGCCAGCCCCGCTTCCCCCTCACCTCACCTCACATAAACACACCCGCACGCATTTCCCCTCCCCCCCCCCCCCATAGAGCTCCGAGGGGAGGTCACCTGGCTGACCGGTTTTAATCCGAGAAGCCCTTATCGGGATAACTTTCACGGTTTCCGGTGACCAGGGAATTGGACGACCTCCCCCGATGCTACTTCGCGGTGCTGCGACCGGCATTAAGATTGCAAGGTCGCGGTGAGGGGCCACTCGGCCACTGCGGTTGAAACGCACCCCCCACACCCACTCACGTATCGACGAGACAGGCAGAGGAGGGACTGCACGGCATAATTTAACATGCCAAAAGAGGCTCGAGCACGTAAGTACCATTATTAAGGAAATTAAAGGGTAAAGCTGGAATTACAAATAATCAAAGAGACGACTCGGGCGCATCATGCGCAATTGATAGGGTAAGTGGTAGAGACACGCGGAGGCTCCACGCATAACTTCCCACGGCATGCCTTTGTGATGGACGCCGCCGCATAATTTGCATAACCAAGGCACCATGCATGAGAAAGGGATTGATTAGCATATGCGCCGCGCATGAACGGGGGAGAGAGCGAAGAGTGTTCGGGGAGTCCGGGAGAGAGGATAAAAGGGATGGTAGCAAGGTAGAGGGATCTGACTCCAAGAAGCCAGCGATCAAGGTGGCTCCCAGCTCTGCCCTCCGGACGTCCGTGCGACGTGCCCAGACGAGCAGCGAGGAGAATCCACGGGACACCAGATACTTCGAACCGTGAGTAAGAAGGTGAATTAGTATCATAAGCCGATAAATAGGAAATAGGTCCAGGGGTAGTAGAAGAGGCCAGCCTCGTCGATTCATACTGATTTAACATCAATTCCCAGGTAGCCGAAAATAAATCATTAATAGCTGATCGTGGCCTCGTGTGATCTCGTTGAGAAGTGTGAACGCGTGTGGTGCTGTGTACACAGTGGTTCGCCACGTGGGAGCGCTGCGCAGAGCGGCGCAAAGGAAGGGGTTGCGTTTGGAGTGCGCAATACTGTGTATACACGTAGCGAGTGAGCGCGAGCGGAGCTGTGTGTGGGTGTGGGCGTACGTTCGCTACGTGTAGGATACAGGTGCGCGATTAGGAAAGGGAGGTATCGTGGTAGTGTGAAGGGGGCGTAATACTACTCGGTAATTAACCATGCCTACTACGCGGACCCGCGGTGGAGGGGAATCCTCGAGCGACGGCTCCCACCCCATGGGTGAGGAACCCAGCAGCGGTTCGCCTAGCAGCGGGGGGGGGCGAGTAATGATGTTAGCCCGGCCGTTAGCGTTATCGAGAGAGGGATCTCGGGAGCCAGCGACCCCCACATAGGCTCGTTGTTTTTACCTTTTAACTTGTACCTTACCTTGCCGAGGCCTAGTGGAGAGAGTGGAGAGTTTCCCATACCTGGCCAGTGTGCTCATAACCGGCTCACCTAATGGAACATCTTCGCCGGTTGGAAACATTTAGGCTGGCCTGCCTACGATCCATCCTGGGTTTAACCAGGCTGGATTGTGTGAGGAGCTCACAAATCCTTGAAAGATCTGGGCAAAGTCCCATCAGTGAGCTCCTCCGGCAGGCAAGGCTGCGTTGGCTGGGTCATGTAGCCCGCATGCCCAGCCACCGCATGCCTAAACAGCTTTTGTTCGGCCGGATCGAGGGGGCTAGACGGGCGCGGCACGGGCTGGAGAAGAGATGGAGTGATGTGGTACAGGAGGACGTGGAGCTGAGTGGACTTGCCGATGACTGGTACCAGCGGTGTCAAGATCGGCCTCAGTGGAGGAGGCTCGTGAAGGACGCTACTGGGCAGTTGGAGGCAGTCGCCCTCCAACAACAACGGAGGGCGGAGGAGCGACGCTCACAACAACGGGCGGAGCGCCGGGTGGCTAAAGCACAGCAAGTCAGCACAGTAGGAGGCACAGGTGGTGCATCAGCCAGTCATCTCGGTCATCTCGGTCAGTCGACCCGTGGCACCTGGGTCTGCCCCGTGACCTCCTGCCAGCGGGCTTTCGACACTTCACGTGGCCTCAAGGTGCACTTGGCCTGGCACAAGCATCGTGGTGACGTCACCGCCACTTAGTGGCGAATGGCGGTTGTTGTTGTTGTATATAAGCTCATATGTGTGCGTGCGTCCATGTGTGTGTGTAAGTCAATGTACGTGTCTCTTAGTCGACATGTGTGTTTGTGTAATTCCATATGTGTGCTTAAATCAATGTGTCTGTGAGAGTCTACGTATGTGTGGGTGTGAGTCACTGTATGTGTGTATGTCGATTTGTGTGTGTAACTCCGTGTGTGTGTATCTGAAGTCGATGTCTGTATGTGTGAGTCCATATGTGTGTATGTGTAAGTCCATGTCTTTGTGTGTGTGCGTCAATGTCTGCGTGTGTAGGTCGATGTGTGTGTCTGTTTTTTTTGCCCGGGCAACGCCGGGTACTTACCGCTAGTTAATATTTATATATAACAAGACAAAATTGACACATTTAACTTTGCTATTTTATACATTTCAATTCAGCTTTTTGAGAGAGAGAAATTGTGAAAGCATTGAAAGCAAATATTTAGACTAAAACGTATACAAAAAATTACGTAAAAAACATGTTTAAATGCACACACTTTTATTTGCACTCAAAACGAGAATACATTTATTTGACCTCAGAATAGATCAAATTGATCTACTGAATAAAAGTGGGTGGTTTCCTTTCGATATGTTTAAAAAATGTATGCAACCCACCCACTTAATTCAAATTTGTGTGGTGAGTCTATGGTTTTCTGCGTGGTGAGACTATGGGGTCTTTCTGAAGAGTCTATTGGTTTCTGTGTGGTGAGTCTATAGGTCTCTTTGTGAATCAATGAAAGTGTCAATGCATGTGTAATAAAAGGACTCAGACGCTTCTCTCTGACTCCGTGTCCTTTATTTGGGGTTCGCGTTCTCCTTCCCACACGGCACTCCTCCTGAGACTCTCTCCCTGGCAGCCCCACATCTGCCTTCGCTCCCGTAGCCTTCCACGCTCCTGCAGCTCCGCTGCAGGCTCTTGGTGCAGCCCTCTGGCTGCTCTCACAGCAGCTCCATCTCTGCTCCCTGTTCCTCCGTGCGTGGCGATCTCGCCACCTCCCAATGTCAGCCCTTCGTGGCCTCTATGGCTATCTCGCCATTTCCTACCTCAGCCCTTCGTGGCCTCTGTGGCTATCTCGCCATTTCCTACCTCAGCCCTTCGTGGCCTCTGTGGCTATCTCGCCACTTCCTACCTCAATCCTCCACTCTCTCTTCCACCCCGCTGGCTGGCGCCGTCATGAGCCCCTCAGCCACCAGGCTGAGGCACGGCGACCACCCAACGTGTTCACCACCCTTCACTCCCCCGACTGACCCAGATAGCTTCCTGTCTCCCCGCTATAACTTCTCCCCCACGTCACCCTGACTCCTCCCTCTCGGATCGTCATATCCGCCCCGCCCATTTACGCCCGCATTACACATGGGCTCGTTAACATGTACCGTGTAGCAGACGGTGGTTTCAGGTGTTTGTGGATTGTGGTCATTGTAGTAATTCATCGCTTTGTTACAATGTGGCTTTGTTATGAAACGGTAAATGGGCAGCTCCACAAGGAGTTTATTTCTTTATCCAGTTGAGAGTGAGTAAGTCGGTGCGTGAGATGGTGAGTGAATGTTTGAAATGGAGCATGAGCGAATTAATGGGTGAGTGAGTGGGTGGATGAGGTGATTTTAAGGTGAGGTCTTTCAGGGTGAGGTGAGTTGAGAAGGTGAGGATGAGGTGAGTTGAGAAGAAGTGAGTTTAATTGAGGTGAGATGAGGTGTGAGAATGAGGTGACTTGAGATGAGTTTCCACGAGGTTACTTGAGATTAGGTGAGTTGACAGGAGGTTAGTTGAGATGGACTTTGACCATCAACCCCTGACGTCGGCACTTTCCAGGGCGCGTTTTGTGACATGCATATGTGGGCGAGTGGGATTGTGCGTGAGTGATATGGTGGTTGAGTGAGTGGGTGAGTTAGTGGGTGAGTAAATGAGTTAGTGGGTGAATAAATTACTAAGATGCTGAGTGAGTGAGTGAATGAGTGAGCAAATGACTGAGATGTTTGGTGTGCGCATGAGTTAATTAATGGTTGAATGAGCGAGTAGGTGAATTAGTGCCTGATATTGTAGGTGGGTGAGTGAAATGCTGGTTAGTGGGTGAGTGAAGAAGTGAGTTTGTGGGTGAGTGAATGAAGGGGTAATTGAGTGACAGAGATGGCGAGTGGGTGAAATAGTGAGATGGTAGGTAATTGAGTGAGATGGTGGGTGAGTGAATGAGAAAGTGAATGGATGAGTGGGTGAGTGAGATGGTGAATAAATGAGTTGAGTACAGGTTGCAATGGTGTAGTTTGAGTCCTTGTCTCTCTGTCCCTCTTTCTCCCTGTACTCAATCCCGTTATAGATCCGTATTCCTCTTTGGACCCTCCACTGGATAAACATCCCCTGTACATTGAACAGCACTGCCCATAGATTCAACACTGCCCATAGACTCAACACTGTTGATAGACTCTACACTGCCCCTGTACATGAAGCAGCCTCACTTCTTACCCTCTTTCTTTCTCTATAGTAACGCCTGACCTCTTCTCCATTACCCTATCTCGTTGTCACGGAAACAATATTACGTGGTTCACAGTGGTGTTCAATGATGATACAGCAGGTGAAGCTGTGTTGGGAGTGCTGGAGAGACGATCCTACGAGTCTTACTCGACTGGTTTCTGGTCCATTTGAAGCTGAAATTATCTGGATGTGGATAGAGGCCGGGTAGCCAAAACACATTGGCACCTTCAAGTATACAAAGGGGTTGACTTTTAGAACAGCACCAGCAAAAGAAGCGGCGCCAGCGGGAGAAGCAGCAGCAACAGTTGAGCCAGCGTCACCAGCGGGGGCACAGCAGCACCAGCAGCAGTGAGCTGAGCGAGCATGACGGTGGGGCTCGTAAGTTTGTGTAATTGGAGGGTAGCTGTTGTTTGTGAGAGCATCTGTGTGGACAACAAGTGGGTTCATCGGGCCAAGATGGACCAACCTTCACAGAAGTGTGTTGACGTGAGCTGAGTTACAAGAGGTTAGTTGAGATGAGGTGATTAGAGATTGGATTAGCTGATTTTATCTAGCCATTTCTGGCGCCGAGACATGTCTACCCGGTCACAAGTCAACACATTCCAGGGTGCGCCTCATGATATGCAAATCAAACTGAAAGACTTTGTACTTTAACCTGCCTCACATTTAAGTGGCTTGTTCCTGGTTTAGTGTCTCAGATGTCGCAAGTGACTACCTGAGCAACAGCTAGAGACTGCGTGGGCTATAGCTAGATACTGCCGGAGCTAGAGGCAGACTGCCGGAGCTACAGGCAGAGATTGCCTGAGCTACAGCAAGAAGCTGCCTGAGCTACAGCCAGAGACTGCCTGAGCTCCAGCCAGCGCCCGTCTCTGAGCAAAGCCACAGGGCCATGGCGAGTGCGGCTCCAAGTAATAGCGAGGTTCCAGGGGAGTTGACCTGCCCCATCTGCCTGGACGCCTTCCGCTGCCCCTGCACGCTGGGATGCGGCCACTCGTTCTGCCTCGAGTGCCTGGAAGGCACCTGGCATGCGGCAGAGTCCTTCTCCTGCCCACAGTGCCGAGTGACTTTTCCTCGGAGGCCCAAGCTGAACAAGAGCGTGACGCTCACTAACCTCATCGAGCAGCTGCGAGTGGCTGAGCCCATGGCTGCCGATTCTGCTGCTTCTGCTGTTTGCTGCGATCATTGCAGGAAGCCCGCAGTGATGACTTGCCTCAAGTGTGAGACGTCGTTCTGTATGACCCACGTCGCGCCCCACCGGAAGTTGGCAAAGTTTAGTGACCACGTCCTGGTGTCGCCCGGTGTGAACCTGGAGAATCGACGGTGCGTGGAACACGGAGAGGAGTACCTCTTCTACTGCGTTAACGATGGACGCCTCGTCTGCAGGGACTGCACCGTCACTGTGGATCATCGAGGGCATGAGCTCGTCACTCTGAAGATGGAGCACGACAAACGAAAGGTGAGGAGAAAGTTATCACAGTCACCGAGTAGTACCCACGATACAGCAGCATAAGCTGATGAACTCTGTCATTGGCTGTCAACAGCACCATCTAATTATAACGAAACCACAGCGAGTGGCTCAGAGCCATTTTAAAGTGGATTTAATATTTTTCATAGGACATGGACAACACTCCACATAAATGCAGTGTTCCCACGTGTCCCTTTGAGTCTCAGTGTCTCCAAGTGTGCCCATATGTCCCGCTGAGTCTCAGTGTTCCACGTGTGCCCATGTGTTCCTCTGAGTCTCAGTGTCCCCCTGTTCATGAGTTATCCCCATGTCCTGTGATGTGTCAAGAGCAGGTGCGCTTAACAATACCTCTTTAAACTTAATCCAATAATGTATATGTTAGAGTTAAAGTCGGGTTACTCCTGGATAGTATGTTAAGTAACAATTTATATACAGTAGAACCTCGGAGATCGAACAAATCGGTGTTCGAACGATATTTCGGAACATTTTTTGCCCCAGAAACCGACCGAAAATTCGGAGGTCGAACGGGCAATCGCGACTTGAAAGAACCTGTATGGCCGAGACGCGTATGGCCAGCGTCATGATGCATGCCCAGACAAAGGTTTTACCGCATGAGAGGCTAAGTTAACGCGTAGTTCTCACCCAGATAAGGCAGTAGCCAACTGAGTGAGACATCTTTTTAATGATAATGCAATGTCATTTTGAAACATCCTAAAACGGAGGCAGAAACAAACCTCTTTAAATTAGTTTTTAGTCAGAAAGAGCTCAAGTGACTCACAGTTAGTGGCAGAAAAGAAGCACAAAAGAGAAAGAACCCCATAAGGGCAGTTACCGGACGTTATTATGGAAGGGGACTTCCCTTCCAAATGTAGAGGTGATACGCGCTGGGATTAAGGATCGTATGCACAGTGCGTGATGATTGGCTGTGTAGGTGGTGACGCGCGCTGACGGTGGAGGATCAGGGGTCAGCGCGGGGTCGTGGGTTACGGGGTACCGATTGGCTGTGGGCGGGTGACGCGCTGAGAGGGAGTGATCAGGTGGCAGCGCAGTGTGATTGGTGGAGTAAGGTTAACACGCGCTGGGGAAAGCGGATCGTAGAGAGAGTGCGTCGTGATTGGTTCAGTAAGGAACGACGCTCACGTCGACGCCGCATCAGCTCCGTCTCTCGTGAGCAGAGGCTATAAAAGGGGATGCACACAGGCGTAAGGGCAGTGTGTAACCAGCGAAGAATGAAGACGGGGATGAAGACCTAGAGCCCTGCGGTACCTAGCCCCGCTGTCCTAAGGGGACCGGGACTCTGTGTAACCCAGAGGCGAGTGTAGTGGGTGTAGCCATAGGTCTACACGAGCCGAATGTACTGTGTGTAGCCAGGGCATAGGGCTTACACGAGTCGAGTGTATTGTGTAGCCAGAGGCATAGGGCTTACACGAGTCGAGTGTATTGTGTAGCCAGAGGCATAGGGCTTACACGAGTCGAGTATATTGTGTGTAGCCAGAGGCATAGGGTCTACACGAGTCAAGTGTATCGGGTGTAGCCAGAGGCCTAGAGCTTACACGAGATTAGTGGAGTGTGTCGTCGGAAGAAGAAAGACCACACGTTGTATTGTGATACCTAAAGGATTTAATAAAAGTGTGTTACCCGTCAAGAAGTTCCTGCCGTCAATTCCAATACTTCAACTGGCGTCAGAAGTGAAACGGTCCTCCAAGCATGGATACAAGGAAGAACCGTCGGACCCACGGGATTGACCACGAGGACAACCTCGACGACGCGGGCCAGCGGGCATCAGGGGGTGAGGAAGAGGAAGCTGCCCACGGGGCAGGATCCACCGACGGCGCCGGACGAGCGACGGGGGACTGACACCGTGCTTCGCGAGGCACACTCCCGTCTGGCGGAGCTGCTGCTCGCCGCCGCGTCCATCTTGGCGGAGATCAGCTCGCCCTGCAGATTCCCGCCAAAACGATTTGGCGATTCCCGCCATTTCTTCCGCTCCAACTTTTGGCGGGAACGGCCATCACCACGTGGCAGCGGTTCTCCATGCGCGGGCGCTGACGTCACCAACGCGCGCGGCGGACCGCCATCACACACCCGCCACTGGGGCCGCCATCTTACACACCGACGGGGGGGCAGAGAGGAAGCACGAGGAGGAGGACGACTTTATCTTTCAGCAGCGCCTTCCCACGTTGTCAGCATTCAAGGCGGAAGGCGGGGATTGGAGCCAATTTCAGCGCAGATTTTTGGCGCATCAGGAGATGTCCGCCTGGTCCGGCGCTACGGCACTGCGGGCACTGCCTGCCATGCTGGACGACAACGCGCTCGCGGCCTTCACGTCCGCACGCAGGTCGGACCGCTCCACGCTCAAGGATGCGCTGGCTCTCATGGCAAAAGTCTACGGTCCTCCCTCGGCGTGCCGCCATCATTTCTACGCAAGACGGAAGGCGGACACGGAGACCGTGCTCGCCTACCGCACGGCGTTGCTCGCTCTCGCTGACGCCGCGTTCCCTCGTATGGACGAGGAGGGCCAAGATGCGATGGTTTTGGAGCAGCTGCTCAAGTTGGCGCAGGACCTGGGGGTCCCCATCAACACGGCCGACGAGACCGATATTTCTTCATTACGGGTCGCCACGAGCATGCAAGCGCACGAGGTCCTTCAACGAAAGCAGGGGGTCGTCTGCAACGCTGCCGTGGCCTCAACTCCGGGTCCGGTTGACACCGTGCCCCAAGTCGTCAGCCCACGAGAGGACGCGTTCATCGCGGGACGAGCGGGGGACTGGAGGTCGGGGGGTCGTTCGCCTCTGCGAGCGGCCCGCAAGCTGGAGCAACCGAGATCTCCGACTACTGTCATCACCTGCTATAACTGCGGCCTTCGTGGCCACGTGGCCTCCGGTTGCCGCGCCCCACATCAGCGCGCCATGGGACCTTGGCTGGACGACGACCAAGGCCCCAAGTCATCACTGCAAACCCCGGCAAGTCGCGGCACCTCACATGCTTGGCCCGCATACTCGACACGTATGGGTCGTCGCGTTGCGACGAGGGAGAGCCGAGTAGAGTTCGGGGATTCGGTTCGGAGAGGGGGGTTCGGCCGGGACCGGGGAGACATTAAATGGTCGGAATTGGGGCACAGAATAGTGGCTGCCTCAGCGGGTTCGTCCGTCGTTACCGGATCGATTGATGGGGTCGAGGTCAGGGTGTTAGTGGACACGGGGGCATCGGCGACTATTATTTCGGATCTCATTTATAATATTCTCCCGGTACAATGTCGTCCGCTTCTTCCGGTGGATGTGCCATTTTACGCCGCTAACGGGGGATCGTTGGGCATTATCGGTCAGATTAGGGCGTCCATTTGCATTGGTGATATCAAATTGTCGGGACCCGTTTTCGTTTCATCTTCCCTGGCGGTTCCTTGCCTATTGGGCACTGATTTTTTGGCGAAAATGCCCATCAAAATTCTCATTGATCAGCGTTGCATTGAACTACCATCGGGTCGCCGTATTTCATTTTTGACGAGCCCTAATGTAATTCGGACGGCGTGCGCTACCATTCAGGCATTAGCAACACAGACCGTGCACGTGCCCCCGGGTTCACAAATGTTGATTCCCCTCCGGTTACGGAAGCCATGGGGGAAGGAGGCCTCGGAACAGGCCATGCTTTTGGGTCCTTCTAATAGGGCTGTTGGAGGTCTCGATTTATCGGTGGCTCACACTTTGGTTGGGGCAGACAGGGATCCGTTTGTCATGGTTTTAAACGCTGGGGCGCGGCCGGCCGTCATTCAGCAGGGCACCGTGCTGGCTCACGCGGCACGGGTCCCTGCGGAGGAGAGGCTGGTTGCGCAGGCTGATCCGAGCCCCACGAATAGCGTACCATCAAAGGAGGACCTAGATTGGATTGATATGCTGTGCGCGGACTCTGACGATTTGTCAGCGGGACAGTTGGGTGCGTTGCGCGGGTTGCTGATTGAATTTTCGGATGTCTTCAGTAAACATAAGTATGATATCGGATGCACGGACCTGCTACGCCACCACATTGAAACGGGCGATGCGGCGCCGGTCAGGCAAAATCCCTTCCGACTGAGTCCGGCTGAGAAGGAACATGTTCAGTCGGCAGTTAACGATATGCTGGAAGCCGACATTATTTCGCCCTCTTCCAGTCCTTGGGGAGCACCTATTGTGCTCGTTAAAAAGCAGGACGGGTCCCTGCGATTTTGCGTCGATTTCCGCCGCCTGAATAAGATCTCGGTGGCCGACGCGTATCCGCTCCCCAGGATGGACGAGTCTCTCGACGCATTGTCCGGTGCGCGATACTTTTCGACTCTTGATTTATTGTCCGGATTTTGGCAGTTGCCACTCGACGAGGAGTCTAAGCCTAAGACTGCATTCCGGACTCCAGGGGGCCTGTTTCAGTTCAACCGGTTACCCATGGGACTTCACTCCTCTCCTGCGACGTTTCAGCGTCTTATGGAATTGGTTTTGTCGGGCTTGCAGTGGGAGACGTGCCTCATTTACCTTGACGATGTCATTGTTTTCGGTAAAACGTTCGAAGAACACCTCCAGCGATTGAGAGGGGTGTTCTTGCGAATGCGATCGGCTAAATTAAAGTTTAAACCGGCCAAATGCCATCTTTTTCGTAAATCCGTGAGGTACTTGGGTCACATTGTCGACTCTTCGGGGATTTCTACCGATCCTGCGAAGACGGACTGTGTCAGTTCGTGGCCGACGCCCACGTCAGTGTCAGACGTGCGCAGTTTCATCGGTTTTGCTTCGTATTATCGCCGATTCGTTGAGCACTTCGCCACCATTGCAAAGCCCTTGCACGCTTTAACGGCAAAAGGAGTGAAGTTCCGGTGGGGACCGGAGGAGGAGGCTGCATTCTGCTCCCTCCGGGACGCCTTGGTAAGGGCCCCACCCTTGCGCTATCCGGACTTTGAGAGTCCCTTCTTGCTAGACACGGATGCTAGCAACACGGGCATTGGGGGAGTGCTGTCCCAAGTCGTTGGAGGGGTCGAACGGGTGGTCGCCTATGGTAGCAGGGTGTTGTCGCCGGCAGAGCAGCGCTACTGCGTCACCCGTCGTGAACTACTTGCCATTGTTTTTTTTGTACAACAATTCAGGCCATATCTCTATGGTCGTCATTTCACGGTCCGGACGGACCATGCGGCGCTCCAGTATTCATTACGGGTTGCCCAGCCCTCGGGCCAATTGTCGCGGTGGTTGGAAGTCCTCCAGGACTATCAGTTCACGACTACGTACCGTAAAGGGTTGCGACACACGAATGCCGATGCCCTGTCGCGGTTGTTGCCTTGTCACAAATGTGCGTGCTTATCGGGATCGGCGCGCTGTAAACCTCCGGTTACGGAAGGTAGGGAGGCGTTGGTTGCGACCGCGAGCACACCAATTGGGGATGGTCCCGCTACCCCAGGGGGTCAGGACTCGCTGCTCTCACTGTCGTTGATCGAGTGGGGCCGTCTCCAAATGGCGGACAGCTCCCTGCTGGCATTGCGCCGAAAGACGGAGGGTTCCGAAGGTAGCCACGACCGAACTGGCTCCTACGAGCTTAAGCAGGGCCTGTTGATGAGATGGGACAGTTTGTCCCGGCGGCATGCGATTGTGGTGCCTTCTGCTGTGAGGGGGAAGGTTGTCTTGGCCGCACACGAACGCCTCTTGCATTTGGGAGTTAACAAAACGCTTGCCCTGCTTCAGCGTGACTATTATTGGCCGGGAATGGGGGGTGACGTGGTGAATATTCTGAAGGGTTGTGTTGAGTGCGCCAGACGGAAACCACCGCCCGTGGCAGCTAATCCACCGCTGCAATCTATTCAGGTCTCGCGCACTAACGAGCTCGTTGCACTCGATATTCTGGGGCCCTTTCCGGTCACGCCTAGGGGTAATAAGTACCTGTTGGTGGGGGTCGAATATTTTACCCGGTGGCCTATGGCGTGGCCACTCGCCAACCAGTCGGCGGCGGCTGTGACGGACGCCTTTGTCCAGGGCTACGTCCTGGACAAGGGGGCTCCCGAACGCTTGCTGACTGACCAAGGGAAAAATTTTTCGAGTAAATTACTGCAGGAGGTGTGCGACCTGTTGGGTACCAAAAAGGTGCGTACCTCCCCGTACCACCCGCAGACGGACGGGATGGTGGAGAGGCTTAACAGGACATTGACCTCTATGCTGTGCCAGCAGGTGTGTGAGTCGCATGTTGATTGGGACCTGCAGGTCCCTGGGGTCCTTGCCGCGTATAGAATGGCCCCCCATGCAGCTACGGGGTTTTCCCCGTTTTTTCTAATGTACGGTCGGGAAGCCGACCCGCCCATGGAAACGCAGCTGGGTCTGCCCGCACCACGAACTAATTCTAAATTGGCAGAGCATATTAAATATAATATTCATAAACTGACAGAGGCAAGGGAGGCCGCACGGCTTAATTCGCGGGCTCGCCAAATTGCGAACGAGCGGTTGCGGGCACGGAAGGTGTCCGTGCACAATTGGGAACCAGGTGACAAGGCCTGGCTGCATTGCCCTCAGGCACCTTTGGCCACGTCGCCTAAATTGTTGAAGCCGTGGCGGGGACCCGTGGAGGTCGTGCGGGTTGCACGCCCCCAGTGCGTTCAGATAAAATGGGGGAAACGCCGTTGGTACGTCCACCCCTCCCGACTGAAACCGTTCTCGCCTCCGTATGGCCTCCCCTTGTGTCGTGAGGGCCGAGCATGTGACGTGACCGACGACCCTGAGGGGGAATTGTCCTTGCCTGCTCCTCACATGTCTCCGCCTGACCCGCTCCCAGGTGTCTCGGAACTGACTGCTGCCGACCACCGGCGGCCGGATCTTCACGGCGGGGCCGGTCCTTCCAGGCCCGATCCGTGCCGTCTAGAGCTGCCGGAGACACCGGACGGTCGCCAACGTCCCGTTCCATACGACGGACCGGCCAGACGGACTCGCGCTAGGTCGCGCTACTTTGTGTAACCTACCACGTGCGGAGTCGAGGCAGCCGGAGCGCCTCGGCACTGCGTGGGTCACAGTGACACTTGGCGCGTTCGTTTTACGGTGTTCGCTTTCATTGTGTTGTTCGTCGGGCTGTATATTGCTTCGTATTTAAGGTTGTGTTATGTTGTTGTTGTTGTGTTACGGGGCACACTGGGATGTGGAGTTCTTTATTACTGCGTTGCGTTATGTTGTGTTGTAGGTTAACAGCCGGGCCGGCTGCAAGCTATGTGGGAGGGGGTGATGTAGAGGTGATACGCGCTGGGATTAAGGATCGTATGCACAGTGCGTGATGATTGGCTGTGTAGGTGGTGACGCGCGCTGACGGTGGAGGATCAGGGGTCAGCGCGGGGTCGTGGGTTACGGGGTACCGATTGGCTGTGGGCGGGTGACGCGCTGAGAGGGAGTGATCAGGTGGCAGCGCAGTGTGATTGGTGGAGTAAGGTTAACACGCGCTGGGGAAAGCGGATCGTAGAGAGAGTGCGTCGTGATTGGTTCAGTAAGGAACGACGCTCACGTCGACGCCGCATCAGCTCCGTCTCTCGTGAGCAGAGGCTATAAAAGGGGATGCACACAGGCGTAAGGGCAGTGTGTAACCAGCGAAGAATGAAGACGGGGATGAAGACCTAGAGCCCTGCGGTACCTAGCCCCGCTGTCCTAAGGGGACCGGGACTCTGTGTAACCCAGAGGCGAGTGTAGTGGGTGTAGCCATAGGTCTACACGAGCCGAATGTACTGTGTGTAGCCAGGGCATAGGGCTTACACGAGTCGAGTGTATTGTGTAGCCAGAGGCATAGGGCTTACACGAGTCGAGTGTATTGTGTAGCCAGAGGCATAGGGCTTACACGAGTCGAGTATATTGTGTGTAGCCAGAGGCATAGGGTCTACACGAGTCAAGTGTATCGGGTGTAGCCAGAGGCCTAGAGCTTACACGAGATTAGTGGAGTGTGTCGTCGGAAGAAGAAAGACCACACGTTGTATTGTGATACCTAAAGGATTTAATAAAAGTGTGTTACCCGTCAAGAAGTTCCTGCCGTCAATTCCAATACTTCACAAACAATAACACCACCACCTCCTCCTCCTCACCACCTTCCACTCAAGCCATCCATTCTCCTAACTACAGGTAAAGTAAAGTTCAATGTTCATTTATTTCATTTATTCCATATATGTATTTATTTATCCCATTTATTGTGTTTCTTGTTTTTTTTATGATTTTTATGCATGTAATTACTGTAAACTTCGTGTTAAAATGCTTTATAATGAGAGATTTCTTGTGTCTGGAACTAATTAATGTCATTTACATGAATTCTTATGGGGAAAATTAATTCGGTGTTCGAACAAATCGGTGTTCGAAAGGCCTTCTGGAACGAATTAAGTTCGATCTCCGGGGTACCACTGTATCTTATTAAAAGAAAGTACCCAGCTTTGTCTGCAGGAAAATGTTATTTCAAAACTTGTCTTCTCTTAAAAAAAAACATATACATACACAAATACTAAGCTATTGTGAAAGCCCAGCGTTCCGTTTGTCTGTTCATTTGTCCATCAACGAAATTATAAGAGGCTTGCAGAAGTCCTGAATCAAAAAGTAATAGTAAATGCGGTGTAGATAGCTGATCTAATAGGTTTCTGACAATTGTCGACCACCCCCCCCCTAGCCAATTTTTATTTTGTAGTCATATATACCTACACACCCTCATACAATAGAGTCAGCAGTATCTAGTGACTCTATAGTAGTACCAACTGACTCTAAAGTAGCATCTAGTGATTCTATAGTAGTGTAGTGACTTAACTCGGAGACGCTAAGACTTGGAGGTACTTATTTTATTTAAATGAATGATTACGTAGCCATGCAAAAACGCATCAGCAATGGAAGCGGCCGATTGATCGGGCAATGGCCAGGCCATCGGCCACTGAGAGAAATATTCCACCCCTACCAGGATAAATTATCCCCTCTCTGCATGACCGAGAAAAGTCCCAGAATGTCGAGCGCGACCAACTAGTTAATCTGGGACACTGAAATGGACTGCAACGGAGGCTGGGACTTCCTTAGCAGCAGCTTTCTGCACGCACAGTCCATACAGCCCTTGACCAAGTGGTACATGTCACTCGACATTCCCGGCCAATAAAAGTCGCTCTGCAACATCAACAACGTCTTCCGTACCCCGAGATGTAACATTTTATCCTCGTGCACCACCCACGTCAATCTGCCCCGCATCAAGAGGCCGTCATGAAGAAACGATTGCGGGGCATCCGTAGGAGTAGACTCTTTATGCCCCAACTCAGCGCGACTCTGCAACGCCATTTGCAACCGCCCCCACTCGGCACTCGTGAGATTGAAAGTGCTGTCCCCCGGCGCGACCACCTTGGCAGGCTCCCCCTCATTGAGCACCGTTATGATGGCCAGAGACCCCGCCACCGGAGGTGTACATCGACCCGCGCCCGACAAACACGCACAACCCACCCCCGGGGGCAGGTGGGACAACACGTCAGCGTTACAATGCCGCACCCCTTTATGGTATGTCACTCAGAACAAATGCTCCTGAAGTATTTCCAGCCCTACGTGAGAGCTGGCCGGAAGGTTGGTCTACTCGCAGGGAGTACTGAAGGGCCACGTGATCCATGCGAACAACAAAATCCCTGCCATAGAGATAAGGCCTGTACTGTTGTACAAAGTACACCATGGCCAAGAATTCCCTGTGGGTGACACCGTACCGCTGTTCTGCGGTGGACAAGACGCGGCTGCCATATGCAACTACCCTCTCCACTCCATTCTTAACATGGGACAGGACAGCTCCTATGCCTGTGTCACTCGCGTCTTTGTCCAGAACAGACGGCAGGCTGCCATTTTGTCAGGGTCCATGGCTATCCCGGATGTGCTAACAATATGGCCCAAATACCGGACAGATGTTTGTGAGAGGTGGTACTTTTTGCGGTTTTAATTTAAGATTGGCCACCAACACTCTGACAAACATCGACCATAAATGCAGCAAGTGCTCTTTGAACGTGCGTCCGAACACGATGACATCATCCAGATAAATGAGGCACGAATCCCATCACAGACCTGCAAAAACCAATTACTTCAGCCTTTGAAACTTAGCTGGAGCCGAATGCAGCCCCATAGGAAGGCATTTAAATTGGAACACCCCTTTTGGCGTCCAGAACCCGGTCTTAGGTTTGGATTTCTAGTCCAGGGGCGGCTGCCAGAACCCTGATAAGAAATCAAACGTAGAGAAAAACTGGGCACCAGGCAACGCATCCAGGGAATTGTCCATCTGAGGGAGTGGATATGCATCTGCCATGGAAATTTGATTCAGTTTCCGGAAATCTATGCAAAAGCACAGGCTCTCTTCCCTTCTTTTTAACCAATACAATGGGAGCACCCCACGGGCTGGTAGAGGGAGAGATAATGTCCGCGGCCAACATCTCGCCAACTGCCTGCCGGACATGGTCCTTCTCTTAGGGGCTCATCCTATATGAACTCTGTCTTATCGGGGCTGCGTTCCCCATGTTGATGCAGTGCTGCAGTAACGAAGTGCGGCCAATGTCAAATTTTCCCTTGCTAAAAATATCCGCAAACTCTTGCAATAGAGCACCCAACTCTTCCCATTGTTCTTGGGTCGAATCGGAATTTTCGGAGCACAATTTGTGAATCTGTCTCGTCCGACTTGCCTCCCCCTTCCACCACGCCAACGACTTCTGTTGCAGCTGTGTCAGTCTCCTCACAATGTGCAGCAGTTGCATGGGCCAACACTGTGCCAGTTTGGACCACAGCTGCCCAAAGCCCAACATTTTGCACCTGTGAAAAGGGCTCTTGGTACGTTCTGACAATAGTCTGAGCGCCCAACAACTTGAGACCCCGAGTCGCTATTTTAGACCGGGTTAAGAGGACCCCCTCCTTTGGATTCGCCAATTCCAGATGCTTCCTGAGCCATAAGGGCACCAGTATCTGTGCACCTGGTGGAACCGTAACAGATTCCTTCGCCAGGGCCTGGACCGTGGCATTAGCCACTGCCAGCCTAGTAGGGGATTGCAGAAATGCCAATCGCTGTCCCGATGGCATTTCAATGCACCCTTGGTCAATAAGGCAGGGCACAGCCAACGACTTGGAGACCAATACCAGCCCAGTTTCCCCTATCCGAACCCTCGCCACTGTCTGTCCCAGAATCCCCAAACTTCCACCGACTCTATAGTAGTAACTACTGACTATACAGTCAAATCTAGTGACGACAGTAGTATCTACCTACTACTATAGTAGTGTAGTGACATCGCGGTATGTAACTGTGTAGTGCCGGCCCTAGAGAGGCACGCTGTGCGGTGTATTGACATCGCAGATACCACTCCGGTGTGGGTGTAGTACCGGCCCTAGAGGGGCTCGGTCAGTGCTGATTGATAGCGCTGGATGGCATCATGCTTGGTGTGCAAAGCCGGCCATAGGGCAAAAAGGGTAACTGAAGGCCATGGCACACTCGTTGACCCGAGAAGACACGTGACGGGTTAAGTCTACAAAGGGGCCGCAAGTGGGGGCTTAGGGGTGATCACGTGGTCGGGGTCCAGATGCTGCTCGAGGATTCTGGAAGGTGGTCGTGGCCAAGGGCAGAGCCAGCCATGCCACAGAGAATATAAGCCGGGTCCCCCAGAGGGGCTGGGATTGTTCATCTTGAAGGAACCTTCGTCTATGTCTACGTTCAACCGAGTCTCCAACACGTGGACCTGGACCCGAGCTGTGGTCCTGGTCCGTAGTAGATAGTTATGTTGTAATTAGTGTAGTTAACCTGGTGGTCACCACCATAGGTTGTCATTCTGTTAAGGGGCAGTTACTCTGTTGGTGTTAAATACGTGTTGCCTCGAATAGTATGACTGAAACTCAGTTGCGCTCGCAACAGTAGAATTCACGTACTCTACAGTCATAACTACTGACTCTATAGTAGTAGTTACTGACTCTACAGTATTATCTACAAACTCTATAGTACTTCTATAGCCAATGCCTATAGTAGTAACTACTAACTCTATAGGAGTATCTGATGACTGTATAGCAGTATCTGCTGACTCTATAGTCGTATCTACTAAATCAGTAGCAGTAAATACTGACTGTAGTGGTATCTACTGACTGTAGTAGTATTTAATGACCTTATAGTAGTAACTACCGACTCTATAGTAGTAACTACTGACTCTACAGTAGTATCTAATGCCTGTAGTAGTATCTACCGACTCTATAGTAGTGTAATGACATCGCTGGATGCCACCATGTTGTAGGTGTTGTACCAGCCCTAGAGGGGCATGGTGTGCGCTACATAAAAGCGCTGGATGGCACCAGGCCATAAGTGCAGTGCTGGCCCTACAGGACAGGGTGTGTGGGTGCCGACCGAAGGATAAGGTTGTGCTAGGCCATGGCACTCTGGTTGACCCGGGAGGATACGTGACCGGTTAAGTTGATGGAGGGGCCCCAAGAGGGGGGGGTCACATGATTGAGACCCAGATCCTTCCCGAGGATTCTGGAAGTTGGGCGTGGTGGAGCCAGCCACGCCACAGAGAATATAAGCCAGGTCTCGAGAGGGACCAGGGTTCTTCATCCCGGCAAAGAAACCCTTTGTCCCAGGCGTAGTCAGCGGACTCAACAGAAGTATCTGCCCACTCTACAGCAGTAACATTTGACTCTACAAAAGTATATATTGACTCTATAGTAGTTTAATAAAAGACTCCGTCAGGCACTGCTGGTCTCCGCTTGTCTTTTATTCAGGTTCTTCTCCGCACCCCGCTGGTCTCCTTCTCGGACCAGCGTCATCTCGCGCGCGCCCCACGCACGCTCCCCTCTCGCGTGCCACGCACGCTCCTCCGTTAGCTCCTTTACTCCCGCACTCCGCACACCGCTGGCCGACGGCGTGCTGAGGTCCTTCGGCCACGTGGCTGATGGTGCGGATCTCTCTCTTACCACCCAACGTGGCTCAGACTCTTAACTTCCCCGACTGCCCCGATCTCTTCCGGGCTTCCACTTATATCCATTCCCCCAACGTGACCCTGACTCCCCCCCTTCCCGATCGTCAGATCCAGCCTTCCCATACTACCCCACTGGCTCCGCCCCCATTCACCTCGCCTCCCATTGGAGCCGAGGTAAACGGTGGCCCCTCCCACACGCCCCGCAGACCAGGCTCCGCCCCCCAATACCCCGGGCCGTGTGATTGGACCAGAGCTCAGCAGCAACCCCATTTACGCTCGCATTACAGTGGTATTTCCTGAGTTTACAGTAGTATCTACCGACTCTACAGTAGTATTTGCTGACTCTATAGTAGTATATATTGACTGTTCAGTAGTAGCTACTGAGATTACATTAATAACTACTGACTGCAGTAGTTATCACTGTAGCGATTGTATATCCAACCTCCTGGCGTTCTGACAAACGAACATTCAGGGCTACGTTTTAGGGAATGCTGCATGCGTTTTTTAGTGCTTGGACCCCGAGTGAATATTAACCATTGGGAACTTGCAGAAGGAGTTGCCGTAAAGCAATGACGTGGGTGGAAGTTTATGGCAAAACAATCCCCATGATGGATACAAAGTGGATAGGCTCTATCCAGCAGTGGATTGACAAAGGCTGGATTTTCCTTTTATTTCAAGAAGAAATATATTTAAATCATATACGATCTTAAAATTGTATCTTAACTAGGAAAATGAACGTTGTATTAGCAAGTTTACCATGTAAAATTATGGGGGGAACAATACACGTACCATGACAGTGAATCTCCAATGGTAATGAATGTACGTGAAGTGAACCTGTGCAGTGCAGAGTGAGTGGGTCCTGGACTCAAGCTCCGTGATCTCGGAGCCCAGCTCCCGGAGGCATTCAGTGCAGCACTCTCTCCCCCGGCCTCCATGACTGCACGGGGCCGCTGTTGCCTGGAGCTGGGACCGGCAGTGGAAGGGTTCAAGTGGAGTGGGGGTGAGAGGGGGCCCTTAGAGAGTGAGTGCAGTCTCCCCTGGTGACCTCTCTCACAGAAACAAGTGGGAGATGAGACGCGGGCGGTGGAGGAGAAGAGAAGGGAGGCAGAGGAGTCCGTGAAGCAGATGGAGGCCGCTCGCAGGGACGTGCAGGTACCGCGTCTGGGCCAGACACTGTCACACCACCCTGAATAGGGTTTGTGATGGATGGACAACCCCATTCATTAACGTGGACTTGCATTGGTTTTGAACACACCGTGGGACTAAAGACACAACGGTCAATCCGCCTCAATGCTCAGACGAGCAAAGAGGTGGCTCTCATCTCCAATAAGGAATTGATTAATTGGTGGAAATAAAAAATTCCCACATCTGCATACAACTTACCACTTCAACATCCGTTAGTAATATTGGTCAGATGAGGTAGTAAATACCTCTTATCCAATACTCTGGTGACAAATTTGGTGGATCACACATAGACTGTTGTACACCATAATACTGAAACCAGTTCTGGATTTTGGTTGGCCAGATGGCAGTATAGCAAGTGGGTTCATGATCCCCTATTTTCATTTATACATCTGTGGTGGGTTTGTTCTCACAATCAAAACACTAATTTAAAGAGGAATTGGCCTATCGTCCCATTTCAATATTTTATTGAAAAGAGACTCATTGAGGATGTATTTTATGAAGGTAAATTACAGATGTCCATTTGCTTCATGCGAAGGTAAACAAGCGCGCTTCCTTATTGCCTTGCGCAATGAGAATGGCACAGACGCTAAATGTACTCAGGATGGTCTTTGATTTCAATGCCTCACAGCCCCCTCCCGTTATGGCGAATTGTGTTGTAGTGAAAATGCACAGCGGCATTATCGGATGCAGAGGAAGAAGGAGGCTTCAGTGCTGCAGACTCGTATCACTGTCTGCACACCTTCACAGTTGCACTCGAGTCACACCGACCTGAATGTCATTTCACGAAGAATCAGACATATTTAATGAACAGAGGTGGCATTTCTTTATCTTTGCAGGGGTCCACGACAGATGAAAAGGCCTCAATTTCAGTCAGATTCGCCCGCACGAGAGCAGCGTTGGATGCGGAGGAGAAGGCGGCTTTAGAGCAAGCGGAGCAGAAAGGGCGCGAGCAGCTGTCCCAGATTGAGAACAAGATTGCTCACTACCAGCGCGAGATCAGCGAGCTCCAGGCAGCAGCCACTCGCCTGGAGGCCCTAGCACAGGAAAGGGACTCGCTCGCGTTCCTGCAGGTGAGCCATGAGTCTCCCGTTTTGCTATTGGTACAGAGCCCTCTCACCAGCAGCAGGAGAGGGAGGCTCCTGAATGAGAGTTTGCATCCACTGGGCTTGAGAATACAGCACCATTCATGGATTCGCATCACAGCTCCAGTGGCTTCCATTTGGAAGGCCAGCTCAAATTTTCTCAGTTAAATGAATTAGCTCTCCCATCCTTCAGATTCCCATTGAGTTTCTTTAATGGTGAATATGAACTAAAGAGTATTGGAATTTCACTTATAAAATAAACCATAAAACAACAATGTACACGGTATTCATGATTGTCATCAGCCATAATCTATCCACTTATTGTTTAAGGCGTCCCTAAGCCATTGCCACATCCCATGATGCCTCGATGCAACAATCCACTAGCACCTGTTCACGAGCCGATTTCATCTCCGCTTCTTACTTCGTGTACCTCCACTTTGATGCGCGACCTTCATTGTTCATATTAGGGATGCCAAAATATACACGGTCTCATACACTTATTAATTATATCATTGTGTCTTGAACATCACTTCTACAAGACCTGCCATGTGTGCATTTGTAACACCAGAAATTACCAGTCCTAAATTACTCTCAACACAGATCAATATCAACCGGTCTCACTCTGAAATATTTGCCCTGCAAATCAGTGTTGGTCTTCATGGGGGCGGCGAGATGATAACTACCTCGCCTGGTATGCCGGAGGTCGTGGATTTCATCCCCAACCTGACTTCCTTATATATTTGGAGATTTCATGTCTCCCTCCATGGTCACATGTATTTTTCTCCAGGTCCTTCAGTTTTTCACTCCACATTTGAAAACGTGCGTTTAGAGTATTGGGCTGCTATACATTTCCACGTGATTAACCACTCCGTTGAGCTATCATTTGTGGCCAGGTCGCTTCTGAAAAAGAGCTACATAGCTCCGTGGGCCTTACCTGGAAAAATAAAAATACTAGTTTTTAGTTGACTATCAAGCGGTCTCACTCTGAAACATTTTCCCCATAAGTCAGTATTGTGATCATAGGGTCATAAGCCAAGACTCTGGGGTTTATATTCAACTGTGTTGCAGTGGAAACTCCACTGATCACATGGGATTGGAGGTAGAATCACAGTAACACATCTCTCTCTCTCTCCCACAGGGGCACCTGGAGGAGACGCGCAGGTACAGACGACTATCATTCACGACTCGACACACGACAACATGGGACTGAGTGTGGGGCGCAGACAGTGAGACACTGGCTGTGTGGGGATGCTGTGTGTGGTGATGCTGTGTGTGATGGTGCTATATGTGATGATGCTATGTGTGGTAATAGTAATGCTGTGTGGTGATGATGCTGTGTGTAGTAATAGTAATTCTGTGTGGTGATGCTGTAATTGTGAGATGAGTGATGATGCTTTGTTTGATGAGTGCCTGTGAGATGGAGCTGTGATGATCCAGTGAGTGACGATGCTCTATTTGAGACAGCAGCCATGTCTGCTCTGCTTTCACAGGACAGGGAGGGTTACATCAGCTCCACCCTCAGCTCCCAGCCAAGAGGACATTGCCTCACTTAAAGTCCTGGAGACAACTGCAGTCAAACGCTTGTGTGAGTTCTTCAGTGTGAATCATGTGTGATGGGGCCATCTTGACAATAAATGATCCCCGTGTGTGTGCACGAGGTCGACTTAGCCTCAAATAATTGCCTGGAGTTTTATAAACATCACCACTAGGGAGAAATATGGCAGGCGTAGTGCTGACCACCCACCCCTCGTGTGTCATGTCAACCTTCAACGGTGCTGATTTGCCCCCACAGTCTGCAAAGGCTACACGGGGGATATTTATCTGTTTACATCCTGGAACCTCATGTGGTGTGTAAACAAAATCGCCACTATTGAAACAAAGGTGGTCGGGCGTGGTGCTGGCCACCTACCTCGTGTGCCATGCCAGTCTTCATAGAGAAACACGGACAGCACTTGTCCCAATTGTCTGTGAAGGCTACACAAAGGATCTCGGTCTTTGTTCACATACCATTCCTGGACCCTACTGAACAGAACCATGAGACTCAGTGTGGTGTTCTTGGGTAAATAATCGGCATTACGAGTCAGAGGTAATTAGGATGTTGAGATGGAGTGTGTGCCTGTGAATGTATCTGTGCATTTGTGCATGGGGGGAGCGGTGCATCGTGGTTAGCACACTGCACTACGAACTCAGTTACCCGTGTTTGATTATAATTACCAGCCATGGTTAACATCAATGGCAGGTGATATCTGATCCAGTCCTGGGCCTCTGCTAGGCAGTTTCATCCTCAAATGAGTTCCTGATGCTGGTTTTATGGTCATAATGATGGTGATTGTGGTCGTGATGAAGATGTTGGTAATGATGCTAATGTTAGTGATAATGTGAGTGATGAGAATGGTAATGGGTTTGGTGATGGTGTTGGTCGTGGTGATGGCAGTGATGGTCGTGGTGATGGTAATGATGGTGACATTGGTGATAATATAGGCGGTGATGGTTTTGCTGATGGCGCTGATGGTAGTACTGATATTGGTGATGGTAGTGATGGTGGTCATGATGGTTTTGATGGTCATTGTAATGGTTATAATGATTATGGTCGTGTTGGTGATGTTGGTGATAGTGATGAAGATGGTGGTGATGGGGATAGTTGTGTTGGTAGTGATGATGGTGGTGGTGATTGTTTGCAATGGTGCTAGTGGTGGTGATGGTTGTGATGTTGCTTATTGCGATAGTGATATTGATGTTCGTAGTGTTGATGATGGTGGTGTTTATGTTGTTGTCATTGATATTGATGGCATGGATGCTTGGTGATGGTGAAGATGGTAATGTTGATGGTGAATAATGGTGATGACGGTGTTCTGTAGTGATGTTGTCATCACTGTTGTCACAGATGGACGCTCACCGACTCTGGACACAAACTCGGCTTATGACTACCTCCAGATCTCCTCGAATCTCAGGACGATGACGCTGACCGGTGCCTCCCAGGGTCGCCCCGATCACCCACACCGGTTTTATTGCTTTGCACAAGCCCTGTGCAGTGAGAGCTTCTCGTCGGGCCACCACTACTGGGAGGTGGACGTGGGGGACGCGCGACGGTGTCGTGTTGGAGTCGCGTACGGGACGATCCCACGGAAAGGGAGTGGTGGTGCTGCACAGCTGCTGGGAGGGAGCAACGCATCCTGGTGTTTAGAGAAACGTGACGACAACTTCTCAGTGTTTCATGGTAGAGTGAAGACTGCACTGTCGGTGAGGGGGGCCCCCTCCCCCCGCAGAATCGGGCTTCACCTGCACTGGGAGGGGGGCCTCCTGGCATTTTACCGCGCCGACTCCATGGAGGTGATCCACGACGTTCGGCAGAGATTCTTGCAGCCTCTCTACCCTGGGATGTGTGTGTGGTGTTTTAATGAACCATTGAAGATCGTGGATCTGAGTGATGCATCCTGAGGATGGGGAGAGAGAAACCTAATAAACCGAGACAGAAACCCAATAAACGGAGGAGAGGGGGATGGTGACGAGAGGGTGAAGTGAGAGTGAGGCAAAAGTGAAACGGAAGGTGGAACGGAAGGTGAGGTAAGGTGAGGGGAGGGTGAGGCTATGGGAGGGTGAGGTGAAAATTGACGGAAGGGTGAGGTGAGCGTGGAGGGGGAGAGTGAGGTGAGCATGGGGTGAGGTTCAGGTTGGTGTGCGTGAGCGATGTCACTGGTGCAGTACAAATCGCCGGTGCGGAAGTTTGAGGGATTTGAATGAAATTTGAGTGGGAAATCAGCGCAGCCCCAGAGTCCGTGTGGCCGCTCCTTCACCTGCAGTGCGCGCTCACGTCACCACACCTCCTCATCCCTGTGATTCACCATCATCACCATCATCACCATCATCACCATCATCACCCCATCATCACCGCCATCAACACGGCCCCAATCATAATCACCATAGTCATCACCACCACCATCATCGCCATTATCACCAACAGCATTATCACGATCATGATTACTATCAACACCACCAAAACCATCATAATCACCATCAGCAACATCATCGTCACAATCATCACTATCACCACCATCATCACTATCACTGTCATAACCGCAATCACCATCATCACCAACACCACCACTATCATCACCATCATCATGATCATCTTCATCATTATCATTGCTCCAGTATCATCACTAACATCACCACCAACCCATCATCATTAACATCACTATCATCAATATCACCAACATAATCAACATCATTATCCCCATCATCACCACGACCCCGATCACCACCACCACTATCAACACCAAAAAAACACCATAATCACATCCATCACTATCATCATAAGCATCACTATCATCACAACCACTATCATCATCACCATCACCAACACTGCCGCGATCACCACCACCACCATCATTATAGCAACCATGATCACCATCATCATCATAGTAATCATAATCATTACTATTATTACTATCATCAAAACCACAAAAAACACCATAATCATCACAATAATCACAATCATCATCACCATCATGATCATCAATACAACAATACCCACCATAATCATCACCACCATCACTATCATCACTATCATCACTATCATCACCGTGAAAACCACGATCACCCTCATCACCATTTCACCATTATTACCACCACTACCACCTTCATCACAATCATCACCATCACAATTACTATCACCCCCCCCCCCCCTCCGCAAATCCCTTATCTCCACATGAATCATTAAAGACAATACACACCACGTAACGTTTTACTCATCCCATCATTCGCAGGCACGGCCTTCTGGGAGTGCCTAATTGAAGCGGCATTTGGTTCAACGCAAGCAACACTCTGTGCAGGTTTCGACATTCAGTGTCTCATCAGCAGCAGAGTCAGGCTCGCGTAAAGCAACTTACTTCGCACCGTACGTAGACAACCGTGCAAATCGGAGGTGCAATGCTGGCGAACAGCCTAGATGTTCATAGGCAAGGATCGATTCAGACGTTCAGTGTCTCATCAGCAGCAGAGCCAGGCGTTACTTAAACCAAGGCTCACAAAGTTTTGCCGACTGGTTTCCTGGCCGCCTGCCTGTATGTATGTTAAAATTATATTGCAATGTATGTAACCAACTGGGCTAATCGCAGGTGCGGGGGAAGGACAACAAACTAAACACAAAAATAAGTTCTAAATAAATAGTTTGTAAATTTAGATGATTTAAAAGTGAAGAGCTCCAGTGGCTTCATAATAATGTAAGGAAAGGCGGCTGCAGAAGCAGCACCACTAACAACGCCACACAATACGGTGACCGTTTTTGTTCAATCCTGCAATAGGATTATAACCATTACTGTGCGGAAATGTTCATAAGATTTGATGACTGGATTCCTGGCTGCTTGCCTGGCTTCTTGGCGAGCGGGCGAGCAAGTGATGACGTCACGGCGTGCATCTGCGGGATGACGTCACCACCGCACCCCAAAGCGTTGAATCGGGTTCATGCGTGGTGCTGACGTCACAACCTCCCTCCAAATCTACCATTCACCCCAGAGCGTTCATCCCACGCAAATGAGTGGGATGCGTCATCAAGCTATCATATCATATTCAGATCATCATACTAGCAAACTACATTAGAAAAATTATTTTTTTTTGGTTGGATGGCTGGAGCGATATATGGTGGGACGCAGTGGTGGCTCCTGCAAAATCTCTCAGGGGGGGCAAATGTCTGGATGATTGATAAGGATAAGGTCCACCCATGCAATGGATAAATTAACAGCTTAAGCATGTCAAGGCAACTTCACTTCTTTAATATTAATGAAAAATAAAGTGACTCTTACAATACATCTTGTTTGTTTCTATACTCACTATTAAAACAAACCACTCAAGTTTCTTTTATTAAAGATTCCACTAGGTGGCCACAAATTATATTGTTGGATGAAACGTGCTTACGTATGATGACGTAAGCACGTATGATGACGTAAGCACGTTAGGGCGAGCCCTCCCGGAAGCCATAGAGCAGGGGTCCTCAAACTACGGCCCGCGGGCCACATGCGGCCCGCCGAGGACATTTATCCGGCCCATGGTCACTAATTGGGCTGCGCTTGTGAGCACTAATTGGGCTGCGCTGGTGAGCACTCATTGGGCTGCGGTGGTGGGCACTGATTGGGCTGCGGTGGCGAGCACTGATTTGGCTGCGCTGGTGAGTACTGATTGAGTTGCGGCGGTGGGCACTGATTGAGCTGCGGCGATGGGCACTCATTGGGCTGCGCTGGTGAATTGTTCAATGGGCCAATTGACTGGACTTGCCCCCCAGGCCTAAGGCTGCCAGCCCTCCCCTGGTTGCACTTGACTGGCTCTCCCTCAGCTCCCTCACTTGCCCCTCGGCTCCACTCCCAGTGATATTCCTGTGTGCTGGGGATGTACTGCGATCTGTGAACAAAACTGCAGGTGTAATTAACTTTATAATGGCACACGCACCAGTGTGAGCCTGGGGTAAAAGCGGAGTTCCCCCAATCAGACTGCATTGATGGGCAGTGCAGTCTGTATGTCTCTGTGTGGGCAAAGTTATTGCTGGTATATTGTTTTTGTAGCGCTGTATATATATATTGGTATTTTACTAATATCAATTTTGACTCCCTAGGAAACAATGATGTCAAGAAAGAGAAAAATTGACTCGGAGTGTAGGATATTTAAAGAACAGTGGACTTATGATTACTTTTTCATGCAGTACAAGGAAAGAGCTGTGTGTCTGATATGCCAGAATATAGTGTCTGTGTTCGAAGAATACAATTTACGTCGACACTATGAAACTCAACATAAAGATAAATATGATTGTTTGGTCGGAGAAGTGAGAAAAGATAAAATATTAAAACTGAAAAATGCATTAACAACTCAGAAAAATACTTTTGTGAAGCAGAAGCAGCTAAATATTTCATCACTGCGAGCAAGTTTTCAAGTTGCCAAGCTAATAGCGTGCACTGGCAGACTATTCGTGGAGGGAGAATTTGTTAAAGAATGCCTTCTTTCTGTTGCCAAAGAGATGTGTCCAGAGAAGGCCGATTTATTTAGTACAGTGAGTCTTTCAGGACCTACAATTACACGGAGGATTGAAGAAATGGGAGACAATTTGCATCAGCATTTGCAAAACTCCACAAAAAAACTTTCCTATTTTTCCTTGGCACTCGACGAAAGCAATGATGTTCGTGATTCTGCACAACTTCTAATTTTTATTCGTGGGACGAATGACTATTTCGAAGTCACAGAAGAGCTTGCTGCACTGCAAAGCATCAAAGGAACAACTACAGGAGAGGATCTTTGAAAAGGTTTGCCAAACTGTGAATGGTTTGGAGCTGAATTGGGCTAAACTAGCCAGTGTGACAACGGATGGTGCTCCGAGCATGGTGGGGTCTAAGAAAGGAGTAATTGCTCGCATTAACCAAGAGATGGACAAACATAACCATTCTCATCCAATAGCCATACACTGCCTCATCCACCAACAAGCGCTGTGTAGTAAATCACTGAAGTGGGACTCTGTTATGAAAATTGTGGTATCTTGTGTTAACTTCATTAGAGCTCATGCACTAAACCACAGACAATTTCAGGAATTTCTGTCTGAACTAAATGTTGACTATGAAGATGTTCTGTACTACACAGAAGTCCGTTGGCTGAGTCGAGGTAGAGTTTTGAAACGTTTCTATGACTTACTTCCACAAATTACAGCTTTTCTGCTTTCAAAAAACAAAGAAGTACCAGAGCTCAATGATGCAGAATGGAAATGGCACCTTGCCTTTCTGACAGATGTAACAGAGCTACTCAACAGTTTCAATGTGCAACTTCAAGGAAAGGGGAAGCTCCTCTGTGATATGCAATCACATGTCAAAGCATTTGAAATAAAATTAGGCCTCCTCATCAAACAAGTTAAGGAGGAAAACTTCTGCCATCTCCCCACAACTCAAAATCTGTTAGCGGAAAAACCATTGGTTGCAATTCCCAAACAAAACATGTGTGGATTCACTGGAAACATTGCAAAAGGAGTTCCAATTTAGATTTAAAGAGCTTCATCTCCATGAACAGGGCATACAGCTTTTCCATAACCCATTTTCTATTGACATTGAAAATGTGGATATAATTTACCAAATGGAACTGGCTGAACTGCAGAATTGTGACTCTGAAAGACGCATTAAAGTCAAGCAGCCTTCATAATTTCTATGCATCTCTCCCCTCTGAGACATAGCCTCATCTTAGGAACCATGCACTCAAAATGGCAACCATCTTTGGCAGGACTTATGTCTGTGAACAGACTTTTTCCAGAATGAAACATTTGAAATCTCCAACCAGATCTAGACTAACGGATGCACACTTGCATCACTTGTTACGACTAGCAGTGACAAATATGGAACCGGACATTGACCATCTCATTAGCCAAAAGCAGGCCCATAGTTCCCATTGAAATACAGGCAAGTTTGTTGATTTAACTTTACTTGTTCTTCATTTTAAATATTGTATTTGTTCCCATTTTGTTTCTTCACTTCAAAATAAGATATATGCAGTGTGCATAGGAATTTGTTCATAGTTTTTTTTAACTATAGTCCGGCCCTCCAACGGTCTGAGGGACAGTGAACTGGCCCCCTGTTTAAAAAGTTTGAGGACCCCTGCCATAGAGAATGCATTGCAGCGCCCCCCGGTCGAAAAAAAACATCTTTGAATGTAAGTCTATGGGGCCACTCGGGGCGATTCTCAGCCGGAGTGAAATCGCCCAAAAAGAGGCGGTACTCCACAGAACGTGACATGACGCTGATTGGACTATATCCAGAGGCTGCAGTGACGGCTAGCGTGACTCTGTGGTTGAATGACATTGGTGGTGCGTCGCCCAATCGCCCTAATGAAGAAACCGCCCCTGGTGGGACAGACAGTCAGGTACAAAGGCCATGCGGGCTGGTCGTGTTTGATTAGAAAATACAAATGTTCAATAAAAAAAATCACAGCACGTATTATTGTTTTGAGTATTACTGTGTATACAAAGCGACTTTAACCTACAGTCTATAGAAAGCAATACACGTACAACGACTCAGACGAATTTGACGTGAGTTTGTGTGTGACCAGACCAGGACTCGCTATCTGATTCAATACAAATCCTATTGTAGTGCTCGTTCTGTCTATCAAAAAAAATGTGCCAAGTCTGCTGCATGGTGAACATGAAAGATTTCATGCATTAGCACTTTGATAGATTAACTCAGACCCATAGACTCACCGCACAGAGACACAGACTCACACAGACTCCGTCACACAGAGACCTATAGACTCAGACAGACCCATAGACTCCCTCACACAGAGACCCATACAAATACCCAGACTCCCTCACACAGAGACCCATAGACTCACGAATAGATATATACACTCACACAGAACCACAGTCGGTTATGCCGCCACTGCTGCTGTAGTTGTGGTTGCTGTAGTTGTTGATATTGTGGTTGTTGTTGATGTCGTTCCACGGGGATGTTGAGGCTTCGGTCCATCGTGGGTCAGGGCTGGAGACGGCTTCCCTGCACACGTTGCTGGTGCTGTAGAACGAGAGGTATCCAGAAACTGACCACATTTCCAGCTTGGATACCCGGTGGGGAGCAGGGAAGGGGCAGAGGAGCACAAGGAGGCTGCCTCTGACACCTCCCTATGGCGGAAAGGAGCCAGCAGGCGCCGGCTCGCTTCCTTTCCTATGACGACGACGGTGTCAGGCCGGTGGTGGTGCACGACACGCGGCATCGAGCTTCACCCTGAAGTCGGGTTGCTCGTGAATGTAGCCCAAAGCGGACGGTGAACGCCATCTGAGGCTCGAAGTGCCTTCAGGATGAGTCAGTGTTGAGGAACGCGTAGGCTCGGGTGTGAGTGTCGGGATGAAGGAGTCATCCTGTGGTGTGTCGTGAGCGCACCGCATTTGCCAAGAGATCCACTACGGCATGAAAGCTGGGTCTACGAATTAAAGACAAACTAACCCTCTAGAATTGCCTCAAAGTTTTGGTATCAATTTTTATCTCACTAGACTCGACCCAAACTATACACTGGCGTGACTTAGCTTACCAAAAATATTATAGTGGCAGCGATAAAGGTGAGCCTGGAGAAGTAGGCAAGAACCAAAGTAAAACATTGTAGTGTATATTGGTGTGGTATACAGTCCGGAAAATACAACCCCCTACCTCCTCGTGGTTCTGGGCGGCAACGCTGTGATGGGCAGTGCCGTGGGGGGGGAGGGCAAATTTATATGGGCCATTCCCCTCATGGCTTTTGTAACCACCACAGCGGCCAAATGGCAACTCTGGACGAGTGCAAGGGGCTGGTAACCCCTCCACCTTCAATTACCACAAACCCACGTCGAAAATATCTAATTAAGCTTGTGCCGGAGGCCTCAGGGAGACAAGCGTCTCTGACGTCTCCTGGCCAAACCCCATTTGGCAGAGCCAGGAGATTTAATCTTTACCCTCGGGGCTCCTCCAGAACCAACATAAAACCACTGAGGGTGGCCACGTGGAATGTTCGAATGCGCACTGCGGAGGAGAGGCTGCCACTCCTCTGTCAGGAGCTGGACTGGTACTGCCTGGATCTCTGTGGTATTCAGGAGGTCCGGTGGACCAGTTCTGGCTCCTGCCACCATGAAGAGTGGACAGTCCTATACTCGGGGCAGGAGACTGCCAAACAACGGGGAGTGGCTCTTCTTCTGTACAAAAGAATGAAGGCGGCGTGGGCGCGTGACGGTGAGGTGTGGGAAGCGGGAAGCCCAAGACTACTTTAGGCTCACCTTCCCATCAACCAGAGGCGAGGGGTGGTGGTCATGGTCACTTATGCCCCCACCAAAGACGAACATCCGTGGAGGGATGCAGGCAAGGCTAATGAGTCAGATTGCTTCTATGACCTCCTGTCACAGGTGCAAGCTAAAGTGGCCCCTGGGGAGAAAGGCATCTTGTTGGGTGACTTCAATGCCCGAGTTGGTTATGATGCTGGTCTGGAGTGATTGGAAGGCATGGGCCATATCAGCTTAATAAAAAAGGTGCTAGAATTTTGTGCAGCCCATGGGCTTGTAATTACCAACACGCTGTTCCGGCATTGGCGCATCAACACAATATCATGGATGCATGCCGGGTCCAAGCAAAAACATCTGCTTGACTACGTAGTGACGGAACAGCGGATGTAGGCCTATGTCCTTGACACCAGGACGTACCATGGAACTGATCTGACCACTGACCATCGACTAGTCATCTGCAAGATGCGCCTGCCATTCTTCCACTCCGGTGGTGGGTGTACACCCAGGACCCCATTCAAACCCAAGGTGGCCTGGTCTCAGCTAGCTGATGAACGTTGCAAGTGATAATTTAATCATCGCGTGCGGCTGGGGTTGGCATTGTCCCCCACTCCTCCAGATGTCGAGGGAAAATGGGCGAGGTTTAGAACTGTGGCTCATACAGCTGCAATAGTTGCTGGGGGTACATTGTCAGCCAGGGTCTCTGGAGGTCTGGACGGAGTACGTGTTCACGCTGGCTGAGAAAAAGGGATAGGCTCACTCTCACCGTCTACAGCATCCCAGGTCAGAGAATGAGGAGGCTTACCACAGCCTTCGAAGTTCGAAGAGCTGTGAGGCACTGCAAGGATGGAAGGTGGTCGCGGGTCACCGAGGAGATGGAGTCTGCCTCAATGGCCCACGATCACAAATCACTCTTTAATTCCATCAAAAAAGTAACCTGCAGCGCCACACCTATAACCATCATTAGGGGAAAGAACAGTGATCCAATCTCCAACCCCCAGGAATAGATGTGCAGATTTGCTGAGCATTTCTGTGAAGTCCTGGGGGAGGGGATATCCCTCGGCATGGAAAACATCGTGGGACAAAGTGGCGATGACCCTGCTGGGTGAGGTGCCATATGTTGAGGAAGTACTAAAGGCGATCCAGAGTCTGAGACCAGGAAAGGCACCAGGCAGAGATGATCTGCCAAGCAAAATGCTGAGGGGTGGCGGCGTTTGTGTGCAGACTGCCTTACATGACAACATAACAACATTTTCTTGGTTCTTTCGGTAAAGTCACGTAGAAGGGAAATAATAAAATAATAAAAAAAGAAAATACAATTCTCACGACGTTTCGGCCACAACGCAAGCAGCATGTACGCCAAGCTATTAAGGCTAATGGTTACTCCGACTACACAATCCGCAAAGCCATCACTCCAACCATCAAGAAGGATGCTGTTGAGGAGCCATTCAAAACCATCACCTTACCCTAAATTGCGGGTGTCACAGAAAAGATTTCCAAAATCTTGAATAAACACAAGATCCAGGTCCGATTCAACACAGTACATTAAATCCGTTATCTGGTCCCGTCTGTAAAAGATGTGGTTCCAGACATACAGTACTCTGGCGTCTACAAACTAAGTTTCCTCTGTGGTAGCAGTTACATTGGAGAAACCAAACGACACGTCTCGGACCACATCGTGAACATAAAGCGGACTTGAAACACGGTAGGACAAACACCTCAGCCGTGGCAGATCACTGTTACAATTCAGTGGGCTCACATGACATTGACTTCTCCAAGACAGAGGTTCTCTGTCGATTGAAAGCTTTCGTGACTGCAGGGATTCATCTTCTTGGTTCTTTCGGTAAAGTCACGTACAATGGAAATAATAAAATAGTAAAAATAAATCATAATAAAATAATTCTCACGACGTTTCGGCCACAACGCAAGCAGCCGTCCTCGGGTGAAGAACAGGTCTGTCGAGAAGACTGTCTTCTCGACAGACCCGAAACGTCGTGAGAATTATTTAATATGTTTTATTTTTATTATTTTATTATTTCCATTCTACGTGACTTTACCGAAAGAACCAAGAAGACAGAGGTTCTCTGCAAGCCATCTGGCTACTATGAGAGATTCGTTCATGAGGCGATCCACATATACAAACACAGACAATTTCAACCGAGAAGATGGATTCTGGCTCAGCAATCATTGGAAGGACGTAATAAACCATTTCGGATCTTAACTGATTGTGTTCACATTTACGGTGAGTTTCAGACCGCAGTCCACTCATTGGCATTGACTATATATCATTTGTGTTCTCCGCAGGGAATGAAGTCTTTGCTCCGCTGCAAGTCTCATTTCACCACTCTCCCATTGACATATTTCGTTGCTTCCTCTTAGTATCTTTCACGCGACGGTCAATGGCATAGCATATAGCAGATTGTATCATAATAAATAGTATAAAAGTGTAATGTTTAATATAATGTATAAGGTAATATATAGTATCGTAATTGTATAGTGAATATACAGCAGTGTGGTATACAGTAGGGTGGGTAGAATAATATAGTGTAATATAACAATGTATAGTCTAAGGTGGTGTATAGTAATGCAGTATATAATTTAATGTTGGGTTTGTCTATGTGTTGTGTCTATACCCCCTTTTTCATTTTTATTTTATTTTATTATTTCCATTAAGAATTATTCTGCCAACATATATAATATTGTTTTTTTTAATAGACACGGGGCAACGTGGGAACGGACACGCACCCACACTTCCACAGATGCGCGCATACCTCATTTCAAAGGAAAGAGGGCATGAAAGAGGGCAGTCAAGGTTATAAAAACTCCCCGAATTTCACACAAGAGGAACAGGGGAGGGGAGAATTGCAGGCGGGGGGTTAGAATGACATTCTTTCGTTAAAAAGTCTTACAAAACCAGGCACCACAGAGGAAGATATAATTATATTCTTAACAAAGAAAATAGCATCGACAACAAAAAAAACACAGACGGGTTTGAATCCTCATGTATTAATTCCATACGGACATTATGTACACTTGGTAGTTTCTACGCGGCCGGGCCGAAGCATCACAGCCACCTTTGTCTCCCCGCAACACGGACAGCAGGATTTGCACACGCGAGCAAATAACATTTCCATGGGAGATCGGGTCACGATGAAATACCGTGAACACGGTTACGCATTAACTTGGGTCGCTTGCAATCAACTCACAATGGAACCAAGCAGCAAATAAGTCGCATTTCAACTTCCAAACCAAAACAACTTGAGCTGTGCGAGACAAAAGATATGATTCCCGAGCAAGGGAGGGAATCATTAAGCTCGCTTAACGTGTAGGCTTTCGCGACAAATATTATTTAGAAACAAAAACATGGATCGTCGGTCTGGTTAATGGATAACTTAGGTGGCGCCGTCACGAGGCCCCCACCCCTCCTTCCAGAATAATTACACAGATGTGTCTTCAAAGTTAATAAACATACGGACTAACACACACGGACGCATATGCGTTCACCCCCACAGGAATGTTTTATGACACAGCCTTTTGAACAACTCAAAAAAAAAACTAGTGGATTTTCCCGATATAAGCAAAGGCAAAATCCATTCAAAGCATCTCGTCTCCGGGGCTTCAGCCCACCAGAGATCTCCAGGGCTACAGCCATCTCTCCTCGTCGCCGCCAACGAAGAAGCTTTCGTCATCCAGAAGGACGAGGCTCGTGGGGTGGCGACGTGCATCGCCTTGACGTGCATCGCCGAGGTGCTCGCCTGCCGCACACGAGTGAACGAGCCAGCTCCCTTGCCGCCACCACGCCGAGGCGCTCGCCTGACCACGCAAACGAGCGCGGCCGCGCTGTCAATCCTCGTACGGGCTCAGCCGAGGGAGGAGTTGGAAGCAGCCGATCACCGCAGCCGCGCCAGCCAGAGGGCCCTTCTCCGAAAGTCGTTCGTACCCACAACTTCCCTCACCTAGGCTCACACGCGCTCGCGTCGACGCCCACCCCCCTGTGAGACTATCTATTTCGTCCTTACCATCATATCAACCCTACACAATTATCGGAAGACTGATTATCAATTACATGAACCATCAGCTGGCCATGAGGAATCGTGGCCCATCGAGTGATTAAGAGTCCGTCGGTTATAAGAGTGAGGTTGTTTTCCGTGCCTTTCCCTTGTTCCGCTCATCACATAGGCGATCAATAGACTCGTCGAGGCAAACTCAACCTCTCGAAATCCTCATTACGAATCGACCCGTACACAGAGAGAAATATCTTGTCAAACCAGTTCTTTTGTCAGAGTCTCGCCTAAGAATTAATTAAAACAGAGCCAGATTCGCTCTCACACCTCCAACACACGCCTCACGCACCATTGTTTCAAACCTTCTGTTAACAGATGTAATCTTGCCGACGAATCGATTGAAGTATGCTTCGCTTTCGGGGTACAATAAGTGCTTTTATTACCGCCATATGAAGAGTGTCATGCTTGTTTTCAAACTCGGCCAGTCGCCGATTGTGATCGATACATGGGGAAACTAATGAGATGCCTGGTAGAAAGGTAGAGGTTACAATTGTTAGGAGGGTTTTTAGTCATTCAGTTCGTCAAATGCATAATCTCGCAAATGCATAAGAGTTTTAGTTATTCAATTTAGTTAAATGCATAATATCGCAAATGCATACGTTTTTTTGTTATTCATTTTAGTTAAATGCCTAATCTTGCAAATGCATAAGAGTTTTAGTTATTCATTTTAGTCGAATGCATAATCTCGCAAATGCATGAGAGTTTGGTTATTCAATTTAGTTAAATGCATAGTCTCGCAAATGAAGAAGTATTTTTAGTTATCCATTTTCGTTAATTGCATAATCTTGCTCATGAATTGAATGACGCATGTTTGACCTGCATGTTAGAATGTCACATGTTGTTTATGAAGTATGGGAATTGACGGCAGGAACTTCTTGACGGGAACACACTTTTTATTAAATCTTTACGTATCAAAATACAACGTGTAGTCTCCTTTCTTCCGACTTCACACTCCACTACTCTCGTGTAAACTCTAGGCCTCTGGCTACACACGATACCCTTCACTCGTGTAGACCCTATGCCTCTGGCTACACAATACACTCGACTCGTGTAGACCCTATGTCCCTGGCTACACGCACTGCATTCGGCTCGTGTAGACCTTATGCCTCTGGCTACACACACTACACTCGCCTCTGGGTTACACAGAGTCCCGGTCCCGTTAGGACAGCGGGACTAGGTACCGCAGGGCCCTAGGTCTTCATCCCCGTCTTCATTCTTCGCTGGTTACACACTGCTCTCACGCCTGTGTGCATCCCCTTTTATAGCCCCTGCTCACGAGAGACGGAGCTGATGCGTACGTCAACGTGAGCCTCGCTCCTTAAAGAACCAATCACGACGCACTCTCTTTACGATCCGTTTTCCCCAGCGCGTGTTAACACTCCTCCACCAATCACACCGCGCTGCCACCCGATCACTCCCTTTCAGCACGTCACCGGCCCACAGCCAATCAGTACCCCGTAACCCACGACCCCGCGCTGACCCCTGATCCTCCACCGTCAGCGCGCGTCACCACCTACACAGCCAATCATTACGCGCTGGCATACGATCTCTAATCCCAGCGCGTATCACCTCTACATCACCCCCTCCCACATAGCTTGCAGCCGGCCCGGCTGTTAACCAACAATACAACCTAACGTCAACGCATTAATAAAGAACTCCACCTCCCAGTGTGCCCCGTAACGCAACAACAACAACACAACACAACACTTAAATATGAAGCAATATACAGCCCGACGAACAACACAATAGAAGCGAACACCGAAAAACGAACGCGCCAAGTGTCTCCGTGACTAAACGCAGTGCCGAGGCGCTCCGGCTGCCTCGACTCTTCACGTGGCAGGTCACACAAAGTAGCGCGACCTAGCGCGAGTCCGTCTGGCTGGTCCGTCGTATGGGACGGGACGTTGGCGACCGTCCGGTGGCTCCGGCCGCTCAAGATCCGGCCGCCGGTGGTCGGCAGCTGTCAGTTCCGAGACACCTGGGAGCGGATCAGGCGGAGACATGTGAGGAGCAGGCAAAGACAATTCCCCTCAGGGTCGCTGGTCACGTCACATGCTCGGCCCTCATGACACAAGGGGAAGCCGTACGGAGGCGAGAACGGTTTCAGTCGGGAGGGGTGGACGTACCAACGGCGTTTTCCCCATTTTATCTGAACGCACTGGGGGCGTGCAACCCGCACGACCTCCACGGGTCCCCGCCACGGCTTCAACAATTTAGGCGACGTAGCCAAAGGTGCCTGAGGGCAATGCAGCCAGGCCCTGTCACCTGGTTCCCAAGTGTGCACGGACACCTTCCGTGCCCGCAACCGCTCGTTTGCAATTTGGCGAGCCCGCGAATTAAGCCGTGCGGCCTCCCTTGCCTCTGTCAGCTTATGAATATTAAATTTAATATGCTCTGCCAATTTTGAATTAGCTCGTGGTGCGGGCAGACCCAGCTGCGTTTCCATGGGCGGGTCGGCTTCCCGACCGTACATCAGATAAAACGGGGAAAATCCCGTAGCTGCATGGGGGGCCATTCTATACGCGGCGAGGACCCCAGGGACCTGCAGGTCCCAATCAACATGTGCCTCACACACCTGCTGGCACAACATAGAAGTCAATGTCCTGTTAAGCCTCTCCACCATCCCGTCCGTCTGCGGGTGGTACGGGGAGGTACGCACCTTCTTGGTACCCAACAGGTCGCACACCTCTTGCAGTAATTTACTCGAAAAATGTTTCCCTTGGTCAGTCAGCAAGCGTTCGGGAGCCCCCTTGTCCAGGACGTAGCCCTGGACAAAGGCGTCCGTCACAGCCGCCGCCGACTGGTTGGCGAGTGGCCACGCCATAGGCCACCGGGTAAAATATTCGACCCCCACCAACAGGTACTTATTACCCCTAGGCGTGACCGGAAAAGGCCCCAGAATATCGAGTGCAACGAGCTCGTTAGTGCGCGAGACCTGGATGGATTGCAGCGGTGGATTAGCTGCCACAGGCGGTGGTTTCCGTCTGGCGCACTCAACACAACCCTTCAGAATATTCACCACGTCACCCCCCATTCCCGGCCAATAATAGTCACGCTGAAGCAGGGCAAGCGTTTTGTTAACTCCCAAATGCAAGAGGCGTTCGTGTGCGGCCAAGACAACCTTCCCCCTTACAGCAGCAGGCACCACAATCGCATGCCGCCGGGACAAACTGTCCCATCTCATCAATAGGCCTTGCTTAAGCTCGTAGGAGCCAGTTCGGTCGTGGTTGCCTTCGGAACCCCCCGTCTTGCGGCGCAATGCCAGCAGGGAGCTGTCCGCCATTTGGAGACGGCCCCACTCAATCAATGACAGTGAGAGCAGCGAGTCCTGACCCCCAGGGGTAGCGGGACCATCCCCAATTGGTGTGCTCGCAGCCGCAACCAACGCCTCCCTACCTTCCGTAACCGGCGGTTTACAGCGCGCCGATCCCGATAAGCACGCACATTTGTGACAAGGCAACAACCGCGACAGGGCATCGTCATTTGTGTGTCGCAACCCTTTACGGTACGTAGTCGTGAACTGATAGTCCTGGAGGACTTCCAACCACCGCGACAATTGGCCCGAGGGCTGGGCGACCCGCAATGAATACTGGAGCGCCGCGTGGTCCGTCCGGACCGTGAAATGACGACCATAGAGATATGGCCTGAATTGTTGTACAAAAAAAACAATGGCAAGCAGTTCGCGACGGGTGACGCAGTAGCGCTGCTCTGCCGGCGACAACACCCTGCTACCATAGGCGACCACTCGTTCGACCCCTCCAACGACTTGGGACAGCACTCCCCCAATGCCCGTGTTGCTAGCGTCCGTGTCTAGCAAGAAGGGACTCGCGAAGTCCGGATAGCGCAAGGGTGGGGCCCTAACCAAGGCGTCCCGGAGGGAGCAGAATGCAGCCTCCTCCTCGGGTCCCCATCGGAACTTCACTCCTTTCGCCGTTAGAGCGTGCAAGGGTTTTGCAATGGTGGCGAAGTGCTCAACGAATCGGCGATAATACGAAGCAAAACCGATGAAACTGCGTACGTCTGACACTAACGTGGGCGTCGGCCACGAACTGACACAGTCCGTCTTCGCAGGATCGGTAGAAATCCCCGAAGAGTCGACAATGTGACCCAAGTACCTCACGGATTTACGAAAAAGGTGGCATTTGGCCGGTTTAAACTTTAATTTAGCCGATCGCATTCGCAAGAACACCCCCCTCAATCGCTGGAGGTGTTCTTCAAACGTTTTACCGAAAACAATGACATCGTCAAGGTAAATGAGGCACGTATCCCACTGCAAGCCCGACAAAACCAATTCCATAAGACGCTGAAACGTCGCCGGAGAGGAGTGAAGTCCCATGGGTAACCGGTTAAACTGAAACAGGCCCCCTGGAGTCCGAAATGCAGTCTTAGGCTTAGACTCTTCGTCGAGTGGCAACTGCCAGAATCCGGATAATAAATCAAGAGTCGAAAAGTATCGCGCACCAGACAATGCGTCGAGAGACTCGTCCATCCTGGGGAGCGGATACGCGTCGGCCACAGAGATCTTATTCAGGCGACGGAAATCGACGCAAAATCGCAGGGACCCGTCCTGCTTTTTAACGAGCACGATAGGTGCTCCCCAAGGACTGGAGGAAGGCGAAATAATGTCGGCTTCTAGCATATCGTTAACTGCCGACTGAACATGTTCCTTCTCAGCAGGACTCAGTCGGAAGGGATTTTGCCTGACCGGTGCCGCATCGCCCGTTTCAATGTGGTGGCGTAGCAGGTCCGTGCACCCAATGTCATACTTATGTTTACTGAAGACATCCGAAAATTCAATGAGCAACCCGCGCAGCGCACCCAACTGTACCGCTGACAAATCGTCAGAGTCCGCGCACAGTGAATCAACCCAATCGAGGTCCTCCTTCAATGTAACTTTTTTCGTGGGACTCGGATCCGCCTGCGCAACCAGCCTCTCCTCCGCAGGGACCCGCGCCGCGTGAGCTAGCACGGTGCCCTGCTGAATGACGGCCGGCCGCGCCCCAGCGTTTAAAACCATCACAAACGGATCCCTGTCAGCCCCCACCAAAGTGTGAGCCACCGACAAATCGAGACCTCCAACAGCCCTATTAGAAGGACCCAAAAGCATGCCCTGTTCCGAGGCCTCCTTCCCCCATGGCTTCCGCAACCGGAGGGGAATTAACATTTGTGAACCCGGGGGCACGTGCACGGTCTGTGTCGCTAACGCCTGTATGGTAGCGCACGCCGTCCGAATTTCATTAGGGCTCGTCAAAAATGAAATACGGCGACCCGATGGTAGTTCAATGCAACGCTGATCAATGAGAATTTTGATGGGCATTTTTGCCAAAAAATCAGTGCCCAATAGACAAGGGACCGCCAGGGAGGACGAAACAAAAACGGGTCCCGACAATTTGATATCACCAATGCAAATGGACGCCCTAATCTGACCGATAATGCCCAACGATCCCCCGTTAGCGGCGTAAAATGGCACATCCACCGGAAGAAGCGGACGACATTGTACAGGGAGAATATTATAAATGAGATCCGATATAATAGTCGCCGATGCCCCCGTGTCCACTAACACCCTGACCTCGACCCCATCAATAGATCCGGTAACGACGGATGAACCCACTGAGGCAGCCACTATTCTGTGCCCCAACTCCGACCATTTAATGTCTCCCCGGTCCCGGCCGAATCGCCCTCTCTGAACCGAATCCCCGAACTCTACTCGGCTCTCCCCCGCCGCAACGCGACGACCCATATGTGCCGAGTATGCGGGCCGAGCATGTGAGGTGCCGCGACTTGCCGGGGTTTGCAGGGACGACTTGGGGCCTTGGTCGTCGTCCAGCCGAGGTCCCATGGCGCGCTGACGTGGGGCGCGGCAACCGGAGGCCACGTGGCCCCGGAGGCCGCAGTTATAGCAGGTGATGACAGTCGTCGGAGATCTCGGTTGCTCCAGCTTGCGGGCCGCTCGCAGAGGCGAACGACCCCCCGATCTCCAGTCCCCCGGTCGTCCCGCGATGAACGCCTCCTCTCGTGGGCTGACGACTTGGGGCACGGTGACAACTGGGCCCGGAGTTGAGGCCACGGCAGCGTTGCAGACGACTCCCTGTTTACGTTGAAGGACCTCGTGCGCTTGTATGCTTGTGGCGACCCGTAAGGATGAAATATCGGTCTCATCGGCCGTGTTGATGGGGACCCCCAGGTCCTGCGCCAACTTGAGCAGCTGCTCCAAAACCATGGCATCTTGGCCCTCCTCGTCCATACGAGGGAACGCAGCGTCGGCGAGAGCAAGCAACGCCGTGCGGTAGGCGAGCACGGTCTCCGTGTCCGCCTTCCGTCTTGCATAAAAATGATGGCGGCACGCCGAGGGAGGACCATAGACCTTGGCCATGAGAGCCAGCGCATCCTTGAGCGTGGAGCGGTCCGACCTGCGTGCGGACGTGAAGGCCGCGAGCGCGTTGTCATCCAGCATGGCAGGCAGTGCCCGCAGTGCTGTAGCGTCGGACCAGGCGGACATCTCCTGATGCGCCAAAAATCTGCGCTGAAACTGGCTCCAATCCCCGCCTTCCGCCTTGAAGGCTGACAACGTGGGAAGGCGCTGCTGAAAGATGAAGTCGTCCTCCTCCTCGTGCTTCCTCTCTGCCGCCCCGTCGGTGTGTAAGATGGCGGCCCCCTCGGCGGGTGTGTGATGGCGGTCCGCCGCGCGCGTTGGTGACGTCAGCGGGCGCGCATGGAGAACCGCTGCCACGTGGTGATGGCCGTTCCCGCCAAAAGTCGGTGCAGATGAAATGGCGGCCATCGCCAAATCGTTTTGGCGGGAATCTGCAGGGCGACCCTGCAGAACGTCGGCCGCCGTTCCCGCTCCTCCCGACGAGCTGATCTCCGCCAGGATGGACGCGGCGGCGAGCAGCAGCTCCGCCAGACGGCAGTGCGCTTCGCGAAGCACGGCGTCAGTCCCCCGTCGCTCGTCCGGCGCCGTCGGCGGATCCTGCCCCGTGGGCAACTCCTCTTCCTCACCCCCCGATGCCAGCTGGCCCGCGTCGTCGAGGTTGTCCCCGTGGTCAATCCCGTGGGTCCGACGGTTCCTCCTTGTATCCATGCTTGGAAGACCGTTTCACTTCTGACGCCAGTTGAAGTATGGGAATTGACGGCAGGAACTTCTTGACGGGAACACACTTTTTATTAAATCTTTACGTATCAAAATACAACGTGTAGTCTCCTTTCTTCCGACTTCACACTCCACTACTCTCGTGTAAACTCTAGGCCTCTGGCTACACACGATACCCTTCACTCGTGTAGACCCTATGCCTCTGGCTACACAATACACTCGACTCGTGTAGACCCTATGTCCCTGGCTACACACACTGCATTCGGCTCGTGTAGACCTTATGCCTCTGGCTACACACACTACACTCGCCTCTGGGTTACACAGAGTCCCGGTCCCGTTAGGACAGCGGGACTAGGTACCGCAGGGCCCTAGGTCTTCATCCCCGTCTTCATTCTTCGCTGGTTACACACTGCTCTCACGCCTGTGTGCATCCCCTTTTATAGCCCCTGCTCACGAGAGACGGAGCTGATGCGTACGTCAACGTGAGCCTCGCTCCTTAAAGAACCAATCACGACGCACTCTCTTTACGATCCGTTTTCCCCAGCGCGTGTTAACACTCCTCCACCAATCACACCGCGCTGCCACCCGATCACTCCCTTTCAGCACGTCACCGGCCCACAGCCAATCAGTACCCCGTAACCCACGACCCCGCGCTGACCCCTGATCCTCCACCGTCAGCGCGCGTCACCACCTACACAGCCAATCATTACGCGCTGGCATACAATCTCTAATCCCAGCGCGTATCACCTCTACATTTAGAATAAAATTGTTATCACAGAAGCATATCGAGTGTTCCTTCCGAGTCCATGCAAAACTGTCTTATTCTTGAGAACTGTATCCTGTGATGAGATCTGAAACTGGAGACCTAAAATAACTAAAACACACTAAGATAATCAGTAAATGTTTAATCGATGATAATCGTGTTACCCTGATTGATACAACTCTGGATAAACGAAACAGCCTAATTATCATAACTGCACACATTAACATAGTCGCAAGCATCCGCATAAATTACTACGATTATCTCCTTGATTATCATAATTTCTGCATATAATTACACACATTAACATAATTAATGCGATTTGCGCATTTTTCTGAAAATTACTAATTTTTATTATTTTTATAAAAATTTCATAATCCAACACATACAACATATGGCAGTATATAGTACGGGGTAGATCCGTGTGATATAATGAAAACGTTTAGCTGGAGGCATATTATATTTTTTGCGACATAGAATTGTAATGTATGACTTACTGTTAGTAGCTCAGCTTATGGAGAGTATATTTAGTATATTGATGATATTGATGTAGTTTATATTTTATTTTTTTACGTGGTGGTTTAGCTGCTGCAGCTCCTTACTATTAAAATTCCTTCCCTTTATTAATGCTAACCCTACTTCCTCCCTTTGTTGCTGCTAATCCTACATAACATGACTTTGAGACCCCCCCCCCCACCTCCTACGCATTCCACAAGTAGGGACTAATTCCATATCTGCATTTTCCATAAATATGCTAAATTCCTCTGTTGATATGCAAATTCCTTTGTAAAGGCGCCCTTCCTCCTCTAACCCAGCTTAAATATACGCTGCCAAGCTTGGTGGTGTTTATTCAGACGCTGTCTTTCCGACAGACCTGTTCTTCACCTGCTTGCGTTGTGGCCGAAATGTCGTGAGAATTGTATTTTATTATGTTTTATTTGTTATTCTTTTATTATTTCCCTTCTACGTGACTTTACCAAAATAACCTAGAAGATGAATCCCTGCAGTCACGAAAGCTTTAAAAATCGAAACATAACAACAGTCTAGACCACTGGACAGGATTAGAAGGATGCCCTGGTGGTCCCCCTCTTTAAGAAGGGGGACCGCACAGACTATAACAACTACAGGGGCATCTCACTCCTCAGTGTGCCGGGAAAGGTCCTGGCAAGAATTATTCAACATCGCCTTGCGAGTCACGCTGAGGAGAGGCTTGCTGAGCCCCAATGCGGTTTCAGGAAAGGGTAGTCCTGCACAGATGCCATATTTTCTGTCCGTCTACTACAGCAGAGGTGTAGGGAATTCCAATAAAACATACATCTTTGCTTTATTGACCTGGTCAAGGCCTATGATACCATAAGTATGCCTGGGCTCTGGGTTATTCTTCCTGCTTTCGGAGTCCCTGACCTTGTGATCACGATCATTAAGGACCTTCATGATGGTGAGTGGGCCTGTGTAAAACTACGTGGCCGGAAGTCAGAGCCATTCCCTGTTCACCTTGGGGTGCGACAGGGATGTCTTCTAGCTCCCACATTATTTAACAACTTTTTCGACCACGTAGTTCGTGAAGCCTTCGATGGCTGTACCAGAAGAATTTCCATCTGGTACACGTGGCCTGGCACACGCGTTGTGGTGATGTCACCACCACTCACTGGCGAATGGCGGCTGCTGTTGGTGTATAGTGCTGTAGTGTGTTATAGTGTAGTGTGTTTGGTTGTAGTGGTGCTGTGTAGTAGTGGTGGTACTGTGTGAGGTGGTGGGGAATACGTGTGAAAGTGAGTGGGTCTGTTGTGGACCATACAGGGGGATCTTTATCTTTGGGTGTATGTATCTAGATGTTTATTCGTGTCCATTTATGTAGCGTTAAATATTGTTTAACATTAATGATTGTTTGACGTTTTTCTCAGAGGTTTGTTTTTGGTGCGCATTTTAATCGTCCACGTACTTGTGAGCAAACACGTGCGTCTGTAGTATCTGTGCCATTTGTAGTGTTGTGTGGGGGCCGACGTCCGACTCCCCAATCCCTGTGAGCGGGCGGGGCGCAACGTCCACCCACTCCACTCCCCCTCCTCTTCTTCGGCCGCCTCTCGCCGGGCCCCCACCAATCGGGTGATCGCCCCCCCCCCACGCCAACGCCCTCTCTGAGGGACATCGCTACTCGGCTGGCTCACCACCAACCGCGGTTATCTCCCCCACGCACACGATCCCCACCACACAAAAACGAACATGGAGGCGTGCCCGTAAGCGCCCCTGCAGGTGCGTTTCTTCCTCAATGTTGGCGCTGGCCAAAAGGAACGGCGGCGGTATGAATATGCACGTTCCACTGCTGGTGGTGAAGCCCTAATCCGCGTGCCCGCAATGCTAATGCTAATGTAGTAAGTATATGGGAGGCTTGACGACAGGATCGGAGGCACACTTGTTTATTACACCAACACAGTAATTACAGGTCACTTGGCTACAGGGATTTCACGACAGCTAACCCCTCTAACCTAAGCCAATTCCTCCACTACGGGGCTAGGGGAGGCTATCTGTCCCAGCCTGGTTAAGCTGGGACCCCGGCACCCTGAGTCACCAGACCAGCTTAGTCTGGGCTCTCGGGGCCACGCCACCGGCTTGCCCTGGTCGGCCCTTATAAGGACAGCGAGCCAGGGGAGCTCTGGGGCCTATTCTAGCAGGTCTTCCTTCTTCTCTGGTTAAAGCTGAGTCCCGACCTCGAGCCCTCGAGCTCATCACCTTTTATAGGACTCGCCCCCGAGGGGGGGCCCGTGGGGGATGCACATTCGGACGTCGGTGCGAGCGCCACCCTTGTGTACGGCCGTAACCCCGCCCCTTGTGTTTGTTGGCCATCCGTAGCCATGCATAATCACACCTCAACATTCGTAGCCATGCGCAATTACACCTCTACATCACCCCCCCCCCCTGTACAGCTCGCAGCCGTCCCTGGCTGCAAAAAAAATCAGAATAAAGGTGCATCCCTCACGAAAACCCCGTGTGTGTGCCTCGCGTAATTTTTAACAAGAACAAGAGAACCTCAACAAGAACAAAAACAGGAAGAGAGAGAGAGAGAGAAAAAAAAATAACCCGACGGACCCCCCCCGAATAAACACCCCAAAACCAACATATATACACAGACTCCGGACGCCACCCCTCCCATTGTCCGCAAGGCCCCCCAACGGCCGACCTCACAAAAGTCTGCGCGTTTTGGCGCGCGTTCTCGCGGCGGGCCCGTCACAAGGGCCCGTCCCGGCACGCTCAGTGACGGTTGTTGACGGTCCGGGTGCAAGAGAGTCAGGCGTCGCTGCCGAGTGACCCCCGACCCCTCCGGGAGGGGTTGGTGGGTGTGGACCCGTCACTCCTGTTGCACCTGGGGACGGAACAGTTGATGTCAGGTTAGGCGAGTGCAGCGACGTCGGGGAATCGGCGGAACCCTCACACGTTTGGCCATGCGTGTGTGTGTGTGAACCACGGGGCGGCGCGATGAATGGTTTCAACCTTGAGGGGTGCACATACCACCGGCGCCTCCCCCATTTGACGCGAACACATTGCGGCCGCAAGACCTGTACGACCTCCACTGGCCCCCGCCACGGCCGTACCAATTTTGACGAGGTTGCCAGCGGCACCTGGGGACAGTGCAACCACGCCCTGTCCCCTGGTTTCCATTTGACCACCTGTACCCGCCCCAACCGAAGCCTCTCGTTCGCCCTCTGGCGGAGTTCAGAATTTTGCACGGCCGCTTCCCGCGCCTCAGACAATTTGCTGATGTTAAATTTAACGTGTTCGGACAAGTTAGACTTCGCCTGGGGCGCCGAGAGCTTCAGCTGGGTCGTCACAGGGGGGTTAGCCTCGCGCCCATACATTAAAAAGAAAGGGGAAAATCCGGTGGCCGCATGGGGAGCCATTCTGTAGGCCTGCAACACACCGGCTATACGAAGGTCCCAATCCGTCTGGGATACTGACACCTGCTGGGACAGCATAGACGTGATGGTCCGATGCAGCCGTTCCACCATCCCGTCAGTTTGTGGGTGATACGGAGAGGTCCGAACCTTCTCCGTACCCAAGAGGTCGCACACCTCGCGTAGGAGTTTACCAGAAAAATTCCTACCCTGGTCAGTAAGCAGCCGTTCCGGAGCACCCTTGTCGAGGACATAGCCCTGGACAAAGGCCTCCGTGATGGCTGCTGCCGACTGGTTGGCCAGGGGCCAGGCCATAGGCCATCTTGTGAAGTACTCGACCCCCGTTAATAAATACCTATTGCCCCTGGGCGTAGCGGGAAATGGGCCGAGTATGTCCAGAGCGACGAGCTCGTTAACCCGGGAAACCTTTATGGACTGCAGCGGAGGGTTGGACCCCCTAGCAGGTGGCTTCCTCTGCGCGCATTGCGTGCACGACCCCAGGAGATCCCCCACGTCCTTTGCCATGCCCGGCCAGAAGAAATCGAGCTGGAGCGTGGCAAAGGTCTTGTGAACCCCCAAGTGCAGAAGCCGCTCATGAACAGCCCATACCACCTTACCCCTTAATGCTGCAGGCACCACGAGCCGCTGGCGGCGGGTTTTTCCATCCCAGTGCATTAAAAGACCCTGGAACAACCCCCACGAGTCAACGTTCGCCACCCCCTGACCAGCCCCCCCGACGCGACGGCGCAGAGCGAGGAGGGAGGTGTCCTCCATTTGGAGGCGTCCCCATTCCGCGACTGACAACCCCAGCAACGAATCCCTCCCTTCTTGCTCGATAGGACCCGAAGCCGAAGGCGCATCGGCAGCGGCCACGAGGACCGAATCGGTGGTGACGTTCGGGGGCCTACAACGCCCCGAACCCAAGAGGCACGCGCACTCCGAAGCGGGTGGCAATCGTGACAGGGCGTCAGCGTTCGTGTGGCGGACACCCTTACGATATGTGGTGACAAAGTCATAGTCTTGGAGAATCTCCAACCATCGAGACAACTGGCCCGATGGTTGTTGAACCCGCAGGGCGTACTGTAGGGCCGCATGATCTGTACGGACGGTGAACCGCCGACCGTACAGATACGGGCGGTACTGCTGAATGAAATAAACAATCGCCAATAATTCCCGACGGGTAATGTAGTACCGCTGTTCGGCTGGAGACAGTACCCGACTACCGTAAGCCACCACATGCTCTACGCCCCCAATGAGCTGGGACAGCACGCCCCCGATGCCCGTGTTACTTGCATCCGTATCGAGCAAGAAGGGTTGTGAAAAATCGGGGTAATTCAACGGCGGAGCCCCCATCAAAGCATTCCGGAGGGCGCGAAAAGCAGCCTCCTCCTCCGGCCCCCAATGAAACCTGACTCCCTTGGACGTCAAGGCATGCAATGGTTTCGCAATCGTAGCGAAGTCAGCCACAAACCGTCGATAATACGACACGAACCCAATGAAACTCCTGACCTCTCCCACCGAGGTGGGAGTCGGCCAGGAGCTGACGCATTCCGTTTTGGCGGGATCAGTGGATATCCCCGAGCGCCCAACAATGTGACCCAAATACCGCACCGATTCGCGGAGTAAATGGCACTTCTGCGGTTTAAATTTCAAATTGGCAGCCCGCATCTTGAGAAAAACAGCACGCAACCTCTGGAGGTGTTCCTCGAAGGATTTGCTAAAGACGATGACGTCGTCTAAGTAAATCAAACACGAATCCCATTGCAAGCCTGCCAAGACCAATTCCATTAACCGCTGAAAAGTTGCCGGCGCAGAATGTAAACCCATCGGCAAGCGGTTAAATTGGAAGAGACCTTGCGGTGTACGAAAAGCAGTCTTAGGTTTTGATTCGTCATCCAGAGGAAGCTGCCAGAATCCAGATAGCAAATCGAGGGTGGAAAAGAATCGCGCCCCCGCCAAGGCATCGAGCGACTCATCCATTCGAGGAAGCGGGTACGCATCTGCCACAGAGATTTTGTTCAGACGCCGAAAGTCGACACAAAACCGCAGTGAGCCATCGTGTTTTTTTCACCAAAACGATCGGCGCGCCCCACGGGCTGTTGGAAGGGGAAATGATATCGGCGGCTAGCATGTCATCAACAGCCGATTTGACATGATCCTTTTCGGCGGGACTCAACCGAAAGGGATTTTGGCGGATTGGCGCGCTGTCACCCGTGTCAATATGGTGTCGCAGCAATTTAGTACAACCAATATCAAATTTGTGTTGACTAAAAACGTCAGCAAATTCGCTCAGAAGAACTCGCAGCTGCGCGCGCTGCGAGTCGGACAGGTCCACTGAACCCGCGCAAAGCGCATCCAGCCATCCGTCATCACAGTCCGAATGCGGTCGCGACGGAGGATCGGTGGATACCTGACCCACGAGTGGTTCCTCATAGGGTACCGGCGTTGCGTGTGCAAGCACGGTCCCTTGAGGAACCACGGCCGTTCGCGATCCTACATTAAGGACTGCAATGAAGGGGTCCCCATCCCCTCTCACCATGGTCTGAGCCGCGAGCAAATCGGGTCCATTGACCCCGGCTCGAGATGGTCCCAACAAGACCCCCCGATCCGCAACCCCTTCATTAAACGGCCAACGCAACCTAAGAGGGACGAGCATCTGAGCCCCCGGAGGTACGCGCACAGTTTTTGTCACGAGCGCCTGCACGGTGGCAAATGCCCGACGCTCCGTGGTGGGGGAAGACAAAAATGTAACGCGTCGGCCCGATGGGAGCTCAATGCACCCCTGGTCAATCAGGATACGGATGGGCATTTTGGCCAAGAAATCCGTCCCCAACAGGCACGGAACCGCGAGTGAGGAGGAAACCAAAACAGGCCCGGATAATTTAATGTCTCCAATGCAGATAGTGGCGCGGATTTGCCCAATAATGCCCAGCGAGCCCCCGTTAGCAGCATAGCATGGCACGTCAACAGGGATCAAGGGACGACTTTGAACGGGAAGGATGTTATAAATCAAATCAGATATAATGGTCGCCGATGCCCCTGTGTCAATTAAAATCCGCACCTCTACCCCATCAATATGACCGACCACAACCGATGATCCCGCCGACGCAGCAACGACACGATGGGCGAGCTCCGACCACTGACCCGGTTGGAGCGCTCGCCGCATTACAGAACAATCGCGCGCGACGGACGGGGAATTTGGAGCTCTGTTTAGTTGAGCGCGTGAGTGTGTGTCAGATGTGTGCGTGGGCCAAACGTGTGAGGTGCCGCGACTCGCCGTATTTCTCTGCTGGAGCTTGGGAGGAGACGGCGTGGCGTCCTGACGAGGTGTCGCCCCGCGCTGACGGGGAGCCCGGCATCCTGACGCAACGTGGCCTTGCAGGCCACAGTTGTAGCAGCGTGTGAGCGCCCCAGATGTCCTGGGCTGCTCCTGGCGGCTCGGTCCATTCCGAGCCTGTGGTGCCGCCGATCTCCATTCCCCTCGCCGCTCCACCCCGCAGACCTCCTCCGATGGGAGGGCGGTGGCCGCCATGGCATGGCCGGCCGCCCCCTTTGCCGCCTTTCGACGTAGGGACCGCAAGCCCCCGTGGATGTGGCGCGCGACCAGCAGGGACGACATCTCCGCGTCGTCTTGAGCCAGGACGTTGACGTCCAGCTCATCAGCGAGTAGCAGCAGCTTCTCAGCCACCATGGCATCCACTCCTTCCTCGTCCATCCTTGGAAAAGCAGCCTTCGCCAGGGCCAGGAGAGCCGTCCGGAAGGCCAGGGGCGATTCGTTGGCGCCCCGACGCCGATCGTGGAACAGCTGCCTGCAGTCCGAAGGCGGCCCATAGACGGCTGACAGCAGCTGCAACGCCAGGTGTAGAGTGGCGCGCTTTTCCCTAGGCGCCGAGGTGAGGGTAGCCAGGGCGTCGTTGTCCAGCATCGCCGGCAGCGCGCGTAGAGCCTCGGCGTCCGTCCAGTTCGCCATCTCTTGATGAGCGATGAACCGCCTCTTGAAGCCGCCCCAGTCTCTGTCTGCGCCTACGAATTCTTTTAGAGGCGGCAGACGCTGCTGCAAGGCGACGTCCGTGGCTGCAGATCGCTCTCCGTCGCTCCCCGCCGATGATACAGTGTGGGCGGGCTGTGAGCATGGCATCGCCGGTCGCTCTGATGTTGACGCGCTGGCCGGTGTTGATGATGTCACGGCTTGTGCTTGGCGCTCAGCAGTCACGTGACGCGGGCCGGCCCCGCCCTCCGCTCGCACTGTAGTGATGGCGGGAAATTTAACCGCGAGCCGCGTCGGGGTGGCGGGAAACGTCGCCGCGCATCGGCTGCCGTCGTCGACCCGCGCTGCCCCTCCAGCCCCCAGCCGCGTGATCTCCTCCAACGCGGCGGCCGCGGCGTAGAGCAGTTCCGCCAGGCAGGAGTGGGCCAGCCGGAGTCCTTCGGCCGACGCATCCCCCCCCTCTTGTCGTAGCGGCGCGGGCGTACTCGGCCCCGGCTGCTCCGATCCGACCCCGGCCATCTCTGGTGTTGATTCGGCCGCGGCATCTTCCATCTCCGACTCCCTGGTACGTGTCGTCCCTCGTGTGTCCATCGTTGGACGTTTTACTTCTGACACCAGATGTAGTAAGTATATGGGAGGCTTGACGACAGGATCGGAGGCACACTTGTTTATTACACCAACACAGTAATTACAGGTCACTTGGCTACAGGGATTTCACGACAGCTAACCCCTCTAACCTAAGCCAATTCCTCCACTACGGGGCTAGGGGAGGCTATCTGTCCCAGCCTGGTTAAGCTGGGACCCCGGCACCCTGAGTCACCAGACCAGCTTAGTCTGGGCTCTCGGGGCCACGCCACCGGCTTGCCCTGGTCGGCCCTTATAAGGACAGCGAGCCAGGGGAGCTCTGGGGCCTATTCTAGCAGGTCTTCCTTCTTCTCTGGTTTAAGCTGAGTCCCGACCTCGAGCCCTCGAGCTCATCACCTTTTATAGGACTCGCCCCCGAGGGGGGGCCCGTGGGGGATGCACATTCGGACGTCGGTGCGAGCGCCACCCTTGTGTACGGCCGTAACCCCGCCCCTTGTGTTTGTTGGCCATCCGTAGCCATGCATAATCACACCTCAACATTCGTAGCCATGCGCAATTACACCTCTACACTAATGTAAACTGAAAATAAACGGTGGCGGTATGAATATGCACCCCTACCTCCACGTGGATAAGCCTTAATCCAAAAGCAAACTGAGGCTAATGCTAGCGGGAAAAGGAACGGCTGGGACAGGGCTATGGGGCACGCCTCACCGTTAACGCGATTTCTACTGTGTAAACGCGCTGCGAAAAGCGCGCTGTGTAAACACGCACGCGAGCGCGAGCACGTGCACACGACGGCGGCTCTGTGTGCTGCAGTCCACGCGCCTCACGCGCCTCACGCTCAAAACACTCACACCACCCCCTCGCTGCAGCCCTGTGCTCGCGCTCACGCCGGGCACACCGTCTCTCCACGCTGACGCACCACACACAGATCACAGGCACTACACCGAGGTTCTGCCCACACACACAGAAATCACACTGCACCGATATTCTGTACTAGAGTTTATTAATGGCGCCAATACGCATTACCCGGCGGATGAATATTTCGCGCGGAGAGCCTAGCGTAACTCTGCCTATGAACCCAGTTACTCACACGTCCTACCACGTACCTTGAAACTGGACTCGCGGTGTCTCACGGACGCCGAGAGAGTCGGAGGGAGAAGGACGAAAGAAGACTTGCCCAATCACTGTCTCGCAGCAGCACTCGCTAGCTGGCTAGCATCACACGGATGCTGTGAGTGGCTTGAAGCGGCAGGACGGCAGGCAGGGAGTGGGTCGTGACGGCCCGGAGGTTGTAGACAACTAACCCAATCATCCCGGGGCTCCCACCTTTATACTCTAAACTTTAAAGGCCCGGGGGGGGGGGGGGGGCGTCGCGTCGCGCAGCCAATCACGTGCCTACCTTTCAAGTGATGCCCCGCCCTCACCTGGAGCGTCCTTTATGCCTCCAACCATCGTTTTCTTAGTTTGAGCAGGGGCGGTTTCTTCATTAGGGCGATTGGACGACGCACCACCAATGTCATTCAACCACAGAGTTACGCTAGCCGTTACTGTGCCTCTGGATATAGTCCAATCAGCGTCATGTCACGTTCTGTGGAGTACCGCCTCTTTTTGGGCGATTTCACTCTGGCTGAGAATCGCCCAGAGTGTTCCCATAGACTTACATTCCAAGATGTTTTTTTTCGAACGGCGGGCGCTCCAATGCATTTTCTATGGCTTCCGGGAGGGCTCGCACTAACGCACTTACGTCATCATACGTAAGCACGTTTCAGTCAACAATATTATTTGTCGCCACCTAGTGGAATCTTTAATAAAAGAAACTGAGTGGATTGTAATAATAGTGAGTATAGAAACAAACAAGATGTATTGTAAGAGTCACTTTATTTTTCATTAATATTAAAGAAGTGAAGTTGCCTTTACATGCTTAAGCTGTTAATTTATCCATTGCATGGGTGGACCTTATCCTTATCAATCATCCAAACATTTGCCCCCCCCTGAGAGATTTTGCAGGAGCCGCCACTGAGTTTGAGCCTTCGGTTTTTCTCTTCACGCCTAATCTTCCACCCTCCATCCTCCCCCCGATGTTGTGAGTAACTCATTGCGGTTGGCCCAGGGAACCTCTGCTGTTTGCGCCCATACAATGTTAAGCCAATTTAGGGGCACCGCAATGTAACCTGTCCTGTGGGGGTCGGCCAATCTCCTGGCACCGGGAAACTGTGGGACTCTCCCCCTAGGGGCCATTTGTATTAAAACCCGTTGTGCCAGGCAACCCCCTGCCAGGACACTACGTGGGTGCGCTGCATGCGGGTGGGTGTTTAGTGCTTGGGGCGGGACGGAGTCGCGGCGCTTGCAGAGTTGCTCCACGGTCGTGGCACCACAGTTGTGTCTGTGTGTGTATCTGTGTGTTTGTGTATCTGTGTGTTTGTATATCTGTGTGTTTGTGTATCTGTGTGTTTGTGTGTCCGTGTGTTTGTGTATCTGTGTGTTTGTGTATCTGTGTGTTTGTGTATCCGTGTGTTTGTGTATCGGTGTGTTTATGTATCTGTGTGTTTATGTATCTGTGTTTGTGTATCTGTGTGTTTGTGTATCTGTGTGTTTGTGTATCTGTGTGTTTGTGTGTCCGTGTGTTTGTGTATCTGCGTGTTTATGTATATGTGCGTTTGTGTATATGTGTGTTTATGTATCTGTGTGTTTGTGTACTTGTGTGTTTACGTGTGCATGGTTTCCTTTTTAACGTGGTGGACTTTATACATTAGTGTGCGATACACCCTCGTGTGGATTACTGTACAGTGTTCGAGAAGCGTGGCGTAATGTAGTGGTTGACTGTAGTCTCTGGTCCATTGTAGCTTGTATAGCACAGCATGTAGTGCACTACAGTGTTTACAGTGCGAGTCATGTGTTGTGAGTGTGCTGCAGGCTGTGTGTGTGTGTGAGCCGTAGTGGTATGAGTGTATGTAGCTAGATTATTGCGTGTTAGGGGCTGGTAACCCCTTCTCCTGACACTATTTCTATCAAGCACCACGACGGAAACACCGAAAGGCTTATGCCAGAGACCAGGGGGACACTCCCATCTGGTAGAGCCAGACTGAACCCATCGCCCCCTCCCATCAGGGTTTCTCCAGGAGCAGGAGAACACTGCGATTGGCCACGTGGAATGTTCGGACTCTCGTTGTGGGAGAGAGGCTGCCACTGCACTGCTGGGAGATGGACCGGTAATGCCTGGACCTCTGTGGTATACAGGAGATCCGGTGGACCGGTTCTGGCTCCAGTCATCATGAGGGGTGGACACTTCTCCACTCGGGGCAGGAAACAACAGAGAGTGGCACTTCTTTTTAGCGAAAAAATTAAGGTGGTTTGGGAGTGTGGCAGTGAGGTGTGAGAATCTGTAAGTCCCAGGCTACGGTGGGCTTGCCTCCCCATCAACAAGAGGCGAGGAATGGTGGTGGTGGTTGCTTACGCCCCCACCAAAGATGAACATCAGTGGAGGGATGCAGAGAAGGCCGATGAGTCCGATGCCTTTTATAACCTGCTGTCCCAGGTGAGAGCTAAAGTGGCCCCCCAGGATAGTCATCCTGTTGGGTGACTTTAATACCCGAGCGGGTCATGAAGCAGACACCTGGGTTAGAGCGACCAGAAGGCATGGGCCAAACTAGCTCAATAATACGGTAGGAGCCTCCTAGACTTCTGTGCAATCCATGGGCTTGTAATTATGAACATGGTGTTCTGGTATCGGTGCATCCTCACAACATAGATACAAGCCGGGTCCAAGTGTAGTAGCATAGCGCTGGCTGCTGGTGAAAAGGGGGAACTGAGGTGTTCGGCAGTGCTCTATTCAGCAGGCCACGATATACACAACAGGGGGACATCTCGGGGAAAGGTCACAGAAGGGGCCCATCGGGAATCCCCGGGAACCCGATAGAAGGTTCTAGAAAGGGGGCGTGGCTGGAGCGGAGCAAGGCGGCGCTGAGAGTATAAGAGGGGCCGTGTGAGACTAGGCTCTAAGAAAAGCTGTCTCGGGTGTGGACCAATCAATTTCAAGGACAGTGCATACATTATCAGAGTTGTGTTTTTTGTTTGCATTCCGACCGCAAGTATTGTGGTCAGTTTTGTTGGCAGATAAAATGGTAACAAAAACAATTATCAATTAGCACGGCGATCGTCGTACAAACCCTCACACACGCTCCACTCTTGGGTGAAGGGATGAGGCAGCATGAACCGGGGATACACACACCTGCAGTGAAGGTCGTTTGCAGCCTCAAGGATTCCCAGCACCCAGCAGGGGTGTCTTTTTTTGAACTTACAACTGATCTCTAGAAGTATGCACTCAACAAGACGGTGGTTGTACTCGCCTCTCCGTGTGTCCAAAGTACGCAACCGCGGTGTGCTGTTCGATCAGAGCTTGACCGTGTGCTCGCCGCTCATAGCTACGTTCAGAGTAGATCTCTACCACCTACAAACACTTAGAGGGTTGTGCCCGCTCCTTTCTGCCCCTAACCTGTAATCATTAGTTCATGCCTTTGTCTCAACACGCCTGGATTATGATGCAGAGCTTCCACTTGGATTGGTGCAGAGGCTCCAGTTCAGAATGCAGCTGCCCGGATGATCCGGCGGGTTAGCCGCTTTGAACACATTACGCCCTGCGCAGCTTGCAGCGGCTACCGGTCCGCTTCCGTGACGACAAACCCAGGAACCATGGTGGGGGGGGGGGGGGACCGGGCAGAGTGGGCTGTCGGTGTTGTCTGTGGGAGTCGTCGTTTCGTCGAATTGGACGCCGGACAGGTGGCCCTGGGTAGACGACACGTGGACACGACTGTGAGTTGGGTGTACAGACGCTGTCTCCACCCTTGCAATTTTGGGAGTTTGTTCGGGACGCTGTTTTTTTCCGGTTCCGTCTGTAACACGGTGGTGGTTGTTGTTTTCTTTTTTGCGCTAATTTATTTTCGCTTCGTTATTGTTCCCTGTGCGCACGTTGTCATTTTTGTTATTTTGGAGACCCCCCCCCAGCCCCAGGTCACTCTTGCAAATGAGACTCCTGTCCTGGTCTTTCGAGTTCTACACCCGGTTACAGACGATACACTTGAACTCACTCACTCAATCATTTACTCACTCAACCTACCCTCTCGCTTACTAACTTAACCAATTACCCATTTAGCCACTCACTCACCAACCATCTCACTCACCCATGCACTCAATCGTTCACTCACTAATCTACTCACTCAAGCACTCAATCATTTACCCACTTGCCCTCTCACTAACTCAAACACTCCACCAATCCACTCACCCATGCACTCACTCACCCACCAACCATCTCCCAAGTCTACTCACCCACCATCTCACCCAATCAACCATGCACTCACTCAATCATTCAGTCACCCACCATCTCCCTCTCCTCCATTTCTTGGGTTTCTGTCTCGGTTTTTTGGGTTTCTGTCTCTCCCCATCCTCAGGATGCACAACTCAGATCCACGATCTTCAATCGATCATTACAATACAACACCCACATCCCAGGGTAGAGAGGCTGCGAGAATCTCTGCCGAACCTCGTGGATCACCTCCATGGAGTCGGCGCGGTAAAACGCCAGGAGCCCCCCCTCCCAGTGCAGGTGAAGCCCGATTCTGCGGGGGGAGGGGGCCCCCCTCACCGACTGTGCAGTCTTCACTCCACCATGAACCACTGAGAAGTTGTCATCACATTTCTCTAAACACCAGGATGCGTCGCTCCCTCCCAGCAGCCGTGCAGCACGTTCCCCTTTCCGTGGGATTGTCCCGTACGCGACTCCAACCCGACACCACCGCGCGTCCCCCACGTCCACCTCCCAGTAGTGGTGGCCCGACGAGAAGCTCTCACAGCACAGGGCTTGTGACCAGTAATCAAACCGGTGTGGGTGATCGGGGCGACCCTGGGAGGCAAGGACTGCTGTCATCGTCCTGAGATCCGAGGACATCTGGAGTTGGTTATGAGCAGAGGTTGTTTCCAGAGTCGGTGAGCATCCATCTGTGATAAGAGTGATCGCAACATCACTACAAAACAACATCATCACCATTATCCACCATCACCACCATCAACATTACCATCACCAACCATCATTTCACCATCAACAATAACATCACAAACATCACCATCACCAACCATCCTCGCCATCAATAGCATCGATGACAACAACATATACATCACCATCAACACTATGAACATCAGCAACATCACTATCACCATCAGCAACATCACAACCATCATCATCACCACCACTAGCATCATCACTACCATACCATCACTACCATACCATCACCTCGACCATCACCACTATCCCCATTACCACCATCCCTAACATCTTCATCACCATCACCCACGCGAAAAGCATCATAACCATCACGACCATCACTACCATTATGACCAAAGCCAATATCATCACGAATATTATCAGCGCCATCAGCAAAACCATCACCTATATTATCACCAATGTCACCATCATTACGATCACCACGACCAACACCATCACTCACCAAATTCGTCACCATTCCCATCCCTCACATTATCACCAATATCAGCATCATTACCAACAACAATAACCGCCATTCGCCACTAAGTGGCGGTGACGTCACAACGGCGCTTTGAACGTTGAGGCCACGTGAAGTGTAGAACACCCACTGGCAGGAGGTCAGGGGCAAACCCAGGTGCCATGGGTCGACTGAGATGACTGGCCGATAACATCACAAACATCATCATCAAACATTCTCGCCATCAATATCATCGATGACAACAACATAAACAACCACCATCATCAACACTATGAACATCAACATCATGATGTAAACAAAGAAATATCCTAATTGGTTTTTTACCCTTCTATCTGGCAACAAAACTGACACCTTTTTTACAAGGAGTCATGTTTGCATAGACCACAATACCTGCAGCCGTAATGCAAACAAAAAACATAACTCTGATAATGATATGCACTGTCCTTGAAGTTGATTGGTCCAAACCCGAGACAGCTTTCTTAGAGCCTAGTCTCACATGGTGTTGGACCAGATGACGCCAAAAGGCGCAATATCCCCCGCCTAGCCTTTACAGACTGTTGGGGCAAATCAGCGCCGTTGAAGGCTGGCACGACACACGAGGGGGTGGGTGGCCAGCACTATGCATGGCCGACTTTGTCTACCTCGTGGTGATGTTTACACAGCACCACGTAATTATTTGAGGGTGAGTTGACCTCGAGCACAAACACGGAGTTCATCTGTTGTCAAGATGGCCCCCATCACCCATGATTCACACTGAATAACTCACACATGAACTTGACAGTAGTTGTCTCCAGGACTTTAAGTGAGGCAATGGCCTCTTGGCTGGGAGCTGAGGGTTGAGCTGTTCTAACCCTCCCTGTCCTGTGAAAACAGAGCAGACACAGCCACTTTCTCACAAATAACATAATTGTTTTTGTCCCCGGATAGTAAGTGTTATTTCCTAATTGCTTATGCCTCAAAAGTACAGAAAATGGCTACTCCCACAAACTTTGCTTTTGTGACCAGGACATTGATATTTTGAAATTTACCTATTTTCCAAAACATTCCAAATAGATTCAGTACTGAGTAACTTCTAGAACATACTGGAACTTTCCAGTAAAACAAATGGTATAAATACAAGGACCTTAAGCCCACCAGTTCAGTTTAGTTCCAGCTGCCTAAGTGGATACATATCTGCATTTTTCTGAGATGGCATCAAGAGGCTGCAAGCATCCGGCAGACGCATTTTGCTATGTCTGCGGCCAATTTATTAAGACAAGAGCGAAAAAGTACCCTGTGGAAGCATCTGCTAAGATATGTGAGGCCTACAAGGCATATTTCAGCATGCCTGTCGAGGATCAAGACAAACCCTGGGCACCTAATTTCACCTGCGAACAATGCAAAAACGTTTCTGGAAGGTAAGATGGAAAATTGTTGCTCGGAATTTAATGTTATAAAATTTGTTAAGATTTTTCAAATTGATTCGTCATAGTGATTTACAGTATAATCGTAAATCTCGAAAAACTACTCACTTCCAAATATTTTGTAGTCATTCTTGTATTACTTTAGGATAAATATATGTAAATTTGGATTAATATGTTGTTTTTTTCTGACTTTATGTGAACGAAAAGACACAAATTCGGCCCGTTTTCTCATTGAAAATAGGTCAATTTCTAAATATCATTGTCCTGGTCACAAAAACAATGTTTGTGGGGAATAATAGCCATTTTCTATACTTTATAAGCATAAACAATTACTAAATAACACTTACTACCCAGGGACAAAAATTGTGTTACACAGGATCATCACAAAGCATCACCACTCACATTTCACATCATCACCACATAGCATCATCATAATCAGCACCACCACTCACAGCTTCACCACAGACAGCATCATCACACACACAGCATCCCCACAAACAGCCAGTGTCTCACTGCCCGCGCCTCACACTCAGTCCCATGTTGTCGTGTGTCGAATCGTGAGTGATCGTCGTCTGTACCTGCGCGTCTCCTCCAGGTAACCCTGTGGGAGATATAGAGAGCGGTGCATTACTGTATCTCTGCTTTTATTCCTATGGGATCAGTGGAGTTCCCACTGCAACACCGCAGGTGGAATTTACACTACAAAGTCTTGGCTTATGACCTCGTGATTGGGGACAATGCCACGCAAGGACTGGGCGGAAGCTCAGGCCGTGCGTGACAAAGCGCAGTCGATGTGAAAACCTCATTCAGGAGCCTCAACTTTGACGCTGCCGATGGCTCTGTACAAATTTGCGACACAGGAGACTCATCGCTCACCTGCAGGAATGTGAGCGAGTCCCTCTCCTGCGTTAGGGCCTGCAGGCGAGTGGCTGCTGCCTGGAGCTCCCCAATCTCGCGCTGGTAGTGAGCGATGTTCTTCTCGATCTGGGTCAGCAGCTCGCGCTCCTTCTTGGCCGCACGAGCCAGAGCTGCCTTCTCGTCCTCGTCCAGAGCTGCTCTTATGCGGGCGAACTCGCCATTGACTCGCTGCCTCACCTCGGTCATCGATCTCTGCCAGGGCGTGTGGTTTGTTTGTATTAAATAATTAACGGAGTTAATCTCGCAACAGTTGATCTATGTCTTAGGGAGGTGGCGTTTACAACACTCTTCCTGAATCATAAATATAAAAGCGACTGTGGCCATACAATGCAAACTATGGGCAATAAAGTAAACCTATAGAGACCCATAGATATACCTCGCGATCCGTAGAGACACATAGAGACTCAGATATAGAGACCCATAGAGAAACAGAGACACATGGAGACAAATAGAGACACATAGAGACCCATTTGAGTCAATCCAGGACAGTGTGACTGTGGTCTTACAACCCAAACTATGGACTGTATACTAAACCCATGGAGACACTCAGAGATACACAGAGACCCATCGAGACCTATAAAGATGCATTAACGTCAATCCACACTCTTGCCACTGTGGCCATGCAACCCATACTATGGGAGACGATTTGACCTGTAACCCAGGTGACCTGATGGAGGATGAACAACGTCCTGTGAATCACGGCCATGGTAGCCAATAAACAATACAATTGTCAATCTTGATTTGCCATCTTTCATAACCCTGCAAATAACACAGGACTCAATCGCAAATAGTACATCACAAATATGAGAAAAATAAGGAATTTAAATTGTAATTAAATATGAACACCATCTTTTCGTAGAGTTGCGCAAGGTGTGTGTAATGCGAGAAGAGTGACAAAGCTAAAGGTCATCATTGAAGCTGCCTGATCAGCAACGCTTCCAAGCTGTATTCCTACCATAAAACAAGCCCAGCTGGGACTGGACATGAGAGCTGGGTTTCGTGACTGGGCAGTGATATGATCCATACTCTTAGGGGCTAACAGAGGGACGGGGTACTCGTGGTCGAGGTCAAGGACGTGTTTATGCGCAAGTCACTGTGGATGTACATAATAGGAAAGGAAAGAAAATGCCCATGTTTATACCAATGTTGGCTGACAATAAAGAGAGTACTGTTAAACGTTAGGGATGTTAACACTCGGTAAAGTACCGCCCCCCCCCTCCCGATACTTTCCATTCATTGGCTACCACATTCTGAAAAGCCCCCCCCCCCTCCTCCCTTAACTGGTACTTAAGAGCTTACATCTTGAATCCCTCCCTCACTTGATGCAGCTAATCTGGCTGTGACGGTCCCACCTGATGATGGAGACTTGTGTTGCCTCTGAAACGTCGTGATTTTTATTATTTTATTTTTATTAAATTTTAATTTAATTTTTTTACCTACGTGACTTTACCGAAAGAACTAAGAGTATGAATCCTTGCAGTCACGAAAGCTTCAAATCTAGAATTAAGTGATAAGATCGGTGCACCGGTGAGAACTGGACATGCAACTTGGTGACCTTACCTCGAAATGTCTCTGTGCTTTGTCGGATACTCTTTCTAAATTCAAATGAACATTAATGCTCACATAGCACATTGCAATATATTGAATGGGAGTGTACTATGTGAATAGGATACGTGATTATGCACATTGTATAAAGCACACTGCGTGCATTCAGTGTATTGCGTTGTTGTGGCTTGACAGATATTACTCGCTACTGATGTTTGTAATCGCAGGGAGTTGATCTCAGGTGACTTGCACAAAGCGATACATATTGTAAACATATATAATATGAACCCTGCCACCAATGTACTGGATAACAGGTATGTGCCACCTCATCTGGCCAGAATAGATAGATTTATAACAGAAGATTAATTGTCAGTTCACTTGGGGATATTGGTCCCCCATCTGAAAAATGTGGAATTTCCACCACTGATTCAGTTCCTTATTGGAGATGAGAACCACTTATTTGCTTGTCCTGGGTATTGAGGCGTTTTGACCGTTGTGTCTTTAGTCCCACGATGTGTTCAGAGTCAATGGAAGTCCACGTGAATGAATGGAGTTGTCCTCCATCACAAACCCTACTCAGAGTGGAGTCACGGGGTCACAGAGTCTGGCCCAGACACGGTACCTGCACGTCCCTGCGAGCGGCCTCCATCCGCCTCACAGACTCCTTCGCCATCCTCCTCTTCTTCTCCACCGCCCGCGTGTCCTCTCCCACTTGTTTCTGTGAGAGACGTCACCAGGGGAGACTCCGCTCACTCTCTGAGCGCCCCCTCTCACCCCTGCTCCACACGGACCCCTCCACAGTGACGGTTCCATCTCCAGGCTGCAGCGACCCCTGTGCAGCAATGGAGGCTGGGGGAGCGAGCGCTGCAGGGAACCGATTTCACGAGGAGCTCACACGCCTCCTGGAGCATTTTGTCTTTAGTTGTCATTCCGTCGCACCTCCGATAAGCACGGTTGGCCACGTTTGGTGCAAAATAAGTTCAGCATACATATAGCTGGGCTCAGATAGCACGCGCAGGAGCGTAAGCCTGTGGACCCAATCACTCTACACTGTTACCTGAGTCGTAGGCGGGGCTACCTGAGCAGTGGGTGAGGCTACCTGAGCAATGGGTGGGGCTCTGAGTAGTGAGTGGAAAAGGCGCCGCGAGATGTTAATCTGCCTTGCCTGGTATACAGGAGGTCATGGTTTCGATCCCACCCTGACACCTGAATGTTTGGAGTTTGTTTTCCCCATGGTCGCATGGATTTTTGTCCACGTCCTCCGGTTTTCCCTCTACATTTAAAACGTGCGTTTAGAGAATTTGGCTGCTAAGAATTTCGACTTGATAAGCCACTTCTTTGAGCTGTCATTTGTGGCCATGTTTGCCTCTGCAAAATTGCTACATAGCTCGGTGAGCTTCACTTGGTAAAATAAAACAAGTTTTAGTTTAGTGTTAATCAAGAGTGCCATGTCACTGTTGAGTGTCGGAGAAATTTGATAGAGAGAATCTTGATGAAAATATAAGTATGGTCACGAATTACTTGGTCTGTAGAGTGCGGCGCTAAACTGGGACAGAATGGCACGAGGCTAGCAAGTGGTGAGCACTGCGGCTCACGCAGTTCCAGTCGTTTTACATTTCGTTTATATTTTAGTGAATGCTCCTCTTTAGACTGCTTTTGTATTCGAACCATGGTCTATGCACTCACGTCATTTTGAGAACACATTCTACGCACGTAAGTCCTTCAGTTTTATTAAAATATACGAAGAGCACGTTTAAATATTTGTCATATAACAGGATTGATCATAACATGTGTTTGTATTATTTCTGCACTATGATAACCTCAGCATACTTTATATTAAACCAACGTTGTTAATTTTTTAAGAAACAAGGGGCAGCTGAGAAAGGAATGATATAATATTTAGTTGGATATCATTGTTCAGATCGTACTGGGAAATTATGACTTCACGCAGGAGAGGATCCCTCTCACACACTCAGACCGTCTCACCTCCCGTGTCTTGTGCTCATCCTCCAGCGTCGCCACATCGTGACCCTTGTGGTCTCCTGCGATGATGCAGGTTGTGCAGACCAAGCTCTTTTCCTGTCGGCAGTAAAACTTGATCTTCTTTCTGTGTTTCTTGCACTTGCGTTCTTCAGCATTCGTGGCTGGAGCCACCAGAATGTGGTCTCTGAACTTCGCGTTCTCCTGATGATGCTTTACATGAGTCACACAGTAGGAGGTATCACACCTGAGGCAGGTCTTCAAGGCAGCAGTCGTGCCATCGTTACAGAAGTCACACAAGACCACGGTGGCCATTTTCTCTGCAGCACTGCGCTGCTCCACCAGGTTGGCGAGCGTGAAGTTCTTGTTCAGCTGGGGCCTCTGAGGGAAGGTCACTCGGCACTGGGGGCAGGAGAAGGACTTGGCCACATCCCAGGCGCCCTCCACGCACTTGAGGCAGAACGAGTGGCCGCAGCTGAGCGTGCAGGGGCAGCGGAACGCGTCCAGGCAGATGGGGCAGGTCAACTCCCCTGGAGCCTCGTGACCACTGGGAGCTGTTCTCGCCATGGTCCTGTGGCTCCACTCAGATGGGCACTGGCTGAAGCTCAGGCAGTGTCTGGCTGTAGCTCAGGCAGTGTCTGGCTGTAGCTCTTGACAGTCTCTGTATCTCAGGCAGTCTGTCTGTATATCAGGCAGTATCTGTCTGTATCTCAGGCAGTCTCTGTCTGTATCTCAGGCAGTATCTGGCTGCGTCTCAGACGCTGAACGAGGAACAAGCCACGTTAATAGGTGACAAGCAAGACGTCTTTCAGTTTGATTGGCATGTCACGATGCGTGCCCTGGAATGTGTTGACGTGTGAGCGAGTACAGACGTCTCCACTCCAGGGGTGGCTTAATAAGACTCGGATCACCTCGTCTCAAATCCTCATCCTCACACACCTCATCGTAACTCAACTCCCCTCACCTCAACTAATGTCACCTCACCTCAACTCACCTCTATTGGACATTGTGTGTGCAATGGATAATCTTTAATGGCTTCGAAAAGAAGTCTAAACAAACTAGCATCATAGTATACACTGATGCATCTTCACAGCAGTGGTTCTCAACCCTGGTGCTGGCAGCCACAGTCTAGCATGTTTTATAGGTCTCCCAAAATGACCAATACCTTCTGAACCAAGAAGAGAAATTAAAATGGTCCAATTAACACAATAATTAGTTAAATTAGGTAGTTAAGCCCACCAGGAACAAAACTTTGCAACCCGTTAAAATCACACTTTGCTAAACTGTAGGCTACTTACTAACGTTTTGTTGAAGTCCTGGCCTTTGTCCAATTGTTTTTTTTTCAGTCCAGTCGATGATAATTGAAGTATATGTGTTTTATATGCCTTTACATTTCATCACACAGCAAGAGAGAGTCTTACCAGCAAAAACCGAGGAAGAGAAATATGGCAGAGTGTTGAAGACTAAGTAACTCTCAATCTCTTTCCCGCCTTCTTCTCGAGCTATCCCACAATGCACTACTCCGGAATATAACGGATATTCCGTTTAATTTTTTATTACAGTAATTTTTCCATGACCAAATACAGTATTTTCTCACGAAAAATTACGGATATATTTTTACAGTGCAGGCAGTGACTGTATCTCAGGCAGTGACTGTATCTCAGGCAGTGACTGTATCTTAGGCAGTATCTGTCTGTTTCTCAGACAGTCTCTGGCTATAGCTCAGGCAGTCTCTGTCTGTATCTCAGGCAGTCTCTGGCTGCGTCTCAGACGCTAAACGAGGAACAAGCCACGTTAATAGGTGACAAGTAGGAAGTCTTGCAGTTTGATTTGCATGTCACGAGGCGTGCCGTGGAATGTGTTGACGTGTGAGAGAGTACAGACGTCTCCACTCCAGGGATGGCTTAATAAGACTCGGATCACCTCGTCTCAAATCCTCATCCTCACTCACCTCATCGTAACTCAACTCCCCTCACCTCAACTCACGTCACCTCAACTCACCTCAACTCACCTCATTGCAACTCACCTCATCTCAACTCACCTCACCGGTGAGAGTTGCTCGTGTTTAACTGAGTCACGGGTCTGTGGCTCAAAGTCCGAGCGAGGCCCTTTGCTGAACCCAGCACCGTTACCCGCTCATGTGGGCGAGGGGCAGGTGCCCCACCAGGCGGACCGGCCGTAACACATCAACATCACCGCATACCTTGGATCACGATCGCAGGCATGCAAATTGTGAGGGTTCCTCATAAGTAGTACTAATCACATACCTGCATTTCCCATATCCCCTCCCTTTGATGCTGCTAATCCTGCATAATGCACGGGCATAAGTAGTACAAATCACATACCTGCATTTCCCATATCCCCTCCCTTTGATGCTGCTAATCCTGCATAATGCACGGGCATAAGTAGTACTAATCACATACCTGCATTTCCCATAAATATGCTAAATTCCTCTTGATATGCAAATTTCTTTTGTCAAGGCACCCTTTCCCCCCCTTCCAACCCAGCTTATATATATGCTCCAAGCACGTGTGCTGTTTCATTCAGACGCAGTCGCCTCGACAGACCTGGTTTTCACCTGAGGACAGCTGCTTGCGTTGTGGCCGAAACGTCGTGAGAATTATTTTATTATGTTTTCTTTTTATTATTTTATTACTTCCCTTCTACGTGACTTTACCGAAAGAACCAAGAAGATGAATCCCTGCAGTCACGAAAGATTTAAATATGAAATACCCGTTAAAGGTTTAATTTGTTCTGATAGCTTCGAAAGTTACCCTTTATTCACCCAAAAACGTACAGGGGAATGTGCTCAATGGAGACCCGTTGTTAAGCGATTAGTCGTTAACAGAGGTGATCGTTGGGGAGGGGTTCTGCACTACACTAGTATACACTACACTACTATACACTACACTATTATACACTACACTACTATACACTACACTATTATACACTACACTACTATACACTACACCATACACTACTATACACATTACTATACACTACACTACTATACACTGCACTAGTGTAGTGACGTGGAATCGGTCACGTAGCAGCATAGCGCTGTCTGCTGACAGGGAAAGTGATCTGCAGCTCACAGCAGCCCTGACTGACAGCAAGTCACGTGATAGACCAGAGAGGGATCTAGGGGAAGGTTACGAAAGGGCACATCGAGAATCCGTTAGTAGGTTCCAGAAGGGGGCGTGGACAGGGGCGGAGCCAGGCCACACTGGCAGTATAAGAGGGGCTCCGGGAGGGTACCTCGGGGCTGTCGTTTGTAGTGGGATCTCGTCATGCTGCTGGAGTCTTCACCATCGTCTCCGTCTTCACCATCTCGGCGTCACCAGTCAGGCAGTCTATCAGCTGTCCTGACTGGGAACCGTAGTTACCAAGTGTTAACTGTTATGGCCGTGTAAATAAAGTGCCTCCTACTCTTAGTGTTTATGAGTCAGTCACTACACATAAATCCACAGATGACGATCCCTCTGTATAGTCCACAACAGACTATGAGCACCTAACTTTACACAAACTCACTTTTACACGTACTCCCCACCACCTCACACAGCACCACCACACACTACTGGCGGTGCCGTCGCGAGGGAGCAAACACCAATACCGATGGCCAGTGTCGCTTCTCGCAGAACGAAGTGAACCTGAACCAGCGCAGCCCTGAAGTGAGGGCGGGAGGGGCATCAGCGGGTGCTCGTGTGAAGCTGTCAGCTGCACGCCAAATGCGAAAGCAAGGAGAGAAAACGGAGCAGTGGAAAGAGCCTGATCTGCCGCCCGTGAGGAAGAGGAAAGCGCCATCGAATGTGCCGTGTGTTTAATACACACACACATCGACCAGCACCCGCTGAGGACAGACAAGACATCCAGCAGCGGAGGAGCTGCGCGCTATCCGACGACGAAATCATCGCGCACCACAACGGCGAGCGTCATGCCGACTCGTCATCTAGCTGTGGACAAACAGCTGCAACGGCCATAGAGCACAAAGGTGCCAGCCACCAGCGCACAAGCGAACGAGCGTAGCCAGCCGCCAGCGCACGAGTTCACGAGCAGCACCACCCGGGCGCCACCGAGCGTCAAGTGACCGAGCCTCTTCAAGGACATCATGCCAACGCCGCTCAATCTAGCTGCGGAGAGAGAAAGCCGGCGTGGCTCGCTACTATACCCCCCCCCCCCCCGCAAGCTCACAACACAACTCCCGGCTCTTAGAAGAAAACTAAATAAATAATTTGCCAAGGGGACAACGCACACACAACACACACATCGGGACGAATAAGACTATTCAAAAAAGTTATCTTGGTGTTTCGAAAAGGGTTGCCAATTCAAGGTGGTGCGTTCAATATCAACTGATCGTGCAAAACAGTTGCTGCCCGTCGAGTTACATGAATACGGTTGTTAGAAGTGTTTTAGTCATTCATTTTCGTTAATTACATAATCTTGCCGATGAATCTATTGACGTATACTTTTGCCCTCGGGATATAATAATTTGCTTATTGCCTTTCGTATGACTTTCGTTGCATGCCTGTTTTAAGACCCTACCTGTCGCCGGATGTGCTCGTTACGCGGTGGAATTAATGATGTGTGCAGTTGCCAAAGTGAAACAACGCAAGCCTTGATGGTTAAGAGTGCTGCACACTGAGAGAAATCTCCCCGATGGTACTGTGGATAATTCCGAGCATGAGAGTTCGCACATTAAAGTGTCATATGTTTGTTTAGAATTAAAATTGCTTAACACAAAAGTGGTTGAGTGTTTCGTTCCTAAGTTTATGCATAACCATCTTAATTATAAGAACTGTATCCTGTGTTGAGATATTAATTTGGAGACCTAACATAACATAAACACACTAAGATAATCAATAAATGTTTAATCAAAGATAATCGTTTTATCCCGATTGATACAACTCTGGATAACGAAGCTAAGCCTAATTATCATAACTGCCCACATTAACATAAGCGCAAGCATTCGCATGCATTAATACGATTATCTACATGGTTATCATAATTTATGCATATAATTACATAAATTAGCATAATTTCCGCGATTACACATTTTCCCAATTTTTATCAAAATTTCAAAACCCGGCAAATATACAACAGCGCCTACACACACACGCGTGACGTCACTACCTGGGGGAGCGTCACTATATCGCGCGGGTCCATACGCACATGACGTCACTACGTCTGCATGCGGGAATGACATCACGGCCGGACCGGGGGGTCTGGAGGCCGTGGGTCAGGGCCGCGGGGGTTGTGTGAGGCCGTGGCACTCTGGATGAACCCGGCTGGATACGTGACCGGATCAAGGTGGGGGCCTGGGGGCACCCTGGGGCCACGTGGTCAGAAGAATAGCCTTCTCGAGAGTTCTCGAAGGTGGGCGTGGCCGGGGTGTGCGCCCGGACACGCCGAGGCGCATATAAGCGGCCTCCTCACTATACACTACACTATACACTACACTATACACTACACTATACACTACAGGGATGCAGTAACTCGCTGACCCCGTGACCCCGACTGGACTCCACCTGCAGTCTAAAACACGTTCCTTCGGAGTTGGCAGGTAGGAACTTGGTTGGACAGCGCATTCGTGCGGCGGAAGCTGTGTGGGGCGGCGCGTCACGTGCTGCTGAGCCCGCCCGAAGCGCTCTATGAAATACAAATCGAGGGCGTGGCTATGCACGACAGATAGACAGACAAATAATCCCTGGTGGGCAGTGTGGAACTGTTGTTCCTACCTATATTAACTTTTCAGTTGAGGCATTGGTGCATCTTGCATTAACAGGTTTTGTGAGCTTTTTAATACTGAATTTGCAGGTGTGGAAAATGAGTGGCTCCATAGCTCAGTGGTTAGAGCACTGGTCTTGTAAACCAGGGGTCGTGAGTTAAATTCTCGCTGGGGCCTGTGTAGTTTTGCATCCTACTTCGGCAATATTGACAAATTGAGAGGCTGTTCTTTTAAGATTTCAGCAATGCTAATAAGAAACAGCAGGGGACACGGTAGCACTGACTTGGTACAGGTGTGGTATTGTTTTGGGCAACAACTAACTAAGGAGTTTACTTGTTTAATTAACTTTTTACTTTTAAATTGCGTGTGCGATAAAATAGTCGTTTTATCGGTCACCAGTTCCTCAGAAAGCCAGGTTTTTGGTTTTGTGATGTTTCCTCAATTGTGTTCTCACCTCAAGAAGTTTGCATAAAACTGTAGCCAACTGCCTCCATATCTCAGGGGTTAGAGCACTGGTCTTGTAAACCAGTGGTCGTGAGCTCAATTCTCACTGGGGCCTTTGTTTTGCTTATTATTCAAAGAGACTGAGTGAAACATTAAAACCCTTAGTTTTCAAAATTGGGTTATGCTGTGGGAGAGCACCGAGTCACGATTAAGGAAAACGGGATGCAAATTGGACCGAGTATTTAACAGTAATGTGGCAGTTTTTTTCTGGATTATTGCCACCCGAAAATTATTATTTAGAAATGTCATGTGTACGTGTTTAAATTCAACCTTCCCAAGTCATGAGTTGCTAACATGGTCAAGTTTACATGAAGCTGTGTTACGCAATTTGTCGTTTTTGGCCACATCGCAAACACGTTCCTTTGGAGTGGGCAGGTAGGAACTTGGTTGGACAGCGCATTCGTGCCCGACAGACAGACAAATAATCCCTGGTGGGCAGTGTGGAACCTGTTGTTCTTACCTGTATAAGTATCGTGTATCCTGTCGTGTATAGTCTAGTGTGTAGGTTAAACGTTGAGTTTTATAAGGGTGTAGAGGTGTTACGGAGGGCAAACAAACACACTGGGCGTGGTTATGCCCGTACGCCGAGAGGTGCTTACATCCACGTCCACACCGTTTAGCCTGGGGGGCTAACACGGCGCTGGGATCCCCCACGGCCCCACCCCTCAGTGGGGGAGTTGCTATATAAGGCGGTGAGCCGGAGGGCTCGGGGTTCAGTGTTCAGCCTTAACCAGCAAAGCAAGAAGACCTGCTAGATAGGCCCTGGGACTCCCCTGGATCGCTGTCCTTCTCAGGACTGACCAGGGCAAGCCAGTGGCGTGGCCCCAAGAGCCCAGAGCCGATGCTCTTGTAAGAGCCGGTCTGGGGACTCAGGGTGCCGTAATCCCAGCTTAACCAGGGCTGGGTTAGCTAGCCTCCCCTAGCCCGGTTGTGGAGGACCTAGGAGTAGGCTAGCTGTGACAGATTGTTGATCTCCCTGTTAGACAGGTGAAGGGGCCGATACCCCTTCGAGTGTTGTACATCTCGGCCTGTTATGTACTTTGTGCTTAATAAATAAGTGTGCCTCCAACTACGTCGTCCAAGTCTCCTGGAACCTACTACAAGGGCACCACGGGGTGACCAGCCCCACCCCAACCAGCCCCACCCCGCCCCACCCCCCACCCAGCCCCTCCCCACCCTCCCTCCCCACCCAGCCCCTCCCCACCCTCCCCTCCCCACCCAGCCCCTCCCTCCCCACCCTCCCCTCCCAGCCCCTCCACTCCCCACCCCACCCTCCCCTCCCCACCCAGCCCCTCCCCACCCCACCCAGCCCCTCCCTCCCCACCCAGCCCCTCCCCACCCTCCCCTCTCCACCCAGCCCCACCCCTCCCACCCCCAACTGAATCACCTTAAGGCTGGGCATGTTGAAATAAACACGAGGCAAAAAGATCCGCTTTTTTCTTTTCAAGACTTCCATTTTATGAATGGAGCCACTCTCTCCCAGTTCCATTATATAAATGAAACATCGCCCGTCTCCTCATTGGCCCGAGTCGCGGCGGTGCTCCCCCCACTAACCCCCCCCCCCCTCTCTACCAACCCCAACCCACCGCTCCCATTTGGCTCGGGGGCGCCGACCATGGGAGGGCTCTAGTGGGGCGGGACCATGCACGACAGACAGACAAATAATCCCTGGTGGGCAGTGTGGAACTGTTGTTTCTACCTGTATAAAGATTCTGATTCTAGTTGCTGGATCGATTCACTAAAATATGACCACGACTCGGATCGTGTTAGCATCGCATTCAACTTAACGTGAAATCGAATCGCAATTACACAATCGATCTAAAAAATCGACAAAAACCACCCCCTCCCAACTCATCGACGTCTCTAGAGGAATCGGAATCGATGCTTCAGGCGCGCCTCGCGCACTAATCGATTCGGCTTTGAGCTCCCTGCTCACCATTGTTGACGAAGCCGCCTTGCTTCCTGCGAATCCTCGTTGCCGTGAGTCCCCCCCCCTCACCTAGCCGTCTTTGTCTTCCTCACCCCCCGAGAGCGACAGACAAAGAAGCCCCCCCCCCCCCCGCCAAAAGGCCGAGGCGTTTAAACCACCCCCTGAGGCGAGGCCGCGAGAGACACCGACCCTCGGATAGAATCCGTACCGGCCGAGGCGCGAGGTGCTCGGTAGGCCGGCCTAGGCCGATGCCAGTCACACGCGGTCGGCGGCGGTGGGAGGGAGATTAAACACAACTTTAATAACGTTTCATTTAATATCTACTCCTATTTATATTTGTGTCTTTAAGTCGCGACGTTGAGTTGGTGGTGGTGGGGGAGTTTAAGCGGCTAGCGACTGATGGTGTGGTGAGAGTGAGGCGCTGTGTGCGAGTGACCCACACGCGTGCACTGCTGCTCTCTACACACACACAGCTTGCTGCTGTTTGTAGACTATCTGTTGAGTGATTTGTTTACTTCTGCTGTACGCTGCCCCTCCCGTCGTGGCTTGTGCGCGCGTTGTGTGTTGTTGTAACGTTCTGACCCCAGTGGCCCCCGACCGGACATCTGTGATGAAAAAGCTTCAGAGCTTTTCGGATTCCACCTGGAGTATAAATTCAGTTTCTGGTACTCAGAGACCCATACAGAGACCCACAGAGGACCATACTCAATCTTATAGGGACCCACAGATCCATACATAGAATCACAGACCTATACTCAGAGACCCATACATAGACCCATTGAGACCCATACTTAGAACCACAGAGACCCATATTCAGAGACCCATGCATAGACCCACAGCGAGCCAGAGAGACCCATACTCGGAGACCCAAACACAAAGCCCCATACACAGACCCACAGAGACCCATATAGACTCACAGAGACCTGAGAACCAGAGACCTACAGAGTCCCATAGTAACCCACACAGACCCATACAGACCCCCACTGTGATTGTGATTGGTGGTTAATGGTTGTAGTTTGTAAGTGTTAAGTGTGGGGAGTGGTTGCGCGCGCTGCGTCGCGGCTCACGGCCAACATCAGTGGCGAGTGATATCAGAACCGGGTCCTGTGCCTTCCCTAGGTCGACTCGGACTCAAATCAGAACCTGGTGCGGTGTAAAAATCAGCGCTGGGGAGACAAAGGCGGCCGGGCGTGGTGCTGGTCACCCACCCCCTCGTGTGCCACAGTGGCGGCCTTGACAGGCGCTGCTGCTCCTCCAGCCTGGGTGGGCTACACGGGGAGCTTTGTCACATTGTAGAGACAAAGCTCCCCCGTGTAGCCTCCGATATACTCTAGGGGCAAGTGCTGTTCGCGAGTTCTAGCACCTATCAAGGCCGGCACTGTGGCACACGAGAGAGTGGGTGGCCAGTACAATACCCGGCCGCCTTTGTCTCCCTGGTGGCGATGTTCACTACACACCACTGCACCAGGTACTCATTTCAGGCTGAGTCGACCGAGGTGAGGCTCAGTACCGGTTCAGATAATCGTCATCAGCGTTGGCCTTGAGCTAGAATCGAACTCAGTTCGCCGGGTTCTTAGTGCAGCGTGATAACCACTACACTACCGCTTCCCACTCCGTGTACACAAGCACATGGACACACACATGGACACACACGTGTACACACAGACACGTGTACACAGACACGTGTACACGCACAGACATGTGGACACACACAGACACGTGGGCACACACAGACATGTATACACACAGACACCTCTACACACAAACACGTCTACACACAGTCACGTGTACACCATCATTGACATTCCCTCTGGCCCTGCTCCCATGCCTCTGCTGTGTTCCACAGCACCAGCAACGCGTGCAGGGAAGCTGTCTCCAGCCCTGACCCACGATGGTCCGAGGCCCCAACATCTCCGTGGAACAACATCAACAACATAAACAACAACCACATCAACAACAAATACAGCAGCAGTGGCGGCAGAACCGACTGTGGGTCTCTGTGTGAGCATTTAGGTCTCTTTGTGAGTCTATGTGTCTCTGTGTAAGTCTATGGGTCTCTGTGTAAGTCTATGGATCTTTGTGTCATGAGTCTATGGGTCTCTGTCTTAGTCTATGGGTCTCTGTGTGAGTAAATTTATGGGTCTCTGAGTCTGTCTGGTTTGGTGTGTGTGTATGGGTCTCTGTGTGAGTGTGGATCTCAGTGTGTGTCTATGGGTCTATGTGATGAGTCTATGGGGCTGTGTGAGTGAGTCTGTGTGTCTGTGTGGTGAGTCTGTGTCTGAGTGAATCTATAAAAGTGCTAATGCATTAACTCTTTCAAGTTCACAGTGCAGCAAACTTGCCACATTTTTGTTGATAGACAGAACGCGCACTACAGGAGGATTTGTATTGAATCAGACACAGCGAGTACTGGTCTGGTCACAAACAAACTCACGTCAAATTCGTCCGAGTCGCTGTACGTGTATTGCTTTATATAGACCCACTTTATGGAAAACAGTAATACTCAAGACAATAACACGTGCTGTGTGATTTTTTTACCTTCAATTTTTTATTGAACATTTTTTATCCTAATCAAAAACGAGCAGCCCACACGGCCATTGTACCTGACTGTCCGTCCCTTACTCTCTCTCCAGCCATCCAGCCAGCAAAATGTATTTTTCTAATGTAGTTTGCTAGTATGATCTGAGTATGACACGGTAGCGTGATGACACATCCCACTCATTTGTGTGGAATTCCCACCCTGGGGTGAATGGTGGATTAGGACGGAGGGGGGGGGGTGACGTCAGCACCACGCAGGAACCCGGCTTAAATAATAAATAAATTCCAGCACTCTCGACTCCGCTACCCCTCACAAGCCACACCAAGCATCTGGAGGTCATAAAAACATTAAACAACAAACTTCGGGGCAAAGAGGGATTAGCGACTATCTGGGAAATCTTCAGGTTGGTAGATGACCATATGACATGACCTCCCCGAACGTTTTGGACCGTTCACAAACAAATCTCCAGAGCACAGAGCAGAGACAAACGGACGTTACAACTCACGTTTTCTTTAACGGTAAAAAGTTGAAACTCTGCAAAAAGAACAAATCGACGTTATAGACTGCAGGCTATATTAGTGGTTTTATTATTATTATTTTTTTTCACCCTTATTCAACTCATATTATTTTGTATTGTATCTTTCTATCCATGTAACTTCACCAAGAGAACCAAGGAATGTGAATTCTGGCAGTCAAGAAAGTGAGGGCTTGGATATATCTACAGCCTCGGGATATCAAAATATAACTCAAAATAAAACACCGATCCCTGGTGACACAGACTTATAACAAAGCTTGGAAAACCCTCGGAATAATGGTGGTAACAACGAGGGGCATTACGAATCTTGGTAAAACATAAGCCAAATAATAACCACGAGATATTTGACCAGGGGTAACGCATAAGAGATACAAGAAAATAGGTTAAACACACCATACTAGATAATATGTATTCCATGAAATCAGAACCTCCCCGGCCACCTTTGTCTTCCAACAATTTGACACAAACACATGGTAGCCATAAAATACGTATGAAGGGTGTCTGGCCACGAGATAACAAACACTATGAAGGGGGGGGGGGGGAATGCAAACAAGCAGGGAAGAGGGGGGGGTGTAATCAGGTGCGGCCGCGGAGAGAGGACGGTGACAGAGGGAATCTGTTTTTAAATCCTTTATATTAAGTTCGCTTGCTTGCTTACGACCGTGCAAATCTTTCGGTAGTTTTTTAACCCACTTCCCGTGATCCAATCGAGCTGACATTTTCCACACAGACTCGTTGTGCGTAACAATTAATGTTCGTGAAATTTTTTTTCCAAAATTTTACACTTTTTAGGACAAAAATATTATATTTAATTACCAATTGCTTAATGGTGCAATGCAATCATCTGACCCATAGGTGGCAGCCATCTCAAGCCAGAGGACGAGAGGACTCTAGCCGCCACGCATATCTTAAACAACTAAGCTGGTTTGGTCTTCTGCGTGCGTGTCTGGACGTTTATTTATTTATTTACGCGCTCCCGCGATTGGACAAAACCTAGACAGCTCATTTTGATTCGCTAAAAATATATTAAACAGCCGGAAGAGAGCCAAAGCTCACTTAGATTCGATAAAAATAAATATATTAACCTGCCGGAGGCGAGCGTCTCTTCGGTCAACATTTCACCTACTTTCACGCAACACCATAATCGGAGTGATGATCGCAACGGAAAATCTACTGTGGGTACAGTGTTGCTGTTGCACCCGCCGAACACTGCGTCCTGGTGGCGATATCTCGCCAACGAAGAACGTCCGTGGGTGCAACCAAGAACCCTCCACTAATTAGATAGCCACATACATTTTACATTCCAGAACTTTCTATTAAATCTGTTCATTATTCTTGCTGGCGTTCGGTTCGATGGCCCAGTGGCCAAAACTGACCACTCTTTCGGATGCAGCTCCATCAATATTGCGCCCATTCCCTTCAACCCACTGTGCTTAATCTTGCATTGGGCCTATACAAGTGTGTGCAAAGTGGCCCAGCACAGTTCACGGCCCTACATATTACAAAACCAGCGCTCGATAAATTCTGTCGGTGTCGCCTTCTATCTAATTGGACAAATAAATTATCCCTTACATTTCATTGGCTGAAAGTGGGCTGCGTGCTTTTGGCCGGCAGCACGCGTCAGTCAGTCAGTCGTCGATTACAAATAAAGCAGAAGCACACAGAACGTAAGCGGTGTGTCATAGCATAGGTCTGCCAAGGTCTGCACCGCAGTGCTGCAGTGCACTGTGGCCGCAGACCCTGCGCTGTGTGAGTGTGCTGTGTATGCAAGTGTGCGAATGGTTGTTACGGTCATATACGTTTATTTATGTTACAAAATGCCTGCTGTTGCGTGCTGCGATTAGTCGAGTCCCCAAACAACTTTACCTTACGAGTAGCCAGGGCTCGCTATACGGTGAGTCTTCGCGGACTGAGCTGCCAGCTTCACCTGCCGGGACCACGGCCAGTTGCGTAGCGCCCCCTACAGTTTCTGGACTTTCGCCCATGGCTCAATACCCCCATGGGGCAACGGAGCTCACTGTTTCATGGGTACAATGGTTACTTTTCGCTTCATCTGGCTTATTACCATTTAGATGTATTGACGTTGATCACGTCCCCATGGACGCCATAACACCGACAAATAACATTTTCAAAATAAAAAAACAGGTGGCCCCATAGCGGATCTGTGTGTGTACATACAGACGGAGGATGCAGGGGCCAACCTGTGTGCGACCGGAACGGTGCCATTGCTGACCAATGTCACTGTGGCTGGCGCACACGCTCACGCACACCGGAGCTGTGTTTTTGCAATGCAAGGGCATGGTGGATGGTGGAGCGCATATCGATGCTGTGTTACGAATTAAATAAAAAAAACCGCTGCATCTGTAAGTGTGCCAGTGTGCGCTTATGGTGGATAGTGGTGCGTGCGGAAGTGAGGGTCATCTTTGGGTAAAAAATACATTCTGAACGCGCAAGAACATAGCTGGCGGTCACGTAGGGACTTGGTAGCGAGCAGGGTAGAGGCACTGCGTGTATTATATCTGTCGTCACAACGTTTGTGCGTCAGTCGGGGGGACTTTATCTGCCAGTACCGGTGCGCAACAGTACAGCGAGATATATTCTACAGTGCTTCAGATGTCACGGACTGAGAGGCAACGCGGTTTACATAGGCTTTCTGTCTAACGCGTCACGTTTGTGTACGCACACTTCCGGATATCTCACCACAGCCACCACGATTACTACAAGCACTGGTCGTGGAACACGGAGAGGGTGCCTAAGCTGCTCAACTATTTCATACTCACTCTCACCTAGGATAATGCTTCATCCAAATCCCTATAGCAAGCGAAACAGAGACACACGAGAGGAGCTCGAGGATGCTTTGCACAAAAACGAAATCGTACATGCAACTCCTGCCGCCACCGAGCCCAAAGAGGTCAAAGATCGTCGCCGCAATCGCCGCCGAATGAAGCGATTTCGGTTGAATAAGCCAAAGTGAGAGCTTTACTTGGGGAATGCTATCGATGAAGGGCGCATAGCAACCAACGCTGGCAACGACGCAATGGATCAACCAAGTCATATGCAGGATGTCCTCATGGACGTACACGATCATGTCATTTCTCCCGGCGACTTCCACGTGGACCTTGAAGAAGGTAAGCAAGAAGAAGACGACCCTAACTTTGTCATTGCTCGAGCCGCAGCGCGGGAGGATCCACAACTTACACTAGGCCTTCAGGAGTTGCGTCGCCTAAAGCGACGTGCTGAGCAATCTCTGTTTCAACAAAATGCTGAGCGAGCGCATCGTGCTGCGCTGGAGGCCCAGCGTCGTTCCAGAATGACTGCCGAGCGACTACTGGATGAACGATATCGTCGCAGTATCTCGGAAGCTGAGCGGCGCCGAAGGTTGACGGAACAGCAGCAAGACGAAGAACGACGTCGCCACAATGTGCTGGAAGCAGAGCGCCGCGGGAGGTTGACGGAAGAACAGCAGGAGGAAGCGCGTCGACGCCATGCTGAGCTGGAAGCTGAACGTCTCGCCAGGATGACGGAAGAACAACTAGAGGAGATGCGACAGCGCCAGTCCCAACGGCAAATGGAGAGGACAGAAAACGAAGTCGAGGAGACGCTGGAACAGCGACGCGTTCAACGGCGAACCAAGCGCTACAAGGCCGCCCTCGCCAACCAAGACGAGTTTGAAGTCTCCAGAGTTTCGGGGAAGAATATCGCAGGAAGACACAAACTACCAGAGCCAACTTCGGTTTGCTCAAAGTGTCGAGCATGGAAGTGGCCGGGCGAGTCTTCGATCACATGCTGCATTGACGGCAAGGTCGCTCTTCCGCCACTCCAGCCTGCACCGGCCATTCTACGCAAGTGGTACCAAGATGAAGAGTTTCTGAAGCAGATACGCATGTACAATCAAGTGTTTGCATTTACGTCGCTTGGTGCGTCTTTAAGCAATCGCCGCTTCAACCCAGTAGCAGAAGATCAAAGTGTCCAAGGGCAGAGAGGCGTGTATACATACCGTATCCAAGGAACGATGGGCCATTTCTTGGGATCTTTGTTACCATATACGGATCAAGCCGGTCAGACAACGAAGCCCAAGTTTGCACAGATTTACGTGTACGATCCAGATGTGGAAGCACGAGTGGCTCGCCGACGGGATTTTTTGTGGCCTGAACAGAGTCGCGCTGTTGGACTTGGAGCACATGTTGGAGACGTGCAACGTGTTTGCGCTAGTCAGCGGATGAGAAGCATGATCGAAGCCGGCGACAACCCCGTCAACGTCGTGTTTCGCCTGCGTGCAAACAACTATGCGGGACCCCGCACGCACAATCTCCCCACCGCCACGGAGGTTGCTGCTGTGTTGGTTGATGACGGCAACGCGGCGAATAACCGAGACTTTCTTCTCTTCCCACGGTCAGGTGGCCTTTTGCGACTGTTCGAAACCCATTCGATCTACGATTCACTTCAATGTCCTCTCTTGCTCCCTCTCGGGGAACTGGGTTGGACGTACACGGATGAGTACATGAACGGCACTACGTATCGGAACAAGACGCGAATGGCGCTTCGCGGGACCTGACGACGAGGAGGAAGACGGAGTGTACACGAAGAATATCGTGTATCGCCAGATATTTGAATAAGTTGCATTCTATATTTCAATTACTTGCATTCTTGAATATTGTCGATTGAGCGTCTCATAAAAATACATATAACCTCACAAAAATAAACATTCAACAATCACCAAAACATGTATATTGTGTCCAGCCACCTTCAACTCCCCACCAACCAAGCATATACACACCGCCCGCTTCGCGGGCGGCAACTGCTAGTAAAGGATTTATAGTGAAAAACTTAGTTTTTACGGGTTATACTTTTTTATCTCGCAAGAGACGCGCAAAGAGGGGAGAGAATTTCACATTTAAGCACGGACACAGATCATGCAATTCAGTCTTGCAAAGGAGCAGGCTGCGGGGCTTGACCTCGACATTAGAAATGGGTGTGGTGTCTCGCAGAGAACAGGGGCGAGGTGATGCTCGGTGTTGAGTTCGGCATGGACCGACAGAGTATCTCTGAAAATTTATTCTAAAATTTTCCTGATGTTTTGAGTCTCTTGCAAAGTCAAGGATTGCGATAAGTTGTATTGTACTAAGCTTTCACAGTTGTTTAAGAGGTGTGCAAATACAATGTACAGGTTTTGAGATTGAGTGCCAACAGACGAGCAGCTGCAGCTCGAGTTGAACCGACGAGCAACGCCAAGCAATCAACCTCGAGAAAGGGCGGAAAGTGCCAAGTGTCGACTAAGCCAGCATCACAGAGAACCAGCTGCACGCGCAATTGTGCGCCGCCAGAGAGCACAGAGCAGGAGAGAAAGCACACAGCAGCGCCACCAGCTCCATCGAGCAAGGGTGTCTGCCACCAGCGAACGAACTGCGAGCGCATCGTTCATCGCCAGAGAGCACGGGGCAGGAGAGAGCGCGTGCAACCAGCTCATCCAGCAGTGGAAGGAGCCGGCAGCTGCCAGCAGACACGCCCCAAGCGAGAGGGAGCAAGGAAGCCGTTTGTATGACACGCCCACCCTCACACGCTCACTGCTCCGCAGGGAACAAACAAAATTTTTGGTACAAGGAATGCCCAACCTCGGTGTCTGCTTTACGCAAAGAATTGATAAAAGAAGACACACGCACACAACATGCATATCGGGTCTAATAAGATTGTTCCAAAAAGTTATATTTGTGTTTCTAGAAGGGTTGCCATTCCAAGGTGGTGCGTTAAATATAAACTGATCGTGAAAAGCATACCTGCCCATTGAGTTACGTGGATACGGTCGTTTAGAAGTATTTTAGTCATTCGTTTTCGTTAATTGCATAATCTTGCCAATGAATTAATTGACGTATACTTTTTCCTTCGGGAAATGTTTATTGCCGTTCGTATGAATATCGTCACATGCATGTTTAAGGACATTTTCCTATCGCCGTATATGCTCGCGTTACTGAGAAATTAATCGAATGTTCTGTTACCCAGTTAACGTAATCATTGAGGGTTAAATGTACGGATCAATGAGGAGAACATCTCCAGGGGTACTGTGTTGACAATTCCAAGCATAAGAGTTTGCATATTAGAGTGTTATGTTTTTGGTTAGAAATTAAAATGGCTTAACACAAAAGAGTATGAGTGGTGCCTTCCTAATTTCATGCATAATAATCTCAATTATGAGAACTGTATCCTGCGGTGAGATTTGAATTTGGAGACCTGACATAAACACTCAGACATAATCAGTAAATGTTAAAGCGAGAATAATTGTATTACCCTGATTGATAATACAACCCTTGATAACGAAGCCGAGCTTAATTTAGCATAATTACATCACACTTGCATAACTTTATACAGTTCATTGTATTATCCCGATTGATAATGCGACCCTAGACAACGAAGCTAAGCCTAATTATAATTACTGCACACATTAGCATAATCACATACATTTGCATAACTTAATACATTCACACCTCCCTAATTATAACAATTCATGCGGGTAATCACATAAATTAGCATAATTTCGGATAATTACATATTTTTTCATTTAATATTTATTAGTTTTTATTAATTTTTCAAGACCCGGCATATACAACACTGTGATGTCACCACTTGCTTGCCCGCTCGCCAAGAAGCCAGGCAGGTAGCCAGGAATCCGGTCAGCAAAACTTTGTGAGCCTTGGTTTAAGAAATGCCTGGCCCTGCTGCTGATGAGACACTGAATGTCGAAACCTGCCCAGTGTTGCTCGCATTGAACCAAATGCCGCTTCAATTAGGCACTCCGAGACGGCCGTGCCTGCGACTGATGGGATGAGTTAAACGTTACGTAGTGTGTATTGTCTTTAATGTTTCATGTGGAGATCAGGGATTTGCGAAGGGGTGGGGGGGGTTGATGATAGTAATGATGATGGTGATGAGTGCGATGAAGGTGGTAGTGGTAGTAATAATGTTGAAATGGTGACGAGGATGATGGTGGTGTTCGTGGCAGTGTTCGTGGTGATTGTGGTGATGATTGTGATTATTGTGATGATAGTGATCATGGTAGTGGTAATGATGATGGTGGTGATGGTGATAATGATGATGATCGTGGTGATGATGGTGATAATGGTGGTGGTGGTGATGATGATTATGATGATGGATGTGATTATAGGTGTTGATAGTGATGATGGTGGTTAATGGTGGTGATGATGGGGATAATATTGATGATAGTGATGATGGGTTGGTGGTAATGATGATGATGGTGAATCGTAGGGATGAGGAGGTGTGACGCGAATGCGCACTGCAGGTGAAGGAGCAGCCACATGGACTCTGGGGCTGCGCTGAATCCCCACTCAGATTTCATTCAAATCCCTCAAACTTCCGCACTGGCGATTTGTACTGCACTGGCGACATCGCTCACGTACACCAACCTGAACCTCACCCTCCCTCCTCACCTTCCCCTTATGCTGACCTCACCCGTCCCTTAATTTTCACCTCACCCTCCATTCCACCCTCTCCTCACCATCCCCCTTCTCCGTTTCTTGGATTTCTATCTCTCCTCATCCTCAGGATGCACGACTCAAATCCACGATCTCCAATCGATCATTACAACACCTCACCCACATCCCAGGGTAGAGAGGCTGCAAGAATCTCCGCCAAACCTCGTGGATCACCTCCATGGAGTCGGCACGGTAAAACGCCAGGAACCCCACCTCCCAGTGCAGGTGAAGCCCGATTCTGCGGGGGGAGGGGGCCCCCCTCACCAACAGTGCAGTCTTCACTCCACCATGAACCACTGAGAAGCCGTCGTCACATTTCTCTAAACACCAGGACACGTCACTCCCTCCCAGCAGCTGTGCAGCACCACCACTCCCTTTCCGTGGGATCGTCCCGTACGCGACTCCAACCCTCCACCGCCGCGCGTCCCCCACGTCCACCTCCCAGTAGTGGTGCCCCGACGAGAAGCTCTCACAGCACAGGGCTTGTGGACAGCCATCAAACCGGTGTGGGTGATCGGGGCGACCCTGGGAGGCACCGGTCAGCATCATTGTCCTGAGATCCGAGGAGATCTTTAGTTTGTTATGAGCTGAGTTTGTGTCCAGAGTCAGTGAACATCCGTCTGTGACAACAGCGATGAAAACATCACTAGAGAACACCATCATCACCATTAGACACCATCACCACCATCAACATCACCGTCACCAACCATCATCTTCACCATCAACAATTACATCACAGACATCACCATCACCAAGCATCCTCGCCATCAATACCATCAATGACAACAATATAAACATCACTACTATCATCAACACTATGAACATCAACAACATCACTATCACAAATAAGCCACATCACAACCATCATCACCATATCACAAACAATCACCACCATCACCACCATCACTACCATTACCACTATCCCCATCACCACCATCTTCATCACTATCACCAACATCACCAACACGTCATTATAACCATCGCAACGACCATCAAAATCATCACCACCATCACTACCATGACCACCATAATCAATATCATCATCTCTACGACCATTAGAGCCATCAGCAAAACCATCACATCCATTACCACCTATATTATCACCAATGTCACCATCATTACCATCACCGCGACCGTCACTGCCATCCCATGAAGAACACCATCACCAATGCCATCAGCATTCCCATCACTCACATTATCACTAACAGCATCATTATCACCATCCTCATCACGACCACTATCAGCATCATTATGACCATTACCAGCATCAGGAACTCATTTGAGGTTTAAACTGCCTAACAGAGGCCCAGGACTGGATCAGATATCACCTGCCACTGATGTTAGCCATGGCAGGTAATCAAACTCAAGGGACTGGGTTCGTAGTGCAGTGTGCTACCGCCCCCTCCCACTCATACACATTCACAGGCACATACTGCATCTCAACATCACAATTACCCCTGACTCAGTTCAGTAGGGTCCTGGAATGGGATGTGAACACAGATTAAGATCCCCGGTGTAGTCTTCCAGACTATTGGGACAAGTGCTGTCCGTGAGCGTCTATGAAGGCTGGCACGACACACGACGGGCTGGGTGGCCAGCACTACGCCTGGCCACCTTTGTCTCCCTAGTGGTGATGTTTACACAAAACACCAGGTAATCATTTGAGGCTGAGTCGACCTCGTGCACACACATGGGGATAATTTTTTGTCAAGATCACCCAATCACCCATGATTCACACTGAAGTACTCACACAGGCGTTTGACTGCAGTTGTTTCCAGGAATTTAAGCGAGGCAATGTCCTCTTGGCAGGGAGCTAAGGGTGGAGCTGCTGTAACCCTCCCTGTCCTGTGAAAGCAGAGCAGACATGGCCACTGTCTCACATAGAGCATCGTCACTCACAGGATCATCAAAGCTCCATCTCATAGACAATCATCACATCATCATCACAATTGGAATCATCACAGTTCCATCTCATCTAGAATCATCACACAAAGCATAACTCATCACAACTTTTCATAACATCACTACACAGCATTACTATCACCACACATAGAATCATCACACGCAACATCACCACACACAGCATCACCACACACAGCATCACCACACGCAGTTTCACCACACAGCATCCCCATACACAACCAGTGTCTCACTGCCCACGCCCCACACTCAGTCCCATGTTGTCGTGTGTCGAGCCATGAGTGAAAGTCGTCTTTTACCTGCGCGTCTCCTCCAGGTGCCCCTGTGGGAGAGAGAGAGAGATGCGTTATTGTGACTCTACTTTGATTTCCTTGCATTCAATGGAGTTCACACTGCAAAACTGTGGGTGGAATTTAAACCCCAAAGTCTTGGCTTATGACCCCATGATCACTAACACAGACTTACGGGCCAAATATTTCAGAGTGAAACTGGTTGATGGTCAACTATAAACTACTATTTTTTTCCAGGTAAAGCCCACGGAGCTATATAGCTCTTTTTCAGAAGCGACCTGGCCACAAATGATAGCTCAACAAAGTGGTTCATCACGTGGATATGTATAACAGCCCAATCCTCTAAACGCACGTTTCCAAATGTGGAGGGAAAAACTGGAGGACCCGGATAAAAGCCATGCGACCACGGAGAGAAACATGCAAACTCCAAATGTATAGTGATGTCCCCGACCTCCGGTATACTAGGTGACGTAGTTACCATCTCGCCACCCCCATGAGGGCCAACACTGAATTGCAGGGCAAATATGTCAGAGTGAGACCGGTTGATATTGATCTGTGTTGAGTAATTTGGGACTTTAAATTTCCAGCGTTACCAATGCACATGGTGCAGGCCTTGTAGAAGTCATGTTCAAGACACAATGATATCATTAATAAGTGTATGAGACCTCGTATTTATTTAGCTTCCATAATAGGAACAAGAGGAGGTCCACAAAGTAAGAAGCAGCATCGCGGCATCATGAGATTTGGCAATAGCTTGGGGAGGCCTTCATCCATCAGTGGATAGATCATGGCTGATGATGAATACGGTGTACATTGTTGTTGCTGTTGTTGTAGGGTTGATTTAAAAAGTGAAATTCCAATACCATTTAGTTTATATTCACAATTAAACAAACTTAATGGGAATCTGTTAAAGGACGAGAGAGATAATTAATTTAACTGAGAAAATATGAGCTGGGCTCCACATGGCAGTTACTGGAGCTGCGATGCGAGTCCATGAGTGGAGCTGTGTTCTCAAGCCCAGTGGATGCGAACTCTCATTCAGGAGTCTCTCTCTGCTGCTGCTGCTGGTGAGAGGGCTCTGTGCCAATAGCGACACTGGAGACTCATCGCTCACCTGCAGGAACGCGAGCGAGTCCCTCTCCTGCGCTAGGGCCTGCAGGCGAGTGGCTGCTGCCTGCAGCTCGCTGATGTCGCGCTGGTAGTGAGCGATCTTCTTCTCGATCTGGGACAGCAGCTTGCGCCCTTTCTGCTCCGCTTGCTCTAAAGCCGCCTTCTCCTCTGCATCCAACGCTGCTCTCGCGCTGGCGAATCTGACCGAGATTGAGGCCTTTTCATCTGTCATGGATCCCTGCAAAGAGAAACAAATGCCATCTCTGTTCATTAAATGTCTGCTCCTTTGTGAAATGACATTCAGGTCGGTGTGACCCGAGTGCAACTCTGAAGGTGTCCAGACAGTGATACGAGTCTGCAGCACTGAGGCCTCCTTCTTCCTCTGCGTCTTATAACGCCGCTGTGCATTTTCACTACAACACGATTCGCCATAACTTGCGGGGGCTGTGAGGCAATGAAATTATAAATACCATCATGAGTACATTTAACGTTTCTGCCATTCTCATTCGCAAGGCTATCAGGGCGAGGCTTTGTTTACCTTAGCATGAAGCCAAGGGAAGTCTGTAATTTGCCTTCAAAAAGTAGAGCCTTAATGAAATGGGAAGTTAGGCTAATTCCTCTCTAAATTAATGTTTTGAATGTGAGAGAAAACCACATGTATACTGCCACCTGGCCACCATAAATCCTGATTGGTTTCAGTAAGATGGTGTACAACAGTCTGTGTGTGATCCACCAACTCTGCCACCAGAGTATTGGATAAGAGGTACGTACCACCTCATCTGACCAATATAGTAAACAGGCGTTGAAGTGGTAAGTTGTATGGAGATATGGGAATGTGGAATTTCAACCACTGATTGAGCGTCCTGATTATTGAGGCGCATTGACCGTTGTGTCTTTAGTCCAATGATGTGTTCGGAGCCAATGGAAGTCCACGTGAATGATGTGAGATGTCCTACATCACAAACCCTACTCAGGGTGGAGTCACGGGGTCACAGAGTCCGGCCCAGACGCGGTACCTGCACGTCCCTGCGAGCGGCCTCCATCCGCCTCACGGACTCCTCCGCCTCCTTCCTCTTCTCCTCCACCCCCCGCGTCTCCTCTCCCACTTGTTTCTGTGAGAGACGTCACCAGGGGAGACTCCACTCTGAACGTCCCCTCTCAACCCTGCTCCACACGGACCCCTCCACAGTGACGGTCCCATCTCGAGGCTGCAGCGGCCCCTCTCAACCCCGCTCCACACACGGACCCCTCCACAGTGATAGGGGGAGTAGCCCCGGTCCAGCGATGGAGGCTGGGGGAGCAAGCGTTGCAGGGAACTGATTTCACGAGAAGCTCAAACATGCGCAGGGCTCCCTAAGTAGTGGGTGGGGCTACATATGTAGTGGGTTGGACTGCCTGAGCAGTGGGCGGTGCTACCTAAGTAGTGGGCGCAGCTACCTAAGTAGCGGACGGGTCTACCTGTATAGCTGGTGGGGCTATCTGAGCAGTGGGGGGGGGGGGGGGGCTATCTGCGTAGTGGGTGGGGCTACCTGAGCAGTGGGCGGAGCTTCCTAAGTAGTGGGCGCAGCTACCTGAGTAGTGGGTGGAGCTTCCTGAGTAGTGGGTGGAGCTGCCTTAGCAGTGGGCAGAGCTACCTGTGTAGTGGTTGAGGCTGCCTGAGTAGTGGGCGGTGCTGAGTAGTGTGCGGGGCTACTGGAGTAGTGGGTGGAAAAGGCACCGGAGTGGCGAGATGTTATCTGCCTTGCCTGCTATACAGGAAGTCTTGGGTTCGAGCCCGCGCCTGATGCCTGTATAAATGCAGTTTGCATGTCTCTCTATCCGGGTCCTCCGGTTTTTCTGTCGACGTTAAGGAATATGTATTTAGAGTATTTGGCTGCCATACATTTAGACCTGATAAGCCACTTCGTTGAGCTGTCATTTGTGGCCAGGTTGCCTATGAAAAAGAGTTTCATAGCTCATTGAGCTTCACTTGGTAAAATAAAAAATAGTTTTTGCTCCTCTCTACCACAAACCACTTTTTGTATTCAAACCACAGTCTATGCACTCATGTAATTTTAAGAACACATTGTACGCATTAAAGTCCTTCAGTTTTATAAAATATACTAAGAGTACATTCATAAATTTGCCATACAACAGGATTTATAATAACTTTCGGTTGTTTTATTTCTGCACTGACAACCTCAGCATACTTTATATTAAAACAATCTTGTTAAAATGTGAAGGAACAATGGGCAGCTGCGAGAGGAATTATATTTAGTTGGATGTTATTGTTCAGTTCATACTGGGAAATGATGATTTAACGCAGGAGAGGCTCCCGCTCACACACGCAGACTGTCTCACCTTCCGTGTCTTGTGCTCATCCTCCAGTGTAGCCACATCGTGACCCTTGTGGTCTCCTGCGATGGTGCAGGTTGTGCAGACCAAGCGCTTGTCCTGACGGCAGTAAAACTTGATCTCCTCTCTGTGCTTCTTGCATCTGCGTTCTTCAGGATTCGTGGCTAGAGCCACCAGAATGTGGTCCCTGAACTTCGGATTCTCCTGATGAGGCTTTACATGAGTCGCACAGTAGGACGTATCACACCTGAGGCAGGTCTTGGAGGCAGCAGTCGTGCCATCGTTGCAGAAGTCACACAAGGCCACGGTAGCCAATTCATCTGCGGCACTGCGCTGCTCCACCAGGTTGGCGAGCGTCACGCTCTTGTTCAGCTTGGGTCTCTGAGGGAAGGTCACTCGGCACTGTGGGCAGGAGAAGAACTCGGCCACATCCCAAGCGCCCTCCACGCACTCGAGGCAGAACGAGTGGCCGCAGCTGAGCGTGCAGGGGCAGCGGAAGGCGTCCAGGCAGATGGGGCAGGTCAACTCCCCTGGAGCCTCGCTACCACTGGGAGCCGCACTCGCCATGGCCCTGTGGCTCCACTCAGAGACGGGCGCTGGTTGTAGCTCAGGCAGTCGCTGGCTGTAGCTCAGGCAGTCGCTGACTGTAGCTCAGATAGTCTATGACTGTAGCTCAGGCAGCCTCTGTCTGAAACTCAGGCAATCGCTGGCTCCGTCTGAGACGCTAAACTAGGAACAAGCTACGTAAATAGGTGACAAGGAAGCAGGAAGTCTTTTCGTTTGATTTGCATGTCACGAGGCGTGACCTGGAATGTGTTGACGTAGGAGATAGTACAGACGTCTCCGCTCCAGGGGTGGCTTAAAAAAATACTAGGATCACCTCGTCTCAAATCCTTATCCTCACACCCCTCATCACAACTCTACTCACCTCCCCTCAACTCACCTCAACTCATCTGACCTCCCCTCAACTCACTACAATAGCATTTATATTGGAACAGATATAGCGAGTACTCGCATGGCAATGTAAACGTTTTATATCCGTTTCACACCCAAACTCACGTCAAATTAGTCAACGTCGCTGTACGTGTATTGCTTTTCATAGACTGTAGGTTAAAGTCACTTTGTATAAAGAGTAATACTCAATACAATAACACGTGTTGTGTGTGTTTTTTTTTTACCTTTGATTTTTTAAAAAAGTTTTCTTTCAGGACAGCATAATGACGTAGGCTTTCGCGACCAATATTATTCATAATAAACGTTTTTGGTTAGATCGCGTTATTTATAAATGTGTCGTAACCATCCACCACCCGACACGGCCAATCAGCAAAAAAGTGTCACGTTGACAAAAGACAAATAGTTCACTGCTTTAGCCCACCAGTGTTTTCGCTTCAACACACCGGTGGGCTAAAGCAGTGAACACCAAAGTTGTGCATCCTTTGTCATACTGCCCCCTGGCGCACACATTGGAGAATTGCAGTAGCAGTTATTTTAGTCGCCCTCCATCCACTTCTGACAACTCAGCGTTTTCAACACAATTGACCCAACTTTCCCCGGCTGATGGAACATTATACATTTGAATTTTTTTGCTGTGGTTTTCACACCTGATGATGATTACTTGTATTGCAGTCGAAACCTCGTGAGAATTTTATTGTTTTCTATTTTTATTATTTTATTGTTTGCCTTCTACGTGAGTTTACCAAAAGAACCAAGCATATGAATCCCTGCAGTCACGAAAGCTTTAAATCAAATTTGATGGAACATTGTTAGCGACTCCCGCTATCACCATTTCTGTTGGGTCCACCGTCTCGATAATTATAGGTCACACATGTGCTAATGTAGTCCTTGCTGGAACAGCGATCGGTCAGTCCCCGACATTCAATAATTGTAGGAATGATTTTTGGTCCACTCTCACCACCATTTGTGTGTCCGATAGTGTTAATCTGCGGGTCGTCACATTTGACGGAGCAATTACAATTGGTGAGCCGGCCCATGCCGCTAGTATTTGTTTGGGGTACCACAATGATATTAACATTTGTGTGCCTGGAGGTACAGTCACGGGCTTGCTGACCAACGTCTGTACTGTCACCCCCGTCTCGGAACATTTCTCCACTGGCCACAGGAAAAAAAAATGCGAGATCCCGAAGAATTTTTTATACAACTTTGGTCAGTGAGTATTCGGAGAGGTATATATTTTTTTACAGAAATCGGTTCCCATCAGACATGAAACTTGTGTCTATAATCCCCATGTTACCCCCATTTGCCACTGCATATGTACTGGTGACTGATGTGAAGCAGTGACTACTGGGCAGTAACATGTCAAATATCAAGTTTCGAAATAAGTGGCCTTTGTCCCCCGTATCGATAAACACGCTTACCTCTCACCCCCCCTATCGAGCCCACGATCACTGAGGTACCCGCGGCTGCTATAGCTCGCAGGGCTAGCTTTCCCCACTGGTTGCTGGACTCGGACCACCGGTGGAATAGGAAGTCCTGGCCTTTCCCCGCGGATTTTGTAACCATGTCATCACCAACCCCTTCCGATAAAGGTGGTACATGCGACATGGTGATGGTGGCGGTGAGTGACTATGAGTCCCGAGGATGCGTGAGGTGGATTAACTAGCTGGGTGTCTGGGGTGTCGTGGCTTGCCTGGTGTTGTAGTGTAGCAGCCGCCGATGAAGAGGTGGATGCTGTCATTGTTGCTGGCAGAGGGTCACGATGTGATCTGGTGAGAGGGGCCTGCTGTTCAGCACATCCGTGCTGGTGAGAGGGGCCTGCTGTTCAGCACACCCGTGCTGGTGAGAAGATGGCGCCGATGATGGCAGCCTCAGCCAGTCGGTGCGCCCTGTTTTGTCTTGTTTTGTCTGTTAATCCAGTGTTCTGCCGAGATTTTCGGAGTTCTATAACAAGAGACGAACTTCTAAACATCAGGGAAACAACTCCTGTGGATTTATTTCCCACTTTTCTGCTTCCAGCGGCAGAATTAGTGGGCATTCTAGTCAAAGCCGCGCTCGGCTTTACTCAAGCAGAAACGCCGCCCAAGGGGTAAACAGTCGGGGGCTCTAGTGCAGCTACACAGACGCGGGATCCGAACAGTGCTTCCAAGCTTTTTCCTCTCAAACGTACGTTCACTGTGCAACAAAATGGACGAACTTCAGCTACTGATGGTGACAAACAGAAACTTTATTCATCTTCTATTTTGTGCTTCACGGAGACATGGCTGTGTGATTTGATCCCGGACACTGCATTACAACTGGCAGGCTTCCAATTTGTAAGATCGGATCGGGAGATAGCACTCTCCGGCAAGACGAAAGGCGGTGGTATTTGTATTTACATTAATAGTGACTGGTGTGTAGATGTCACAGTGATTCTGCAACATTGTTCTCCGCTCTTTAGATCATTTTTTATAAACTGTAAACCTTTCTACTCGCCTCGCGAGATCACGTCGCTCATTATGGTCGGAGTTTATTTGCCGCCAGGTCCTCAGGTTAAAGAGGCCCAACGCATGCTCGTCGACTAGATTCTGATTGTGGAGCGAGCAAATCCAGATTCGCTGGTTATCGTACTTGGCGACTTTAACAAAGGTAATCTCAGCCACGAACTCCCCAAATACAGACAATTTATTAAATGCCCTACCAAAGAAGGGAACACTATGGATCACTGTTACACTACAGTCAGTAGAGCCTACCACACCGTCCCCAGAGCAGCACTGGGACACTCTGACCATGCCATGGTCCACCTAATTCCTGCATACATGCAGAAACTAAAGCTCTGTAAACCTGCTGTGAGGACATCTAAACAGTGGACCAGTGAGGCTATAGAGGATTTGCGGGTGTGCTTGGACTGTACTGACTGGGATATGTTCACAACTACTACCAATAGTCTGGATGAACTCACAGAGGCTGTGACGTCGTAAATCAGCTTCTGTGAGGACTGCTGTATTCCAACACGCACCAAGGTGAACTTCAACAACAACAAGCCATGGTTCTCAGCAAAGCTCAGAAGGTTGAGGTTGGAAAAGGAGGAAGCGTTTAGGAGTGGGGATAGAGACAGATTCAAGGAGTCGAAGAACAGGTTTAGCAAGGCGGTGAGAGAGGCTAAACGACTGTACTCAGAGAGACTAAAACACCATTTCTCTGCTAACAACTCTGCTTCTGTCTGGAGAGGGCTCAGGCAGATCACCAACTACAAGCCCAGAGCCCCCTACACCACTAATGACCCCCGCCTGGCCAACGACCTGAACGAGTTCTACTGCAGATTTGAAAGACAATTGGACTGTCCTGAACTACCCCTTCCCACCTAAGAGGCCCCATCCCGCCCCCCACTACAGAGACGACTATCTCCATTCAGGAGAGAGAAGTTAACAGACTTTTCAAGAGGCAGAACCCACGCAAAGCAGCTGGGCCGGACTCTGTCTCTCCAGCCATCCTCAGGCACTGCGCGGACCAGCTGTCTCCAGTGTTCACCAACATCTTTAACACCTCCATGGAGACATGCCATGTTCCAGCCTATCTCAAGTCCTCCATCGTCATCCCTGTGCCCAAAAAGCCAAGGCCAACAGGACTAAATGATTACAGACCCATCGCCCTTACCTCTGTGGTAATGAAGTCTTTTGAGCGCCTGGTCCTGGCACACCTCAAAGCCATCACAGACCCTTTCCTGGACCCCCTTCAGTTTGCCTACAGAGCCAACAGGTCTGTGGATGACGCAGTTAACATGGCCCTCCACTTCACGGTACAGCATCTGGACTCCACAGCATCCTACGCCAGGATCCTGTTTGTGGACTTCAGCTGGCTTTTAACACCATCATCCCTGCCCTGCTTCAGGACAAGCTCTCCCTGCTGAACATGCCAGACTCCACCTGCAGGTGGATCACAGACTTCCTGTCTGACAGGAAGCAGTGCGTTAAGCTGGGAACACAAATTTCTGCCTCCAGGTCCATCAACACCGGATCTCCTCAGGGCTGCGTCCTATCCCCTCTGCTCTTCTCTCTGTACACCAACAGCTGCACCTCCAATCACCCGTCCGTCAAACTCTGAAAGTTTGCGGACGACACCACCCTCATTGGGCTCATCTCTGATGGGGATGAGTCTGACTATAGGTGGGAAGCTGACAACCTGGTCACCTGGTGTAGCCAGAACAACCTGGAGCTTAATGCTCTTAAGACCGTGGAGATGGTTGTGGACTTCAGGAAGAATACAGCCCCACTCACCCCCATCACCCTGTGCGACTCCCCAGTCAACAATGTGGAGTCCTTCCACTTCCTGGGCATTATTCTTTCCCAGGACCTCAAGTGGGAACTGAACATCAGCTCCGTTACCAAGAAGGCTAAACAGAGGATGTACTTCCTACGGCAGCTGAAGAAATTTAACCTGCCAAAGACAATGATGGTGTGCTTCTATACAGCCATCATTGAGTCCATCCTCACGTTCTCCATCACCATCTGGTACGCTGCTGCCACTGCCAAGGACAAGAGCAGACTGCAGCGTATCATCCGCACTGCTGAGAAGGTGATTGGCTGCAATCTACCAACCCTTGAGGACCTGCACACCTCGAGGACCCTGAGGCGAGCGAGGAAGATTTTGGCCGATTCCTCTCACCCTGGACACTCTCTTTTCCAGCTACTCCCCTCCGGCAGAAGGCTGCGGTCCATCAGGACCAAAACCTCACGTCATAAAAACAGTTTCTTCCCATCTGATGTTGGCCTCTTCAGCAAGGCCAAGGGCTTAAATGACTTTTACACTTACTTTAACATTTTATCTACAAAATTACACCTTCCCATTTTTACAACATGTTACCCTATTTGTATTTTTGTAATTAAGATTGTATATTATGGCTAGTTTACATTTTATATTGTATACTTATTCAAAATTTTATATACTTTAGCCCCTTAGTGTTAGTTAGACTTTGTAATTTTAGTATAGTTAGACTGTATACCACTTATTTAAGTTTTAAGATTCCTACATGTTGAATGTATGCACCTTTCTGCCATAGTAAATTCCTTGTCTGTGCAAATTTTCATGGCGAATAAAACTTTTTCTGATTCTGATCGGATCTGATCGGCGGGCCATCTCCCCTCTCGGTCTTCAATCTGGGGATTGATGCGGAGCCCTTCCACCGAGCCCCGTCCACCCGTGGACCATCACTACCATCTCCTCGCAAGGGCCCCGCTTGCCCTCCACTGTTGCCACAACGAGTAGGCACCATCCAACAGCACTCCTCACCCAGCAACCCGGGCAGGAGATACAGCCGATGGTGTCGGGGCTCTCCTGCACTCTGACCTCCACCTGGGTCCACCGGCTCATCTCCTCCTGAGCCCACAGATACCAGGCTATCCACAAGGAGGTATTTGTCTCCACCTCCACTATAGAGAGCACCACTCCCATTTCTTGGACCAATGCCAGCATTTTCTCTATCACCAGGGAGTCCAGCACCGCTTCGTCCAGCCGAAGAGTAAGCCACTTGGCTGAGCACAATCAAGACATTGCGGTACGCGAGGGGTGACCCGGCTCCTGCCTGCGCTGCTGGAATTTCCTCTTAGTGTTGATGGCTGGTTGAACACCTCCACCATCTCACGACAGGCTGCTTGAAGTATGGTCCTCCACTCTGGGGGTATCACTTTGAAAATGGCGAGGGCCTCGTCATTCAAGGCTGTCGACAAGGCCTTTAGCGCCTCATTCTCAAACCAGTCCAAGGCCTGATACTCAGCTTAAAACCATCAAACGAAGGCCCCCCAATTGCCACCCGCCTCCGCCGCAACCTCCTTCACAGGCCCCAGCCGGCAAGGTCAGTCGGCCGCTCTCTCTCAGTGCCGAACCCTTCTCCGGTGATGGTGTCTCAGCCGCCACCACTGCTTCAGATGCCTCGTTCTCCCCCGTCTCTGCCGCTGTTGATCGGACAGCTCCGGCCGCTGGCTCTCCTGTAGCCATCACCGTCACTCCCAGCCTCTCCTGTCTCCCAGCAAGCTGCAGTACGAGCTGGGAGACTGCGTTGGTCAAGCACTCGATCTGCCTCTCCAGCCGCTCCCAGCCCCTGGTCACCAGAAGCATGTGAGCGAGCAGATTCTCAGGCCGCTACAGCTGCTGGAGTTGTAGGTCTGCCAGCACCATCATCGCCTCTCCTGCATACTCGAGGTTGGTCTCCAGGTCCTCCTCTCTAAGGACATTCTGAAGAATAACCTCCTCGTCGTCAGATGTCATCGGTGGGTTTCTTCGTCGGCTTGGTCGCGACATTCTTGACCCCATTTCTGACACCAATTGTAAAGACACTGACACACGTTGTCCTCAGGAACCTTTTATTTATTAGACACAGCACCAACACTAGGCCCTGCTCTTGCTTGACTCTTGAAGATCCTACTTTCTCGCAATGTTCCATCCCCTTGTATCCCTTTCAGAGCCCCTTTGCTCGAAAATTCTCTCACTGCAGTCCCTTTAAGCCAATCCCTGTCCTTCTCCCTCAATGGTTCTCATCCATCACTCAATGCTCAACCTTCACTTCCCGCCTTTTTCAGTTTGAACCTCTCCTCCAATCTCTTAAAACCCTCGCCTCCCGATCAATCACTATGGAGGATTCTCTGCACTTATAGGAGGCCTTGGCCTACTTTCTGGTAGTCTGGTTGGCTGCACGTTTGCTTCAGGTGAGTGGTCTACAATTTCGGTCATGACAAATGTAACTGGTGTTTTGACTGTGGGAAGTCGCGTGAAATAGCATTGCCTAAATAAATAAATACCACCATGGAAGCCCTTTTCCCGGAACATATGCGAGGGAGATTAATGGCTGGACAGACATGCATTTGGACAGGCTGGCAGCCGACTTTGTGGAGGCACTACACGCAACCGTCCAAGCGCATTGTGGTGAGGCAACGCTTTGTCCCGTGTGATGTGGAAGAGGTGGAAGCAGCATTGAATGCTTGCAGTTGCCTGTTCCGGCGATGAACTCCGCTGAGGATGTGTGCTCACTAATGCAGAGCGTGCCCCCAGGGTACGATGTCAAGGTCATTTATGATCTGGCCGCCGGTACTTGACCAGCACGGTATGGTGGCAGCCAGATGTGAACTGCCCACAGCCCCCATTTTAATACCCTGGTCGAGTGAGCGCACGGGTGCGAGAGATTCTGTCATGAGCACGTGAAGGTCCAAGGGACAGGATGGGAGCGGGCCATCGCAAGCATCTTTCTCGAGAAGGAGGAAGAGGAGCCCTCCAGCGCCCTAAGGAGGGGGTGAAGGGAGCCCCCCTAGATGGGCGACAGGTTTGCAGACCAGGATAGAAGTTTGGGTGGAGGTCGCGGGCGGTATGACCCGATTACACGGGACTGTGACAAATTCTAGTCCGAGGTGGGAGGACTACACTTCAAGGTGGGGGTGATAACCGAGCGAGTGTCTCAATTGGACAGAGCTCGAATGGATGCACATTTGGAGAGGAAAGTGGAATGAGGAAGGAGTTCCATATGAAGCTACCATGCCCCCCCACCCCCCCCCCCCCATGCATGCTATCTGTGCAACCAAGCGGGGCATCTCATATGATAGTGTCCTCAGATCACCCACACTAGGCAAGTACCGGGTTTAAACGGCAACACCCCCTAGACAATGGACCATCTAGGGGTGATATTGCCATGGTCCCGACACAAATAGGCAATGATAATAATGGATAGCAGGTGTCCCCACCCCAATCCATTATTCATTTTTCCCTACCCCTTCAGCTTTCGAATTTGCCTATTATCCACCAAGATTGAATCTATTCGTTTTACCCTTCTATCCTCCTCCCCGAGCTCACCTCAGAAGTCTCTTCGCCTACATCATTTTCCCTGCAACTTCTTTGTGAACCGACCCGAAATGGTACACTCTGTAGTGGAATGGCCAAGGCCAAGAAAAGTGGCAGGGATCAGGTCATTCTGGGACTGGCCGCTAATTATCGTCGGTTAGTGAAAGGATTCAGTGAGATTGCACATCCACTAACCCAACTCACTTCCCCCAAGAACCCCTACAGTTCGTCTTAGGTCTGCCAAGCAGCTTTCACCACCCTCAAGGACCACCTCACCCATACCCCCACGCTGGGTTTCCCTGACTTTTCGCAGATTTCATCCCAGACACCAATACCTGCAGCAGGAGCTGTTTTGTCACAGGCACAGGACAGAGTGGAGTGGGTCATTGCATATGCCAGCCAGACACTGAGCGGGGCAGAGCTAAAATACTGCATGAACCGGCAAGAATTGTACGACGTGGTTTTTGCGTGCAAGCAGTTTCGGCCATATTTGAATGGCTGGGGGTGTTGCGTGCATACTGACCATTGTGCCTTGCAATTTCTCCTCTCCTTCTTCAAGGTACCGCAGGGGCAGATGGCCCAGTGGTTGATGCAGCTACAGGAGTATAACCTGCAGATCGAGTACAGGGCTGGGCGGACACATGCAAACACTGAGACGCTGTCGAAGCGGCCCTCAGTGCATACCAGACACCGGCCAAGGAGGCCTGTCCATGTTTCACGGGGGGTGCGGAGACTAACCCCCCCCATGCCAAGCGAGAGCGCTGGTAGAGAACACAGCAGTGAGGGCTGGAGCCCCGGATGGAGCCCAAAGGGGGGCTTGAAGGACATGTGATGCTTGGTTGAGAACTTTCTGGTAAGAGCCAGAAGGGGGCGTGGCCGAAGGCGAAGCCAGGCCACGCTCGGGAGCATAAAAGGGATGTCCCGAGAGTGATCGCGGTTTGTCTGCTGGAATGGAACGCTCGGTGCTACGTCTCTTGTCTTCGGTCGTCGTTCTTCAGTCTTCGGTCGTTATGCTCGGCATCGTGGATCAGGCAGCATGTTACGGACCTGACCCGTTATGTAATTATGCTGTTGGGGTCCAGTTAACTAGTCTACGTTTATATAGGAACCCTGTTGGGGTATTGCAATAAACTTGTTGCCTCCAAGTTCTAGTGTCTGTATCCATGAAGAACATTGCATCTGGCGTCAGAAGTGAAAGCTAATAGCTAGGTGATATCCCTAGTGTAGTACGATGTTCACACGAAGAAAGCAACTTACCAAGGCGTCTTCGGATGAAGAAGACGATGTAGAAGTAGTTCCACAGAAAGACCCCGGGGGTGGCAGCCCTGGAGGGAGAGCGCAGGGAGAAGCCGTCCTTGCTGCGCGGTCGTCGTCGGAGTGCCGATCGCGCAGCAACCGCATTGATCGCCGAGCTGCAGCTGGAGGAGCCGATGGGAGAGGTCGGCGTGTCGGGGCTGCAGGGAGAGGACGCCGCCACGGCTGTTTCCCGTGCACACGGCCGCCATTGTGTGCGACGGGCGGGATTCGCTTCCCACCAAAATAGACCTCCCGCCAAAATTGCGATCAGAGGTCCCGACGCTCACGAAAAGACTTCCCTTTGTAAAAGGAATTTACTGCTGCGGGTGGTGACTGGGCGGCGATTCGCCAGCGCTTCACCGCCACCTGCCACCTGGCTGGATGGTCGGAGGGGGAGGCGCTGCGGGCATTTCCCACCACCCTGGACAATGAAGCCTTGGCGGCGTTCTACGCAATTCCACCGGATGACAGGAGGACGCTGCCACAAGCTCACTCTCAGATGGCGGCGGTCTTCGATCCACCGTCCGACATGCGACACAAGTTCGCCCAGCGAGGGTGGGGGGAGTCCGAGACGCCTCTCGCCTTCTGCAGCGCGCTCATGTTGCTGGCACAGGCGGCGTATCCCAAGATGGACTAAGAGGGGCTTATGTGATGCCGCCGCCGCGAAGCCGTTCGGCAGGCACCAAATCCCCGACCTCGCCACCACCAAGCAACGGAGCCGACCCCGCATCCCCCTCACCTCACATGAACACACCCGCCTGGCCGACCGGTTTTTATCCGAGAGACCCTTATTGGGATTAATTCTCACGGTTTCCGGCGATCAGGGAATTGGATGACCTCCCCCGTGCTACGTGGCACCGCGGCGCTGCGGCCGGCCTTAATATGGTGTGGTCGCGGCGTGGGGCATTCGGCCACCGCGGTTGAGGCGCATTTCCCCCCACACACACCCCCACGAGTCGACGGGGCAAGCAGGGGAGGCACGGGACAGCATGAATAGCGGGATCACAGGGGCTGTTGCGCATAGTCATGGAGGGTTGGGATAATTGCGCTTGAGCGCGCAGGCCCCATTGTTAGGGAGGGTAAGAGATTAATTAGGATTTACAGAGAGCAGCGAACCTCCGCGGGCACCAAACAGTGAGTGGGGAGGTGAAGTAGGGTAGCGTAAGCCGATAAATAGGGAATAGGTACAGGTTTGGGTGGAATAGACCAGCCTCGTCGACTCACTGATTCAACATCAATTCGCAGGTAGCATATAATAAATCATTAATAGCGAAGCGTGGTCTCGCGTGATCTTGTCGTGCAGTGTGAGCGTGTGGGGCGCTGTGTGCACAGTGGTTCGCCACGTGAGTGAGCGCTGCGCCGAGCTGAGCGCGCGGGTTGCGCGTGGGTACGCAGTGATTCTGTAGTGCTGCGGCTCGCCTCGGGGGAGCGCTGCGCAGAGCGGTGCGAGAGTGGGTGTCGCGTGTGTTCACTCCGTGTGTGATACAGGTGCGCGAGTATAACGTGAGTTGAGTTGGAGTGCGCGGAGCGGCGTGTGTGTGGGCGTGCGTGCGTTCGCTCCGTGTGGGTTGCAGGCGCGCGATTAGGAAAGGGAAGTATCGTAGTAGAGAGGGGCAGAATACTACTCGGTAATTAACCATGCCCATTACGCGGACCCGCGGTGGAGGGGAATCCTCGAGCGACGGCTTCCACACCATGGGTGAGGAACTCAGCAGCGGTTCGCACAGCAGCGGGGGAGCGAGGGATGATGTTAGCCCGGCCGTTAGCATTGTCGAGGGAGGGATCTCGGGGGCTAGCGACCTCGACAAAGTGGTGTCAGAAACGGGACGATCCCCCGCACCCCCAAGGGAAAGAGGCCCCCCAACCCAGATTAAAATCAAATGCACATTTACGGGCAAAGGAATTCCATCATGGAAATCGTTTGCCCGCAGCATCAGGGGGGCTAAAAAGGTTAATGGGTGGACAGATGAGGAGGCGTTGCAGCAGTTAGAACTACATTTAGATGGACGGGCAGCTGACTTTGTGGAAGCTTTGCCCGCAAGCGCTCAAACTCATTGGGAGGAACTAATGTGCCAACTCGAAGAGCGCTTCGGCAAGTATGATGAGGAGGAGGCGCAGGCGGCATTAGAGGCACGCCGCCGCCAACCCGGCGAAGATTTACGAGATTACGCCGAGGACGTACGCATGTTGACCCAGCTCGCATACCCAGAGTACGAGGCAAAAATAATTGATGGCCTCGCCGCCGGGAAGGTCCAGCGATATTTGGCACACACCCCGTGGTGGCAGCCAAATGTCGACGGTGCACGCCTCTCCTTTGACACCCTCGTCAAGCGCGCGCGCAAATGCGAGAAACTCTCGGGTGAGCGCACGCAGCCTCGAGGGAGGGGACGAGAGTGCGCCGTAGCGAGCCTACTCTCCGACGAGGAGGAAGAGCTCGCCACCGCAGTAAGGGGACGGGCAAGGGAGCCCCAGAGACCCAGCGAAACAACTCCGGGGTGGGTAGCTGGGTTACAGGCAGGTATGGGAGATATGATAAACCAAGTAGGTGATAGGGTAACCCACGTAGGTGAGAATGTGACCAAACTGCAATCCGCCGTTGAGACCATCCGATCCGAAATGGGGGACCTACGCGCCACGGTAGGAGGGTTATCTGGAAGGGTAGCCCGACTAGAGGCGGAGGGTGGACAGCGGCGTAATGGGGGGAGAGGGAGTGGGCAGGGGGCCCACTACGGAGCCGCCCCCCCTCCCCGGGCATGTTATATGTGCGATCGCCGAGGGCATCTAGTGAGGGACTGTCCTGAAATCACCAGAGCTAGACAGACGCGGGGGTTAAAACTCCAACGCCCCCTAGAGAGCGGACCAACTAGGGGTGCAATCGACGCGGTCCCGATACAAATAGACGATAATGAGAATAATGGCGAGCGAGTGATCTCCACACAGGTTCCAGCAACAACGCCCACGGAAACGGTGACTCCTGGCGACTGGCTACGGGAGCTGGTGGCGGGGATCACGGGGGCCACGTCGCTGGTGGAAGGGGAGGTTAACGGAGTGCGTACCCGAATCCTGCTGGACACGGGGGCAGTGGCCTCGCTCGTGAGCGCAGCGCACTGCAGCGCGATCGGGGTCGACGTGCGTCACCTGCAGGCCCCGGACCGCGCGCTGCACACTGCGAGCGGAGCCGGAATGGGGCTGCTGGGGAGAGCCACCCTAGAGGTCCGCATAGGCAGCCAGGTGTGCACGCAGGAGTTCTACGTGTCGAGTGCGTTGTGTCACGAGTGTATCGCAGGCACCGACCTCCTAGAACGGTTGGGACTCAACGTGCAACCCCGCCAGCGATGCGCCACCATGGAGAGCAACGGCGAGCGGATACCGTTCCTGGGACGAGAACCAACGCGCCTCCGCTTTGCACCTGTGGCCGCTATCCTGGCGACGGCAGTCACCATCGGCCCGCTCACCGAGATGCTGGTGCCGGTGGCAACATCCCCCACCGACCCCGCGCTCCGACCATCAGGGGAGGTAATGCTAACTCCTCACCCGGAATTGGCAAAACGGTATGGGGTTGTGGGATCCGCCACGTTGGTAAACGCAGATGGGGGCCGATTGTTTATGCGGATGTTTAACCCCCAAAATACCCCAGCGATACTGCGACGGCGCACCCCGATAGCCACAGTACACCCCCTGCACGCACGCCACTCTAACGACTCGGTGTTCGCACTCTGGGCTGAGGACCCCGGTCGTCCTGAGGGTGAGCAGGACCTGGCCTGGCGAGTCGGCCCGACTCCCCGAGCCGAGGTCGTTCCCCTGCTCGACGCGTTACATGTACCATGGGCGGACTTACCTAAGGGAGAGGCCGATCGGCTGCGCGAGTTACTGCGGGAGTATGCCGACGTGTTCAGCGAACACGACTCGGACGTTGGTCGGACCGACCTTGTTAAGCACCAAATTGACACCGGTGCAGCCTGACCCATCAAACTCCCTGCATACCGAGTGGGCGCACCCGAACGCACCCAGATCAAAGAGGCGGTTGGGGACATGCTTCGCGATAACATAATTCAGCCCTCGGCGAGCCCCTGGTCAGCCCCGGTGGTACTAGTAACGAAAAAGGATGGGTCAACCCGGTTCTGCGTCGATTATCGTAAACTGAACGCAGTCACGCTCGGCGACGCCTTCCCAATACCCCGCATCGACGACACTTTTGACAGCCTCGCCGGAGCGCGATATTTTTCCACCCTCGATCTCGCGTCCGGGTACTGGCAGGTGGAGATGGCGGAGGAGGATCGGCCGAAAACCGCATTCACCACCCCGATGGGACTATTCGAGTTTCGAGTACTCCCGTTCGGACTCACCAATGCGCCCGCGACGTTCCAGCGGCTGATGGAGTTGGTGATGCGGGGTTTGCAATGGGAACAGTGCCTGATTTACTTGGACGATGTGATCGTGTTCAGTAGATCTTTGTCTGAGCATTGGTCCAGGCTACGAGAGGTGTTCCAGCGACTGCGAGCGGCTCATCTCAAGCTCAAGCCACGTAAGTGTTACATCGCACAACGCGAGGTGGGGTACCTGGGGCATCGCGTCAGCGAGGCAGGCGTGCGCACTGATCCGGAGAAGGTACGCGCCGTAGTGGGGTGGCCACGGCCAAGGAATCTGACGGAGATCAGATCATTTTTGGGGCTCGCCACCTATTATCGTCGATTTGTAAAGGGATTCAGCGAGATTGCACGCCCCCTCACCCAACTCACCTCCCCTAAGCACCCCTATCAGTGGACGGGGGCCTGCCAGACGGCCTTCACCACTCTCAAAGATCACCTCACCCACGCCCCCACCCTCGCTTTCCCCGATTTTACCACCGATTTTATTTTGGACACCGACGCCAGCAGCAGCGGGCTGGGCGCGGTGTTGTCACAGGTACAGGATGGGACGGAACGAGTCATCGCGTATGCCAGCCGGACCTTGAGTGGGGCCGAGCTGAACTATTTCGTGACCCGCCAAGAGTTGTACGCTGTGATTTTTGCATGTAAACAGTTCCGGCCGTATTTGTACGGCCGGAGATGTCGCGTACGCACTGACCATTATGCTCTTCAGTTCCTTCTTACATTCAAGGAGCCGCGGGGGCAGATGGCCCGTTGGTTGGCGCAGTTGCAGGAGTACAACCTGCAAATCGAGTATCGGGCTGGCCGGACGCATGCAAACGCGGACGCCTTGTCGAGGCGACCCACGGTGTACGCCGAGACGAGGGCGGAGGAGGCCTGCCTGTGTTTCACGGGGGGACGCTGCCGGCAGGCAACGGACCCCCGAGAGGCCGCGGCCACTGACCCCCCCCCAGCGAGAGAGAGTGCAGTGTGCGCCACAGAGACCCTCACAGGTGGCACTGAGGATCCCGTCGACCGCCCGGCAAGCGCGGGACCCGCGGCTCGGGACCCGATCGGACGGATCCAGGAGGACGTCGGCTGCGCCTTCCCGGGCCTAAACGACGAGCAGCTGAGACAGACCCAGCAGCGAGATCCGGATCTGGCGGCGGTGGAGGCGGCACTGCGGGAGGAAAAGAGCGCCCTACCAGGACCCTGGAGCGGTTTGTATGCCCGGTTGTGTGTGCAGAACGGAGTGGTACGGGAGTTAACCGAGGCCGGCCAGCCGGGGTGCATCTGTGTTCCTGCCCAGGTGCGACCCCAGCTGCTACGGCTGGTGCATGACCACCCACTCGGGGGCCACGATGGGGAACGACGTACTCGAGAGACCCTGCGTCGCCAGTATCTCTGGCCCAAATTGGCACAAGACGTGGCGGCCTGGGTACAGGGCTGCCGCGCCTGTCAGCAGTGCGGGCCGAAACCGGCACGATACCAGGTACCCCTAAGGCCGTTCCGCGTCAGCCGCACGAATCAGCTGGTCGGGATCGACCTACAGGGGCCATTCCCGCGATCCCATCGAGGCAACCGATATATCCTAGTCGCAGTAGAGTATTTCACCCGCTACCCCGTGGCAGTGGCCATCCCTGATAAAACGGCCTTGGTGGTGGCCCGGGCATTTGTGGAACACTACGTACTTAAGCACGGGATCCCAGAACGAGTCCTCACCGACCAGGGTAGCGAGTTCGAGGCCGAGTTGTTCCAGGCACTGTGCCGAGAGTTCGGAATCCAGAAGGACCGAACCACAGCGTACCACCCCCAGGCGAACGGTATGGTGGAGCGCATGAATCAGACCTTAGCGGGGAAACTCAAACGTATGGCGGCCGCAAATCAACGGGATTGGGATGAACACCTCCCCTACGCCCTTTTCGCCTACGCCACCACCGTACACACGTCGACGGGACAAACCCCGTTTTTAATGATGTTCGGCCGTGAGTCTCGTTTACCCGCAGATCTGCTATTCGGCGTCCCTTCCCCCCAGCCGGAGGAGGGAAGCCGCCCCGTGGAACACCTGTTGAAGACCCTACGAGAAGCCCGAGGCCGAGCATACCCGCAAGGGGAAGCCGCGCATCGGCGGCAGGAACAGGGCACCCGACCCCGCATGGAAACCCCCTTATTCCTGACAGGCGCTAAGGTGTGGCTACACACCCCTCGCGTCGGGGCCGGGCAGGTGGGGAAACTGACAACCTACTGGCGGGGACCCTGGACCGTGGTGCGACAGATCTCCCCCTGGATGGTACTAATTGATGGCGGGGAGAGGGGTCGAGAGACGGTGGTCAATGTCCGCCGCTTAAAACCATGGAAAGCGGCCCCGGCGAGAGAGAACCCCGTCACCCGAAGGCCCCGAAATCCCGGAGTACCCGCACCCCTCGTGTTGGGGGGCCTCGCACACTACATGGGCCCCGCCGGGCCCCCGAGACGCCCCGATCCAGTCCGGAGACGGCGCGGACGACGGCCACTAAACCCTTCCGCTGCTGAGTTTGTGCCCCAGCCCACAGGTGCCGGAGGACGGGGAGAGCTGCTGGAGTGGAGGAGGAGACCGCCGCAGGAGCTACAGAGGACGGAACCACCCGCCCCGAGGCCAGCCACCAGGTCCGGACGGATCCCCCGGACCCCGCAACGTTTCCTCGTGGGCGCGGCCCAAGCGAGGTGCTCCAGTCAACCCGGGACGGGGACTGGCACCTCGGGGGGCTATGTGATGCCGCCGCCGCGAAGCCGTTCGGCAGGCACCAAATCCCCGACCTCGCCACCACCAAGCAACGGAGCCGACCCCGCGTCCCCCTCACCTCACATGAACACACCCGCACTCATTTCCCCCCCCCCCCATAGAGCTCCGAGGGGAGGTCGCCTGGCCGACCGGTTTTTATCCGAGAGACCCTTATCGGGATTAATTCTCACGGTTTCCGGCGATCAGGGAATTGGATGACCTCCCCCGTGCTACGTGGCACCGCGGCGCTGCGGCCGGCCTTAATATGGTGTGGTCGCGGCGTGGGGCATTCGGCCACCGCGGTTGAGGTGCATTTCCCCCCACACACACCCCCACGAGTCGACGGGGCAAGCAGGGGAGGCACGGGACAGCATGAATAGCGGGATCACAGGGGCTGTTGCGCATAGTCATGGAGGGTTGGGATAATTGCGCTTGAGCGCGCAGGCCCCATTGTTAGGGAGGGTAAGGGATTAATTAGGATTTACGCCTTGTACGCAGCACACTGATTAGCATATCAACAGCGCCCAGAACCGCCGTGCGCGTGCCAGAGGATCGCGAGCCCATTGTTTAGCGCAGCATCCCCTTTGAGGTAGGGAGGATAAATAGAGGGGCGCAGAGGGGAAATAGCTCTCTTCTCTCCAGGCCAGCGGACCAGCAGCAGTTCCAGCCAGCGACCCGGACGTCCGTGCGACGCATCGAGGTGCGCTGTGAGCGCAGAGAGCAGCGAACCTCCGTGGGCACCAAACAGTGAGTGGGGAGGTGAAGTAGGGTAGCGTAAGCCGATAAATAGGGAATAGGTACAGGTTTGGGTGGAATAGACCAGCCTCGTCGACTCACTGATTCAACATCAATTCGCAGGTAGCATATAATAAATCATTAATAGCGAAGCGTGGTCTCGCGTGATCTTGTCGTGCAGTGTGAGCATGTGGGTGCGCTGTGTGCACAGTGGTTCGCCACGTGAGTGAGCGCTGCGCCGAGCTGAGCGCGCGGGTTGCGCGTGGGTACGCAGTGATTCTGTAGTGCTGCGGCTCGCCTCGGGGGAGCGCTGCGCAGAGCGGTGCGAGAGTGGGTGTCGCGTGTGTTCACTCCGTGTGTGATACAGGTGCGCGAGTATAACGTGAGTTGAGTTGGAGTGCGCGGAGCGGCGTGTGTGTGGGCGTGGGTGCGTTCGCTCCGTGTGGGTTGCAGGCGCGCGATTAGGAAAGGGAAGTATCGTAGTAGAGAGGGGCAGAATACTACTCGGTAATTAACCATGCCCATTACGCGGACCCGCGGTGGAGGGGAATCCTCGAGCGACGGCTTCCACACCATGGGTGAGGAACTCAGCAGCGGTTCGCACAGCAGCGGGGGAGCGAGGGATGATGTTAGCCCGGCCGTTAGCATTGTCGAGGGAGGGATCTCGGGGGCTAGCGACCTCGACACTTAACTCCTTGGTCCTGGAACGCATGTTGGTGCTGGTGCAGGAACACAACGTCTTCCTGCCTGCCACAGACGTTGAAGACTTGTCATCTTTGACGATTGCGTGGTGCCTCCAAGCGCACTTTAATTTGAAGTGGCGTGCAAAGGTGGCTGCATGCGCCGGACCCTCTGAGGTGGTCCGAGCAACCAAAGACACGAAACCTCCACAAGCCTGCACTTCGATCGACAGCAACAGGTGTAGAAAGGATGTGGCAGGTCGATTGGAAGGACGAGACCGGCCGAAGAGGACCTTCCCTCGCCCAATGACTGACCCCATAGTCTGCTTCTGGAGCCGCCTGCTGGGTCACGTCGTCAAGGGATGCCGTGCCGAACAAGAGGGACTCCCCGCGGCGCCGCCATCCTCTACCCGGACGCCCTCCATTCTGCTGGGTCCTCAGGCGAGTCACGACACGCCACACACACGGCCCTTGCATTCACCTCAGGCATCGGGTTTGGATTTGTGTTTGAAGGTGCGTGTCGATGATTCGTGTCGGGTTGCGGAGCGTGAGAGTCAGGGTTTAGCGGGCGATGGGTGGCCGTGGCTTCCTGGTCAGTGGTCGGCGTAGCGGGATCGTCAGCCATTATTAGTACCGTGCCGGGTGTAGAGGTCCGGATACTTATTGACACCGGGACATTTGCTACCATCATCTCAGAAATTGTTTTCAACATTTTGCCAAAGAACTCGTATGTTTTTCGCCCCATCGAAAGTCCGTGTTTTGCCACCAATGCCGAGTCTTTGGGGATTATTGGGCATGTATCGGATACCGTGTGCATTGGCGACATCCAGGTGACAAGGCCAGTGCCGTGCCCTGTCTGTTGGGAACCGAATTCCTGGGGAGGATGCCCCTCAAGATCCTTGTGGATCAGGCGTGCATAGAGTTACCATCAAGCCGCCAAATGGCGTTTTTGTCCTCCCCGACGCGGTTGTGCACAGTCAACGCCACGGTCCAAGCATTAGAGCTACAGTCTGTAAAAATCCCCCCTGGGGCACAAATGCTTGCGCCCTTGCGGCTGCGGAAACAGCTTTATCAGACAGCTACCGAGGAGGGAATCCTCTTTAACACCTTATAATAAGGTGGTTCGGGGCCTTACATTAGTGGGAGCTCAAACAGTGGTCTGAAATTACCAACAACCTTTTATTCAAGTTCTAAATGTTGGTTTGGTCACCACTGTAGTCCAGGCAGGGTCACGCGTCTGCCGCGTCCTGTCAGGGAGTTGATACTCAGCTTGTCAGAGTCGCGGCTGCCGCGGTGCAGGGGGGGAGTTGCGGTGACTCATGGTTTAATACACTCTGCTCAGAGAGCTCCGACTTGTCTGAGGCACAGAGGGACAAGTTGCGTGCACTTTTTAGGGACTTTTCAGACATTTTCAGCAAAGGGAAATATGATATTGGCCGCACGTCCCTCTTGCATACCACATTAATACGGATAGTCCCGCTCCCATTCGCCACAACCCATACAGATTAAGTGCCAAGGAAAAGGACTATGTGCGACAGGCGGTCGACGAGATGTGAGCCGCTGACATTATTTCCCCGTCGAACAGTCCGTGGGGGGCTCCCATTGTCCTTGTTAAAAAGCAAGATGGGAGTTTAACATTTTGCGTCGACTTCGACAAACTCAATAAGGTGTCTGTGGCAGATGCGTACCCGCTCCCACAGATGGATGATTCCCTTGACGCCCTATCGGGGGCGAGGTTATTATCCACCTTTGACTTATTGTCTAGATTCTGGAAATTTCCCTTAGATGACAGCTCAAAACCAAAGACTGCTTTTCGTACTCCCCAAGGGTTGTTTGAATTCAACTGCCTGGCGATGGGGCTCCATTCCAGTCCCGCCACATTCCAGAGACTCATGGAGTTGGTGTTGGCAGGACTTAAATGGGACTCATGTCTGATTTATTTGGACGATGTCATTGTATTTGGGCGCACGTTTGAGGAACAGCATCTGCTGCTGCAGCTCCTGCTGCAGCTCCTGCTGCAGCTCCACAGCCCCACTTTCTGCCCCGCCCCCTCTCTCCCCCCCTTCTCTCTCCCCCCTACCGTCGATACCTTTATAACCGCGTGTCACTGGCAACTGTCTCGCCTACTTCAGCAGTTTTCTTGCTGTAGTTGTCTCACCTGATGACGATTGCTTGTGTTGCGATCGAAACGTTGTGATCTATTATTTTTTCTAGCTACGTGACTTTACCGAAAGAACCAAAACGTATAGTGTGTTTGTTGTAATGTTCTGTGCCCCGACTGCATATCTGTGATAGAAGAGCTTTATAGCTCATCAGATTCTGCCAGTATAAATATTCGGATTCATGTTACCTCCCCCTCTGCTCCACGAGATTTTATATTCGTCTTTTTGTTTCACTTTTGTTTACTTAAATCGATAAACTACTTGATTAAACATTTGTTATTGTTTTAAAGTCGAGTTTCTAGTTCTCGAGCTGTGAGACACCTATGGATTTGCTCGCGTTTAACTAAGTCACGTGGGCTGCGGCTCAGTCCAGTGTCGTACAGAGTCAAAGTTCCCCCGTGTAGCCCACACAGACTGTTAGGGGGCAAGTGCTGTTAGCGAGCAGCAGCACCACGCCCACCCGGTCGCCTTTGTCTCCCTAGTACCTGTTTCTATTATATACCGCACCAGATAATAATTTTAGGCTGAGTCGACCTCGAGGAAGCCCAGGACTGGTTCAGATAATCGTTACCGTCACTGGTGTTGGTGGCAGCGAGTGGCAAAAAGAAACTCGGGTCTCTGCTCGGTCGTAGCACAATCCGCCGAGCTAACCACTGCGCCACCGCTCCTCCCCTCAGTATTCTACACACAGGCAGCTACTAAAGAAGAGCATCCGCCGAGGCTTCCGAAAAGAATCCACTCCCTGCTGGACAAAAAAGACCCAGAACCTGCTCCGACAGTACAACCAGTCGGGCAGCCCCATAGGTTGGAAAGACCCTGCTCGTCTTTAGACTCAGCCAGACACCAGCAAATGATTGAGTGCATTGAAAGCCTGGACTTCATGCACTCCAGCCACCGTGCCTGGGCCCTACTACGATTCCTGGGTGCTGCTAATACAACAGAATATCGGAACGCAAGAGTTTTGCCCAACCCTATATCTATATATATAAAATCGTGAATCTGTCTGTCTGTCTGTGTGTCTGTGTGTCGCCGGACCATACGCACTTTCATTGGACGAAATGTCAGGGATTTGCGACACACGATTGGTCCGGCGGTTGCCCCTGCATTGCGACACACGATTGGTCCGGCGGTTGCCCCTGCATTGCGACACACGATTGGTCCGGCGGTTGCCCCTGGCAACGGCTAGCGACGCATTCGCCATTTTTAATTCCCGTTAAAAATAGGCGCACGCATTAACACGCGACTCTGACGTTAATTCATCACAGTTTCACGTCCTCTTCAGTCCCCTCCCACCCCAATGTGTTCTATTACTGTTATAGGCTCCGTAGATAATTATATAATAGCGATTAGACACTATTATTGTAGCGCGGGGGGGGGGGGGGGGGACGCCACCCGTACCCTGCCTCTGCCGGGTGGGAAATTTAGGCGAGGCCGGAGGCTCTGCACGCTACTAGGCCTCGACACCCACCACGCGAGTCTGAGGTAAATTCATCAAAGTTTCACGTACTCTTCACTCCCCCCCCAACACAATGTGTGCAATTTATATTACTTTCAAACCCTACGCGCCAATAATCTATTCTTTAAATGGTGACTGTACAAATACTCATTAAGCTGGGTGAGCGTACTGACAGTCTATAATGTATAATGTAGCCTGCTTATTAAATTGCCTGAGTCTACTGGCAGTCTATTATGTAGACTGTAGCCTGCTTATTAAGCTCCGTGAGCGTACTACCACTCTATCATGTAGACTCTAGCCTGCTTATGAAGCTGAGTGGGTGTACTGGCAGTCTATAATGTAGACTGTAGCCTGGTTATTATAATCGATTCTTTAAATGTTCTTTGTACAAATAGTCATTAAGCTGGTTGAGCGACCCCAGTTCGATTCCCACTCACGCCCATCACCGCTGACCATTATTTGAACCCGACCTGGGCCTCCCCTAGGTAGACTCAGCCTCAAACGCGTAACTGCTGTCGTGTGTGAACATCGTCACTCGGGAGACAAAGGCGGCCGGGCGTCGTGGATCCAAGACCCGGGCGAAGCCGGGTAGTCAATCTAGTAGCCATATAAAAGGACCGCTCGACAAAAAATTTAAGCGAGTGAAGAAAGGCAAGGCTGCCGCCAGAGATGGTATCCCCCAGAATTCCTCAATCACTTAGGCCCCAGGCAACTCCAATGGCTGGTGATACTGTACACAAAAGCCATGAAAACCGGATGCATCCCAAAAGCATGGTGGGAGGCAATAGTCATTGCCATATCCAAACTGGGCAAACCAACCAAAGACCCAAAGCTATAGGCCGATATCACATGGCCTATAAACTGCTGGAAACACATCATCCTCCAGAGAATCAACTCCCTCGTCGAGTCAGTGATCCCTGAAGAATAAGCAAAATTCCAGCCTGGACGCAGCTACTGTGACCAAGTTTTGGCCCTTGCGTTGCACATTGAGACCGGATACCAGATTCAATGCAAGACCAGCGCAGCCTTTGTGAACTTGTCATTAGCCTACGGCACAGTCTGGATTAAGGACTTTATGTTGAAGCTCGCAATGATCATTTCCTGCCTCGAAACAATATACCTGATATGGACAATGCTGAGCAATAGCCGACTGCGTGTCTATATATGTGACAAATCCAGCTCACCCTGGTTCCTCAACAATGGATTGCCACAAGGTTCAGTACTCGCGCAAACGCTCTTCAAAGTCTATACGAGTGTGGTGGTGATGTTGGAACGCGCACACAACCCGGGTGAATTACAGTACTTACCGGTGCGGGGTGATTGTGCCATCCCTGACCAGGGCCCCTCCTGAGGGGAGGGAGCTGTGGGGTGCGTGTGATCCCACAATACCCCCCCTCTCGGTGGGAAGTGGTACAAACCGGTTCAGGGCGGTTGTGTTATCGAGGACCAGGGCCTCCTGATGGGAGGGGGCTGGGGGGTGCGTGTGATCCCACAGAAACCCGCCCCTCGGTGGGGAATTGTGTAAAAGGCGGGACCCTGAGAGCAGAGAGGGAGTTCGACCAAGTCCAAGACGAAGAACCAGCTGAAGACTGAAGTCCAGCTAGCTAGACTCTGGGACTCCTCTGACATTGCTGCCCTTCTAAGGGCCGGGCAGAGCAAGCCAGTGGTGCGACCCCAGAGCCACGAAGGCCGATGTCCTTTTCAAGGCCGGATTTGTGTGAGTGGTGGTCGAGACCTGTGCCGAAGCTGGGCCAGGTCAGTTAGTCTCCTTGAGAGGAGGATCGTAGAATAGAGGGAAGTAGAGGAGTTAACTTGGGTGTTAGCTTGGGAAATATTTCCCTCTATAGAACGAGTGGAGAGGCCGTTACCTCTCCAAGTGTTCGATTCGCTATGTGCTGTATCGTAGTAATTGTTAATAAATACGTGTTGCCTCAAGTCAACCGTCTGTCGTCACAAAGCCACTACACGAGCAACATGCCACCAACGGGGTCACACACATTTGTATATGCGGATGACCTTGCCCTGGCAACGCAAGCAGCCACCTTCAATGATATCGATTCCACTCTGAACCTAAAGACCTAAACACCATGGGGGAATATTTCAGGAAATGGAAGCTCAAGCCAAATCCCCACAAAACAGCCACTGCATTTCCTCCTAATAACAGGAGCACCAAGCACACTCTTAAAGTGACCTGCGGCAACACTATGCGACACGACACCATTCCCAGCTTTCTCAGAGTGATTGGAGCATATGCTAACCTTCCATGACCACCTGAAAAAGGGGACTGTCAACACCAACACAAGGTTCAACCTGGTCCAGAAAACTGGCAAGCACAAGCTAGGGAGCATCAGCACCCAGTGTTATGGACATTAACGACGGTCCTTGTGTACTCTGTAGCTAAGAACTGTGCACCAGTATTGACCAGAAGTAGTCAGACTCGACTTGTTGATGTCGACCTGAACCCTGCAATGTGGTGTATCACTGGAACACCCTGTCTGCCTGTGCTGTCACCACATCTCTCCACCACCTATCCGCCGCAACACTGCAACCCTCTGGGAAGTCCTGCAAATCGATTAAAGCAGTCGTCTCCCCATTAATCAGAACCTAAGTAACGTCCATTGTCATCACTTGAAGTTACTGTTAGCGAGTATCACCTATGAAGGCCGGCACAGTACAGCACATACGGGTGGGATCTTTGTGTCTTTTTGTAGCAGTAGAGGTGAGGCTGACGTGCGTACACGTGTTTGTGTGTGCGCAAGGGGCTGGTAATCCCCTCCACCTAATACTATGATGCCTTCTGAGCAAAAATCCGACCTGTCCCCCTCGGTAGGATTCACGACAGGAGGAGACGGACAGGGCAGACTGGCTACATTAACAAAATAATGAAGGGGACGTGGGAGTGTGGTTTCGAGGTGTGGAAAGCCATGAATCCCAAGCTATTGTGGGCTTGCCTTCCCATCAACGGAAGGCAAGGACTGGTGGTGGTGGTGGTGGTGTATTACACCCCCACCGAAAATAAACATCGGTGGAGGGATACAGACGAGGCAGATGAGTCAGATACCTTCTATAACCTCCTGTCCCAGGTTAAAGTTGCTCCTGTTGGTGACTTCAATGCCTGAGTGAGTCATGACTCAGACACGTGGGCCGGAGTGATTTGAAGGCATGGGCCGGATCAGCTCAATAATAATTGTAGGATGCTTCTAGTAAGAGTATGGATTCCTGCAGTCACGGAAGTTTCATATCAAGATTGATGCTTCTAGACTTCTCTGCAATCCGTAGCCTTGTAATCACCTACATGCTTTACATTGAGACCTCCTTTGCCAGTAGCAAGATATAGTAATAGGTTTTTACCCTTTTATCTGGCAACAAAACTGACACCTTTATGCAAGGGATCATGTTTGCATTAACCACAACACTTGCGGTCAAAATGCAAACAAAAAGACAACTCTGATAATGTATGCACCGTCTTTGAAATTGATTGGTCCATACCCGAGACGGCTTTTCTTAGAGCTCAGTCTCACAGGGTGTTGGACCAGATGAAGGTGCACAACTCAAAGACAACGCACCATCAGAGTATTGAGAGCTCGGGGTAAGCATGTACATTATGAGACCTACTTTGCCAGTAGCAAGATATAGTAATAGGTTTTTACCCTTTTATCTGGCAACAAAACTAACACCTTTATACAAGGGATCATGTTTGCATTAACCACAACACTTGCTTACACCAACATGCTGTTCCCACATCAACACAACCAGTCGACACCATGGATGGCATGCCAGGTCCAAGCAAGAACGTCATGAAACAGCGGATGCGGGCCGATGTCCTTGACACCAGGACCTACCGTAGGGCTTTATCTGTTCACTGGCCATTGTATCAGAATCAGAATTGCATTATCCGAATAAATTACACTGGTCAACACTTTTTCTGGCATAAGGTATTCGGTTGTAATGTAATTTTGGGGTGCTGATTCCAAATCTGGCATCAGTTGTTGTCTATCACATCAGGTTTTTGAGATATCAAATATTGCATTTTCAATAAAAACAGCAAATGTATGCTCATATACGAATAGCTAAACAGACATCCATACAATAATAATATAAGATACAATATAGAATAATAATGAAACAAACATTTAATGAGCCATAGCACAAAGTTGTGAGAGTGACTGCATATCAATGTGAGTGAATGCATATTACCATGTAAGAATTGAATTGTGAAGATGAGAAAAATATGTACAAAAAGGTAATTCACAATAGTGATGTTACATCTGCATAAACGACCTCTTCTTTGACGATCTCCGATGTACAGCTTGTGGAATATCTCTCAGGACCAGCAGTAATCTGTCATCATGTCTGAGTCCCATCGGCCTTGGTAACGTTCTTCCATAACTTTAATGTCTTGATGAAAGCGTTCACCTTGCTCTTCGCTCACGTGACCCATGTTCTCTGGAAACTGGGCCCAATGACTATGTAAGTAGTGAACCTTGATGCTCATTTTACATCCAAGTGCTTGGAAACTCAAGAGCAGCTCCTCCACAATCTCTCGAGTTGTCTGCGTTCCTCTTCCCAAGGAAATTCCGCACCACATCAGAGAATGCATTCCAAGCTCTAGCCTCTGCTGCAGTCATTGTTGTAACAAAGTGTGGATCCCTGAGTGTTCTTATTTGAGCGCCATCAAATATTCCTGCCTTTTTCTTCTCGGCACTGAGACTTGAATAGCTGAAGCAGTCTCCAGTGTGATCAAGAGCTTTGACGAACTGCTTCATTAACCCAAGTTTTATGTGCAGTGGGGGAAATACAATTTTATTCCTTTCAACCAGAGGCTCATTCTTGATGTTCTTGTCACCAGGCGTCAAACTGATTCTTGGTGGCCAGTTCTTTTTAACCCAGTGTTCTAATGTAGCCCTACTGTCCCAGTAGCACAGGAAACAAGGGTATTTGGTGTGACCTCCTTGCTGACCCAGCAGAAAATTTACCATTTTCAAATCAACACAAATTAGCCATCCATGAACATGGTATTCCAATCTATCCAGAACAATCTTGATGTTGGCATACTCTTCATTCATTTTTACAGTGTCCTATTGGGATTGAACCATATATATTTCTGTTGTGAAGTAACACACATTTCAAACTCCTTTTACTACTGTCAATAAAAAGTCTCCATTCACTTGAATCATACGCGGGCAGTCCCATATTGAGAAGAAGCCCTTCAACATCATTACAATAAACAAGTTGACCATCTGAATGGAAGTACTTTCGCAGTGCTGCTTCTTCGTTACGATAAAAGGAGACACTAGTGCCAGGTCTGAGTAGTCCTTTCTCTTGCAGCCTGGAAGCCAACAATTCAGCAGACTGTTTTGACAAATACAAATCTCTTACAAGATCATTCAATTCAGGCTGACTAAACAAAGAAATTTTATCACAATCTGCATCAGATGGCGTATATTCGATCTGAGCATCATCATCATCTGTAGAAGCAGGTAAACTGAGGGATTCAACATCAATCTCTGGTAGCTCAGTAAATACAGGCACAGGTATTTCCTCAGTGCTCAACTGGTCGTCTGGCAGATGGGATATCTGGGTATTGTAAGTGTTGTTTTTCTTATTGAAACCTTTTACATTGACAGGGCAGAAGTAGCAGTTATCCAAATGGTTTGTATGTTCTCTCCAAACCATTGGCACACCAAACTTCAGCTTAGCATTCTTTCATTTAGACCATGATCGCAAAGTTTCAACACATGTTTTACACACTTTGTGAGGAGATTAATTTTTGTTTTTGTCATGGTCTCCAAGTCGTACTTTAAAGTAGGCAAGATAAACCTTCTTGACAAAGGTATTGTTGATGTTGCGCCTTTGATCCTGCAAAGTGAAGCTGCCACAGATGTAGCAGAAGATATCTGGGTCATTACTACATTTCCTTCTTTTGGATGTTGTAGCCATTGTTAGATCATGCCCTGCAGAAGAAAAATATTAAATAAATGTGGATATCTACATAAAATGAAATTATAAACACACTATCCTAAAA